>NC_057832.1:40111508-41467936 GCF_910594005.1 Cervus elaphus
TAGAAGTTCAAGACAGTAGGATCTAGTTTTTTTTTCAGCTTGTCATTATCTGAGAGTTTCATATCTTAATCCTGCTCAGGACATTGTAAACTCAGAGAAACAATTCCAAATATTTAATGACATGGCTTGAAACGTGTCTTCAACACACTGAGAGCAGAGCTACACTTCTAGCCGGATGCTAGATCGCCATCTGTCCCATACCAACTGCATTTCACAAAGAGGAGATTTTTTAGAAATTCTACCCACAGGAGTATTTTTAGAACATAAAAGAACAGAATGATTTTTGGCATTGATAAGCATAGGCAATCAGAGTGAAAAATGGCTACTCAGGGCCTCCTGAGTGATGGAATGGCATCTATTTTAAAATGGCAACATTTTCCCCCAAAGTGCTGAACGCTCAAAAGTACCAATGCTGCTAAACTGGGGAAAGTGGGGGTGGGGGACGTCATCTTCAGTTTAAGACAGGAATTTCAGAACCAGAAGAAATCTTACACCTCTAATCTCCTACTTTTATAGATGAGAAAACTGAAGCTCAGAGAGGTAATATTACTAAGTTTATATTCTGTATATTTAATTTGAAGGAAGTTTGTTAACAGTTTCAACTTCTCAAGAATACAATGGATTTTTTTTTAATGCTGCAACCAGTAAAAATCTGAAAACATGAAAAAATCTGCATGTGATAGCTGATGGAGAAATCTTATTTTTATATTATAAAAATAAATTCCAGTTATATTAAAGACCTGAGTAAGAAGTATAACTCTAGAATAGAAAAAAATAAAATTAAGTATCTAGCCACAGAAGTGGGAAGAACTTTCTAATTTTAAAGGCAATTTTTAAAGTTAAAAAACATGAATCAACTCTTTTGCTCATATGTGCATAAAAACAAAAAATAAGAAGCTTGGAAAAACTACATGTAACAAATACGACAAAGATTTATGTCCCTAATGTATAAAGTACTTATTCAAATTAGTAATAAAAATCCCAATGGAAAAAATGGGCAAAGGAGGTGAATAGACTAATTACAGAAGAAATATAGATAGACTGATATTAACTGCAAGTATTCAACCTCACTAGAAAAGAAATGTAAATCTGACCAAGATAATACTTTTCCTTCCCATCAACCTGACAAGAAAACTTAGCTTCTCCTTCTAAGAATCATAATAATCAATATGGGTGAAAGATAGAAAGAAAGAAAGAGAAGTCGCCCAGTCATGTCCGACTCTTTGCAATCCCATGGACTGTAGCTGACCAGGCTCCTCCGTTCATGGGATTTTCCAGACAAAAATACTGGAGTGGGTTGCCATTTCCTTCTCCAGGGGATCTTCCTGACTCAGGGATCGAATCCAGGTCTCCCACACTACAAGCAGACTCTTTACCCTCTGAGCCACCAGGGATGCTCCAATATGAGTGAGGGTGTAACAAAACAAATATCTTAATGGAGTGTTGATGTTTATGAAAACTGGAACAAGCTTTAAGAAGAACAGTCATAAAACAGAAAAGATTAAGGCAGTTCATACCTGTGAGTAGTAATTACTCAGCTAGGAATTTACCCTTAAGAAATATAAACTTAGATAAAGATTTTTCTAGACATGTGCATCTCAGATTACTATAACTGGAAAAATTTGAAACCCTATTGGCCCCCAAATGAGAAGAGTAGATAAGTGAAGTCTGTTATAGAAATGTAAGAAAAGCCTCATAATCCATGTGCTGATTATGGAGACAGTGAGGAGAAATCCTGGTTAGTTCTCACCAAATTTTTCTTTTCTTCCTTGTAGCTTTCTATTATTTCTAAATTCTCTGCAAAACGCATGTATTACTTTACAGCTGGTAGAACAAATGTAAACAAAAAAGTCTCTAACAGAAAGAAATGTGCCATAAATTCCAGCAAGTTGCCTGATGCCTTGTTCTTGACTGTTAAACATCCATAAATCTCAAGAATGAAGCTTGTTTTCAAAAACAAATTCAATTATTAAACAGGTCAAGAACTAAATACAATATACTAATTTTTAAAATATTTTGTAGCTAGAAAATGGGGAGAGAGGAAAATGGGCAATGCCATTTTGCAACAATATCTAACTCTCCTTAGAGATAAGACTTATGATGTCTGCCATTTATGATTTGTCTTACCTGGTCACAATGCCAGGAAGTAAGAGAGATGATGTTTAATTTAGCAAATACCTCACAAGAAGGTGAAGAAACGATTTTCTAGAAACAGACACCTTATTCAAAGTACACTCCTTCTTTTCTTCAGTCTGTACATTACCCTTCTTTAACTCTCTTGTCTTTGTTTTCAATCCTCCTCCCTCATAAGCGGTGATGAGCTTGGGGGCTCAAATACAATCTTGCTCACTTATGTCTCTCTTCAATCATGTGTGATGCCTGGTTCATCAGTGCTTAAAAAATGCTTTTCTCAGTGAATATAGGAAAGAATAAATTAATCTTGGCCAAACATTTAAAAAAATTTGTTCTATATTTGAAAAGGAGAAAGTTCTACTGAAATTAAAAATCATTTAGGCCCTCAACAAAGTGAACTTTATGTGTCACAGCTGAATGCCCACTGTTGGTAGCAGCAAGCTAAACAGTTACCTGGCTGTCTCCTTCCTAGTAGGATTTTTCCTAATCATCTCTAGGAGTTCAAACAGGGGAATCTGAAATAAGCTGCTAATGGTAGAGAAGCTAAGCATCTGACTGATTCGAGATGCTAGCATCGGTCTGAAGACCTCGAGGCAGTCAAGTTAAGTGACTGAATCCCCCAGAATTGCTGGGTCATTGAATCTGGCTAAGGAACACACATTGAATTCCCTCTGGGTCTTCTGTAGGCCTGTGCTACCCAACTCTTCCTTCTAGGGTCCCCCAGACTGGGAAGTCTGCAGTCTGCCATCCTCTATCACTTGGAAGAAAAAGACAGCATTCCTGACTTTTCTTCTGGAGTAAAGCAATCTTAAAACTTAGGTTTGGGCCAAAACGGGCCCAACAAAACTCTCACTGCCCTCTTCTCCGAAGGTTCTGGCATGGCCAGGTGTGGTATCTAAAAGCAGAAGTCAGAGCCAAGATGCAAAACTGGCAAAGCACACGGGGCGGGGCCCCGGGGGCTCAGCAGCTACAGACGTTGACTCTACCCAGGGCCACCTGGATCTTTGTGAAGAAGGGTTTTTCCAGGGTGCGGCAAACTTGTCTCAGGTCTATGCAGATCTCCTCCATGTGCCAAGATCATGAGTAATACTAAAGGACAGGAATTTGAGATTTACTGACTTCAGATAGAAGTGGGATCTACTTAAAATTTGGATACAGGTCAGACACGATTGCTAACTTACAATGGAAATGGCATTTAACAGCTCAGCAAGTCTTGAGAGGCATCTGCCCACAAGCATCTGGCATTCAAGTATATTCCTTAAAAGACAATCAGAATAAAACTGGCTCTCTGCTTTGTTCCAAAGTTTCTTCTCTTGGATTGTAAGGGTTAGTTAGAATTTGGCCTCATCTAAGCTCAAACTGGAGAAGGAAATGACAACCCACTCCAATATAGTCTTGCCTGGAAAATCCCATGGACAGAGGAGCCTGGTAGGCTACAGTCCATGGGGTCACAAAGAGTCGGACATGACTGAGCGACTTCACACACAAGCTCAAAAGCTTCCCTTCTCCACCTGGCTGGTACATCCCTTAACCTCAAACCTGTAGGGACAATTCAGCACTAACTGGAGCCATGCATGTTTCTGTCTCTGCCACTGTATATTCCAGTCGTACGTAGTAGGAGAGGAGCCAGTATTATCTCCATGGCTTCAATTAACCTCTCAGTTCCCACGATTTTAGAGTTATATCAAAGTATTGTTTTAACACAGAGGTAATTTTCAGTTCTGTGCTGCCCTATGGATGTTCAATAAGGACGGAATGTCCCAGTAACTTCTTGTTGGCAAAACTGTTTGTGCCCGCTTTTAGGACTTGCTGTGTTAGTTTTCTGATGGGGTAACTGCTTCCCTGGTGGCTCAGTGGTAAAGAAACCGCCTACCAATGCAGGAGATGAGGGTTCGATTCCTTATAGTAAGGTCACTGACCTGGGAGAAAGTGACAGCATCTCCAACCATAAAATTCAGTTTGATATTTTATTAGGCACTGCACCATCTGGGGATCATCAGAATTCTTTATTCACGAGAGTACCAATAGGAAGCTTGTTTTACCTCTATAAGTTGTAGCCAAGGCAAGATCAAGAAAGGTTTAACGAATCCCCCGTATGATTTTGATCGCACAGGGTCAAAATTTTAACTGGACACCTTCTACCCCACCCCCACCTGAGAGGTCACTAAGATATGCTTCTGGGACTCATTGAGTTTTCATGAGCTTCCTTGGAAATCCCTACCCCAGGGCCATTTCCTGCCATCCTAATTATCTTATTATCACCATTGTTCACTCCCTCTCTATTTCTTGGATCTAAAGGAGCCCCTAATCCTTTACTCTGACTCAGCTCATCTGGATCATGCCCAGTCATTCCTGGAACCTGAACAAAGAGGACATTTACAAAGTTTTGTTAAAATTGTTGAGCCTTGTTCACCTAATTACGGACAAATGTACAATAAATGAAGAGACATGCCATATCTTATTTCTCCATTTTTTTTTCTTAATACAGGAGGGAGAGATTGGAAAAGGAAAGAAAACCCCACAAAAACCTATTCCAGGTAGACTTAATGTGACAGCATTAACTTCAAGACACCCAAACAAGTCTTTTGTTCTTCAATAATGGAGTGGTTGATTTTTAAAAAATTAAAGACAAATTTGTATGTACTGACAAACAAGAACATGGTCATGTTTTAAGCAAAATATGGGTATTTAACATGATTTATTAGGAAAATATGTACTGTACATTTGCCCACAGCCTGCTATGTTCTGTTATGATATTTTCAGCCATCTTCTATTTTTGCTCTCTTAAAACAACATTTAGGGCTGCTGTATGCCAGATGGAATTTTTCCTTTCCACCCACTTCCCACTGCAAAAGGAAAAAAAAAAAAAGTTCTTTACATCCCACATGAAAATCTTTTATAAATTTCTTTTCCTCATCTTTATCAACTGAAGTATGTGAATCACACAGAAATCACCAAACTCGGGTTGAATCAATATGCAGCAAATATTATGCAGCAAAGTTAAGTACATTTAATCTGAACATACGTGCCTGTCAGGTGTTAATTAACAGAAAGTATTCACATTACATACAAATTCAAAATTTATTCTATGAAACAGGACTGAATCAAAGTCAATTTTTTAAAGAAAAATGATGATGTGGTACATTTTATTTTTTTATTTTTTGATATGGTACATTTTAGAGTAAAGCTGTTCAGTTAAACGGTGAGCTATAATTGGACATTCTGTCTTCACAGCAAAGCTTTGACATTTATGCTGGTTACTGTTTTATGTAAAATCAAGAGAGGTCTGTGAGGGAAGGTGAGTCAGAAAGCTTTGAAGGGAGTGAGTGTGACCCATTCTTGGCTGGCAAACCCGTTCCACAGTGCAGCAGAGGAATCTCAAAACTTCAAATCTAATCATCTTCCTCTCTTGTTTAAAGTCTCCACAAGGGCTCTGTCTCACTCTGAGCAGCCCATCTCTGACTAGGCCTGTGGGTAAGGCCTTGCCTCCTCTGTCCCCGCCTCTCGGGCAGACCTGCCTCCTCGCCCTCCCCGGAGCTCCGTCCAGCCTCTTGGTTCCCCCTGCAGAGCTGCGGCGTCCTCTCGGCTTCAGCCCTTCCGGTCCTCCCAAGGTTTTCTCCTCTGCCTGGAACGCCTGCCCTGCCTCACTTCTTCTAGGAACTCTTCTGACTCTTCAGATCCTGTCTCTTCCTCAGGGACACAGGCGTGTCTCCCTGGACCAGCTGAGTGCCTTGTGACAAGCTTCCATAGCACCTTGGAACTTAGGATGCAGGTAACTGGGAACTCCGGCCTTCCCAGGTGGCTCAGTGGTAAAGAATTCACTGCCTGCCAATGCAGGAGACACAGGAGATCCCTGGGTCAGGAAGATCCCCTGGAGGTGGGCATGGCAGCCCACGCCAGTACTCTTGCCTGGAGAATCCCACGGACAGAGTCTGGTGGGCTACAGTCCATGGGGTCACAAAAGAGCTGGACAGGACTTGGCAACTAGACAACAGTAACTGTGAACTCAGCCTCTAAATTTCTTGCAATGTTGACTCTCCCCAAAGCACTGATGTATCAGGACAGTCTTTGGGGGAATCAAGACACAATGTACATGAGTCCCTGTGTCTCCATGTCTTATTTCTCCAAGCCTCAGTGGTCACAGTTGTCATAAAGTACAGTCCATCTCTCTATGAATGGCTGTCCATCTGTCCATGCATCTTTTCTCTATCCTTTTGTCTTAAAGCACTCATTATAAATTCAAATGAAACCAAACCACCAAAGATTTCTAGTGTTAACTGATCAGATGACAACCTACAAAGTATTAATACTGTTATATTAATGTAGATCACACCTTGATGGGGTAGAGAAAAAAAGAATATAAGGTTGCCAGGGGTCTGGAGTGAGTTATACCACTGAGAGGAACAAAAGTTGAGAAAAATACTTTATTTTTCAGTATTTCAATGTTTCACCATATTTAGTATGATTTCTCCCGCTGGAGGAGGGCGTGGCAACCTACTCCAATATTCTTGCCTGGAGAATCCCCATGGACAGAGGAGCCTGGCGGGCTACAGTCTATGGGGTCGCAAAGAGTCAGACACGACTGAGCGATGAAGCACAGCACCACACGGCAGTATGATTTCTCAAACACACTAAAGATAACATGACTATTTCAACCTTACGTGTAGAAGAACTTGATAAACCTGGTGAGTAGCATCTGTACCACAGGGAATCCAACATCAGCCAAGAATACGAATTTGATAAACCAAACTAACTGAGCCAGGATCCATTTTCTTAACTGGGCCTTTTTAAAAATAAATGAGTATCTTCAGAAAAATAAACAAATACAATAATGACAAGTTCCTCTCTGCTTAAAATGTTAAAAATTGAAGATAATATTTTTTAAATGTTGAGTGAGACTTGCAACAGGCTTCTTGTGAGACCTAAAAACCAGAGCTAGTGGGCAGATGGCTCTGCCAGACAGTAGGAGCTCAAACACTGAAGTCCTCTGGCTGCCTGGCTGCCAATTTTATGATGGAAAAAAAAAAACAAAATAAAAGCAGGATTTAAAATGAACCAAACTTCCAAACCTTGCTTTTGAAAAAGGAAAAGAGCTTCTCTATGGATTGCTGCAACTGTGAAAAAGTTTACCAGAGGTACTTCCTTCTCCCTGAACGTCTGTGAAATTATTTAAACACTTCGTTTAACACTGTCTTGAATGGTGCACTGGTTTTCCACGTGTGAATTTTATCTCCAGCCAAACCGTAAACTTCTTGGAGGTAAGACCTCTCTTCTCTATCACTTTCGTGATTACTCTGTGGCCAAATTAATCCTGATTAAAGATGAATTAAAACAACTCACTCAAGGAAGCCTATTTCCTCTAAAAAGGTATATATGTAAATGCCAAACCAACACAAAGTTGGGATTTTTCTTATTAAGAAAAACAACATAGTTTCTGCACAGAATTTCTCAGTAGTGGGCCACTTAATATGTTATGACTTGCCTATTACATTTGAATTCTGGCTTTTGAAACTAAGCAATGATGTGATAACACTGCACTTGTCTTTAAGTAGTTCTTGGTTAAACTAAATTACTGGCAAACTTCAAATAATGCCATGATCCCTCTTTAATTTTATTCACCTCGATGTATAAAGCAAGTTTGAATACAGAATAAAAAGGCCATCTCTTTTCAGTATTTCACATAGAGCATAAAGAGGGTTTTCATTTTATATAAAGTCTTTTTTTTTTTCAAGTAAGAGACTAAACATAAGTTGGGAAAATGCAGAGACCAACTTTTAGAGTGTGGAATAAAGAGTGGCAGGAGCCGGAATCCTCAGCCCACTTCTGCCCCCGGGACACACGGGCAGCAAGCCCCTGGACGCCCAGCGAGCCCTTTGACGCAAGCAGGGCTGCAGGATGAGGCTGCAGGAAACGGGGGAGAGGAAATTCCGGTTTAGGTTGAGAGATAGGGACCCCAGCCTGGCAGCAGACCCTGCCAAGATTCGGTTTCAGAATGTGTAAAACCTCCTTCCCACCCATATTTCATGAGTGAATTGGAAAAGGGGAAGGAAGTAGGGTGGGTCCCCAGACTTAACAAAGGAACTAAAGAAAGCGGGGTGGGGAGAGGGAGGGATACAGACAGGGTCCCCATGGAAAGCAAGCATTGCTAGGCACGGCTTCCACATACGTTTTATAGACTTTCGTTTCTGCAGTTTGGAAATTGGGAGGTCGAGTTTAGGAGCGGCTTGTTGCTACTCCTCTTCTACAAGATAATACACTACGAAGCATAAACAACATTTCAGGAAAAGCTGAGTTTCAGTTTTCCAGTAAACAGCGCAATGGTATGGCAGAACACAGCACCCACATCTAGAGCTGTTCTTCAATCCAGCTGCTTCACAGATACTAAATGTGAACTGTCTATACACTTTAAAAAATTGAGTTAGAATTCAAAATAAGCTTGTACCTAAGCATCCCTTTTCTTTCTTCCTTCCCACACTTCACCACCACCATCCTTTCAGTACATCATCGTTCTGTCTTTCCCCCAGGGCCGCCGTCCTGGTGGTCGCTCTTCCTCAGGACCACCCTGTCATCTCGGCTTCCGGTCCTCACACCAGGCTCCCTCCGGGGTTGACGGCTGAGCGAGCGGGTGACCAGGGGCAGTTGGACTTGAGTTGCCACTTGGCCCAGCTCTGCTTGGTCACCCATCAGCCTCAGCTTTCTGACCCATCACACTGAAATAATATCATTTCCCTCACAGAAGGGCCCCTTCATCCTTCTTTTTGATGAAAACTAACAAAACAAGTCAATGGCTCTTCATTATTTGTAGGATGAAGTGAAACGTGTCAGCCCTCAAAATCCTCCACAGCCTGGCCCCGATCTTGCTCCTCACTTTTCCTTCTCCTAAATCTTTGCCACCATCTTCCTCAACCCCACTCTTGGTGCTCTGGTGACACAGAGTGGTTTCAATTTCAAGGAAAAAAAAACAAAAACAAAAACGCCTTGTGTATTTTCTAATGCTCCTCTCTCTGCCGGGAATGCTTTTCTTCAGTTTGGATTGTTTAAATCCAACTTCAAACCTACTTCAAGGCCCACATCAAACTCTACCTCTGCCATGAGAGAGTCCTGTCTGCCCAGGTGAAAAGTCTTGCTGTGACACCCATGGATCTCTCTGTGGATTATTACCACTGTCTCCTCACACCACTGTTACGTGTGTCTGTATCGCCTCTCCACAACGGAACTACACTCCTTCAGGGAGGAACCAGCATAGTTATTCTGGATCCACTACAACATTAGCTTTAATAAAGATGCACTGAATGAATAAACAACCAAGGATATTCCAGAATAACAGTATAGAAACACCAACTCAGACTAAATGGATCAGGAGAACACCTCTAAAATCACAGTTAATTCTGAAGGAGGTACACACATCACTGCAACCAATGCCAAAGCATTGGCCAAATAATTCAGTTCATTTTGAGGCTACCAGAGATTCTCTATGCTTAAGCTATCGTCCAAGTACCTGGGTCTCAGAAGAAGCAGTCTCCCTACTGTTAGCCAAAAACCCATCTGATGATTTGCTGATGAGATAAACACTGTGTGCTGCAGCATCTATCTCAGATACCTGAAACAACTGCAGGACAAGGCAAGGTAAATGGCTACAGAGCTTTTTGGGAAAAGTGACCAACCATTTTGGAGATAAAGACAACGTTCTCATGTCTATACCAGGAAATTGTAGTACAAACTTCAAAATTGCTTAGTATAAATTAGCACACACATCCTCCCATCACCAGTCATCAAATACTGCCAAGTTTACCATCTAAATGACTCACCCACCATCTGTGACCTTCTCATTTCCCAGAGTTGCCACCCTGGTTCAGACTTACATCTCTCACCTGACTCACAACAATATCTTTCTAAGGGTTTTCTCCAGCGTTTCCCTCTTCCTCACTCAATTTTTCCTCTAAACCAATGCCAGAGGGATCTTACAAAGCCCACATCTGATTATACCGCTTCCCTTCTTTGATGGCTTTCCTTGGCCACAAAAGCAAGTCTAAACTGCTTAGAGTGGGTTGCCAGGTCTTTCACAATCGAATTCTACCTTCCCTCACAGCCCACCCCACCCCAACTCCTTTCCCAAGAACTGCCAAGGCTCAACTCACACACCTTCCTGATGGTCCCTCTGTCTTAAATGCTCTTCCCTGCCCTGCCCTTCTATGACTTTAGTCATCCTTCCAGGTCAAGCTCAAAAGTTCCCATTTGGTAACATATGCCCCTTCCTCTATGGATATAATCATAGAACTAAGACTAGAAAATACGATGCCTATATAAGAGGCAATTTCTTTAAAGAATTAATGACCAAATATTAAGCTCACTCTCATAATGTTTATAAGAAAGAGCCCTTTCTGTCCCCTTCTTAAAGTTCTCACATAATTTTCAACACTTAGGAATGAGTGCTGGCTGATTTTGCCTACAGCCTGTTAATAGAAAACAGGAAAAGTAAATGTTTCCTGAGAAACTTGTGACAATTATACATTTAACTTTTTTAAACTTCAGAAACACCCTGGCAAAAGCACAGAGTGAAGCATTTCTCTAATTGCATCCATTTTTAATCATGGCATTTACCAGTTTAAGAAGATATTAGATATGCCTACCCAGAAATCTCAAAGCCCCTTCAATTTCTAACAAGATGCACCAGCAACAAAAACCTTATTCTATCAAATTCATGTCTATCTCTGGGCAGTAGGACCTTAAAGTAGCTTTCTCTTTTGAATGCTTATGGACAAAGAGGGACATGGCTTACTGGGACTGGAGAAGCAAAGTCGTTCACTAAAAAGAATGACTCAATAGGCATCTGAGATTCTAAACTCAAATTTTAAATAAATAAATAAAATAAACTCAAATTTTACCACTGTCCACTTAAATTATTTTGGCTCAGGAATGGTAGATGAGGTAGTTGAAGCATTTGAGAATCACAAAAGAAAGGAAATTTGTATGTAACTCTAGGGTTTGGTCATAATTGTTATTGTTGTAAGAGTAGGAAACTGCAGAAGTAAGTTTACATTAAGTAAATTGCAGTTTCCTCTGTATATTCTGCGTGTTTTCATAGACAAGAACAGATGACTGATGCTGAAAAGAAAGTGAGGGCAGGAAAAATGAAAATGCTGCAACCAGCTCATGGACACTGAACTCAGTGGGCAAGCAAAGGGATTGCTATATCGAGTGCTTAAGACAAAAGAGTGAAATAATCCAACAGGTGGTTTTTATTCCTAACAAACAACTGCAAAAGGTGCAGGAAGCATCCAGTGTCAAAGGTTCCATTTGGTGGTGCACTGTGGAAGTCTTAGCCTTGAGAGCTCAGCTGGTGTCAGCTTGAAGGAGGGAGATCACAGAATAACTAAGTTCATATTTATCATGAAGGAAGAAAGATCCTTCACATTCACCTTTCCTGACTGTCAGCTTCAGCAGGAAAAGTCTAAACAGAAAAGGCCATCATTCCACTATTTATTTATACATCATCTTTCCCCTCAGAAGGACACAATCTTCAGAGCTGTTAATGCATCCATATTACGACATTCATACAAGAAGTAAAAAACCATAGTGTTCTTTTCTACCATCTTAAAATAAAGGTTTAAAGAGAACAGTGAGTACACAACCGTAAGCAGAGTCGCAAACCTTCCACCACTAAATTTCCATCTCATGGTCAAAGTCATTAACAGCTGCACTTTCAGATTTGTTACTATGTATTTGGAGGGTATTATATTCTCATTAACTGTAACTATAATATTCTGGATTAAACTAATAAGGCAAAGGCAACACAGGTAGCTTTATATTAAGCATAAAGCTGTCTATGGCCTAAGGCTGGTGATTTCTGACCTTGAGGAAGGGGGAAGGGTTACTCTATTGGTTTGATTTTAAAAGATCTCTCTCTCCCCTCAGGTTGTTACTGATCCACTGAATTGAATATACAATCCATTGTATAATGTGTGCTCCGTCACTCAGTTTTGTCTGACTTTGCAGCCCTATGAACTGTCCCAGGCTCCTCTGTCCATGGGATTTTCCAGGCAAGAATACTGGAGTGGGTTGCCATTTCCTTCTCCATTGTATAATATGTCATCCTTTTTAAGGACCACTAGGGAAGAGAAATGCTCCCAATTAAACTAGGGCATATTTTCATATCATCAACTGTTAAGACTCATCCTGATTTCAGAAATTCTAAGATGTGTGTGGAGGAAGGAGGGGAGAACACCCTGAAATCGGTAAAATATAGCATATGAAAACGACTGCTCTTCTAACTAAGATGAATCAAAAGGAACATTGTTTTGAGAAATTTAAGACATGCACTGGGATATTCTATGGATGCAGAAGAGGTTAGGAGTCAGTCTTCCATATAGTTAACCTCTGGAGTGTTTTTAACAACACAAGAAAGTTCCTTAAGTAGTACCCACTGAGGTGAAGGCTCCTGAGACGTCCACTCAAACTTAAAGCCAACAGTCACCTCTGAGATAACTGCCACTGCAGGCTCTGAAACTGCCTAATTGTTCTCCCCCTTGAGACGCTGATAGCTAATGACTCGATGCCACACTGCTATAGATGTGTTACGTGATCAAATGGAACAGCCTGCCATCCTGGGACCTCTCCCCTCCTCTCCCGCTCCGTCAATCCCTGGTGTTTGTATTGATGGTCTCGGAGCAGAATGAGCATGAACCAATTCTGCTCCCTTGCAAAGGGTTGAAAACAAAATTTCAGCAAAGATTAAAAGTCAGAGAAAAGACACGTTCATACACACGGGGGTATTTTCCCCTTCATGAGCAATCCTGGAAGGCTCAGCATGGAGGGTGAGGCCTTACAAACAACAACACGAAGTCAACAGACAACAATGTGGAGCCGAAGTGAGTGGTCCCATTGTCTCCCCAGCATGACCGCAGCGTTCTTGGTTCTAAGGCTCAGGCTGAATAACTGCTTTCAGGACAACGGAGCAAAGCGTCCCTTCCCTCCAGTCTAACTGCACCTAAACAATATAACTCTTGTTGGAACACAAACGTTCATGAAATACTGGGAAAACGCCCTTCTGACTCTGCCGCTGGGTCTAAGCATCTAGAATCTGTTCCTCTGTTCTCACCTACTTCTTGAGTTAGGACTTATTTGCTTGATAACTAGATCCACCCCCTGGGCTCAACATAAAAGTACATCAGAATGTTCTTTTAGAATTCATACTCCACAGAGTTTCTGATGGGGTGAAACTCCCCAAGTCAAGCCTGGAAGCTATCAAATAGACATGCATTCACATGTGCTCCTGTGCATTCTTATATTTCTACACAATCTACTTCTGTGAAGAGACTGCTTCTAAATCCAGTGTCATAAACCACTGGCCTAGAAAATTAGAGCAGTTGTCATTCTCTTTTACTAAGAAGCATGCTTTTGGAGGGGAAAAAAAAAAAAAACCCAAGCCCAAAGAATTTAAAATAAAATATTCTTCCCTTCAAACATACAACCAGGCAGAAACACTTTCCACCCCCTCAAACCTGCATTCCCAAGAGGAAAAGTGCTTACGTGTTCAGATTTCTCCTGTTCTTTTTTGTCCGTCTGCAAAAACTGACAGTTTTCTCTTGCCAGCTTCTGGACCAGTTCGATTCGCCCGATATCATCTCTCTCCTGAAGTTTGCACATCATGCCAGCCTTAAGAGTTGGAGAAAAAGCAAAGATATACTTAAATCCACAGTCCCAGGACATGACACTGCTCACTGAATAGTTCACCTTATAATACACTCATCTTCTCTTGTCGCCTGGATTGAATCATGGTCTTGGTAAAAATATTTTGCCTCTCCAAAACTGAAACTTAACCTAGGAATGCCGCACTGAAAGACTTAAGTTGAGATCATTTATCAGTCTACTTTAAGAGAGGGAAAGGCAGAGCAAACTGAATCATTTGCTGCTAAAGGGTGCTCCTGATATGCCACTATTTGTTCCTGACAGCCTGTTTCCTGTTACATAAGCCCAGCAAGAGGTTAAAAACTCATGGGAAAGTTAGCCAGGAACTACTCCGGCAATCAGGGTGAAGTGATAGAGTACTAAAAATAACAGTGCACAACCTCCTAACTCCTTAGCTCCACCAGCTCATTCCATGTACAAATATACAGTTCACAAGAAAAGCACAAGAAATTCTTTTCTTTCGAAACTGAAAAGTTACTGTGGGGCAATATCAGTAAAATACCTCCAATGTTGCATGAAATGTGGTAGAAAGTTATTAAAAATCAACTGCAAAAAGAAAACTTCAAACATACTCAGAGTTTAGAAATGGTCCACAAAGCACCATATTTTTCATTAGACCCAAGCACCAAGTAATGATGATAATATGAAAAAGAATCTAGGATTTTGATAAGAAAAAAAATGTTCATTGTTAACACACACTCTGAACAGTTTCTACTCAAATTCTTTCAAAAATGGTTCACACTGACATATGAGGAAATGACCTAAAAAGAAATCTTAAGTTACTCCTGGCAGGAATGGCCAAAACTATCAAATCCTCGTTTTACCCTTTACAATCGACAGGATTTGAATGGACCCAGCGATGTGACCAAATACAGAGAAAGGGGCAGCAAGTGATCACAACCTTAGGATCTTAATAGTCTGTACTGAAGACACACATTTTTTTGAGTGGGCATCAGAAAAATGGAACCGTCCATGCAAAGCAGTGACTAAGTAGTTACTCCTAAGGGCAAGGACAGCTCCTTATCTAGCATTTTCTCCAACAAATAGGAAGGAAACAAACAAACAAGAAAATCGGAAGTGGCCCAAATCAGATTCCCCTGGAATGGCAAGTGGAATTTCTCCACCAAAGTCAGGGATTTATTTTTACCGCATGCTTCACAAGTGGTTTTCCAGTTTGTCTCCAGGGTTTCCTTAGACAAGGATCTCAGTTTATCTTAAGACAGGCTGTGCAGTGCTGGAGAGCCAGAAGTACTGGAAAGCCCCTTATCACGCTAGACAAAATTCTGAAACCACTGAACTTCAATCCATGAGAACTAGCACTGCCCTTTAAAGCAACTGAAAGTGTGTCTACTTTTTATCCAATATGACGATCTGCTAAATATTTAAATACCAATACCTATGATGTCCTCCTTTTTGCATTCCTCATGTATATTCCCCTACCTTCCTATTTTATTCATTCATTCAGTCAGTCACTCACTCAACTGCTTTTATTGGAACAACCATGCACCAAGATCTATTACAGGTTCTAAGAATACAGTGGTGAATAACAATAAAGCCCAAGTCACATGTCATGTAGCTTACATTAAATAGGAAATGTGGATTACATTAACAGACAGATATGAAAAATCAGATGGTGGTATGTGATAAGAAGGAAAAGAAAGGAGGGTAAGAGACACAGAAGGATTCGTTGATTGACATCTGAGAGGAGACCGAAGGGGAGTGAAGGACGTTCCCGGCAGAGGAACAGAAGCTCAGTGGCCCCGAGGTCTGGGAGTGTTCAGCGTGTTCCGGGATGAGGGAAGACCACATCAGGGCTGCAGCGGAGCTGCTGAGGGGAGACCTGTGGGACAGTTCAGAGAGGAGATGCTGGACCAGGACGTGTAGCTTCAGCACAGGACGTGCAAGAGGTTTACACTCTTTTTCTGAACAAGATGGAAGAAGACTTTAACATGTTTTGAACATAGGACTGGAATGATCCAACTTATCTTTTAACAGGATCATTCCATCTTCTGGGTTGAGGAAACACTGTTAAGTGGGGAAGAGCAGTTGAAGCTACAAGGCCGATTAAGATTGGTCTTCAGACAAGAAATGGTTTGGAAGAAGAAATGGCAGTGGCAGAGATGGTCGGAAGTGGTTAGATTCTGGATCTATTTCAAAGGCAGGACCAGCAGAAATGGTTGTCTCCTTGATATTTGGCCTGAGTGACTAGAAGGGTAGGGGCTGTCAGCTCCTGAGATTGGGAGACTTTTGGGGGGGCAGTCTGGTATGGGACATGCCTATTAAGACACCCATTCGGAGCTGCCGGGCTGGCTGTCAGGAGATCCAGAGAAGACTAAGCTGGGGATGGGAGTCATCATAGGGTAGATGGTATTTAAGCTAGAGGAAGGACTAAGGTTACCAATGGGGTGATGCAAACAAAGAAGAGAAGAAATCCATGAATTGAGTCTAATATTTAGATACTGGGAAGATGAAGAGTGAGGCCTCCCTCCCTGGTGGATCAGTGGTAAAGAATCTGGAGACTCAATTTTGATCCCAGAAAGATCCCCTGAGAAGAAAATGGCAACCCACTGCAGTATTCTTGCCTGGAGAATCCCATGGACAGAGAAGCCTGGTGGGCTACAGTCCATGGGGTTACAAAGAGTTGGACATGACTTAGCAACTAAACAACAAAGATGACTAATCTGGAAAGGAGAATGAGGAGGGCTCTAGGAGGAGAACCTGGTGAGTAGTGAAGATGGTGTTTTCAAGGAGGGGGGAGTGAAAAGCTGCATTCAGTGTAGCTGAAACATCAAATAAGAGGAGCTCAAACAACTGACATTGAATTTAACAAAAGTAATTGGTGACTTTGAGTATAACTATTTTTTTGGAGGAAAAAAAGTGGTGGGGGGACAAGTTTTATTCACATGGGCTTCACAGAGAATGAGAGACAACTCTTTTAAGGAGTTTTATTTCAAGAACGGGGCACTAGTTAAAAAGTGACGCTGCAGGGAGCTCTGGTTGCTCGTTTAAGGTGAGGGATATTCCAGCACTTTTATCTTTATTAGAAATCATCCCGTGTAGAGAGAAATTTGATGGCATGGGCTAGAGAGATGGCATTTTTAGGAAACGTGCCTGAGTAGGAAAGAGAGCATAAAGATCAACCCTCAGAAACATGCATGTGAATACTTCCCTCACTGTAACAGGAGGGGAGGATACAGGGGGAGAAGTGCAGGTAGGCTGGCATATCTGGTGACAAGAACATGGAAATTCTTTCTTGAAGACCTCTATTTCAGAAACAACAATTCAGGTAATTAGCTGAGAGTAAGGACTCTGAGAAGATGCTGGAAGCATAACAAAAGAGAGCATGTAACAGTCATTTCAGTTCCAAGGGTTAGCAAACCTTTGTCTGTAAAGGGCCAGAGTGTAAATATTCTAGGGTCAGTGGGCTGTGTGGTTCTGGTGTAAGGACCCAAAGTGAGAGTGAAAGTGTTAGTTGCTCAGTTGTGTCCAACTCTTTGCAACTCCACAGACTGTAGTCCACTAGGCTCCTCTGTCCATGGGATTCTCCAGGCAAGAAAGAATACTGGAGAGGGATGCCATTCCCTTCTCTAGGGGATCTTCCTTACCCAGGGATTGAACTTGGGTCTCTTGCATCAGAAGGCAGATTCTTTACTGTCTGAGCCACCGTGCAAGTTTAACACAAATGGAGCAATGGACAGTATGTAAGTGAATGAGCACAGCTGTGTTCCAATAACACTTTATTTACAAAACAGGCAGGAGACTGTGGTTTCTCAACTTCTGACCTGAGAGAATAGGAAACTGGACAACAAGAATAGAATCAGACTGCCAAGCATTAGTAAGGACTCACTTGATTTTATTTTTAGATCCTTTTACCATTCTAGCCATCCTCCTTAGGACATGCTGCTTTATCAGGATTTTAATGGAGTCCATAACTGAGCTAATGCTAAACAAATGGGCCAATCTTGAAGATGCTCTTTTAATCACTGCCACAGAGTAAAAAGAGGACCAGTGGAATTAAGGATCTTCCTTTAAAACTAAGAAGGCAAGGAAATTATTCTGGGAAATACCTAGACAAAAATGATCAACATTCTTTAAATGTTTTGATACTTAGAGGATTGTATCTCTGTTATCCAGAAAGTCCATTTATGCTGACCATCTAGGACTTCTTCTCTCTCCATCCGTGTCATTCTCCCAGTATGTAATACACTGTCTTGCTAGAGGAGAGAGGGTGTTAATGACCCTGTAAGCTCTGGACCTGCTGCACAGCTGCTGACTCAGCAGTGTGATGGATTGGTCCCCATCTCTGCCTGCTCCCTGGGGTGGCAGCCTGGGGTAACAGAGGCCACGAGTGGGATGGGCCCGGCTGGGATGGTACACGGAGGAGAGCTCCTCGAGCTAACCGACCTGCCAAGTGAGAATGAGCCTGCTCCCTCTTCTCACCAGCACTGGCTCCAAACACCTGGGCCAAGCGTCCACAGATGCCAGTTTGGACAGAGTCTTTACTTCTGTCTGTGGGTTCCACACCTATCCTTAGAATATAACTGATAATATCATCAGCAACAAAACGATAGGACTGAGGAGAAGAAAGTTAAGAGACCTTGACTATTTTTTTGGCTTCTGTGTGAACATGAGCTTCTTGCTTAGGATCCTAGACACATTTCTTTCTTGAGGAAATACATTTTCATCAGTACCAGATACTTGGGTTTACAAATTATGTATTTTAAACACAAAATGCTATTACTTTAAAAAATGGGTTTTCAGATTGGCTTAATTTTTTGATGTTTGTAATTAAATTACCTTATAATTTTAAAAGGAATATTGTGATCTAGATTTTCTGGTCTCTTGCATAATTTCTAGATGCATTTCACATGACAATCAGTTCGATAGCACTCATATATAACTATCAAAAAAGGCTTTCAAGGAGGGTTATGAAAGCTTCTTCACTCCCTAGAGAACTTTAAGCCTGGAGAGATGCCCGTATATCCTAGATAGTTTTATAAGACAGTCCTCTTTGGAAATACCATGCTCAACCAGATGTTCTCCAGGGGGTTCCTTTCACAGTTCTGTAATTTAGTGATTTAATTCAAAAAGCCATGAATTTATTAATATATTTTGAGAGCTTTGTTATGGCAAGAGAGGCAAGATAACTAACAGCCCTTGATCTAGACTTTCACATGCCAGGACTATTAATTTATCTATGTGAAATTAATTATAAACTGTTTACCTAATAATCTAGGCCAGGAAAAAATAAAAGATGAACGTGTAACAGTCAGTCAGAAGAGTGATTTAAGAGCCTTATTTCAAGGTCTGCTTTGGCGGAAAAAAAACAACTCTGTAATGCATAATTAAAGTTATTCATATGATTTTCAGTATTTGAGAAGAGAAATGTATGTAAATGAAAAGTCTGTTTCCTTTATAAATGGAGTCATAAAAATGTTTGGTCCATTCTTTCAGGGATAAAATGAAACGTGGACAGAATTCCCTTAGGAAAAGCTACAAGGATGATAAATGAACAACCTTTATGACATAAGGTGAAAGAGCACAGTTCTATATATGGAAGCATTTCCTGCATAACTTTAAAAATCAGCTTTTCTATAACACTTAGAAAAAGCATCATGCCAAAATTGCTATTCAAAGGGAAGGAAAACCAGGATGAAAAAGAATACCTTTCATGAAAGGACTTTTGTAATAACAACGCTTTTCAACATAAATTCAGGGTATGTGGGTAAATTAGAATTGATTACTATATAATAGCTTCATTTCTTCAAAAATTAAATCTTGACTAGAAATTCGTGAAAAAAATTTTTTTGCTACTTTAAACAGAAAGCCCAAATGACAGAATAAAACACTGATTGACTGGGATGCTATATTACATTATCAAATGGCACATACCTATTTCAAATCGAGAAAACAGTAAGAATTCTTTTCAGGAAAATTCAAAAGTTAATTCATTATAAATTAAAATATTAATAAATAATAATTTAATTTTTATTATTCATTTTCTCAAATTTCTTCAGAGAAAGAAAATGATGACAAATATTCTACTAGATGGACTAGAAAAATGTACCCTTTGATAACTGGGGAAAGGATCAAGAAGCAGTCACAGTGAAAAGTAAATGTGATGCAAAGTGTGATGGTAAAGGCAGGTTTACTAATGCCCCGGGCATCACAAGGATAGGCCTCAACACCATGCTGGGGCATCACAGTGCCTGGGAAAGCATCCAGTGACTTTTGGTCCCTCACAGTGCAAATTCAGGGAGATTCGTTCCTCCAGTCCTCCTCCCTTGTGGAATCACCTGTGTTACTAGACCACACCATCCTATACCAACAGTGTGTGATGCTGCATTGTGCCAAATTGCCTCCAGAACACAGAAGGCGGCAGAAACCAGAGCTACATGGAATTTATGACTCTTACTTCCCTCAAACACTTTTTTTCCTCTATTGTATTACATAACTATCTCTTCTGATGAAGCTACATACATCACAGATTTAATGTAATTGATGAAGTAAGAGGTTCATTCATTACATATATTTAATTCTTTGAACTTTCAGACTAGAATAGAGAAGTCACCATATTTTACCTTGTTTTGACCTGAAAGAAATTACAGCTCAGATCTTATACATTATTGACCATTCTGCAAAGCAGAGCACCAAAGCTGAGCAAATAATAAAGTGGTTTAAAAAAAAACAAAACAGAAAGAGAATAGTAAATTTAATATATTCTAACACAAAAGATTTAAAAGTATCATCTGTTTTCTATGATAGCTATCACAACCTTAAACAAGAGCTTTCTTCAGTCTATTTTGGAAAAAAAACACTTTCGCTACTGATACAACAATCATGAACTATTTGGTAATCAATTTTCATAATTAAGTTATCATCAGTTAATAATAAAATGATTGAGTCCAATGGAGGAATAGGAGACAAAATAATCACTGAATCCAGTGGCCACCTGCATAAACAGGGAGAATTTCTAAAGTTCAAAATGCTGTAAGTTATTCATTGAATATCTCATTACAACCCTTAAACTAGAACCTGAAAAAATTCTATACATTTTGGTAAGATGATTTAACCCTTTAGTCCTATGTAAATGGTTATAATGAGTGAAGGTCTAGAATGCTTTCTGATATGCAGACACCACAATGGAGGGCAGAGTAACCCTGTAGCCCAGCCCTGATAGACACCATAGATTCTCAAACCAAAACATAATGCAACAGACAGTCATGAGAAGACCAGGAGGCTAACTTTTGCTGAGAACTTACTGTATGCCAGGCGCTGTTCTGCTTCACATACACTCATTAACCTTCAGAACAATTATCTCCGTTTCAGAGCTGTTAGGAAGGCTGTTTAGCACAGTGGTTACAAGCAAGAATATTGGAATCAGACTACCTTGCTTGGATTCCCATCCCCACCACTTCACAGTGAATCCTAGCAGGGTCCTTTGGGGCTCCCCAGGCATGGGGGACAGGCCTTTTTGTCCCCTGTTGCTTGGGGGCAATTTCCAGCCTCCAGGAGCTTCCCTGAGTTCCAAAGGGCAGATTCAGTTGCTAATCAAGGGAGGGAGAACCAAGAAACCACCAGAGGCAAGAGCCAGAGCCAGAACCAGAGAAGCTCATCAAGATTAGGAGACCCTAGCACACCCTTCCTGGTGGCTCAGCTGGTAAAGAATCCACCTGCAATGCAGGAGGCCTGGTTCAATTCCTGGGTCAGGAAGTTCCCCTGGATAAGAGATAGGCTACCCACTCCAACATTCTTGGGCTTCCTTGGTGGCTCAGATACTAAAGAATCCACCTACAATGTGGGAGACCTGGGTTCGATCCCTGACTTGGGAAGATCTCCTGGAGGAGGGCATGGCAACTCACTCCAGTATTTTTGCTTAGAGAATCCCCATGGAGAGAAAAGCCTGACAGGCTACAGTCCATGGGGTCGCAAAGTCAGACATGACTGAGTGACTAAGCAGAGCACACACCCCCTCATCTTGTCAGCAAACTCACCCTTGGGAAGTATTGTTATAAAACTCTTCATCAAAGCTTTCTGGAGGAGGGGCGAGGGTACACACACAGTTTTTCAAGGCAGGAGTCCGCTGTGACCCCTTTGTCTGGCAAAGTAAAAAGGCTATCCTTTTCTACTTCATCCAAAATTCTGTCTCTGAGATGCGATTCAGCTGTACACCGGTGTACAGAAAAGCTTTTGCTTTCGGCATCAGCAGTTCATCTGTAAAGTGGTGGTAATTATATTATCAGCCTCATAGGGTTTGTTGTGAGGTTTTAAAATACAGTAATAAAAACAAAGGCCTTAGGAGAGTGCATTTGAAGTGTTATCTAAGTGTTAACTCTCGATACTCTAAAGAAAAGCATCATGGGACACCAGAGAGCAGAGTAACTTGCCCGAGGTGCTGGATCAGAGCCCAGCCCAGAGCCCTGGCAGCCTGGCCCAGGAGGCAGCAGCTCTTAACCTCATGGGTGTGGCCTGACATTCAACTCTTTTCTGTGCCAGAATGGCAGGCTTTTGTTATGTTGCTTCATTTCAGCTTCGTAACATCTCCACTTTACAAAGACGAAAACCAAGCATGCTAGTCACTGCCTAGCATAGTGGGGATACTTTGGACACTTTGGTGACAAATGATCCCACTCTAAAGGAACACGCAAGTTTAGAGACACTACAGAACTTGCCTACAGGCACCAACTATGAGGAAAAAGGGGTGGGATGTAAACCAGGCTGCACGCTCCCTTCACTGTGCATACACATCACTGCATGGAAACAGGAAGTTTCTCCAGCAGAAAACCAGCATAGGAGGAGAGAACTCATTTTCTGGTAGAGAAACCTTTGCACAACAAGGCCCAGTCTCTCCAGAGTTAGTAACTGGCTTAACCCTTTGTACACCTAAAGTTTTCAACAGCCACAGGAAGTTTTTCCTGTAGTGACATATTTCATCACATACAGGGAAGGAATGAGAAACCAGTTTGCATTTAACTGGATGATAACATGCTCTGAAGTGAAGACTGCCATAATATGAAATACCATAAAAGCCTGGCATAAAGGTGCTTGATTAATTTTTACATACATACACACACACACACACAAGTATCAAATGAATAAATTTTTGTGGAAAGTGCACATGTTTATACCCATGAGCACACACATACATTTATTTCTAAATCTGTCTAGATATGTGATGGAGAAACTCTGGATGTTTTCTTTAAGCTTGCCCTGTACAACCTGAACCCCTGGTGAGTCCACTCAGCACATTTGAATAGATGGACCTGCAGGATTAAGCCATTAAAAGCGGCCCCTCTCATTGTGAGAGCGAATCAGACCTCCTCAGACACGTCAGTGGAGGTGACAGCTGTCCAGGCCTCTAACACTCACAGTCAGGCACCCCACTGAATTAACTCATGACTCCCCAACTTAAAAAGAATCTGTTCCTGATCTAATTATAGATTCACCAGTTTCAAGTCAGAGATGTCACCACTGCTGACAAAAAATCTCAAAATTTTGTAGAGCAAGCTCTGCATATCCATTTGAGATACACAAAGGAATAGAACTACATTAACACAGACCTTTGCCCACAGAATAAGTCCAAAATAAATTAAAACTAGAAGTTTAAGTTGAGAAACTAAATAATAAATAAAATGTCCCACTAATAACTTAATGCTTTAAGAAACCTTTGGGAAAGCAATCCCTGCCTAGGTTTACTTGGAAGCCTGAAAAGTAATTGCAGTATAAGCCTGTGGATTGCCGCATTCTGAGTATGACCCCAGCAAAACAATTCCAAACAAGTCTTTATATGAACTTATTAGGCCATGAAAACCTATGCAGTCCTGCCTAACAAAGTTAATGTGATTATTCTGACCTGAATCCACAGATTTACAACTTTAAAAGTGGAGTGCGAGGGGTCAACCAAACTAAGCCTTTTCTTCACCAGGCCTACTGAGGTATACTTGAAATACAACAAGTTGCACACATTTAATGTACCCATTTTGATGAGTTTGGACCTACTTGATACCAGGATACCATCATCACAACCCTGAGAGGGCATCTCCTCTGCAGGTCTAGTGAGGAGAACCCAGCAACACCCCCCACTTAGTAAGGGCTCAGATGGGCTTGTCTGTTTTCGTTTTCCTCCTCCTTTCACCCTGAGTGTAGAGTCTGTCCGACTCTTCTCCCTGGGTAGATCAGTCAACCCCACCGCTCTGTACACAACATGATTTCCAAATAGTGGACTCCCCTGAACCCACTCTTTTCTCTTTCTTGTGTATAATAAAATCCCATGGCTTTCTTATTCAACACACTTCTCTTTTTAATCCTCACAACTTCCCTATCAGGTAGGTTTAGCGATGAGTCATCTAACCCTCAAAAGGGTTAAGAAACTGCTTTAATGCAACTAGGTATTCAGCCACATCACATAGCGCTATAGATGGGTGTCAAGGCAGTGGAATTCCGAGGAGTGGAGGTGAATTGCTGGGGACTTTGCAAATAAAAGTCCTTATGCCATCTGTTCTGTTTCTCTCCCTGCTGTCCCCACAAAGAAACTTCCAATCCTCTGCATTTACATAAAGTTTACAGCAGGAGGGTGTCCAAAGTTTTTATGCTGCCATACTATTTGGAGGTCAGCTGCTACTAAAAGTATGTCTGCGCCACGAGATAAATGCTGGGGGTGGGTACGGAAACTCTGCCAGGGGAGGTACCACATGGATCTGTTGGGCTCTGTCCCGGGCTGACTCTGCCATCTCCAAGGGGCGGATGGCCCCAGGGTGGTCTCCCCTGGTTCTTCACTTACTTGGCTTGCTTCCTCTGGGAAGTGGGGGCTGTCTCCATACCTGTCCTTCTCCCCTGAATCAAATTATAAAGATAATGAGCAATTTCAGGCCTTTCTTGTAGAATATCTCCTAATCAAAAATAAGTGCTCCATTCCCATGATTTCACAGAACACAGAAGGGGAGACCTGGGCCACCTGCCTACACCTGTGCTCTCTCACCACTCAGCACAGAAGAAGGGCGCAGGGACGGGCCTCCCAGAGCGAGTCACACCTGAGGATCCGCAGCACCTTCAGCCTCTGTCACGGTCACCTGTTTGTCACTGTTCTCTTCATCTTGTGCAAGTGCTTAAGTAAAAAAAAAAAAGAAAGAAAGAAAGAAAAAGAACAATATTAAGCAAACGTAGCATCATAAGAAAATTGTTTCAGGTCATTTTCTTTTCAGATGGCAATTTGGCAGGAAAAAAGAATGTTAGGTAGAGACCCAAAAAGTAAGTATCACTACTATTTTTTACAATAAATTATTTGGATGAATAGTTTCACTAATACACTGGGCATTTTTCACACTCATTATCTCATTTGTTAAACCAGTAGCGCTGGAGATATCCGATCTCAATTCTCCTTGTCACCTCAGCCCACCCAGACATCATCATGCCAGTTCTGTGCTTTACCAAAGGGGATCTGGGGTAGAGAGAAAGACTGCTACCCAGTTCAAGTGAGAACACCATATTTTTATGTCATTTTTTGGGCTAATAGTTTAGTGTTATCCCAGATGGCTCAGACGGTAAAGACTCTGCCTGCAACACCAGAGACCTAGGTTCAATCACTGAGTTGGGAAGATCCCCTGGAGAATGGAATAGCAACCCATTCCAGTATTCTTGCCTGGGAAATCCATGGGCAGAGGAGCCTGGAGGGCTATAGTCCATGGGGTCACAAAAGAGTCAGACATGACTGAGCAACTAACACATATTATGAAGGAAGCATGATTTTTCTTAAAATTAGAGTATAATTTACAATGTTGTCTTAGTTTCAAGTATATAGTAAAGTGATTCAGTTATACATATGGATATTCTTTTTTAGATTCTTTTCCATTATAGTTTATTACAAGATATTGAATATAGCTGCCTGTACTATACAGTAGGACCTTGTTATTTATCTATTTTACATGTAGTACTGTTCATCTGCTAATCCCAAACTTGTAATTTATCCATGCCCCAACTTCCCCTTTTGGTAACAATACATTTGTTTTCTAAGTCTATGAATCTGTTTCTGTTTTAGAAATAAGTTCATTTGTATCATTTTTTGAGATTCCACATGTAAGTGATATGCTATGATATCTGTCTTTCTCTTTCTGCCTTACTTCAATTAGTGTGATAACCTCTAGGTACATCCATGTTGTTACAAATGGCATTATTTCATTCTTTTTAATGACTGAGTGAAATTCCACTGTATATCTGTACCACATCTTCCTTATCCATTCCTCTGTCAGTGTACATTAAGGTGCTTCCATATCTTGGCTTTTGTAAATAGTGCTGCAGTGAGCTTTGGGGTGCATGGATCTTTTTGAATTAAGAGTTTTCTCTGGATATATGCCCAGGAGTGGGAATGCTGGAAGAAGCATGATTATTTTATATTTGGACTGCATGGAGCATTATTACCACAAAATTCTAAACTATGGAGTCTTGAATTGACCTCTTCTCCCATATTTCTGCAGCATCTCTCTATCAAAGTCCTTGTCACCCTTTCTGCACTGGTGCAATAACCTCCTACCACAGAGCCCCTGATTCCAGCCTCTCCTTACTAAAATCTAGCTTGAGCAGAACTGTTAATAATTAGCCTCAGAAAATACAACAATAAGTACACTGCTCTGGCCTCTGTATTGCTTATCTTATCAACTCTGAACACTGTTCATCACGGAAGGTCATCCTTGAACTCTCTGGCTTCCTCTTCTCTGACTTCCCACTAACATTCAATGTCAGAATGTAGTGTACCCAGCTCTGATGCAAACTCCATGATTTCATCATTTTTCTCCTTACACAGCTTGCTCTGCCATTTTAACAAATATGTACTTAGCACCTGCTAGGTGCCTGGCACTGGGATTACACCTGTGAACAAGACAGGTAAGCCTCTGACCTCGTGAAGGACACACATCACCTGGGGGATGGCTAACAACTACTGCTGCAACTAGTAACAATCACAATTATTAGAACAATAATCTTTAAAAACTAGATAGGAGTAAAGATCATAATAAATAGGGAAATGACGGAAAACCAACTGAGGGAAGTCACTGTGGAGAGCAGGCCAGGCGTGCTGCTTCTCTGAAGAAGCGATACTTGTGCTGAGACTGGGGGTTGAGGCACATGGCGGGTGAGAGTGATGCAAGCCAGGCCTGGAGAGAGCATGGACCGCAATGTGGATGTGAGTCTGAGAACATGGGGTTGGGGGGCAGGGGGTCACTCAGTTCAGTTCAGTCACGCCTGGCTCTTTGCTACCCCATGAACCGCAGCATGCCAGGCCTCCCCATCCATCACCAACTCCCGGAGTCCACCCAAACCCATGTCCATCGAGTCAATGATGTCATCCAACCATCTCATCCTCTGTCGCCCCTCTCTCCTCCTGCCTTCAATCTTTCCCAGCATCAGGGTCTTTTCAAATGAGTCAACTCTTCGCATGAGGTGGCCAAAGTATTGGAGTTTCAGCTTCAGCATCAGTCCTTCCAATGAACACCCAGGACTCCTTTAGGATGGACTGGTTGGATCTCCTTGCAGTCCAAGGGACTCTCAAGAGTCTTCTCCAACACCATAGTTCAAAAGCATCAATTTTTCAGCGCTCAGCTTTCTTCACAGTCCAATTCTCACATCCATACATGACCACTGGAAAAACCATAGCCTTGATTAGACGGACCTTTGTTGACAAAGTAATGTCTCTGCTTTTTAATATGCTGTTTAGGTTGGTCATAACTTTCCTTCCAAGGAGCAAGCATCTTTTAATTTCATGGCTGCAATCACCATGCGCAGTGATTTTGGAGCCCAGAAAAATAAAGTCTGACACTGTTTCCACTGTTTCCCCATCTATTTCCCATGAAGTGATGGGACTGGATGCCATGATCTTAGTTTTCTGAATGTTGAGCTTTAAGCCAATTTTTTCACTCTCCTCTTTCACTTTCATCAAGAGGCTTTTTAGTTCCTCTTCACTTTCTGCCATAAGGGTGGTGTCATCTGCATATCTGAGGTTATTGGTATTTCTCCCGGAAATCTTGATTCCAGCTTGTGCTTCTTCCAGCCCAGCATTTCTCATGATGTACTCTGCATATAAGTAAAATAAGCAGGGTGACAATATACAGCCTTGACATACTCCTTTTCCTATTTGGAACCAGTCTGTTGTTCCATGTCCAGTTCTAACTGTTGCTTCCTAACCTGCATACGGGTTTCTCAAGAGGCAGGTCAGGTGGTCTGGTACTCCCATCTCTTTAAGAATTTTCCACAGTTTATTGTGATCCATGCAGTCAAAGGCTTTAGCATAGTCAGTAAAGCAGAAATAGATGTTTTTCTGGAACTCTCTTGCTTTTTCGATGATCCAACAGATGTTGGCAATTGATCTCTGGTTCCTCTGCCTTTTCTAAAACCAGCTTGAACATCTGGAAGTTCATGGTTCACATATTCCGAAGCCTGGCTACGGAATTTTAAATTGGGAACTGCATGACGTGATGTCTATTTTCAAAAGTTCTATTTACCTGCTTTGAGGGGACCAGGCTTAGGAGAAGCAAGACAGGAAGCAGGGAGCCCAGTTAGGTGACCATGGCTTACCACCTGGGCTAGAAATGACCGCAGCACAGACCGGGGTGGGGTGAGGGGGCCAGATGAGCTGAAGCAACAGGGAGAATCTGAGCTGTGTTTCTGAGACATAATTTGCCATGAACTGAATACCAGAGGCAAGGGACTGCATGGGAGTGGGGTCGGGGGGCCGGTGGCAGGGAGATTAGTGAGAAAAGGCAATCCAGAATGATACCTGAGTAGAATAAGTCATTGCTTGTGCCCACTGTACCACTTATTCTTTTTGCCTTCTCCATCAACAGCAGGCCCCAAACACAGCACCCTACCGACAGTGAGGTAGCCCACTGTGCTTTCGGATTTAGCTGGCACCGTTTTGTGTACTTTTAAGTACTATGCTCTCTACTCTGTATTCCTTCAAGCATTATTTCATGTACCTTTTGCTTTTACGTGTCTCTTATGCCCACTGTGTGGCACTCGCCATGGTGCCCACCTAGAATGCTGCGCACACACTGAGAGTGCTGTAAAAATTAACTGAGATGAACAATTTCTCCCCAAGTGACCAAAAAGGCACACACTGATTACACCTACATACCTAAGCTATGCTTTTCACAGCCATTTATGAAAAAAGAAGAGAGGGAAAGTCTTTTCTTAAACTCCATGGAAAACCAGGATAACTCCTACCAGCTGAGCATTATAAAGCAAGGCAGGAACAACAGAAGTCGACAGAAGCTTTTCTTCTGTTTTCAGCAAAAAGTTCCATTCACGCTTGTTCAAAGGGGGCCCTCTGTTGCTACTGTTGCCCAATTAGGAGGAAATTTAAGAATAAAAAGAAACAACACTAATATTTTCTCTGAAAAACTAGAGACATAAATGAAAAGGGAATATTAAAATACAAAATAGCATCTACAATTCTACTTAAAAATGCAGTGGGTTGTAGAAATAAGTAAACTATCTGAAATATTGTAAGAACCCTTTCTTCATCCTGTAACAAGGAACAGTGTTCCTAGAGGGCAAGTCAACAATATGCCAACAGGGAACAACTATGCCTGCATTAAGTACTCACTATACCTTGGCACTTAATTTATGCTTTATCTGAATTTTTGCTCTTTAAAGTTTTAGTTTTGATGAAAAAAAAAGAAAATTAAATTTTGGAGTATTTTGGCCTGTTAAATGCATGTTTCTGTTTTTAAAACAATAATCTTCTGATATCTATGCATTTCTTTTTTTCATGTTATTATACTGCATCATACAACATGCAGGATCAGTCAGTCAGTTCAGTTAGTTCAGTCGCTCAGTCTTGTCCAACTCTTCGTGATCCCATGGACTGCAGCATGCCAGGCCTCCCTGTCCATCACCAATTCCCGGAGTTCACTCAAACCCATGCCCATTGAGTCGGTGATGCCATCCAGCCATCGCATCCTCTGTCATGTCCTTCTCGTCCTGCCCCCAATCCCTCCCAGCATCAGGGTCTTTTCCAATGAGTCAGTTCTTCGCATCACGTGGCCAAAGGATTGGAGTTTCAGCTTCAGCATCAGTCCTTCCAGTGAATGTTCAGGACTGATCTCCTTTAGGATGGACTGGCTGGATCTCCCTGCAGTTCAAGGGACTCTTAAGAGTCTTCTTCAACACCACAGTTCAAAAGCATCAATTCTTCAGCACTTAGCTTTATTTATAGTCCAACTCTCACATCCACACATGACTACTGGAAAAACCATAGCTTTGACTAGATGGACGTTTATTGGTAAAGTAATGTCTCTGCTTTTTAATATGCTATCTAGGTTGGTCATGACTTTTCTTCCAAGGAGTAAGCGTCTTTTAATTTCATGGCTGCAGTCACCATCTGCAGTGATTTTGGAGTCCAAAAAAATAAAGTCTGTCACTGTTTCCCCATCTATTTGCCATGAAGTGATGGGACCAGATGCCATGATCTTAGTTTTCTGAACGTTGAGCTTTAAGCCAACTTTTTCACTCTCCTCTTTCACTTTCTTAAATTGAAGAAACTAGGGAAAAATCACTAGACCATTCAGGTATGACCTAAATCAAATCCCTTACGATTAGACAGTGGAAGTAACAAATAGATTCAAGGGATTAGATCTGATAGACAGAGTACCTGAAGAACTATGGCCAGAGGTTCATGACTTGTAGGAGGCAGTGCTCAAGACCATCCACAAGAAAATGAACTGCAAAAAGGCAAAATGGTTGTCTAAGGAGGCCTTACAAATAGCTGAGAAAAGAAGAGAAGCTAAAGGCAAAGGAGAAAAGGAGAGATATACACGTTTGAATGCAGAGTTCCAAAGAACAGCATGGAGAGATAAGAAGGTCTTCCTCAGTGATCAATGTAAAGAAACAGAGGAAAACAACAGAATGGGAAAGTCTAGAGATTTCTTCAAGAAAATTAGAGCTAATAAGGGAACATTTCATGCAAAGATGGGCACAATAAAAAACAGAAATGGTATGGACCTAACAGAAGCAGAAGATATTAAGAAGAGGTGGCAAGAATATGCAGAAGAACTATACAAAAAAGATCTTCATGACCCAGATACCCACAACGGTGTGTTCACTCACCTAGAACCAGATATCCTGGAATACAAAGTCAAGTGGGCCTTAGGAAGCATCACTATGAACAAAGATAGTGAAGATGATGGAATTCCAGTTGAGCTTTTTCAAATACTAAAAGATGATGCTGTGCAAGTGAGGCATTCTATATGCTAGCAAGTTTGGAAAACTCAACAGTGGCCACAGGACTAGAAAACGTGTTTTCATTCCAATCCCAAAGAAAGGCAATGCCAAAGAATGCTCAAACCATCACATAATTGCACTCATCTCACATGCTAGTAAAGTGATGCTCAAAATTCTCCAAGCCAGGCTTCAACAGCACATGAACCGTGAACTTCCAGATGTTCAAGCTGGGTTTAGAAAAGGCAGAGGAATCAGAGATCAAATTGCTAACATCTGTTGGATCATCAAAAAAGCAAGAGAGTTCCATAAAAACATCTACTTTTGCTTTATTTACTATGCCAAAGCCTTTGACTGTGTGGACCACAACAAGTTCTGGAAAATTCTTAAAGAGATGGGAAGTCTGGCAGACCACCTGACCTGCCTCTTGAGAAATCTGTGTGCAGGTCAGGAAGCAACAGTTAGAACTGGACATGGAACAACCGACTGGTTCCAAATAGGGAAAGGAGTACATCAAAGTTGTATATTGTCACCCTGCTTATTTAACTTATATGCAGAGTACATCATGAGAAACACTGGGCTGGATGAAGCACAAGCTGGAATCAAGATTGCTGGGAGGAATGTCAATAGCCTCAGATATGCAGGTGATACCACTCTTATGGTAGAGAGTAAAGAACTAAAGAGCCTCTTGATGAAAGTGAAAGAGGAAAGTGAAAAAATTGGCTTAAAGCTCAACATTCAGAAAACATGCAGGATGGTGAATTATAATTTCATGATTGAGAGTTCACACTATTTTTGAAATTTAGACATAATTCTTAGTACATACAACTAGAACCAAACAAAGGGAAGATTACCAAAAAAGGCATACTTGGGATAAGAATTCAGTCCTGTATTTCTTGCTTTTCCTCAACAACAATACGACATTACTTATCACATATTGAAGACCTCAAAATGTGCTGCCCAAGGTTATATGTTGGTTAACAGAGACAGAATTAGTAACAGAAGTACATTAAAGGCACGTCACAGAGGTAACTCAGCTGATCGCAACATGGGTAATGAAGAGACACTCAAAGTGCTGCTGAACTCAACCTCGGCACCCTGATAATGAAGAAAAGAGTGCGGTCTCTTACTACACACAACATTACTTTATTGGAAATACTGAAAAAAATATGATTCTAAGAATGTATTTATAGCTAGTGGCTCACGTATACCACTTGGGGAAAAAAAAAAAACAACACCACCTTATTTATTGTGGCCTTCTGAGGATTTATAATCACCCCATGAAGTCTCATGGATGACACCTAAAAGAGAATGCCTTATTGATGCTTTAATGTGAAGATCAATGTCTACGACTACGTATGGGGGCACTTTCTCTCTCCATGCCTCCTCAGAGTGTGGCTCATCTGGCAGAACAAGGAGGAAGCAGTTACTTGGATTTTGAGCTGAATTCTTTTATCTGATCAGAATAAGAATCTGCTGGAGGAAATTTTCCTCTGCAAATATTGATTCTGGACGGTTCCCTCCCATGGCACAAAGATACAGGAATGACAGCTTCTGGGACCAACAGAGGCTCGAAGCCTTGCTCTCTGCCAACACAAACCATCCGCTTATCTCTCAACACACAGAGTCCAAGAGCCAGAAAAGGTCTTTGAAAATAACTTATCACAACAAAAGTCACAGTACAAGACCTGAGGCATACACTTCAAATGGTAAACAGAGAGCCCACAAGAGAATTAAGACTATATGTGGATTAATTAGCACTAAATCACATAAGAGTACTGGGTTTAATTCTATCTCTTTGTAAGTTCAGTTCAGATCAGTTGCTCAGTTGTGTCCAGCTCTTTGTGACCCCATGAACTGCAGCACACCAGGCCTCCCTGTCCATCACCAACTCTGGAGTTTACCCAAACTCATGTCCACTGAGTCGGTGATGCCATCCAACCATCTCATCCTCCGTCGTCCCCTTCTCCTCCTGCCCTCAAGTTTTCCTAGCATCAGGGAAAACTTTTCAAATGAGTCAGCTCTTCGCATCAGGTGGCCAAAGGGTTGAAGTTTCAGCTTCAGCATCAGTCCTTCGATGAATGTTCAGGACTGATTTCCTTTAGGATGGACTGGTTGGATCTCCTTGCAGTCCAAGGGACTCTCAAGAGTCTTCTCCAACACCACAGTTCAAAAGCATCAATCCTTCGGCGCTCAGCTTTCTTTATAGTCCAACTCTCACATCCATACATGACTACTGAAAAAACCATAGCCTTGACTAGACAGACCTTTGTTGACAAGTTAATGTCTCTGCTTTTTAACATGTTGTCTAGGTTGGTCATAACTTTCCTTCCTAGGAGTAAGTGTCTTTCAATTTCGTCGCTGCAGTCACCATCTGCAGTGATTTTGGAGCCCAAAAAATAGTCAGCCACTGTTTCCACTGTTCCCCCATCTATTTCCCATGAAGTGATGGGACCAGATACCATGATCTTAGTTTTCTGAATGTTGAGCTTTAAGCCAACTCTCCTCTTTCACTTTCATCAAGAGGCTCTTTAGTTCTTCACTTTCTGCCATAAGGGTGGTGTCGTCTGCATCTCTGAGGTTAGCCAAGAGCAATTCAAGAGGGGCTACTGGTGTCAGCCTCTGAGGATGCCAGGATTATCCTGACTGTCACCGTCTTGCTGCCTTGGGGACAAGAGGTTCTCTCTCCCCATGACTTAACTGGGATGGTTGCTAAGAAAACTCTCCTAATAACTCTGTTAAAACTGTTACTGAAACACAAGAGGAACTGATGCTCTTTCAGAATGACGTTTACTTAATTCCTGATCAATGTTGTAAAAGTCAAAGCCAAACCAACTGGTCATTAAATGCAACGACTGTAATGTACTAAGTGACTATAGTTGAGAGCGCTCTTTGAAAATCAACCAGACTATTTTTTTTTAATTTACAAATCAACCAAAAATCATATTACAGACAGAAATTTAGTGTTTCAATGTAAGAAATCAGCAAATCGAGTTAAGAAATGTAATTCATTGAGTACTCTGCCAAGAATTAAAGTTTTGGCAAAAATGTCACCCTTCACCTGTGCAGTACTTTTACAGAGGAAAAGCTCTTTCATAAAGGGTCTCATCTGATGTTCAAAAAACCTACAGAGTTAGGCATGCAAAAACATTCTCATTTTATACAATCCTCCTGTATAAAATGTTGCGTCCGTGGCAGTTAAAGTCGCCCTCAGTCAAGGATAGAGCCGTAACAGCTGGTCAAACTGCAAAATCATTCATGTGGATCCTGACCAGGACTTCTTTCCATTTCTTTTTCAATGAAATAGAACAGAATACAGTGGAAAGAATAGGAAAAAAAATTAAAAGTCAAAATGTACTGCAACTAGTAAAGTTAAGTATTTCTCACAAACCTGGAATTAGATGTATGCCAGGTCAGACTCCTCTGTGTATCCTGCAGGTTGTGGACACAAATATGTTAGGAAAACACAGAAGGTATTCCCAGCCATGGGAGGCAGAATCCCATTTCTCATTATCCAAATAACTAGCTATGTTTTCAGTGCCATTCCTGGAAAAAGGTCGTGGTATTTATCTTACGAGCCCCCTCAACAAGACTCTATCCACTACATCAAGGAGAGCAGCCCTGTGAGAAGACATGGAAATGAGCTACCAGCAAGACATGCTGACAGAGCGTATTCATTGAGTCACTCAGTCCTGTCCAACTCTTTGCGAACCCACGGGCTATCAGCTGCTAGGCTCCTCTGTCCATGGGATGTCCCAGACAAGGAAACTGGAGTGGGCTGCCATTCCCTTCTCCAGGGGATCTTCTCGAACCAGGGATTGAACCAAGGTCTCCTGGATTGCAGGCGGATGGCTTACTATCTGAGCCACCAGTGAAGGCCATGTTATCTATATATATCCACAAGTGCTCCCAAATGCTCAGATCTTTTCTAATCTTTAAAAAGTAAGGGGAAAAGCAGTTACAAGCCTTACCTAATTGCTATATATGTTTTTAGTAGTGAAATTTGAAAAATAGAGGTCAGAATTTACCATTGAGTTATGTCATATAGTATTTTTAATATTCTTTTAACTCTTTAAAGTTTTATGTATTCTTTTTTCCAGTTTTACTGAATAATAATTGACATACATCACTGTATAAGTTTAACACGTACAGAAGTGATTACTACAGTCAGTTCAGCTAACATCCATCTTCTCTTACAGATACAATAATAAAAAAAGGAAAAAAATTTCATTGTGATGAATATTCTTAGGATTTACTCTCTATGTATCATAGAGCAGTGCTAGCTATAGGTACTGTATACCACAGGTACTCATTTGTCTTATAACTGGAAGTTTGTATCTTTTGACCACCTTGCTCCATCTCCCCCTTCCCCAACTCTGTGCCTCTGGTAACCACAAATCTCATCTCTTTTTCAATGAGTTTGGTTTTTCTATATCCATTCACCCATCAGTGGACACTTAGGCTGCTTCCATGTCTTGGCTGCTGTAAATAATGCTGTTATGAAATGGGGGTGCAGATACCTTTTCAAGTTAGTGTTTTCGTTTCTTTTGGATATATTCCCAGAGGTGGAATTGCTGGATCACACAATAGTCAATTTTTTGAGGATTCTCCATACTGTTTCCACAGTGGCTGTACCAATTTACAATCCTACCATGTCAGGGTATTATAATCTGGTCCATCCAGTGCCATTCAACCTTTCTTTGAAAGCTGACCAACAACCACTCTCTCTGTCTCGATCTATTCAGCCTGTCAGCTGAACTTGAGACTGTTGTTTGAAACTTTCTTTTCTGGGTCCTTATCAGGTTGAAACCCTCTAAAAAAAAATGCAAGTTTCCTGCAGGCTCTTTCCTCTCTCCTCAGTGATATTATCTGTTCCTATGGTTTCAGCTTTCCCCATTATGCGGGTTATTCCCAAATCTGTGTCTCCATCTCTGCCCGCTTCTCTGAGTGCCAGGCCCACATCTCCGCTTACATGCTGAGGATGCTCATTTCATAGACCCTCACATGTCTGCTCCATACAAGCTGCTATGGCATGTGAAGCGGCACCACCTCTGCCCTCAAAAAAGAGTCATCAATTTAATACAATGGGAGGACACGGAGGTCTGAAGTCGCGTGCATCACACACAGTATGTCTTACAGGCCTCTCCCTCCTCCTGGGGTCTGTACTTAGTTCAGATCACCACCAGGAGCCTGCACAGTCTTCTTTCTCCTCAGCCCTCATATCCGTCTCTCACTAGACCCTGTCACTTTTACCTCTGAGACGTTTCTGTCCCTCTTGCTCCCTGCCACCGTCATAGCTTATGACCATGCCACCTCTCGCCTTTCCGCCACTATTGCCACAGCCTCTGAGCCAGCCCCTCCCTCCATCCATTCTCCACTCAGCTGCTCCACTTCCAGATCGCCAGCCTGGTCCTGTCACGCCCCCATCCCTGAAGACTCCTGCCTCTTGCCACTTACAGAACATAACAGCACACAAGGAGCTCAATACTAATGTTCTACTTTTACCAACATTTGACTATTGATGTGCTGAGAAGTGGGAATTCACGGCACTCGGACAACATAATAAATCTACGGTGCGGAGGCTAAAACCAAAGGTAGGTGAAAACCTGCCATCTCCTTCATCATCTCCTTCATCAGATACTCCACACTCCGCACGATTGCCTGGAGCCAGCTCAAGCCACCGAGAGACGGACTCTGGCTGTTTCCTTGTCTCCTGACTGATGGTGTGATTTAGCCCTGCCCCCAGGCAGAGAGGATTCCATTGCAGCTCTTTTGCCTTTGCCTTGTAGAGGACTCGATCCTCCAAACTTTCTTTCCTCCACTTCTTAACAGGTTTTTACCTATTAGGTGTTTTCTTTGGAGTCACATTTAATACATTAATGTCCAGCCAATGGAAAAGTTATTCAACAGAGAAAAATGGTAACGTCACCAGAGCAAAGTGTATCCTTTAATTAGAGCATAAATATTTGCTCCATTGGTGAGAGTAATAAAGAATTCATCAGTACCTGAGCCCAGCAGCCTGTTCGGTTGCCCTTCTTGTGAAGAAATGTACTGGAAATAAACAAGTTTCCTTTTAATGCAAAGATGGATTGTATACAAACCAACTAAAATAAAACCTCAATGAAAAAGTTGCGTTAACCTTAGCAATATTTTTCTTCACCATTTTTCTTGGGAGTCAGAAGGGCTTTCATTTTTAAACACCTTGCAAGAACTGTGTTCTGGTGACAGGACAGGTTCAGGGTAACCCTGTGACTAAAGACTTGAGCAGCAGTGGTGTTCAGACACCTTAAGACGTTCCTTCATTTAAACAGACCCCACTACTCTGTATAGTTTCACCCAAGAATGATAAAGTTTTACAATATTTATCTCAGGGAGTAAAACAAAATGATATCTGGGACCTCCCTGGCGGTCCAGAGGTTAAGACCCCACACTTTCACTGCAGGCAGCACAGGTCTGATTCCTGGTTGGGGAACTAAGTTCCCAGGTGCTGCAAGGTGCAGCCAGAAATAAGAGAAAAAGAAAATTATTTCTAAGCGTAACTACATGCCAGCTTCACGCTTTACGCTATCTAACTCTCTCCCACCTCCAGAAGCCCCAGAGGCATACACCCTTTGCTCCATTTCACAGAACAAGAAAACAAATGTCTGGGAGCCGTTACTTCACAGTAAGGGACTAAGCCAGAACTGAACCTGAGTCTCTTAAATTGCTTTTCACAGCTATGAAATTTTGCCTCAAGGACTGTAAACCAGAAAACATAACAGGTCAGATCTACACAGAGTCTTGTTAACTAAGGTTTTATAGTAGGCAAGGAGTCTACATTCCAAAAGTAATGTTTTTTTACATTAAAATACTTCTCACATGATGCTATTTTTCTGTTGTTGTTGTTCCTGAATTGTCTGCAATTGTACTGCTGAATCTTCCCTTGACATTACAGTGAAATTCTAAAACATGCAGAGGAACCACCAAGAATCCCCTCAAAGTCCTTGTGTTTGTAAATACTGATACAAGCAAAGACACCAAACGGTCCAATCACTCAATCAATGTGGGGATGGGAGGGAGCAGATAGGCCAAGAGGAGGCTAGGAAATGTCTGAACACTTTCCTTAACCTTCAATGAACTCTATCCCACTGAATTTTTTTTTAATGCCCTTTTATTACTCATATGGGAGAAAATATGGCATCACTTCTACACTATTCCTAGTATATGACCTTTGTCAAGTTACATCAACTCACCATTCTTAAACTTCATTATCTGCAGAAGGGGATGATTAGAACCACAAGCCCACACGGTAGGTGTGCGGGAAAAAAGGATGGAAGTCAAGTGCTTAATCAAGGGTAATTACTTTAAGCTACAAAGCATGTAATGTGCTTTTTTCTTCTCCATTTTCATCTCTGGATGGAATCTTCTCCCTAATCAGACCCTGGGTAGAGCAGAAGATAAAGAGCATAAAGACAAAGCCAATCATATTTGTATTCTGACACCCAAAGAATTTTGCAGCAAGATAATAGGCTTGAAAGTTCACTCTCCTTTGCACATGAAGAACTCTAAAAGTCTTAGATTGCAGAGTTCTCTCTCCTGGGATAGCTAAGCCACAGGTTTATCCCCCTCAAGGAGACAGTCAGGAAGTAATGGTAAGAAAAGGTCAAGCCCATCCCAGTGGTGCTACAAGTGGATCACGGGATGGGGCAGCAGAAAGAGGAGGCAGAAACAGGTCAGACCAGTGGGCCTGAGCCCCCCGGTGGGCTTGGCTCTAAGGCTGGGGTGGGTGGATGATTGAGGGGACACTGAGGATGGGAGTGCTGGTTAGCACACCTACAGGGCTGTGACACACGGGGGGAGATGGTCTTGAGCCCTACCCCAGCCCCACAAGGGGCCAGCACACTCACAGGGGACCATCTGTGAGCACCATAAGGCTTGGAGCAGACAAGGGGTAGGGATGACTTTTCTGAGCTTCTCTTCCTTCCCTGGATGGGAAGTCTGGAAGGACTCAGAAGTATCTCCATGGCCTGGGAAGAGGGGCTGGCTGTGGAATTGCCCTCATCCAGGCCAGGGGCTGACTGGAGCCTGTAGCAGGGAAGCAGTGGGGGTTACATCTCCAGCAAGAGGCAATATGGGGCCAGAGGCCCAGGAAGGTCCAGACACTGAGCCAGCTGCCATGGGCCCCTAACTGCTGCTGCAGATACCCAGCAAGCAGATCCCCCCTGTAGATCCACCCAGCCTACAGCAGCAGTCATTGGCAGGGGCACCACTGCAGAGACCAGAGGAGCCCACGCCACCACAGGACCCTCTCATGCCAGAAACTAGGTGGCCCAAGAAGGGAGATTTAAACTAGGCTCAGGCAAGACCAACATCCTGAGCAGACTGCTTACCACAAAGAAAGTTTGAATCAGAAACAGCTGAAATCTAGAAGCTCACTGGCAGTAGGTAAGACCATACAGCACAGTTGTTGAAAATGAAGAAGAAAGCGTTTCCCATCTACATTTCACCACAGTGAATAATTCTGACAATCTGTTGCCATTTTGGAGTATTAGTATAAGTGCTCTAATGGTTCGTAAACTAAAATAATCCCATAAGATTACCAGATAAGAAAACCTAGCCAAGATAAACGTGGAAAGAAAAAAGTTTTGATACAGCACTAGCACTGGCTGATAGACTACTTTCCACATCCACGCTGAAGGCACTAAGCCAGCCATCTTTCCTCTCAAATAAAAGCATATGTATTTTGATTTTTCATATACAATTGATAGAAACTACAGCTATTTTATTTGTCTGACTTTCTTCTTGAAATATCAAGGTAATGAAAAACTGCACTAAAGCAGGCCCCAGGAAAATTCCCTTGGAAGGACCTGGACCACTCACACAAATGTAATCTTTCGTTGAAACTGTTCACTTGATTACAAGATTAACCCTGAAATTAGTTGACTTAAGTAGGCCTAATGTTACTAGCAAAATGAAGCAGCTTCAACAACTTGGATTCAGGTACAAACGATAAGCCTGGATTCCACACCAGTAATTAGTTTCGGCGATGACTCTGAGATGACTGAAAGGTCCAAGGTGCCCAGTGACCAAGCCTACAGCCTAGGTGTGCTGCTCAAACACCACGAGAGCAGAGGATGAAATCTGCTCCTCCCCTGACCAGACAAGGTGGACAGACATTCCTTGGGCCAGAAGGCTGCTGGGACAACACCCTTACCCTCCTCCACTGTAGCAAGAGAGGTTTCCAGCCACGGCCTATGGATGACCTCTAATCCCTGCTAATTCCCCCTACCTGAAGGTGGAAATTTGTTTTCTTACTACTATTCGATAAATTTGTGTTTGCTCTATAAGGCCTCCCTCAGGCAGAAAAAAAGAACCTTTACCCTGCTCTACCTTCAGAACTAGGATATGGAAATGGGCCTTTTAAACATATGAAAACAAAACTAAAAATCAAAATGAAGAGAATAGAACATAAGAACTAAGATGGCAATTGCATCTGTCAAGCTCTTCTATTTCAGTTAGAGTGGAAGAAAAATAGGCCCCATTTCTAAAAGCTTCCGTCTGTTTCTAATGGTATAAAGATAACCTCAATCTCAAATTTCTCACATTTTTCTACCAGAAAACAATAATACGATAAGATATAAGCTTTCTCCATTAATTTTAATAGGTCTTAAGGCAAATGCTTTGTTTCTATTCTGTATCTGCATTTTCAACACACAGAAGTTAGCCCCCTTCTGGCAAAAGGAGAACCAGACAAACCTTTTAGTCCTGTCAACCTGTGGTCCTGCCCACAATTTATCAGGATATGGCTGTGGATCATGGGCACTCATTCAAAGCCAAGGTTAAATTCACTTCCTCTTTAAACTAGTGGGCCCTCCCTCCCCCACCCAAAGGTCTTCCTGGTAAGTTTAGCATAGAAACTTCAGTAGGAATATTTGCTTATTCCTGAGTCTGCCCACTAAATAAAGCTTGGTAGTACTTCTCTTCATTTACAAAGGCTTTACTGCCAATGCCATGAGAGCTTTTAATTCTGTTACCATTCACATGACAAAATTTCCACCCAGGTCAAGAAACATTGAAAAGTTGGGCAGTTGTCCAACTAAACTTGAGGAACTTTAGAAAATGAAAATTTTATTTAGTTAAGTAGGAATTCTGATGCAACCATTCAGAAGGAAACCTAAAATTATTTAAAAAAATAATCTATCCATCTGTTTCCTCATCTCCAACCAAAAAGACTTATGTCAAAATGTATCACTGAAGTTGTAAATATAAGCCTTCATTGTCTCCAAAATTTTTATCATCAGTCTCATTCCAAAAGCAGATATCACTGTAGAATTAAAAAAAAAAAAAAAAGAATTAAAATGCAATATTATTACAACTATCTGAAAATTGCAAGTGGCTAGAACCACAATTTGTCTAGCCACTTACAAAGACAATGTCTGATTAAGAAATTCTCGAATGTTAAGTGTTTATGTGTCACAGTAAGTAGAAAGAACAGTGTGTGACATAAATTTCACTTTTATCATAACTGGCTCACTTTTTCTAGTATAATTCAGCTGAATGAAATTGTGTACTTTGCATTACATACTATGGCACATTATTTAACTTATATTTACACACACTGTGCCTATGTCATTTTCAGTTTTACTGAGAACAGCTCCATTTTCATGGCTGTTTATACAATTAGACTTTTAATGTGACGAATGATGGACAATAGCTGGGTCATGTGGCCAAGACAAAGATTTCCCTCGAGTGTGCTTACTTGTCAATACAAATGATAGCAGAAAATGTTCCCTGAAAAAGGAGGGGAAGGGGCCCATCTGTAGATCTTCACTAAGGGAAAAGTCAAAAAAAGAAAAAATGTTTCGAAAAGATACTAAGTTATCAGCAGTTATTATTCTTACATTTTGCCTAAACAGACAGCAAGGAATACCACCTAATACTTGGCACTGAGGGCATGACCTGCAGACTCAGCATGGCCCTCCAGCATCAACCAAGCCCAGCCTCTTCCTTTTATTAAAAAAAAAAAAAAAAAATAGAAACTGAGGCTGAGGGGAGCCAGTGACTTGCCAGAGTGAACACAGCCCAGATTTTCTGACTACATGCCCAAGACTGCCAGATTTTGGTAGCAGACTGTGTTCACCAGACCACAGAATTTCATAACTTTGTAAAAACAGGATACAACAAGAATTCCTATACTTAAGGAATATTTTAGTTCATAAGACACCATTTTAGCCATTTATATACCTTCCCATTTAATTATCTAGTCATCTTGTTCTTGTAATATTTCCTTAACTATTCTAATATTTTAAAACATCTACTAACTGCTTTTATTTTGTAGCTTGGGTGTATACAGAGAAGCAATCATAGCATTTTTAATTGTAAAAATGGATCACAGGTCACTCTCCCCACCCCCTCACCCATGCACCTCAACCCCCTCCATGTAAAACTTCATTCAAGCACACAGAATTGGTCAGATACAGGGTTTTAAGTGGATGCTCGTCCTTCTGGGGCACTTGGTAATTAGCATACTAGCCTCCTGGGCTGGCCTCCAGACTCAGGGTGGCATATATCATATGTTCTTCTGGGAAGCAGCTCCCAAACCCCAGAAGACCGAGAACAAAGGAGCTGGCAGGCTCTAGAGAAGCCACCCCATCAACAGTTTATTAAAGACACCCATTAGTTGCCTCAATCAGCTAATTAACTCAACAAATGCAAAACCTAAATCATTACAGAAAGTGGTTTTGATTGCATTGCTGGGCTCTAATTTGGTGTCACTAACCCAGCAGGGTGGGAACAGGGCTGCTCCACAGAAAACAAAAAAATGGTCCACACTGGGGAGCCGGCATGGGATGGGGCTGGATTTTTTATGAAAGTTGAGCCCTACCAGGAAGTTTCACTGGTGAAAAAAGGGTACCAGGGAGACCTCTGTGTTTATGCTTTGAAATTTAAATCAATTTAAATATAAATTGCTATGCTTTTCAGTCATTATGAGAAAGAAATAAAATGTGGGTTTCAGATCTCTGGTGTGCAAATGGTCATTAACTTTCATTTGACCTTGGGTGTAGAAGGAATATTGAATTTATGCACAGGGTACACTCATTACACTCATCTAGTTTCCTCAAAGAAAACATATTCCCAGGAGCTGTAATGCTGGCAGCCAGTTTTCCACACTCAAACAGAAAACTGTGGAGTCTCTGCTTCATGTCTCTGTCCCACCTTCCCCCCAACTCTGCTCCAAACCTCGGAAAGCTGTTTCCCAAGGTTTGGCCACATTTATAAGACACAGGCAATAACAGGTAAGAATCTGAATGGCGTCAAATCATTGTCTTGGACCACAGGAGACCGGAGAGCATCAGTGCTCAGTTCTCCCTTCCGGTATCTGGTTCCCTAAAACAACAACAAGTTCCCGTTCAGAGTGATAAATCCCTTTGTCTGCTGAGCCTTATAAACATTACCTTCCTTCGCTGAAGAGTTCCTGCAGTGCATTTTTTAAAACAAAGGCCTCTAAACCTTGCACTCTCACGTACTCTCTGCTGTGGTTATTACCATTCTTCACCTCCTTGGCAAATCAGTTCCATTTACTCTCTTAATGGACACGACCGTGTGGAAGGAGGAAAAAGAAAATCATCTTGCCTTGCTTTCTAATTTCCTAAATTCTAAGTAACCCTCAGGGTTAAAAAGAGCCCAAATTCCATGCTGATTGCTCTCAGATACCTTGCTATTCAGGAGAAAACAGGGCAAAGGGCTATTTTCTTTTATGGTATGTCACTGAATGGTTATTTATCATTTTGACTTAATAGCTCTAATTACAAAAGACAGTGTCATGGGATTCTTTTTTTAAAGGCAATTTTCTTCGTATCCCAGTGGGAGAGTTAGAAAAAATTTACAAAGCATCTGCCTCATGCATTTTCAATTGTTCCTGGGTTTTATCGATGCTATTATTTTCTTGATAGGAAGATTTTTACATTTTCAAGTAAGTTTTAACTTTGTGTTGCATTGACAATGACTGTTTCAAGACTCTTATTATGGTTTCATGCCATTAAATAAAAAAGAAAGATACAACTTGTCAACCACTGAATTGGTCACTGTTTAGGAAGAACATGCACTGGTGGAGACGGGATGTGAATGTACAAAATCCGTCAGCTGGCAGAAGAGCCTCTGGAAATGTTAGAACAAGGAGTTATTATAGCACCGAGAAGGGGGAGATTTTTACAAACTTCAACAATCAGTGTGGTGTTAGGCAAAGCTCTTTCTTCTCAGGAAAACATCCTAGATCCTCAATCAATCAGGAAGACCAGAATGTTGGGCTGATTATTTTGGGGGAAAACACATGCTACTTCTTTCCTCTTGGCTGACAAATGCTAAATAGCACATCTGTTAGTGGGGCTAACAAGACAGTCGGTGTGGGTCTGTGCTGACCACGAACGAGAGCCACGGCCCAGCCAGCTCAGCATCCAGGAGGCGGCAAAGGAGGAGAGGACAGAATACAAACCACGTGGAGACACCAGTCCCGAGAGGAGAAGGTGCGCCCTATGAGGACAGGTTGGGGAAGACTTTAAATTTTCAAGGGGTTGAAAATATCACTAAAAACTAAGCATAGTATCTCAACTGCTTAAAATACAGCCAACAGACCTCTGTCATTATAAACTAGTATTTTCTAGCTTGAACATTCATTATTAGAGCACTCAGAGATTAGATGGAAAAAACTATTCCAGACAGGATTACAGCTTTTATTAATACTTTCAAAAGCATTTAAATTTTTTCAATAGCAAGTTAATCACAGGAAACCAGAAAGGGGTTTGAGATAGCAATAATTGTACCAGCACGTTAAGTCTGTCTTTGTTGGTCCTTAACTTTATTATTATCATCCACTCTAAAATTCCATTTCACTGTGCATGCTCCTTTATGAGCAATGTGTTCATGAGAGAATAAAGTCAAACACTGTGCTACATTAAAATAAAAAGTAAAAAGTTAGAGGACCGTAAAAGTAGAAGCAGTTCGTTGGCTTAACGGTTATTTTTCTTTTTCTAAATGTGCAGAAGGGAGAAACCTTTCTCTACTGTTAAAAATAATCAGCCCATCGATTTCATTTCTCATGACAAAGCGATGGGGATGTCTTCTCTTTGGGAAGCTTCTGTCCTGAAGGAGGACATGTCCCTTCAACTGTGTCAGACCTCAAACCTCTCTGCAGAGCTTCCTGTCAACACTGACTCCCCTCCAATCTCACAAAGGGGCTTAAAACTGCTTGAGTTCCTATAACAAGTTATTGGTGACCAGTGACTGTTACCAGCAGTAGATCTTCAAAGCTAGGAATTTAGCCAGGTAATAAAAGGCCCTCAACTTGTTTGATGGGTTCACCTGGATTACCAGATCCCATGGTCACCTGTTGAATGTTTTACAAACATGCAGTTCAGTGTACAGCAAATAGTAATAACCAAGTTGGAAAAATCACATACCCATTCAAATGCCTATTTAAGCTTGAGTATAGGAATCAAAGACGATTGAACAAACGGGGATTTCTGAGGCTAGGAGAAACAATTTAACGTGAATGTAAAACTCGGGCTTCCTTCTCATCCTTTCTGGCCTATTAAAAATAATGTTTCTAAAAGCTAGAACTAAACACAGTAGGTAAACCCATTTTATACAATTCTATGTTATATATATATTTAACATCCCAAGAAATAATAAAATATCTTGGTACAAAAATAACACGTTAACCTGAATCCCTGGCTAATTTATTTGAAAAAGAGGGGAAAAATTGATGCTATTTACTGCTTGAAAAATGTAAGTTTTCACTCGATTCTTTTCCATTTCCAGAAACAAAAGTAGAAAATGTGAATGCCTTTCCATAAACCACATCTTTACTCCCCATAACAACAAGGGAGGGGACACAGTGTAGCTAGGAAACCTACAGACTGGATGTTGGAAAGCCTGGGTTTGCACTGGCTGCAGCCTTCTTAGCCTGTGGACACTTCCCTCTAAATCCTCTCTGAATCATGAGATTCAGACAATACAAGTAGTTCCTCCTGTGGTGAGTACTCTGCCCCAGTAGCCATCCCTCTTCTGCTGGTTTTCTCTGGGAGCCACACCTGCCCCAGCCTCAGTTCATGGGACTTAACCTCTGTATCCTGCCCTCCATCCAAGCTTCCACTGCTCCAGAGATGGGCATTCCATCCTTCCAGCAAAGTCCCCACCAAGACTCCCGTGGGCCTTACCAGGAAAGAGGTTCTCTCCTGCTGAGACTGATTAGCTCCACAAATACCCTGAGCCGATAAAGTCCCCTTGTGGTTTTCAGCTTATTTTTCTCTCAACTTGTCCCTAAGAGTCCTGAATAAAACATTCCCAAGGTTGTGACTCCATTAAGGATAATGAAAGAAATTAATGAAAATACTCACTATTATAATTAAATACTGGAGCTGGGAGGAATCACGAAGGTTCCTACATTCTATACCCACCCCCTCATGATACAGTACAAATTGGAATCCCTTTACCAAAGTCACAAAGACATTTAATGGTACAAACAGAGTCTAGAACCTCTTCTGTGTTTTCCAAACATTAATATCCTCAATACTTAGTTTTATTTTTTTTTATTTTTTATTTTTTTGATAGTTTTAAAACACTTAACTAGGTATGGACTAGGAGAGAGAGTGAAATATAAAAACTGCCAGAGAGGTTTATCAATGTGAGATTTCTGGCTTTCCTGAAATAAAAGTCCACCATGGCACAAATTTCATTTAATCTAAAGATACTGAGAGCTAAACATTCTTTGGCTGTGGATTCCCTTGAAAAGGGAAAGAAAATGTCCCCTAAGACTCTAACTGTCTGTTGCTGCTGCTAAGTCACTTCAGTCGTGTCCCGACTCTATGCAACCCCATCCCTGGGATTCTCCAGGCAAGAACACTGGAGTGGGTTGCCATTTCCTTCTCCAATGCATAAAAGTGAAAAGTGAAAGTGATGCCGCTCAGTCATATCCAACCCTTCTCGACCCCATGGACTGCAGCCTACCAGGCTCCTCCATCCATGGGATTTTCCAGGCAAAAGTACTGGAGCGGGGTGCCATTGCCTTCTACCTGTCTAACAATTAGTAATAGCAATTCAACAAAAAAGAAACAAGTGCAAGGATATCTGTGTTAACATCTTAAAACCGTGTGAAGCCTTAAAATGCTATTCACATTCACTAAGGTTAGCATTTAGAGGAGAAAACTATTTAAAGGCACATCCTAATAGCTTCTTAGAAAATAACAACAAAATGGATTTTTTACAAAGCTAGATCCTTGAATCATCTATATAATCTATCAATTGGCAATTACTTTTATTTCTGTTTGTACAGAGAGCTGAAACCGAAAACTTTTTCTTTATACTAATTCTTGTTTTAACAACCCTTCACAGAGAGACATAAATCTGGCATGACCACCTGAGCCCTAATTAACAGTTCTACTGCAAGACAGATATTAAAGCAATCAATTCCTTTTGTCAAGCCCCAGATGTGCCAACTATTAATACTTTTTTTTTATTAGAAGTATACCAATTTCTTTTTATCCTACCTTAAAAAAAATCAAAATAGTTTTTTGTTTTTAAAAAATGAGCATACACAGAAAGTACCCTTCTGCAGCTAAAATTCTGTTTAATTAAGGCTGTGTTTAATAGTTCTTCATTTTATCCCCTCCTAACTACACAGTAATACATTATCCTTTTTCAGACAGCCATTGACTTACTCATGTTTATTTATCTATGAAATAAACATTGTGATTTTAAAATAGCAGGGAGCCATACTTGTCTTTGCTCACCACTGTCCCGTCAATGCCCTAGAGTAGGTGTTCAGTTAGAATCTGATAAAGGAATAAAAGCAGCACTTATGAGCTAGGTTCTCACACTTTGCCACTATTATTTTTCATCTACTCTCAATGTCAAATCAAGCAGCAACAGCGTAGGACGAATCAGGTGGGTATCTCCTGAAGTCCACACTTGGATTCTTTGAATATTGCAGTATCATCTTGTTGGTTATTTTTGCCCCTAGATTGTTTCCCAAATTTGATGTGGTTTGGGGAATGTGGCACAGAAAAGTCTGTTTTTCTCTAAAAATGATCTTCTTTGCTTACCCTATTTTTCTAGTCAGAAAACTTATTTAATTTTGTCAGGGACAAAGTAAGAAGGCCAACTATCTTTTTTATTATTCAATTTATATATCACAGGACCCTAGCTAATGAAATAGCATGAGGGGAAAAAAGGGAAGTTACTTGGGTTGGTAAGACAGAGATAAAATAGTCATAATTGATAGACACTATATTTGCCCATAAAGAAAACCCAAGATAATTTTAAAACAAGCTATTAGAATTCATTTAAGTTCAACACTTTTGATAGGCACAAAAACAAGGGTTCTCATACAGGAAAAATAAACAATTAGAAAAGATAATAGATAATAGAAAAGATAATACTGTAAAGTTACAGTAATCCAAACAGTGTGGTACTGGCAAAAGCACAGACAAGTAGTCAATGGAAGAGAATAGAGAGCCCAGACATAAACCCACACAAATATGGTCAAATGACCTTTGGCAAAGGAGCAAAGGCAAGAAAATGGAAAAAGGATAGTGTTTTCAACAAATGCTGCTGTAACAACTAGACATACAGACATACACACACATAAAAGAACCTAAATGCAGACCTAACACTCTTCATAAAAATGAACTCAAAATGGATCACAGACTTAAATGTAATGCAAAACTATAAAATTTCTAGGATGTGATATGCCTATAAAATTTCTGTGTGTGCTATGACTTTTTAGCTATAACAACAAAGGCAGGATCCAAAAGAGAAGAAAGATAAGCTTGACTTTATTAAAATTAAAAATCTCTGCTCTTTCAAAGACAATGTGAAGAGAATGAGAATACAAGCCAGAGACTGGGAGAAAATACCTGCAAAATATATCCAAAAAAGGACAATCATCAAAAATATATACAGAACTCTTAAGACTCAACAAGAAAACAAGAAAGCTGACTGAAAAATGGATCAAAGACTTTAACAACAATCTCATCAAAGAAGATATAAAGATAACAAGTAAGCACATGAAAAGATATTCCAGATCACATACCATCAGGAAAATGGAAACTAAAACAACCAAATCTGAAACACTGACAACAACAAATGCTGGTGAAGATACAGAACAACAGGAACTCTTGTTCACTGCTGGTGGGAACACAAACAGTACAGCCACTCGGGAAGGTAGTTACCAGAAGCAGCTTCTTAAAGAACTCAACATACTCTTGCCACACGATCCAGAAATCACACTCTTTGCTACTCACCCAAAGTAGCTGAAAACTATGTGTGCATGTACGTGTCTGTGTAGATGAAAACTGTATACAAACATACACACAGATGTTTACAGAAGGTTTATTTATAACATCCATAACTACCAAAACCTGGAAGCAATCAAGATGTCCTTTAGCAGGTGAATGGATACATAAACTATGGTACATCCAGACAACAGATTATTATTCTGTGCTAGGAAGAAATGAGTTATCAAGTCATTAGTAGAAGACATAGATGAACTTTAAATGCCTATTACTGACTGAACAAAGCCGATCTGAAAAGGCTATCTACTCTATGATTCCAACTATGTGACGTTTTGGAAAAGGCAAAACTATGGGGACAATAACGTAAGTGGTTGCCAGGAAATGGGGGAGGGAGGCATAAATAGGTAGAGCAGAAGGGCCCTGAAATGACTCTGTGTGATACTATAATGATAAACACAAGTTATGGGACATTAGTCCAAACACATAAAATGGACAGTACCAAGAGTGAGCCCTAAACTATGGAGAGTGGGTGACAATGATGTGTCAACATAGGCTATTGATTATAACAAAGCACCCCTCTGAGATGACGGCCGTAAGGGGGTAGGGCATGTGGGGACACGGGGTGTATGGGAACTGTGTACTTTCTGCTCAGTTTTTCTGTGAACTGAAACTACTCTAAAAGGTAAAGTTTATTTCAAGAAAAAGTGTCATGAAAGACAAAGACAGAAACCTTAACTTAAAAAAAAAAAAAGAAAAAAAGCTAAAAATACCAGTAGCCAAAAAAATAACAATCACTAAAAATAACAGTAACCAAAGGCGCCAAAAAATATGTTAAGCGAAAAAAGGTACAAAGCTTTAAGTGGACATTTTTAAGACAGTACTGAAGATGTGAAAAAAGTGGAATGAAATCCTAGATTTATGAATGGAAACACTTATCTCCAAAGTGCCAAACTTATCTAATGACCTATAAATTCAATACGGTTTAAAAACTACCAATAAGGGCTTTCATGGAACTTGACAAAATAAAAATATGAATTTATGCCCCCATCCCTGGTATATTTGTGTTTCACTCTGTCCCTGAGAAGTTGCCAATGTTGTCTTGACATTCCAAGCTCCACGGATGAAATAAGTAAGGAAAATAGAGATGTTAATCTCATGGCATAACAGTCAACTTCATACCAATCTTTGACTCTGCACAGTCTACTGTGTATGGGTTTGCTTACTCTTCCTCATTACTCTTCACCTCCAGAAAGTTCAAACTTCTTAGCCTGACATCTGAAATCTACCTCTTTTTGCCTGGTTCACTTTGCTCCAGCCACTTTCACCTCCTTGCTGTTCTCTATACACATTTTGCACACCTCTGTCCAATGCCCTTGCCTGGACGTCCACAGGGCTCACCCCTCAGTGACTTCAGGTCTTTGCTCAAGAGGCCTGCCCATCCCACACTGTGTAAATTAGCAATCACCTCCTTCTCCAGCCCCATCTCTATTTACTTGCTCTGTTTTGCTCCAGCAATGACAGACTATATGTATTTTATTATTTTCCCAACTTTTTCTAAAACTTAAAAAATAAATCTATCCTCCAAGCCACTATCATCCCCACTCATTCTGACTGTAAATTCTGTCTCCTTATGGTTGTAGGAACATACAGCAGCTCTAGCACAATTCATTTCTAAGACTCCCCTCCTACCACCTGTATCCTGGTGTCCCTTCTCCCTCTTGATCTCCACCTATGCAAATACCCACGATCTAATGCCATTCGCACTGCCTGGGCTCTGCGGATCCAGATCACTGTGCCCCACATTTCTTCTCCACCACCTTCATAGTGTCCAGTCTCCACATCCTCTACAACAGCCAAGTCAACAAAGACACAGTACAAACACAACAAGGTGTGTTTGATCCCAAAAGTCACCGAGAGAAAAGCAAAGTTTTAGTTTCAAGCTAGAAAAAGGAAGATGCAAAGTGTATGACTTCTGTTCTGAAGACATCTCTGTTCCAGGCATTTCTTCAAACTTTGGCAACTCGCTGATTTTGTCATTGTACTTTCACCCGAAAAGTCTTAGCCTAGTTTAACATTCTCCACGAAGCATCTCTCCTCTGTTTGCCATTCCATTCAGCACCGACCTCCTCTGAACAGCAAGGGCTGGGTCCTCCTGCTACTCTTCTTTTCAAAGCAAGTGTTCTCTACCTCACTGAGTGTCTGTTTCATACTGAATTTCAGCAGAGCATGACTTTCTCTCCTCAAGATGTAGTGAAGAGCTCCCTTTTCCTTTCCACTTATTACATTCACAGATTGCTTCCTAAGGTATTAGGAATTGGATTCATACCATCAGTTCCTGCGAAACACGCTTGCTATGAAATGTTATTAGACAATTCAATTATTTTTTTAAGAAGCCACTTTGAGATGAGAAATATAAAACAGAGACCACCATTACATTATCTATTTTCCTCTGTCATTATGACAAGTAATGTAAAGTGGTTTGCTTTCTTTTGCTGGGTACCTAGACCCATGCTTGCAGCGGGCTGCAAACACATTTTTAATTTTGAATTTCAGTTTTCCTTGAAGCATGAAATAAAGCCAGGCAGTGAAATCTGAAAGAACTGTATATATGCCTGTGCTATTTTGAGAATAGAATAAATAATTTTTAAAACAAACGGAGATATGCTTTCCGGACCAAATCTTCCCAGGATACATTCAACTGCTCAGAGCACATGACATGTGAAATATCCCCAAAGAATCAGAATCTTCCTCCAGCCCCACGAAAGACTACTTACCAGACTTCCTCGCTTTCAAAGCAATAACAGCTGCAAGCTCTCTCTGCACCTAAGAAAATATTAGGGGGAAAACATCAAATTAGAATAAGAAAAACATAGGTTTGTCTTTAGATCTGCAAACAAAGTTAAGAGCTGTTGAGATAAGAAAGTTTGCTATCATCTTTTTGTTTGTTTTTAATAATATGGAAAAACTTCTGCACAGGAATTTTAGGCAGAAAACCTCAAAGAATCTAACTGACTTCTTTTTAAAAAGAAATTATAAACAGTTGCCAGAATGTACACATTGGAAAACATTGTTACTTACGATGCTTTTATGGGAAGTACCTCAAAAACATAGCTCTGTAACATTCAGAAATAATGCAAATAAATAATTAAAACAGGCACAATACTGTGGCAAAGATGGTAAATATTCTTTCTCCCTCAAAGATTCTAGTTTATACAGAAATTCTGGAAAAATTGAGGTAGGTGACCCTAGTTTAATTGGACTTCTTTCTGAATACAATGAATGATCACTTGAGGCCTGACAGGTTTAATAGCAACCATTTCAGATAACATGCTGCATAAAAGCAAATGCTATCCACACACAGGGCAGGTGAAATGGCAACAGGCAGGATGAACTTTAATATCCTAAGTGCCTTAAACCTCACTTATTGTCCAGATTTTTGCTTATTCACTCATTCTCTCTCTCTTCCCTGAATATATATGCTTAAATCCTTTCTCAAAAAGGAACATAAAGCAGAGACCAAGAAAGGTAATCACAGTCACTTTCAAAGATAATGTGGGGGAAAAAAAAAAAAAAGATGACATGAGGATAATATCTGAGAAACCTTTGGAGGTTTGAAGGGGTAGCGGTAGTGAGTTTGGAAGGGTCCTGCAACTTAATGTGTTATACAAGTGACATTTTAAAGGCAGAGTGTGAAAGTTCAAGGTTAAAGAAGATGTGCTCTGGAAATTAATCTAATTTACACTGATGTATGTGAAGGCAAAAGCAGCTCAGTGAGACACTGGGACTCTGCCTGGGGTCCGTACACACTGATCAAGGAGCCATCTTCCCTGGAGAGAGCAGGCCCCCCGCCCCCCACACACACACACTGCTTTACTGCCCCGACCCCCCCCCCCCCACACACACACACTGCTTTACTGTCAACGGCCCTGGCTGGCCAGCATGAACGCCAGTCGAAAGGGTATATATACTCTTGATTTAACCGATTCTTGGCTTCCTTAGGACTTCCTCAGGAAAGCTATACTGTAATGAGAAGATAATCAGTCCCTCTCTAATGGTGGGAGTTTGAAATCCAAAAACACTCATGGGGGACTGGATAAAGAAGACGTGGTACATATATACAATGGGATATCACTGAGTCATTAAAAAGAATGAAATAATGCCATTTGCAGCAATACAGATGGACCCAGAGATTGTCATACTGAGTGAAGGAAGCCAAACAGAGAAGGAGAAATATTGTATTAAACCCCTTGTATTTGGAATCTAAAAAGAAATGATACAAATGAACTTGCAAAACAGAAAGAGACTAACAGACTTAGAAAACAATCTGATGGTTGCTGTGAGAAGGACAGGGAGAAGGGACAGTTAGGGAATTTAAGATTGACATGTACACACTGCTGTACTGATAATGGGTAACAAACAAAAGGCCTATTGCAAAGCACGTGGAACTCTGCTCAATGTCATGTGGCATTCTGGATGGGAGGGGAGTTTGGGGGAGAAGGGATACATGTATATGTATGGCTGAGTCCCTTCGCTATTCACTGGAAACATTATTTGTCAATCAGCTGTGTGTGCGTGTGTGTGTGTGCACGCGTGCGTGCATGCTCAGCCACTCCTACTCCAATACAAAATTAAAAGTTAAAAAAAAAAATAAACAAAAATGTTCACAGATATAAAAATTTAGTTGAAGAACTTATCCAGAAAAGAGAGTTGGGAGAGATATAAGTGATGATTAACCAGAGGAAAGACTTTACAAGATACTTGCATGTGTTGTAGTAAAAAAGCAAAAAAATAAAACACAAATGAATGCCTATTTTATATATCTGAAATTGTGTGTAAGGTTTATCGTAGTAACAACCTCTCTCTTCAGAATTCTCCCCTGTTACAGGGGAGAATATCTGGAGGAGGACAAAGATACAGATTAGAAAGGCTCCCTGGGACCCTGTCAATGGCTTCCTAATATGTTATGGGCGCCCAGGGAAGACTTCTCTTGGCTCAGGCATAGGAAGACAGCAGAGACAGAAAAAGATGCAGAAGGTAGCTCACTTAAAACTGTCTTTTCCACTCTCCTCCTTCAGTTTTCCATACCTGATACTCTCTCTTCATGAGAGCTTCACTTTTTCTTTCTCGATTTAGAAATAAGACTCAAAAGAGAAGTAGCTCAGAAAAGGAAAATGTTTTATTCCCATCACTATATAAAACATCTCTGCAAAGATTTGGTGGAGAAAGAAAGGGAGAAAAAGGATGAGTAAGAAACCTATAGATCAGTTTTTGGGGAAGCCAAGAAGATGAAAAAAAAAAAAAATGGATAGTGAGAAAGACAAGGACTTCACAGTTAAAAATGAACCTAAGCTTTTTCTTTTTCCCATAAAATAAATGAGAACACTCTACTGTACCACACCACACCCCCTGAACATCTGCAGTCAGAGAGGACATAGAAGTGTTACATGGGTGGCGTGTAGAACAGCTTCCCCATTTCTGCCCCCGAGGGAAAACATTTTTGAGCAAAACCCTAAGGGCAGGTTACTCTTCCTCCAAAATACAAAGGGGGAAGCACTGATCAAACAAATCACAAACTGGGTGAGATCCCGTTAGTCTCCTATAGGTGGCTGGATGGCATCACTGACTCAATGGACATGAGTCTGAGTAAACTCAGGGAGACAGTGAAGGACAGGGAAGCCTGGCGTGCTGCAGCCTATGGGGTTGCAAAGAGTCGGACACGACTTAGTGACAGAACAACAACAACATAGTATCTTCCTGCACCTTTTTTTTTTTTTTAAGATACATCAGCAATCACTATTTCATTATTTTCAACTGTGACTAATGCCTGTCTTCTGGGCAGAAGCTCCACTGAGGCAACCAGCTTTTCAGCACCATGACTCAGGGCCATCAACACGCACTGACCCACAGGAGGTGGATGAAGAGGCGACTTTAAGGGAACAGAGACAGAACCCAGGGGAGGGGAAAAAAGAAAAAAAAACAAGGCCGCCTGAGGGAGGACAAGGAAAATCCAGAGAGAAGGCACTCCCCCTAAGAAGGGACTTGTAGCAGAGATCTTCAGAACAAATTAGGACTCCAAGCCTCCTTCAGCAAATACTTGTTAGGTTTATTCTGAAAACGTAAACTTTTAACAACTGCAGAAACAGAGGCTAGACTTCTTCGTAAGCACTAATAAGGGGCTTGTTGGCACTGAAAAAGAAATATAACACCCCAGCAACGCTCCAGTTTCCAGATGTCTGAAATCCTGGCCCACATTTCGATAACAACTTTCTGGGATCCCTGAGCAAAAACCGACCAGCTAAGATGCTTCTGAATTCCTAACACTCAGGAACTGATGAAGATAATAAATACGTGGCGACTTTCTCTCTAATCTTTTTCCTAATAAACACTTTACCTGTTTCACTTAAAAAAAAAAAAAGAAGAAGAAGAAAGTACAATAAATATGTGCTGTTTTCAACAATTAACTTGGGGGAGGAGTTTTTTACACCGAAAAGTCTTTTATAGACAATCATTTTTCTACTTGATCTACTTGTGCTGTTCCTTAATGTAAGCTTCTCTCATCATGACACAAATGGAACCCTCTTCTTAGATCAGTATCAAAAAATATATACATATATATGTATATTAAAAAATGGCCAAGAGCCACGCTCTGATATTCACCATTGTTTTTATTTAATGAGGGTGCTAAACCACTGCCTAGAAAATTAGAAGAAATGCACTGCTGTTAATCTGGCCGGAAGTACATTCTTACAGCGGTCCATCACAAGCCTTTGTTGTTCAACTGGTCAGTGGTGTCCGACTCTCTGTGACCCCATGGACTGCAGCACGCCAGGCTTCCCTGTCCTTCACCATCTCCCGGAGCTTGCTCAAACTCATGTTCATTGTATTGGTGACTGAACATTTTATGTAGTTCAGAAATGTACCCTACCTATGTCACACCCTCAGTGAAGTCTTATAATAAGAAATCAGGCATATTAATATTTCTGTAATGAAATGTAAGATTATTCATACCAAAGGGGATAAAGACAGACTAGGAGAAGTCTCAGGATTTTCTACTAAATATATTCAGTTTAGGTTAGATTTTGGCACCAGGTGGCAGAGTGGTAAAGAATCCACCTGCAGGAGACGCCAGAGATGCAAGTTCGATCCCTAGGTCAAGAGGATCTCCTGGAGTAGGAAAGGGCAACCCCTTTCAGTTTTCTTGTCTGGGAAATTCCATGGACAGAGGAGCCTGGCAGACTGCAGACCACGGGGTCACAAAAGAGTTGGGCATCACTGAGCAAGGAAGCACACAAACATGCAAGTTATGAAAACCTTTTGTTTTTTAGGGCTTTTATATTTCAGATTTGTGAGTAATGGATCGTAAACCTCTACCAATTTTAAGCTGAAGATTTGTCTCCATCTTTTTCTCATGTTTCCTCTTGTCAAATAGCTATGCAATCACTATACTCTGTCTAAGAAATGCTTTCTTTAAATAGCTTGGCTTTTCATCCATTTTGAACCTGACTGCACATGAGAATCACTTGGGAAGCTTTAAAAAAGCAATTGATACTTGGGCCCCAACTAAATCAGAATCTCTGGGGGAGAAGTCCAGCCATCAGTATTTATTGCTGCTGCTGTTCCCAAGTTTCCTAAGCAATTCTACACTGTATCCAGGGTTGAGAAGCACTGTTCTGTTTCATAAGACATCTTCACTTCTCCAAGACTCACCTTTTAATCTTGAAATCATTTCAACTGACAATCAATTTTTACTTTTTATTTTAGTCTCCTCTAATTTAAATCATTTGTAAAGGAACATGGTCCTCACTGTGTTTTAGCTATTATTTTGATATAATCCAATCAAATGGTAAGATTCCATTACAACATCAGTGGTTTGACAGACCCAATCACAAGGAAAATTGCAAGGGAGCTTTTAAAGAAGCTTAAACTTTAAAACATAGTTTACTCAATATGAAAAGAACCTTATAACTCAAAACACATCTGCAGCTTAGGGTATATTTGCTTTTCTGAATATCTAGATAGAGGATAATTAAGGGACTGATGAAACACATATCAAAATTTTCTCTCTCCTCTGGGTACCCATCAGCAATTTAAAAATGTTTTAAAATGTTGAAGTATTTTGGCTTTCTATCTTTAATAACCAGCAGGGCTACTCACAAAATAGCCCTGAAATTCAACAAGAATCAGGGTTAGTCTCAGTTCCAGCATTTTGTCTGTTTTTCTCTGGCTTTATACGGCTTTCAGACTCAAAATACAAATGCAATGAGTCTTGCATCAGCACAAGATTCAAGAGGCAACAGAAAGTGTCAAATACAAGCCCTGAGTGCCAGAGATCAAGACCATGGAGAGGTCAACGTGAGAAGACGTGGTGGCCTTCCTGGAGGAAGAGGCTCCTGAAAACCAAGCATGAAGCTGGAGAAAGCCAACGAAGGTCACCGTGGGACAGACCAACATTGACAGCTAGCCAATGAAGGTCATCATGGGAGACAGACCAACAGAGATCAAAGTCTTAGCTAACCAAAGGGCCATCCTTACAAACTAAGTTTACAGGAAATCATGAATTCACAAATTTCCTAAAGGTTTTTAGTAAATCTATTAATCTTAGAAATCTTTAAATTTTGATAATATAATCAAAATGTTTTAAAACACAGAACATGTTTTCTCAATTTCCTAAATTAAATGTAAGAAGAAACATAATTCAATACACTTTCCTGTTTTATTCCCAAATAGAGTTGTTTCCAAAACAGGGTTTAAAATTCTAGATAAATAAATAAATATGCTTATTAAAGCCATCAACATATTTTTGGATAAGATATAAACTGGGTACTGATGGTGACTAGACTTCTGTCCCATGAAGAAATAGCCACATACTCAGTGACAATTTTCTTTGTTCCTCAGTGGCCCATTTTCCCATTTCCAAATTCACTGTTCTGTTCTAAACAGTTAATATTGCCACAGGACTGACACATGAATAATCTTGTGATTACCTGCTAATGTCAACCCATAATTAGAAAATTAAGAAAGTTATTTATCTGTCTAGACAGTACTGCTCTCCACCTAATAGTTTATTTAACAAATAGTTGTTTTCCTAATAACTGCTCTCACCATATCAAAGATGTGTTTGCTAAGCATGCTAGGATGATAAAATATGCTTATTCTTATTTCAAGGACATTAGGGATATTTTAAAAATCTCATAAAGACTTTGTTGACTAAATACAGATATGTCTGTTTATTTTACTTAGATAATCACTGACCAAAGATTAACACATACATAAGTGACCTGAAACTAACTAGTGGAATAAAGTCCTACATGTAAGTTCTTTCCTTTTTCCTTTTTTAAAATATTTATTCACTTGGCTATGCCAGGTCTTAGCTTCGACATGTGAACTTTCAGTTGCAGCAAGTGGCATCTAGTTCCCTGCCCAGGGACTGAACCCAGGCCCCCTGCACTGGAAGCATGGAATCTTCAGCCACTGTACCACCAGGGAAGTCCCTATATTTAAGTTCGCTTTTTAAGTCTGTTATTTAGGTCTGCTACTTGTACATGTATCTACTATGCATGAGGGTCACATTAAAAAGATATGATAATTTTTAGTTGATCATAAGCATGGTATAAGCTAACAATGGAAATGAAATTATTTAGAATTGTGCAACAATGCTTTTGGAATAGTACTAGGATGACATTCAGGTCACCAAGAAATGGTGGACTCCAGAGAGATCAACACCTGGATTGTACTGTTTGAAGTACCATCTGTTTAGGTTATGAGGAGTTGACAGTATTCACAGGACAACCCCAAGGAGGTCGCCTCCTCGAGTCGATGTGATGTAATGGTCTTCATTTATCTTGTCCTCAACTGCAGGGTCTGGCATGTTACCCATCCTCTTGTTCTTAACCCCTAGGGTTCCATGACACCATACCCTCCAGGCTTTTCTCTTTTCTCTCTGGCTGCCACTTCTCTTCCCTCAAGGCTTTGCTTTCCCCTGTCTTTAAGTTTTGATGATCCTCAGTGGTTTGTTCTTAGCCCTCTCAACTTTCTTCTCTTTCTATTCGTTCTCCATAGGCAACCTCACTTACTCACAGGATTTCAATCTATCTTCATTTCCAGGGTCCAGAAGTCTCATCCCCATCCACCTCCAGGACCTAAATGTCCCACGAGTAACTCAAACTCAACACTTCCAAACGTGAAGTCACTTTCTTACCACTTCCCTCCACTGTCTACATCTGCAGCATGGCCCATATACCCAGGCAGTGAATGGTACCACCATATACCAAGCATCTCAAGCCAAGAAGTGAGGTTTCCTTGATTTAATGCAACCCACCATCTTCTCCCAACTCAGACTGTTGCCTCTCATTTACACATCTCTTTTTACACATCATTTACACATCTCTTCAAACCACATCATACCCAATAGAAAATATAAATCTTATATTACATCTCTTGCTAAAAAACCCTTCAAAGACTTCCCATGACACCATGACAGAGTCCAATGTCCAATATTTCATATATAATATTCTTTTCATCTGGTCTTCAGTATCACCTATTTCCACATCTCCCTTTTTGGGTGAGGGAGTTCTTCTTTGGTGCGCTTGGGTTTTTTCTAGTAGTGGTGAGCAGGGGCTACTCTTTGTTGTGGTGTGTGGGCTTTTCATTAAAGTGGCTCTTGTGGCAAAAAGGCACACTTTGGCTCTACAAACTTTCAAATACTCAGAGCTACCCACAGTGGAAATGGTCTACTATGTGAAGTTCAGTAGAAGATGCTTTATATGGGAAGGTAAATTTCAGAAGTACCCAGACCAAGGATTTGTTCTAAAGATTTGTTTTATGAATGCCTCCTACCCAAATTATCTACTATCAACAAAAGAGAACAAGCATAAACCTCCTGGCAGTCGCCTATCTGTCAGCCTACAATAGAACAGTTGGGCATATTATTGCCATTTCATCTAGCTAACATAGACAGGGGGAGAGCAAATCTCAACAAACAGATGAAAAAGAACAGTTGGAGGCCATTCCTTACTGTGGAAATCTCTTCAATTTCATGACACAAAGAACAGAAGATGCTACAGATGTACTGGCCAAATGTAATCTTAAAAGAGCAAGCAAATGACACTGACATCTTTTCAAAAGAGCAGGTGAATCTGCTCCTTCAGTCTTCAAAGCTGCTCTCACAATTCTTGATCTAGTCATTTCCCCAAAGCCCTAATTGCTCATCCACATGAATTTCTTGATGAACATTTTATATATGAAGTGTTATAAGGAAACACGTATACATTGGACACCATGGGTTTTGCTATGACAATGAAATAAAACATTGATTATGCTTACATCAATATATTTTTAAAAATTTTTATGTCTCAAGTTACTTTTTTCCATTTTCTGGTAAGACCAGAGTATTTTCCATCTATGTCACATTTAATGATTCTTCAATAGATTTATTTAACAAAGTATCTTTAAAGACATAGTTTGCAAACTTATGTCTTCAGCATGCCTTTTATTTCGTATCACATGTCATTCCTTACAAGCCCTTTTGTGCTCTTCGGAAGTAAGTTTCTAAACTGCAGCAGGAGTATAACCTATAGCTCTAGACATTCCAGGGATCATCTACAGTAAGGATCTCCCATCAGAAAGGATAGGTGCTATAGAAGTTGAAAGATTGAGGGCAAGAGGCGAAGGGGGCAACAAAGGATAAGATGGTTGGATGGCATCACTGACTCAATGAACACAAGTCTGAGCAAGCTCAGAGACACCGTTAAGGACAGGGAAGGTTGGCGTGCTGCAGTTCGTGGGGTCACAAAGGGTCGGACACAACTGAGTGACTGAACAACAAGGGACATTACACAGAAACGCCTGCACTGGCATGAATCCAGATCATCTAAGACCCCTTCCAACTAGGAAGTCTGTCTACAAAAACTGCGAATGTGGGAGGACGTCCTGGAAGAACAAGATGCAGAACACAAGATCCAAAAGCCTGTAACAGGAATGGGAAATCTTCATCTAGTTTATGCCAACCTTGAGGGAAATCTGGGGAGGTGGGCGTTGGGGCAGAGTCACAGCCCTCCACCCCTCAGCACAGGACTGCTGTGGGCATGAAGTGAGTTCACACCTATAAAGCACCCAGGGATGGTGTGCAACCGCGAGTGCTACCTGCAGGTTAGCTACCATTATCATCATCATCACCACATTACTGTAAGTAATGCAGCTGAGCTTAACAACAAATTATAATAGAAGGACATTTCAGTCCCTAGTTGCTTTACTATTTCATTTGTTTAAACCCTTCTTCTCATCTAAGTTATTAAAACTCCTTGGCAATCAGTATTGCTTCTGCTTATAATATGCCTCCTACATGGCCCCCACATCGCCAGTAGCATAAAAGTGACCGATAAGCTTCACTGAAAAGTTTTAACACTGCCTACAGTGCAGGTATTTCTAGAGTTTATATATATTTTTAAATATGCTTTTAGATTTCTACAGAATTCTGAAGCTTTTACAAATGCATGTAAGACAGACCTCAGAGTTAGAAATTCACTTTGAAACTTCAGAGGGATCAGCCAACTAGCTGTGGCCTGGCAGCTTTTGGCATCCAAGAGATAACTGCTGTTGAATGAATCAAGGGATTGCAGCTCTGCTTGACAAAGAGTGTGTATTACTTTTGTATTTCTGCCCCAGCAAATCATGACCCACTGAGAGGCTTAAGAGAACACCCACTGATCATCTCACACTTCCACAGCTCAGGAGTGCAGAGGAAGCATGGCTCAGCTGGATCCTCTGCTTAGAGACTTACGAGGCCATAAATGAAGGTACAGGCGGAGCTGTGTTCCCTGTGGAGGCACTGGGAGAGAAGATGCTTCCAAGTGCATCCAGGTTGTTGGCAGAGTCTGGTTCCTGCATCTGTGTGACTAGGGGACCCATTTCCTTGCTTGTGTCACCTGGAACCTACCCTGAGCTCCTAGAGGCCTCTCTCTGGTCCTTGCACAGGGAGACCTACTTCTCAGAGCCAGTGACAACACATTGAATCCTCACGCTCGGAATTTTTCCTTATTAGCTCTTCTGTCACTTCTCTTTGATACTCACCAGAGCAAGGTTCACAGGATTAGACTGGGTACTTGCAGACAATCCAGATCTCTACGCTTAATTACATCAGCAGAGTACCTTTTACCATGTAGTGAGTATCTACAGGTGCCAAATAGTGCATTCATCTTTGGGGTCATTCTACCTACTAAGGTACAGCAACTTAGACCCTCAGAGCCCTCCTGGAAAACTAGCCTTGAACCCCATTTTAGGATTTTATAGTAACATGCTAATAAGTCTAGTCCTGGGTCATGATTTACCAGCTGTCACATCTTTACCAGAGCATACCTCTGAGTTCACACAATGGAATCCCATGACTTGAGAGCCAGTCTAAATAAATATCTGAATTGCTAAACCATGCAATCCTGTTTACAGTATTTCATGATCCCTAACAGGCTAAAAGTTAAAATGCTATTTAACAAAATTTCATAGGTTTCATTTTATACAATTCTTCAGATAAGAAGACTCTATAATCAAATCCCAAATCCCACTTGTTGAGACCTATTCGGTAACTATGAAGTATTTTAAGTGAAGATAATGTAGAGAATTGCTTTTTGAACCCTAAATTGCTATTTTTCATTACTACAGCAATTCCTGTACAATAGCAAAAATTGCTATTTTTAATTACTCTTAATTAATACTTTCTGTCTCAAATGCTTCACCTCTGCAATACAAATGACAACCTGTGATGCTGTGCAAGGCTGAAATGTGATGCTGCATGAGAAGCAGAGGCAGGATGACTGCGCAAGGTAAGAACTCAACAAAAATCACCCAGTCTTAGCCTTTTACCCAGAGCTCATCTGGTATTCATAACTCAGCAGCAGGCTAATACATTTATACCTGCAAACAAGTTTCTTTAATAATTTCCCCATAGAGAAGTTCACCTGTGCTGTTTCTAATACAAAAGATGGAAAACAACCACAATGTTCAGGGGATGATAAATCCATGGTATAGGGTGCTATGAACCACAACCAATGTCACAGGAGGTACTGTTGGCGCTGAAAATACATAAAGGGAAAAGTACAGACCTTAAAATAAGAGTCTTTTTTTTTTTTTTACATATTTTACAAAAAATACACACACAAGAAATATAACCTAGAAAGTAATAAACACTAAAGTGTTAATAGTGAGTCACATCTAAGCGGTTTCACTATGGGCATCTTTTTTATTCTGGATTTTTTTTAAATTATTGTCTTTATATTCAAGTTAAATAACCTAAGTGTCAGATAAATTTTTAAAATTTGCAAAGCATAATCCATATTAACAATGACTCACTACCAGATTTATCATCATTTTGACACAAATAGAATTCACCCTAATTCTAACCATCTAGTATGCACACAAAATTTCCTTATATTCTAATTTATATTAATACAACAGCATAAAATAACAAACTAATTTAAAATCTACCTTATTCCATTACCACCAAAAACTCAAGTAGTCTTCTCTTTTTTTATATGCGTCCTGTTCCTGCTTCACAAATGGACATAATACTAAAGCTGCACCATTGAGTTAAGTATGCAAAATTAAATTTCATCTAAGCATCTATAAGAAGTTCTATTTTAAACAAATGCACAAAGAAGCAACCCAACATGAAATGTTCATGGATCATCCTTTGAAAGCTCCTTCCACTTGCCTTAGATAGGATTTCACAGTAACACTCCACAAACCCGTGACTCTTAATGTACAAACTGATGGCGAAATGGTCTATCTGTTCAGTTCAGTTCAGTCACTCAGTTGCGTCCGACTCTTTGCGACCCCATGAATAACAGCACGCCAGGCCTCCCTGTCCATCACCAACTCCCAGAGCTTACTCAAACTCATGTCCATTGAGTCGGTGATGCCATCCAACCATCTCATCCTCTGTTGTCCCCTTCTCCTCCCGCCTTCAATCTTTCCCAGAATCAGGGTCTTTTCTAATGAGTCAGTTCTTCACATCAGGTGGCCAAAGTATTGGAGCTTCAGCTTCAGCATCAGTCTCTCCAATGAATATTCAAGACTGATTTCCTTTAGGATGGACTGGTTGGGTCTCCTTGCAGTCCAAGGGACTCTCAAGAATCTTCTCCAACACCACAGTTTAAAAGCATCAATTCTTCAGCGCTAAAAACTCTCCAAGCCAGGCTTCAACAATATGTGAACCATGAAATTCCAGATGTTCAAGCTGGTTTTAGAAAAGGCAGAGGCACCAGAGATCAAATTGCCAACATGCCTTGGATCATCAAAAAAGCAAGAGAGTTCCAGAAAAACATCTATTTCTGCTTTATTGACTATGCCAAAGCCTTTGACTGTGTGGACCACAACAAACTCTGGAAAATTCTGAAAGAGATGGGAATACCAGACCACCTGACCTGCCTCTTGAGAAACCTGTATGCAGGTCAGGAAGCAACAGTTAGAACCGGACGTGCAACAATAGACTGGTTCCAAATAGGAAAAGGAGTACATCAAGGCTGTATACCGTCACCCAGCTTATTTAACTTATATGTTAAATCATGAGAAACACTTGACTAGATGAAGCACAAGCTGGAATCAAGATTGCTGGGAGAAATATCAATAACCTCAGATATGCAGATGACACCACCCTTACAGCAGAAAGTGAAGAAGAACTAAAGAGCCTCTTGATCAAAGTGAAAGAGGAGAGTGAAAAAGCTGGCTTAAAGTGCAACATTCAGAAAACTAAGATCATGGCATCCGGTCGCATCACTTCATGGCAAACAGATGGGGAAACAGTGGAAACAGTGTCAGACTTTACTTTCTCAGGCTCCAAAATCACTGCAGATGGTGACTGCAGCCATGAAATTAAAAGATGCTTACTCCTTGGAAGAAAAGTTATGACCAACCTAGACAGCATATTAAAAAGCAGAGACATTACTTTGCCAACAAAGGTCCATCTAGTCACGGCTATGCTTTTTCCAGTAGTCATGTATGGATGTGAGAGTTAGGACTATAAAGAAAGCTGAGCACCGAAGAATTGATGCTTTTGAACTGTGGTCTATCTGTATACCCTGTCAATTAAAAAAGGTCTGTTTTGCATGTATATTGCAGAGAAAAATTATTATCTTCATCTTCGGAACTGATACCCAAGGATTGTAATATATTATATATGTATACACACACACACTTCTTCCCTTATTGACAAGGGATTCTTCAAGTCACATTTTATTCTTGAATGAGTTCTGCACACTCATATCTTTCTAAAATTATGTTTTTAAGTTAATGTCCCCACACTGGGCTCATCTCAGTAGGCAAAACACCATGTACTATGCTATTCACCAAAACCCAAAACAAACTTCACAAGGCTAGAGTTTAATTAGGTTACCACAAGATCCGAGCATGTAAAGATGGTTTCTTTGAAAAGTGAAGTCGCTCAGTCAGGTCCAACTCTTTGCAACCCCATGGACTGTAGCCTACCACACTCCTCTGTCCATGGCATTTTCCAGGCAAGACTACTGGAGTGGGTTGCCATTTCCTCCTCCAGAGGATCTTCCCAAGCCAGGGATCAAACCAGGGTCTCCTGAATTGTAGGCAGATGCTTTACTGTCTGAGCCACCAGGCAAGTCCTGGTTTCTTTGAAAGTAGAGACAATAAGTTAGTATTTATTTTTAAAAAGGCATGTGTGTATACATCTATATCTTTTGCTATTTAGGGACCTATTCCCAAGACAAAGAAAATCAACTTGATGTGCGGTAGATGTATTAAGCCTGTTTGATTTACAAAGGAGAGAAAAACACCGCTGAGTTACCTGTTCACATATTGATAATCATGGGCTTTGCGATGTGTTACTGTGAGATCCTACCTGAGAGAAACTGAAGGAGCTGTAACCAGCTCTCCACATGGTCCTAGAGACTTAAAAATCCACAGCCAAATGCACCTTGGACACTGACAGTTGATCAGGGTAGCTCTAAAGCACAACGAGGAAAGGTACTAATAAACCCCACAACTCCTTAGAAATATCAAAAACAAGGAATACCACACCAAGACTGTGCTACAAGTGCTCCAGGGCTTTCTTGATGCTTCCTGAAACCAGATCTGTCTTCATGGGCCTCATTTGACACTTCCTCTCAAATCTCAACCCACCTGACCTTCCCCAAATCACGTAGCAGCTCTAAAGCCCCTGGAAGGGCTGGAACCAGGCTACAGTTCCAAGCGGGAATTGCACATCCCTCACAGATGAGAAATACAAGGTGGCAAGGTGTTCAAGATCCTGCAGTGCCCAGATACAAGGTGAGTCATTCCCTGGGGGAGTCACTTATGTTTATTCTCTGAACAAACATGCTCACTCAGGTCTGTGACAGACACAGAAAATGGAGATTAGCTCCACTCCATTCCTCTGTTCCCCTGAAAGGAAGAGGCAGATAGCCCAGAAAAAGAGTGAGTGGAGATCAGTACTTTAGCATTAAAAAAGCCGTGTTTCTAAATGTGGCAAAATTCATCACTGGATGGTGCGCATTGTGTACCAAATGTGACAGATTCTCCCCACTTCCCCTAACCTAAGATTATTTCTAGACCTTACTAACTCTATGTATCATCTCTTAAATAAGTCTACAAAGTTCTAACTTTTAAAATATTCGGTAAAACGCAAATCCCATGCTACTTCTTCTTCCTGAACCGGTACCAATGTGAACAATTCCAATCAAAAAAGCTGTCGCCCTTCTCTTTAGAGAAGCCCCAGGAATACTGGAAGGGGTATCCATTCCTTTCTCCAGGGGATCCTTCTGACCAAGGGATCGAACCTGGGTCTCCCATACATACTGCAGGCAGATTCTTTACCATCTGAGCCACTAAGGAAGCCCTCTCTTCAGACTCTACTGCCCAAAAAGGAATCTCTCCACTGTATCAAACCCAACTCTTAGATTCATCCAGAAGGATGAACTAAAGGAATCCTAGCCACGTTATATGCTTCCTGACCCAGAAAGGGTATAGCAGATTCTTGGAAAAGACAAACCTTAAAGAAAACAAGTGAAGGTTCAGAAGAATAACTAGGCAAGGCAAAGGAGAGGAGTTTTAAATGAGTGCGAGGAGTGAGACAGCTGACAAGACAGACATCCTTGGGGAGCTGGGGTCCTTGAGTTTCCTAGTGTTATGCTTTTGGTGATACAGGACAACTGGCTGTTCATTAAGACTCAGTTTCTGGTGCCTCCCTGAAAAGTATTTCCCAAGAGAGTCTATCTAAGGAAAAGATGACATGGGAGAAGAATCACAGGCCCGGGTTAAGTGAGAGGAAAATCAGGTCCTTTTTACCTGTAAAGCAGGATCCCAGAGAGGGAAAACATGAGATGACTTTTACTAGAAAGAATGCAAGAAAGCATGAGAGAACAAGTTCACCGCTGATGGAAAAACTGATGGAGTTAATGTCACAACTTCTGGACATTAAGCTGGGAAGACTCTGCTGTGAAGTTGACAATGTGCTGCAGTTATAACCATCTCTTCTTTTGTTTTTTGTCTTTTTTTCCTAGAGAGTTGCAAAGAGAAATTCCATCTCAAATCTCTTCTTCTCTAACACTTGCACCAAAAGTTATGTGTCCTGCTGACTTCTTGGGGTTTCATCTGCTTCAAGATCTTCTAGAACTTATAGCAGTAACCTTCATTTGTAATTTGGGTTAGATTTTTTTTTAAGGTCAGAGGTATTTCTCAGAGGAGTGATAATGTACCCTATAAGAAGGAATTTGGAAAACACCACTAAGGACATTAAACGCAGAGGGGTTCTAAACTAAAATTGGATGAGCTGAAGAAAATGAGCAACAGGATAGGGCAGAGACGTACCAAGAGAGAAATCTACACTGATGAAAATCATCAACTACATCAGCTTTGAGAAAGAATATGAGGGTGCCAGGAATACCACTGGCAAGATGGTGGAGCAGAAGGACGTACACTCATCTTCTCTGTGAGAACTCCAAAATTACAACTCTTTGCTGAACAACCAATGACATGAGAATGTTGGATCCCACCAAAAAAAGATACTCCACATCCAAGGGCAAAGGAGAAACCCCAATAAGACAGTAAGAGTGGTGAAATCACGTTTAGAACCAAACCCCATACCCGCCAGAGATGCTTGGAGAGCTCAAACAAAATCTTGACCGCATCAGGACCCAGAGACCCCACAGAGACTGAGCCAAACCTGTGTTTGAGTCTCCTGCAGAGGTATGGGTCAGCCGTGGCCTGCCACAGGGTCAGGGGCTCTGGGTGCAGATACCTGAGTCACAAAACCTGTGGCATAAGCCCTCTTGGAGGAGGTTGCCATTAACCCCACCACAGAGCCACCGAGGAGACAACCTACAAACTGCAGAAAAATTTTAAGAAAGAAATTCTCATACTGTTACGAAAGTTCTAGGACCCACAACAGATTTCCCAAGCTGGGGATCTGGCAACGGGACTGGGGACCCCCAGAGAATTTGACTTTGGAGGGCAGGGGGATTTGATCACAGAACTTACACAGGACTGGGGAAACAGACACTCGGAGGGCACAAACAAAACCCTGTGCACACCAGGACCCAGGAGAAAGGAGCAATGACCCCTAAAGACACTGACCCAGACTTGCCTGTGAGAGTCCAGGAGTGCCTTAGTGGAGGCGTGGGTCGGCGGCAGCCCGCTGCAGGGTTGGGGGCACTGAGCGTGGCAGTGCATGCATGGGACCTTCTGAAGGAGGCCGCCATTATCTTCATCACCTCCACCATAGTTTGGTCTCAAATCAAACAACAGGGAGGCAATAGAGCCCCACCCATCAACAGAAAATTGGATTAAAGATTTTCTGAGCCTGGCCCCACCCAGTAGAACAAGAACCAGTTTCTTCCACAGTCTCTCCCATCAGGAAGTTTCTATAAGCCTCTTATCCTTATCCATCAGAAGGCAGACAGAATGAAAATCACAATCACAGAAAACTAATCAAACTGACCACATGAACCACAGCCTTGTCTAACTCAATGAAACTATGAGCCATGCCCCATAGGACCACCCAAGACAGACAGGTCATGGTGGAAAGTTCTGATAAAACATGGTCCACTGGATAAAGGAATGGAAAACCACTTCAGTATTCTTGCCTTGAAAACCCCATGAACAGTATGAAAAGGCAAAAAGACAGGATGCTGAAAGATAAACTCCCCAGGTCGGTAGGTCCCCAATATGCTACTGGAGATCAGTGGAGAAATAACTCCAGAAAGAATGAAGAGACAGAGCCAAAACGAAAACACCACCAAGTTGTGGATGTGACTGGTGATACAAGCAAAGCCCAATGCTGTAAATGGCAATACTGCATAGGAACCTGGAATGTTAGGTCCATGAATCAGGGTACATTAGAAGTGGTCAAACAGGAGATGGCAAGAGTGAACATTGATATTTTAGGAATCAGTGAACTAAAATGGACTGGAATGAGCAAATTTAATTCAGATGACCATCATATTTACTACTGTGGGCAAGAATCCATTAGAAGAAATGGTGTAGACATCATAGTCAACAAAAGAGTCTGAAATGCAGTACTTTGGTGCAATCTCAAAAATGACAGAATGATCTTGGTTCATTTCCAAGGCAAACCATTTAGTATCACAGTAATCCAAGTCTATGCCCCAACCAGTAACGCTGAAGAACCTGAAGTTGAATGGTTCTATGAAGACCTAAAAGACCTTCTAGAACTAACACCCAAAAGAGATGTCCTTTTCATCATAGGGGAGTGGAATGCAAAAGGAGGAAGTCAAGAGATACCTGGAGTAACAGGCAAATTTGGCCCTGGAGTACAAAATGAAGCAAGGCAAAGGCTAACAGACTTTTGCCAAAAGAATGCACTGGTCATAGCAAACGCCCTCTTCCAACAACACAAGAGAAGACTCTACACATGAACATCACCAGATAGTCAATATAGAAATCAGATTGATTATATTCTTTGCAGCCAAAGATGGAGAAGCTCTATACAGTCAACAAAAACAAGACCGGGAGATGACTGTGGCTCAGATCATGAACTCCTTATTGCCAAATTCAGACTTAAATCGAAGAAAAGTAGGGAAAACCACTAGACCATTTAGGTATGACCTAAAGCAAATCCTTTAGGATTATACAGTATAAGTGACAAATAGATTCAAGGGATTAGATCTGATAGACAGAGTAGCTGAAGAACTATGGCCACAGGTTTGTGACATTGTACAGGAGGCAGTGATCAAGAATAACCCCAAGAAAATGAAATGCAAAAAGGCAAAATGGTTGTCTAAGGAGGCCTTACAAATAGCTGAGAAAAGAAGAGAAGCTAAAGACAAAGGAGAAAAGGGAAGATATACCCATTTGAATGCAAGAGTTCCAAAGAACAGCAAGGAGAGATAAGAAAACCTTCCTCAGTGATCAATGTAAAGAAATAGAGGAAAACAATAAAATGGGGAAGACTAGAGATCTCTTCAAGAAAATCAGAAATACCAAGGACATATTTCATGCAAAGATGGGCACAATAGAAAACAGAAATGGTATGGTCCTAACAGAAGCAGATATTAAGAAGAGGTGGCAAGAATACACAGAAGAACAATACAAAAAAGATCTTATGACCCAGATACCCACAATGGTTGATCACTCGCCTAGAATCAGACACCCTGGAATGAGAAATCAAGTGGGTCTTAAGAAGCATCACTATGAACAAAGCTAGTGGAGGCAATGGAATTCCAGTTGAGCTTTTTCAAATCCTAAAAGATGATGCTGTGAAAGTGAGGCACTCAATATGCCAGCAAGTTTGGAAAACTCAGTAGTGGCCACAGGATTGGAAAAAGTCAGTTTTCATTCCAATCCCAAAGAAATGCAATGCCAAAGAATGTTCAAACTGCCACATAATTGCACTCATCTCACACGCTAGTGAAGTAATGCTCAAAATTCTCCAAGTCAGGCTTCAGCAATACATGAATCATGAACTTCCAGATGTTCAAGCTGGATTTAGAAAAGGCAGAGGAACCAGAGATCAAATTGCCAACATCACAGAAAAAGCAAGAGAAATCCACAAAAACATCTACTTTTGTTTTACTGATTATGCCAAAGCCTTTGACTGTGCAGTTCACAACAAACTGTGGAAAATTCTTCAAGAGATGGGAATACCAGACCACGTTACCTGCCTCTGAGAAATCTCTATGCAGGACAAGAAGCAACAGTTAGAACAGAACATGAAACAATAGACTGGTTCCAAAATGGGAAAGGAATACGTCAAGGCTGTATATTATCACCCTGCTTATTTAACTTATATGCAGAGTACATCATGTTAAATACCAAGCTGGATGAAGCACAAGCTTCAATCAAGATTGTTGGGAGAAATACCAATAACCTCAGATATGCAGATGATACCACCCTTATGGCAGAAAGTGAAGAGGAACTAAAAAGCTTCTTGATGAAAGTGAAAGAGGAGAGTGAAAAAGTTGGCTTAAAACTGAACATTCAAAAAAAGAAGATCATGGCATCCAGTCCCATCACTTCATAGCAAATAGATGGGGAAACAATGGAAACAGTGACAGACTTTATTTTGGGGGGCTCCAAAATCACTGCAGATTGTGACTGCAGCCATGAAATTAAAAGACGCTTGCTCCTTGGAAGAAACGTTATGACCAACTTAGACAGCATATTAAAAAGCAGAGACATTACTTTGCCAATGAAGGTCTGTCTAGTCAAAGCTGATGGTTTTTCCAGTAGTCACGTATGTATGTGAGAGTTGGACTATAAAGAAATCTGTGCACCGAAGTATTAACGCTTTTGAACCATGGTGTTGGAGAAGACTCTTGAGAGTCCCTTGGACTGCAAGGAGATCCAACCAGTCCATCCTAAAGGAAATCAGTCCTGAATATTCACTGGAAGGACTGATGCTGAAGCTGAAACTCCAATACTTTGGCCACCTGATGCAAAGAACTGACTCATTGGAAAAGACCCTGATGCTGGGAATGCATCAGGGAGGAGAAGGGCACAACAGAGGATGAGATGGCTGGATGGCATCACCGACTCAATGGACATGAGTTTGAGCAAGCTCCAGGAGTCGGTGATGGACAGTGAAGCCTGGCATGCTGCAGTCCATGGGGTCACAAAGAGTCGGACACAACTGAGCAACTGAACTGATGAGGGTGTACGAGTGCCTACTTAAATGGTCCCCGGTTATTAGATTCTGTTCTCATCCAATTCTGACTGCTCTTCCTAAATTCTATACACTATATTTTTCATTTGAATTCATATCTCAAGACATGGCCACAAACTCTTCACCATTACCATCACCGGGTCAGTGTGGACGCTCAGCACAGTTCTCTTTTACCATCTGAGTGATGGCTGACTTCACTGGACAAGCAGCACAGATGACCACATCACAGCTCCCCCCACAACCCTTTCATAAATGCCACTCATACAACCACGTCATCAAACATGCATCTGATACGTTAGATTCACAACTTAGCCTCGCTCACATCACCTCAGCAGGCCAACAACTGGACCATGTGAATGAAAATCACCAGACTTTACTAGGATGTTTGTGTTTTCGTATTTCTACAATTTACGTCAAGAAAATTTAGCCTGAAGTAACAGAAATAACCCAACATGGTTTGTTTACGATGTTGATTTTAAGGCAGCATGATCTGAAGTCCAGAATCAGTTTTTATATCCTCTTTAACCATGTCCATGTTGCCACTTCCTGTCTTTGGATAATGCCCAAGTTACTTCTCAGTTCTGGAAAATGCCTCAAAGTTTAGCTTAATTCCTAAATTTACATCCTTAGAACTATGACTTTGAAAGCAGTATTTTACTGACTAAAAGCTCTTCTCTATGTCTAGTTTATCCTGGACTGTAAAACAAATATATAAAAGCTGTATTATCGATTCTGAACACTCTTTTTGTCATGTACCCTGGGAGAATTCATGTTTAAAGATAAAATAAAACAATGCTCAAAATTTCCAGGGTACAAAGTGGCAGACTGTGTCATCCATAGGCTCCTTTTAGCCTGCCAGCTTTATCTGACTAACAGAGACTCAGAGGAAACGAAGAAGAGAAGGTTTAAGGTTAACAAAATGTGTTCAGTCAGAAGATATTAGAAAGGTGGCTAAGATGTTAAGGCAGAAACCCTATGTACACAGGGAAAACCAAAATATTTTCAGATAATAATGCCCAAGGTGTGACAGAAGAGTTCATATACTGGGAGGAGTCTATTACAGTCATGCCCTTTTTCCTTAAGCTGAAAACTTCTTACAAGGTTTTCTTCTTTAGGTTTTTGGATGTCAGGCACTTGGGAAGGTGGCTCTTTCTTGAAACTCACTAGAAACATAGATGAAACATTTTTACTGTTTATGTTTGTGTAAATCTAGCAGCTGTAAATCTGACCGAATTATCAAGGTATTTTTATTTCTATATACACTGCCTTCTCCTGATACTTTAATATGAAAACTCACTTGTGTTTTCTTCCAGGGTAGAATTTTACATATTATTTTTTGGATGAAAGGACCTTTTTCCTGATGAACCTAAGCTGAGACTAAGAAATAAACTATTTAACAAGGGGGATTTTTTTTTTTTTTAAAGAATGCTTATTTATAAAACCCCCAAGTTTGAGGAAAAAGAGATGAATACACAGTGCAGTATGCGTTCCCCCTTCCAATGACCCCTAATTACACAAAAGCTCCGAAGAGCACTTTAACAACTCCACTTTACAGATGTCACTTCTGCTTTCCTTTAATGCATTTCAGGGTCATGCTAGATGACAACTGCCACTTGAGTGATGTATGCAAACATCTCCCGTCCTGTGTGGTGTTAACAGCTGGGTAACAAAGCTTTCAGACCACTGCCAACAGGAATATCTACGCTGTGAAGTGGGGAAGCACAACAGTCTCTTCATAAATGCTTATACAAGGAACCCAGGAATTTTAGAACCTAGATACTGTCTCAATTTGGCCAAGGTCATACTGTTTGAAAGAATTAAGAATAAAGGTCTACATTCTCAGTTCAAAGATAGTTTCATTATTCCAGGCTGGTCAGCTATCAATTGAAGACATGATTATTTCTCCTATATCCTTTATTCTCATTTCTACTCTAGCACCTTACCTAAATTTATTCAGTCTTTTAGCTTGGAGATTTTTTCCAGTAAGATTACCTCAAACAAGTATACAACCATCACTCTGCTGTCCACCCCTCCTTTCTAGAGGTTCTCTTGAATTTTACTTTTATGGTATAAACTTTCACTTTCAATAAGAAGTATATTCACTTCTTATCACAGTCTCCTCATCTCCCTTTGTGGTTGTGAAGTTGCTAAGTCGTGTCTGACCCTCTGTGACCCCATGAACTGCAGCACACCAGGGTTCCCTGTCCTTCACTATCTCCCAGAGTTTGCTCAGACTCATGTTCACTGAGTTGGTGCTGCTATTCAACCATTCCCTTCTCCACCCGCCCTCAATCTTTCCCAGCATCAGGGTCGTTTCCAATGAGTCGGCTCTTTGCATCAGGTGGCCAAAGTACTGGAGCTTCAGCTTCAGCATCAGTCCTTCCAATGAATATTCAGGATTGATTTTCTTTAGGATTGACTGGTTTGATCTCCTTGCTATCCAAGGGACTCTCAGGAGTCTTGTCCAGCACCACAGTTTGAAAGGATCAATTCTTCGGCGCTCAGCGTTCTTTATGGTCCAACTCTCACATCTGTACATGAGCACTGGAAAAACAATAGCTTTGACTAGATGGTTCTTTGCTGCAAAGTGATGTCTCTACTTTTTCATACACTGTCTAGGTTTGTCATAGCTTTTCTTCCAAGGAGAAAATGTCTTTTAATTTCATGGCTGCAGTCACTGTCCGCAGTGATTTTGGAGCACAAGAAAATAAAGTCTGTCACTGTTTCCATCTTTTCCCCATCTATTTGCCAAGAAGTGATGGGATTGGATGCCATGATTTTAGTTTTTGCAATGTTGAGTGTTAAGCCTCAGCTCCCTAACTCCCTTTTATCTTGGGGGCTGCCCAAGACTGCATCTTCCACTTTGCTCTTCAATTGACAACCTGGACTGGTTCCCATAACTCTAGTCCTGACCTTTCTGAGTTCCAGATTCACGTCTCCAGGTGTTTCCCGAATATTTTTACACCCTTATGTCCTCAAACTCAGCGTGTCCAAAATTACATCATCTCTCCTTCCGTATATTTTATTCAGCTTCCTAAAAGTATCATCACTTTTCCATTAAGTTCACAGCTTTGGTTACTTGGCTCCTCCTCTACATTTACCTAGATCTATTGATTTTTAAACAATTCTTTATGCTCCTTTTTCTTGTGGTTCCCCAAAAATACACCAGAAACTAGGTTTTCATCAGCCTCTCAAATTAGATGTTCATCCATCTCCCCATCTCCAACTCATCTTTCTTAAACGTCTACATCATGTTAATCTGTTGTTCAAAAAGTCTTTTAATTTTCTTTATTAAACCCCACAGCTAGAGTACACATCCTCTACCTGCCCACAGCCTGACCGCTTTCAGTGCTGATTCAAGTCCGGTCCCTTTAACCGAGCTCTCTATTACTGTTCTTGGATTTACTATCATACACTATGGTTGTTGGTGCTCAACTGTCAGTTGTTTTATAAGCTAGCTTCTTAATGTGCCTGCCTTCCTGGTATGGCTGTAAGAACCACATCTTACATGTTCACTGCTTCTGAAACTTACCTACTATATTACATTATTTTAAAAATGAGGCCCAGTGATTAGGAGAACATGACTAAGAAGTAGAAAATCCTGAGTTTAGATCCTGGCTCTGTTCCTTTTTAGATGGGTGACCTTGGGCAAGTTACTTAACCTCTAGAAGCTTTCATGTCTATAAAACAGAGATAAAGCCACCTATTTCACAAGGCTGTAGTGAAGTGTAAAATGTATATGGGTATGTGCACACACACATACAAACACACCATGTTTAACACAGTATTTGGTACATAGTGAGTGGGTGTTTTTTTAAACAGATGGCTATTAATGACTTTGCAACCCATAGGTCAATACTTTAAACTGCAAGTGAAGTGTCAGCCACTCAGTTGAGTCCAACTCTTTGCAACCTTAGCCCGCCAGGCTTCTCTGTCCATGGGATTTCTCAGGCAAGAATACTGGAGTGCGTTGCCATTCCCTTCTCCTGGGGATCTTCCCGACCCAGGGATCAAACCCTGGTCTCCTCATTACAGGCAGATTCTTTACTGTCTGAGCCACTAGGGAAGCCCTTTAAACTGCAAAGGTCACGTTAAATATTTTTTATTAACACACTGTCAAGATTCCATTGCATGTGAAGTTTTATACTACTCATCACTATATTTAGCCAAAAATTGCTTTTCTAAGCTACATTCTAGAAGAGTAGGAAAGACAACTTTTAACTTTCAAGCTGCGCCCAGATGCCAAAACTTGGGGTGTGAAACTATACAAGATCAGTTTCATTTCACATACATAACCCAATCCAGCATGATTTTCAGCAAGCACCATTTTTTCACTACATTTAAAGAAGCACTCAAGAAGCTTTGGGAAGGCTAGATTTTGTGAGAGAGGATTGCTAGAGCCTGTCAACAACCAGAGTTTAATGATTAGCGACCATGGCCAGCTTCTTCTGGGAAGAAGGGGCTAAGCTTTCCCTCAACCAACAGGTTAAGTACTGACTCTAATTAATGGCTTTAAAAGACATAATGAAAATGTTGTAATCCATACATTGAAAACTGAAGAACTGATCTTCTGTTCGTTGAGGTGGTCTTTTTTTCCTAATGAAACATACAGTCCTTTCTCTTTTGTGCAGTAGGTCACAGTTTTCCCTAGGTTAAGTCATACAGTATTAAAAAAAAAAAAGAAGTCCTTCTCTAAGGTTCCGGGAACTCTCCATCAACAGCATCTGTAATCTTGCAGGAGAGGCTGCCTGAGAGCAGAGCAAGTTAATGCCACTGTCTGTTTTCACCCTGACTTGGGCCTCCCACAGTGAGAAGCAGCCACAGGGCAAGTGTCTCCCTACATCACTACCCACAGTGCCTCCCTTCCAAGACCCCTCACTATTTCTGCACTCCTGGGCAGGGAAATCGAGTGACCTTACCGCAGACGTTAGACGGGCAAGAATTTCATCACTGCTCTCTTCTGAGTCTTCAATTTTCTGATGAGATCTTTGAAAAACAAAGAATAAATTACACTTTAGCTTTGGCTGCTCATATTTATTCACCAAGTTATGGGGAATACAGGGTAAATAATAGCATTATTGCTTCATACATTAGTGAAAGTAACCTATGTGAGCAACATGGTGACAATAATACCAGAAGAACACAACCTGGGGCAGGCCAACGATTCCTTCAAAATCAATCAGTGAGAACCTCCTTCCCACATATCAATTAAATCCTGAGGACTGTTACTGCTCTCCAAATGAATCGAAGGATAATCCTGACACACCAAATTTACTAACATGGGTATGCACAGAGAACCAGCAGAGGGTGAACATAATGTGGTTAAGTAGTGAAATTCCTGGTCAGTCTACGTTAAATCCAGATTCTGAAAATATGAAACATGAATTTTCTACTATATCTGAGTTCCAGCCGACAAACAAATTTATTAGGAAATAGTCTATTATAAGCCTTGTCCTGTGATAGGAATTATATGGATCACAATAGCAGAAGCACTTTGTTCTTTTTTATGAGACCACAGCCGAGTTGAGAAGAAAATTATGCATGTGTTAAATAACTAAGGAGACAAACAACATTTACACAGTGGGATATCAGTTTGTTTAGAAAATCACCTAATGTAATTCATGAAAAATTGTTACCACACAAATGTACATTGCTAACACATAAAATCTACTTCAAACAAGCCTTATAAAAATTACATTTCTTTCTCCTGACCTGGTCAAAGGGAAAAACACTGACTAATGCCAACTGAATATATGTAATCGTCTCCCAGATCTATTTCCACAAGCAATTCCTTGCGGCACCTCTGTGGACTGGGAGGGGGTTGGTGGTAATTGCTCTGCAGAGCAGTACCACGGTGTTACAGCCCACTGTTGGATTTCAATCTCAGAAACTGCAGTGGGCCAGCCTGAGCGCAAGCCTTGCAGGGCAGAAGGGCTTCTCCTGGCTCCTAAGAGAGTTGAGAAGAGGCTCTTTGAGAAAGGAAAAGCACTGGCTTCCAGTTTCTGTAAAAGTTACTAAAACTTTTCAAAGGAAAAATGTCCCACCCTTCAGGTCAGAGGAATGAATTACAAACTACCACCTTTACAAGAATGGCATGTCACAGGTATGGGGCAGTGCAGGCATGTTGTCCAATAACTTAATTCTTGGTGCAGCAAAGCCTCTGAAACATGACCTTGATAATGAACATTTCAAACAATAAGCTTTATTATTAAAACAATCTACTTACAAGGTTTCCATACGCATGAAGTTACACTGAGAAGAGACTGGAACCCTTTATAACCTAAGCCACCAAAGCAGGTTTATAAGATTATGCTGGGGTGACAGAACAGATCTGAGAGGAAATTAGGAGCTGAGAACATTAGACACAAGAGCACCACCAAGGACTTCAAGGCCCCATCGGTGTCTGCGGTGAAGAGCAGCTGGTGGTGCCATCTCTTGCTCAGCCCCCAGCAGACACCTGAAGGATGAGTCCATGTGCATGACGTATTCCCCATTAACACAGATTCTGTTGTGAATGCATTTTCAGCAAACTGCCGAAAGGAATTCAAAACTCCAAGGGAAGTTCTAGTGTGTGTGACTGATGGGGGCTATGCAATGAGTAACAGCCAAGCTGTTGCAAATTCAGTGACAAATAATTTCATCTCTGTTCAAGCAAAACTATCTTTCATCATGCTTCCAGCACAAAACACGCCCCTGGCAGAAACATTTCTCAAGGAAACACATCTAAGAGAGACAGTGATGCTCTCCTGAGTGCCGTCCTCCAGCCCAAGGCCCGTTTTTATCCCCTCAATCACCACACTCTATACCCAGAACTCTCAAGTCCTTCTCTAGCCCCTGAATCTTCGCTGAGCTTACCCTGTGCTTCCATCTGCCTTCAGCAGGGCTCTAGGTGGCAATCTCAGAACACTGTTTTCACTCTCATGGGGATCTTACAAGGCCCTCAGACTCGACATAACTTCCAGTGACCTTCTCCTGCCCTCAGTGGTACTCCACCGCCTCTCACCACTCAGCCTCACGTCACCCTGTGGTCATTCCTCATCTTTCCATCACATCCTCCTCTTCTCTGCTTTCCTGCTTTCCTCCCCACTAGCCTCTGTGGGAGGCTCTCACCTCCACAATATACTTTAACCAGCTTCTAACCAGCTTGTCTCTGCTTCTTCTCCAGTACCTGATCTTCTGTTGATGCCAGGGTTCTCTTTCTACAACCCCGACCTGGTCCTGCTCTTCTCCAGACCCACAACTTCAGGGACTCTCCCACTGCCTACCTGAGAATTCAGAAGACTTCCTGTCTGCTGAGGAGCCCAGGTCCACCCTGCTCCCACAAGGACCTGCACGGCACCCGGCGCAGGGGAGTGAGGTGGGCAGCAGGCAAACAGTGAGGCGCGTGGGGTGGGGGGACGGAAGAGGAAAGGACGATGCTCCCCCACTCAGCTTCCCTCCTCACCACGAGCATCCCTGCCCAGCGCAATGCCCAGAGGCCCAGAAATACCAGATTCCTTTTCCCTTGTAAGCATATTTTTGCAAAATAAGATAAATTCTGATTATTTTATGATGTAAATACCCATTCGTGCAACCCAGTGATGGTAAAGTTCTCACATATCAGATCAAAACAGATGATGAAACAGAAGGAGCATGGGAGAATAAAGATCTTTCTTCACAGGTTCTTTCACCACCTGTAACACGTAGCATGCCATTTTATACATGAGACTCAAGCATCCGTGGATTTTAGTATCCATGGAGGTCCTGGGAACAGTCCCCCACAGATACTAAGGAAAGGCTGTACTTGCATCTTAAGGGGGCTGTGCTGTGCTGCTCAGTAAACAAGGGAGGCAGAGAGAAACTCTGCAGAGAGAGGGCAACAGAAAATCCTGGTTGGACTCAGCAGTGATGGCAGTGACGAGATGATGAAAGAAAGAGAAAAGGAAGTGACCCTAGGAAGGAAGACCCATCCCTGAGGGTCTGAGCCAGCAGGAAGCTCTGGCCCAACTGCAGTCCCTTTTATGATTTCCTAAGGCCGCTTCTCAAGGTCTCTGCCTGGCAACAGCGCAAGCCTGACCCCATGATCCTCCAAGGGAAATGCCGAATCCTAGGGCTTTGGGCAATACAACACAATGGGAAAGACTAGAGATCTCTTCAAGAAAATTGGAGATATCAAGGCAACATTACATGCAAGGATGGGCATGATAAAGGACAGACATGGGAAGGACCTAACAGAAGCTGAAGAGATTAACAAGAGGTAGCAAGAGGACATGGAAGCAACCTAGATGGCCAGTGACAGATGGACAGATTAAGTAGTTGCAGTACATATATACAATGGAAATCAACCCTGAATATTCACTGAAGGACTGATGCTAAAGCTGAAGCTCCAATACTTTGGCCACCTGATGTGAAAAGCCGACTCATTGAAAAAGACGCTGCTGCTGTGAAAGATTGAAGGCAAAAGACGAAGGGAGCAGAAGAGGATGAGATGGTTAGATGGCAACACTGACTCAATGGTCATGAGTTTGAGCAAACTTCAGGAGATAGTGAAAAACAGGGAAGCCTGGTATGCTGCAGTCCATGGCACTGCAAAGACTCGAACATGACTTAGTGACTCCACAACTACAGGGCCCTGGGCGGATGTCTCTGTGAGTTCGAGAGGTCTGCAGTATCTCGGGGTGCTGCTGTAAGGACATGGGAATGGCAAAGGCCAGTGCGCCTCTACCCTTGTCCCTCTGGCCATCAAATAGGACACGTTTTCATTGCACTCAATCTGCACTGAAAACAAAACAAACCCCTGCCTCTCTACAGGTTTCTCCACCTTAATTACCGGCAACCCCACCCTTCTAGTTAGAAGTCACCTTTGATCCCCGCTCCTTATGGTCTCTTCACTGTATCCAGCCCCAGATCCTATCTTCGAGGCATCTCTCGCTTTGGAGCACTTCTCACCATCTCTGCTCCAACCATTGCTGCCCCAGCCACAAGATCGCTTACCTAGAGCCAGAGTGGTCTTGTTAACACGTAAGCTAGATCATGTTCCTCCTCTGCTCAAAACCCTCAAGTGACCCCCCATCATCCTTGGAATAAAGCCAGAGTCTCTAGAGTGCTGCCATCGCTTGCTCTCTTTTCTCTGTTCTGGTCTCTCTGGCCCTGCCTTCAATGCTCTCGTCTTGGGCCTTGCCCTGACTGTCCCCAAGCCTAGAACACTTCCCCCAACACTGCACATTGCCTCTTCCCTCACATCAACCTCCTGGAGAGGCCTTTCCTGACCCATCACTCTATCGCTCATTTCCTACTTCATCTGTGCAAAGTTTTCCACTGTTAACTGACATCAATCTGTTTATTTATGAAATTGTCCTTCCCTCCTAGACATGGGAATAGAGATTTATGCCTGTTTTGTTCCTGGTTACAGCAGACTTCCAAAGAATATCAAGGGGAGATAAGAAAGCCTTTCTAAGTGGACAATGCAAAGAAATAAAGGAAAACAACAGAATGGGAAAGACTAGAGATCTCTTCAAGAAAATTAGAGATACCAAGGGAACATTTCATGCAAAGATGGGCACAATAAAGGACAGAACCCTTCAGGTTTCTGTTAGGTAATGGACCTAACAGAGGAAGAAGATATTAAGAAGAGGTGGCAAGAATACAGAGAACTATACAAAAAAGATCTTAATGACCCAGATAACCATGATGATGTGATCACTCACCTAGAGCCAGACATTTTGGAGTGCTAAGTCAAGTGGGCCTTACGAAGCATCACTACAAACAAAGCTAGTGGAGGTGATGGAATTCCAGCTGAGTTATTTCAAATCCTAAAAGATGATGCTGTGAAAGTGCTGTACTCAATATGCCAGAAAATATGGAAAACTCAGCAGAGGCCACAGGACTGGAAAGGGTCAGTTTTCATTCCAATCCCAAAGAAATGTAATGCCAAAGATGTTCAAACTACCACATTATTGTGTTCATTTCACACACTAGCAAGGTAATGCTCAAAATCTTTTAAGCTAGGCTCCAACAGTATGTGAACCAAGAACTTCCAGATGTTCAAGCTGGATTTAGAAAAGGCAGAGGAACCAGAGATCAAATGGCCAACATCTGTTGGATCATAGAAAAAGCAAGAGAATTCCAGAAAAACATCTGTTCTGTTTCATTGACTACGCTAAAGACTTTGACTGTGTGGATCACAACAAAGAGTGGAAAATTCTGAAAGAGGTAGGAATACCAGACCACCTTACCTGCCTCCTGAGAAACCTGTATGCAGGTCAAGAAGCAACAATTAGAAACGAACATGCAACAACAGACTGGTTCCAAATTGGGAAAGGAGTTATGTCAAGGCTATATATTGTTTCCCTGCTTATTTAACTGATATGCAGAGTATATCATGTGAAATGCCAAGCTGGATGAAGCACAAGCTGGAATCAAGATTGCTAGGAGAAATAGCAATAACCTCAGATATGCAGATGACACATCCTTATGGCAGAAATCAAAGATGAACTAAAGAGCCTCTTGATAAAAGTGAAAGAGGTGAGTGAAAAAGCTGGCTTAAAACTCAACATTCAAAAAATGAAGATCATGGCATCTGGTCCCATCACTTCATGGCAAAATAGATAGGGAAACAGATAATCTAGACTGGGACTTAATGAAGGTGGGGAACACATCTGTCTCCAAATCAGAATTCTGTCAGGAAGAGGGTGTTCCTGGGGAATTGGGGCAGGCCTGTCCCTACCTCCCACCCCAAGCCAGGCTGCCGCTGCCCCGCCCTGTTTGGAAGGGACTGAGAAAAAGCCAGTTTTTAGCATGAATCTCAGACAACCCCAGTGAGAGGCTGGTGAAATTCTAGGGCATGGAACAAACCAGAACCAAGACAAACTATACAGGAATCTTTCAAACATGATCCCACAACAAACAAAAGATGCACAGCACCCACATATATGGGGGAAAAAAAAAAGAAAACTACAAACTATTTACTGGGCTTAAAAAAATCCATCTTTGAAATACTCTGCCAACACAAGCAAGAGTCACTTAGCCTGTTCTGGAATTCAGAGGTGTCTTGGGAGAAGTGCTATCCGAGGTGAGGTCTGATGGGAAAGGAGTGGCCCTGGAACTTGGCAGGATGACCAGCACAGGGAGGCGGGAAATGGCGAGAGGCCAAGCCAAGGCCAGGACAGTCAGGGCACGTCTGCTACTGCTAATGAGTTTGGGGGTTACGCTGAGGCACTTGGCTGTACACAAGCAAACAGGACTGCAGCAAAGGTAAGGAGAACACCAACAGAGGGCGAGGAACGGAGAGAGCAGAAACTGAGGTCCACAGCCCAGGCAGCAGAGGGAGCCTGGAGCAGAAGGGACTCGTCTCCACCACGTCAGGAAGAAACGACAGGTCAGGTGACAACCCCAGAATCCACCTTCTCCTGGACAAGCCAGAGTCCATTCCATCCTTGTTGAATGTCAGGCAAGGAAAAGCATTAGGGACCTTTTTATTTTCCACTAGAAATGTTTCCTGGGCCAGATTTAAAGTTTCTTTCCTAAGAAACCATTGCCACCAAGTCCTCAACACCACAACAGAATGTTCTTCAAGGGGCACAGAGTCAATCTCTACCATATCCAACACCTACAGACCCCAAGAGGATATCTGACACTCAAGTACTATCCCACCTAGATCTTCCCATAACACCTATAATCAGATAGGTCTATTTTGCTTAACAAAGCAAATTCCTATGACAAAAAGAAAAAGTGGGTGGGAGGTATATGAGAATTGGATTTTATTTTTTTGAGATCACTGATATCATGAATAAAAATACCTGTTCAAACTTCTCAAGAGAAGGTGACTTTTCATAGTATCAGGCTACTAGTTATATTTACAGAGGAAATTTACCAAACAGGAGAAAGTTGTCAATGTGACAGGTTTCATTAAGGGTCCAGGGTATATAGTTACACATTCATCTAAAACTGAATAAAATATTACTGATAATCTCTTTTTCACATTTCACATTGAAGATTTGAAAACTAATGTTTGCTATTTAATTAAACAGCTACATTTCAAATGTGTGCCATTTCAAGCAAGACTAAAAGTTTAAGTTTTGTTAAAAATTCCTGTACTATTCCTAAACTGATGTACTCAAATAGAGATAAGCAGTCTGTTTACACACCTGGAGTAAGCCTTATCTGTAAACAATGGAAATTTTGGAGGACTTAGTATTTCCTTAGGAGAGGCAGTGATGAGTAATAACAAAGACTGAGACCAGCTGATTTCATAGCATTTTTTATATAAACAATTTAGTGATAAACAGAAATTTTTCTTCACCTATGACCCTAATACAAAACTTATGTCAAGTTTCATCAGGAAAAATTTTTTGAGAGATACTCAAAAAAGGTTTGTTTAGTCATTCAGTATTTTGTCCTCTCCAAGGATCATAAAATGAGAATCTAAGCAGGAAAAGTAAAGAATACAAAGTGAAGTTTTGGGGATGCAGGAACGGCAGACTTGAAGTTGATCTTTCCAGTTAGAAGGTGTTAATCTAGCACCATCTCAGAAATTAAGGATGCCAATGAATTTCTCATGGTGCTTAAACATGTCAAGTAAAAAAGAACAAGTTAGGCAGGATAAGGAGAATAAACGGGGCAGAGGTGATGCAGGAGTTGGTGGTGGTGTTACTATTGAATAATAAAGTCCTCAGAGAAGACAGGGATCTGAATTATGGAAGTCATCACTGTGGAGCTGATATTAAAAATATGACTAAGTGATGGTGCATCCAGAGAGACAGCAGAAAAAAGAAGACTGAGCTCCAAACACTCCTTGTTTAGAGGTCAATGTTTCCAAACATGGGTTTTATATTATGCAGGTATAGTGAGGGCAACGGGTCAGGGGATGATGGACGTAGAAGTGATTGGTCAATATGGGGAGAATTAATATCTAAATAATATTGAATCTTCCAATCCATGAACATGAATAAATCCTCTACTTATTTAATTCCTGATTTTTTACAATCAGGCTTATGAAGTGTGTGACATACAGCTCTTGCACACTCTTAGACTTGCACCTAAGCATTTCACAGGTTCTTTTTTTGTGCCAGTACAGAAAAATGTGATTCCATACATTGGTCTTAGAGCCTGTAATCTTGCTAAACCATTTATTAGGTCTAGTGGGTTTCTTGTGGATTCCTTAGAATCTTTTATGTATATAATTTATGTTTATAATTAGGTCATCTGCAAAGAAAGATGGCTTTATTTTTTTCCTTCTAATCTGTATACCTTTTCCTTCTTTATCTGACCTTATTACACTGGCTCATGTTGGAAACAGTGATAAGAGGTAATATATTAGCCTTGTTCCCAATCTTAGTGGAAAAGGATTCAGTCTTTCACTATCAAGTATGACATAAGCTACATGTTTTATGTAAGGTTATACCAGATGGAAGAAATTCCCTTACATTCTTAGTTTTCTGAAAATTTCTATCATGAATGTTGAATTTTTTAAAATGCTTTCACGCATCTGCAGAGTCTGTCACATACTTTCAGTTTTCTTTTTTGGACTGGATCTGGTGGATTACACTGATTGATTTTTAGATGTTGAATCACCCTTATATTCCTGGGATAAATATCATTTTATGATGCATTATCATTTTTATATATTGCCAGATCCCATTCAGTAATATTTGTTACAGTTTTTATGTTTACACTCAGTTTCCTTTTCTTAACTTTGTCATAATAACACTGGTCTCATAAAAGGCCTTCCATTACTTACATATATGTGGTCACATATCTTATAAGGCTTTGGCACAGTTATTAACACAAACCTGACGGTAAGTAAATGTTGTTAAGTAAGTCACTTAGTGGAGAGTATTTGTGACAAGGGTGTGGTTTTTCCTAGACTCTCTATGTCCTGTCCCTTTTCCTTACCTGAAAACTAAGAGAAGCAAATTCAGTTATCCAGAAAATCCCTTTCCAGATATAAATGTTTATGAAGCTAAATTTACAGAATTTCAGAAGTGTCAGCCAAGTGTGACAGGTATCATGCTCAATAAAATATTTATGTCCTGATAAAATTAATCTGGCTTTTTAATGTAGTATTTTGAGACTGTGATTTAATTAACCTTCACATTCCCTATCACTTGGCGGAGCTCTTTCTATAGGACTAATGTCATAGAACTGTAGATCACCTTGGTGCACCTCGGCCTCTTGTTTAAAAAAAAATACTGCTGTGTCTTATCTCTCTATCCCAGTCTCGATTTAGTAGATCACAGGTTATATCTGTTTAATTTCTAAGGTGTCATGGTTGCAAACTGTGGTTCACTTTCTGCCTTCAGTTCACATTTCTGCCACCAAGTACAGACGCCGGCCCTTTGAGCAAGTTACATAATATTAATAGTTCCTCATCTGTAAGATCAGAACAGCTCCAAACTACTGTTGTCAGCATTAAATGAATCCCGTGTAAAATGCTCAGAATGTGGTAAGTACATGTAAGTGTTAACTATTACTGCTATTTTTTTTATTATTATTGCCACTGCTAGATTAGGTTAGGCCAAGCCATTTATTTTCCATTTTTAAGTAGTTGTGTGCTATGCTCAGTCGCTCAGTTGTGTCTGACTCTTTGTGACCCCATGGACAATAGCTCACCAGACTCCTCTGTCCGTGGGATTCTCCAGGCAAGAATACTGGAGTGAGTTGCCATTCCCTTCATCAGGGGATCTTTTTGACCCAGGGATCGAACTGACATCTCCTGTGGCTCCTGCACTGGCAGGCAGATTCTTTACCACTGAACCACCCATTTTACCATTTTACCAGAGTGGGGGGATCCCCTTTAACATAGAAATAGATCAAAGACACATAAACTCTGTACCTGTTGAGCAAATATATGACCAAAATGTTACCGTGAATTCAAGTAAATTGTACTTATTTCAGCAGCATCTATATACAGTTAAGTCATTCTCTTTATTCAATACAAAGATAATGCTTGGCTTCCCTGTAGATTTTCAGACCCCTGTAACCAATCTGAGCCTGCTCTCCACCCCTCTTAAGGTTCTGAGTTCCACTGATTTTGACTTACTGCTCCAGACATATCAAGCTGCCTTGTATTGTCTCAACATGCCACCCATCTTCTTGACTTCCTGCTCTCCTTACTGTACCATCTACCTCAAACACCCACCCGTTTTCTTCTCTATTTAGAGCCTGGAGCCATGAATGTCAAGAAAACCCTCCTAACCCACTGGGCTGAGCTTTCCCTACGGCTGGTTAGTGAGGAATCAAAGGTGCCATCCAGTTAAGTACTCAGCTCATTAACAGGAACAACAATGAACAGGCATGATTTTTTAAACAGGATAGAGGGAAGATCAGGGAGAGAGAGCAGACAGCAGTGAGTGAATGGAGGTCTGTGGGCCTCAGGAGCATCAGAATGCCAGCACACACCCAGGAGGGCACATTGGCCAGGACCCTGGGGCACTGATCAAGCCCACAGAGATGGACCCAAAGATGCCAGGCCCTGGCTTCACAGTAACAGCTCAGCCCAGGGTCGGGGCCCACACCACCCACCATATCCCCAAAGGCTATCTTGCTGAGGAGTAAGGACAGGGCAGAGAGAGACTGAACCATTTTACCAAACTATGCTCAAGAGCTAACCAAAGAAATTTTTAAAAATTCCCTTACTAGAATAATTTTACTCGATTAGGCTAAAATTATGGGGCTTTCACTATGGAGAACAGCATGGAGATTCCTTAAAAAACTGGAAATAGAACTGCCATATGACCCAGCAATCCCACTCCTGGGCATATCCACCAAGGAAACCAGATCTGAAAGAGACACATGTATCCCAATGTTCATCGCAGCACTGTTTATAATAGTCAGGACATGGAAGCAACCTAGATGCCCATCAGCAGACGAATGGATAAGGAAGCTGTGGTACATATACACCATGGAATATTACTCAGCCATTAAAAAGAATTCATTTGAATCAGTTCTAATGAGATGGATGAAACTGGAGCCCATTATACACAGTGAAGTAAGCCAGAAAGATAAAGACCAATACAGTATACTAACACATATATATGGAATTTAGAAAGATGGTAACAATAACCCTATATGTAAAACAGAAAAAGAGACACAGATGTACAGAACAGACTTTTAGACTGTGGGAGAAGGCGAGGGTGGGATGTTCAGAGAGAACAGCATTGAAACTAGTATACTATCAAGGGTGAAACAGATCACCAGCCCAGGTTGGATGCATGAGATGGGTGCTCAGGGCTGATGCACTGGGAAAACCCAGAGGGATGGGATGGGGAGGGAGGCGGGAAGGAGGATCGGGATGGGGAACACATGTAAATCCATGGCTGATTCATGTCAATGTATGGCAAAAGCCACTACAATATTGTAGAGTAATTAGCCTCCAACTAATAAAAATAAATGGAAAATAAAATAAAACAAAATAAAATAAAATGCAAGCTTTAGTTTAAAATGGAAAAAATAAAATAAAATTATGGGGCTTTGCTTTTCCTTCTTTCTGGTGATCCAGCAGGATGGGACTCATGTGGACAGCAAACAACGGACCGCTTAGAGAAAAGCAAAGTTACATTTACATTTTTCTTTACCTGCCTGAGTGCAGCGTGAGTAAAATTTTAGCAATCCTCTCTGACTCTTAACAGCAGCATAAACGTTAACTGCCCTGTAATTGGCAGAATACAGCTTTATGTATCAAGGTTCACAGACTCAGTTATTCAGGGCACCACCACTCCCACCCCTGGGCAAGCTGGGAGGGCTGTAACACAGGTGGTTGAATTAAAACAGCCAAGTTCCCACACAGCCTAAATTCTCCAACGAGTCAGTGTTAAGAGAGAAACGTGTCTTACTCGTCCTGGAGGAATTATTAGGCTGCCTTTCCCTACACTGCGACTTCAGTATTCCTAACCGCCTCCCCCCCCCACTTTCCCTCCTCCCACACCAATAAAAAAAGTTAGAAAAAAGTACATTCTGGATGACTTGATTTGGCTTTCAGTTTGAATAAGTTACCACAATTGTTCCTTCTTCCCCCGGAGATTACCCTTGACAACCAATGCACTCACTTCTTTCAAATGATCTACTCAGCTTAGATGTAAAAGTTATTTTGTATAGAAGAGGAATTTTGTTTCTTCACATTAGCCAAAAAAACCTGCAATAGTTCCATTTTCCTTCCTGATTTAAACATTTTACTTTAAATGGAAAAAAAAATCTGTTTCTTTTTTCTTTTTAAAAATGCAGCCTTAAAGAACAGAATTGTATTTACATAGAGACAGGAGGTAGTTTCCTCACATAGTGTTAAAGGGATTAGAGAGAAGACGGCAAATACAGGAACCCCAGTGTGGAACTGCACAGGCAGAACTTCAAAGCCTTCAGATATCAAAAAGGTTAGTAAAAGAACCATAGGACTGGGTTTTCAGCTTGTGAACAGACAATGTAAGTTAATGAGTCGAGAGGACTTTAGAGGGCATTTCACTAGAATGGGTAAAAATGAATGGATAATATAGTGGAATGGGTACCATAGGACTAAGAATGACATAGAAGAATGGAAAAAAAATTTTTGATACAAACAGCAAGAGCAGTAAATTTTACTAAAAGTGAGGGCTTCCCTGTTGGCTCAGATGGTAACGAATCTGCCTACAATGTGGGAGACTCAGCTTCGATCCCTGGGTTGAGAAGACCCCCTGGAGAAGGGCCTGGCAACCCACTCCAGTATTCCTGCCTGGAGAAGTCCATGAACAGAGGGGCACGGTGGGCTGCAGTCCGTGGAGTCACAAAGAGTCGGACACGACTGAGTGACTGACACACACACTATACTACACAGGGCTGCCACAGACTGCAGCCATCACGGAAGCTCTGTGGTCAAGGCAGGACTTGGGCTCCCCCTTGAGGGGTGGGAAGAACCTGACCAGACAAGGAAACAGCAGAACCTCACAAGGGCAGGAGGGAATAAACAGCTGTGGGATTCAGGCTACAATGAAAGGAGATCACCAGACTGGAGAAGTCATGATGGGATCACAGGCACTGAGCCTTAGGAATGGCTGTGACAACCCAACTGGAAGAGGATGACGTCCCCCGGACACCTTCCTTTTCTCTGACCATAGTTGATTCCAAGTCTGGATAACCTAATCTTTGATTAGGTTAAAAAATTTTGGCCCAAAACATTTTACCAGAGCATAGAAGTTTGCTTATAACTCTAGTACAGAGAAAAAAAAAAAAAGATATATTCTCTCCAGAAGGGATTTGCAGTAGGTTCAGTAATTTTATCTTTTCATAGTTTGTACTTATAATATGGGATTAAACAGGTCTATAGCTCCCCACTGCCAATTTTCCCAGAGGAATTACCACTCCCAAATGTATGTGATCACAACAAGAGAAAAAGAATGTGCTGACAAGGCACGCCACAGTGACTGTCAACTCCACAGGCACGGCACGTGTACGGTGATCGGGGCGACAAAAGACTGCAAGTAATATGCAGTTAATATTAGGAACCAAATTTTAAAAAATAGGTTCATTTTTAGAACCTGCAGCAGACTTAAGGTTTCCCTGTAACAAGGTCCTCTCACTGGCATTCCAATATGCTTCCTCAGTGGGGGAGAAAGGAGTGGAGCTAAACCATGAGGACTGCTTGCAAGTTTACTGCAGAACCCCTCATGCCCCCATTACTCTGGGTACACCCTTCAGGACTGCACAGACTTCCAAGTTCAGGACAGGAAATGGTTAAGAACAGCTGCCAGAGAATGCCAGTCTATGAAGTCACAGAAAGTCACAGCCACCTCTAGCTTAATTTGACTTTTTCTTAGAAAGCTTTTTAAAATTTATTGAAATGCTCCTTGACTTTTCCTGGGAAACTTCTGGCCTATATTAAAAGCATATTACATTAAGGAACATTTTCCGTACTTAGTCGAATGATGCATTCTATTTGAATTTGCTTTACCACGGCAAGGTCCTCTATGGACAGTGGCATTGAATTCATAAGCATTTCAGAGTCAGCCTAACACTTTTATAGCTTCTGATTATCACGTCTCAGAAGGGAAGCTAGAATGACCCCCACAACTCCTAGGCACACACTCTAGCAGGTGTTAAAAGCACGGGTGTGAGAGCCAGACAGACATGGGACGTGCCACACACCACGTGTGTGACCTTAGATAAGTTACCTGATCTGTATGCCTCAGTTTCCTCACTTTAAAATAATAGAAACTGTCTTATACAATTCATCTGAAGATGAAATAACAAATATAAAGCATGTAGCACAGTTCCTGACACAAAGTGCATTCTTTACAATCAACCTATTAGTGTCTTATTCTGACATTTCTATCTTTTCTAAAAGTCTGTATTAATTGTTCAGTATTGTATTTTTTTAACCAAGAGTAATTCATCTTTGCTGTGGTTGTAGGTGTTTCTCCCCAAACCTATTTTTCTTACCCATGAAGCAAGGATAATACCACTTGCCCTCTAATCTCAATGTATTCTAGAAACAGAATATACAAAGGTTACTAACTAAAAATTTTAATCTGCGATTGATTATACTGAAATAAGCTTGTCATGAATGCTGTGCATAAACAAAGGCATGTCAGATTCATCATATCATGACTCAAGTCCTATTCCAAAACCTCTTCTAACAAATTCATTTTAATCATATAGTGACTCAGCGTCTTCATGTGATAATGATTCATGGGTTTTAATTTGCCAAATGTTGCTTCTAGATTATTTGCAGAAATGTTTGTTGAGTTTTTCTTAGGAAAGTCATGACTTAGCTAGAGAATAAGATGCCGGTTATTATTTTATTCCAAGTTCAGCTAAATCATGTTTATTCCCAATTTGGATCATCTACTCATATAGCAGTGATTAAATCAGAAGCAGTATGGTGCAGCTGGCAGGGCGTGGACTTCCGGGGTTTGAACACCAGTTCAGTCATTTATTAGCTGGACTGAATTTTCAGCATTTTACCTTTCTGAACCTACATCTGAGAAATGGGAATAAAACAATTACTTTTAAAAGGAGATGGTCTTAAAAAGCAGAGCACAGTCCCCAGACACAGGGATGGTTCTCGAAGTGAGAATAATTTTACAACGGAACAAAACAGCCTCTACTTACAGTTCACAGATGCCAGCTCGACTGGGAATGAGAGGCACAAGCTGCAGTAACAGTCTGACACCGTTCTGCCACTCCTCTTCTCTTTCGAACTCACAGTACAAGTAGCTACACTCATCAGACGAAAACTGGTAGAAAACATAGGTGTCCTGAAAGTATAAATGCTGGTCCACTGTTGGAAACAAAAAAGGTGTGGATCGGTTTCGTAAAGTATATTATTTAGAGAGTCATAAACCAAGTAATAAATTGAAAGACCTACTAATTACTAGGGAGAAGCTGGGATAGGACCATAATTAAGTCCATTCATGCTCACAATCACATTGAATGAAAAAGGACTTACTGACCAACCTATTTTTATTATTTGAAACTTTGGCCAGCACATTCACCCGGATTTTACAACTCTTCTGCATCAAGGGACAGGTGAAATCAATAGCAATTCCAAGGGAGTAGAAGAAATTTCTTTTTTTTTTTTTTTCTTAGTGTCCCAAAGCAGTACATTTAATCACTTTAATGGTACACAAATACAAAACTATGCCACGTTTTAGATCAGTGGTTCTCAGCCAGAGGCATCTGTTTCCCGCCCTGAGGACATTTAACAATGTCTGGTGACATTCTGAGTTGCCACAACTAGGGGGTGCTAGGGATGCTACTAAACATCCTATCATGTACAAGACAGCCCCCCACAACTAAGAATTATCTGGCAGAAAATACCAATACTACCAAGTCTGGGAACCCCTACTTTAAAAGAAATAAAGAAGTGGAGACATTTCCTAAAAATATTAATGTAAAATGTTTTGCAAACCAGAAACCTGAACTTCACAAGCAAGCTGATAATTATAATCCTTAAAGGCAGTTAACTGCTTTTCTAAATAAGAGCATCAGGTGCTAAGTGTGATCAACTAAGATGACACCCACATCCCCATCTGTACCACTTTCCCACAGTGGGACTTGGGTATGTCTTTCTGAACCTTACTTTGTTCTCTGACCCTCATTATTTATAACCCAGAGAAGAAAAGAGTTTCCCAGTGACCCCGCACCTGTGTGGTAGAGCCAAATAAAGACTCCAAGCTGCTTGACTTATAACTCTTCAATTCCCTGGGACTCAACAAAGAAAAGAGACATTCACCATCTATTTTAGTGTCTGTGCTAAGCCTCTTCAGTCGCGTCTGACTCTCTGTGACCCCGTGGACTGTAGACCACCAGGTTCCTCTGTCCATGAGATTCTGCAGGCAAGAATACTGGAGTGGGCTGCCATTTCCTTCTCCAATTTTAGTGTCTAGTTAACATCAAATTTCTGTTCTATTTAAACAGTTTATTTTCATAGATCGTATTTCTAGCTGTTCATGATTCCTTATACAATTAAAATGGCATACACCTTCTATTCATACAGTCAGTTTTCTGATGATTATTCTAAGTACAGCAAGACAAGTCACACATTTAGAGCAACTAAAGATGTCCACTGATCTTTTTTAAACATTGTGAGCATCATTTTGAGTAGAGAAGAGATGGGGTAAGGGAAAGACTCTTACAGGTTGTAGTTAATAAATCAGCAAATACCAAGAGGTGTGAGAAATAACAAAAGATGACCTGTCACTTTCATTTATAAGAGAACACAAATATTTACGAGCAAAAACAATTTCCATCTAGATTATAATATCATCTAAGAAATCAAACACATTTTGGTCAGGCAGCTTAACAGCTTCAGGATTCTGTGCCTTCAGAACACGTAATACTAACCTGATGACAGAATCCCCATGTCCAGTAGGAGCTGCCAGACCCCTATGGCCATAGATCTGCACTGGACGAAAGGACAGTGTTCTAGAAGCCAGTCCACCAGTTCTGACCCAACGCAGCTCTTCCTAGACAAAAGCAAAGCCATTGACAGTAAGACATGGTTGCCACCCATTTGCCAAAAAAATAGGCAATTTAATACCATCCCTTTCATGTTCTTTTTAGACAAGCAACTCAAGAATAAATGACATGTACTTCTTATTCATGTTTCAGATTTCAGCTCAAATATCACTTCCTTACAGAAGCTAAGAATCATATCCTCTTATACTTTTTCTTTACATCACCTAACATTTACCAATTATACATCTTTCCAAATGAATAATACCTGCTTTCTTCCCTTGAGAATAATTTTCAGGAGAAAGGGACTATGTATACGTAACTCATGACTAAACTCCAACACTAGAACAGTCCAGGAACACAGCAAATTCTCTGAATACATACATTTGAATAAATGAAGGAATAAATTTAGCAGTCCTTTACTGAAAGACAATGTTTCTGCCTTGATAAGATAAGTGGTGATCAACTTTGGTGCAACCATTTACACATTTTTATCTCGTCTCTTTGAGAACAAGATAATTCCAAGATTAGACAAAGTAACACCACAGTGAGGGGTATAATGTTTTGTTTTCTACTCTTCAAACAGAGATTAAACCTAATATTTGTCTCAAAGGACAATGAATTTGACTGTTAATCTTAATATAGTCTAACCAATCCACCAAGCACCCTGGATCATAAACCTGCAAACCTGGATAACGGATTCTGCTAACCACCTGAAGAAAGACTTTCTATAATCCATCTTAAAATACACAGCTGTATTCAAAGAATGCCCTCATCTGGGTATTACAAACAATATTTTCATGCCTACCTTTCCATCTTTATCAGCCTCAGATGAAAAACCAAATAAAGAAAACTTTCTGAAATAAGATTAATTGCAGAAATTTCATTGAAACCCACTCTCCCATATGAAAAAAGTCACACCAAAAATTTTTTTTTAACACCTGTATCATGAAAATGACTTTCTCCTATATTTTTTATTTAAGGACTAAAAATGCCAACATTTATTTGTATTTCTAGAACAGAAAAATAGTGCCTATCTTTTATGACTGGCATAATCACAAATACCTAGAAATCACCCACTAACCAAAAGAATGAAAAAATGCCATGAGATACTTTATTTTCCTGGATGATGGAAAAATAAGGTAGTAAACACTTCTGCTGAGATATCTGAACAACTATTCTAGCTTTAGTTAAAATATCACTTTCTTGGCTAAAGATTTGAAAGATACTCTGAGATCATTAAGGCAATTCTAAGTTGTACCAACTGTACAAATCCAGTTGCAGGTTAGCAGTAAGACAAAAGAAAGATTAACAGTCAAATAAATGGGTTTTTTTAAAACAATACAGGAAAACAGATTGCAACAAAACAGGCAATTAGACCAAACCATCAACATTAACTTCTAACTCTATAGGACACCTTTCATTAGTAAATGCTCAAAGTGTTAATTCCTCAACACCTCTATCAATTAGCCAGCATCTTTGGGCTTGTAAAGCACTTTTATCATCTTAATCCTCATTCTCAGAACAGTACAGACAGCTCCTCAGCCTGTTCTGTGTCTGACACCACCTGGAACATGGCAGGATACAACAAAACATTTACTAAACAAACTAAACTTTCACATTGCAACAGTGACTAGACAGATGCACTGGCTTGTTTCCTCACAGGTGATCAGAAAGACGTTTCTCAGAAGAGGGCTTCCCATGACTGTGTTGAGTGGGAGTCATCTGGGAGACCTTGTTAACATGAAGATTCTGGTGCAGTGTGGCTGGGCACAGCCTCGGAGCCCTCACTTCTAACGGGCTGCCAGGTGAGGCCAGTGACTCAGCCCGACCTTCTCAATGGGAAAGTCTCGCTCTGTCTCGGGGGCGAGGAGGAGAGTGTGGTGGGCAGGACTGAGTCGATTTGCTAAAACATGGTATAGGCATGACTGCTGTCATCTGTAGTTATTACCTAATAATCAAGCTCTCACTCTCAAAGTAAGCTACTGTTTCAGTTGTACACAATCTCTTTCTACCCCCACCTGCAATTTATCATATCATGTTTCAAATCGCTTTGGACAATCCATTTGCACCAGGGAAAATATCACTGGGATAAAGATAGACACTATCACTAATACCACCAATTCACCAACTCAATGGACATCAGTACGAGCAAACTCTGGGAGATAGTAAAGGACAAGGAAGGCTGATGTGCTGCCATCCACAGGGCCGCAAAGAGTTGCACCCAACTTGGCAAGTGAACAATACCACCAAAGCAAACAAAATGAGGTGAGTGGCCACTGCAGTTAACCAACAACCTCCTTGACTCGTGGACCAGGTCAGCAACAATCCACTTTAAATCCCTGAGTCTACAGGACTGAGAGGAGGGTGGTGGAGAAATTAGAGATGCCTGGAAAGGAGGCGTGTGAACACCCACAGCAGTTCTTACTCCCCACGTATCTTCAGTCTTGTACTGAATCCAGAAGCTGTTCTGAGTACATAGAGATCTCACCAATGCTGCAATGCTAGATAGGAACGTTATGATACAGAGGTGATGGCTCCAAGGTCAATGTGATTGCCACAGCAAAACAAGAATTTTACTAATCGCTGAAGTTGAACACTTGGTTTTTCTTGGCCTCCTTCCATCTCCAGTTACAGTTTTAGTAATCAGTTCATAGCAGTAGAGACAGACCCTCATCTCCTTCAATGGGACAGTGGTATTTAGAGACTTACATGAAGGCTCAAAAAAGTATGATTTTTCCTATAGTACCAAATGAATGGAAAACATATCAAAATTATGAAAGTAATTTTCATGTGGTACTCTGCCTCAATTTACTACCAGACAAATGAAAATGACTCAGCCTAGGCTATCATATTAGCACTTTGCCTCTAAACCCAGAGCATTAATCAGTCCTTAGACTATAGACCCACACTCTCACCACATTCTACTCTCAATAAACTCAAACTATGCCCTTGCTCAGATGGATGGTTCTTTTCCATGAACCTGATTAATGTACATGTTCCAGTTCTTTTTCAGTCTATATCCAATCAGGAACAAAACTGATAGCAAGGACCAGTCCTACACACAGTCTTATATAGAAGCGAAAATGAATCCTATGAGTCTGCTCACAACTAGGCCCAAAGACTGACATAGGCAGACCTCATTTTATTGCACTTTCCTTTGCTGTACTTTAGAGATATTATGTTTACAAACTGAAGGTTTGTGGCAAGCTTAATATAGCAAGTCTATCAGTGCCATTTTTGCAATGGCATTTGCTCACTTCGTATCTCTGTTTTTGGTACTTCTCAAAACATTTCAAACCCTCCACTAACAAAAAGATGATGACTTGCTGAAGACTCAGATGATGATTAGCAAGTTTCAGCAATAAAGTATTTTTTAAATTAAGGGATGAATATTATTTTTGGACATAATGCAACTGCACACTTAATAGACTACAGTATAATAACTGTTACATGCACTGAGAAACAGAATAATCCATGTGACCCACTTTATTGTGCTACCCATTGCCCTGGGGTGGTCTGGAACCAAACCCACAGTATCTCTGAGGTATGCTTGTATAGGCAGTTTTAGTTTTTAAGAAAAAAAAGAATTAGACTTGTCTAAAGTTGATACTATCATCTATTAAAGAAAAAAAAAGAGAGAGATTTTACATGAAGTAATGCAACTATACTCACAGCCCCTATCCCAGCCTGTTGCAATTACTTGACCTGGGCCCTAAGCTGGTGATTTTCAGACTTAGGGGCTTGAATTCATTATGGGAGGAAGTGAGTAGAGGTGATCTTGGAGCTTTTTAATGAGATTCACAATACACAAAAGCACTGTTTCTCAACAGAATGAATCATGTCTAACCTATGTGGGAGGCGTCAAAACCTACATAAATACTAATAAGATTAATTAAACATGGGATTTTAAAGTGTTAATTCATTGTAGTTCTCTCATCTCCACTGTGTAGTTGCTCAGTGGTGCCTAAGATTACAGATCCTGCCAAGTTTCTGATGAGAAACAAGTTGTCGGCCTGGGACAGTTACTGATAGGGATGGGACATGAAGACATCATCTGGGGTGTGAAAACCTCCTAGATCTTGCTATAGATAGCAGTCACATTGGTATGTGTAATAATTAAAAATTCACCCAGCTGTACCCTTAGATTTGTGCATTTTACTGTATGTAAACTATGCCTCAATAGAAAAGTGGGGGGGGGGGGGGTCCTTCTTACTCAAACAGGTTAGGAAGCACTATCCCCCTAAATCTAGGCCATGATGAAATTTTTCCCATCTGTGGCAAGTGGAAAAAAAAAGAAAATACCATAAGGAGATGGTGATTTAGCTAAACTTAGTTAAAGAAACGTCTTTATCCTGAGAATCTTTCCTACTTTTTTTGGCATCATTTGTTCTGAGTATTCTTTCCTATTCTTCATGGTATTGTAATCTCATTTTTGTAAGAACAAATAATGATAATAAATGATAGTGGTTCTTTCTCTGGTTATTTTTGTAGTTTTAGTATTGTTTGCTGTGGTTTAATACCTTTACTTGGAAAAAATAGTCACAAAAAGCTGCTCATCTACTTTTGTTATTTCTTTAAATGGCTCCATGAAATGAAGACATGTGCCCTGAACTTTCTCCGTGACCATCTTCTTGGTCCAGATGTACTTTATAGCTGACCATATGCCCATCCATTTACTCTAACACCTCCACCCTTATTCACCTGCCAAGGCAAACAAGTGCCAATCCTGTGCCCAGCTGGCCCTCCTCCACCCTGAAGGTCCTGAAGGGGCAGCTCACGCCCACCTGGAGAATCAGAGTAATGGCCCTCTCCCCCAGGGGCCTCCAAGGATCCCCACAGAGCTCTGAGAGAGGGGGCCTGTATTTACAGAAGGCCCAACACAGCACACGCCCGGTAAAAACACTATAAAACATCACGTCTTTGAGGAAGCAGAGCAGGCTCTCAGGAGCCCAAGCACACCTGCAGCTGAGCATTCCTCGCCTGATCTTCAGACCAGGAGTCCAGCTGACCAACACTCGTTTAATTAAGAGAAACGTCACCGCCAATCTCCCAAGCAGACACTTCAAGCCCAGCAACCCTCCTACTCCTCATAATAGCCCATCTCTCTGTGATCAAGGTTATGACTTTAACAGGTTTTCAGTTTTTTTTCTCTCTCAAGGAGAATTTCTGACAAGGTGTTAGCAAACGGTGTTACCTATAAAACCCCTTGAGGTTCGCTCTGTCCTTTATCAGGTCAGCTGCCTGAACGATGATAATATTCCGCAACGCTCTTCCTGCACAAGAAGAATTCTCCCCATAAATCTACATAGAAAAGACAAAAGATTCACTGAGAATGCAGAACAATAATGTGACAATTTGTGAGCTGCCGATGACACACTATACAGAAAAATTATGGCCAAGTCCCTAAGCATAAAACACTTATATCTTACCATACATAGCTAAGATAACAGCTATGTAACTACCTGTTCTATTTATTTTTGCTATTGGACCATTTAAGCTATTAGGCTATTATAACTACTTTCCAAATGCTAAAGTGCTTTAACTGTAAATAATTTCCTTTTACACAAAATTTCCAGGCAAAATACCTGTTCCTTTTTTCTTTATATACAATGTTTCTATCAATACAGCAAACTGAAGAACATTTTTATATGAATTCTGCCATATTGATAATGCATATATGTAAACAGCTTGGAAGATGGGAAAATTAAATTTTTTCCTATCTAGTGACCATCTCACACCATGATATAATTTGTGTGCTTTGCTTTTAAGCTTCACTCAACTGCAGAGTTCATAGTTAGTTCCAAGCATCCTGGGTTCAATCTACTTCATGATTGCATCTAGCAGATACAAATTTCATATAACTTCTTTTTTTAATCTTCTGATTTGCCTGTATGCATCTCTGATTCTTGGAGGATGAAGGAGGGTATCCCTTAGATCTGGAGAGGTCTGTGTCCCACTTTATAAACTACCTCCTTTCTCTGTAACTGGCAACTTCATCCACAGGGCAATGTTGCCTCACAAAGGAAAGGAGATGAACTCTTTTCCTAAGTAAAAGCTCATGAAAAGGAAGATATATTGAGGGTGCATGCTTACATCTGTTCACTTGTTTCTTGCTAAACTCTTTTTGCACCCACAAAGTTTTGACGGAATATTTTTATCGTTTCCCAAGGCAGACAATTGATAATATATTCACAATAACCTAATCCTGAACACTTCAATCCCATCCTTATACGCCCTTAATTTTCATACGATCACCTCCTGAACACAACGTAATGAGAAGATGAGGACAGGAGATGATTTTATTTTTAACATGCTAAACCCATTAAAAAAAAATACTTGAGTCAGACAACAGAAAGTACTACCTGACTAGTCCTGACAGCGTTCATTCACTCAGTCATTCAAAAACACGGAGCAGCAATCAGCCCCATTCTAGATGCTGGGGATACAGCAGTGAACAAGACCAAAGGTTCTGTCCTCACAAAGCTCATAGTCCCCTGTCTTTCTAAAATACACAACCCTGTCAGCTGATTTTTTTTTTTTTTAGTCAGCTGATTTTTTTTAACAACACAATGAAGGCAGCCCCACCTTGTTTCAGTGAGTATCGGGGATATTCTACTATTAGATACCTATAAATAATCCCCCTTTTCACAAAGTTTTCAGAGTAAAACATCTCCTATTTTTTAAATACAGCATTTCTATCATTCAGCAAATTGAAAATATTTCTATTATATACAAACTCCACCATATTCGTAACACATTCATGTAAAGGACTTGGAAAGTGGGGGAAATTTTTTTTCCTTATTTAGTGAACATCTTTCTACATGAAAGTTATCAAAGCATTCCAAACACCTTCGGCCATGTCATTCCACGTGAAGGAGACAGCGTGATCAGGAGCAAAGGGCAGATTTCTAACTAGCAAGTACTACACCGGGATTCGTGGACTATTGTTTCAGAAATGCTGTAAGACAGAAAAGAATCATACCTGGGATGGAGTATGTTCGAGGTATGGATTGGAAATTCTTCTTGATAGAGTCTATTTGGAAGGAAAGAGAAGGGAAAAATTAGAACCAAACAGTTTTTCAGTACCACTGTACAATCAAGGACACAATACATGCAACCATGGCAAGTCCAGCAATTGTCTGAGCCAAAAAATGTCAATGGCCACAGAGGATAACATCCTTCTTCTCATTCAAGGTAAATATCTGGTCAACATTTACTCCAACAGGACAGGATATTCTACCAGAACGGCTTCCACAGCTTTAAAAACTGCAACAGAACAATGGACGTTTGTGTCTGTGTCGCTTTATTCTCAACATGACTTTGATACCACCCTCTTTTCCCTTCCATTTCCCCTTTCACTGATCTAATTGCAGCTCTCATCCGTGCACCCCTGGACTGTTGTCTCAGCCTTCAGTGGACTTCCCCAGGCTCCAGTCACACCCTCTCAGGCCATCCTGCAAACCCCACATGAACAGAAGCCCCTGTGTAGCCCCCTCAGCTGAGGGGGAGTCTCTCTTTGCTTACAGGAGTCAGTGAAAAACCCCCGCCTGCCCTTCTGGGCCCACCAGAGTCGGCCTCCAGCAGATTTCTAGTATTTTCCCTCTACCTCCCCATGCGGCTTCTGTGATTCAACATGAAATCCACTTCTCAGAAGAACCTACAACACATACCTGCCTCTGCTCATACCCTTCCCCACATCAGGACGCCCTTCACCTTCCCTGACACGGCCCTGGACCCCAGCGAAGCCCAGGTCTGTGCAGTCACCTGCTGGGTGAGGCTCTGTCCCCCTCCACTGGGATGTGCCCCTCTTTGGAGCTCCTTGTTTCTGACTATTTCTGGGGCAGCTCCCGGGTGCTCTGCCTTACTGACTGTCCTTCCACACGTGCATTTGCCCAACGAATCCATGAGCTCCTTGAGGGAGAGCTGGCAGCTTACCCGCCTTTGCTTTCACAGGCTCTAGCACACAGCTGTGCACAGAAGTGTTGAATTTTTCTATTCATTTATTACAGATTATTTATATCTCTGTATCAATTGAGTATTTGCTGAATGATTTGTATTGTAGGAGCTAATTTTTCCTACCTAACAATCCAGTGAGCGGCACCATCACCCACATGTGTTTAAGCACAATAGAAAACTATTATGTTTTCCTGTTGTGGTTTAGGAAAAAGAAGAGAGAAATGAACATTTACTGAGCTCCCAACCCTATGTTTAGAAGTTCTTTACACTTCTATTCTGAAGCTTGCTATCTTTTGAGATCCCATAGTTTTTTTTCTGCCGCCTCCACTTCTTAGACTCACTTACAAAACATTCCCTGCCACTCAGGGCCTTCCAGCCTCTGAACCTTCTACCAGACTTTATGGCAGAACTTCCATTTTGCCTCTGGCCCACTCCACACAGCTCCCATATTACTTATCTTCTAATTAAACCGAAATAAATATATGGACTCTCTATCCAGAAATGTCAGTTGGCACTCCACCAAAGACTTGCAATGGCTCCCCACCCCCCACCCTAGAAATTGTTTCAGTCAGTTCAGTTCTGTCGCTCAGTCGTGTCCGAATCTCTGCAACCCCATGGACTGCAGCCCGCCAGGCTTCCCTGTCCATCATCAATTCCTGGAGCTTGCTCAGACTCATGTCCATCGAGTGGGTGCTGCCAAACAATCCAGAAATTGTTTAAGATAGGCCATTTTTAATTCTTTTAAGAATAATTTATTTATTTTTGGCTGTGCCGGTTCTTCACTGCCGCGAGGGTTTCTCTCTAGTTGCAGCGAGCGGGGGCTACTGTTTAGCTGTGTGTGCGGGTTTCTCATCTCAGCGGCTTCTCTTGTTGCAGAACAGACGCCCCAGGGTGTGCTGGGTTCAGTAGCTGCGGCTCCCGGGCTCTAGGACACAGACTCAATGGTTGTGGCCCAGAGGCTTAGCTGCTTTGGGGTATATGGGATCTTCTCACACACCAGGGGTCGAACCCGTGTCTTCTGCATCAGTAAGTGGATTCTTTACCACTGAACCACTCAGGGAAGCCCCAGACAGGCCATTTTTAATTATCATGTATTAAAATAAAACATCCACTCACCCCTTCTGGTCTAGTCCATACACATTCCCAACCAGCCCTTCCTAGGCCTTTTGTCATCTGAGCCTATGCATTTGTACTCACTTACTGAAATACTGAATAGTGTGAAATCTGCATCCACACCAGATTTATAAGTTGAAGATGAATCATCATGGTAAGTGATTTTTTCCCCCTAAACAGCCTTTTAAAAGTCAATATGGCAGGCCAGAACTGACAATCTTTATTACTCATCTGGTTGCCTAAATCAGCTCAGAAAAGCAACGATGTCACATGATCTAGTTAAAAAGAAGTCTTCCAGGTAGAAACAAGCTCTGAATTAGGTGGGGGCACGTCCACAAAAGAAAGCGAACGGCTTCCTTTCTCTCTGCTGCCAGCCCCAATCTGGCTGTCTTGACACTAGTGTTAGACTTGCACAATTCCATTTCACAGACACTTCCCCTGTGGGTGGCTTGTTACAAAAGATTGGTAAGGTGAGTCAATAAAGCCATGGGATGCGTCCATGCCGACTAGACAACAGTGTTAGATGAGCCCCAGCCCACGGGGAATCGACCAGGAACTGCCTTTGACAGCACACAATACCTAGATTTGTTGTCAGAAATGCCTCAGAAGCCTGCTCTCGACTCGTCCCCAGGGAGCTGTGTTTCCTAAACGTTCCAGACAGCAGCTCTCAAACAGTACCAGAAAGGACTGATTTGTTCAACTGAAAATAACTACCATAAGCCTGTACTTTTTTTTTTTTTTTTTTGAGACCACTTTATGACTAAAAATTGCAAGTGCCAAAGATTGATTAAAAAAGAACATGGAGGAACTGACCATCCATCACCTCATTTTTTCACAGACCTCGTGAAAGGACTGTCGTGGAATTTTACTGGGAGAATGCCATGGGCCAACTTACAGGACTCAGAATCACTGCTCTAAAGCACCCAGCCCTTCCCTGAAAGAGCAGCACAAGAAACATTGACGATGCACCTTCTCCACTCAACATTCTTTCCATGATATTCAATCACTCAGCTGTTTTCATTCCATCCTAGACTCCCTGGGTTCTGCTTCTCCTCTCAGCATTTCTGAGCTTCATCTCACCACTCCTGTGGCAACTAACTTTCCTTAAGTTCCTTATGAAGCACCTATTGAGCTCTTATTCCGGCAACATGGGAGTTCCAGAAACAGAGATGTGAACAAGATACCATCCTCTAATTTAGAAATCAATTTACTGAAAGACACAGGATCTAAAGAACACTTTAAACCCATAAGAAGTCTCTTTCTTCTTCCCAATTTCCCATCAATTTTCTCTATAATCTTGGGTGGCTGGTCCAATTGATGCAGTGTCCTCTTCTCAGTGGTTCTCACCATGATATCTCAAATAGAATGCCCAGATGAGATGATTCTTTTCTCCCCTTTATCTCCCATTTCCAAGAATTACTTAAGCTAGATGCATTGAATCTTTTAGACAGGACTTTACACAGACCATAGAGAGAAGACTAGTAATAATACAAATTAAATTAGACTTTAATTCAAATTTCTTCTCCTTTCCAATTTAATGAACCATAGAAAATAATTCCCTAAATGATTCCATGCAGATCTCATATTTTAGACATGTGTTAGAAAATTGCACCCCTTTAATATTCATAAATGAACTTCCAGAAAAAAAAATAATGGCATAACTCAGAGGGATAACTGGAAAGCAATCATATATTATTTCCATTTTTTTCTAAGTTAAGTGCCCACTAAAGTTAAACTATAGTAGTCTGTGAGGTTGGGTCTAAATTAAACATTTTAGCATCACTGGACTTAACGCACATTTTTTTAATCAGCTCTTAAAGGACATGTCTTAATGTTCTTCTTGGATTGAATTAAAAAACTTAGGCTACAAGGGGAGAGAGAAATGAAAAGAAAAAGACTGAATCACTTCAATCAGCACAGAATTATGACCTGCTCTATTACAAACAGGAACCAACAAGAACTACCAAACGTGTTGATAAGTTAAGAGTTCAGCTCACAACACAACTTCTGTCATCTTCAGCCACTGTCCTCTACCCTCTGAAGGCTGACAAAGTATAAATGCAGATGTTAAAATGGGTAAGTATACTTAGAAGTCAAAAAGTTCCATAAGCAACTAGAGGGCGCATGTGTTAGGAGACTAGGGACTACAACAACAGAGGCTGTGAAGTAGAATTCTAAGACCTGGGGTGGGGGTCCTTTTTAAGTCCCAGCATACCCTTGCATTTCAAGCAAAGCTTGATTCAGGTAAAAAGGACAGAATCCCACCCAGCCAGTATGTTGGCTTAAGAAGGACAAGGTCATCACAAGTTCAGCATAAGGCAAACTGGAGACACTAGCCAAGTACTAATACGGAAGTGCAGCGCAGGGCACCCCAACTCTATCTGCAGGCTCTGGTCCCAATTCAGGCCCAACCATCCCTCAGGGCTCCAAGGGTCATGCTCCCAAAGTCAGTCACAGCCACAAAGGCCATTTGTAACAGTATCTTCTCCACACAACCTGGCCAAACCAAAGTCAATGATGTTCTCAAAACTAGATTTTTCCACTGCCTTGTGATGTAATAAGAAAACAGAATGAGCGGGAAGGTGGCAGATATGCTTACTGAGCACTGCCTTTATGCTTAAGCACTTTTCCACACTAGGAAGTGTACCTACCTGTTCATACAGCTATAGACAAGAGCCCTGGGGGTCAGAGAAATTAGGGAATTCACTTAAGGTCCCAGAGCTGGAAAGTTATACAGCCAGGGCTGGAAGAAAATTTTGATTGATTCCAAAGTGACCACTCTACTGTAACATGCTGCATGTTACTAAATAATAAATGTGTTTGTACCGTGTGCTAGAGATTGTACTGATTATTTTACATGCAACATACTGCTTAACTTTGGAAAAACTATGAGGTATTATTAATCTCATTTTGTAGATGATGAAGCTAGACTTGAACAGGTTAAGAAGTTCACCCAACTTGTCACCCACCAAGTTTACCACTGTCTGTAGTTATTTTCCCATTCATTTATCTTATAATATCGAATATGCCAATTTAAGAATCACGTGACAAGCAAGCATATATGGCTGCATGAAGATGTCACAGATAGTTGTCTCTGCTAGATCCAGAGGCGCTTAACCCTGGATGTAAATTAGAACCATCAGGGAACCTGAAGAAATAACCAGGAGCTCAGGTCCACAGAATTAGAACCTATAGGAGTGCAGCCTGAATGGGTTTTCTCCAAGCTTCTCAGGGTAGCTTGGATGCGCTCTGGTTTGAGAAAAACTAAAAAAACTGGTTGAACTCGATGATATGCAGCTCTCTTCACCCACCTCCACTATGAAGCTGGGTGCACTCCTCCGCCATCTCCTCCCTCACATGCCCACCAGAGATCTAAACACAGCAGAGGTGCAGGCCATCCAAACAGCAGCCCTGGGGTCTGTGTCTGAGCTTCTCACTGGTTTGTGCAGAACAAAGAGGTAGTGTTTCAGTAAATCGCACCCTGCACCTGTCCTTGTGGTGTGTGTTTTCTATCCGCCCCATCCCAGACATAACCCTAAGCCAAGGTGCCTCACGTCTGCAGAGCGGCATCCTTCCTACACGCCTTCTGAAAGGACATCTCCCTTTTAATGGCATCTGTAGCATTAGACTTAATTTACATTTCCCACTAATGAAGGACTCTCTTCTAGTACAAACATGTTTGCCCCACTTAAAAGCCAAAGGAGAAAATTAAAGTGGGGCTTAGGAATACTTATAAATATTTCACAATCTTGCCTGCCTAGGGAGATAAATCGGCAGGAACTGGCAACTTCTGGGGAAATATATACAATAGGTACCACGGAAACAAACCCCCAAATCTCATCAACTTGCTTTTTTTATTCCTTGGGAAAGTATCTTTCTTTTTATTGTGTGTACAAACAACAGCATAACAGCCTACAGGGTGGGCTTCCTTGGTTAATGCAATCATAGAAAAAGCCTTTACAGTTTAGGAAGCAGGTCACTAAAGATTTTGGGTCAGCAGTTAAATTGGCAGCTTCCTTATCTCCACTTGTTACTGAATTCCCTACCTGCAATAACATCAACCTCCCAGTCACACCTGGACTCCAAAATGAACCCTTTTCTCAGCATCCAATGTGAAGAAGCTCCCATCTGCCCTATCTAGGACTTGAGCACAAAACAGTGGAAGCATTACATTATACCAGGAGGATAAATAACCAGGAGTCCAAACTGATCTACTAAATCACTGAATAAACAAACATGGGGCAGAGGACACAGTGGAGAAACAGCTCTTCCTTACAGAATTCTTTCAATTACTAAATGCAACAAGAAGAGGCAAAGAATATCACAATTAGACAAAGAACACAGTACCAAGTGTTGCTAGCAAGAATCATCAGCGGGTGCCAAAAGGAGAGAATAAAAGTACCACTAAGATATAGGACATCTGCATAGTGTCAAAGTGTTTCCCCATAAGCTATTAAGGAATAGAGGAAAGAATAGTAACTTTTCAGCAGAGCTTAGCAGATCCATCTTAACTAAGTGATAAAAGTTATCACCAATCATGAGACTTGACATCACTTGACTGCTATTAATCATATGATACCCTGAGAAAGGCACTTTCAGGGTATTTTTTGTCAAAATGCATGCTGTAATTTAATGAGAAAACATCACACAACTCCAAGCTGAGGGATATTCTTCAATGTAACTAGCTCGTACTCTGCAACAATTGTCAAGGTAAGGAAAAACCGAGAAAAGCAGAGCATCTCTCCTGGATTGGAGAACAAAGGAGACTGACAAGAAAGACAATCCGCCCCTGAGTGCCTGCCTGGACAAGGATGAGGACCTTAGTAGGTCAGCTGGTAGGAAGTGAATGAGGTCTATACTTGAGCTACTTGAGTGTCAATGCTGGTATTGACAAGTGCACTGTGGTTACCTAAAATGTTAACATTTGGGGAAGCTGGGTAATGGTTATAAGGCTTTCTTTGTAGTATTTATACGTTTAAGTCTGAAATTATTTCAAAGTGAAATAAAAAATGTTTAAGTAATAGCCTCTTTCCTCCCCAAAAACAAAGCCTCAAAAACCATTCAAATATTATTTAAAATACAGCCTCTATTTCTGTACTAAAAGTTGCTCTCTCCATAACATTATCATCCTGGGCTGCAACAGAATGACCCTCCCTGCCCCCTGACCACTCCGGCCTCTAGCACCTTCACACAGATCAGATTAGCCTCCCTAAAATGTCTCCTTACATACTACTTCGTTATTAAAAAGTAAAATTGATTCTAAAATAGTTTATGCTCTTTATGCACTCACAAACAATATTCTAAGACTTTACCCAAGTGGCCAGTCTGTCAATGTCTCCACAATCCTGGCTGCATGTCTCTTCCGCAAACTCCCCACTCTAGCCAGACAGCTGCTCCAATTTTCTCTCTGCCAACAGTGCACAATCTCACCTCCAAGCCCAAGCCCTTGCCATGACCTCTGACCTCTGTGTATCTTTTTATTTCCACATCCTGCCCTTCCTTCAACCCACACAAATGCTGTGTAAAGCTCACCCAAGCCTTGAGCCTCCTGTGTCCAATCTCTTCCACTAAACACTCTCAGTATTTGTCACTGATGCGTCTCCTGGCTCCATCTGCATATGTAGCTCATCTCTCCTCAACCAGTCTCGTAAACCCCCAGAGGAACTTCCACCTTCTGTCAATCTAGGACCTTCTACAGAGCACAGCAGAGGCCGGACAGCCAGTGGCGACTTCCTCCCACCGCCACGTCACCTGGTGACCCGGACTCCCAGGCCAAAGAGTAAGGCAGGATATCATCCCCTCAAAACCTACGAAACCCACCACCATCTCTGCCATCCTTCCCGGCTTGCTTTCTCAAGTTTCTCAACTGTGTTGTAAGTGGTCACATATGAAACACACACACACACAAACACACACATATATATGAAACATATATACAGAATATATTTTTAAAGACTGAATAATAAATGTGCTTGCTTTAAAACTTAAAGATCCACTTGAATGCCAATTATTTCTTTGCAGTGGGAAAGACTTCAATAAGTCACTTTGTGTGGCATCTTCAAGAGGAAATTTTTTCACTTTTCCTTTCCTATACTACTGCCAAGTCAGAAATGTGCAAAAGAAACACACCTTGGAGTAGGTATCTTATCTTTGTTGCCTCTGGAAATGAGTCAATCTCTTTCATGTTCCTTGTTAATTTGTACAAAAGTTTTTGAAAGCTGCAAAAAACAATAAAGGTGACAATGTATAGTCCTCTGGCAGAAGGAAGACTTAGAAACTAGTTCGAGTTTTTATTTTTCAGTTACCCAAGCCATACAGAGCACCTCAGAAATACAGTACCAGAAAGGACACCCGGAGGCCTCCAGACCATCCCACAGCCTTCGTCTTAGTGATCTGAGGCAGGAGGGATCAGGGGTCACAGACCAAACCCAGCTGCCGGTGCTGGGTTCATGGTGTTACTGGAACACAGCTGTGTCCCATGTTTACATCCGCCTCTGGCCATTTTCCTGACAAAAATATTTTTTATCTGGGCTTCTACAGGAAAAGTTTACCAACCCTGGTCTAAATTATCAAATTTTACAGAGCAGAAGGCTCTCTGTAATCTCCCTAGCATATATTCCAGTAACCAGCTATCAGTAAGAATTTTTTTCATTTTGAACCAAATAATCTTTTGCTGCCATTTAAGATTATTTCCTTCAAAATTGTTTAAGACACATTTCCACCTTCACTGACATATTACATGAACACAAGAAATAGGTCAAAACAATTATTGGCTCCCAAGACTAAAACAAACATAAGCAACCAGTTTCACTAACTACTTTTAAACTAGGAACTACCAATCTATATGGTAATACAGAATACGCCTTGTTTCGAACATTTGAATCTTGCACACAATATCCTCAATGCCTGGAATCCCTTTCTTCTAAGTTTCCAGACAGTTTATGCTGTTTCCATACAGTTTATGGTTCTCTGAGGAGGCCTTACAAAGAGCTGAGAAAAGAGGAGGAGCAAAAGGCAAAGGAGAAAAGGAAAGATATACCCATCTGAGTGCAGAGTTCCAAAGAATAGCAAGGAGAGACAGGAAAACCTTCCTAAGTGAACAATGCAAAGAAATAGAGGAAATAAATAGGATGGGAAAGACTAGAGATCTCTTCAAGAAAATTAGAGATACCAAGGGAACATTTCATGCAAAGATGGGCTCGATAAAGGACTGAAATGGTATGGACCTAACAGAAGCAGAAGATACTAAGAAGAGGTGGCAAGAATACACAGATGAACTGTACAAAAAATATCTTAATGACCCAGATAATCACAACTGTGTGATCACTCATCTAGAGCCAGACATTTTGGAGCACGAGGTCAAGTGGGCCTTAGGAAGCATCACTACGAACATAGCTAGTGGAGGTGATGGAATTCCAGCTGAGCTATTTCAAATCGTAAAAGAGGATGCTATGAAAGGGCTGTACTCAATAATTCAACAAATTTGGAAAGCTCAGCAGTGGCCACAGGACTGGAAAAGGTCAGTTTTCATTCCAATACCAAAGAAAGGCAGTGCCAAAGAATGTTCCAACTACTGCACCATTCATTGCACTCTTATCACATGCTAACAAAGTAATGCTCAAAATTCTCCAAGCTAGGCTTCGACAATACATGAACAGAGAACTTTCAGATATTCAAGCTGGATTTAGAAAAGGCAGAGGAACCAGAGATCAAATTGCCAACAACCACTGGATCATAGAAAAAGCAAGAGAGTTTCAGAAAAACATCTGCTTCATTGATCATGCTAAAGCCTTTCACTGTGTGGATCACAACAAACATGGAAAATTCTTCAAGAGATGGGAATACCAGACCACCTTACCTGCCTTCCAAGAAACCTGTATGCATGTTAAGAAGTAACTGATAGAACCAGACATGGAACAGCAGACTGGTTCCAAATTGGGAAAGGAGTACATCAAGGCTGCATACTGTCACCCTGCTTATTTAACTTATATGCAGAGTACATCAGGCAAAATGCCAGTCTGGATGAAGCACAAGCTGGAATCAAGATTACTGGGAAAAATATCAATAACCTCAGATACGTAGAGTACACCACCCTTATGGCAGAAAGAAGAACTAAACAGCCTCTTGATGAAGGTGAAAGGAGAGAAAAAGCTGGCTTAAAACTCAACATTCAAAAATCAAAGATCATGGCATCCAGTCCCATCACTTCATGGCAAATAAATGGGGAAACGAGAGAAACAGTGACAGACTTTGTTTTCTTGGGTTCCAAAATCACCGCAGATGATGACTGTAGCCATGAAATTAAAAGATGCTTGCTCCTTGGAAGAAAAGCTATGATAACCCTAGACTGTATATTAAAAAGCAGAGACATTACATTATTGACAAACGTTTGTTTAGTCAAAGCTATGGCTTTTCCAGTGGTCATGTATGGATGATAGAGTTGGATCATAAAGAAGGCTGAACAATGAAAAATTGATGCTTTTGAACTATGGTGTTGGAGAAAACTCTTGAGAGTCCCTTGGACTGCAAGGAGATCAAACTAGTCAATCCTGAAGGAAATCAATCCTGAATATTCACTGGAAGGACTGATGCTGAAGCTCCAATACTTTGGCCACAAACTAACAGCCTGAAAAGACCCTGATGCTGGGAAAGATTGAAGGCAAGAGGAGAAGCGGATGACAGAGGACAAGTTGGTTGGATGGCCTCACCGACTCAATGGACATGAGTTTGAGCAAACTCCAGGAGATGGTGAAGGACAGGGAAAGCCTGGCGTGCTGCAGTCCACGGGGTCACAAAGAGTCAGACAGGACTGAGGGACCGAACAACAACAGTTTATGTTAAAATGTATTCACACGCTCAAATCCTCAACCCCTGCCCCATAAAAATTTCTTGGTTACTTCAAAGCACTTTAGATTCCAGACACTTATATTTGGATTGCTCCTAATTCATTATAAGAATCTTAAAATAGAGTCTGTGTTCCACTCATATTCATACACGTCCACAGGGTTTAAAATAATTCATTGCATACAATTAATTCTCATTAAATGTTTGTAAACAAAGAAACAAAAAAATCTGGTCTTACTCCTTTAAATCTTTTCACCTTTTGGAGTTTACAGCTCCTTCTTCTGTGTATTGCCCCTTATTTTCCTAGGACGCTGCCTTGCCTGATGGTTAGGAGCAGGGCTCTGAATTTGCTTTGCTTAGATTCAAAGCCCACCTGTACCACTTAAAAGTTCTACATCTGTGGACAATTCATTTAACTTCTTCGTGCCTCTGTTTCCATCTCTTTAATGGGAGAAATAAAATCTGTTCATAAAGTTGTTGTAACGATGAAATGGCTTAAAATAGTGGTTCTCAAATTGCTTGCATCAGAATCACCTTATTAAATCAGATTGCTGGGCTCCATTCTAGAGGTTTTGGCTGTCTTGGGTCTGGGGTGAAGTTCTGAATCTGCGTTTCTAACAGATTCCCAGAAGACAATGCTGATGGACTGACTATACTCTGAGAACCGCTGATTTAAAATATTAAAGAGCTTACAAAGGTGCTCAACAAGCACTCACTATTTTTTTTTAAAGAGGGAAATTCATTTTTTTTTTGTTTTGTTTTGGCTGCACTGTGTGGCATGCGGGATCCTGGTTCCCTCACCAGGGATCGAAACTGAACCCCTGGCAGTGGAAGCACTGGAAGTGAGGAGTCTTAATCCTGGGTGCCCTGGGAAGTCCCAGTAAGCATTCATTATTATTCTGGGGTCGCTCTGCAAACTTATTATCATGTACATGAATGTGGGTCTCCCTTTCACAGTATTAAACTTACCCAGGGACAGGACTGTATCCTTTTCATCCACAATTCCTAGGACATGACAGTGCCTGTGACAAAGCAAGGCCAGTGCAGCTCTGAGAGAATTCTCTGCCTCTCGCCCAGGTTCCTCGCGGTCAGAAGAGAAAATCTGTGGGGAGGGAAACTCTCCTACAGGCCAACGCCCAGGATTCCCACAGCAAGCACCTTTAGGACACAGGCTGTTTCATTCATCCGCCTGACCCATGTCGGGGAGGTCCTGTTTCTCATACTTGGGAGTCTGGAGGAGTAACTCAGAATCAGTCTACTTTTCTCATGTTCTTGGGACCACGGTCCCTTCCCAAACAGGTACAGAATTTCCAGCGGCTTCTGTCAATGACAACAATGTGCCGCTGCCACTGTTTATCTCTGAATGAAATACACCTAGAGTTTTCAAGAGAAGTCTGATCTGGACATTGCCAAGTGGAAATCTTGTAAGTCACTTTCAACTTTTTATTGTGTCTCCTGGTTACTATGACTTATCTCCCTTAGCATTCCCAAACCTTTCAGTTAATAATTCATTTTAGGACTTGAGAGGATTGATATTAACCTTGGCTATTTACAGTGTCACATACACAACTTATAAAATTCACGACATTTGCATTAATACCAGGGCAATGACATAAATCCTCCACAATCTGGCAAATAATACTGACTGTGGCGCTGTGATCCTATGTGCAGACTTTCGGAATCACACAAGGTCACTGTTCTGGCTCGCAGAAGGGACTTGAAGCAGCTGGGCACCCCATTACCTCCTATCTCATGCAGTTCCAGTTTGAAACATCATTCTCTTGATGGAGGTAAGAACAGAGACATCTCATCTTGCATTCGCCACAAGGAGCAGGCCTGTGCCTTCCTCCTCTCCTGGCTCCGATCGCACACAGAACTGTGAGCTCTGTGGCCTTCGCCTACTTCCCAAGCCCTCAGAGAGCGGGCACTGGTGTCCGACAGGCTTGTGACGCTTACTCCAGCCTGAGTCACACGCCCTCCTTCCTCTGGTCCCCTCGTCTTCTTCACATCTGTTCGTGCTCTTAGTCGCTCAGTCGTGTCCAGCTCCTTGTGACCCCATGGACTGTAGCCCACCAGGCTCCTCTGTCCATGGGATTTCCCAGGCAAGAATCCTGGAGTGGGTCACCATGGCCTACCCCAGGGGAATCTCCCCAACCCAGGAATGGATCCCACGTATCCTGCGTCCCCTGCATGGGCAGGCGGGTTCTTCACCACTGTGCCACCTGGGAAGCCCTCTTTACAGCCACATCAGGGTCCGTCACTTCCTCTCCTCTCCCAAAACAGTCTAACAGCCACACTAAGGAATCGGAACTCATCACTTCTCCGAGTGTGCTGACACAGCAGATTCCACCACGTGCAGGTTCAAAACAGGGTCACCTGCTCCCCAGGTTCCCTGTAATGAGCGGAGTCTAACGGGCCTTGCGCTGCTTCCTGCATCGGCACTGACGACTTTCCAGCCCTGACTGTACGCTTACTCTTTCAATTCCCTGACGCTGATTTAGGTCTTCCTCCCCCTCCACTGAATCCCTCCTTTCTAGTCTTCCCGCCAAATTATTTCATCTAACCTGTCTGGACATCCTTTCCTCTCTCTAACAAATCACCAGAGTCTTTCCTCAAATGGCTTCCCTCCTCTCCCACAACGTTCGACTCTAACACAAAGGCCCGTGACGGTCCCAGTGAACAGAACCGGTGATGCCTTCAGCCAGAACGAGACTCAGAGCAGACGCCCCACAGCTCACTCGGCGGTCCTGGAGTTCAAGGAGAGCCAGTTCTCTAGTTTTCCTCTGATAATCCCCCTTTCAGCACAACAGGCATCAGCAACTTCCAATCAGTTCACTCGGCTCAGAAGGGAACCTTCTGGAAGGCTACTAAAACCACCTGGCAAGTATTTGTCTTTCTCGGGCCCCAGCTCAGCAGCTGCTAATCCACAGTTAACTAGCTCCTTCCTCCACATGGTCTGTGCGGCAGCAGCGGCAGCATCACCTGGGTGCTCCTGGGAGATGCAGAGTCTCAGGGGCCACCCGAGATGCACCCAGTTAGGAGATGAAGCTTAACGAGATCACCAGGTGAATCATATCACAGTCAAGTCTGAAAAGCATTCATCCACACCACCTAGATACAAAATCCTGCTTCTGCTACAAGTGTTTTCAGACCAAGACATCAACAGTGAAAGTCGCTCAGTCATGTCCAACTCTTTGAGACCCCATGAATTACACAGTCCATGGAAGTCTCCAGGCCAGAATACTGCAGTGGGCAGCCTTTCCATTCTCCAGGGGATCTTCCCAACCCAGGGATCAAATCCAGGTCTCCCACATTGCAGGAGGATTCTTTACCAGCTGAGCCACAAGGGAAGTCCAGACATCAACAGAGAGCCTCCTAAAAAAAGGACTAAACGGGCAAGATGAGTTTTGAAGACGTCACTTACTTCATTCTCTCTTCTTAAAGTGGAAAAGTGCCCCTAAGCAAATTAAAAATGTTCAAGAATTCTCGGAGAGCTTTCCTGGTGGCTCAGCGGTAAAGAATCCACCAGCCAATGCAGGAGACACGGGTTCAATCCCTGATCTGAGAAGATCCCACATATCACAGCAACTAAGCCCATGCGCTCCAACTACTAAGCTTCTGTTTCAAGAATCTGGGAGCCACAACTACTGAAGCCTGCATGCCCTGGAGCCTGTGCTCTGCAACAAGAGAAGCCACAACAATGAGAAACCCAAGGACAGCAACAAGTGGTCCCTGCTTGCCACAACTAAACAAAAGCCCGCAAAGCAATGAAGACCCAGCACAACCAATAAAAAAAAATTAAAAAAAAAAATTCCTGCAGTAAATAAATTCTGCTTAATACAACATTTCTCAAACACATCTGACCAAGGAATTTTAAAAATTTATCTATTTTTATAGATATCTGTTGCCATCTTAAAGCACATTTACTGGTGTTAACAGAAAACAGTAAATTGAGAAGCCTGTCCCAGAGCTTAAGTACTTCCACTTAAAGTGCTGCAGTGACTTCTCCAAGCCTCTCCTGCTGGCCTGCTGACTTTTAAGTGCATCTATTAATCAAGGTCAGAAGTGATGTTGCTGCCTAAATTCTTGGCAGGGGAAGTCAAGCAGACAGCAGCCTTGGCCCCAAGGGTGGGACATTATAAGGCCAAGATGAACAAAAGAAAAAGGCCAAATACCAGAGCTACCTAACCATCTGATTAAAGCAGACTGTTACCATTCCAAACTTTCTGGACATATCTTGACTCCTCTCTGTACTATTTTTTCACGAAGAGGACGACATTCAGAAACTGATTTACATGTGTTCTGCTATGTAAGATCCAAAAATAACTCCAATTTTTTGTGTTCACCCCTCTTCTTGAAGCATAATTACTGTGAGAGGTACCTCATAAGGATTTCCATTTTTAGAACTTTCTCAATTTTTAGTTTTAATCAAATTCATTTTTTAAAACTTCATTTTAAACACCTACAACTGGACTCTTTCTCCTTCAAATCTGCATAAAATCAGGTATCAAACAATATCTTCTCTAACTTGACAGAGCTGAGATACAGTCAATCACAACCCTAACTTTTTAAGAGGCTCCTTTCAAAGTATGTTAACATTGATCATCTGTTTCTAGACAAAAGTTAATAAAGTGCCCCACATTCCAGAAGTAGGTGACTGCAGAGTTAACTGACACAACATATATGAATGACAAAGGAGGAGACATTTTGTTAGGGTATTTTTTTACTACTTGAAAGGGTTTTACAATCCTTGGTTATCTAAAAACTCAACATGCTCTGTGACTCCTCGACCTATACCCCCCTCCCCCTTTTAACAGTCCAGGAACCCGGCGAAACGTTATGAAGTCATTAAAAGTATCGCAAAGAACTTGTAATACAGTGAAGTATTTTGGTGAAAAGTTTTTTTTTAAAAAAGCAAGTAAAACTAAAGAGACATATAAGGTCAACAGCACTTAAAAAACAAATAGAAAAGAACATATCAAAATGCTAATAGTAATGGTCTTCGTGGGACTGGCTACTGGTAGATTTGTTCTTATCTTTTCAAAATTTCAATTTTTCTGTATTAAATATATTTCTTTTATAATCAAAAAATGTAAAACCTCTACTTATATCACAATCCTCCACCTCTAACCCTTAAACAGAAAGGTAAAGTTACAGAGATACAAATGGTGATTCTTTACACATACAGGATTAAGAAAATGTCTACAGTCAGAAAGAAATCCAAACTTAAATTAGCTCTAATATAAGTATGTTTGGGTTCATGAGAGGGAGATAAGTCTCTAGGTAAAGAGCCAAGAAGATATGACAGGTTAAAGATTCTACAAGGAGAGATGTTTTCATTTGTTCCCCCTCTTTCTTCTCCATGGAGCCCCCTTCACACCCTCCCCGCCTTCCCTGAAGAGACAGGAGGCTGAACAAGACCCATGGAGAGAAAAAAGCAACAGAAGACGATGAGAGATTACAGTGGGGAGACTGAAAACCCACAGCGAGAAGAGACAGGGCAGCCCTTCCATTTCTAAATGACCCTTGGTGGTAAAGGATGTAGACCAGGCTCTGCCCAGAGTTCCTATTCTAATAACATCAGTACTTGGTCAGTGTTGGTTTTGTGGCCAGTTTATGGAAGTGTTTAGGATCACTTTCTCATGCCATCAACCTCTGAATACTCAGAGCTAACAACATCTACAGGAAACAATGCAAGAAGTAAATACCCCAAAGTCAAATGCCAGTAATTTTGAGGTTCTCAGTGTTTGAATTTAATTGTCTATACACAGCCAGGTTAGATATCAGCTTCCAAGGGAAGAATGTGAGATACACAATGGATTATGATGTGACAGCTACATTTAATACAGGATATGAAGCTATATGGTCAATGCAGTTTCTAGTAAAATCTAACCTCCTCCTCTGTCCCAGAGAACAGACACTGAGTTCACTACTCTCAGGTATGCAAACTGCATATCAATTTTTTAATGAATTGTGATCCTCATGTACAGGACATTGGCTTCATCAGAGACATCAGCAAGAATGTGAGTTTTGATCCTGGCCTCATGGGCTTCCTTGTTCATCACACCCCTTCCTGAGTCCTGGACAACAACTCAACTCTCTTGTTCAATCCAAAACAATGTCAGTACCCAGTCCTCAACATGCAGGCTGGGATGAAATCCTCAACCTGCAAGAGGAAAAGGAGTTCTAAAAGCCTTTATGTACATATTCCATTAACAACTTCCATGCAGAGCTTTCACTGAAGGTAAGGTTAAATCACCAAGAGAGCAGTTTGTAAAGCAGTTGCTAAGATAGAATGAAAACTATTTTACAACTCACATATGGATGGCACATAGAACTGAATTAGACCAAAATCTTTGCAAAAGAACACAAGATTGAAACCTTTTCATTTTTCCTAAGAGATATGCCCCTCTCCAGAGAATAAGTCCTACAGAAGAAAGTATTAATATTTCCACACCGTTTTCAGTCTGAAATTTTGCATGTCTCTTGAAATAAATAAAAGGTCATGCATGCTTTTGTGCTAAGTTGCTTCAATTGTGTCCAACTCTTTATAACCCTAGAGACTGTGGCCCACCAGGCTCCTCTGTCCATGGGATTCTCCAGGCAAGAAAACTGGAGTGGGTTGCCCGGCCTCCTCTAAGGGATCTTCTCAACCCAGGGATCGAATCTATGTCTCTTAAGTCTCCTGCATTAGCAGGCAGGTTCTTTACCACTAGCGCCACCTGGGAAGCCTAAAATAAAAGATCAAGACTCCTTTAAAAATAATTACAAGAGAAACTGAGTTGATCAAAAACCTTCAAGAAAGGAGTACATTCAATGAGGGGATAGCAGTGAGCAAATAACTGAGGATTTCCTTCTATTTCTATTATATATCTCAGAAGCATGAATTAGCATGAATTAGAAAACACTGGTTGAGTAACAGAAAAACTCAGAATACTAAAGCATCGTTAAAATCCTAGAGTAAAAGCATACTTACATTAAAGCTCTTATACCATTCTGACTTCAAACCCATGTATGATTCTGGAGTTTCGATGCACAGCAATGTGAGTGTGCTTAACACCATAGAAATGTATATTTTAAAATGGTCAAGATGGGCTTCCCAGATGGCTCAGTGGTAAAGAATCTGCCTGCCAATGCAGGAGACACGGGTTAGATCTTTGATCCGGGAAGATCCCACACGCTGCAGAGCGACTAAGCCCGTGCGTGTGTACTCAGTCGCTCAGTCATGTCTGACTCTTTGTGGCCCTGTGGACTGTAGGCTGCTAGGCTCCTCTGTCTGCGAAATTTTCCAGGTAAGAATACTGGAGTGGGTTGCCATTTCTTTCTCCAGGGGATCTTCTCAACCCAGGGATCGAACCTGCATCTCCTGTGACTCCTGCATTGGCATGGGATTCTTTACCACTGAGCCCTCTGGGCAGGCATGTGCCACAACTGCTGAGCCTGTGCTCCAGAGCCCGGGAGCCACGACTACTGAGGCCTGCTCACCTAGAGCCTGTGCTCCACAACCAGAGACGCCACAGCAATGAGAAGCCTGCCGCCACAACGAGAGAAAACCTGTGGGGCAGTGAAGACCCAGCACAGCCAAAAATAAATAAATAAAATTATAAAAATTAAAATTAAAAAATGGTGAAGATGGTAAATTTCAGATTTCATGTACTCTACCACAATGTAAAAAAAAAATTTTTTTAGGGCTTCCCTGGTGGCTCAGGGGTAAAGAACCTGCCTGCCAATGCAGAGGACACAGGTTTGATCCCTCATATGGGAAGATGCCACAAGCCAGCGGAGCGACTCAGCCTCAGTGCCACAACTACAGAGCCAGTGTGCTAGAGCCTGCGCTCTGCAACGAGAGAAGCGAGCACTGCATAGTCGTACCCGCCCACCGCAACCAGGGAAAAGCCTGAGCAGCAACAAAGACTCAGCACAGCCAAAAACAAACAAAATTTTTTTAAATTTTATTTTTAAACCATATTTGATAGGTTTTGAAATTCTAAATTTACTTAAAAATGACCGCCTCCAAAACGAAATAAATAAGCACATAACTAAAGTCATACAAAGCAGCTGAAGGCTCTTCTTGGGCTCTAACTTTGCCTGTGAACTGCCTGAGCCTCCAGGACTTGGGCCTGTCAAACCCTTCTTAATTTTAATGAGGTTTTAAATGGCAACATTAGAAATGTAATCGCAAGCAAATGAAGCTTCAGAACTTAATTACTGCAACTGTGTGCCCTTATAAATGTGTTTTAGTGCATCATGAGAGTCGTCAGGGTCCTCGGTGTAAATAAAGCCTTCAATAGGAAGGTGAAAACCAGGCCTGTTCCCTTGTGGAGAACAGAACTTGGCTCTGTCCACTCGGCCACATTTCCATAGTCAAGAGTCCAGGCTAAGAGAAGGTTTTCAAAGTCGTTCCCAATTTCTTACTGCCAACTACATAGGACACACAGAGGCAAACCTTCTTTTGAAAGCTTTCCAATTATGAATTCACTCCAAACTCGTGGCAGGCAATTCCTTTCACATAGCTCTCACTTAGGTCCTGTGTGTCTCGAGTTGGACAACAAACACTTCACCACCATCACGGGCTATAACCCATGGGGTAAGGCATTCCATTCAAACCACCTTCTCTCTGATTCTCTCACACCCTTCTGTGCTGGAGGGAGCAACCCACTACGAGGTGAGCACAGACAAAACTGGAATAAGCTGCTTGTTTAATCACTGCCTTTCAAACTTTCCTGACTACAACCCACAGTAGGCAGTACATTTTATGTGGTGGCCTGGGTCACATAAACATATGTGTATTTGTATGTAACTGAAACAAAACACGTTTAATCATCTCCTTATACAGCCTGCCAGATGAGATCAAACCTAAACCCACTGTTGTTTTACATATATTCATATTAAATGTTTACATTTCATTATAGTGATTCTACAATATTCATGTTAAAGAGTCAGTGAAAGAACTTTTTAGCTATTTAAATCTTTAAAATGTTCAATAGATAAATATTTGATAGCTATTACTTACATATTTACATAATCAAAATCAGGCTGAACTGCATGACCATATACCTAGATATTATATGTCTGTTTGTGTGGAGAAAGAGAGTAACCAAAAATCTATTTCTGCTTTATTGACTATGCCAAAGTCTTTGACTGTGTGGATCACAATAAACTGTGGAAAATTCTGAAAGAGATGGGAATACCAGACCACCTGACCTGCCTCTTGAGAAACCTGTATGCAGCTCAGGAAGCAACAGTTAGAACTGGACATGGAACAACAGACTGGTTCCAAATAGGAAAAGGAGTACGTCAAGGCTGTATGCTGTCACCCTGCTTATTTAACTCATATGCAGAGTACGTCATGAGAAACGCTGGACTGGATGAAGCACAAGCTGGAATCAAGATTGCCAGGAGAAACAGCAATAATCTCAGATATGCAGATGACACCACCCTTATGGCAGAAAGTGAAGAAGAACTAAAGAGCCTCTTGATGAAAGTCAAAGAGGAGAGTGAAAAAGTTGGCTTAAAGCTCAACATTCAGAAAACTAAGATCATGGCATCTGGTCCCATCACTTCATGGGAAATAGAGGGGGAAACAGTGGAAACAGTGGCTGACTTTATTTTTGGGGGGCTCCAAAATCACTGCAGATGGTGACTGCAGCCATGAAATTAAAAGACGCTTACTCCTTGGAAGGGAAGTTATGACCAACCTAGACAGCATATTGAAAAGCAGAGACATTACTTTGCCAACAAAGGTCCATCTGGTCAAGGCTATGGTTTTCCCGGTAGTCACGTACGGGTGTGAGAGTTGGACTATAAGGAAAGCTGAGTGCCAAAGAATTGATGCTTTTGAACTGTGGTGTTGGTGAAGACTCTTGAGAGTCCCTTGGACTGCAAGGAGATCCAACCAGTCCATCCTAAAGGAAATCAGTCCTGGGTATTTATTGGAAGACTGATGTTGAAACTGAAACTCCAATCCTTTGGCCACCTGATGCAAAGAGCTGACTCATTTGAAAAGACCCTGATGCTGGAAAAGATTGAGAGCTGGAGGAGAAGGGGATGACAGATGGTTGGATGGCATCACCATCTCAATGGACATGAGTTTTGGTAAACTCCGGGAGTTGGTGATGGACAGGGAGGCCTGGCGTGCTGTGGTTCATGGGGTCCCAAAGAGTCAGAGACGACAGCAACTGAAATGAACTGAACTGAACTAAACTTGGGACCCTAAACAGCATATTCAACACATGGACTACACCAAGTCATTGACTTTTTGCTTTTAAGTAAAGCTTCTCTATAAATGGACTATGCCCTGGCTTGCCAAAACAACCAACACTCTTGACAATCTTAAAGGAAAGATTCTGTCAATAAAAGAATAGATAGATATAATTGTCTTTGAACAAAATCAAATAGGGAATAGAATAAGTATTACAGAAACCTACTTTTTAAAAATATTTAGTGTGAATAATAAATAATACTAATAAGCAATTATGTTAATTATTAATATGTTTAAATATTAATGCTACCCTTAAAAAGGGGAGAGGACTCCTAAATCCTTCTTAGGTAAGATGGTTTATCGTTTATGACAATCTCCATTTTGGCTGCTCCTCTCTGAACAGAATAATAGGAGGAAAGAATAAAGGGGATGTTAGTAATGACCAAGAAAACATAATATAAAAAAAAAAGAAGACAAGAAGTGGCAGAAATAAGTTGGCTACACTATCGCTCAGGGTGGCCAAGTAATACTAAAGCCCCAAATGCACAGACCATGATTTTTATGTACTTCTGTTCTTAATAATGTCCCAGAATTAATGGTTCTGAGGGAACCACAAAGAACTGAAACAATGTCCTTGAACAAACGTTTGGCCTTTAGCGATAAGGGAGAAACTAGTTCCAGCAAAGCAGCAGCTAGGGGCACAGAAGCAAAGCCTGCAGCCCAGAGAGCAATTATCAGTTCAGTTCAGTTCAGTGACTCAGTCCTGTCCTACTCTTTGCAACCCCATGAATCGCAGCACGCCAGGCCTCCCTGTCCATCACAAACTCCCGGAGTTTACTCAAACTCATGCCCATCGAGTCGGTGATGCCATCCAGCCATCCCATCCTCTGTCATCCCCTTCTCTTCCTGCTTTGGGCACCTCATGCGAAGAGTTGACTCGTTGGAAACGACCCTGATGCTGGGAGGGATTGGGGGCAGGAGGAGAAGGGGACGACAGAGGATGAGACACTGTTTATTATTTGCCAGTCACTGTTTAAGTACTTCTTCCAAATACGAAGGCATTTCTCACTAATAACTATCCTGGGAGGCATAGAATGGTTAAGAGATAGGTCCAGAGTTGTTCAGCTGGCAAGTGACAGAGAGACCCAAGCTGGTTGTTCTGGACATTCATGCCTTGTTAAGATTTTTTTCACGTGGACCATTTGTAAAGTCTTTCTTAAGTTTGTTACAATGACGGTTTTATGTATCGGTTTTTTGGCCACGAAGCCTGTGGGATCTTGGCTCCCACACTGGAGATCAAACCCGCATCCCCTGCATTGGAAGGTGAAGTCTTAACCACTGGACCACCAGGGAAGTCCCCATTCAGGCTCTTGATTGTTCACCTTCTATGGTTTCTTCTCTGGAAATATACTTGGTTCCTGCCCTGTCAGAAGCCTACCTCTCCAGCCTTCCAGTAATTCTGTAGGATGACCTACAACACCTCCTAGTAATTTCGGAGTTGGTTTCTCTTGTAAGCAATCAAAACCCCGATTGACTCAGTCCCAAATCCAATTACAGAGACAAGTTTAAGTGAACACAAAAGGCTCCTCCGAACTCTGGTCCAGCAGCAACTCAATTACCTGAGGACCGAGGTGAGAGGGAGGGTATGCGTGGAGGCCGGGTACACATATTTATGGGCTCACACAAATGAGTCAAATTCTCATCCTACAGGGTGAGAAGCAGGAGCTGTCAGGAAATTTATGAAAGAAGAGAGGTGTCTGTTTTTCTCAACATCAAGCAGAAGGCAGGTGGATTTTGAGAGGTAAGCCTTGAAAACATTTACAATTTTCTACCTGATTCTACTGAAACAAGCAGCTATGGGTATCTTGAGGCCACAATTCCCTGGACTTCACAGAGAAATTTAAGAATTGGAAAAAAAAAAAAAGCAGGATTAAAGGACACATTCTCCTTTCTAGCTCTCCTACTTGTACCTTCCTCCGCCTGACCCGAGGTGGGGCTGGAGGGCAGCTGGCACAATGCTCCCGGCACTGAAGGTGGAGACCTGGCACGAGGAGATGTAGCCTGAGGCCAAGGCTGGGAGGGAGGGGCAGGCGGGTCACAAGGCGGGCGCAACCCTGAGAGCCCCAGCAGAATGGGAGCAGGCTGCCCTTCCGCTCTTCTGCCCCAACCAAGAAGTGGAAATTTCAAACTATGTCCTAAAGACAAACACTACCACTTAGTCATTTTAAAAGAATCCCCTTTCCCTCTTTTTTCATCACAAAAGCTGACTTACATTCAATTTTTCATTCAAACACACATACACATTCTCATAATTTCTAAGAGACCTTCTGTATAGTATAGACACCACGTCTGGTCATGCTTCTGACAGTTATATTCCTTTCAACACAAGAAACCTATTCTGAGTCCTTGCTAATTTTTAGCTCCCCATGAAAACTGAGAGGAAATCACCGAATTCTAGCATCCTGACCTTCCCCCACCCTCAGACCTCTCACTCCCAACACCTCCGTCTCACACCAGGCCCTCGGCTCCTGTTACCTGGACAACAGCTCCCAACAGATTCTGCTGCCTTCAACCTCTCTGTTCTCCATTCTGCACCCCCTACACCTAGACTGAACTTTAAGAAATGTTTTTGTCAACAGACAGTGACTACAACCTTAACTGTTAGATCCTATCCACATACAGTCTCAACATTATTCTGTCCCCAAACCCATATGTGTATTGCATGGAGTAGTTCTCAACCCAAAATAGGGTGCCTGGCACATCTCATCAAGAGAATGGCCTTTGTACAAAGACTTGAAGTAGGTGAATAGGTATCTGGAGAAAGAAAACTTTAGACAAAGAAAACAACAGGTGCAAAGACCCCAAGGTGGGAGAATGCCCACTGTGATGGATGACCAGCAATAAGGCCAATGGGGCTAGAGCAGTGAAAGAGGGTAAGGATGTGGCTTTATAAGATCTGAGGACAAGCCTGTCTCCTTCTGTCTATAAAGTAAATTCTTTGCACTGTTAACACACCACTCACATTTATTTCTAATGTAAAATGTGTCAGAATCTCTGGGCAAATCAAAGTACAGTATATGCAACCTTTGCTGCCTAATAACCAACCTTGATTGTTATTTTACACCTGCTTTGCTCCTTTCCTACTATAACAGCAAGTTTAATTTTTGAGATCAAAGAACTGTCAGGAGCATAACAGCTAGGAGAAGTGTAGAATAGTGCTTGCAAATCTCTGTTAGAAGGATACTGTGTGTCACCTTTCATGGGAACGGACAGATCTTTTCTCTTGCTGACAGCCTGCTTTCACTTTTTTCTTGAGGTCTTAAAGAAAAGATAAGCCTACTTCTTGGAGCTGCATTCCAAACGTTAGTTTCACTGGGATGCAGCACATAAAATAAGGCCAGATACCACCCTCACCAAGGTTAAGAGACTGCCAGCTGGCGAGCAAAGCCCAGCCCTGATGTCACTTCCACGAGAGGGTCTTCCCTTTCTCCAGCCCAGGGAGGTGGCTGCCCCGCTCTTCTCTGTGCTCTTAGGTGCTCCCTGTCCTATCACAGTCATTACCGTGCTAACTTGCAACTTGTACAGTTTTATAAGACCATACTGTAATACTATGAACCTGTCTACCTCTCCAGCTGGACTGAAAGACTGGGATTATGCCTTTATTCATTTCTGAATGCTCAGTTTCTGGAGCCTGGGGTAGGCATTCCTAGTATCTGTGCCCCCTTTCTCCTTCAAAGCTCCTGGGAAGAGGAAACGCTCGCCCCGTGCCTTGAAGTGAATGAGGTCACATGACTTGCTCCAGCCAATCAGATGTCAGCAAGACACCCTTCAGAGAGGTGTATTTAAATACCCTCGTGGAGTTCTCCACTCTTTCTTCACACTTCGCAGTCATAGTGGAAGGTGATGATGATGCAGAAATGTCCTACGATGGAAGCAGAGCCACCACATGGAGGACAGCTCCCCGTGGTGAGCACCCAGACACAAAACGGTCTTTCAGTGAGTAATAAATAAACGTCTGTGGTGTTAAGCAGCAAAGATTTTGCAGTATTTTTGTTATTGCTGCAAAACCTAGACTATCCTGACAAATCAGATGATAGATACTTTACACAGATATCAGGAAATGCAAAAGTGAGGATGACTCAGTGGACAGCAGCCTGAGATGGGAGGGGTAAGTGCTATACTATTATGAAGCTGCCTGTGGTGAAAGAACTGATTAACAAAACCATTAATCCACTTTATTTTGTCATCTGTCTAGCCTTGTCCTCCCAAAGCTAACTGCTTAAATGAAGGTTCTACATTTATTACTGCCATTAAGGAATGAAAATGATTTTGCATTTCACAACCCTGGTTCTCACCAGAGCAATACCTTCTTGTACACATCTTTTGGACCAAGATAGAAGTCTCTATTTAAAGGAGGTAGTTTTGAAAATGAAAGCTAATTAGAAAACAATGTTTGTAAACTCTGCATCCCTCAGTGCAGACCAGGGAGACAGTGGTTATCCAAGCCCATGCAAAAGTTCTTCTGGGAAGTTAAGGAAGAGAGGTAGACTGCTGTAAGAGCTTAAATCACCTTAAAAAGAGGGAACCTTTAACGTGTAAAAGTGGGTTTGAATCTCCCAGATTTCTAAAAGGGGCTTGTGGCATCCCCGTTTATATGAAACAGCCCTCAGCTGGGGCCAGGTAAATGGTAAAAGGATGAAGAAAAGGAGGGCTCTGCAGGGAAACAAGGAGAGGCGACAACAGGGAGAGCTGATTCACAGATGTGCTGGGAAAACAGCCCACCAGAACAGCCTTAGGGAACAAACCTCGGGGGAGGAGGAGAGAAAAGCAGGCACTGTGGAGCCAAAGGAAACCAAACCAATAATGAAGATGGAAAGGAGAATGTATGCTTTAATCCTTTAATCCTGCTTTTCATCCCAAGCGAAGTGAGTAAGGAGATGAGTCCTCAAAATACCAGGAGAAGGCTCCCAGAGATTTCCTGGGGCCAAACCAGAGATGGAGATATTAGGAAGAGAAAGGCTCTTTCCCCAGGGAGGGGGATAGGGAGGACCCCTACTCTAGGAGGTGAAAACAAAGCAGATCAGCAAGAACCATCCTCACCGCAGGATGCAAGACTGGAAAAGAAGCCTATGATGGGGGCCCCACTCCTCCATGCCGGGCTCCTCCTTGTTCCCTGGACAGGATATGGCCTCTCTGAGGATCATCTGCACTAGGAATCCCCTTACTCCCTCCAGTCAATTTCCACTAACAGCTGACGCTGACACATTACCATGTCAAGGCAGCCTCCATCCAGGAAGACACCATGGCCTTCTTGGTAGACTTGGGATCCTCTCCTCTGTGGCTTGTCTTCTCAGGGTGTCCAGCCACCACGCCCTCAGGATAAATAACCAGAAAGGAGGGAAAATTCAGCTCATGTACCTGAAATCTGTGCCACGGTAACACAAGATGATTCACCATGATTTGCCTCAATTGTATAAGGTCACACTCCCAACTCCCTCCCAAAGTCATGTTTTCTGACACAAAGGTATATGAAAACACAGAAAGAAGAGGGAAAAAATTCCAGAATTCCTTTTTCCTTGAGAACTTTTCTTCTTCCTAAAGAATTGTTAACAACAGAAAATCTGAGATCAAGGACCTGTTTTATCTTTAAACCAATTAAGGCAAAGTATTAAGACAAACTTTACTACCCACCCCCACTAAAAACATCTCTAAAAGCTGTTGAACAGTTTCAACCTGGGCATAACATTTCAATATAAAAGGACCAGTAAACACACAGCATTGGTACAAGTCTGTGCTATGGTCCTGCTTCATGGCGAGGGTACTGTAGAGGGTGATGCAGCTGAGTACCAAAACCATGAACAGCATTTTTCATCTTATTGATATGCCCATCACTGGGACCCACGGGCAAAGGAACTGAAGTTGTGATTATTCTATTCAACTAGTTGTTAACTTTGTGAATGTAGTTCTGGCAGGCACTTCAGAATATGTTCAATATACTGTGACAAAATTGAGCAAGATCAAAGCGCCGCAAAAAGACCTTATGACCCCTGTGTAGAGGCTGACGACACTAAGGGGTGTCTGGGGAAGCGGCAGGCGCAGGAAAGAAAAAAACTGTTAGGCAATTGTCGACCGAGGGATGTACATTCTTCATAAAAAAGCTCCTCTGAACCCCTCACCGCGCAAGTTTACACTTAGGGATGACACTGGCGTCACATTCTAGTAGTTGTAGCTTCTCACCCAGGGACCTCTCGGGACCTTCTGTGATTAATCCAGAATCAATTTAAAGGCCAGACCCCTTTCCTGCACTCCTCACCTCTTATTGTCTTATTCAGTCACCAGGTCATGTCCAACTCTTTGCGACCCCATGGACTGCAGCACGCCAGGTTTCCCTGTCCTTTACTATGTCCCAAAGTTTACACAAATTTATGTCCATTGAGTCAGTGATGCCATCCAATGATCTCATCCTCTGACATCCCCTTCTCCTGTTGCCATCAATATTTCCCATCATCAGGGTCTTTTCCAATGAGTCGGTTCTTCGCATCAAGTGGCCAAAGTATTGGAGTTTCAGCCTTAACATCAGTCCTTCCAATGAACACTCAGGACTGATCTCCTTTAGGATGGAGTGGTTGGATCTCCTTGCAGTACAAGGGACTCTCCAGAGCCTTCTCCAGCACCATAGTTCGAAAGCATCAATTCTTCAGTGCTCAGCCTTCCTTATGGTCCAACTCTCATGTCTGTAATATGACTACTGGAAAAACCATAGCTTTGACTATATGGATCTTTGTTGGCAAAGTAATGCCTCTGCTTTTTAATATGCTCTCTAGGTTTGTCATCGCTTTCCTTCCAAGGAGCAAGTGTCTTTTCATTTCATGGCTGCAGTCACCATAGGCAGTGATTTTGGAGCCCCTTGACATAAACTTCACCGCCAATTGCCCACTCCACTCATGATGTTCTTTTCATCCAAGGCTACACCTTCTACCATCACTCTTCCCATCTTTTGGGAGCTCTTCTTTACACTCCAGTGTCAATCAAGGGTCCTCTCAAAAGACAGCCTAGCAAAGGTGTGTGGGCGAGGTTCCGAGAGCCAGCAGGAGAGGCTGCAGAACACAGGGGTTAGGAACAACAAGCCTTTAACAGCCACAGGCAGGGGGGACCAGGGAAGACACAGCTCTGCTGGAGACGGAACAGAGCCGAAGTGATGGAGGAGAGGCTGCCCTGTTGAAGCTGGTGACAGACAGTCACAGGCACTGCCGGCACTACACGGAAAGGAGCAGCAGCAGAAGGGACAGACACCCACGCCTGGCTTCACTCCTCCCCTGGCCTTCCACTGACTGAACCCAAACCAGAACCACATGGCGGGAGCCCCAGTGATGAACACCCAGAGGGCAGGATCCAAGGTGTAGACCGGATGAAACGGACAGGACAGGGGATGGACAGAGAGTCAGGAGGCCAGCCGCCACGGGCCCTTTGTGTTTCAAATGCTCACGACTTTTCCAATTGCCAGTGACTTTGTGGAAACCAATCAGGGGGAGTTTCCAGTATTATTAATTCTAATTAAGTTCTTATAGTCACGGTCTTCCATCTTGGTTTGTCCTTCCATCATGAAGGTGGCAAACAGAACAGCAGGTAGACTCCCGGCCTCAGAAATTTTCTGACACTGAAGGGAATCAAACTTTCAAGGCCCTTTCAACTGGTGTAAGTGTGGTCCATGTCCCAGTCGCATCAGCATCACCTGGAACTGCACAGAAATGCAGATTCTTGGGCTCCATCCATGACCTATGGAATCAAAGTCTCTAAGACTGGGGCCCAGGAATCTGTGTTTTAAAAAGCTCTCAGGGATGCTCATGTATGTATATGCTACTGTTTGAGGAGTCCTCCTTTAGACCCCATCTTTGACGTTTTAGGGAGGACAGACCATGGATATCCTATCAGAGGCCCTTCCAGTGTAAGGAGCCCTTGACCCTGAGCTTCCTCCCTACAACCTTTAGCAAGATACCAATGTCTGAGCCTCCGTTTTCTAACTTAGTTGCGGTCACTATAGCCAATAAAATCTATTTCAGCTTTTCAAAGAGCTTGATCTTGAAATCCCTCAGATTTGTCATTTCAGGAGACGATGATGATGGCAGCGAGGACAACAGGAGCAGCTCACACTAAGCCTTCTCCACACAACCAGCTTCGTCTGAAAAGTACTGTGCATGTTAACCCACTTCCTCTCCCACTCTGTGAGGTAGGCACTATCTGTGCTTCACAGATGGTGAGGTTGTGGCCTACGGAAAAACTCAGTAACTTGTTTTGTCTGTATAAGAAAGGAATACCTACTTCAGAGCTATGAGAACAGTATGAGAAAGCATTCCGCAAACATAAAGCCTTATATAAATGACAGCAGCATGAACAGCCAGCTACTGCTGAACTGACTCTCTGCAGTTTCATTAAGCTCTAACTTCATGGGATATTCGAGGTAGATTAGAATAGACCAGCAGGCTGCTGCTTTTTTTAAAAGAAGTCATGTGCCAAGAAGAACAGAAATTTCAGTGTTTCAATGGGTGCTATTTGAAGATTTTTCATAAATTTGAAACAGTAGAGGAAAACAAATATTGATGCTAATCTGAATCTAAAAAATAGCTTTCCTTGATGACAAGAAACAACAACAAACCTCTTACCTAAAAGAATATCAAACCACCGGGTAAGCTCTCCCCAGATACAAAGGGCTGCTGACACAAGTTCTTTTCTGACTCCTCTCCCAGAATTCTGTTTATGGCCAAACAAATGATTTAATCTTCTAGAAACAAATTCATAGGTAACATCATTTTTACTCTTTTGATATGACGGATTCTCGATTTAATCAGAATCTTCCTCCTCCTTCAAATGCTCTTTCTATTAGAGCATTATCTTCCCCTCTTTAACTCCAGAGATGAGGTGAATATTAAGACCCATCTTCCCCTCTGTCTAAAACATGCTCCCAGAGTGTACTGGGGGTGGAGCTGGCATCTCAAAGGAGAAAGACTTTGGCTGGACAGACAAGGGCCAAGAAATGAAAAGTGGTCCCCTCTCCCACCATCACCTGCATGATAGAATAGTGGCATTCCATTTAGAAACAGAGACTCAGAAAGGTTATCTGACTTATTCACATAGCCGATAAATGACAAAACATAGGAAAAAAGTGTCTTTTCTTCTATAACAAAGCCAAATTCTATTTCCATGGACTGAAACAGGCATCATACTTCCCCTACTCTCTAAAAGCAACATCACACAGTTTCTTTTTTTCCCTACAAAAGATTTCATACCTATATATAAATTCACAACACAGGATGATGGAGTGTACCATTTGTAGTGTTTGTCCTTTACAGTCAACATTTAGAGTGTTAGACCAAGCAGAAGTGATAAGCTGTTCACTTCCCTCAATAATAGCAGGAGAGAGTAAAACAAATTTACAGTCTTCACCAAAGGCAAAAGTGTTAGGCAATCACAAGTATTTGCATGTACACCTCATAACAGCTGCAGGTAAATGATCTGACAAGGTCAAACTCAACTGAACAGCAAAAGCACCAATGGGGCTGGAGTGAGTTGCTAGACCAGTTAGAAAAAAATACAGGAAGACAATCAGCTAGATTGCAGAAGCCCTGGTTTTCTGGACTCTAACTTTAGAAAGGTTTGTTTTGCCTTTATGAGAAATCCTGAATTGTGTTTTTTCTACAGATAACACAAATGGTACAAAAAGCAAAGAAAAGCACTTTCCAAGGGAGAGGCCAAAGCCTCATGAAAAAAAGCAGATAAAACATAAAAAATATTAATTGAGTCCCTTCTAGGTAAGATCTGCCAACTTCCCATACAATGTACAGTGACTCAAAGACAAAGTCTAACTCTATTGGCATTTGTGTATATTCATGGCTGTTTCAAAAAAGTAAGAAATTCATATGGGAAGTTTACCTTTTAAATTTTATGGAAAAAAAAACTGGAGGAAAACAATAATAAACTTTCTATGTATATATAATTTCACCTTCAACATTATTTTAAAGGTAATCATATTTTCTGTAGGAAAAAAATTATATGCATTCTCCTCTGTCATTTAAATCATTACATAAGCAATTATCAGTGCTCAGATAAATTGTTAATATACTCTTCATTAAATTTTTCACACTTCCAAACAGATATGGATTTTGTTTGTATTGGGAGTCCTTGGTGGCTCAGATGGTAAAGAATCTGCCTGCAATGTGGGAGACCCGGGTTCGAGGGAATGGCTACCCATTCCCGTATTCTCACCTGGAAAATTCCACAGACAGAGGAGCCTGGAGGGCTACAGTCTATGGGGTCACAAAGAGTCAGACACAATTGAGTAACTAACACTTTGTTCGTATGCATCATTTTACTTTATTTATTAACAGGAGAAAATCAAACAAAAGTTTAGTAACATGTATACATGGGAAAGATCCAGAGTGAGTGACCTGCATGCATGATTTTAAAGCTGTGATTTATTTTGATATTTCAACAGATAAACTATGCAGCTACATTCAAAAAGTAAAATGTGGCTTATTATAGCTGTTTAATTTAAGACATCAAGATTTCAAGATGGCATGTATGCTAAGTCTCTTCAGTCATGTCTGACTCTGTGCGACCCTATGGACTGTAATCTTCCAGGCTCCTCTGTCCATGGGATTCTCCAGGCAAGAACTGGAGTGGGTTGCCATGCCCTCCTCCAGAGGATCTTCCTGACCCAAGGATGGAACCTGAGTCTCTTATGTCTCCTGCATTGGCAGGCAAGTTCTTTACCACTATCACCACCTGAGAAGCAAATTTTAACATATACTATCAATTTAATAATAGCTTTGAAATGAAAAAAGTTATATCCCATTAAATGATCATATTAATTTAACATACATCCCTATTTCAAAAGTAATAAAATGAAAAAGAGAAAGAGATTATAATCAAGAAAATACATTCTCTTATTTGGAGAAAGGATACAGCAGAATAGGTAAGCCTTGTAATACAGAGCCAGATTTCCTGTGTTCAAACTCTGGCTCCTCCACTTACTAGGTGATCTCATGCAATCTACCCAGCCTCCGTGAACCTCATTCTTCACTTCAGACAAGAAGAAGACAAAGAGCGCATCAGTCATACAAGGCTGATATGAGGATTCAGTGATTAATGTTCTTAAAGTACCTCAAACAACCCCGATATGATGAATGTTACATGAGAATTTGTTAAATAATAACAGTTATCATCACCACGGCCACCACCTTCCAGGACTCACTGAAGCTTTTGCTGCACTGAGGTGAACAAATTTCCAATTCAACAAGCCAATAAAATGCTTTAATTTGGGGAAATATTTACTGACTGAGCACCTGACACTATGCCAGATTTTTAGAGGAAGGAAAGATACAAAGTAAAATAATTATAGAACCATGGTGCTGCTTCTAGAAGAAGGGCCTTATAACTAGGGGTGTGTGGTGACCTAGGCTTCAGAACATCCACAAGCCCTCTGAAATGAGGTGCAAAATTATGCCTGCACATGCATTTTTTTCTAGGGTGCCATCCCAGATTCCAGAAAAGGCCTGGGATTGGGGGGGGGGGGGGGGGGCGGAGTTGAGAGCTATTTGTTTCATGTAATCAGATACATTAAAAGATAAATATGCCAAAGCTTAATTTTAGTAAAAGACACTTGTGTATTCTCAATGACTTGATTCAATTGTAAGTGGATTCTTTTACTTTGATAGGTATGCACAGTTCCCCCTTCCTAATCAGAAGTTTCTTAAATATCAAACAAGCCACCATCAGAAATGTAAATCCTGGGTTATCAGAAACTCATTCTACCCTTTCTTCCAGTCTTCCAGAAAAGGAAGCTACTTTCGTTATATAAATCTCCAAGTTCATTTGCAATACGCAGTCAGTCAGTTTCCAAATCTCCAGAGCAATGGCTTCCGGAATGAGTCATCCTAAACCTTCCTGTTTCTTGAACAATGGATGGTATTGCAGAGCGATGACAAACAGCTGCTGCTCAAGCCATCACCAAACCTTGCAAGTGGATAAAGACTAATCCTGGAAGCCATTTACCTAAGACACTGGAAAGAAAATAAGCTGTGTTTTGCCCTAAACTTGAAATGTCTAGGGCACCCCTAGTTTTATATAAATACCACACACTAAGGGATTCTACCACTGGAGTTCCTTGGGGTAACCATTGATCCAATGCTCAACATGTTATAATTACGTCCATGTCTTAGACAACAGGGTACAGTGGCTCAGTGGTAAAGAATGGACAGAGGAGCCTGGCAAAGCTACAGTCCATGGGGTCACAAAGAGTTGGACATGACCTGGATACTGAGCATGCGCACGTACACACACACACACACACACACACACACACACTTAGACAACATGGTTTTGCAAAAAGGCCACAGATATTGGAATCAGATAGTCCTGGGCCCCACTCTGACTGTACTACTTCTTAGCTGGGTGATCATGGAAGGCTATTAAACCTCTCTAGATGGTAATTTTCTCACAGTTGAAAATACCTTCTCCTTTTAGAGGACTACTGAAATTTCAATCTGATAAAGACGTGCCAGAATCCACAATGTTGTCCTTGAACTTTCCCTTTTCCATATGGACTTATAAATGATTTATCATAACAATAATTAACCATGGTGGGGGGGGGGAAGCCACTGATTTTAACTAGGTTGCCTTCCCATAAAATCTCATAACCTCTCACAAATTACTCCTTGATAACATATTGTTACTAGAATGATCAGTATTCCTAACCAGGGTTGTTATGCAACATTGAGGGGAAAAAAAAAAAGTCACAAGCACTCAGAGTCATCTCCAGTGACTTTTCTCCCACCTTTCCATCTATTTTTAGCTGCACAAGTTACCAATTACTGCCAAGTCCATTTTAGACAGTGCAAGTGTGAACCTCAGACTGTTTCGTTATGGTACAAGTATTTAGACACTACCTAAAATATTCACTCTATGTTAGGACACCACAATCTTTAAAAACTTGGAAACTGACACTGCATACAAGAGCAAAATTTTTTATGCCTAGATTTCCATACATATGTCTATCAAAGTCCATTTGCTTAGAATAAGCATCCAGCTGGGGAAGAAAACATTTTAGCTCCAAGGTGCCCAAAGCTTCCCATACATTGCCTCTATTCTCAGAAAAACCTGACCCACAGTGTATCTCACAACAGTAGAAGAAAATGAGGTTTCAAGAGCTCAGAGAATAACATGCGAGGATATAGAGTAGTGACCCCGCAACTCAAAGTTTGAGCTGGCCGGAAGTCACTGTTTCTTAAATAAGACCAACACGTGCTGTCATATCTGATCTGACTCACCTTTCCTGGAGGATGCACGCCTCCCCTAATGACCTTTATCTTCTGACAGGCTACCATAAGCAGATAAGAAAAGAGTAAGGAGGAGAAATTCACAAACTTTTTGGATTGATGAAGATAGGCCTGGGAGTTTTTTGCTTAGGACACTGAAAGCAACCTTTAATCTTAGTAGCTATTAGTTACTATACACACCTATAACCACAGCACTTCCCCTCCCACCAAGACCCCGACCTCTCCACCTCAATCCCAGGAGGAGGATCACAAGCCCTTGTGCGCTCCAATGAAAGAAAAGTTAATGTGTGGCATTATCAACAGCACGTACTGACCATTCTCAAGAGGGGTAAGGTCATACCAGCAGGTACTATAAAGGCTATGGGCATTCATTGGAAAAGGTCCTGATGCTGGGAAAGATTGAAGTCAGGAGAAGGGGACAACAGGGGACGAGATGATTGGATGGCATCACCAACTCAATGGACATGAGTCTGGGCAAACTCAGGGAGATGATGAAGGACAGGGAAGCCTGGCATGCTGCAATCCATGGGGTCACAAAGAGTTGGACACTACTGAGTGACTCAACAACAACAATGGACATTTAGAAAAAAAAAAAAATAACAGACCCTAGGTCCTCAGTACACTTGAGAGTGAATTCAGAACATGGACTATGGAACCAGACTGGCTGGATTCAAACCTCCCTTGTCCCGCCCACTCAGTGATCTTAGGCAAGTTGCCTCTAGGTTTCAGTTTCCTCATGTGTGTGTGTATGTGAGTGTGGGGGGGAGGGGGGTGTGCATGAGTGCATGCACACAAGTGCACTCAGTTGTGTTCAACTCTTTTTGACCCCAGGGACTGCTGCCCACCAGGCTCCTCTGCCCACGGAATTTTCCACGCAAGAATAAAGGAGTGGGTTGCCATGTCCTCCTCCAGGGGAATCTTCCTGACGCAGGGATTGAACCCATGTCTCCTGCATTGCATGCGGATTCATCACCACTGCACCACCACCTGGGAACCCCCTTCCTCATCTGTGGAATGCAAATAAAAGCATCTAACACAGAGGCTTGTAGTGAGCGTTAAAGTTTATACCAGAACCTGCCAGGCACATAATTAAATGCTATGAAGTGTTAGCACTGATTTTAATTTAAATACAAGGAAGAAACTACATGCTTTGCCTATGAGATACATGTATAAAATAACTGTAAGTTGGCCATACTGGTATAACTTGGAGCAGAACGTGTTTCTCAATCAACAAAGTCTTACTTCCAGCAGAGGAGGGTGGTAAACCAGGCCTGAAGCATTCCAGCTCAGACACAGGAAATGGCAGCCTTGTTCTTCTATGAGAGGGAGTCACCAGGGTGGGATTCAATCTCCGGGTTGGGACGATCCCCTGGAGAAGGAAAAGGCAAATATCCACTCTGGTATTCCTGCCTGGGAAATCCCATGGACAGAGGAGCCTGGTGGGTTACCGTCCATGGGGTTGCAAATAGCTGGACATGACTGATCACACACGCATGCATCAAGGTACAGACTATAAATGAAAAAGAGAGAACTTCCAGTTTCTCAAGTCTGAAGAGCCACTGAGACCCTGCCTGAGTGAAGGGTGGCTGAAGGGAAGAGGTCAAGGCAGAGAAGACTGATCCAAAGGCTGAGGATCACAGGAAGACTTGGGTGAACAGTCAAACTGGCACAACCAGTGAACCATTCTGACTGAGGTAAATGAAACAGATTTCAAGGAGATAAAGAAAGTGGTGGAACACTGCAGAAAATATCCCAGCAGCCAAAGCCCAAAATAAGGCAGCCCCAGCACTCCGACAGTATATATAGAAAGAGGGAATGTAGCTACCAGTTATTTCATTAGAGGGAAAAAATGACAGTCTTAGAAACAGCCTGATGAGAAGAATTTTTAATGAAACAAAAATTTAAGATGAAAGACTTAAAAAGAAGGTTAAAAAAAAAACTCAACCACTATGAGAGGCAGAAGTTGAGGGACATGAATGGGTTTCAGAAGAAAAAAAATCAGTACTCCTTGAGAAAATGGCTGATTTGGAGTCTGGAGCAGGAAATGGAAAAAGATATGCTTAGAATAACTTGTGCTGAAAAGGAAGAAAGGTATCAGAGACTACTAGGGCCTTGTAAGAAGTACGCAGGAGATAAACATAAACTGAGCATCAAAAAGAATATTGCCTTCAATGGACTGAAACAAATACATTACAAATGTAATGTATTTACAAACAAATTACAAACAAATACAAGCTCTTACTGATACTTGAAAAAGAAAAAAACTCACTGGTTGTTAGGGCATTAAATCATAACTCAGAAAATTGATAAAAGGGAAAAAAATCAAGACTTTCCCCTGTCCTTCCTATGCAATTTTTTTTTTTTTTTTCAGAAGACCCAAGTAGTTCATGAGGGTAAATTTTTATTTTTTCTTTTTGAGAGTAAATTCTTTATAGACAGAATTCCAACTGATAAATGCAAGAGGAATGATAGATTTAGATCATCATTTTGCAACCTCTAATGAAATGGATCTGGCTTACAACTATCAAGGATGTTACAATCATTAGGTGAAAGGTAGAAAGATAAGTTGACCCCACCTGAACCCACTAATCACTCTTGGTATCTCAAACAGGGACACATTCAGGCATCACGTCTCTAGTGACGTGATGCAACAGATCATACACAGTAATACCTACCAAGAATGCTTGCTCTTAAGTCTGAATCTAATCAAGCCACTACATCTCACTGCCAGGTTACAGGAAACATGGAAAATAAATGAACAAACTAGACAACATCACAAGTAAGAAGTGACCCCAGAAGTGGACATTCTACTTGACAAATGACCTGCTATCTCCATCACATCAAAGGCATGAAAAAAGAAGCAGGGGGAGGAGATGGTTATAAAATAAAATAGACTTGAAAACCTAACAACCAAACACAACACGTGGACCTTAATTTCTGGTTGTAACCAATCATAAGTGAAAAGACATCTCTGAGAAAAATTAAATATGGGAATTATGTTAAGGAATTATTATTAAAAATTTTAGACAAGAAAGGCACACAACTTTTTTTTTTTAAGGAACAAAGTCCTTATCAGAGATGTAAACTGAAAACACTAATGAGACAGATGACATAATATTTAGCATTTTGTTTTAAAATACACCAGTCCCCCACAAAAGAAAAGTGGGGAAAAGAGAAATAAGTGAAACAAAATTGGTAAAGTGTTAATAGCTAAAGGTAGGAAGTAATTACATTGTTCTCTCAAAATGTCCACAACACAAAGTTAAAAAAGAAAATTAAATGGTTTTGATGTAAATTCAATCTGTGCCTTATTTTACCAGTGATTTTTTAGGAGGTAGTTAAGAAAAATCTAGTCATTCCACTTAGCCTAAAGAGCCTTAATCAACTTGCATTCTGAATTCATTATGACAATAAGTGACTGAACCAAGGAACCAGGAGTTCTATAGTAACAAGCAAATGTCAGCTTACATTTTCCCAGTAAGAGACAGCCTACAAGCCACCTGGGTTGGGCAACACAACTCACAAAGAGCTTATCTGATGACAGTTGATGTCAGATTGTTAAGATCTGTGAGAGCCCAAGGCAGCATGGGCAAGGGCCACACAGATTCCTAAATCAGATCTTGGTCAATACAGAAGCTGCAAACTTTCCTACCAACTTGTGTAATGCACAAAGCTACTTTCTTACCAGTAGTAATGAATCTGTGCTAACTTGTCCCTATAATCACTCAGCTGTAATCTGGAAGTACAGCTCATGACATACAAAACTGAAGGTCCACAGAAAGAGCTAAGCCATGATTTACTTGCATTGGTATCCCTGCCCTAACCAAGGGGCTCACCACACGACCCCAGGTGTTTACCAGTCACCCACTGGTTTGATACACACTGCTTGTGTTTTTCTCTTTCCTTCAAACACTTCTGTTGTGGATTGAATATTTGTGTTCCCCCAAAATTAATGTTGAAGCCATAAGCCCCAAGATGCTGGTATTTGGAGGGCCTGAGGGAGGTACTAAGGGTGAGACAGGCCATGAGGGTGGTGTCTCCATGATGGAATTAGTGGCCTTATAAGAAAAGGAGAGAGACAGAAGAATCAGAACAAAAAAATTCTAAAATTTGCATGAAAACACAAAAGATTCCAAATAGTCAAAGCAGTTTTAAGAGAGAGAACAAAACTCCAGGTATCACACACCCTGATTTCAAACAATTTATTTTGCAAAGTTACAGTCATCAAAATGGTATGGTACTGGTACAAAAACTGGTACAAAAACTGATACAGTACCTATATCAAAATAATGTGGTACTGGCACAAAAACAGAATCGAGAACTCAGAAATAAACCCATGCTTATACGGTGCATTAATCTATGACAAACGAGGAATATACGACAGAGGAAAGACAGCCTCTTCAATAAATAGTGTTGGGAAAGCTACAGGCAAAAGAATCAAACTGGACCACTTTCTCACACCATATACAAAAACAAACTCAAAATGGATAAGGACTTACAAACATAAGATCTGAAACCATAAAAGTCCTAGAAGAAAACATAGGCAGTACACTCTTCTATCAGTCTAGCAATACTTTTTGGATCTGTCTCCTCAGGCAAGGGAAACAAAAGAAAAAATAAACAAAAGGGACTACATCAAACTAAAAGGCTTTTTCACAGTGAAAGAATCCATCAACAAAATGAAAAGGCAGCTTACTGAATGGGAGTATGTAAATTATTTGCAAATGATATACCCAACAAGGAATCGATCTAAAATATGCGAACAACTCAAACAACTCAACATCAAAAACAAAAATAACCCCATTAAAAAAAAAAATGGGCAGAGGACCTGAAGGGACATTTTTCCAAAGAAGACAAGCAGATGGCCAACAGGCATATGAAAAGATGCTAAACATCACTAATCATCAGGGAAATGCAATCCAAAACCACAATGAGGTATCACCTCACACCTGTCAGAATGACTATCATCAAAAAGACAGCAAACAACAAGTGCTGGTGAGGATACACAGAAAAGGGAATCCTCCCATACCATTGGTTACGATTATAACTGACAGAGTCACTATGGAAAACAGTATGAAGATCCCTCAAAAAATTAAAAATAGAACTACCATATGATCCAGGAATCTCACATGTGGGTACTTATCCAAAGGAAACGAAAGCCCTAATTGGAAAAGATATATGCACCCCCATGCCCTCTGCCACGCTATTTACAATGGCCAAGATATGGAAGTAAGTGAAGTGTCCACTGATGGGTGAATGGATAAATAAGATGGGGTATATACGTATAATGAAAGATTACTCAGCCATTAAAAAAAAATGAATTCTTACCATTGGTGACAACATGGATGGATCTAGAGGGTATTGTTAAGTGAAATAAGTTAGAGAAAAACATACTGGATGATCTCACGTACATATGGAATGTAAAAACCAAAACAAAATGAAAGCAAAGATACAGAGAATAAACAAGTGATGGGGGTGGCACAAAACAGGTGAACAGGAGTATGAGGTATAAGCCTCCAGTTGTAAAATAAATAAGCCATGAGGATGTCATATACAGCATACGGAATATGGTCAATAATACTGTAGTAACTTCGTGTGGGAACAGATGGTAACCAGACTCACATCATCACATCATTGTCTAATGTATGCAAATACCAATCAGTATGTGGCACGCCTGAAACTAACATCATATTGTATATCAACTATATTCCAGTTTAAAAAAAGAGAGAGAGGCACCAAGGAATGGTCACATCAGGACACAGAGGGAAGGTGGCTGTCTACCGGCCAGGAGGTGTTCGCACCAGAAACTAAATATGCTGGCACCTTGATCTTGCACTTCTCAGCCTCCAAAACTGTGAGAAAATATGTTTCTGTTATGTAAGTCCCCAGTCTATGGTATTTTTTTTTATGGTAGCCTGAACAAGCTAATACATATTTCACCTATTTTTCTCTTTTTTTCAAACTCTTTCCAACTCCTTTGATGGGAAGGTTCCATGATCACAAAGGTGGTTCCAGAGCCAAAGGAGGGAAAACGGTTGAAAATTATGGGTTTCCAATGTTGGAAAACTTGACAATCTTCCCCCAGTTTAAAAAAAAAAAAAAAAAAAAAAAACTGGCCATGCACTTATGAAATGTATTTGGAATGTCACAAGGAGAACTAATACAATATTAGAACCAAAGAAGGGCTAATAAATTATACCTTATTTGAAGTAACCACACTCAGAATAATTAATGAGTAATATGTATTTTGGCAAGGTACACCACAACATCATCCCAGACAGGGAGAAATTCTAGCCTCTGTGCAGATGAACACTCCAGATCTATTTACGCAGAAACCCTGGGCAATCCTCCTCACAGACTGCCTGGCTGCCCTCATGTCCTCAGGATTCTGTACAGTGTAAAAGTAACTGTCAAGGATAACAGGAATATAATTTGACCTACTTTCCCCTAGACTCCTGGAAAGTCTCTAACTCTGATTTTTGTGTTTATTTAGCTATCATATCTTTGGGATACATTTCCTCACTTTCTTTGTAGGTAACCCTGTACGCCACACGGTAAGGTCATCTGCGCTAATTCCTAAACCCCCCTGGTCATTTGACCTAAAGATGGTCCTATTACTGCTCAGCTAATCCTCAAAACATCCTTCTAAGGTAGATTATGTACAGTCATCTCTATGTGGGAAGAATTCTTAGGGAAGGAGGTACACAGCCTAGAAAGGCCAAAGACTCAACATTAATTCAGACCATTTCCTGCCCAAAGGAAGCCATACCAAACCCAGTGTTTCTCCCTAACACTCAAGTTTCATAAACCTGTCTTTCAAGAGCTGGAAGTCCCCCAGCAAGATCTTTTAAGGCCGACAACTACGACTTCTTTTTATTTTTTTTATTTTTCAATTATTTAAGACCTTTATTAACAGGTGCTTGCAGTTTGTTGACTTTTTTTTTTTTTTTAAAAATCAAGCTGTAAACTTTTACTACAAATTAAAAATGAGGTTCTTAAAAATCTCAACTTGACCAGATATGAAACAATTTAAAATTACAAACCAAAATATCTACCTTGTGGTGCCTTCTCGGTAAAGTCTCCTTAATGATGCAAAAATTTTTAAAGCAAAGTAAAACTTCCCAAAGGTGCCCAAGGCCCCGGTGAGCAGGGACACCCGTAAGTCAGTAGTGCCTACTGAGTGACTTATGAGAGATCCCAGGCTGTCCCGCTTCTCTTAACCACAAAACATGTCCGACCTGCTCGGGACATTAGATGCACTTAGAACCCAAGAAGGGACACTCCTCCACCAGGAAATCCTACCGAACACACTAGCAGGAAGTCAATATTTAAGATTCTGGCGGCGTCGCCGAGAACTAAGTGCTGGCGACTGGAGAGCCCAGGAGCTAAAGATCGCCCCGGAACTTCCAACTCCGGCGTCGGTCCCTCGGCCGTGGCGGCGGCCAGAGCCAGTGTCGGTGCCCAAAGCTTGCAGCGAGGCGCCCGACAGCAGTGCACACGTCTCATGCCTCCTGAAAACTGAGGTCCCGCGCGTGGGGCCTTGGGCTCGCTGTCGGGACAGGGCCGGCCGTTGGGCACCGGACACCTGCAGCTCCCCCTCTGGAGAAAGGCAAACGGCCCTTCTTCCGGCGATGCTCACGGTCCGGCTGCCAGAATCCAGGTGCGCTTGGGCTAAGTCAGGTGCACCTAGGGGAGAGGGAAACCGCCGCTCCGCGGGGGTCACCCCACGACCCCGCCTTCCAGGGCCCCTCTTCTGCCTAGTCCGGCACAAGGGCCCCACTCCCGGCACCTCCCCAACTTCCAGATGCCCTCCATGGCCGCCCCGGTGGGTGGGCGCGGGCTCCACGTGTGCGCCTCCCACGCCCATTCCGGCGGCGCAAGACCCGGCCACTCACCCGGCCCCCAGCGGCGCTGCGCTTCCTCCGCAGGGTGAGCCCGCTCCGCAGCAGCGCCGGCAGGTCCCGCAGCCGCGGCCGCGGCGGCACCGGCAGCTGCTCGCGCTCCGGCTCGCGCGCGCTAGGGCTGCGGCGCAGGGCGCCGTCCGCCGCCGCCACGGCCGCCACCGCGGCCAGGGCCGGGCTCTCGCACGGTGGCTGCATCTTGACGGAGCCCACGGCCATCCTCATGCCCTGACGGCGGCTGTGGCGCCGGCGGCTCTTCCCCGCGCTCGCCTCCGCGCGCCGTCCGCGCCTTCGCCAGGCAGCAAGAGGGCGCGACTGCGGCTCGGGCGCGGGGCGCGCTGCCAGCCGCTGCCCATTGGCGCGCGCCGCGGCCCCCGCCCGGCTCAGCCCCGCGCGCCTCCCCCTCTCCGCCCAGGTGCGCCCGGCCCCGCCCCGCCCCGCCCTCGCCGCGGCACACCTCCGCCTGCGGACCCGGCCCCCGCAGCCCCTCCCCGAACCTTGAGCACCGTCTCCTCCGCAGGTGCGGGGTTCCCAGAAGCCGCCACCAAACCCACTCCACTGCCCGGCCCTTCCCCCTACTCCCTGTAGGCTGAAAAGTCCCGCTTCACCCCTTTTCCTGCATGCCGGGCTCGACCTGAACTTCGACCCCAGTGAGCCAGGCAGTGGGGAACACCACCACCCCGCCCAGGCGCACAAGGTGGTTTTTTGTTTTTTTTTTTCTCTTCACCGCCTGGTCTCAAATCGTAATCAGTCTTCCCAGAAATGGTTTTCGCCTAAGAACTTCAAAACAGGCTCTGCATTCTGCTACAAATCAAACGCTGTCCTCTCTTTGGCACATTCATCATTAAAGTCTAAAACTTTTGTTCATTATGATAGGTGTTGAGCAAAATAGATGCAAGTCTGGTGACCTGGAGGTGATTCTCTGTTAACAAGTTGGAACCTGACCTTCCCTGAAAGCCTAATGCATGTGATGAATGTGCTTGGTAAAGCGTAAAGGCCTACCGTGGTGTGAATCATTGTTTACACCATTCCAGGAGGCAGGAATAGTGGAGCCCTGGCAGCGAGACTCTTCCAACAGGGCCTTAACGTCCAGATGGCTGTGAACCTTCACCTCCCAGATCAATCTGTCTTCAGCAAGGGGCAGCCAGTAGTTTTACTCCTTATCAGTAGGACACAGGGCTCCTATCTTTGCCTAAGACTTGCAAGAACTGAATAACCTTACTCACCTTAGAAAAAATAAAGTTGACAACCAAGGATTACAGGGAATCGGGGCCCTTTGTTGGTTTATGTTGGTTTACCACTGTACCCTCAGCCCTCATATGGAAGACGCCTGGCAAATATATATGGAAATATGACCATGCAAGGAAAAAAGAATGACATGTGAACTCTGCCTTCAAGGATCTTAAGACTTGTTCAGTTGCTAAGTCGTGCCTGACTCTCTGACCCCATGGACTGCAGCACACCAGGCTTCCCTGTCCTTCACTACCTCCCAGAGTTTGCTCAAACTTAAGACTTGACCCAGGACTAAATACATACATTAAAAAAAACAAAGATATTGCGTTGTAGTCTTGGTGATTGCCAACTGAGTGTGAATAATGAGCACTGCAGCTCACAGGAACAGGGAAATGCTTCTGGCCCGGGCAAAGAAAAGTTGATGAAGGGAGTTTAAGCTGTGCCCTCAAGCTGAGTGCAGACGATTCAATCAGGCAGAAAAGAGAATGTGGCTCCTTCAAGCAAGAAGGAAAAACATGAAAAAAACACCATGGTGGTAGAACACAGAACCTATTGGGCCCTGAATGTGTCCTACTGGTGAGAAAAAGGGATCCTGTGATGGAGGAGGAGAAAATGTCAGAATAGATGCTGGTGACATAGTGGACGCCTTACATCCTGTCACCGAAAGCTGTGTGTGTTTACTGGAAAGGGCACGGCAATAAACTCTATCAGACATTACAGTTTCCAAATACCTATTACATATATTTATTCAAGGCTGAAATTTCACTTGTATGGACCATATAAGAGTATACCGGCTTATATAATGTTTAAATACTTCTGCTCCCACTGGTAATTAGGTATTGCCTTGAGCCCCAATGTCGTGGGCTTCCCTCATGGCTCAATCAGTAAAGAATTTGCCTGCAGTGCAGGAGACCGGGGTTCAATTCCTGGGCCAGGAAGATCCCCTGGAGAAGGAAATGGCAACCCACTCCAGTATTCTTGCCTGGGAAATCCCATGGACAGAGGAGCCTGGCAGGCTACAGTCCATGGAGTCACAAGAGTTGGACATGACTTAGCAACTAAAAAAAACAAAAACCAATGTCATACTCCATAGTCCAGATTTCCTCCTGAAATACCAGCTAAAAGTCCACTAGACCTTTGGTCCTGGTCCAGTAAAGGCACTCCAGGACACTTGTGGCCAACAATCTCTCTAGTGAGTGGATGCTTGTGCCATGTTACCCCTGAGAACACCCTTTGAATCACACCATGAACCTACTCTGCTCTAAAACAGAACACGCGTGTTCAAACTCCTGGTCTAGATCCTTGGACTTCATGCTCTTTCACAGAGTTTCTCAGTGCAAGATCAGGGAGTCTGGGACTTGACCCCATAGATTCTATGGCATTGACCAAAGGTCTAAAACTTAATATCAGCAAAGGCCTTTGGAAAGTTGGCTTGGGGTAAGGTGCTAAATGACAACTGCCATACAGCTACGGTATAAGACAGACAGTAGGGCATAGCAGGAATGTGTGAGCAGAAGAGCAGTACCACAGTGTTCCACCTGCTCCCCCACCCCAGGACCTTTGCACTTGCTGTCCCCTCAGCCTGGAATACCCCACCTCTGAAATGCTGTCCAGTAGAACTCTGTAATGGTGGGAATGTTCTATATCTGCTTTGTAGCCACTAGCCATAGGTGACTTTTGAGCACTGGAAATATGGCTACTGTGCCTGAAAAACTGAATTTTTAATTTTATTTAATTTTAATTAATACAAATTAAGATAGCCACATATGGTTGTGGGCTACTCTACTGGAAAGCAAAGTTCTAGAATTTCCTGTTACCCTTCCTCTACTCTTTAAGTTTTTTAACTGAAATGTCTCCATTTCAGTGAGGTCATCCATGACCATGTGATTTGAAATTGTAGCCCTTCCCATCTGCCTCCTGCCCTATCTGCTTTTTAACCTTGCAGTGTTGCCATCCATCAGTCTTTCTATGTTATTTATCTATTTTCCCTGCTGTCCATTAAATCCCACAAGAGCCTGAGCGTTGTTCCCTTTTGTTCAGTATCTAGAACATATTAGTCAAAAAATCCGATTTTACTACATATAAGGACGTAGTTTTTCAAAAGGAGCTTCATCTGGATCTCCTGATTTTGCAATGCTGAAAGTTAAAAAAAAGCAAATCCTATATATGCCAGCTTTGCACAGGTCAAACAAAACCACTGGGGATATCAGATCTGGTTTTTACTTAGGAGAATGACATCATTAAAGCTAAAGTTTATGTAAACACCAACGTTAAGAAAGTTTCATTGGCTATTTGCAGTGAAGGAAAGCGGGATACCAGGGACTCTGGCATTCGCCTAACTACAAAAGGATGTGGGCTTGAATGAGTAGAGTTGGTGGAAAAAGGGAGAGGTCAGATGTTAGACCTTAAAAAAGAATGCTCCTCAGGCCTTGGACATGTGTTAGAAGGGGTAGAAAGGTACTTCAGATGGTGATACAGATTGTATTTTACCAAAATGGCCAACATAGTATCTCCTAACCTCAAGATCTTCTGCAATACAATCTTCCTACTCTCCCATGAAGAGAACAGGGTTTCTTTCTCCATCTCCTTGAGCCTGGGCTAGCCCTGAGACCATTTTGCCAACAGAATCCAGCAGACCTAACAGTGCCAATTCTGTAAGGTGCCCTTAATTAAGCTGGTATCTTTCACTTCCAGATCTCTTGGGATGCTCCCACTCAGAGACCAGCTTCTTGTGAAAAGCCCAGTCTATACAGAGGTTCTCTGGCAACTGAGCTCCCATCCAACAGCCAACATAATTGCCAGCCATTTGGAACCTCCAACCCAGTCAAGCCTTTCCATGACCCCTATACTAGCCCACATCTGACCATAACCACAGTGAGAAGCCAAAGCAAGAACTACACAGTTGAGCCCAATCAACACACCAAACTATGAGAGTTAGCAACAAATTATTTTAAGCCCCTCAGTTTAGAGATATTTGTTACATACAGATGCAGGTTCAGTCCCTGGGTCAGGAAGATCCCCTGGAGGAGGGCATGGCAACCCACTCCAGTATTCTTGCCTGAAGAATCCCATGGACGGAGGAGCCTGACAGGCCACAGTCAATAGGATTGCAAAGAGTTGGTGGGAGAAGTGACTGAGCACACATGCACGTTACATACTAGTAAATGGCCAAAACACATGGTTCAGAAAACCACAAAAAATATACTCCTTTATGAATTAAAAAGAAAAAAAGGAAATTTATATTTCTGTTTGCATGTATGTGAAGAAACCTGAAGTTTCTTGCAAGTGGTTGGAATTAGCTACATGAGGAAAGAAAAGAAGGGAGATTTTTCTCAAGTATAACTTTTTTGTTGTTTTTTAAAAAAAAACATGAAAACATACTACCTATTCAAAAAATTGTTTTAAAAAATGGCTCTGGATTTAGAAAAGTTAGGAGGTAAGGGGAGCTGATTTGAGAGATTTGTTTACACAGCAGTTAAACTCACTAAACTAGAAGCTCCCCCCACCAACCCCGCTCAGTGAAAATCTGACCAGCAAGAACAAAGGATGAGCTGGAGCCCAAGAGAAAGGACAGGAGCGATAGTGATGCTGGGGTCCAAATATCTGATAGTAAAGGATGGAATGGGGCTGAGTGCTCAGAGGACAGAGAGGAGCAGAGACAGTCAGCCCTTGGAGCACACAGTGTGCGACTTTCCAGTCCTCGTTGTGTGGAATTTGAAGCAATGACTCACCTTGGTTTTCCTCCTTTAGGTTTTGTGGTCCATATGATTGTCCAGAATGCCAAGGAAAGCATCTACTAGGTGGGCTTTCCCTTGCATTTTCCCCTCCCTGTGTACCTACTCATCTCCCCATAAATGTACACGTGTGTCAAACGCTATACCGTCTCCTAACCCCACAGCTACCAGGACTTTGATGAGTCCTCCTTGGTGCCCATCCCGTCCCAACATCTCTTGTTTTCATTTTTTCTCCATTTAAGGTGTTTTGCATTTCTTTACCAGCTATTTGAAATAGAAAATCTAAATACAGTTTTGCCTCTCTATTCAAGCCTGCTAACGCTTTAATATATAATGATCAAGATGGATTGAATGGGACCTTCCCAAGAACTAAGGCTGAAGTGGGAGATCAGAGCTTGCAACCCAGTTCTGCCCACCCTGCCTCTGCCGAGAATGCCACACAGAAGTGTGTGCCTGATACTAATACTATTTTTATGTTTTATTATGGAATGAATATGCAATTGAGATAAAAGTCACAAAATAATGAAACATGCTTCAAACCTAAAAATGTTAAGCCTTACTCATTTTGTTTTAGTTTTGGAGAATCACAAATAGGACTATCTGCCATCAGATGGTTCATGACAAACCTGTGTGATGCTGTGCTATTATTTGTGTAGTATATCATGCACTGTGCATCATGCAAATACTCCCTTCAAGGATGACACATTTTTTTCTTACACTATTTGCATTGGTGGCTCCAACCAGAGACCGGCTGATAAGGGTGGGTGACCTTCCTTGTAAGTTTGTCTTCTATACACTCATAATCTTGAAACAAAATCTGTCTGTTTATGCCTTTTCATATGCCATTGACTCTTATCATGCTGGAAATTTCCTTTTTTAAGTCAGGTGTGCACGTTTACCAGGCCCTTGAGTATTTAGGACACTGGTTAAAAAAAAAAAATTCTTTGTGGTCAAATGCCCAAGAAGACACAAGGAGAAGGCAATAGGAGACCTAACTTGACCAACAGACAGCAAGGAAGCCGAGCCAGTCTTGTCCCATCTCCCCGTTCTGCTTATGGAAATCTATTTGTCCTTGCACAGATTCAACAGTACCCCCTCCTGGAGGTCTTGTATGCTCTGCCCATTGGGATTAATTCTTCCTCAGGTAAACCTCAGAGTTTACCTACAACTATAAATCTATTTTCACCACCTCTCTTATCACAGTTAGTCTTGTATTTGAATTGCATGTGTGTGTGCATGCTAAGTCATGTCAGTCGTATCCAACTCTTTGCGACCCCATGGACTGTAGCCCACCAGGCTCTTCAGTCCATGTAATTCTCCAGGCAAGAATACTGGAGTGGGTTACCATGCCCTTCTCTAGAGGATCGTCCCAACCCAGGGATCGAACCCATGTCTCTTACGTCTCCTGCATTGGCATGCAGGTACTTTACCACTTGTGCATATAAGACCTAGATGAGGTTATAAAACCTTGGAGGGCAGAGAAGGCTTACTGTTGTATTCCCTTCTACTGTCCATTGCAGTGCCTAGCACATCATAGATGCTATGTTAAAAAATGCATACATCTACACGTCAAAAAAAAAAAAATGCATACATGAATGAATGCTGGATGGATGAACAAATGAATGAACAAAACTCTGATTAGCCAAACACTGTTATCCTAGGTTGAGGAAAGTCAGGCAGAGGTCTTAGCAGATGCAGAGTCTCGAAGGTCTCAGGAAAATACATTACCCCAAGAGTGTTGGAGGCTATAAATGGACTCCAGATGGTGGCATGTTCAGATCAGCAGGGAAGAAAGATGATTTTAGCATCAGTATGTAGAGTGCTTTAAAATAGGGAGACCCTGAAAGTTGCACAGCCAGCAAAGCAGGTTACAGAATCCCAAGCATGAAGTATTAGCGTGGTAACCCATAAAATCAGTTTAACAGAAACTTCTGTGTTTTCCTTATCCTACTCACATCTGTGCATTCTGTACATAGACAGTATATTAAAAAGAAGAGACATCACTTTGCAGACAAAGGTTCATCTAGTCAAAGCTATGGTTTTTCCAGTAGTCATATACAAATGTGAGAGTTGGACCATAAAGAAGGCTCAGTGCCAAAGAACTGATGCTTTTGAACTGTGGTGTTGGAGAAGACTCTTGAGAGTCCCTTGGACTGCAAGGAGATCCAACCAGTCCATCCTAAAGGAGATCAGTCCTGGGTGTTCATTGGAAGGACTGATGCTGAAGCTGAAACTCCAATACTTTGGCCACCTGATGTGAAGAGCCTCCTCATTAAAGAAGACCCTGATGGTGGGAAAGACTGAAGGTAAAAGGAGAAGCGGGTGGCAGGGGATAAGATGGTTAGATAGCATCACTGACTCAATAGACATGAGTTTGAGCAAACTCTGGGAGATGGTAAAGGACAGGGAAGCCTGGCATGCTGCAGGCCATGGGGTTGCAATGAGTTGGACCCAACTTAATGACTGAACAACAAAAATATTTTGTGCATAGTTTCCATGCTAATTAAATGAGATGATGTTTATAAAGCTGTTTGCAAACTTCAAAGCATTACACCTAAAGCACTGCCTTTCTGTAGGGGTGAAAGAGAAGGGACGGATGAGATGATGCCTTGGAGAAAGCGGAGCCTTTCTCCAAGGCAGAAGGAGTAGGAAAGTAAATAGGGTGTCAAAGGTCATGTTCAACCAGAAGACAGAGACCTTTGACAATATGTTTCTCCCCGTCTGTGAATGTGAAGCATTTGTAGCCCTGATGAAAGCCAAGCACAGAGTAAGCCATGAGAAAATCTGCCTGAGTGCATTCTGGCAACATTGTATGAGTTCAAATTGGCATTTGAAGGTCTGGATGAGAATATAGAGATGTGGGGCTAGAGAACACTCAGAGCAGGGAGGTCTCCTAAGTTCTTAAACATAAAGGAGGTCTTCTGAAGAAAATGACAGCAAGGGACAAGGCTGTTGTTTTCATGTATCTGGAATATACAGAGGAGAAATTGGATTCATTCTAAACAGTTAAGACTGTTTCTTCTTAGCATAATAAAGACTTTTCTATCCATTTAAATCCATGTTGAACTTAAACAGTCTGTGTGTGTGTGTGTGTGTGTGTGTGTGTGTCTGTGTCTGTGTCTGTGTCTGTGAGAGCTCAGTCATGTCTGACTCTTTGTGACCCCAGGGACTGCAGCCCACCGGGCTCTTTTGTCCATGGGGATTCTCCAGGCAAGAATACTGGAGAGGAGTGCCATTTCCTTCTCTAGTATTCTTACCCTTGCAAAATGAGCGGACTTCATGGAATTTCATTTTATCAGATGCATGGTTGGATTCAGTGACCTGAACACTGGGGTTTTTCACCAGCCCTAGTGAATACTGAGGCGGTTATATGGAGCAGCAGTTCTCAAAGTGTGGCCTGGGGACCTCTGGGATTCCTCAAGACCCTTGCAGGGTTTTCATAAGGTCAAAACTGTTCTCTTAATAATGCCAAAATGCTATTTGTCTTTTTTGTTGTCATTTTTCGAAGAGGTGTTTTCCAGAGGCTACGGCCATGTGACACTGCAGCAGACGGAATGCAGGAACGGAGAAGAGACTCCAGCAGCTTCTACTAAGCCAAACATCAAGGAAGCTAACTAAAATATACACAAGGCCATTCGTTTCACTAAACTTTGTTTTGTTTTGGAAAACCATTATTTTTCATAAAACATTTCTATTAACATAATCAGTTTATTAAATGCATTAATAAGTAATTTTTTTAAATTCTGCTCTTTTCAATTTTAAAATAGTAGGTATCCACAGGTATGACCCACAGGAAAACAAAAGCTCTTCGAGACCCTCAATAATTTAAAGGTATAAAGGGGTCCCAAAAAACGGTCAGAAAAAGAAAATTGTCTCTGATAATAAGAAAAGAGGGAGGGACTTCGCTGGTGGTCCAGTGGTTAGTGCTCCGAGCTCCCAGCAAAGGGGCCACAGGTTCCATCCCTGCTCAAAGAACCAAGATCTCAGAAGCCATGCAGCACAGCTGGAAAAAATAAAAAAACTAAAAAAGAAGAGAGAAAGAAAGAAAAGAAGGAAGAAGAAAGGAAAAAAGAAAGAAAGTAGGGAGATGTGAACAGGCTAAAGAAACCGTTCTGCCCTCCCACTTCCCAGTTTTGCTGAGTTAACACCACCTTCATCCTGACAGAGAACTAGGGTTTTCCACAAAGGTGGCTAGTAGAGGTATCTGGGTGGTGGAATGGAAGACCCATGCTTTGGAAACAGATGGGCCTGAGTTTGAACCCAGATTTTTCCACCTTCTAGAGGCCTTAAATTACTTGGCCTCTCTGAGCCTCCATGATCTGTTCTGTTTATTATTAAGACTACCAGGTTGTTGAGATTAGACAAGATCTTCTGGACTCTGTGGGAGAAGGCGAGGGTGGGATGTTTCGAGAGAATAGCATCGAAACATGTATATTATCTAGGGTGAAACAGATCACGAGCCCAGGCTGGATGCATGAGACAAGTGCTCGGGCCTGGTGCACTGGGAAGACCCAGAGGGATCAGGTGGAGAGGGAGGTGGGAGGGGGGATCAGGATGGGGAATACATGTAAATCCATGGCTGATTCATGTCAATGTATGACAAAAACCACTACAATATTGTAAAGTAATTAGCCTCCAACTAATAAAAATAAATGAAAAAAAAAAAGATCTTCATGTAGAATCTAACCCAGTGAAAGTGAAGTCACTCAGTCGTGTCTGATTCTTTGCGGCCCCATGGATTGTAGCCTACCAGGCTCCTCTGTCCATGGGATTTTCCAGGCAAGAGTACTGGAGTGGATTGCCATTTCCTTCTCCAGGGGATCTTCCCAACCCAGGGATCGAACCTGGGTCTCCCGCCGTGTAAGCAGAGGTTTTTACCGTCTGAGCCACCAGGGAAGTCCTGGTGAGATACAACCCAGGTGGATCCCTCTTAAATTACAGCTCCCACGTGGCTGTTGATTAATCCCAGGTGAAGCCCAGGGAAGCAGCATGACCTGGTGAACAAACGGTGGTCTACACATGATTTTCACCAATTCTCCCCACATAATCCCCTCTCTAGACAAACCCCAAATCTTTAGACAGGTTATTCCTGAAGCACTGACTTTACCGTCAAGCCCTGAAACATAACTTCCTCATCCTCTCTACTCTGAATACAGCTGTGGGGGAGGAGAACAAACATTAAACAGGGAATCGAAAACCTAGGCCATGTCCCACATTTATTGATTTATTAGCTCTGTGACCTTCAACCGGCACTTCGTCTCTTTGAGCCCATTTCCTCATCCATGAAACAGGGAATAATAAAAGTCTCTGGGGTGGTTATGAAAGCTAAACTAAATAATGCCTATGAAAACAGCGAGCAAACAGTAAAATACATATATATATATGTTGTTGTCATTAACAAATCTCATCTATTTTATGTTTAAAATTGATCTAACTTAAAAAATTTCACAATGACTACTTAATCAAAATTATCTCCAGGTAACTCCCTGAAATCCTAACCAGGCCACCACGCTATCTCTGCCAAGTGCCTAGGTTTGATCCCTGGTCAGGGAACTAACAGTGTTAAAACTCAGGCTGACTGCAAGCCATGCAGTCAAAAAAAAAAAAAGAAGGAAAGAAAAAAACATTATCTCCACACATACCCACGTGTAAGTGTGTGTATGACTGGATAGTAACATGAACTTTGCACACATTTTTACAAGCCCACAAACTTTGTGACTGTCTTCTGGGCAATCTCCCCAATTAGTTTTTCTAAAGTCTGAAGTCAAGCCCTGATAAAGAGAAACACTATGACATATCAATCTTTATTTCTAAATACATTTACTTAAAAGTGGTAGTAATGTTGAAAAGAGCAGCAACGAAGAACTTTCTTAGAAAATTAAAATGTGACACACATCTGGTTCTCTCCCTATGACCTGGTCTCTTAGGAGGGAAGAGAAAGTTTGAGGAGACGTTTGCAAGGGTAAGAATTTATAACTGCTATTAGCAGAGCTGCTAACGAAATCTTTTATCTGCAGGTGCTCTTTTATGTCTATTGATTTAGAAATAGGAAAAGCTGTTAGTCATAAAGTTCCTGTTTATTCCTGATGAAATGTCAAAACCTGCATTGTCAAGGCTGAAAGAACCTGACTCCGTTCTCCACTCGATTCAGGATGAGCCAGTTTTGGTGATGGTCCACTGAGTTACATGCATATTTATTATCCTTGGCTCCTCTTTGGCTAATGTCATTCCTTCTAAATACCATGTAAATTCCCCCTCACTTACAGTGTTGTTCTCTGCATGGTGGGCATTATAGGCAACTGTAGTATTATGATTTCAGATCAAAATTGATACTGTTTCACTTTTCAAATGTGTCGATTTGAAACATGTTTGCAGATACCATTCACAATGGTAACAATAGAATGTCATATTTATTTTCAAGGGAGACTCAGAGGATCAACAGGCCTTAATGTTTGTTAAGTCTTAATAGTTCTTCTCAAGCTGTATGGACAAGATACTTTTTAGACCTCTGCTTATGGTGTAGACATCAGAAAAGAAGATGAACTCAAGAGTCCATGAAATCACAGGAAAGACTTGGAAGCACTGTTGGAAGCTGAAAGAGCTACATCTTTGGCCTCAGTCCCTTCATTTGCAAAATGAGGAACAACTTGCCTCATCAGATCACTGTGGAGAAAACATGAGAGGGTACGTGTAAAGCACCTAGAACAATGAAGGCACAGTCAGGAGCACAGGCTTGTGAGAGGATATTTTTATTACTCTTCAATCTGAGCTATAGAGATTCAAAAAGGGCTGGGAACTTCCTGAAATCATATGAAAAATGCCTGCTTACTTCTCTGATGAAAGAGACATGGGTGTCATCAGATTTTCAAAATAGGTACGTGTGTGCCTGCCAAGTTGTTTTAGTTTGTCTGATTCTGTGCGACCCTATGGACTGTAGCCGACCGGGCTCGTCTGTCCATGGGATTCTCCAGGCAAGAATACTGGAGTGGGCTGCTGTGCCCCCCTCTTCAAAATAGGCACCCTAGTCACAAAATTTCTAAGACCCATGGCACTTGGGTTGAGCCTAACTTTCTAAATATGAGTGTGTATATACAGACCACAGATGAAGACAGAAGTAAGCTGCCCCACTTACACTTGCGGCATTAATTATGATGTCCACCACAACGTAAAGGATTGCTCCTTCGTTAGTGGACCCATATCTAGTACAAATGGATCTCCCTCCAGCACCTAACACCACCACCACAAGATACAAACCTGAAAATGAGCAAAAGTTAACAATCCACACTGGTCATTAGGGAGCCCAGTACCTGCTGGCCAAGAGGTTCTGGGAAGGATTGAAGGCAGTCTGGGAAGGGGCAAAACAAGTGGAAACCCGACATTTCTGTTGATGCTTACATCCTAAAAATACCACAAAGAAGTGACAACCATCACAGGACCAGGTATGAGAGGGAAAATGCTAGAGGAGGAGACAGCAAAGAAGGCACTTGCAGGAGGCTGCTTTACTTTCTGTTTCAATTTTGCATTTTTCTTTCAAAGACAGCACAGATTCTCTGTAAGAAGAAAAAGACAGATGGGATGACAGAATTTTGTGCCTGTTTTCTGGAGCATTTACTAGAGAATTTATGACTCTTTGTAGTTACTATTGGGTATGCACTTAGAATAATTTTCTGCCATGACAACAGGTAGTCCTCATAAAATTTCAATCTCTAACAAGAGGGCAGAGATGTTGCTTTTCTAGTGTTTCTGCCTTTTAGTTTGCATATAAATAACCCTGAATAGCTACTCAGTATTCTAAATAATTGAAGCTGCCTTGCTTGAAATCAACTATATTATTGGTGGTGAAAAAATAATTAATTCATTCTTCTCTCTGGACAATGTGGACAACTTCCTGGAACAGGCCTTATTACTTGAAAATCACATACCTTTCGCTCACGTTACATATCTCCAGGCTCAAACTAAGAATGATGCCGATTTTGCCTTAAGAAGCATATCAACATTTGATGTTCTTCCTTCTTTCTGTCTTAATTATAGATCATGCTCAGGAATCAAAGAGCCAATATTTATAGAACACCAATCCTGTGCTCAGCACTGTGTGAGCTACAGATGTGGATGGTGGCCTTCATTCCCTCCAGGAACTCAGGAAGTAATCGGGAGAGTTAAAATAATCACATTTGAAAAGAGAGAAAACTAGTCAATAGTCCCTAAGCCCTACTGTGGTCTGTTGTTGGGATGGGAAGATAACTGGGGGTACATGCCCTCTGGGAATCAGTCTGCCACACAGGAGATGCAGCAGGCATGGGTTCAGTCCCTGGGTCAGGAAGATCTCCTGGAGAAGGAAATGGAAACCCACTCCAGTATTTTTGCCTGGGAAATTCCATGGACAGAGGAGCCTGATGGGCTACAGTCCATGGGGTCGCAAAAGAACTTGACACAACTTAGAAACTAAATAACAACAATGACATTCCCTCCGTAGCAGGGGTGTTTTCTTAGTAGGAACTGTTTGGGGGGAAGAGTTTATAAGACTTGTAGAACTTCAAAAGAAGGGGTAAAGACAACTGAGACTTGGCACAACTAAAGAAGACATTGTGGCTAGGGATGTTTTGAAGGATGAGAAGAATTTAGACAGGCAAACAGTGGGAAGAAAGAAGATCATGGAAGTAGAAAAGACCAGCTTTGCATGACGCCCAGGGCTGGGGGCAGTACACAAGCTGGATACCCATATCCACTGGCTCTGGAAATGGTCCTGACTTGCTCATGGTTAGAGGAAAAAGCAAAGCATGTTGAGTAATGGAGAAGGAGAGCGTGCTGGGCTGTGTGGGACAGGCTAGATTGTGGAGGGCCTCGAAAGTCCAGCCCAGAACACTGGAAGGTGTGTGGTAATCCATAGGGAGCACAGTATGTTTCTTAGTTGGGGATGGCCACAATGGACTCATGTTTGGGGATAATTAGCAGAAAAACAGGAGGCAGAGTTGCCTGGAATATCTGGAATTAATATCAAGGAGGCAGACTTGGAGATAACCAAGGGGACTCCCAGGTGAGGTGATGACACCTGATGCTATTAAACAGTCTAAGTGGGAGTAGAGAAGCAAAGAAGAGATGAGCATCTGGAAGGAAAACCCGACCAGATGGGAACGGAAGATGAGAGAGGAGTCAGGCAGGGACGGTCCCTTTAACACGCAGCCCCACACAGTTTTGGTGCTCAGGGCCTTTGTCTAGGGTAAGATAATGTCAAATCTTCAATCCAGTAAACTACCTTGCTGTTATTCAAACAAAAGAAAAACAGGGAAATATTATTAAATTTTAGGAAACAAATTCTGGGAAGCCAAACAAGGGATTTTGTGCTTTACAGTTCAATGCTAACTCCGTCTGCATCAGAGCCGAACTAATACCCCAACAGGTTGCTAGGAGAAATTATCTTGAAAGACGTGTTTAAACGAAAGACAGAAAAAAAAAGAAGAAAAAAGAAAAAAAAAAAGAAAGAAAGAAAAAAAAAATTTTTTTTCCCTAATTAAAAAAATCGTAAAAATCTATGAAAATGAAAGTTAAGGAGTAATGGGGGAGTAATAGGGGATTTTAAAGGAAAATAAAAGAGAAAAAATAAAAAAGAAAAAAAAGAAAAAAGTAAAATTATATCTAGGAGTTTCTCTAGAGCTGTTGCGGTCAGTGTGGGTTCGGCTCAGTTTCGGATAGCTCCTCGTTCCAGCTTACACTTCTCGGTATCTACAGGCCCCTTACGGTGTAGTCGGTGTTTTCTAGAGGGATTTTAATCTGTTGCACCAGTCCCTTCTGAAGCCGTTCCCTTTGTTTATTTGACTTCTGTTTGCCGGTCTCTTCAGAGCCTCATTTCTGCCCTGACACAGGCGGGCGGAGGTGGACTCTTATTCAGGTAGCTAGTTCCGTCGCTCTGCGGGGAGGGGCTGGGGCTGCCGGGAGGGGCTGGCGCTGCTTTCTCCGTCTGCGCTGCTCAGGCTCCCGGCTGTTCTATATGGAGCGCGGCCCGCGCTGCGCGAGTTTCCAGCTCTCGGGTGTTCCACAAAAGCGCGGAGCGAAAAGCTGCGCCTGCTCTCTGTGCCTTCCCCGTCAGAGCGGTCCAGGCAGCCAGGGGCTTGGTGGGCGCACTCTACCCAGGTGTGGCACGCCCACTCCCTTCCGCGGACCCAGTCTCAGTTTCTGCTGGCGCCAGTCGGGTGCGCGCGCCTTCCGCCCTCCATGTCCCCAGCCCCAGTCCCCGCCCGCGCCGGTCGGGTGCCTGCGCCCTGTGTCTCGCCGCGACCTTCCCCTCCCCCCTGCCTCCTGCCTCCTGCGGGGCTGGGCCGGTCTGCAGCCTGCGAGCTCTTCTCTGGACTTTCTCGGTCTCTTTGTTCTGCGAACGGCTGGCAGTGTGTTCGGGCCAGTTAATGTACTCTCTTTTGGTCTCCCACAGTTCAAGTTGGCACCTCACAGAAGCTCCCTCCGATTGTCCTCAGGGCACTCAGGCCCGGACCCTACCCCAAGCAATGCCGCCCAAGACTCCCTTCCCGGGACGAATCTCCGTCCTCAGCTCTTTTGTCTCACTTTTTATCTTTTATATTTTGTCCTACCTCCTTTCGAAGACAATGGGCTGCTTTTCTGGGCGCCTGATGACCTCACCTAGCGATCAGAAGTTGTTCTGTGAAGTTTGCTCTGCGTTCAGTTATTCTTTTGATGAATTTGTAGGAGAGAAAGTGGTCTCCCCGTCCTACTCCTTAGGAGTATATCTACCTAAAGAAACAAAAGACCTATACATAGAAAACTATAAAACACTGATGAAAGAAATCAAAGAGGACACAAACAGATGGAGAAACACACCGTGTTCATGGATTGGAAGAATCAATATTGTCAAAATGGCTATTCTACCCAAAGCAATCTATAGATTCAATGCAATCCCTATCAAGCTACCAATGGTATTTTTCACAGAACTAGACCAAAGAATTTCACAATTTGTATGGAAATACAAAAAACCTCGAATAGCCAAAGTAATCCTGAGAAAGAAGAATGGAACTGGAGGAATCAACCTGCCTGACTTCAGACTCTACTACAAAGCCACAGTCATCAAGACAGTATGGTACTGGCACAAAGACAGAAATATAGATCAATGGAACAGAATAGAAAGCCCAGAGATAAATCCACGAACCTATGGACACCTTATCTTTGACAAAGGAGGCAAGGATATACAATGGAAAAAAGACAACCTCTTTAACAAGTGGTGCTGGGAAAACTGGTCAACCACTTGTAAAAGAATGAAACTAGAACACTTTCTAACACCATACACAAAAATAAACTCAAAATGGATTAAAGATCTAAATGTAAGACCAGAAACTATAAAACTCCTAGAGGAGAACATAGGCAAAACACTCTCCGACATAAATCACAGCAGGATCCTCTATGACCCACCTCCCAGAATATTGGAAATAAAAGCAAAACTAAACAAATGGGACCTAATGAAACTTAAAAGCTTTTGCACTACAAAGGAAACTATAAGTAAGGTGAAAAGACAGCCCTCAGATTGGGAGAAAATAATAGCAAATGAAGAAACAGACAAAGGATTAATCTCAAAAATATACAAGCAACTCCTGAAGCTCAGTTCCAGAAAAATAAATGACCCAATTCAAAAATGGGCCAGAGAACTAAACAGACATTTCTCCAAAGAAGACATACAGATGGCTAACAAACACATGAAAAGATGCTCAACATCACTCATTATTAGAGAAATGCAAATCAAAACCACAATGAGGTACCATTACACGCCAGTCAGGATGGCTGCTATCCAAAAGTCTACAAGCAATAAATGCTGGAGAGGGTGTGGAGAAAAGGGAACCCTCTTACACTGTTGGTGGGAATGCAAGCTAGTACAGCCGCTATGGAAAACAGTGTGGAGATTTCTTAAAAAACTGGAAATAGAACTGCCATATGACCCAGCAATCCCACTTCTGGGCATACACACTGAGGAAACCAGATCTGAAAGAGACACGTGCACCCCAATGTTCATCGCAGCACTGTTTATAATAGCCAGGACATGGAAGCAACCTAGATGCCCATCAGCAGATGAATGGATAAGGAAGCTGTGGTACATATACACCATGGAATATTACTCAGCCGTTAAAAAGAATTCATTTGAACCAGTCCTAATGAGATGGATGAAACTGGAGCCCCTTATACAGAGTGAAGTAAGCCAGAAAGATAAAGAACATTACAGCATACTAACGCATATATATGGAATTTAGAAAGATGGTAACGATAACCCTATATGCAAAACAGAAAAAGAGACACAGAAATACAGAACAGACTATTGAACTATGTGGGAGAATGTGAGGGTGGGATATTTCAAAAGAACAGCATGTATACTATCTATGGTGAAACAGATCCCCAGCCCAGGTGGGATGCATGAGACAAGTGCTCGGGCCTGGTGCACTGGGAAGACCCAGAGGAATCGGGTGGAGAGGGAGGTGGGAGGGGGAATCGGGATGGGGAATACGTGTAAATCTATGGCTGATTCATATCAATGTATGACAAAACACCAAAAAAAAAAACGAAAGACAGGATTAAGGCCCTCATCATTTACAGACTGACCTGGTTCAAAGGAAGTCCATTTAGATGTCATGGGTGGATTTACACGAGTCCGTAGATTTATCCAGAGTCGATCTGAAATCTTCCCTCGGTATAATACCTTAACCAATTCACAGGGGAGGCTTTTCTAAATAATTAGACAGAAAATAATAGAGTAACATGCACCTTTACTATTTCCTTTTTACCAGTCAATGAGCAGAAGGTAAATAAGTCGGCAGGGATGCATGGAGTGAGATGCCCATGGCCCTTTAAACCTGTGGTTCTGGCCTTCAACTGGGAGCTGAAGATCATGTGGCAATGAAGGTGATTAAACACCACGGTGGTGGACCCCTGGCTGTCTCACAAAAATCCTTTAAGCCAGCAATACTTCTTAGGATTAATGCACTAATAGCAAAAGATTCACAAAAGATGCGACAGAGAAAAAGCTTCTGTGACAAAACCTTTCCTCTTGGGGCAAAGACAAGCGGTCCTTTCACCAGAGCAGCTGCAGAGGTTGCACGCACGGTCAGGTGAGGCCTGGCTAACGCATTCATCCACAGCCTTGTCCCAGGGCGCCGCATTCCAGAACTGTGGGCCTGGCCGTAAGGGCCTAGAAGGTTGAAACCTACTCAGTGTAGAGTGTCCTCAGCAGTGTTCTGAGCAGTCACTGAGGATAGTTGCTTTATAGGATTTTGAAGACCTGAGAAGACATGCTCAACACCAGCCTGAGAGTAACGAGGAAGGGCTTAGGGTCAGCGGGCTTAGCAGAAGCTTTACTGCCACCCAGGGCAGCTTGTATTGTTGCTCAGAAGTCTGTTTCTCTCACAGTCACTTGGACTCCTATTCAGAAGCAACTCCCCCAGCTGCACCCCCGTGGACCATGAAAACTTCACACCAGGTATCACGGCAGCCCCATAAGGAAACATGAGGCTCAGGCACAGCCAACTTATTAAAACCACTCCACCCCAGTGCAGACACACCTGCCCATCACAGAGATGGGCAGAGCAGGAGCACAGGCCAAGCAAAGCCAGTAAGGACTCAGTGGAAGGAGAGGAGGGAGAGGGAGACGCGTGGGGAGAGTAACAGATTTACCATCCCATGTGTAAAACAGAGAGCCAGTGAGAATCCGCTGCATGACTCAGGGAACTCAGACAGGGGCTCTGACACAGGCTGAAGGGTGGGATGAGATGGAAGACGGGAGGGAGGTCGGGAAGGAGGGGACATGGGTGCACCTATGGCTGATTCTTGTTGATGCAGGACACAAAACCACAAAATCCTGTAAAGCAACTATCCTTCAATTTAAAAAGATTTTTTTAAAAGCCAGTAAGTTCTGAAAAGACTGGGCTTTGGTGTTTATAGAAGAAATAAATGCAGCACAGTTGACGACACAAAGACATGTCCACTAGGCAGGGCTTTAGAACACCCTTTCTGCAAGGAGAGGCTCCAGGGTTCACCAGTAGATGAACCACTTACCTCCGTACCAGAGAAAGAACTGGATGCAGTGTTGTTGTTTAGTTACTAAGTCATGTCTGACTCTTGCGACCCCATGGACTGTAGCGCACCACGCTCCTCTGTCCATGGAATTCTCCAGGCAAGAATACTGGAGTGCGTTGCTATTTCCTTTTCCAGGGGATCTACCCGACCTAGGGACTGAACCCGAGTCTCCTGCATTGGCAGATTCTTTACCATTGAGCCACCAGGAAAGCCCCAATGCAATATACCATCTTGTTAAATTAGAAACCACAGCAGCATCTTTAAATATGGATGTTTCATATGCACACACAGGTAGAAAGAAGGCAGGTAGCCCTAGTTTTGGTTCCCCTAGAATCACATCCTAACATAAGAATTCTAGAGCAAGTAATGTCCTTGGGAGATGCGTTTTGCAGAGGAAGGATGGAGAGCTTCCAAAGAGATATGAAGGGAGCCAAGAAAAGGTGCATCTCAAGAAAGATTAACTTCAGTTCAATTCAGTCGCTCAGTCATGTCCAACTCTTTGCAACCCCATGGACTGTGCACGCCAGGCCTCCCTGTTCATCACGAACTCCCAGAGCCTGCTCAAACTCATGTCCATTGAATTGGTGATGCCACCAAACTATCTCATTAACTGCCATCCCCTTCTCCTCCTGCCCTCAAGCTTTCCCAGCATCAGGATCTTTTCAAATGAGTCAGCTCTTCCCATCAGCTGGCCAAAGTATTGGAGTTTCAGCTTCAACATCATTCCTTCCAATGAACATTCAGGACTGATCTCCTTTAGGATGGACTGCTTGGATCTCCGTGCAGTGCAAGGGACTCGCAAGAGTCTTCTCCAACACCACAGTTCAAAAGCATCAGTTCTTCAGCATTCAGCTTTCTTTATAGTCCAACTCTCACAGCCATACATGACCACTGGAAAAACCATAGCCTTGACTAGATGGACCTTTGTTGGCAAAGTAATGTCTCTGCCTTTCAATATGCTGTCTAGGTTGGTCATAACTTTTCTTCCAAGGAGTAAGCTTCTTTTTATTTCACGGCTGCAATCACCATCTGCAATGATTTTGGAGCCCAAAAAAATAAAGTCAGCCACTGTTTCCACTGTTTCTCCATCTATTTGCCATGAAGTGATGGAACCGGATGCCATGATCTTTTCTGAATGTTGAGCTTTAAGCCAACTTTTTCACTCTCCTCCTTCACTTTCATCAAGAAGCTCTTTAGTTCCTCTTCACTTTCTGCCATAAGGGTGGTGGTCATCTGCATATCTGAGGTTATCGATATTTCTCCCGTCAATCTTGATTCCAGCTTGTGCTTCTTCCAGCCCAGCGTTTCTCATGATGTACTCTGCATAAAAGTTAAATAAGCAGGGTGACAATATACAGCTTTGATGAACTCTTTTTCCTATTTGGAACCAGTCTGTTGTTCCATGTCCAATTCTAACTGTTGCTTCTTCTGCATACAGGTTTCTCAAGAGGCAGGTCAGGTGGTCTGGTATTCCCATCTCTTGAAGAATTTTCCAGTTTATTGTGATCCACACAGTCAAAGGCTTTGGCATAGTGAATAAAGCAGAAGTAGATGTTTTCTGGAACTCTCTTGCTTTTTTGATCCAGTGGATGTTGGCAATTTGATCTCTGGTTCCTCTGCCTTTTCTAAATCCAGCTTGAACATCTGGAAGTTCATGGTTCACGTATTGCTGAAGCCTGGCTTGGAGAATTTTGAGCATTACTTTACTAGTGTGTGAGATGAGTGCAATTGTGTGGTAGTTTGAGCATTCTTAGGGATTGCCTTTCTTTGGGACTGGAATGAAAACTGACCTTTTCCAGTCCTCTGGCCACTACTGAGTTTTCCAAATTTCCTGACATACTGAGTGCAGCACTTTCACAACATCATCTTTTAGGATTTGAGATAGCTCAACAGGGATTCCATCACCTCCACTAGCTTTGTTCGTAGTGATGCTTTCTAAGGCCCACTTGACTTCACATTCCAGGATGTCTGGCTCTAGGTAAGTGATCACACCATCGTGATTAACTGAGTCATGAAGATCTTTTTTGTACAGTTCTTCTGTGTATTCTTGCCACCTCTTCTTAATATCTTCTGCTTCTGTCAGGTCCATACCATTTCTGCCCTTTATTGAGCCCATCTTTGCATGAAATGCTCCCTTGTATCTCTAATTTTCTTGAAGAGATCTCTAGTCTTTTCCACTCTATTTTTCCCTCTATTTCTTTGCATTGATCACTGAGGAAGGCTTTATTATCTCTCCTGCTATTCTTTGGAACTCTGCATTCAAATGGGAATATCTTTCCTTTTCTTCTTTGCTTTTTGCTTCTTTTCTTTTCACAGCTATTTGTAAGGCCTCCTCAGACAGCCATTTTGCTTTTTTGCATTTCTTTTTCTTGGGGATGGTCTTGATCCCTATCTCCTATACAATGTCACAAACCTCTGTCCATAGTTCATCAGGCACTCTATCTATCAGATCTAGTTCCTTAAATCTATTTTTCACTTCCACTGTGTAATCATAAGGGATTTGATTTAGGCCATACCTGAATGGTTTAGTGGTTTTCCCCACTTTGCTCAATTTAAGTCTGAATTTGGCAATAAGGAGTTCATGATCTGAGCCACAGTCCACTCCTGGCCTTGTTTTTGTTGACTGTATAGAGCTACTCCATCTCTGGCTGCAAAGAATATAATCAATCTGATTTCAGTGAAGGCCATCTGGTGATGTCCATGTGTAGAGTCTTTTCTTGTGTTGTTGGAAGAGGGTGTTTGCTATGACCAGTGCGTTCTCTTGGCAAAACTTTATTAGCCTTTGCCGTGCTTCATTCTTTACTCCAAGGCCAAATTTGCCTATTACTCCAGGTGTTTCTTGACTTCCTACTTTTGCATTCCAGTCCCCTATAATGAAAAGGACATCTTTTTTGTGTGTTGGTTCTAGAATGTCTTTTAGGTCTTCATAGAACCATTCAACTTCACCTTCTTCAGCATTACTGGTTGGAGCATAGACATGGATTACCATGATATTGAATGGCTTGCCTTGGAAACGAACAGAGATCATTCTGTCATTTTTGAGATTGCATCCAAGTACTGCATTTCAGACTCTTTTGTTGACTATGATAGCTACTCCATTTCTTCTAAGGGATTCCTGCCCACAGTAGTAGATATAATGGTCATCTGAATTAAATTCACCCATTCCAGTCCATTTTAGTTCACTGATTCCTAGAATGTCGACGTTCACTCTTACCATCTTCTGTTTGACCACTTCTAATTTGCCTTGATTCATGGAACTAACATTGGTTCCATGCTATATTGCTTTTACAGCATTGGACCTTGCTTCTATCACCAGTCACATCCACAACTAGGTGTTGTTTTTGCTTTGGCTCCATCCCTTCATTCTTTCTGAAGTTATTTCTCCACTGATCTCCAGTAGCATATTGGGCACCTACCAACCTGGGAGTTCATCTTTCAGTGTCCTATCTTTTTTGCCTTTTCATACTGTTCACGGGGTTCTCAAGGCAAGAATACTGAAGTGGTTTGCCATTCCCTTCTTCAGTGGACCACATTCTGTCAGACATCTCCACCGTGACCCGTCCGTCTTGGGTGGCCCCACACGGCATGACTTAGTTTCATTGAGTTAGACAAGGCTGTGGTCCTGTGAACAGATTGGTTAGTTTTCTGTGATTGTGATTTCAGTGTTTCTGCTCTCTGATGCCCTCTCTCAGTACCTACCATCTTACTTGGGTTTCTCTTACCTTGGATGTGGGGTATCTCTTCACAGCTGCTCCAGCAAAGCACAGCTGCTGCTCCTTACCTTGGACGTGGGGTATGTCCTCACGGCCGCCACTCACAGCTTAATCAAGAAAGATTAAGGGAGCTTAATCCTGCTGGAGAATTCTGCAAGCTTCTGGAGTTACCTGAGTTATCATGTTTGAGGATGAGGGATCTAGGGTATTTATACTCCAGTTCCTATGGGTCATAAAGCATCAATTCTCTGACATTTTCAGTCTGCCCTGAGCACTGACAAAGTAGGTTTCAGGCACGAGGAAAAAGCCTCCAAGCCACTGACAAGATGCTTGCAGTTTAATGTCTGGCTGGTATGTGCCACAGCCACAAGGCAGAGGGAATGTGGGCAGGATATGGGCGGGATCTGCCACACAGGTCTTCCTCAGAAAATCTCTCAAATATTAGGCCAGGAGACAGTTTTTAAGCAAACATGTTGTTTCTCCCAAAATATATTTTTCTCCCATATCCTTCAAGAAGATCCCCATTTCCTGTTTTCTGAAGTTACATCACTAGGAAGAGGCAAAGGTCCAAAAGAAGAAGCAGGTGTTAATTTGATAGGGCTGCCAGAACAAAATGTCACAGACTGAAGGGTGGGATGAAGAGTGAGGTGGGAAGGAGGCTGGGAGGGAGGGGACATGTATGTACCTATACTACCTATTGCATGCACAACAGAAATTCGTTTTCTTTTTTTTTCATTGTTTTAAAAAAATAATTTTATTTATTTTTTTGGCTGTGCTGGGTCTTTGTTGCTGCACAGGCTTTTCTCTAGTGTGGCGAGAGGCAGTTACTCTCTAGCTGTGGTGTGCAAGCTTCTCACTGTGGTGGCTCCTCTTGGTGCAGAGCACGGGTCCTAGGGCACACAGCCTACAGTAGTTTCAGTTCCTGGGTTCTAGAGCACAGGCTCAACAGCTGTGGTACATGGGGTATTTGCTTCGTAGCATGTGGGATCTTCTCAGATCAGGGATCGAACCTGTGTCTTCTGCATTAGCAGACAGGTTTTGTACTACTAAGCTACCAGGAAAGCCCCAGAAATTCATTTTCTGACAGTTCTGGAGGCTGGAAGTCCAAGATTAAGGTGTCAGCAGGTCAGGTTTCTCCTGAAGCCTCTCTCCTTGGCTTGTAGATGGCACCTTCCCTGTGCATGCCCCACCCTGTGTCCCTTTATGTCTCCAAACTTCCTCCTCCTATAAGAACCACAGTCAGAATGAATTGGGGCCCACTTATAGCTCAACATTCAGAAAACAAATATCGGGGCATCCGGTCCCATCACTTCATGGCAAATAGATGTAGAAACAGTGGAAACAGTGACAGACTATTTTTGGGGGCTGCAAAATCACTGCAGCTGGTGATTGCAGCCATGAAATCAAAAGACGCTTACTTCTTGGAAGAAAAGTTATGACCAACCTAGACAGCATATTAAAAAGCAGAGACGTCTATGGCATTCTTAATTTTGAAGCTTACTTGTCTTAAAGGGGTCCTTAACTATTAAAATAATAGAATCACAAAAAAAAAAAAAAAAGCAGAGACGTTACTTTGCCAACAAAGGTCCATCTAGTCAAGGCTATGGTTTTTCCAGTAGTCATGTATTAATGTGAGAGTTGGACTATAAAGAAAGCTGAATGCTGAAGAATTGATGCTTTTGAACTGTGGTGTTGGAGAAGACTCTTGAGAGTCTCTTGGACTCCAAGGAGATCCAACCAGTCCATCCTAAAGGAAATCAGTCCTGAATATTCAAGGGAAGGACTGATGCTGAAGCTGAAACTCCAATCTTTTGGCCACCTGATGCGAAGAGCTGACTCATTTGAAAAGACCCTGATGCTGGGAGGGATTGGGGGCAGGAGGAGAAGGGGACGACAGAGGATGAGATCGTTGGATGGCATTACCGACTCAATGGACATGAGTTTGAGTAAGCTCTGGGAGTTGGTGATGGACAGGGGGCCTGGTGTGCTGCGGTTCATGGGGTTGCAAAAAGTTGGTCATGACTGAGCTACTGAACTAAACTGAATCATTTAACCTTAATTACCATTTTAAAGTCCCTATCTTCAAACAGAAGCACATTCTGAAGTGCTGGGGTTAGGGCCTCAACATATATGAATTTGAAGGGGGGTTCAAAATTCAGCCTATGACAGAGAGTAATGACCATGTTCATCACTTAGATTTGTAAAATTTCTATTAAGAAGGAAAGCAAGTGTTTTTACCAGGGTCAAACAAACAATTACAGGCAAGAAATGAATAGGTGGAATTTTAACTGCTGTCTTAATTTGGAAAAGACCTTCAACGAGTGCCTTGGGATCTCAGTTCAGGATGTGAGGATAACCTGCAATAAGAACAGCCTTGCCTTTCAGTAAAACTTAGCTCTATTGTCTTAAATCCTGAAATGCAGAGATGGTAACAGAAACAGAAGCGATTAAGAAGAAGTGGCAAGAATACACAGAAGAACTATACAAAAATGGTCTCAGTACTGACTAGCTGACTCCGGGGAGGCGGCGGCGGCGAGACAGCGGGGGTGCGGCCGGGCCGGAGCCCTGCTCCGGCCCCGGCGGCGTGGCGGACAGGAGAGAGGCAGGCGAGGCCGCGTCTACCTGTGCGGCGCAGCCCCGGCATAGCCCGGGTCTGCCGGTGCCCGCCGCTCCATTGTTGGGGGAGGGGGCGGTCTCTGAGCTTGGCGGAGTCCGGGGCCGAGCGGAGGCGCCCCATGGGGAACACGTTGAGTTGTTGCGTGTGCCTCAATGCCAACCGGCGCGTGGGGCCTGCGCCAGACTCCGAGTCTGAGGTCTACGAGGCGGCGGCCGGAGACCCGGTGGCCGTAGCACCGGCGCCGGCTGCCGTGGAACCCACTGAGTTGGATTTCCGAGCGGGTGAAGGCCACCACCTGCAGCACATCAGCGACCGGGAGATGCCCGAAGACTTAGCTTTGGAATCAAACCCTTTTGACCACCCAAGGGCAAGCACAATTTTCCGGAGCAAATCTGTAACGGACGGTATCTCCAGGGAAGCTTACTAAAAAGTATAGCTCATGCCCAACCATATTTCCAGATGACAGCACAGTCAGCGAGCCTAATCTTAGAACCACAATAAAATGCAGAGAACAAAAAAAGAGATGAAGTTTCAGAAACAAGGCTGTGGCCAGGCTTATACTTAAGAAGACACGAACAGTGTTACAATGACGAAAACTATTCCTCAACTTCTGGAAGCCCCTCATAGTCCACAATTGGAGATGCACAGTTCAAAACGCCCTAATCATGGGAATGTTCAAGTTTATTTAAGACAGAGAATTAAAAACGAAACAGGATGCAGACCTTCCTACCTCCCTTGGGGTTGTCCATGGAACATTAAATAATGTCTTCTTAGCATATGAATGTTGACTTTCCAGAACAGTTTGGGAAATGCTACTTGAAAATATTAGTATCCTAGTTTCATTCTTTTACAAGTGGTTGACCAGCTTTCCCAGCACCACTTGTTAAAGAGGTTGTCTTTTTTCCATTGTATATCCTTGCCTCCTTTGTCAAAGATAAGGTGTCCATAAGTTCATGGATTTATCTCTGGGCTTTCTATTCTGTTCCATTGATCTATATTTCTGTCTTTGTGCCAGTACCATACTGTCTTGATGACTGTGGCTTTGTAGTAGAGTCTGAAGTCAGGCAGGTTGATTCCTCCAGTTCTATTCTTCTTTCTCAAGATTACTTTGGCTATTCGAGGTTTTTTGTATTTCCATACAAATTGTGAAATTCTTTGGTCTAGTTCTGTGACAAATACCGTTGGTAGCTTGATAGGGATTGCATTGAATCTATAGATTGCTTTGGGTAGAATAGCCATTTTGACAATATTGATTCTTCCAATCCATGAGCATGGTATGTTTCTCCATCTGTTTGTGTCCTCTTTGATCTCTTTCATCAGTGTTTTATAGTTTTCTATGTATAGGTCTTTTGTTTCTTTAGGTAGATATACTCCTAAGTATTTTGTTCTTTTTGTTGCAATGGTGAATGGTATTGTTTCCTTAATTTCTCTTTCTGTTTTCTCATTGTTGGTATATAGGAATGCAAGGGATTTTTGTGTGTTAATTTTATATCCTGCAACTTTACTATATTCATTGATTAGCTCTAGTAATTTTCTGGTAGAGTCTTTAGGGTTTTCTATGTAGAGGATCATGTCATCTGCAAACAGCGAGAGTTTCACTTCTTCTTTTCCTATCTGGATTCTGAAACTAGAACACTTTCTAACACCATACACAAAAATAAACTCAAAATGGATTAAAGATCTAAATGTAAGACCAGAAACTATAAAACTCCTAGAGGAGAACATAGGCAAAACACTCTCCGACATAAATCACAGCAAGATCCTCTATGACCCACCTCCCAGAATATTGGAAATAAAAGCAAAAATAAACAAATGGGACCTAATGAAACTTAAAAGCTTTTGCACAACAAAGGAAACTATAAGTAAGGTGAAAAGACAGCCCTCAGATTGGGAGAAAATAATAGCAAATGAAGAAACAGACAAAGGATTAATCTCAAAAATATACAAGCAACTCTTGAAGCTCAATTCCAGAAAAATAAATGACCCAATCAAAAAATGGGCCAAAGAACTAAACAGACATTTCTCCAAAGAAGACATACAGATGGCTAACAAACACATGAAAAGATGCTCAACATCACTCATTATCAGAGAAATGCAAATCAAAACCACAATGAGGTACCATTACACGCCAGTCAGGATGGCTACTATCCAAAAGTCTACAAGCAATAAATGCTGGAGAGGCTGTGGAGAAAAGGGAACCCTCTTACACTGTTGGTGGGAATGCAAACTAGTACAGCCGCTATGGAAAACAGTGTGGAGATTTCTTAAAAAACTGGAAATGGAACTGCCATATGACCCAGCAATCCCACTTCTGGGCATACACACTGAGGAAACCAGATCTGAAAGAGACACGTGCACCCCAATGTTCATCACAGCACTGTTTATAATAGCCAGGACATGGAAGCAACCTAGATGCCCATCAGCAGATGAATGGATAAGGAAGCTGTGGTACATATACACCATGGAATATTACTCAGCCGTTAAAAAGAATTCGTTTGAATCAGTTCTAATGAGATGGATGAAACTGGAGCCCCTTATACAGAGTGAAGTAAGCCAGAAAGATAAAGACCATTACAGCATACTAACACATATATATGGAATTTAGAAATATGGTAACGACAACCCTATATGCAAAAACAGAAAAAGAGACACAGAAGTACAGAACAGACTTTTGAACTCTCTGGGAGAAGGTGAGGGTGGGATGTTTCGAAAGAACAGCATGTATTATCTATGGTGAAACAGGTCACCAGCCCAGGTGGGATGCATGAGACAAAGTGCTCGGGCCTGGTGCACTGGGAAGACCCAGAGGAATCGGGTGGAGAGGGAGGTGGGAGGGGGGGATCGGGATGGGGAATACGTGTAAATCTATTGCTGATTCATATCAATGTATGACAAAACCCACTGAAAAAATAAATAAAATTAAAAAAAAAAAAGAAAGAAAGAAAAAAAAAAAAATGGTCTCAGTGACCTAAATAATCACAGTGGTGTGATCACTCACCTAGAGCCGGACATCATGGAATGTGAAGTCAAGTAGGCCTTAGGAAGCATCACTATAAACAAAGTTAGTGGAGGTGATGGAATCCCAGTTGAGCTATTTAAAATCCTGAAAGATGATGCTGTGAAAGTGCTACACTCAATATGTCAGCAAATTTGGAAAGCTCAGCAGTGACCACAGGACTGGAAAAGGTCAGTTTTCATTCCAATCCCAAAGAAAGGCAATGCCAAAGAATATTCAAACTATGCACCATTGCACTCATCTCACAAGCTAGCAAAGTAATGCTCAAAATTCTCCAAGCCAGGCTTCAGCAATACGTGAACCATGAACTTCCAGATGTTCAAGCTGGATTTAGAAAAGGCAGAGGAACCAGAGATCAAACTGCCAACATCCACTGGATCATAGAAAAAGCAAGAGAGTTCCAGAAAACATCTACTTCTGCTTATTGACTATGCCAAAGTCTTTGACTGTGTTGATTCCAACAAACTGTGGAAAGTTCTTCAAGAGATAGGAATACCAAACCACTTGACCTGCCTCCTGAGGAATCTGTATGCAGGTCAAGAAGCAACAGTTAGAACCAGACATGGAACAATGGACTGATTCCAAGTTGGGAAAGGAGTACACCAAGGCTGTATATTGTCACCCTGCTTATTTAACTTCTATGCAGAGTACATCATGTGAAATGCTGGGCTAGATGAAGCATGAACTGGAATCAAGATTGCTGGGAGAAATATCAATAACCTCAGGTATGCAGATAACACCACTCTTATGGTAGAAAGTGAAGAGGAACTAAAGAGCCTCTTGATTAAAGTGAAAGAGGAGAGTGAAAAAGCTGGCTTTAAATTCAGCATTCAAAAAATGATGATCATGGCATCCAGTCCCATAATTTCATGGCAAATAGATGGGGAAACAATGGAAACAGTGACAGATTTTATTTTCTTGGGCTCCAAAATCACTGCAGATGGTGATGACAGCCATGAAACTGAGACACTTCCTCTTTGGAAGAAAAGCTATAACTAACCTAGACAGCATAATAAAAAGCAGAGACATTACTTTACTGACAAAGGTCCATCTAGTCAAAGCTATGGTTTTTCAAGTAGTCATGTACAGATGTGAAAGTTGGGCCAGAAAAAAGGCTGGGTGCCAAAGAACTGATGCTTTTGAGCTGTAGTGTTGGAGAAGACTCTTGAGAGATCCTTGGACTGCAAGGAGATCAAACCACATAATCCTAAAGGAAATCAACCCTGAATACTCATAGGAAGGACTGATGCTGAAGCTGAAGTTCCAATACTCTGGCCACCTGATGCCAAGAGTTGACTCATTGGAAAAGACCCTGATGCTGGGAAAGATTGAGGGCAGGAGGAGAAGGGGATGACAGAGGATGAGATGGCTGGATGGCATCATTGACTCAATGGACATGCGTTCGAGCAAGCTCCGGTAGATGGTGAAAGACAGGCAAGCCTGGAGTGCTACAGTCCATGGGATCAAAAACAGTCTAAGCAACAATTGTATTAAATCATGAAAGCTGTGACAACAAGATGAACTGGCCTCTCCCGAGTGCCTTCTATGCCTCAGGTGCTGTGCTATGCAATCTACACCTATTAAGTGATTCCTATGGGTTTGATAATATTTAATAGATGAGAAAACAGGTTTACAGAGGCAAAGTAACTGTACTTTTAGTTCTTTATTAAAGCAACTGAACCTGCCTCGTCATTAAGAATACAAAGACAAGCCTCACCTGTACTGCAATTTTTATATTTAACTCAGTAAAGATTTGAGAGGTAAACCTATGAAGCACTGAGATCAGGCTTGGGGGAAGATGGGAAGAGTGAGGTAATTACTAAGACTTTGGACTTGTCCCAAGAGGCTGACTGTGTGATTGGGAGAGAGAAGAAATGGACCACGTAAAAGGGAGAAAGGATACAGCCAGGCGCAGTACAAAGCCTCAGGAGAACTTTGGCCAAGAGGACACTGATCCCTACAGAGAGGATGTGGGGAAGCTCAGAGGTGCAGTCCGCACTGAGCTGAGTAAACTGCAGGAGGAGACACGGAAGCAGGCGGGTTCCCAATTCTGTCACCATTCTTCAACAGCGTAAGTTCGTGACGCTTAGCAGACAGTTTGAGCCCAGGCGGGAGCACGTTCAGACAGAAGATCAACATCTGAGGGCAAACCCCTGGCAAGGGGCACGCTGTGCGGAGCCAGTGCAGTGGAGGAAGGAGGAGGAAGGAGTAGGCTCTGCATGAGTGGCGGGGGTAGGCGGTCGGTGTGGAGAGTGCCTTTCTAAAATAAGGAGCCAACATTCAAAACCCGGGAGATCTCTTACTGAACTTCAGCTTTTTTGGCCACTCTAGACAAGTCAAAAGGCCTGGCACCTGGCCTGCACACCCTCCTATTGTGAGTGGCAGCTCCTCCGGGGCTAGATCGTGCTCTCTCCGTGTGTTCCAGCCCCCTCGCTCCCTGTGGTTTGAACCCACTGACCTCACTTCTTCAAGCTGCCTGCCAGGGCCCTGGAGCAGCAGGGACACTGTCACTTGGCTGAGTCTCATGGTGAGTCAGAGAACTAAAAAGGCCCACAGGTTCTGTGCTTAAATCTTGTCGCTACGATTTTACTACCTGTTACCTTAGTTTCCTCATCTGTTAAGTGGGCATAATAGTAACTCAAATCTATAGCAACCACTCAGTGTGTGTAATTTGCTTAGCATAGCATCTGGACCCATCCATTCAGTTCAGTTGCTCAGTCATGTCTGACTCTTTGTGACCCCATGGACTGCATAACAGCCTCCCTGTCCATCACCAACTCCCAGAGCTTACTCAAACTCATGCCCATCGAGTCAGTGATATATTCCAACCATCTCATCCTCTTTCACTCCCTTCTCCTCCTGCCTTCAGTCTTTCCCAGCATCAGGGTTTTTTCCAATGGGTCAGTTCTTCATATCAGGTGGGCAAAGTGTTGGAGCTTCAGCTTCAGCATCAGTCCTTCCATGAATATTCAGGACTGATTTCCTTTAGGAATGACTGGTTGGATCTCCTTACAGTCCAAGGGACTCCCAAGAGTCTTCTCCAACACCACAGTTCAAAAGCATCAATTCTTCAGGCTTTAGCCTTCTTTATGATCCATTTCTCACATTCATACATGACTACTTGAAAAACCATAGCTTTGACTAGATAGACCTATGTTGGCAAAGCAACGTCTCTGCTTTTTAATACTCTATCTAGGTTGGTCATAGCTTTTCTTCAGAGAAACAAGTGTCTTTTAATTTCATGGCTGCAGTCACCATCTGCAGTGATTTTGAAGCCCAAGAAAATAAAGTCTGTCACTGTTTCCACTGTTTCCCCATCGATTTGCCATGAGGTGATGGGACCAGGTGCCATGATCTTCATTTTTTGAATGTTGAGTTTTAAGCTAGCCTTTTCACCCTCTGCTTTCACTTTCATCAAGAGGCTCTTTAGTAAAGTCCTCTTCACTTTCTGCCATAAGGGTGGTGTCATATGCATATCTGAGGTTATTGATAATTCTCCCAGCAATCTTGATTCCAGCTTGTGTTTCATCCAGCCCAGCATTTTACATGATGTACTCTGCATACGAGTTGAATAAGCAGGGTGACAATATACAGCCTTGATATACTCCTTTCCCAACTTGGAATCAGTCCATTGTTCCATGTCTGGTTCTAACTGTTGCTTCTTGACCTGCATACAGGTTTCTCAGGAGGGCAGTCAGGTGGTCTGGTATTCCCATCTCTTGAAGAACTTTCCACAGTTTGTTGGAATCAACACAGTCAAAGACTTTGGTGTAGTCAATAAAGCAGAAGTAGATGTTTTCTGGAACTCTCTTGCTTTTTCTATGATCCAGTGGATGTTGGCAATTTGATCTCTGGTTCCTCTGCTTTTTCTAAATCCAGCTTGAACATCTGGAAGTTCTCAGTTCACATACTGTTGAAGCCTTGCTAGGAGAATTTTGAGCATTACTTTGCTAGCTTGTGAGATGAGTGCAATGGTGTATAGTTTGAATATTCTTTGGCATTGCCTTTCTTTGGGATTGGAATGAAAACTGACCTTTTCCAGTCCTGTGGCCACCGCTGAGCTTTCCAAATTTGCTGGCATATTGAGTGTAGCACTTTAATAGCATCATCTTTTAGGATTTGAAATAATTGGAATTCCATCACCCCACTAGCTTTGTTTGTAGTGATGCTTCCTAAGGCCCACTTGACTTCAAATTCCACGAGGTCTGGCTCTAGGTGAGTGATCACACCATCATGGTTATCTGGGTCATTAAGATCTTTTTTGGACCGATAGAAAGCTTTAAGTAGAGGTCAGCTCTTATTATTGTTAACTGTTAACTGTTGTTCTAGGGTTTGGTCAGTGGGGGAGTTTGCCTTTGGGCCTCCAATGTGACTCAAGAAGATCCCCTGGAGGAGGGAATCTCAACCCATACCAATATTCTTGCCTGGAAAAATGTCACAGACAGAGCCACCTGGCGGGCTACAGTCCATGTGGTTGCAAAGAGTTCGCCATGACTGAGCAACTTAACACTTTTTTTTTCAGTTACCTCCCTTAGAGAACAGTGCTAATGGAGCCAGGGTTTTCCGTTTGGGGCATATGGGGGGGGGGGGGCTGGGGGGGCAGTTAGTTTTGCACTGTTTCAAAAACATTTCTGCAACCCTGGCTTAGCCAGGCCATCTCACTCACCTGTCTTTATTCCAAAAATCTACCAGGAAATAGTCTAGAAAAGCATTCACTGACAAAGGAGTTGGTAGCATCTCCTTTGCAGACCAGGTACAACCATTTCTAAAAAGAAACACAAAAAACCACCTCCAATCTCTGTTCTCCTAAGGACTTATGCCCTCTGCGCATTAAATCCAAACAAACTCTATTCTGTCTATCAGAGATTAGGTTGAAGACAGTAAAACGCCCTTTCATGATAACACTGTAGACAAGATTAAGGGCAGGAGAAAGGTATTAATACATTTACATACATGAATTTTATATTTATAGCTATAATTATTCTTCAGCTAATAATAACCTGAGTTAACATTCACTGAACAGACAGGGACTGATTGCAGGAGAAGAGGAGGGTGGTAAGGTGTGGGCTGCCAAGATTAATCCAGAAGGCATTTTTAGTTTGTACTGTGTAAATCCTACACAGGGTGATGGAGACTGGTCTCCCTTGAGAATTGTATAACCACAAAGCGGCAAGACTCAGGGTGGTACCTCTTCTATTCCTTGTCCTGCTGTAGCACAGAGGCTGGAAACAGGGGCCAGACTCCCCAGTTTCAAATTCCACATCCGAGCAAGTCACTTAATTTATCCAATTTCAGTTTCCCCATGTGAAATTCCTCCTACCCAGGGTTGTTATGAGTATAAAACATATAAGTGCTTAGCAAAGAGCCTGACAGACAGTTAACATTCAAAGCTAGACATTTATATTACTATTATTAATTAAAGGTCAGTTCAGTTCAGTTCAGTCCCTCAGTCGTGTCCGACTCTTTGCAACCCCAATGAATCACAGCACGCCAGGCGTCCCTGTCCATCACCAACTCCCGGAGTCTATCCAAACCCATGCCCATCGAGTCGGTGATGCCATCCAGCCATCTCATCCTCTGTCGTCCCCTTCTCCTCCTGCCCCCAATCACTGCCAGCATCAGGGTCTTTTCCAATGAGTCAACTCTTCTCATGAGGTGGCCAAAGTACTGGAGTTTCAGCTTCAGCATCAGTTCTTCCAGTGAACACCCAGGACTGATCTCTTTTAGGATGGACTGCTTGGATCTCCTTGTAGTCCAAGGGACTCTCAAGAGTCTTCTCCAACACCATAGTTCAAAAGCATCAATTTTTCAGGGCTCAGCTTTCTTCACAGTCCAACTCTCACATCCATACATGACCACTGGAAAAACCATAGTCTTGACCAGATGGACCTTTGTTGGCAAAGTAATGTCTCTGCTTTTTAATATGCTATCTAGGTTGGTCATAACTCTTCCTTCCAAGGAGTAAGCGTCTTTTGATTTCATGGCTGCAGTCAGCATCTGCAGTGATTTTGGAGCCCCAAAAAATAAAGTCTGACACTGTTTCCAAGGTCTCCCCATCTATTTCCCATGAAGTGATGGGACCAGATGCCATGATCTTAGTTTTCTGAATGTTGAGTTTTAAGCCAACTTTTTCACTCTCCTCTTTCACTTTCATCAAGAGGCTTTTCAGTTCCTCTTCACTTTCTGCCATAAGGGTGGTGCCATCTGCATATCTGAGGTTATTGATATTTCTCCCGGCAATCTTGATTCCAGCTTGTGCTTCTTCGAGCCCAGCGTTTCTCATGATGTACTCTGCATATAAGTTAAATAAGCAGGGTGACATTATACAGCCTTGACGTACTCCTTTTCCTATTTGGAACCAGTCTGTTGTTCCATGTCCAGTTCTAACTGTTGCTTCCTGACCTGCATACAGGTTTCTCAAGAGGCAGGTCAGGTGGTCTGGTATTCCCATCTCTTTCGGAATTTTCCACAGTTTATTGTGATCCACACAGTCAGTCTCTCTTTTTTTTTTTTTTAAATTGAAGTATAGCTGTGGTGCTGAAGAAGACTTTTGAGAGTCCCTTAGACTGCAAGGAAATCAAACCAGTCAATCCTAAAGAAAATCAGTCCTGAATATTCATTGGAAGGACTGCTGCTGAAGCTGAAGCTCCAACAGTTTGGCCACCTGACTCGAAGAGCCAATTCACTGGAAAAGACCATAATGTTGGGAAAGACTGAAGGCAAAAGGAGAAGAGGGTGGCAGAGGATGAGATGGTTAGATAGCATCACCAACTCACTGGACATGAATTCGAGCAAATTCCAGGAGGTAAAGAAGGACAGAGGAGCCTGGTGTGCAACAGTCCATGGGGTTGCACAGAATCGGACATGACTTAGTGACTAAACAACAACATAGTTGATTTATAATGTTGTGTTAGTTTCAAAGTGAAAGGAAGTGAAGCCGCTCAGTCATGTCCAACTGTTTGTGACCCCATGGACTGTAGCCTATCAGGCTCCTCCGTTCACGGGATTTTCCAGGCAAGAATACTGGACTGGGTTGCCATTTCCTTCTCCAGGAGATCTTCCCGACCCAGGGATTGAACCTGGGTCTCCTGCATTGTGGGCAGACGCTTTACCATCTGGGCCACCGGGGAGTCCAGGTGTTAGTTTCAGGTACACAGTGAAGTGCTTCTGTTACATATATCTATTCTTTTTTCAGATTCTTTTCCCTTATAGATTATTACAAGATGTTGAGTAGAGCTCCCTGTTCTATATAGTAGGTCCTTGTTGGTTATCTATAGTTGTGGTGTACCAGCTTAGTTGCCCTGCAGCATGTGGAATCTTCCCAGATCAGGGATCGAACCGGTGTCCCCTGCATTGGCAGGCAGATTCTCTACCACTGGACCACCAGGGAAGTCCTGGGCATTTTGTTTAAAGGGTCAAGAGATTGACCTTTGACATAGAAAACAAACTTGTGGTTACCAAAGGGGAAAGGTTGGGCAGGGGGCGCTAACTAGGAGTTTGAGACTAACATAATCACATATTTTAATTCGTTTTCTCTGTCTAAGTTCAAGTTCTTGACCCTTTAAACAACATGCTCAGAATGCTCAGCAGAAGTAGAAAGAATACCGTCTCTCTGGGTCTCGCTTGAGTTCCCTCTCACCTTGGAGTCTGGAAGGGAGAAGGCAGGCTTGTTTCCCTCCTCCAGGGAAATGCAGACATGAAGGCCAAGAGCATATGCAGGTGTTTGACCTGGAGGGCTCAGCTACAGAATCACTGCAGGAAAGAAGATAAAGTTGCAGAGCTGAGAAAACAAGAACAAAGTTGGATCTGGGCACAAAGACAGAGGACACTCAGCAGGTGTAAATTGCTCTTTGCTTTTACTCTGACACAAGGCCAAAAGTGTAAATGCAGTTGTTACTGGGCACCCAAGGCCTCATGTGGCTGAGATTAACACATTTTCCATCGTTTTACTTACAGGGAAGCATGAAGTTGGATTCCTGTTTCCGAATATCATTAAGAGTAAACTTTCAAATCAAGTACCACGCTGAGGGCAATTTCTCAATTAAGACTAACAAAATGCATTACCTTCATGAACAAGTTTCAATATTTCAATATTCTGGATTTATAACCAGACATGGGAATAACAGGTCCATGGAGCCTTTGACTATTAATTTTTCTCCCTAAGTCGGCTTGGAGAACTACCCCCTGTCTTAGTCAGTATGTGCAGGTCCTAGACTGAAATCCTGGTAGGCCAAACAGAAGAGCACGCTTAGCTAATGATTCTTCTCACCTCTCTCTTGACATGTGGACTCCTGAGAAATACAGTGGGTGAATTTTATGACTGACACTAATTTATACAGGCTTTAAATGGGGCCTTTTCTGCCTTACAGCCTCTCCTTAGGAGAGTAAAGTATTGGAGCCACAGCAAGACAGTCTAAATGCAGGGGAAGGGGTGCCTGGGGAAATCTCACTTGGACCAAGCGGATGGCCATGGATAAGCACGCTGTTACAGGACCAAATTAAGATGTCAGCGCATCATGGTACAGGCTGTCCTTCCAGGGCCAGAGGGAACCGGCCCTCTGCTGGAAAACAGCCAGGCACTCAGTAATGAGAGAGAGGCTTAGATGCTCGCCAGACAGACACAACAGGGGACAGGACAGGAGCCTCGAGAGATGATAATTAGCAACTAGAAGCCAGTGAACCAGGGTGGAGGTGAAAGGCAGTCCAGCTACTTGATTTTGTTTACCTTTTGCTGTTGACATCCGAAAAGCTTCGCACTGGTGATCCTCATGCTTGAATCTACAGTGCTTGACTGGCCTGTTCATGTAGAAATGATGATTTTGAAGACTTTATGCTTTTGTCCTACGTTCACATGACATGAGCTGCAGGCATGGGCTTAGCTCTTGCCTAGACAGCCTCCAGTCCAGTTTGGGGGTTCTTGGAGAAAGTGCCCCAAAGACTTAGGCCAACATGTCTGAGAAAGGTGGAGAGGGAGCCCCTGGCACCATGCCGCTGGGACACACAGGATGTAAATTCCTGCCACTTGCTACAAACTCAGAAAAGCTCTTGAGCATTTGCATTTGCTTATGAAACATGCTCTTGACTTGATCAAATGAAAAATGATGTGAACCCTGCCCACAGGTTATTTATCCCAGCAGCAAATGCTCAGGATGTCTAAAATTCTATTATCACGGAAGCCCCTATGGACCTCAGGTTCTTTTTCTCTGAATTTAAATGAGCCCTGATGCCTTTCCACCTGTCCTCTGAGGTCATATTTTTGAATGACAGAATCATCTTGGTGGCTCTGCTCTGGGCAGTCCAGGAGGAGGAGGGGCTCCAGCTCTCATGCCAGGGGTCAGCCGCCTACAGCCCATGGGTCACGTGCAGTCTGCCTCTTGTTTTTTAAGTGAAGTTTTACTAGAAAACAGCCCTCCACATTTCTTGTGGATTGTCAATGACTGCTTTCAATTACAACAACCAAGTTGAATAGTTGTGAGACTGGCCTGCATGGGCTAGAATATTCTCTAGACAGTCCCCTATAGAAAAAATTCCCTGCGGCATGGCCCCTTCTGCAGATGTCACTGACATGGCAGGGGGGAGGATGGAGAAGGAAGTATGAACTCAGTAGGTTCCTTTTCCCTTCCTTGTGCCCAGGGACCCCCACTTTCCAACTCCTGTCACTCCTACCATGGGAGTCTTTGGCCCTCAGGTTCACAGAGTGAATTATACTCTTGAATCCACAGCCCAGCATTCTAGGTGGGTGCCAGGTCCTTGCTTGCTTTCCTTTATTTCATTTAACCCCTTCATCTCCAGCCCCACCCCCTGTGTCCCCTCACTCTTCCTTCCTATAAGCATGTCACTCAGAAGTGTCTGATATGCATTAAAAAAAATGTTAGCTGTTAGTCACTCAGTCATGTCCAACTCTTTGCGACCCCATGGACTTCAGTCCACCAGGCCCCTTTGTCCATGGGATTATCCAGGCAAGGATACTGGAGTGGGTTGCCATTCCTTTCTCCAGGGGATCTTCCTGACCCAGGGACTGAACCCAGGTCTCCTGCATTGCAGGCAGATTCTTTACCATCTAAGCCACCAGGGAAGCCCTGATATGCATGGACCCTTATAAAAGGTGTAATGTTGTTGATTATGTGTTTGTGATTTAATGTACATAGATGATACTGTTATAAGTCTCATTTCATTTTTTTCCACTAAAAATCATCTTCAGTCAGCACTACGTTGTTGATATCTATGCTTTTTGTGTACATCTAGTTCACTGCTTCTAATTATACCTCAAAGATTTTGGGGGAAAAGACAGATTTTTTTCTCAAAAAGTGGAAACCTCTGGTGTATGAGTTCTTCATAACACTTGTGACATAGTATCTCCCCAGAGAAGATAGAATTTTTGAAAAATAACTTGCCACACATAAAACATAATAGGGTTTACATTAATCAATAGGTTGCTCAATTTTTTTTATCATCTCTGGTGTCAAATTTAGTTTCGAGGCCTTATTTCTGATAAACATTCCACATATTCTGTGCTAACCACTCCCAATTTATCCCTACAAGCTCATCTGTGGCTGCTGCTGCTGCTGCTAAGTCGCTTCAGTCGCGTCCGACCCTGTGTGACCCCATAGACGGCAGCCCACCAGGCTCCCCCGTCCCTGGGATTCTCCAGGCAAGAACACTGGAGTGGGTTGTCATTTCCTTCTCCAGTGCATGAAAGTGAAAAGTGAAAGTGAAGTCGCTCAATCGTGTCCGACTCTTCGCGACCCCACGGACTGCAGCCTACCAGGCTCCTCCGTCCATGGGATTTTCCAGGCAAGAGTACTGGAGCGGGGTGCCATTGCCTTCTCCCATCTGTGGCTAGCCATTCCCAACCATATACTGTCTATATCGGGTTTACAGTGAAAACCCAAGGTTAGGGGTTTCTCAGAAAATAAACTCATGTAGGCCTACCCGTAAATGGGCAAGAGAAAGCCAGAACGGTGTGAGTCCCCAGCAGCTGCTGGATCAGCTCCACTGAACCCCAACTGTGAGAAAAACCCAGCAGGACCATGTTCCCTCTCTCATTCCCTCATCATACACTCTGTTGGGAGGGTAGGTTTGGTTCAGAAGCCTCCTCAACCCTTGGGCTCCACAACGTCTCAAGAGTTGGAGGATGCACTGAGCAGAGAATTTGCCAGATAAATAGTGTTTGATCCATGATTTTGTGTTAAACTCAAGGAAGGAATATTCAACTTTAACCAATCATTATTTTCATAAAATATGGTACATAGTTTCCTGGCTAAAGCATTTGATCACACTTGTCATGAGAATTTGTACTTTTTGTGTTGCTTTTTATATTGCTAGGAAAAAAAAGAACTGTGTCTTTTGATGTACAATACATATTTAATATGAATGCATGCATATGTGCTCAGTCTCTTCAGTCGTGTTCAACTCTCTGTGGCCCCATGGACTGTAACCCACCAGGCTCCTCTGTCCGTGCAACTTCCAGGCAAGAATACTGAAGTGAGTTGCCATGTCCTTCTCCAGAGGCTCTTGCCCACCCAGGGACTGAACTTGCATGCCCTGCAGCTGCTGCATTGGCAGGTAGATTCTATACCACTGAGCCACTTGGGAAGCCCATCTAATATGAGAATAGGCAATAAAAGATAGACTAAGGATTTGCATGTATGTTTATAGTAATATTTGAATTATAATATTAATGTTATCAGACTCCTAATAGAGATCCAGGAAGCTTTTGTAGAGTATTTAATGTACCACTCAAAGTACTACTATTGGCTTCCCAACCTACCCCCAAATTTTAAGGCAATGCTAATTTACATTTGGAGCAGTATATACTGAGAAGAGACAGTGGTGAATAGAAAAGGGGATGATTTCTGCAGGAGGTGATGGAGTGATGTTTTTTACTGTCCCAGGGCTCGATGCTCTCCAGAGGATGGTGACAAGGGGCTGCATCACAGAGGTTCAGCACAGGTACAACTGTTTCCTAAATCGCCCCTGTGGAGTCCACACCAATGCCAGTGGCAAGTCTGTTAATTAGAGAAGGGCTCCTGACAGTCCATAACTCATTGCTTTTGTACCTAGTCAATACTATCTTCAACTCAACTTCCTAGACTTACAATTGGAATAGAGGACCTGTAGTTCAATTCATGGCTGTTTGGGTTTCTTTCTTTCTTTTTTTAGCTCACAGTGGGCTGAACAACGTGCCCCCACCAAAAAGCATACACACACAAAATCAAGCTTGTCAGAATAAAGTGACTCAGGCTAACTCTCTGCCTTTGTCTCTCTTTATGAATCTGACTTCTGCCCACACACATTTCAGCATTGCAGATAGACAAGCAAGCTTTCCAGTCTGCAATTAACAAAGTTTAAGAGACCCTCTCTGAAATTCAATCTGGGGAGAGCTATACCTCTGGTTTATAGCTAAAGAGGCTGTCCACTCATTAAATTGAAGTGCCCATCAGGATTAAGGCCAGGAGTTCCATGAAAGGAAAAGTCTAGAATGCATCAATGAGGAAAGCATGAAGCATAACAAAACTCACTTTTAAATCTTTTTTAGGATAAGCAGTCACAACAGTGAAGATTTTCACATAGGAGATGACTATTTTATTCATCCTAATTAGGTATCTTTAAAAAAAAAAAAACCAACTTTGAACAAGATTCCGCTTCAATGCCACTGCAGAACCCAAGTACTTGGCAAGCACAGAGCAGTCAGCTATGGAGCCTTCCTGCCCAGCACTTGTTCCACTGAGACACCTCCTCCTCTTTCCTGCCTCCATCCCCAGCATACATCCAGAGTTTAGTTACCTTCTTCCAGGATGTCTTAATGATATATGTTCTGTTATTTGTCATCTTCCCACCCACATTCAGAAGTTGCAAAATATCAACTGTCATTTTTTTAAGAAAACCAAGAAAATTATAACTTCTCATGTCAGCTGGGCCTAATGAATAGCAGCTCTTTTAGAACTTAGAGGATGGGTTCAAGGGAAGTCCCAAAGAGCAATTTCCTATATGAAAAACTACACACAGAGTCTGCTGAATTTTTTTTTTTAAGTTGAAAGAGACTCAATAACTGACTCAAAATAACAATTTTTATTTTTAAAAAATGAAGCCTTCATTTATGAACCAGAATCTTCATAAATGCATAAGCTCAATATTTTTCATATTTACTTTTTGAAATGTATTTGCTGATTTCATTTATACCTGCGCTATAACAAAGCTAATAAGAAGTGGCAGTACTTCCCCATTATTTTATGCTTTCGGATTTTGAGTTGCAGAGACTCTTAAAAATTTCAAGACTGTGTTACGGTTCAAAAGGACCAGCCTAGATTGGGAAGCAACATGAAAAGATTTCTCTCTTTGTGCCTCTTGACACTGTTTACGATATAAGCTGTGAGGCTGTTCTATCATCTTCCTCTTTCCTCCCCATTCTGCCTGGTTTCCACCCAGAGCCCTTTGGTTTTTTATCATTATGCAGTTCTGTGCAGAAAACTAAGATATATGTCTGAATTTCATGAGCAATGAATGATTAATATAGTGCTCTGCGTGGGATAGGGGAGGAAAGGTTTCTTTCCTTGATTACCATGAAGAAAAACTTCTTTGATTTAACCTCAGCTCTTAAAGGCAACTAGCCCGTTACTTCTGTCAGGCTCCTAGCTATCCTGAGGTAGAGCTAAAAGGTCCGAAAAACCCATATTGAGTTTATGAGAATATTTCCTCTTAACATTCCTTACTCAGATTATTTACCAGCAGATATGCTCATGGAAAGGCTATGGCTGGAAACCAGGTCTACATGAGAATACTGTAATGTATTCCCCTTCTCTTAGAAGTCAACATATGTAATGCTATTAATATGTGAATAGCAAGGTACCTTCAAAGTTGCTAAAATGTAAGTTTCTAGAGGGCAGAGATGCTTCTGTTATTCACTGACATATCCCAAGAGACCAGAACAGTGCCTGCACATGTTAAAATGAAAGTGAAAGTCACTTAGTTGCATCCAGCTCTTTGTGATCCCATGGACTATACAGTCCTTGGAATTCTCCAGGCCAGCATACTGGTGTAGGTAGCCTTTCCCTTCTCCAGGGGATCTTCCCAACCCAAGGATTGAACCCAGGTCTCCCACATTGCGGGCGGATTCTTTACCAGTTGAGCCACAAGAGAAGCCCTGCATGTGTTAAGTGCTTAATAAATATTTGTGGATCAAATGAATGAAGTCAGAAGATACGGTACAGCTATGTGTATTTAGCAGTTTGGGAAGTGGGAATAATGAAGCAGTCAGAATCAACTGTGAAACAGACACCACTGGCTCCTAATAGAGGTCACTCTTGAGAAGGTTTGCTTTTCAAAAGAGTTAGGTTTTCCTTACAAGTGAAACTGACTCACAGAAATGCTGGCGAGCAAAAAAGTGATTACAGAAGCAAAATCAGTAACATTTTAATCTGCATTAAATGCTGAACTTTCCTAATTCTAAAATTCACCTAACAATTGTCTGTTCCGGTGCAAAAAATTTGCAGAAAATAAAGTTAGTGAACACTGTATTTCCAACTTTGACTTTTTCTTCAAAACTATTACTAGAAACTACAACTTAAATATGTGAAACTAGTATGTGAAGGCTTGCTTTGTTTGTTTGTTTGTTTTTCCAGTTGCTTAGCCTAGGTCAGTGTGACATCCAGGCCCCACCACCTAAACAAGAACCACTGTACAGCCACCTCTACATTGCCATGACAACCAGTAACCCAGAGATGAGGGTCCTAGGATATTCCTCAACTCAGCCACTAGCAAGGAAAGCTATGACAAACCTAGAGAGTGTATTAAAAAGCAGAGACATCACTTTTCCAACAAAGGTCCATATAGTTAAAGCCGTGGTTGTCCAGTGGTCATATACAGAGGGGCGAGTTGTACCATAAAGGCTTAATGCTGAATTAATGCTTTGGAACTGTGGTGCTGGAGAAGACTCTTGAGAGTCCCTTGGACAGCAAGGAGATCAAACCAGTCAAAGCTAAAGGAAATCAACCCTGAATACTCATTGGAAGCTGAAGCTGAAGTTCCAATACTTTGGTCACCTGATGCCAAGAGCTGGCTCATTGGAAAAGACCTTGATTCTGGGAAAGATTGAGGGCAGGAGGAAGAAGGGGCAGCACAGGATGAGACAGTTGGATGGCATCACTGACTCAATGGACATGAGCAAACTCCAAGAGATAGTGAAGGACAGAGGAGCCTGGTGTGCTGCAGTCCATGAGGTCACAAAGAGCTGAACGTGACTTAGCGACTAAACAACAGCCACGAGTAAACTGATCTTTGAAAAGTCAAGTTGCATCTCAATTTCATCACCTGTTAAGCTTAAATCTATCATCCAACTATTTGAATTGAAATAGTCATGATATGAAAATCTTTAAAAAATTTTAAGGTAAACAAGAAATACAAATAAGAAATACATGATGTGGTTGAATCTATATATTGACACAATACTTTAGTCTCATTCCTGCCCTGAAAACAACTGAGGGAATAGAACATTCTGATCATGTCTTCTGGAAAATCCATGTATATAATCGCCTGCCTTTCACAGCTCTGATGGAACCCAAAGAGCTGTGGTGTTTGAGAAGGCAGCTCTGGTTCAATATCGGTCTGTAGCTTAATAACTACTCCTCAAGTTAGTAAGCTCCAATTTCTCCACCCTTAACATGGGAATAATGAACAGAGCTGCTGTAAAGAGAGAACAATGTCCAAGTAATTTGTAACAAGAATAGCAACAGTGTATGTTTTCATATTAGCTTTCTTCAGATCTGAGACTCAAACTCAGGTTTTATTTCAGACATAGTCCCACTTCCTTTATTCCAGAGTTACATTTGGTCTTAAGTAAACTTGGTGCTCATTCTGTGTGTAAGGAGAAAATATCTGTGATATTTTGGCATGTTAAGAGGCACGTGCCTTATTAAACTATCATTCAGAAGACCTCACCCTTGATACAAGTTACAACTGAAGAGACAATTTACAGAATTCTTTGTATTAAGAAATATTATTAAGCCTCCTTTTCAGTGAAAATTTTTTTTATAGCAACCAGTGTTTGAGCCAATATTGTTGGCCAGGTAAATAACACATGAATATGTAGTTCCTAATTAAAGGTCTCCATGATGAAAAGGACCAGACCGCCTCCCTGAAAAGATCTGGAAAAAGCAGCCTCTCATCACAGCACTTCTATTACCTGCCCTTTCTTCTCCACCTCTCTTTTTGGGCTACCTTAATTGCCTGCAGAAAAAGTCTCCATACTGCCAGCTTCCTGGTTCTTGCCTTAGAACCTATATACACAAAGATACTAATTGAAGAAGAAGAGAAAGAGAGGAAGGAGGAGGAGAAGAATTTTCTTGGTAAGAAGTTAAATACAGTTGACCCTTGAACACTGCAGTGGGCAGGGGGATAGGGGCACCCACACCCTGCAGAGGGAAAATCTGAGACACTTGGCACAGTGGGATGTCTTTGGTTCTGCAATCTCAGATTTATTGGGGAAAAAATTCCTTGTATAAGTGGCAGGGGAGGGGAGAGTGGGCCACATATTTTACTCCTGTACACTGACGCTAAACGCCTCCAAACAAATTTCCATATCTTCACTTTGCGGTAAAGCTGCAAAGTATACCTATTACTTTTTTATTGTAAAATACACATAACATAAAACTTACAATTATGGCCATTTTTTAGGTATATAGTTCAGTGGCTTTAAGTCAGTTTACATTGTTTTGCAACCATCAGCACCATCCATCTGCAGAGATTCCTCATCTTCTCAAATGGAAACTCTGTACCTATCAAACAATAACTCCCCATTCCCCAATTTTCCCAGTCCCTCATAACCTACAATCTACTTTCTGTCTCTATGAATTGGACCACTCTAGATTTCTCATGTTAGTGAAATAATACAATATTTACATTATTTTTTGTATCGGGCTTCTTTCATTTAGCATCATGTCTTCAAGGTTCATCCCTATTACAGCAAGTATCAAAATCTCATTTATTTTTAAGGCTGAATCATATTTCATTTTATGTATATACCACATCTTGTTTATCTATTCATCTATCCATGAATGTTTGGTTCTCTTCTACCTTTTGACTATTGTGAATAATGCTGCTATGAACATTGACATACAAAAATCTGTTCAAGTCTCTGCTTTCAGTTCTTCTGGGTATATACCCTGTAATGGAATTGCTAGATCATATGGGTATTCTATCAGCTTTTCTAAGGATTTGCCATACTGTTTTCCACAGTGGCTGTACCATTTTACATTTCTACCAGCAATGCACAAACTTTCTAATTTCTCCACACCCTCATCAACAGTTGATATTGTTTATTTTTTTTTTTCCTCTCCCAATAATAGCCATCCCAATGGATGTGACATGATCTCTCCTGAGTGTGATGTGGTATCTCACTGTGGCTTAATTTACATTTTCCTAAGGATGAGTTATATTGAGCATACTATTTCTCTTGAATCAACTAAAACTCATCGGCTGGATAGTCAGGGCAGCACTGCCTCACATCCTGTGTGAGCCGGTACCCTGCCCGCTCAACATCCCTGTCTCCAACATCCTGCTGGTGTCCGTCTCCCTGCCACCCCTTGGCTCAGCCCAGCAGAAGTCAGAGGGCGGGGGGACTTCTGATGTAGTACAGATCAGTCTCCCGGGATGCAGAGCAGGGTAGGGTAATGAGGAGATGATACATGGAAGGGCAAATGGAAACTATTTTACCATTCCAATATGTTAATGACTACTATTCTAAATCCATTACAAAATCTAGTGCAATGATGGGCTCATGGTAGACAATAAATGCTTATAAACCTGACTCTTTTTTTTGGCCTGATGTCTTGAAGCAGAAGTTGAGATGAAGCTTATGATCTACCTACTTTACCTACAGCTTCAAGTAGTTAATGTGCATAACCCACCCCTGCCATGGACACAACTCTTTTGCCTTTGCAGCTATTACAAGGGCCACACCTATCAGCTCCTCCTCTCACCATCAGGGCAAAGGGCCAGTAAAGGGAGATTGTTGAAGCTAGATGATGTGTGCATGGCCTCTCTACTTTTGTACATACTTGCAGTTTTGCCTAACAGAAAGTTTATTGGGCTTCCCTGGTGGCCCAGTGGTAAAGAATCCACCTGCCAATGCAGGAGACATGGGTTCAGTCCCTGGTCAAGGAAGATTCCACATGCTGCAGAGCAACTAAGCCCATGGGCCACAACTATTGAGCCTGTGCCCGAGAGCCCGGAAGCCACAACTACTGATGCTCAAGTGCCCTAGAGCCCACGCTCTGTAAAATGAGAAGCCACCGCAGTAAGAAGCCTGCGTACAACAACTGGAGAAAAACCCACACTGTCTGCAACTAGAGAAAAGCCAGGGCAGCAATGAAGACCCAGCACAGACAAAATAAATAAACACATAAACAAACACATAAATACAACTAAAATTAAATAAAGCTTATTAAAATAAAGATACCAGGCTGCATGACTGACCGTGTAAAGGAAGGGCCCACCCACGGTCTTGTACACCCATCTGTTTTTTGCTTTGTGTAATTAACTTGGAATTTATGGGTAATGGTTGTTAGATTTGCTTTTTAAGTTATATAATTAATTCTACAAAGACCAATGCTTCAGGCATTTTTATGTTTATGATATAGAAACATAAATTACAGGTCATTTTATTTGGTCACTCCCAGTTGTGCCTGCCTCTTGTTTGATGAGTGCACCAAATAACATTTAGATAGCATTTAAACACCTCCTATAATGGCACTGAAAAAGCTTTCCCAGAGTTACTGAAATCGGTTGCAAATTCTGCTTCCAGATACATAAAGTACTAGAAAAGTAGCCAAAAAAGAGACATGGACTCAACATGCTGCCAAAAATAATAATAGAACTTTAAATGTTAAATGGCTTTTTAAAAAGCTCTTCTCTGGAATGAAATGCATTCACTCAAGTTGTTCTCCGCTCCATCCTCCTGCTTCTCCTTATAGATGTGCTCTTCCGGCTGACTCCCTGATCTGTTGGTAGGCCTCGTCCTACTGAGTCAGCTGGGTGTGGCTGTCTTCGAGGGACGTGCAGGGCCGATGGAGGGCGAGATGGAGAGTGGAATGGGGACTGGGCACTCTAAGATATCTTGAAATCTTAAAGCGCCCAGTCCCCCATGGATTGTCTAGGCAAGAATACTGGAGTAGATTGCCATGCCCTCCTCCAGGGGATCTTCCCAATCCAGGGATCAAACCCACATCTCTTATGTCTCCTGCATTGGCAGGAGTGTTCTTTACCACTAGCGCCACCTGGGAAGCCCTCCTCTCTCCGTAGGCACCATGAAATGTATCTGATGACAGAAGCCAATACTGATCTATTTGCTTTGGTGAAAAATGAAGATCAAGGATTGTCCTCTGGTTGGCATCATGTCCTCCAAGCACAACTTACTTTCTGTTACAGATGGCTTTGCAGGTCATGGAAGGGGTAAGAAAGGGTTCATTTTTCCACCATCACTTTGAAAAGCATATCAGGACATTTCATTCCTCATCAGGCCTCTAAGTCAGGTTGTCCCTATTCGTGTGCTCAAAGGAAAACCATCAAGGGAGCCAAGACAGTCCTGGGAGTAGCCTGGATCCTTGAGATCCTCCCCAAGTGTGGACCACTTTGTGCAGAGGGCCACTCAGTGCTTTCCTTTAGGGAAATGTCCTGAATTCAAGTCAGATTTCAATCATCTCCCCCAATTTTATAAGGTCACAATCTCCAAGCAGTCAACACTAGCTCATGCTTTTGATAATAAAGAATTAAATGAGACAATGTAGATAAAACCTGTGGCAGAGTGCCCTCCCTACATATTGCTAAAATCAACAAACGTTAGCTCTTATTGATGATTATTCTTACCATGAACATGGCATACTTTGTTCTCAATTACTTAGTCATTTAGCAAATAAGTATTGTGCAGGTACTGTGTCAGGCTCTGCTGTTGGTGAGGAGGGACTCTGCAGTGCACAAGCAGAACACGGTGCCTGCTCTCATCAAACGAACATGTTTTGGGAGGGAAGACAGACAATAAGGTGTTAAAATAAATAGTTTCATTTAATAATTGCTATGAATTTTTTTTTTTTAGAGGCAAGACCATGGGGATAGAGAATGACTGAGGGGATTGGAATGGGGAGAGAAAGTGGCTCGAGATTGAGTGACCAAGAAAAGCTTCTCCAAGGGTGAGTCTCGGGAGATAAGGAGGCACCTGCCATGTGAAGACTCAGAGGTGAGCATCACAGGCAGAGGGAGCAGGAGGAGCAAGGCCCTGGGGTGAACCCCACCTCAACACTGCACTGCCTCACCATAGGCAGTGGATGCCAAGCCGCTTTCCTCTGTGCTGCCTTATTAACAGTTCCCTTCTCAAGGTGCCCAAGCACTTGACCTACAGTCACGATAATGCAGCTAAGCCACCAAGGAAGCCCAAGAATACTGGAGTGGGTAGCTTATCCCTTCTATAGGGGATCTTCCTGATCCAGGAATCGAACCAGGATCTCCTCCACTGCAGGCGGATTCTTTACCAGCTGAGCTACCAACATGATATTAACCCACTTATACAAGTAGTGTAGAAATTTTAGTTGAACCAGTGAGAACTGTCTCTGAACTGGCATTGCTTGATGTCACATAGACTTTTGGTGACTTCATTCATCTCTACAACAAGAGGAATGGGTTAGACCAATGAGACTACAACTTTAATATGACTTCGAGCCCCCTGGGGATTTTGCTACACACAGACTCTGGCTCAGTGGGTCCAGCGTGGGACCTGAAGATGATACTGATGCTGCCAGTTCTCAGGCCAGACTTTTGGGTGACAAGAGTTTAGATGATCTCTAAAGTGCTTCCAGCCCTAAATTTAGAACTCTATTCCAGGCTTATTATGACTTGAACTTCAAGTACTTGATATAATCTTAACCACCTAGAGATCTGTGATAACCAAGATGTGGTGATCTTCCTGCAGTACCCAACCTGTGCTTCCTTCTGGTCGTCCCACCTGTCCAAGTTGAGCTCACTGACCTATAGCACCTCTGTCCCACTGCAGCACCTATACATTTAGGCCAGAGGCCAGAGAAACTTCTTATTACTCATCCAATCCAACACGATGAAACAAGGAAGCTTTGATTTCCTAAGCGTGTCAACATTCAGGCTGGAATGGAATGCTTGGTTTCCTAGAGTAAGCAAAAATAAAGGAGCATACTACTTTAATTTACATTACTTAATTAATGCATGCAAGCTTTGGGTAAAATGTTCACAAAGTTCCTGTTTTGAAAGTTCAATGAAGGATGTTATTGCTGATTTTACCTTAATTACCCCTGCTGGATTTCACCTTGAAGGGGTTATTAGGCAGGTTAAAACAAACAAACAAACAAACAAACACGTAGATTCTTACAATGAAAAATTTTTTCAACTCTTCACAGCAAGATCAGTTGCCACATTGACTTTTTATCTCCAAAAGAGGAGACTTAAGTGGTTGGTCTTCCACCTCTTGACAGATCTATAACAGGCAATGCAAAGGGGAAGTAAGAAGATACCTCAGGAAATGATGGGTTCTGCTTAAAGAGATTGCTCCACTATTTAGTAGAAAATAAAAGGGCCCAATGGGGATATTGTAATCATGATAAATGATAGCTTATGTGTGAATGTGGCATCCAAGTTTTCCAAGTATTTTCAGGCAGTGACTCTGATTAACAACATCAAGGCCTGAAGGCTAAGGAAAGCTACAAAGTGCTATCTGGTGGAACCAGGTCTGAACTCAGGTCTTCTATGTAGTATAATTTTCAGGATGGAAATAACGCTGCAATTAAATGACACTAACCTAGTCTTTGCAAACCTTCCCAAGCTCACTGAGCATGGCATGTGGAGGAAGAAACAGAATCTGTCCCGTTCTGTGGGCTCTCGGAGCGACAGCCTCCATTGGCAAGCCCAGGACTCATGATTACCTTCGTTGGCTTATTAGGACACAATCTATATTTCCCATCAAATATGCTCCCCTGTAGAAAGTCCCTTGGGGATAGATTGAGCCCAGAGAGGATGTCAGTAAACAGCATAATGGGATTAACTGGAAGCATTTCATTTATCCTTCAATGTTTCTTCTACCAGATGTCAGTCCAAGGGACCATAGTCTCATGGGGCACCCATCAGAGGAGAAGAAACAAATGAAATATGACTTACTCTCCTAATGCATCTCAAGCCGTGCCATAAAGCTAGCCATTTCAGAGAAAATATTATAGATACTGGCTAGTTGGTTCCTGCATTTTCAATCAGCTCTCTCTATATACTTATATAATACACATTTTTTGCTAGGAAGGAATATTCTCTACCTAAAGGAGGTGAGCAGACATTTCCAAAAGGCCAAAGACATGGCCAAGCACTCCTCATTGAGAAGCCAATTCTTTCAGGAAGAACTCAGGAAACAGAGATGATACTGAACATGCCACTTGACCAAGAATTGAAATCAGTTCAGGGCAACACAAGAAAGAGAGATTTTCATATAACTGATTTCTACCTTTTGTGGGTTCCTTATACAGTTAATAAGAGCCACAACAAATGTTTGGAAATGATCATGATGATATACAGATAGGCAACAATATCAATAGACAGCAAAGCCTGGATTAGAAGGCTAACCTTCTATTATTAACTTCCCAAACCCAGCAGGCACTTGTAACTAACAGTTATGTCTGTAGGTGGGGGTCTGTTAGCACTATCATCCAAGAGATTTTAAAAAATCAATTTTCACCCACATAAATCAGTCCAAATTACAGGCTGATCAATCATCAAATTACAGGCTGATCATCGTCTACCATGATGTAGAGTTGATTATCCTAGTTCTAGGTACAATGGAAAGCCAAACATGAAAAGAAATACACGGGATTTATCTCCTTTTTAACCTTTCCTTCGCATTTTTAAGCAGTGCCTTGTTCTCAGTAAGACAACACTGGCTTTTGCAGTGGGCATGCTACTGAGCTGAGGCCCTGGCTCCGATTACACGGGCCACACCCTCCCTCCTGGCTCCTCTCCCCATCCCCCTGAACCTGGCCTTAACCAAGGAGAACTGGGAGTCTGTGGCACTTCCTGATGGCGGTGGGATTCTCCAAGGAACCCCGGCCTCACGCTGCCAGGGGGCCCACGCTGCCACCTGGGCTCGGTGTGGTGAGAAGAGCCCCTGGAGCAGAATTACGTGCTGTGGTGGGAGCCGACTTCCCTCCCCCTTCGCTGACTCAGAACCTGAAGGTAATGACAACTTCTGATGTTTCTGCTGAGATCCTGACTGGAGCTGATAGCCACTTCCTCTTCTCTTTTGTTAGGGTTAGAGAAAGTGTACGTGGCGGCTGGGCAGGGGTGGGGTGGCGGGAAGCTGTATGGCAGAGGTATGGGGAAACGTCTTGGCGAGGCAGCAAACTGGAGAAAAGGGCAGGTGAAACAGCACTTGGACCAAGTGTCCTGTTTCCTCACCTCCTTCAGCTTTCTTCTCCTCCTTCTCCCAAAGGACACCAATTACCTGCAAGGGGCTAGTAGAGGGATCTGGGTCCCCAAACTGAGCCGCTTTCCAAATGGCCAGTAAGTGCTGACAGCCACAGCAGTCGGTTTTGAGGCAGGGGAATCCTTGTGAGGGGCCTGTTCTCCATCAAGAGGACCTGGATTGCTGGCCCTGCCCTCCGCTCTGGCTCAGCCCCATCGATCTGGCTCTCACTGTCAAGACACCTTCCCAGAGAAGGAGAAGCATGATGGAAGGACCTCTCTCTCTCGGTTACAACAGCAGACAAAGGACCATCTAACACCTGAGACCCCTCTACAGCGCTGTCTGAGCTACAGAGATTGGCTCCGGCTTGGTGAGAGGGCCTTCCTCCGCGTGTGTAACTGTCCCCTGACAGCCGCAGAGAGATCCGGTGCCGTACCGCTGTCTGCACACTTCCGAGAGGCCCTGGGAAGACGGGAACGTGGCTAGAAGCAGCCGCGGTCAGCCTCCAGGGCTGAAGCAGTGGTCGGGGTTCCTGCTGCAATTCCTCACCGTGCTCCGCTGCAGGCTGCTCACCTTGGAGAGGGAGCCCACCACCAACTGCAAAGCAAGGATGTGACTCCTGGCCCAGAAAGACCCGATGACCCATTCGAGTTCATACAGGCACCTCCTGGCCCTTCTGCCCTGGTTTTACCTCCTCCTTGCACTTATCTTGGGTAACAGAGGAAGGAGCTGAGAGATGTGAATACTGTTTCTGAGTCTGTTTCTGTGGAGACCTGGGACCCAGTCAGCAAGGAGGGGTGTGATTAAATCCAGGCCGACTCGGAGATGACGGCAGGGCGGCAGTGTCTGCAGGGACTTGGGCCACTCGTTAGGGGGGAGCTTTAGGATCAGGAGAGGGAGGAGCTGTGGTAAAAGCCAGCGGCATGGGACAAGAACCACCCCGGCTTCCACGCCAGACCGGCCTTCCACTCCCCAAGGCCGTGTCCAGAGGGACACAGAGGTGAGTGCTGGGTGGCAGAGACAGTAGAGCTCTTTCTATGCCTGGGAAAAGAGGAGTGAAATGTCAGCTATGTAGAAATGTCACTGTCAACTACGTACATTTCATTCCCATAAACACTGACCAAGTCCTACCTATGAAATCCCAGGCACTGCCATCAGAGATAAAACAGAAAGGAGAGAGAAACAATCTCTGCTGAGAGCCTAGAAACAGAGCTTTATGAGATGTAACCCTGGATTCCAGCTCGTAACAAGGAACTGATGTTCTTTCACAAAATGGGATAGAGAAGCAGTGGTCTGAGCTATGGAACAGAGAGCCTGGCCCCCGGGCAACCCAGGCCAACCCCAATCAGGTAACCTGGGGTCCAGGGAGCCCAGACTGCGCTTACGGTTACTGCACCAGTCAGTTATAAGTAGCAAAGGTCTCTGCTTCATGAGCATTTCCATTCAAGAGGGAAGAAGCTTTTCATAAATAACGGTCATCAGACTAAGTACATTACACGGTCTGTTAGTGGACTCACGTACGGAAATAAAGAGAAAGAGTGGAGCAGGATGAGGGGATGAGACGTACCGTGGCTTAAAAACAGGGATGGTCTCTCTGAGAAGGAGGCATCTGAGCGAGGACTCGTAGGGAGCGAGGTCCACTCAGGGAGCAGATGTCAGGGGTCTTGAGTGAACCATGGGCCCTCCTCCATGTGGGTCTATCAGGCTGGTAGACCTGCAGGGCCTCCCCTCTGCAAAGTGAGGGCCTAGAAGGCAGGCTCTGTGAGCTCTCCTCTTCCTTTCTTACAAGGTCTGGTACTTAGGAAGTGTTCAGTTAAAATCCAGCCATGAGGCACAGTCCGGAGAGGCGGTCCTGGGTCTGCTCTGGGTATGGCCCCTTTCCTGGGCTGAAGAAGCCCCTTGTAAAACTCTGGACACACACAGAGTGGTGCTGCACTGTTATACAAGACAGGACACTGAACAGGACCTTCAAAATAATTTCCCACCTTCACACTTTTAGATGACAACTCCTGCATAATGGCTCATGTGGGACGATGTACCCCAAATCTGGTCAAGAGACACATTCACCTTTGGTCCTCCTAAGGTTGTAATCTCAGATGGTAAAGAACCTTGCCTGCAATGCAGGAGACCTGGGTTCAATCCCTGGGTTGGGAAGATACCCTAGAGAGGGGAATGGCTACCCAAACATGGCAGATTTCATTTTCTTGGGCTCCAAAATCACTGCAGGCTGTGACTGCAGCCATGAAATTAAAAGGTACTTGCTCCTTGGAAGAAAAGCTATGACAAACCTAGACAGCATAATAAAAAGAAGAAACATCACTTTGCCAACAAAGATCCGTATAGTCAAAGCTGTGGTTTTTCCAGAAGTCATGTACAAATGTGAGAGTTGGACCAGAAAGAAGGCTGAGCACCAAAGAATTGATGCTTTTGAACTGCGGTGTTGAAGAAGACTCTTGAGAGTCCCTTGGACAGCAAGATCAAACCAGTCAACCCTAAAGGAAATCAACCCTGAATATTTATTGGAAGGATTGAGGCTGAAGCTAATGCTCCAATACTTTGGCCACCTGATGCAAAGAGCCGACTTACTGGAAAAGACTCTGATGCTGGGAAAGACTGAAGGCAAGAGAAGTGGGCAACAGAGGATGAGATGGTTGGATGGCATCATCAACTCAACAAACAGGAGCAAGCTCCAGGAGATGGTGAAGGACTGGGAAGCCTGGTGTGCTGCAGTCCATGTGGTCGCAAAGAGTCGGACATGACTAAGCAACTGAACAACGAGGTTGTAATGTAATCCAGCCAGAGTACAGATCTTCCTAATAACCCTGTGTGACCGTTTTGGCTCCTCCCTGTGTCAGACCATCTCACAGGCCTCCTCGGGTACACTTGGCCTCACCTGTGTCCCAGACCTTCAGCCCCTTGCTCTGCTGCAGCAGCCGTGGCTGAGCCGGAAACTTCGAGGGCAGTGGGCAGGTGAGATTTGCCACCCAAGGTCCATCCCAGAGACAGACCGCCAGGATGCCCTGAGACCTGGGCCGCAGGGCACCGGACCCATGTCACAGGTGTTGCAGAGGGAATTCTTCTCTGCTTCTTCCTGCCAGGGCTTCTGTTTCAAGCACAAAGAAAACACAGCTAGTAAAGGTAAATAGCAAGAATTCTGCTTGTTCCCTGGACACGTGCCCCCCTGACAAATCTTTCAGATGCCTTGTTCTATGTTTAAGACATAGCTGTAAAAATTCAAGATTAAGTCCCACCCAAGGACTCAGTGCTTCAACTGCTTCAACAATAACTAGACACAAAGGACTTGAGTCCCACCCACTGAAAAAGACCATAAGATTTCCTTTACTCCTGGAGTCTGTTTTCACATTCACGCCTCTCACTAGCCCTCCACTTCCCTCTCCCTGTAGGAAATGAGCAGTAAATGACACTACTCTGGGTTAGCGGCACCATCTGACAAAGAGACCATTAAGATGTGAATCGCCCCGCATGTGTGCATGTGTGTGCCTGTGTGTGCATGAGCCTGCTATTTCCCGACACGCAAAAGTCTGCTAAGGCTTTTAAGCTCTGCTTTGAAATTTTTTTGACTCAGATAATTTTCCAGGATCTTATTCAGCTGAACTCATCAAATGCACTTTGTTTTTCCCATTGTGGATCAGCACAGGCAATTTTCCGAATGACTCTGGGGGGATTATTCCTCTAATGTGTTTTTTCCCTGAGATCTGTTTACCTCCTCAGGAGCTGAACCTGACCTTCTCCAGCCTGTGATGGAGGTTGGCAAGAGTGACTACCTGGTCTTTTTCACATTAAAAAAGAAAAAAGAAAAAAGTTAATAGGAAATCTACTTTTCACAACATGTTCCCTTTACTCAGGGCAGGCTGCTGGGTTCGCATGTTTAAATTGGACAGGGAGTGATTTTTCACAAAGTTTTAATGCCCTCAGGCTCAGCAGTGCACTGCTGTGGATCTAGCCTAGACTTAGTAAACACTGCTTTGTAGAGCAGAAGAGAAGGAGGTAACTCGCGGCTCTGAGAGCATATACCTCTGCAGGCCTCCGGGGGCCGATTAGGAAGTTATGCTATAGGACCTTGGCCTCCTAGGTCTCATTCTGCACAAGCTGGATTATGGAGAGGATCTAAGAGTAAGAGCGGTGTGGAGAGGCTTTCTGAGGCAGATTCTGTGCTCACTCTCTGCACACGGGACTCTGAGATGCTCCTCTCTTATGCTCCCCTCACAGCCATATTTTAGGCTTATCTCCTCTGCATGAAGGATAACTTTAAAATCCTTAGACTGGCCCCCAAGACCCTTTGCAGAATTGCTGCAAATCATCTCTCCACCTTTATTTCCCTCCCTTGAGCTACACTCCTCTGCAGTGGCACACCCAGCCCAGAGTAGACACCAGGTCTACCACCCCCAAAGCCACCCGCCATTTGCCAAACTTATGGCCCTTTCTTTACGGAGCTCCCAGGGCCAGAAAGCATCACGCTCACCTGCTGAAATCACAACCACCTTTCCAAGCCCACATGAAATAGCATCTCCTTCGAAAAGCTTTCTCAGATACCCCATGCCAGTTGGAATTCATTTCTTCCTCCACCCACTCCACACTCTGTGTCTATTTCATGGGGCTTAACAGAAGTTTGGGCTGAAGTGGGTAAAGAAGAAATGGGCAAATCCCACATATAGGTATTTTAAATTTAACTCTCCTTTTTTGTTAAGAGGGAGTGAAATGCTTGTGTGAATGGAAGCTGATAGAAGCAGAGCAGGAAAGGCTGGTGGGTTTGAAGGGGACGGAGTGTCCCAGGATATTGCCCACATAGAAGTCTCCCCTGCAGAGCCAGAGAGTAGGACCTAGGTTCTAAAACCCACGGTGGGGAATGAGAGCTGCAATGTGAACTGCGTACACATTGGTGGTGATGGTTCATGAATAATATGGAGGGAAACTGCCTTAAGTGTCAAAGTGCTGTCCAAAATTCCCTGTGTCTCTGGGGTCAAGACTAATAGATTGGGGTGGCCAGACTTAACAGGACTCGAGCCCCTCATCAAAGACAACGTGAAGGCTCTTATCTCTGCACCTGTCTCATCCGCTTTGCTTTGAACATCTTGAGGGCAGGAATCAAGCCTTCCTCATCGTGACACCTCCTGCATGCTGGCACTCAATGATGGGTATAGAATTGAATTGAATTAAACTACATGAGCCCCGGTAAAGGTTTCTATCTTAAGGGGCTCTTAATAGCATCCATAAGAAAACTAGATTCAATTTTACACAGCTTTAAAACCCTTATTTAGCCTGAATCAGCTTCAAGGAGGAAAATACTTCTTTCAGAGAGGTATGTGTGTCTGGAAATATAAAAACACGCAGGAGAAAGGGCCTTCATCTGAAACATTTTCTAAACCATAAGCCATTCACTCCAGCTTTGGTCCAATAGTGTGAGATGTCTTCTCTGTCCTCTTTGCTTTGAAATGTAAAATATTTTTCAAATGCGAAAAAAAGTGCTGATAGAGCCAATTCGGGTCTATTTTATAATTGGGGAAAAACAAAAGTATACCCATACAAAAAAGGAAAATAAAACATTCACGCCACCCAAAGAGAAATGCTTTGTCCGCATTTGGTTGTTATGACTTCCCACGTCTCCCTTAGTACCTCCAGACCTCACCTCAGGTCCAGCAGCGACATATGTCCAGAGTCCTACATCGGGACCACGGCCACATCCTTTCTGCTTGGTCACTGCCTGAGTTACCTTGGCTATTGTCCTCCTTTCTCTTTATGGATTCTCCCTCACTCATTTTAGGGTCTCACATTTTATCCTTTCTCTTCTTTCCCATCTGTCAAAACCTGCTCTCAGGACAAGTTCTAACTCGCACACTCTAGAGTCTAAACCACAAGCAAAACTTTGTGTGCTCCCCATTCCAGAAGTATATGCATTTAACTTGAGGGGAAAGCCTTAAATGAAAGAACTATAACCCCAACCCTCAGCTCCAGAGCCCTAATAGAGTACTTCCCATGTGTTCTCTCTGGAGGCAGATTCAAGTTGTGTCATCCTGATGGACACCAACATTGAGGACCCTCCGCCTGAAGAAATGCTGAATTTCTTCAGTATTATGAATACAAAATTAGATATCAAAGAATACTGATTTAAAAGAAAGCTGTGTATGTGAGGTACTCTCAAGTTTGGTCTTCGGGAACTTGACAAATTCGTTTCTGATTTTTTTTTCATCGATAAATGATCAAAATGAGTGCCGTTAGCCCCACTTTACAGGTGTGGAGACTGAGACCCAGGGAATCACACAGTCAGCAAAGAGAATCACATGGTGACAGACAGTGGAGGCATCTACCCGAATGAACTGGAGGCAAGAAGAGTTAAATGATGTCTTATAACAAAGAAAATATTTGTAGATGAGATCCAAACACACATTTCCTGACTCCAAGCCTGCTGTTCTTTTTAGGACCTGAGCCATCTCACTGTAGCTCACATCTGCTGAAACTTGGGCCAATGCTTCCCGCCCCGCCGCCCCCCTCCCCCAAATCCAATGTGGTCTGACTTCTTTAAGAAGAAAAAAAAAGGAGGTACTATTGTTGCAGGCTTGGCCTTTTCATATATACAAACATGGTGAAAAAACAAGACTAAGCATATCATCTTAACATTAAGGAGTCCTGAGAGAAATAAGGATGTGTCATGTTCCTGGTAACAGGAGTGCCCAGAAAACCTCCACACCAAATTTCTATGAAGTAAATTACATGGTAAGTAAAGAACTCACTATTTCAAGGAACTCTATAATAAAACCTTCTGTTAAAACTTAAAAGAATTCCTGTCAATCAAAGAAGAACATCCTAATTTCTCTTTTGAAAGTCTGAATGTTCATACCCAGGGCTTTCTTTTGGTAGAACACAATTACACACACTAGGAAAAGTGCTGAAATTTGGACAGGCCTGTGAGGTGGACAGAAATAGCAACTGAGGGATTTCTCTGGTGGTCCAGTGGTTAAGAATCTGTGCTTCTACTACAGAGTGCATGGGTTTGATTCCTAGCTGGGGAACTAAGGTCAACATGCCACAGAGTACAGCAAAGAAAACAAACAAAAAGCCAACAAACACGGTTTCATTCAACAATGAGAAGGAGCTGCAGCACTGTGAAAATGTGTCAGTCTTGCTAATTTTGTTCTTAGTTCCACTGCATGAATGCTGCTGTCAATAGGGTTTCCTGTCGGGTCTTTAAGAGATGATTATCCTGCCTGTTTTCTTACAAACCGTGCGAGATTGATTGCAGCAATGGCCCCATTGTCCATGCCTCCCCGATTTGCAGTATTACCTTGCACTCCTCTCAGTAAGAAGTGGGATCTATTTCCCCACTTCTTGAATACGGGCTGATCTTGTGACTTGCTTAGGCCAATGGAAGGCAACTGAAGTGCCCCACGTGCCTGTTCAGAGCTCAGGCCTCAGGAGGCCTTTCAGGCTTCCATTCACCACCGTGGCCCCCTGGGACTGCACTGTGAACAGTCCAGGCTAGCTTACTGGAGACTGAGAGCCATGCAATCCTGGACCATCTTCCCCACCCCCACTGCCTGAGCAGACAGCCAGCCCACCAGCAGACATGCAAGTAGGGCTCCACGAGACCACCCAGTCCCCGATGGGAGCATGGGCAGACCCAACCTGTACTGTTTGACATGGGCCTCGTCTGGTTTAGATCAAAAGAACCTCCCAGGCGATCCAGGGATGGACAAGCTAAATAAATATTGTTTTAGGGCAGCTTGTTTCTGTAATTAACTGACAATAGACAACAACCACAACACCTTCTTACAAACATTAGCTACTTTGAGAGAGCATTTTCTGTCTTAAAAATGAAACATTCACACTGGTGGTTAATATTCCATCTGCTTTAATATCTTAGACCAGTGCACTGTGGCAATCTGAGCTTAAAGAATTCCACACTATGAATGTATTCACAAGGAGTTACTGAAACACGTGTCTGGCAAGAACATTGTTCTGGCAGCCATTAAAAAGCAGGAAAAGTAGAGTTTCCAGAACCACGTGAATTTTTTTCTATGACTAGATCTGACTTTGCTCTCACTCTAACGATTCAGTCATTTCTGCTGACATTTACTCACATTATTAAGAATTTCTAGATATACTGTAATTATTCAGTAGAATAATCAGGAATAAATCTCTATTATGCATAGAGTAACCCCTTTACAACTATTTGGCAGTCTGACCACCTATTTTTGTAAATAAAGCTTTACTGGTACATAGTCACACTCATGCATTTACATATTATCTACGACTGCTTTTGTGTGACAGCTGCCGAGCTGAGTAGCTGCAACAGACATCCTAGGGCTGACAAATGCTAAAACATTTACTATATGATCTTCCAACCCCTGCAGTATACCACAAACATTTTTATATTAACAGTAACTCTATTAACATAGCCAGTATTAAGATATGCCAAAATTACAAGCTTTGGTCTGATAAAACCTAACCGATCACATTGCAGGGACAGATAGTTAGAAAGAGAGGCAGGGGTGTGTGAGGCTACTGTCAGCAAAAAGCTGTAGGAATACAATCCTGTTGGGTCTGTTGGCTGGATTTGCCCCAGTTAAGCTGCAGCTAGGTTATACAACACAAACAGGTGAGCCAGTGGCCACAAAGTTCAGTTCAGTTCAGTCGCTCAGTTGTGTCTGACCCTTTGCAACCCCATGGACTGCAGCATGCCGGGCTTCCCTGTCCATCACCAACTCCCAGAGCTTACTCAAACTCATGTCCACTGAGTTAGTGATGCCATCCAACCATCTCATCCTCTGTCATCCCCTTCTCCTCCTGCCTTCAATCTTTCCCAGCATCAGGGTCTTTTCCAATGAGTCAGTTTTTCACATCAGATGGCCAAAGGATTGGAGTTTCAGCTTCAGCATCAGTCCTTCCCATGAATATTCAGGACTGATTTCATTTAGGATGGACTGGTTGGATCTCCTTGCTGTCCAAGAGACTTTCAAGAGTCTTCTCCAACACCACAGTTCAAAAGCATCAGTTCCTCAGCAGTCAGCTTTCTTTATAGCCCAACTCTCACATCCATACGTGACTACTGGAAAAACCATAGCTTTGGCTAGACAGACCTTTGTTGGCAAAGTAATGTCTCTGCTTTTGAATATGTCGTCTAAGTTGGTCATAACTTTTCTTCCAAGGGGCAAGCGTCTTTTAATTTCATGGCTGCAGTCACCAACTGCAGTGATTTTGGAGCCCCCAAAAATAAAGTCTGTTTTCACTGTTTCCCCAACTATTTGCCATGAAGTGATGGGACGAGATGCCATGTTCTTTGTTTTCTGAATGTTAAGTTTTAAACCAACATTTTCATTCTCCTCTTTCACTTTCATCAAGAATCTCTTTAATTCTTCTTCGCTTTCTGCTGTGAGTGTGGTGTTATCTGCATATCTGAGGTTATTGATATTTCTCCCAGCAATCTTGATTGCCGGGAGTGGCCATAAAGGATTTCCACAAAGTCAAGCTCCAGTGAGCTCTGCCCATCTCTTGTTCTGTAGCCCATTCATTAGTCTTGGCCCTTAGGAATCACCTGATTCTTCTGCCAGACCCGTAGTTATATTCCAGGCATCTTAGGGCTCATAGCCAGGGCAGACAGACAGCTGGGCTTGCCATTCCCCCTTCTAAGCCTTGGCTTCCTTGTTTATAAAATGCCAACCAGGTGGTGATCTCTGAGGTTTCTCCCAGGCTGGACACCGTGGTTCTGAGCTGGTGCAGTGACGGCGGTGCTGCTGGCGTGGCAGGGGTGTGGTGACCAGAGGTGCAGGCCCACCCAGGCCATCCATTGGCTACACAGGCTTCCCCGACTCCTGTGGATCTGCTGACCCCAACTCGGCTCTGCCGAGCCTCAAATTCTGGCAAACCCACATATCCACAGGGACAAGGCACCTGTTGGCACCTCACTCAGTGGGGTTCCAGACAGGCAGATGGCAAAATGGTGGTGCCACCAGCTTTTCCAAAAAACAGAGAGAGAGGATGTGTATCTATCTGGCAGGAAGTGACTATGAGCACTCAAGTGTTAGCAGGATAACTCTGGTGTTAGAAATGCCAGTGCTAGATCCTTTTCTTCTTTTTACCAATGTGCACTTTTACAATGATGGTATACAAAGAAAAAGAAACAATAAAAAGTGTTTTCAAAGGCCCTCATTCCCGAAACTAAGGCAACAGGGATGACTAGGGCAGGCTGATGATCACACCCTTCCTAGCTACACATTTTCCATGCTGAACCATGACCACCTCTCCTCCCTTTCAAACCCAGCCTTGATGCTCGTGTTAGGTATACTTCCTGTGCACATCACGGGGCATGTCCCAGGCCAGTGTGAGCCCACCCCTGTGTTTGGGAATGTTTTGATTCTGCTATAGCAGGGACTTCAAAACCTGCTTGGCCGTTAGAAACACTCGAGGAAATTTAATGTGCAGTAATACTATTTCCAGGGGCCCTGACTCATATGGAGTCAGACTGGTTTAGTAGCTCAGGGGTACTGCTTAAATAGCTGGCCTTTCTAAGGTTCCCCAGATGGTTTCAATGATCAGCTTGGTTTGGGGTTCAGATCTTTCTGGAACCAGAGCCAGTCTGGGAAGGTAACCTCAGTCTCCTGCTGGGCTTTACAGACGCCAAGGAGAAACATGGAAAAGTGATCAGTGGGTTTCCTCTTGTCAATCATATTTCCCCCTCCCATGCCTCTTTTTATTTTCTGTATTGGTGAAGAGCTCAACCTCAAAAACCATCCTGCCTGCCTCTTCTCCTCGGTTTTGCCAATGTCTAATTGCAGGACTTTGGGCAAGTTTCTAAACCTCCCTGTGCCTCAAGCTCCCTTATCCATGAACTAAAGATCATGGCACCACCTGCTTTGGAGTACTGTTCTGAGAACTGTACCAACTGACACGTAGAATACTGAGAGGGGTGCCCGGCCTGTGGTAAAGCTCATTAGTGGTGGCTACTGTTTTCATTATTTGACTTGCTCTGGTCCCACATGTCACCCTCGGCACACTCGCCTTGGCCCCTTTCTAGAGGGAAGCGCAGCTCCTTGGGGCACAAGAGGAGGTGCCGCATCGGAGAGGAAGGTTTGGGACGGACTTGTCAGTATTCATGCAGTTACAACCCCTAGCACAGGCCTGGGTCATGGGGTGGGGCACACTTGCAACAGAGCACTTCCCCGGGGTGCAGGACAGATGTGGGGGCTCCAGGTCCTAGCCCTGGGCTTCCTGGGGGCCAAGGGCAAAGCGTCTCCATGTCAAGGGAAATACAAGCAGGGACTACCTACCTCAGGGCACGCTCTTCCTTCCCGTCAGGATGGCTGCACATTTGGAAAATGGGCACTATTTTAAGATGTAATTATCAGAACAATAGACCCTAAGCGATTGGACAAGGTGAGAAATTTCATCACTCGCCAAGTTTCATGCTAAAATTGTGGAGTTTAGCAAATTTCTACTCCTGCTCATGCTGTGGGTTAATAAACAACCATAGCCAGGGGTGATCACAGACTGAGGGAGAAAAAAGCTTTCCTCCAACCTGTCAACTCTGTACCTGGAGCAATTTGGGATGGCAGAGCTCCAGAAACTGCAAGAAGCTGCCACTAACAGTGTAACTGTGGTCTTTTACGCATACAGGAGATGTGCTAGTTGGTGGCTGCTTTTTTTGAAGCTACATATATTAGCAACCCACAGTGAATCCGTTCTTTATTTTTAGGCACCAAGCGTGATCCTTTCTGCTCCCAGGATGGCATGAGATACTTCAACAGATGATTTAATGAGCACAACCTCATAAAAATAGCACAATTATCTATATTTACAACCCAGAAGTTTCTAGTGTCACCTTATGTTTGGAGGCGGTGTAGGCATTTACTGGATGCCCTCGAGCATAAATAAATGACACTGATGGGGTAGAAAAAGCACAAGAATTCCAGTGAGACTAGCTGAGTATGAAGCCCAGCTCCAAGCTCTGGGTCTCTTTAGGTACATTTCTTGATCTCTGAGATGGCCTTTGGGAATCCCAGCCCCCTCAGGGGGGTATGGCCAAGAAATGAATGCTTACACATATTCCACTGGCTCCCTGTGTTTCCCAATCACCCTGCGGCTAGGCAGGGTCACATGACTAGCCAATGAAGGAGGGGCAGAAATGACCTCTGCCCCTTCCAGCTGAGGCAGTGAAAAAACCAGGTGTGATTATGCCACCTCTCTATGGCCTGGTCCAAGGGACTGAGAAGGCCACCTTCCTCTTCAAATGATGCAGCTTACAAGATGGCAGAGCTTCTTTCAGCCTGGGTCTCTGAGTGGCTTTGTGGAGGAGAGCATTCACTCCTCCTCCCCCATTCCCAACTCCTTATGGACCTTCAATGAATAAACAGCAACCTTTTTTCAAGCCATAAATGAATGCTATATATAAAAAATTTGAAGTTCAATGAATAGCCAGTTTGAGTAAGAAATCATCGTTGTTAACATGGTAGCATGGAGATTTTTGCGTTCTTAAGGGACTTCTGTTAAGGGGTTTCCAGGTAACTTCCTCCATTCTCAGAACAACATGGCCCGCCCTCACTAACAGCCAAGGTCTTTGTGAGACAGTAAGATGTAATGGTAAAACAGTGTGGCTTCTGACGCTGTACTGCCTTGATCTGAAACCGTTCTCCGTCATTCATGAGCTTTGTGATTGCTCTGTGCCTTGGTTTCCTTATCGAGACATGGAGCTCATTCTTCAGAGGACTGTTACACATACCAGTAGATAAAAAACCTTTGAAACCGTGTCTTACACGTAGTACGCACCCAATAGACAGCAGCCACGACTAGGCAAACCATCTAGCACATGGCAGGTATTCAGCAAATATTAGTGTCCTGGATCACCTCCTCTTTCCCTTGGATCCGGGATTCCCAGCTAGAGCTGCACATTAAAATAACTTAGGGAGATCTGAAAATGGACCAAGCCTGGGCTGCACCAGCAGAGTTCCTGATTTAATTGGTCCATGGGCACTGATTCAGACAGACAGGTGCCCCTGCTGGACCGGACAGTACATTAGGACTGTCTTCCCACCACTGCCCCTCCACTGCCCCCCCGCCGACTCCCCCGACCTCCCTCCTCCTGGGCCTGCAGCCGTCTCAGCACCGCCTCGGGATTGCTCGGCACCATCCTGTGCTCTGGGGCAATCCCACTCTCCAGCAGCAGGGATTTCTGAGCTCTGGGCCTAGAGCTCTCAAACACAGCATCAGCTCACACTTGCTGGCTGCCTGACTCTGGTCTTGTGGTCCAGAAACTAACTGCCCTTTCTTTCTGAGGCTGAGTTCCTACGATGCATTCCTGCCTCACCAGCTCCCAGAGCTGGGCTGGGTGTGCTGCCCCGGGGATGTGCCTGAGTTCAGATGCAACAATACACCTGAAGAGAATGGAGGTTTTTCAGAACAGGATGAGGAGAAACCTGAGTCTCGGGAAGAGGGCAGGGAGGGGAGACAGAAGGAATGCGGGGCAGCGGAGCAGGCCGGCTGCTGGTGCAGTGGGGTCCTGAGCATGAGCCCACGGTGGAGGCTGGGACAGAGAGAAGATGCTGCTTGTGTGTGTGTGCGTGTGTGTGTGTGTGTGGGGGGGTGGGGGGGGGGCGCAGCTCAGCAGGAGACAGGTGGACTTGGAGGAGTAGAAGGAATAGCGGCCCAGGTATTTGTCTGGGCCTGTCAACTGGGTCCCTTGTGCCAAGCCCTCACCCTGGTGAGCTGCAAGCCCTGGACCCTGCTGACTCTTGGGTCTATTTCCATCCTGTCAGTCAGCCCTGCCCCAGACCTGGGGTTCACCTCAGGAGCCCTCCCTGATGTCTGGTCCCTGCTCTCTGAGATGCACTTCCCGGAGACAGCTGTCTGCCAAGGACCTCTACATGCCGCTGAGATGAGGCGACTCTGGGGCAGAAAGCTGAGGATGGAGTGGGTAAGCTGTGTGGACATGTGGGGAAAGGGCCTTCAAGCAAAGCCAGCAGCAAGTGCAACAGCCGTAGGGTGAGCACGCACTCGGAGTGTTCTAGGCATCGGTGGGATAGAACGGTCTGGGGAACGGGGTAAGTCAGGGAGTGGGAGAGGTGGCCGAGGTGACACCACCCTGACAGGGCCAGACAGGCCAGGTAAGAAGTCTGGCTTTTACTCTGAGTGAAATGAGCAAGATACTGTTCTCAAAAACTCACAAAACTTGTAACCTGAAACAGCTAAGATGAGCAGGAAAAAGCAAAGATGAGCTGAAGTTGAAGAAGTAGGATGTGGTCCTGGTTTGAGCTCCCTCTTTGTGACAAAGCACGATGCCAAGTTCTAGTTCCCTATCAGGCAGCCAGGCCCTTCTCCCCAGAGGCAGTCCTGCCCCAGGAAGAATGTCCGGCTTTTCCCCCCACTCTGCCTGCCCTGCCCTTGTGCAGGCAGCCTGCCTTGCCCTACGCTGCCAAGTAGGAAGCGTTCATGTCCCCCTCCTCCTCAGTCCAAGGGAAGAGACAGGAGAGAGCGGACGTCAGTTCTGGTTGGTAAAGCCTCTTAACGTGGGTGCTTTGTGTATGGGGGGGTAGGTGGGGAGGGGAGCTGAGAAGGAGAAGCTGCTGCTACCTTTAGGGGAACAGAGGGACTGGCCCTGAAGATCAGATGACTGGCCCATCTTCCCCACCTTCCCTACATTCCTCATCGCTTGCTCCTTCCACCACAGGCTCCCTGGGTTGAAGGCTTTGTTCCTGTTCTGTTGTCAAGCCCAGAGGCTCTGACTTCATTCAAAGGCAGGACACTCTGATCTGATCCAAAAACTATGCACGGGCCATGTCTCCACAATTTGCCCACCTCCCCACACTCCGTGGTGATTGGAGACTTCATCTGGCCTAGAGACAGGTGACAGCTGTGACCAGGATTCCAATAGCTTGTTATATTCTAGTTAAAACTACTGTTGCCCAAAGAATAATTTGTGTAGCAAACCTCTGAACAATATGTTCATAGTAAAGTTAAAAGGCAGCTTTGAAAATGATATAAATAAGATTATTTATCTATTGATTATTTATCTATTGATCCATCCTTCCCTGGTGGCTCAGTGGTAAAGAACCTGCTTGTCAACACACACTTGATCCCTGGGTCAGGAAGATCCCCTGGAGAAGGAAATGGCTTATCTATTGATTATTTATCTATTGATCCATCCTTCCCTGGTGGCTCAGTGGTAAAGAACCTGCTTGTCAACACACACTTGATCCCTGGGTCAGGAAGATCCCCTGGAGAAGGAAATGGCAACTGATTTCAGGATTCTTGCCTGGGAAATGCCACAGAGGAGCCTGTGGGCTACAGGTTCACAGGGTCAAAGAGTCAGACAACAGCAATTGATCCATCTATCTATCTGGGTCCCCAATAGAAAACTGCATAAAAGAGACAAAAGGCAACTAACAAAAGAAACATAAATGACTAAAAACCTTGAGAACCTCAATGTTTCTAGAACGCAAGAAATGTATATTAAAACATTGAGAACAGACAGTGAACATGGACAGTAGTTAATGTCGTGTAGGAAAAGGGAAAACAGACTCACTCAAGCATTACTGATGGTGATGCACATTGATCTGACCTTTCTGGAGGGGAGTCTAGCAATAGGTAGGAAAATTCTAAACAGGCATACCCTTATACAGCAATTTTGCTTAAAGGAATTTATTATTAAGAAATAACTGTACAACTCCACAAGGACATACATATAGGAATTTCCAGGAAAAGCAACCTAAACCTCCACAGTAGAAACCTGGTTAAATAAAATATGCTACATGGATATCATGGAGTTGTCTTTAGCTACCAAAACTGATATAAAGCCATATTTAGTGATATAGAAAGGAGTCCACAATATAGTAAGTACAAAAGCTACATTACAAAAATGTGTAGCGTATGATACAATTTTTTTGGAAAATTCTGTGTGAAATGTATAAAAAATTCTGGAAAATATATAGGCCAAAATAAATTATTTTTGGTTGCCTCTGAATTACAGGATTTTGTTTGAGTTTTTTCATATGTTTCTGCATTCTCTGAATTTTAGGTAATGAACATGTATAACTTTTGAAATCAGATAAAATCAGTAATGCTGAAATGCTCTGAACAGTGGAATGAAACGCTTGGTTAGGAGACCTCAGTAGAAAGATGATCGCTGCTCCCTTCTGTTCCCACCTGAAGCCAGTCCATCAGGGCATCTCCAGATGGAATTATGCTTCAACTGCCTCAGGCAGGCAAGTATCTATCCTATTTATAAAAGTTCCCAGAAAAAGAAGCTTCAAAACTTCCCTTGACAATCCATTCCAGAGTTTATCAAATCCATCTGAAAAAGAAATTTCCCCTAATGTCTAATCTGAAACACCTGTTCTGTGATTTAAGTCACTGCTTTTCTCCTTCAACTTGCAGTGAAAATAGGAACTGGTGGCTGCCGCCGGTCCTAATCAAGAGCAATTATTTCCAGAATATCTGAAATTGTATACATCCTGCAAGCTAAACACAAGTGCCTACATACACTCACAAGTGCAAGTGAGCATGCATGCGTGTGCATGCACACACACACACACACACACACACACACATACACTCAGGACTCCATAAACTGGCATTATCACAGAAGCAACATTAAATTCTGAGCCTTAGGCTCAGTCGAAGGAGCCATTTGGAAAGCCCCAGCCCATCCTCAGGCAGCTCAGAAGCACGGATTTCAGCCCCAGGCTATCTGTGTGTCCAGCAGTAACACTGCCAGGAGGGTAACCTTGAGCAGGAATGGGAACTAGAGATGCTGCAGGAATCTTTCTCAGACTTGCTCTGGTTGATAAGAAAGAATATCATCCCCCCACACCTTGAGAAGAGGAGAGAGAAGAGCAGTTTGCTGATGCTGACAGCCGACATGAACAGCACATTGTGACATCAGCTTTCTGTCTGTCTGCTCCTTAGTCCCTCCTCTGTTCTGCTCGCTCCCTCCTTGTCCTCCTGGTCCTTCCCTTCATCATCTTCTGCCCAGTCTATTGTCTTCAACCACATCGCGGCTCACATTTATTGTTCATTTACCATGCCTCAGACACTGTGCCAAGAAATCTACATGTACTCATTCAATGCTCACAACCATCCTAGAAAATGGACTCCACTCTCCCATTTAAAGTGGTTTAATCCATGAGCTCTGTCCGCTGCTTGCTGGCTGGGCACCAGATAGTCTCTAGATGCAATCCTTAGTAGCAATGGGGTTTCCGTGGCCCCAGAGGTGCTCCAGGATGGGAGGGCGGATGTGCCGAGGAGCTTCCACGGCTCAGAGACCAAGGGAGCTGAACAGGGTAGAAGTAGCGGAGACCTCAGGCTTTGGAGCCTGGAGCAAATGCTGTCATGCCTCAATCCACAACCTTTGGGCGTATGTGCTTTCCAAGATGACTTCCCATCACCAGGCTCTGCCTCTGTGCCTGAGGGCACTTATTCCCCAAACCAGAGTAGGCCACTCTGCCCCTGGGAGCCGTCTTCAAACTCAGCTGTTGGTATATTAATACCCCAACTCTCTCAGCCCTTGAGTGGGATTATTCTGGGTCATGAGTTTTGTCTCCAGGGGATTAAACCATAGCCATAATGATAATTATGTGACAGTCATCCTTTATTAGCTGCCTTCCTTCTCCTGAATCACTTCCCACTGCCCAGTATATAAAGGCTTCCCTGGTGACGCAGGGGTAAAGAATCCGCCTGCCAATGCAAGAGACAGAGAAGACGGGTTCAACCCTGGGTCGGGAAGATCCCCTGGAGGAGGGAATGGCAACCCACTCCAGTATTCTTGCCTGGGAAATCCCATGGACTGTGGAGCCTGGTGGGCTATGGTCCATGGGGTCGCAAAAGAGTTGGACATAACTGAGTGAGTGAGCACACATGCACACCCCATGTACTACTTGTACTTGAATCCTTATCGCCTTCTTGGGAAAACCTAAGGCAGGGTTTCTGACAGGCCTGGTTTGAATGCCAGCTCTGGTCCTTTCCTTCTGTACAAACTTTGATGAGCTTTGACTCTGGAAAGGGGGGCGAGGTGTTACATTTCTATATATTAACACAAAGTTCTGGCACAAAGGCACTGGAGAAAAGCCATTCTTATTGTTGCTGTGAAGGGGGTTCTGTTATGTGGTCACCGTTCCTATCCTTAAACAATGATAAAACATTTTTTCCTTCCTCATGAACACTTCTGGAAACTTAAACACCAAAGGCTAGAAGATGACTGCTCTCCAGTCTTGGACCAGGAAAGCTAACAGCAAATCTGACCTGTTGTATAGACCTGAGATCAGATGTAGTTCCTGAGAGTTCAATTTCTATTTCAAGGAAATAATTGCAAGCAATTTTCCAAGTATGAGCGTTCCACCCACTTGCTAATTTAGACATGCCAACTCCTTCCTTAGGTAGAGTGCTTTAATGCTGACAGAACATTTCCATCCACAGTGTATAACTGCTTTTGATTCTCACCACTGCATCCTTGTGTCCGTCGGTACAGGACAGCTCGTGCTCCATCATGAACCCCACAGTCTCAGGGCATTCACACAACAAACACGTATTTCCTGCTTGCTCTCCCATTACTCAGCTGGGAATCCACCCCATGTCACCTTCTCTGCAGTGTCCACACTGACCACACAACCGTCATTTGGAATGTGGCGGGCACTGTGGCCAAGGGAAAAGAGCCACCAGGAGCGTCCTATTCTAGTGGGCAACGGGGAATCATCGGTGCAGAGAAGTAATGACTGTGTGTGGTGCTCAGTTGCTTCCCACAACCAACTCTCTGTGTCCAACTCTTTGCGACCCCGTGGACCACAGCCCAGCAGGTTCCTCTGCCCATGGGATTCTCTGAGCAAGAATACTGGAGTGGGTTGCCATTTTCTTCTCCAGGGGATCTTCCAACCCAGGGCTCAAACTTGAGCCTCCTGCATTGCAGGCAGATTCTTTACCACTTGAATCATTAGGGATGCCCAATGAAAGGAATGACTACCATCATGTTATTCTACCCATTTTATTAGTGAGTTTAAGTGCTTTCTTAAAGTCCTCCCGGGAATTAGGGCAGAGCAGGGGCCAAGGTTCTGGTGGCTGCTTCTCCCTGAGCTGCCCGAAGAAGACAACACTGGGAGACGAGGACCCCACCCCTCTACTCTCTCTCTCCAGGCTCAGCAAACCTGAACCCCATCTTCGTAATGCGACCCACTGGCTATCTCAAGGTCAAGGACTGACTGGTAAAAGGTCAAAGAGACTGACTTTCTGAAGTCTTTCAGGCATCAGGTGATCAGGGGAATTATGTTTTTAAGTGGTAGGTTGTGGGAAGGAAAGGCGTCCCTCCCTCTGGTTTGATAGAGGGACCTCTCCTGTTCCCAGAACCAAGCAGCAGTCTCCAGACCGGAAGATGTTAACACCCTTTGTCCATATCACCAAATACGAGGTGTTCTCTAGAATCCTGCAGCTTCTACCCAGCAGTGTCCTGGAGCCCACTCGCGTCAACCTGCAGGAACCGATTGTGTGTGTCTTTTCCTGGTTCCACAATCAGCACAACGGTGGCTTCAAACTGGCCTCGGCAGGAATATTTACACCACGGAAATTGGAAGAGTTGTTTAAGTCAGGGCTTTTTTTCTCCCAGACTGCTGGCTGTTTAACAACAGCTTAGCACATCGCAGCACACCACTGAACTCCTCACTCACGCTCGGCTTTCCTTCATGTTGTTGCATGCCTTGTGGGCATACGTGGAACCCTGAGGACCGGAAAGCATCTTTGAGGAGAGGGGCTCTGCTTCGTCCCTTGTAAAGTTCTTTCCCCTTCCCTGGTACACACTTACATGGCCTTTACTGTTTGCCAGCCCTGTTCTAATCACCGTATGTATAAAGTCTCTAATCCCTGTGAGGAAGGTGCTATTGCTTTACAGATGAAGAAACTGAGGCACAGAGAGGGGAGGAAACTTGTCTTAGGTCACAGAGCAAGCAAGAAGCGATGCCAGGATTTCCACCCAGGAAAGTCCAACTCGAGCAGCCCTGTTTGTAGTAACCACACTCTACCTACCCTCAGAGCACATAACAGAAGAAGAGGAAGTTCTTAACTGAGAAATCACGTTAAGGGGAGGGAGGTGGGAGGGGGGTTCAGGATGGGGAACACATGTAAATCCATGGCTGATTCATGTCAATGTATGGCAAAAACCATTACAATATTGTAAAATAATTAGCCTCCAACTAATAAAAATAAATGGGAAAAAAATGAAATCACGTTAAATACCATTTTTTTGAATATCCATGTGAATTACATCTGGCAATCACACAGTTAAAGTGGACTTTTTTTCACTAATTTAATATTCATTTATTGCATGCTGGCTGGACGCCAGGCTCTGTGGTAAGTCAGGAAAAGGACACAAGGATGTGGCCAGTATGAGGTAACACTTATTGTGCTCTCATTAAACAGGCACCCTGGCAGGTCCTAAGGGGCGACCAAAAGATGATCATGACAACTGATGATGGTGACAGCAATGGGACTCACTGTCATTTAAACGCTTAATGGCCACATACAGTGCTGAGTACCATCACATTTCAGTTTTGCTATATCTTGTGAAACAAATATTTTGCACTTCGTGTCCATTGTACAGTTGAGGAAATGGACAGCCAAGGACATGTCAGAAGCCATGTGTGTGCCTGTTCAGTTGCTCAGTCATGTTCGGCTCTTTTGACCCCATGGACTGCAGCCCACCAGGCTCTGCTGTCAAGGGGATTCTGCAGGCAAGAATACTGCAGTGGGTTGCCATTTCTTTTTCCAGGGGATCTTCCCAACCCAGGGATCAAACCTGAGTCTCCTGTGTCTCCTGCATTGGTAGGCAGATTCTTTATCACTGAGCCACCTGGGAAGCCTGTCAAAAGCCATACAGCCAATCAGAGCTCACCCAGGAAACTCTGACGACACTCTACAAAGGCAGAAGAGTTAGTTAGACTCTGGGGTTTCTCTCCACCACCTTCTGACGACAGCCAGGTAGTTCTGTCTTTGCTCCAACTCAATCCCTAATGTTTAAATCTCATCCTTCAGGAGATCTTTTGCGTTGTCTATCTAACACTCCTTGAATATAGATATAGTGAGAGGAGGCCCAAAAACCAAAAGAAAAAAAAAACTTTTCCAAGCACTTTTGTAAGAAACATGAATCATTAGCATTCCGAAGAAGCCTACAGTAAGCATAGATGTGCTTGATATTCATTGAGTTCAACACACAGTGCCAATGAGACCAGAAACTCATAACGTGCTCAGTAGGGAGCTTAAAACCAAAGCAAGGACCTCTTCTTACCCAGCTTTGTAATTAGAGCCGCCTATGGGAAACAGAATGAATAAAACTTTGAACTTGGAATTATCAAAGTTACCTTTGAAATGAAGTGTTACTATCAAATAGAGGGATAAAATTTTAAACAAATATGCTATAACTTATACAACTCTTTGAATGTTTTTTCTCTAAAGATAGTACCGCAGAAGATTATTCTCTTGTTCAGCAAATAGTGTTATCACTTAAAAGTATATTGGTAACTATTTTTAGAGGGTTTTTTTTCTGGTCTAATCTAGGAAATACACACACATAATGCAACCGTGTGTGTGTGTGTGTGTGTGTGTGTGTGTGTGTGTAGGGAGTGTTACTATGCAGCCCATAGTTCTGGTTCAATTCAATCACTTGCTCTACTGAGTATGTTTGGTTCCAAATGATTCTTTGCTCTTTCTAAAAATAAATGTCACCTGCCACAGACATTGTAATCACTTAGGAGAGCCAAAATAACATGCCTGGAGCGCCACAGACACAATCCTCTTGTGTCTTGTTGGATTGAATATAAATACGGACACTCCTTTAGGAAAACAATTCTGCCATTTGTCTCAGAAGGCTGAAAAATATCTATAACCTTTGATTAAATACTTATACTATGATTATACGATGCTAGCTTAAGAAAATAATTTAAGATATAGAGAAAAAATTTTCTGTACCTGAAAAATATGTTCAGGTAAATAGTATTTATAATAATAGATAACAAAACAGCCGCCCAACTGTTCAACAGTAGGAGAATGTTTAAGTAACCTATTCTGGGACTTCCCTGGTGGTCCAGTGGTTAATAATCTGCCTGCCAACGCAGAGGACATGGGCTCGATCCCTGGTCCCAGAGGGTTTCACATGCCACAGGGCAGCTGAGGCCCTGTGCCACGACGGCTGAAGCCTGTGCTCCCTAGAGCCTGCGTCTGCATCAGGAGAAGCCACTGCTGTGAGAGGGCCGTGAACCACAACTAGAGAACAGCCGGGCAGCAACAAAGACCCCTGGTAGCCACAAAGACCCCATGCAGCCAAAAATAAATCAATTAATTAACAATTAATTAAAAACAAAAACAAACAAAAAAGCTATCTTGCATTCATACAATGCAATGCTATGGACCATTAAAATATTTATGGAAAACTTGATAATAACATGGGAAATATTCGCATCATCATGCTCAGTGGAAGAAAACACCATCAGTACACAAATTAAGTGAAAGAAAATCTCACCAGGATATAGTATCATTTCAATTAGTAAAAAATGTGTGAAAAGAAGATTGGAAGGAAATATACTAAAGTGTTAACTGTCACCACCTCCAGGTGAGTGAAATTTCCAAATGTGCATTGTAGTAATACTTTTGTGGTTAGAAAACATAACTTACTGCTGTTCTTACTAAGGGAATCTTCAAAGGTAGCTATCCCAGCATACCTCACTGCCTATATTTTGAAAGTCATCAAAACCTTATCTATCAAAAATTGGTACTGGATTGACTGACCCAATGATTTGATGTGATACATTAAAATTGAGTTCAATGGACAGAACACTGCACTGTCTATTATTCACATGCCTTTTAAACCAGGTTACTGATAGGTTGGCAACAGTAAGTTATTTTGCAAGGAAAAAGTTAGCAAGTCATTTGCCCACTGGGGCTGTCCACTATTATTCATGACCTGTGTGTTACATTCGATGATGACCCAGCAGAGCAATCTCTATCTACCATATACCAAAAGCAACCATGCAATTAAGTCAATTCAGGCCCCAAGTCAGTCAGTTCAATGAGACAAATAAGGGTTTTTCTTTTAAATGTCAGTTGGCATCATGTGAAGCAAAATTGACTGACTGACTGAAGATCTCAGTTATCAACTGATTTGCAAAGTATTCTGAGCATGCCAAGCTTGCAGCCATTTTGCTTAAAGTACAGCCTGTTTTCAGTAACACTATCTCACCAGAGCCAATAAACATTTTTTTAAATCTACTATAATTATCAAGGTACAAATGTTTCCACGCTGATTGGAAACCACCCTGAGTGCAGCCTAAATGAACTGTAGGAGTGAAAGGAGGCCTCCAGCCTTACCTCGGAGCAGAAATTCTGAGGAAAATGGGTCTTTCAGATCTGACTTCTAAAGGAAAAGCAAAAAGAGCAGCTTCTGACAAAAGCTACCCTGCTGACATCAGCCACAAGTCCCACTCCTATTTCCCATTACACATTTACAAGTGGCTATTACAGACCTCAACGCTGACAACAGTTTCCTTAGAACTGGAGACCCTCGTGTTGTGATTATTGTTTTTGTTCGTTTCTACCTTCTCTGACTATAAACATTAAGCTAGAAATATCTGTTCTAGTAGACCCTCTTAAGAAAATAGGACACAGCCCCAGTCCAAGGTGGACATTAAGCACTCACCATGAAGAGGTGAGGGATTCAGGGTCTGCTTCTAGCGATTCCATTTACAGGAGGACCTTGGGCAAGTCAGTCCCCTGGGTTGCTGTGCAGGGCATGAAAAACAGCAGGTCTGATGAGTTCCAGATTCAGTACTACTGTAAGCCAGGTCATCTGAAATGCAAAAGAACATAAAGAAACAATTGGTAGAAACGCATAACTAAGCTCATAAGAAAGTAAGGGAAATCCTTGGAGGACCCCTCCTCCAAATGAAGTGAGAGAAGAAACTCAGAATTTTTAAAGAGTGGTGAAGCCGAAGTTGCCTCAGGTTATTTTCTGATATTCACTCATCAGAAAGATGACTGTGGCCTTGGGCCCTTGAAAAATATCAAGTCAAAAGGCAGATGCTTCCTTCTGCCACCCCACTTCCATGAATTAAGTTAGATCTCCAAAGGGCTACCAACACTTTTAGGAAAAGGATGAATGACAACAATAAAAACAAGAATAAAACTGCTGCATAAAGGCAAAACTGTGGCTATGGGTCAAAGGGGAAGTGGTTTTCCCTGAGAACTTGTCACTTAAAGCCAACCTGTATTCACTCATTCACTCATTAAATATTTCTTGAACGCTGCGTGCCAGGCTATGAGCTAGATATTGGAGATATAGCAATGAACAAAACAGATAGGCCCCGCCTTGAAAGAGATTATATTCCAATAGTGGGAGACAGACAATAAACAAACATGCAGATCAGACAGTGACAAATGTTAGAAGAAAAATAAATAAGGGGAAGGAGGCTAATGAGTAACTAAATAGGGGAGAAATTTTGTCTAGTTGGGTGAAGAAAGTACCCTGAGAAATGTAACACCTAAGTAAGACCCGAAAGGAGTGAGGGAGTGATTCATGCAGACATTAAAACAAAGTGCTCTCTAAGCAGGAGGAACTGAAAATGTAAAAGCTCCTAAGCCGGGCCTGAGGAAGACAGAGGCGGGGGTCCGGGGTAGAGTAATCAAAAGGAGAGTGTAGAAGATGGGGGTGGGAGGCGTGGAGAGAGACAGCAGGCGGCCAGGTGACAGAGATGCTTGAGGGTGAACTGTTCACTTGGAAATTATTCAAAGAAGTTGGAAAGACACTGAGGGGTGAGTTAACATGCAGAAGGCTCAACAAAATGCTGTGTGGAGAGCATACCATAGAAAGGCAAGTCTAGAAGCTGGAATGGCAATTAACACAACAGGTCAAGCAAGAGATGATGATGACCTAGATAACTTGGAGCCATGGTCTGAATGTTGGCGCTCCTCCAAAATTCACATGTTGAAATCCTGATCCCCAAATCTGATGGTATTATGAGACCTTTGGGAGGTTCTTAGGTCATGAGGGCAGAAACTTCACGAATGGAATTAGTGTTCTTATCAAAGAGATCCCACAGAGTGCCCCCAGCCCCTCTACCAAGTGAGGACACAGGCAGAGGATGCCAGCTACGGACCCAGATGAGGGCTGGTTCACCAGAAAACAACCAGGCTGGTGCCTCGATCTTGGTCTTCAGCCTCCAGAACTGTTAGAGCACATCTCTGTTGTTCATAAGCCACTCAGTCTGTGGAATTTTGTTGTAGCAGCCTGAGCAGAATAGAACACTTGGTGCAATGAAGATGGCAAAAATGGCCAGACTCTGGAAAGGAAAGGATTTCCATATCGATTGGAAGTGCATTGCGAGAGAAAGACAGGCTCAAACATGACTTCTAGACTTGTGGCCTGGTTAATAATAAGCAAATAACAAGCCCTAGCACCCAGATCGTTACTTTAAACATTAATACCATTTCCCAGAATTCTGGAGAAATGGCTGATTCCAAGTCTGTGACATAAAATGTATAAAAAAGAATCTAGCACTTCTTGTCACACCAGAAAATTAAGAAGCTTTTGGAAAATATTACAGATGGGTCAAAAGGATGCACAAACCAACTTAAATAGGCTCCCAACGGCCAAAGGTGGAACAATTGGGCATCAACAGATTTAGTAGCTGCAATGGACTGAAATATCAGATATATTTTAAATATGATAATAAATTTCAAAATTCATTGGTCATATCCAGAGGACACAGGGTATCAATGTGTCCCTTCGAAAACTAGTAAATAAAAGGACCAAATCAAGCAAACTGAATCTACTTACAAAACTGTATCTTGGGATGCAAAATAATTGATGAGGAGAAGGCTTTCTCTATAGAAGTATCCTAACTAATAAATGAAGTGGGAGCAATAGAATTTGAATCCTTCAACACCATAATTAAATAATGAATCTAGGTAATAATCATTAATGGCTGTTGTTAACATCATTTAAAGAAAACAGGTAACTGGATATTATTAACATTGCTCTCTGATGGATGGAAGTACAATACATTGCCTGATGCATTCTTGTCAAAAAAATTAAAGCCAAATGTGAACAGCTCTCTAGATCTTACCACCAATTTACAGGAAATAGAGGCTTCTGTGAATCATGCTGATTGACACATTGGAATGCAATCAGCAAAAACCAGACTGTGGAAACTATACAGAATAAATGACCTGATTTCTTCAACAGACACTGTAAAGAACAAGATGAGAGAGAGAGAGGAAATCTATGTAGCAAGAAAGACTCCAGAGTTACATCAAACAATTGTAATCTATGAGTCTTATTTGAGTATGGATTTGAAACAAATAAATGCAATTATAATTTCTGGCATACTCAGGGAAAAAAAGTTTTAATCTGCCAATACCAAGAGTAAGCAAGATTGTGGTATAATGAAAACCCTTCTACACGGCTTGTGGGAGTACAAACTGACACAACCACTTACTAGTCATCAACGAGGGCCCTCAAAGCTGTACATGCCCCACAAATGAGCCTCCTACTCCCAGCTTTATACCCTGGAGAAACTCTTGCCTGTGGGTAGCAAGAGACAGTATGGGAGTGGACACAGTAGCAAAGTTGGAATAGTAAGAACCTCCTACCCAAATGTCCAGTCACAGCAGCAAAACTAAAGTATGGTATATTCATAAAAAGAGATATCACAGATCAGTGAAAAATGAGTCAACAGTTACCTGTAGCTACATGGATAAATTTCACATCACATTGCATATTTTAGAATACTACATAATACCCTTATGTATTAAGAATAATAACATTTATATGAAGTTCAAAAGCTTATAAATGTAAACACTGTATTAAGGTTTTAAGTGTGTTTGATGGGCTTAAAAGGCCTGACACAGGCTGGACAGGTCTATAGGCAAAAAACCACACAAATGATAAAAGCGAAATGCAGCCAAGGATCTACCTCAAGGCTAGAGGGTATGAGGTTCTGGATTAGGGAACTGATACACAGCACCTTCAGGTACCACTTCTCAAACTGACTGTGGACATGTGTGAATTTGTTGTATTATTCTTTATACCATATACATATATTTAAATTATCTTACGTGTAGGCAACATTTCAAAATTTTATAGAGAGGGTGAACCAAATGACTAAAACCCTTCCTAACACTTAAAATTCAACTCATGTGATGTCTCGTTTCCCTCATTTTCCTCTTGGGAAAAATAATAGCAACTATCTCAAAGGATGTGGTGAAGATTAAATGAGTTAATGCATATAAAGTACTTGGATTAAAAGCATGGGGAAAAAAAGAAAAAGATTTAGGACTAGTAATGAATATATAAATGCTCCATTATTTATAAAGAAAGGGTGACTCTAAAATTCATAAATCTGAATAAAGTGTGCACGAACCTTTCGGATGTGTTTGAAGAGATGATCTGTGTGCACCAGTGCCATGCAACTTTAATATACTAATAATATCAATTATGTCCAATTAAATCCTATCATCTCTCTATTTTAATGCCAAAATAAATAAATAAATAAAGTGCTGGGATGAGAGCCAGACATATATGAAGACACATAAAGTGCTCAATAAATATAACTCTATTACCATCAGCCTCCTATTCACCACCAGAACTGCCAGGAGAACACATCTTTCATCTTAAAATGGAGAGGAATTATTAAAATCCCAAACAAAGGAAGATGCAGTGGAAGAATATTTTGCATTGCTGCCTGCAGCAGCCAAGCAAGGGCCAGCAAGGGAAGCCCTCCTTGTCCTTTCTCTGCCCCTGGTTGGCCTGACGGAAACCACGGGCTGGGTCCAAAGGCTTACGCCCTGAAGAGTCATGACGGATCATGCTGAGAATGCAACTGGCCAAATATTCTCAAGAAACCTGGAGACAGCCATGTCTTGCTGCTTAAAGGTGATGACCTCATTTAAAACCATCAGTCCAACCTGCCCCAGGCCTTTTAAGCCAGTCAGACAGACACACTCACCACCGTGACTGGGCATTCCCCATTACTCCTGACCTGTACTTTACTCAGTCTTGTCTGTACCAAACATGAACCCTTGACTCCGTGATTCCAGCTTGCCCCAGACATTCTGGACTTGGTCCTATTCTTAGCCTCCCTATCATTCATGCTACAGTTTTCCTATCAAACTACAGCTTGCCTGGCCCTGTGGTGCTTCCCCTTCTGCAATGTACTGAATGGAAGAATATTCTCTGGTTCCGGGCCCAACACTGGTGGCTTTGATCAAATGCTTTTGGTTGCAAGTAACAGAAACCCCAAGTTGACATAAACAATCAAAAGATGGTATTGACTCAGTGATTAAAAACTAGTCATAGGGTGAGTTTCGGTGGCCAAATCATGGCACCTGAGGCACAGCTTCTTCTCATCTTGTCTCCTGCAGTACCTGCTTCATCCTTAAAGCTGACTGCCTGCATGTTTGCAAACTGGCTGGAAGCAGCTACAGGGGTTATGTGTTCCCTTCTTTATGTCTAGCAGAAAGGGAAAACTCTCTCCCAGCAGCTCTCTTAAAAATGAAGCATCTTCTTTCCTAAAAGTCTCTAGAGAAAAAAATGTTGGCTCATTGGTCTGAATTGGGTGGTGTGTCCTGAACTAGGCACTGTGACCAGGGGTGGATCTTCTGGCTGGGAATTAGATGACAGAGCCTGAGGAGATGTGTTTGGGGGTGGAGGCTCCTCTCCCAGAGCACAGGGGCTGCTGGAAGAGGCAGGATGCCTGGGCCCTGCTTCACCCTCACCCCAGATCCCCCTCTGCTCTGCTCTGTGCCCTCGGGGCACACCTTTCACAGTGCACCACCCCAGCTGTCCTGCTCCCTGGCTTCTAGTTGGATTTGACCCCAGGAACACCAGCGGAAGATCTGAAGGTGGGAGGAGAACAGGGCAGGAGTGACTGTCCCCCCAGCTCGCTCCCTGCTGTGCTGAGGTTCTAACAGAGGCTGTGCTCCTCTGGAGGGACAGCCCCTGGAGGGCGCCCCCCGACACTTCCAGCTCTAGCCGTTCCCTCCCTCCCCCCAGGCCCAGCGGTGGTAACAGCTCCCGTTGTCACCTGCCTCCGAGTGCTCCCCTGGCCCCTGCCCACCCCATCGTGTAACCATCCCCTTCACTGAACCCTGGAGCGCGGTCACGTGTCTCCTTCCCTGGCCAGGCCACCACAGCATCTGAGTGAAGACTGGGAAAACCTTCCCAAGAGGAAGGGGGAGGACAGATGCCAGGCAGCCCCAAACCACAAATACCCACAATTCTTGTTCCCCCTTCCCCCACCCCACTAATGGGAAGCAAGAAACTGTCCCTTCATGGTTTCCAACAGATAATTCACTAATCTAGCTTGTTATTCTGCTATGGATTGCATATGATATGAACAATATTTACATACACACGTACACACACAATGGGAGTTTTGTCTCTTTCTAGAGAAATGCTCTCATCACTCCCTGAATGCTAAGGACTTCGGGTTGCTTCATGAGCTCAGACAGAAAAGTGCTTAAACCGTCAGACCTGCTGTTCCTGGCAACAAATGCCGTTGGATGGCTCAGAGCACGTTTCAGTGATCAGCCAGAGGATGAAAGACAGAACAACAGGAGAGGCGGGAGGGAAGGGAACCTCAGAATAAAGACCTAAATGAGTTATTTCTGGTGCGGACAAGTCAAGGACAGGTGAGGCTGAGCCAGTCTGGGGGAGGGGAAACATATAGGAAAGGGGGCACAAGTTGGGGGATCTGGGGTCTGTTATGCAGGAGGATTCTGACTGAGTAGAAAAGGTGTCCAGATACAAGAGGGAGTACAGCAAAAGATGGGCTCAGGGCTGTGGAGTAATCTCATTCCCAAAAGTCGCCCACCCCTGCCCCTTCAGGAAGAGTGAGCCCTTAGAACTGGCCTAACTGGTTGTCAACTGAGACGAATTGAAGAGGAAACACTTCTGGGCTTTGTCATGGTGAATGTAGGTCTACATGCACGTATGTGTGTGTGTCTGTGTGTGTGAGAGAGAGAGAAAAAGAGACAGGCAGACAGACAGAGAGACAGAGTCGCCATCACCCATTAAGTTCTCCTCTCCCTGCTCATCTCCTCTGTTGCAGCGTGAGCATGCTTTCCTGGGGGACCCCACCTCCATTCCCTGGCCCCCATCCTGACATCAGGGGAAGGACACACACACACACACACACAGGGCCCTACACCTGGCATCCCACCTCACAATAGCTGTTCCGACCACGTAAGAAGCATGGGGGTCACCGGTCATTCTCCACAGGAACAAAGAGCCAAGGACGCAGAGATAATTGTATCAAAGGGATTCAACTTCCTGGATGACCTCACTCCACAGATCTGCAGAGAAGAGATAAGCATCGCAGGGCCCTGGCAGCGGCCCCTCCAGGGAAGGAAAGGGCTAGGAAGCTGACTTTCCGCAGTCTGTGCTGCCTTCCTAGACCCAGGGACAGGCCACCTGCAGCCTCCAAAGTCAGGATGCCCCATGTCAACTCCTGCCAACTCCACAAGAAAGGCGACAAGGGCCAGGCTATCCCCAGGGTAAGGCCTCCACTGACCCCACGGGGGCCCCCGGGAGCCTTTCCTTCTGTGTTCCCCCAACAGAGATTTCTCATATTTTCATTCAAATGAATTTGTATTTCATTTCTGAACTTTTTCTTTCTTTCATATTCTCAGAATATACAGCATAAAAATAAAAGAATAGGTTAAAAAAAAGGTATATCTCAGAACATAATTTGTGAGCCTAATAGTTATAATTAGCAATAGAGGAAATGAAATGATGTTTCCAAGCATTTATTTAGTCATTATCCCGATATTTTTCTTTTAAATTCTTTCTGCACCAGACACAAATTCAAGCCTAGGAGACAGAAAGTTAACACACATCCCCTGTTCTGGAAGAACTCACAGCTCACAGATTTGTTGGAAGTCATAGGCACTTAAACAAAGGGCTATTTAAGTGCTCCAAAGTCATTTTACCCCTAGGAATTCTACTAATATTATATTGAATTATAAATCAGCCAGAGGAAAAATCAGTTATCAAAGCTTTGTTTTATAGTGCTCAATGCTGGCCCCGGGATTTGTTAATTAATCCAATACTCCTGCCTACAATCAACTGCCTTGTAGTTTCTGGACGGATGCAAAGATTCTAAATTCGTACTAATAGGGTAGCCGCTTGCCACCTGTGGCTACTGAGCTCTTGAAATGTGACTAGTATGACTGAGGAATAGACATTTAAATTTTATCTAATTTTAATTAATTTAAATAGTCACCTGTGGCTGGTGATTTCCAATCTGCATATCACGGTTCCAGAATTCTAGTCCTATTTAGATCTGACCAGATTTACCAAAACCAGTGAATATTGAAATCAAGTAACCCACCAATGGGCCTGTTCAACAAGGCATTAATAAATCAACTGCCTGCCCACCTGGACTCACCCGACCTTGAATGTCTGGAAGAAAATGAACCTGTTACTCAGTGGGAGCAGAAAAGGAGGTAGAAAGTGTAACCGTGAAGCAAGGTTAAGCGCCTAAAACAGAAGACCGGGGTGGGAGGGGCGGAACACCGCCAAGCAGCTGAGTATCAAAAAGCAGAACTAAAGCAGGCTCACACTCAAGTCAAATTTCTAAAAAACTGAGATATTAATCAACATAATATAATTCAAAACCCATTCACTGACAACCCTCCTTCTATCAAGAAATGTCTTTCTGAATGTTTCTTGTGTGCTCAGCACCAAGCGGGAATTACTAAGAAATCTACGGCAACATCAAACCCTGTCTTAAAGAAGTTGAAATTTTTGCATGAAAAGACCAGACTCACGCATACAACAGTGAGAAAACCATACAAGACAGTATCCAGTGAAGCACTGAGGGTATTTAACTTAGCCACAGTTACAACTGTGGGCTTTCTGCTGGCTCAGAGGGGAAAGAATCTGCCCGCAATGCAGGAGACATGGGTTCAATTCCTGGGTTGGGGAAACCCCCTTGGAGAAAGGAATGGCTACCCATTCTAGTATTTTTGCCTGGAAAATTGAGACAGAGGAGCCTGGAGTGCTACATACAGTCCATGGGGTCGCAAAGAGTCAGACACGACTGAGTGACTAAATCACACACACGGTAAGCACCAGTAAGTAAGTGGAGAGGAAGGGAGGGGTGAGTGAAGACTGCAGTCACCAGTCTTTATGGGCAAGGAGAGTTTCAAAGTGGGCTTTCTGCAACTCTCAGGACTCAATTCAAGTTAGCCTGGCCTCCCAGGCCCGTTATAACCTGGCCTCCACCCATCTTCAGCAGCATCCTCATCAGACAACCCCACCCCAGTTTTTGCCAACATGAAGTCGTTTCCCAATTTGCTCGCCATCTCTAACGCTGAGCCACTGTATACGCAGAACCACTGGTGGACCTACCGGGACCCCCAGCGCTGGAGTCACAGACCTCTGCTTGCATCCCAGCCTCTCCAAGTCCTGGCTGGGGGACCTCAGCCAAATTCCTTAATCCCCTCTAAGCCCTGATTTCCCCACATGTAAAATGAGAGTTGGAGAAGGAAATGGCAACCCACTCCAGTATTTCTGCTGGGAGAATCTCATGGACAGAGGAGCCTGGTGGTCCATAAAAGCTGGACACAACTGAGTGACTGAACAGCAGCAGCAACAAGAAACAGAGTAATATGACCCACGATAGGGTTTTTGTGATAACTGAGGTAAATAAAAGCCTTACAAACAACTTAAAAAAAAAAAAACCCTGCTTTTCATACTTTGACTGACAATTTTCAAGCTACCTTAAGATTCTGCTCAGGTATTTCTTGACCACCCTTGCTGTTGGGGGCTTTTCACAAAGGGATACTATGATGATAGCACTCTTGCCAGTGAGGTAACATATCCCAGTTCAGCAAAACAGTCCCAGTTTTTGCTTGGTGTCCCATGTAGGTTTTGGCATTTGTCCTAGATGCTTTATTTTTCTGTAAATTACTATTGGTGATGACTGCATTAAAATATGTTGGGGAGGATGCTTCCCTAGTGGCACTAGTGGTGAACAATCCTTCTGCCAATTTCAGGAGATGCAAGAGACAAGTGGGTTTGGTCTCTGTTGGGAAGATCCCCTGGAAGAGGAAATGGCAACCCACTCCAGTATTCTGACCTGGGAGATACCCTGGCAGCTACAGTCCATGGAGTTGCAAAGAGTCAAAGACAAGACTGAGTGGCTGAGCACACAGGCACATGTTCGGGAGGGAGAGTTTGGTGGGTGTCCACTTTGTCTTTCCAACCTCCTGCAAGTATGTAAGGTCCACAGGCAGTAAATAGGGTTCTTACTGTAATACACGCTGAGACCTGAAAGGTGATCAGCCATAAACTGTCTCTTTTCCTGAGCTTTCCTAGATGAAAACAGAAACAGGTGAAAACTAACATCTCCTTTTCAAGGACAGCACACAGGGCACTTACTGCTGATAAAATGAAGTGTGTATATAACTCTTCCTGGTCTTGGAAAGCTGGGGGTGAACTATTGGGCACCACAGCTCCTGCCGGCCATCTGGTGCGCCCACCAGGGGTGTGCTGGCCAGGCAGGGGCCTGAAAGACACACAAATCCCCAGGCCTTCAGTCACTGCAGCCTTTGGAAAATAAGAGAAATTAAATATGTTAGGCTCTTGTGTGAAATATACAGGAATTGGAGACTGAGCAGAGATACAGTAAAGAGTACAACAAGTAATCTGAATATTCTTGCTGTAGAGGGATTTTCCTTCAAATATGGATAAAATTACAACTATTTATTTTACTATTTGGTAACACTTTACAAAATTTGGCAATAAATGTTTCAGCAGCAAGTCAACAAAAAATGTGCATGTTAAATTTAAAGTTAAATTTAAGTACTGAATTTTCATGTATCAAGAGAACTGATGAATATGCAACTTGTACAATATCATTGATAATATTTACTACCCACCACCTGATCCCAGTAACATCATGGACCACACAAACACCAGTCTACTAAAGAAGTTCCAGCCTCTACTTCAAAAGTTAGAACTATTTTAGAAAGGTTGTGCTCCCAAACAATAACTCCACAAGAGCAGCTGCAGAAGGTGTGTTTACCAGTGAAGCATGACTTTTCATTTAGACCAAACTACTCTTCTCAATTAACTTTGCCCATTTTTATTCCATATCTGTACAAGCAAAAAGTGAACCGATAGCTGTGTGTGTGTTGGTGACATTAGTAAAAGAATTGCCAAACAGTTGCACAAAACCCTTTTTACATGAGAGTCTTCAGATACTTCAAATAGAAAATCAGTGAATTCCAACTACGGTGTGATTTTTTCCCTCCATACAGTTCATGAAATCACAGTAAAACTGTTTATTTTCAGGTAAAACAGCTGATGTTGTTTTACTGTTATATATTCAGTTCAAAAGTTTGACTGAAGATAAGATGTGTTTTGCAGTAATAATACGAATACAAATTTAGGGAAAGCTTAGGTTTGTGGAAAAATAATGTTCTTACCAAATTAAGAAAGCTGCAGAGCAGAATGCACTTGGAAAACTGTAGTCGAGCACAATCCATGATTGTCTCCAAAGAACTGTGATATTCCACCAAATGAAATAGAAACTGTGGTTGTTGAAAATTACAAATGTTTTTATGTGTAAACAAAGTAACCAAAGCATAAAACTCTTCTGATAGAGCTTATATCAAGCATCCAGTCACTCCTCTCAAAACAAAGCCCTTGCATCAACAATAACAATAAAAACTTCACCTTGGCAGTGCACATTTTCTCACTTTCTCTACTGCCCATCAGCAAGCTGATTTTAGAAATGTTTGAGCCTTTGAATGACTATTTTGTAAATCAACCTATGTGCCCTAGAAAACCAGAGAATTATTTTGCAAAGTTCATTAAATGCTGGTTGCATTTTAATGAAAGTCAATTGGAATATTTTAATAAATTATTCAATAAATGGAGCACAATAAAATTCAGGTTGTAAAGCTCTTTGTGAATTATAATTATCTAAAACAAGCTTACCCAGGGACACATTGAAACTGTCTCTACCAAAGCAAGGAAGGAAATGAAGAAATTAAAGTGTGGAGCTCAGAGGTATATAATACCTTGACTTGTAGGAAGGATCTTTTGACGAAGCTCTTATTTTTAATTGGATCAATTTATATTCTTTATTGAAGTGGAATATAATTGAAAAGGCCTGCAATTTTACAATGTCTAACTTTAGTGAAATATTCAAAAGCATCATAAATAGTGAGAAATTATTTGACAATTTGTGCCTGGTAAAAGTATTCACTGAATAAAGGTGCTCTGAATGGGGGATGTTATTTTGGCTGAAATATTAACACAGTCCAATTTGAAAACATTAGAATCAATCAAACATTAGAAACTCTATTTAGCTGCATTAGCTCGAAGCTTACTAAATAATTCAGCAACTCCAGAGAGAGTATTTTCTCAGTCAAAAATACTTGGGCTCACAGAGAAAGGTCAGTTTCAAGTTTACTAATCATGTAATGCAACTGAAAATGATACAATGGTAAATTTTTAAGTTTAAAAATAAAAAGACTGAAATAAATACATTCTTCAAAAGTGTCAGGAACTTACCTCAATGCAAACAAATATGACTGAAAATTGATTAAAGTTGTGAACGTGTATTTATAGACAATAATGTACAGTAATTACAGGATAGGGACTTTCCTGGTGGTTCAGCGGCAGGGGACCAGGGCTCGATTCCTGGTCAGGGAACAAGATTCCTCATGCCACAACTACGATCGGGTGCAGCCAAATAAATAAATAAAAATATTTAGAAAACCCAGTATGATAGGCGTAACTCAGAAATATTGCAGGTTTGGTTCCTGACTACCTCAACAAAGTGTATATCACAGGAAAGTGAGTCATGCTAATTTTTTGGTTTCCCAGTGCATGTAAAAGTATGTTTATACTCTACTGTGTCTATTAAGTGGGTAAGAGCAATATATCTAAAAAATAACATACATACCTTAATTAAAAAAGACTTTGTTGCTAAAAAAAATGAAAAATGCTATCACCTAAACCTTCAGCAAGTAATAATCTTTTTGCTGGCGGATGGTCTTGCCTCAGTGTTGATGGCTGCTGACTGACCAGAGGGATGGCTGGTGAAGGTTGGGGTGGCTGTGGTAATTTCTTCTTTTATTTTGTTTTGTTTTGTTGTTGTTGCTTTTTTGACAGTTTCTTAAAATAAGAGAATAATGAAGTTTGCAGCATCAACTGACTCTTCATGAATGTTTTCTCTGTAGCATGCAATGCTGTTTGACAGGATCTACCCACAGTAGGACTCCTTTCAAAACTGGAGTCAGTCCTCTCAAGCTGCCACTGCTTTAATAACTAAGTTTACATAATATTCTAAACCCTCTGTTGTCATTTCAACAAAGAATCTTCACTAGGAGTGGTTTACATCTCAAGAAATCACTTTCTTGGCTCATCCATAAGCAGCAACTCCTTATCCATTAAAGTTTTATCACGAGACTACAGCAAAGCAGGCATTGTCTTCCGGCTTCTAACTCTAGTTCTCTTGCTATTTTCCTTCACATCTGAAGTTACTTCCTCCTGAGGTTTTGAATCCCCTTCAAGTCATCCATGAAGGTTGGAATTAACTTCTTCCAAACTCCTGTTAACATTGATATATCAACCTTTTTCACGAATCACAAACGTTCATAAATGGCATCTAGGATGGTAAATCCTCTCCAGGAGGCTTTCCCTATTCTTGCCCAGATCCATCAGAGCCATTGCTATCTACAGCAGCTACAGCATTGTGAAATGTGTCTCTTAAATAATAAGACATGAAAGTTGAAATTACTCCTTGGTCCGTGGGCTGCAGAATGAGTATTTTGTTTTAGCAGGCATGAAAACATTAATCTCATTGTACAGTGCCATCAGGGCTCCTGGGTGACCAGGTGTGTGGTCACTGAGCAGTATTATTTTGAAAAGAATTTTGTTTTCAGAATGGTAGGTCTCAAGAGTGTCCTTAAAATATTCAGTAAACCATGTTGTAAACAGATGTGCTGTTACCCCGACTTTGTTTTTCCATTTACAGAGCATAGGCAAAATAGATTAACCATAATTTGTGAGGGCCCTAGGATCTTCAGAATGGTGACTGCATTGGCTTCCAACCTGAGCTCTCCAGCTGCATTAACCCGTAACAGGCGAGTCCTGCTCTCCTTTGAAGCTTTGGAGCCAGGCACTGACTTTTCTCAAGGGTTACCTTCTTCCAAAATAAGGCTGCTTTGTCTACATTGAAAATCTGTTGTTTAGAGTAGCCACCCTCATTAACAACCTTAGTGAGATCTCCTGGATAATGTGCTGCAGCTCTTACATCCGCACTTGCAGCTTCACCTTGCCCTCTGATTTTATGAAGACGGCTTCTTTCCTCAAACCTCATGAACCAACCCTCCGCTAGCTTCCAACTTTTCTTCTGCAGCTTCCTCACCTCTCTCAGCCTTCAGAGACTTGATGAGCCTTGTTCTGGATTAGTCTTTGGCTTAAGGGAATGTTGTGGCCGGTAGGATCTTCTATTGTTTAGTCACTAAGTCATGTCTGACTCTTTGTGACCCTATGGACTGTCGCCCGCCAGGTTCCTCTGTTCACGGGATTTCCCAGGCAAGAATACTGGAGTGGGTTGCCATTTCCTCCTCCAGGGGATCCTCCTGACCCAGGGATCGAATCTGCATCTCCTACATTGGCAGGAGCCACCATTGAGCCACCAGGGAAGCCCCATGATCTTCTATCCAGACCACTAAAACTTTCTCCATATCAGCAATAAAGCTGTTTCACTTTCTTGTCATTTATGTGTTCACTGGAGTAGTACTTTTAGTTTCCTTCAAAAACTTTTCCTTTGTATTCACAATTTGGTTAACTGGTACAAGAGGCCTGATTTTCAGCCTATCTTGGCTTTCAACACACCTTCCTCATTAGGTTTAATCATTTCTAGGTTTTTTGGACACACTGGGCGGCTTGTGGAATGATAATTCCCCGACCAGGGATTGAACCGGTGCTCTTGGTAGTGAAAGCCAGGGAATTCCCTCATTTCCAACTTTCGATTTAAAGTGAGAGACATGTGACTCTTCCTTTCACTTGAACACCTAGAGGTCATTGTCGGGTTATTAACTGGCTTAATTTCAAAATTGCTGTGTCTCAGGGAATAGGAAGGCCGAAAGAGTGGGAGAGAGAAGGGGAAATGGCTGGTTGGTGAAGCGGTCAGAAAACACACAGTATTTATCTAGTTCATGGTCTTATATGGGCGAGGTCCATGGTGCCCCAAACAATTACAATAATAGCATCAAGCATCACTGATCACAGATCAGCATAACAAATATAGTAAAAATGAAAAGGTTTAAAATACTTCCAGAGTTACCAAAATGTGACACAGAGACAGAAAGTGAGCAAATGCTGCTGGAAAAATGGTGCTGAATAGACTTGCTTGCCACAGGGTTGCCACAAAACTTCATTTTGTGTGGGGGGAAAGAAAAAGAAAAGGCAGTATCTGGGAAGCACAATAAAGTACAACAAAGCCATACAACAAGGTATGCCTGTAATGTATTTTGCTTATATTTTCTCAATCTGTATAAAATTATTTAAAAATTTTGGTTTGCACACATGAGCAACGTTCTATCTTTTAAAAAGAATTCTATTCATATAATCACTTTTGAACAGCACTATTTACTGTTGAGCACTATGTTGAAACTAATTTTCTAGTCAGTAAATAATTTTAAAAACAATATAGTTTTCACTGTTCTAGTAACCCCCTAACACAAAAGCATCACAGACTGGGTAATTCTAAGTTTCCCAACCAGAGCTCACACCAGCCTCCGTCCTGTCTGCACCCAGCTCTTTCACCTCCACCCACACTGCCTTCAGAGCAGGGATTTGACATTACGGATCCAGAACCGTTTTAACTCCCTTACCATGTGCCGGGTACAGACTGTTAAAGTCTTTTAATCCTCACGAACCTCTGAGACGGACGTTCTAACTACACTCCTTTACAGATGAGGAACCTGAGGTGGGGAGAGGTGATACTGAATCGACGATGCTCCCAGGCAGTGACTGGGCTGGGCTTTAGTGCAGGCAGGCTGCATGCAGAGCCCACAGCCCCAACTACAAACTCACGTGACTCTCTCTCAACAAGTGTCTGCAAATGAATGAATGAATGAATGAAGAAAGCGGAGGAAAAGGACAATGGCAACCACTCTAAGTATGATGGGTAAAAAGACTGCAAAGAGACCACTTCATACTCACAACACAGTTGAAAGGTTTGGAGTTAGAACCAGCACTTTTCAAGGGAAAGCAATCTACCTTAAGTAAACAGGATGGTTTCCTCAGTGCCCCAACGGCCAGGATGCAAGGACTCAACAGAACAAACGGGCTTTTCCCCCTGCTGATAACAAAGCCCTCCTCATTTTGGTTGTTTACCCAGACCCTGAGAACCAGACACTCTGCCTACAACAAGGATGTTGCCTGCCCTGTGCTGACGGGCTCTGGATGTCTGATCCAGCCCCACTAGGCTCAGGCCTGGCCTGCCTCAGGCGCCTACAGGTCAGGAGTAGAGCTCTGAAGAGCTCTTTCTCAAACGGTGGGACTGGAGGTGGTGGATGGGGTGTCAGAGGCATCAGGAGAAGAGCCAAGAGTGAAACGGAAGAGAGTGCTAGGTTTTCAGCTGCAGGACCCGGCAGTGTCCATGACAGAGTTGGAAACAGGAAAGAATATTGTCCTGAAAAGGAACACACTCCAGAGAGACTTGAGCTTGTTGAGTTTGAGTCATTAGAAACCAGCCAAAGAGAGACTGTGACAAGGCTGAGAGAGGACCAGTGCCCTAGGCCGCCAGGCCTCCCCAGGAGACCTCAGAGGTGATGGACAGAAAGAAGGTGCAGAGGCGATGGAGACACAGGTGGCCCTGATGGAAGAAACGCCGGGATGAGAGGACACGGCCGGGAGAAGGAAAAGCAATCAGCATCGTCACGCCCAGATCATCCTTGCACCCTTCCCCTGACTGCATGGAGGTGCAGCACCCAGATCCTGCTTCAGGGAAGGCCTTGCAGTCGGCCAACCAGCCTCCGGCCAGGGGAGCCACTGGGCCTCACACTCCTGCCTACCACTCCCTTTCCTCGGCCGTGTCTGATCTACAGAATGCTCTTCCCCACCCCACCCTGCTGCCTCCTGTTCTATTTTTCACAGATGTCCCCCTCCCATAAACCTGCACTTTTAATTCCAGTGACTGCTTCTTGCTCTTGTAACTGACACACGTCCCAAACCTCTGAAAGTGGCATTCCTTTTTTAAGTCCCAGAGAAGATGCTAGTGTCATGCTCTTTGGTTAACTTCAGGAATCTAGGACCAACATCAATGGTTCATGGATTCACTGATTCAATTAGCTATTCACTTAATGGATGGCTATTAAGTGGATGGGCATTGATTAAGCACCCATCATATGCTAGGAGCTGTGCTGAATCCCAGAGGTATAACAATCAACAAGGAAGACAATCTTATCTAGGTGACTTGGAAAATGGAAAAGCCATGAGGAATCCAGAAAGGAGAAGCTCTTTCTGAAACTTACAGCGTTATATGCCACCTGATGAAAAGCATACAAAGAGGTCATCCCACCAGACAGAAGAGACCTTCAGTCCCAGGCAGTGTACCTTCAGCTGCAGCCGTGCCCCTTCACACTGTGCACGTTCGGTCCCCACCACCAGCTGGAGAAGGGCAACTGCACACCCCAGAGGACAACAGTAAACATCACCAACCTCCATGGTGGTCCAGGGAGGGGGTGGGGGAGGCAATTGCCAGCTGCCTTTTCTGCTTTCAGCTCCCTCTCCCTGCCCCACCCTGCTGCAGAGAAGAGTCGGGCAAAACACTTCCAATGACATGAACCCAGCATGAATTTAATTCACACAGAGTGCCCCCAAAGTCACCCCAGTTGCACAGCTCCCTCAGACAGGGAGCTGACCAGGAGCCAGCGTCCAGTGGAAAGTGGGGGGGGGGGTGGGCACCTGCAGGAATGGGATAAGGGAGGTCTCGAGGAACCCTGGGCTGGCCCAAGAGGCTGTGCCTAGAACAGGCTCTCAGGGAGACACTGAGCCCCACCTCCCTGTCTGTGGGATGCTAGGAAGCACCTACAGCAAGAAGAGTTCCTGAGGGAGACCAGCCTCTCAGCCCCAGAGGGCCCAGGCTCCTGGGGAGGCAGCTGGAATGCCAGCTCTGCCATCCTCACCCATGACAAAGAGCAAGCCCTCCGGCTTCGCTAGACCTGTCTCCTCCGCCCTAAAGGAGGGAGTGTAGCTGCCTCTGCCTCCTTGGGCAACTGGGAGGAATAAATGGATCCCGTCCAGAAAGCGCTCAGCGCTGTACAGATAACTGGAAAGTGCAAACTAACAGTTGGTTATTGGCATTCCCATGTGCCCGGCTCCAGCCCTTACACTGACTTCAACTGCCTCTACCTCTGTCATTCCACTCTGACCCACTTCCTCTTAAAAAAGGAAAACTAAAATATAAATTGCCTTCTGCATTCAGGAAGGGTTCCTGAAATTACACCCATCATGAGGCTTCCAGTTCCCCTGTTTGTAGAGAGAGGATGCTAGTCAAGCTCAGGGAGAAAATGACCCACGAGTCCCTGATTTGGCTACAGAGGGACCCCTGCTTGGTCCACGCACAGTGACCCCAGGCAGAACAATAGGACAGCCTGTGTCTCCGGCAGGAATTCCACCTGTGGCTCCGAGTAATAGGTTTTGATCTCGGGCTCGCTGCCAGTTAGGAAGTGAAACCCCTTCTGGAACATTTGCTGTTTTGTTGGCTTTCCCCTGGAGAGCTAACAATTTCACCTAGAAGCTGTGTACAGAATGCAGCCCCATAAACACTGACAAGGTATTTCATGGGCTCCCTAATCCTCTTCTGCACACGTGGGGGCAGTGGCCCCGTCTCCGAAACCCCAAAGTCACCTGATTAAATAGGGCTGTCCACTTGGCCCAAGGTAACCTTGACCTCTGTGTTACCTCCACCTTCTTTTGTAACTCAAAGGCCTAACTAAACCAAGGATGTGAGAGAAAAAGGGCCGTTGTTTCTGCTGACAGGTTTGCGTTAAGAATCTGGAAGAGGATGCTGGTTTCCAGGTGAGAACCTCTGGGCAGGGCTGGGCATTAGAAGCGGGGGCCGAGGGGGCTTCATGGACCTGCCTGCCCCGATTATTGGCAAGAATGATTAAAAGCCAGTTCTGCAGATGGTGGCGGGTCTCCCCGTGGTGGGCTTCTCTTGGGCAAACGGCTTCTTTTGGAGCCAGGGAAGAACAATGGGAAATCTTTTCCCATGCCCTTCATTTCTCCCTGTTGGAGATCCCATTGTGTCTGTAACTTCAGGTGTCGGGGGACTAATGTCTGCAACTCTTCAGGGAAGCCAGCTGGGCCCCCTCCACCTAGCCTGCTGACCTTCCCCTGTCTCGTCAGCAGCAGGCTGGGGTCCTGGGGCAGGAACCAGCCGGCAGAGGAGGCTATAAATACTCTTCTTGGCCGCCGGCTTCCCCCGGAGCACAGCTGAGGGGCTTGGGCGGGGAAGCACCTGCATCTCTTCGGGCACATCCGCCGCTGCCAGGCTTGCTGGCCCTCGACCTCTGAGCGCACAGAGGTTTTCCAGCTCTGAGGAAGCCGGCGCTGACCCAGCTTCCCAGCTGAAATCCAAGCTCCCAGCGGCCTTTAAACTCCGAGCCTGAACTGCATTTTCACTGGGGCTGATGAAACTGAATAGCTGCAGGTAAAATAAGGAAGCAGCGAAGAAAGAAGAGGAGACTCTTCAAAGGGTGCTTTTCTCCTCTCAATTCCACTTACTTGGGGAAGCACGAAACAACGCCTCATCAGCCAGGCCTCTTTCCCCCGATGAAGAAGTGGAAACTGGACAATTGATAGGTGCTTTTTTTTTTAAGTCACTATTTTTCTTTTTTTGTTTTTATTTATAAAGCATGACTAAGAGATCCCTTATGGGCATTTTAAATAAACCAGAAGCCAAGTCACAACAACTACTAATGGCCAGTTGTGGGGTTTTCACTCAAAATGAGATAGAATTTAAGAGCAAGGTCGTGTATGAGAAGAGGTGGAGGTTAAAAATCCACTGGATGACTGTTCTCACACTTCAGTGAGCTGAAGAATCGCCTGGAACATTTGGTTAAAAGACAGATTCCCTAGTGCCTGACCCCCAAGACTGATCCTGCATTTGAGTTTGCTTTTGAGTTCATAAGTAATTCTGAACTTAAATACTCTGGGCAGGAACTACACTTTGAGAAACAACGCCCTGAGACAGTAGTTCACAAAGCGAGGACCCCAACCAACAGCAGCACCAGGAAATTTACTAAAAATGCAGATTCTCAGGCCAACTCCAGGCTTAAAGGCTCAGAAACTCTGGAGGCGGGGCCCAGAAATCTGTTTGGACAAAGCACCAGGTGATTCTGAAAGTTGAAAAATACTGCTCTAAGAGCTCTCTTACAAGTCAGGAGTGTGAACCCTGGAGCAGCGGTGATTTTAACATGCAGCCTAGATTGAGAACTGCCGCTTTGGGTCCATGGGAAGATAGACACTAACATTACCTCCACAGCCCGTTTTTCGAGCGTCCACCTTTCTGAGCCAGGGTCAGAGCTAATGGCATGAAGGGGAAAGAATGCTTTGTTTCAGACAGACACGGACTCATGTTGCGGTGCTGAATTTAACCTCCCCGAACCTCGGTGTTCTCACCTGTGAAATGGAAGGGACGGCACCCAACCTACGGTGATGTTGTGAGAAACAGTGAGATGAGATCTGGGAAAAGTGTGTGTCTGGCACACTGCAAGGACTGGACTCTCCTCTCTGTTTCTCTGCAATCATGACTTCCCTTAGTTTAATTGGGGTCTGGAATAAGATCTTAATCTTTATGGAAATACGGCTTGAGGGTTTACTCTCTACAGAGCATCAAAAAACTCATTTTAAAATTCATCACTCCCACTAGTGTAAATGTATGAAGAGCCCAGTGAGAGGTCCTGATTTTAAATGCTGGTGACACCAGTGCAGAAGCAGCTCTAATGCCCCTTAACCTGATTCCACTCTGAAACCGCAGGCACGTCCCTTTACTCACCAATGTTTCAGTAATAGATGAAATCTTATAGTTCTATTTTTAGGTACTTGGCACAAGCATTAAATTTCTCAGTTGATCTCCACTGTTGACAAAATGCCAGGTGAACTACCAATGGTTCAGTGCCAGAGATCTATAAAGAAATCATCTTGTGTGTGTGTACGTGTGTGTGTGCACGTGTGTGTGTGTGCATGTGTGTGTCTGTGTTCATGTGTTTGCGTTGCTCAGTTTGTAATTCAGTTGGTTGGAACACCGGCCAGTACTGTACACGCCCCCAAGACAGCAGATTCAGGAAACACTCTGGCATGAAGCTACGGTGTCTGTGTTTTACATTTTATATAATCCATGGAAATACTTGACAGTGACCACTGCCATAGATTCTACAGATGAACTACCTGCAAATGTGTCTCCCCCGAGGCAAGGACGAAAACACATGCTACACGTAGCGGGAAGCTTACAAGAACCGCAGCCACAGAAGTGAAGGGGGCGTACGTCCACGTGTGACCATCACATGTCCCACATCCTTGCCTTAGGACGGAAGAGCCATGGTGTGATCTGGACCTGGGGCAGTGTGCAGCCCTAGATGGCAACTAGCTTAGTTCACGGTAAACTAACCGGCAACCCTTGGGCAGGAAGAGGTGGATATACCAAGGTTCACTGCCAACTGATACTTCAGCATTAGCTTCCACATGTACTGATGGCTTACCATGTACAGAGCACATTTACATGCGTGCTTTCATCTAAGGCTCACAGTTATCACCACTCACTTTTTACACACAAGGAAACCGAAGTGCAAAGACTTGAAGGCATTTGATAAACATGCAACCAGTTACTAGCAAACCGTTACATCAACCCACGTCTTCTTTCTCTAAGATGTTTTGTTCTATTAAGCCACAGGTGTTTCCCTCCAAAAGATAAAATGAATATTCCAATGGTCACTCATTTGGAATTTCTAAATCCACTGCACAGATGAAAAAATAAAAACAAGACACTGGGCTTTAAGGAAATGCATTACAAGTCATTCAGTCAGTCACAGGTCATTCTAAAATAAAGGCAAAGGAGAGACTTGGGCTGGCTCCTGATCTGGGCCTCCATGTCTTTTCCATATGCCTTTTCCATACGCATATTTCCCCAAGTGGAGAGGCTGAAAAACAGCCTGAGCAGAGAAATACAGAATGTTGTTCCTATTTATCCTGGGAGGGACTTCTGTCTTTCAACTGCTGATTCAGTTACTCATTCCTTTATTCATTCACCCAGTCTTCCTTCACTCATGTTTTATTATAAGTAAGGCACATGTATCTACTCATGTATCTCCTCAAACAATTCTGGAAAACTACATACTGTCTTGAACTTTTCAAAGATGAAAGCTAAAGTTTCTTGTCTCTCATATATATATATATGTTCATATATTTTTCTCTATTAACTTATACAGTTTCTCTTTTGCCTAAATTGTTGCAAAGAACGTAATTCTAACACGTAGTCAATATTGACAATCTAGAACAAAAATTGTTGAATGCTTTTATATGTATCCAAATAATTATAGATACCATAGCAATATTTACCATCATCCAAAATTTTTAAACACATGAATGACCTTTTACCAGTAGGAACACTTAATGTTTTTTTCCCTCCTTAAAGTCACATTTCCATTCCATTTCTCCAATTTTACCCTTCATAATGCGTTTCATGCTTGAAAATCTCTTATTAATTATCCTAGCATTTTTCCATGTAACAAGAGTAAGATATAAATCAAAATGATTTCTTAATTTCCTGTAATCTTAAGGCTTTAGATGTTAAAAAGTTTTTCTTCTGGATTGAGTTATTGCTAAAATTAATGGAACAAAATTAATCAAAACAGCATAAGTATATTACAACTCTAGACAATGCACTGTAAAATCAGGGAGAAATAAGAAGTATACCTTTTTAAAGTTCAAGGTGAGCTGGGAAAAAAAAAAAAACCCTTCCCATGGGATCTTCCCTGCAGGCATGTTCTCAGGCTGATCTTATTAGGAAAGTGTATACACAGGGAAGTCTAGGATCTGGAAATTAATTCCCTGAGATACTCAATATAATATATTCCAGCTGGAAGGCCGCTTCTGTAGGAGTCAAGAGCGCAGAGGCTCCATAAGGAGTTCTGAGGGAAACATACAAACAGCGCTGCACAGGTCATCAGATGTGTTCAAGTGTATCTGTTAGGGACCAGTCAAGAGACAAATCCCATTAATAACCCGAATGTGGGACATCAAGTAGGAAGGACTGTTAACTAGGCAGAAGATAAGAGAACTGTAAAGTGTAACAGAGGTAGAAATTCAGAAGGTAGAGACCATCCCTAAGGCTGAGGGAAAAGCCAGTGAGGAAATCAGAAACTGCGAGGAGGATCCCGCAAGACTGAGACGCACACCCTTGCAGGCTGAGCACGTCTGCTGTCGTAAAGAACCAGAGTGCCTCAGGTGCTAAAGGCTGGACCCTGAGAGCCGTCACCACCACACTGAACACGTGCCGGGGCCCTCTGCACACCAAGTTCCATGCAACTACACCAGAAACAGCCTGTGGAACAAAAGCAGCCCTTTCTCTCCCTTCAACTTTGCAGCGCCCTCTATTGCCTCAGTGTAAGACCGAAGCCGGCTGGCAAATGAGAAACATAAGGAGCTGAGTCCAGGTGCAGGACGACAAAACAGGACAAAAAGAGATGTGTGTGGAGCTGAAAGGTGGTTAATTGACAACTGGGACTAGCGCCACGAGAAAACTGCAGTTAAGGATGACATGAGTTCAGAGAAAAGGGAAATGACCTTTAATCTCCCCTCTCCTCAAATCAATAGATGGATAGACTCTAGTCGGTTTCTGAGCTAGCCCCTTTGGTCTCAGTCTATCTGTAGGTCTTAGCTGAGAGCAACCAGAAGCTACATGCATAGCTACCTTGCGGTGATGGCCAGGGCTGAGCTGCTTGCCCCAAGCTCACAGACTCTTGACTTTGCTTCTGTGTGTGTGCAAAGCAAGCTGGCTCTCTCACATGTGCCGGAAGCACAAGCAAGATTCTCCAGGGCGAATGATGTGTCTGTCTTTGTGGCAGCTGCTCATCCTGACACCAGTCCTTGGAGACTGCTTTTACTGCTGAGCTTTTTCTCCTTTGATTTCTGCTCAAGAAGAGGAGGAAGCCAGGGAGCTGGGGATCATCTATTTTGATTTCTCCTATTTCTGCTCTTTGTTTTGAAGTGAAATGATTTCATACAGCCCCCAGCTGGCACCAAGTTCTCCTTTTCACCAACTCCCCTACCGTCTTTATTACTGCAGTCGAGATGTTAAAAAAAAAAAAATCGTGCCAGTGCCAACTAACTGTGACAGGGTTTTATTTCAAAATCATTCTCTGTTGCTTTACTTGTTTGAAACTCTCTGCCATATTCTATAAAGTACTCCATTATTCATCTCCAACACCTTTAGAAAGAAACCCTCGGAGAGGCCATACATGGGCAGGAAGGGCAATGGCTGGGAATAGAAGGCTGAGGTATCCACAAGGAAAATCACCTGGTTCCTCATCATATCCCTTGGCTTTATCCCTGAACACTGCAAAGGGTGGGGCCATCAGCCTCGCATATACAAAAGAGAGGGGAGTTTGGGGGAGAATGGTGGTGGTTTAGGTGCTAAGTCGTGTCTGACTCTTGTGACCCCTTGGACTTAGCCTGCCAGGCTCCTCTGTCCATGGCATTTTCCAGGCAAGAAGACTGGACTGGGTTGCCATTTCCTTCTCCAGGGGATCGTCCTGATCCAGGGATCGAACCTGTGCCTCCTGTGTCGCAGGTGCCTTCCTTACCAACTGAGCCACCAAGGAAGCCCCGGTGGGGGGTTTGGGGGAGAATGGATACATAATATCTATGACTTAGTCCTCCGGCTGTGCACCGGAAACTATCACAACATTCTTAATCACTTCAATGCCCATATAAATTCAAAAGTTTCAAATCAACAGTAACAGCAGGAATCAACAACAGAACAGTGCCACTTCCAAGCACTCCAGGGGCACCCAGCCCTCGCCCACCCCCCGAGTCCCGGCGCCATATATTAATACGCATGTGCTTTGTATCTGTCCCCTTCTCAAGGGTAAGTTCCACGAAAGCAGAAATCAAGCATTCTTACTCATCCACATAAGCCAAGGGCTAGCCCAGGAACTGGTGTGCCCTCTGCACTCAAGAAACATTTCTTGAATGTCTTGACTGAATCATAGCAATCATCTATTCCGGATGTGGGATGAGACACAAACTAGGTTTTTACTTTTGTCCACTTATAACTGATGTCAGGGCTGACGGTGGTTAATAAGGAGAAAGATGGGAAGCTAGGAGACAGGTCTGATTCCCCGAAGCATGAAAAATGGGAAATGGGAAGCTCCAGACCAGTCCTCTGGAGATGGGAACTATCAGAGCGGGAAACAGTCTGGTTTAGACCAAAGCAAGATTGGAAGGGACCTGATGATGTAATGCCAGAGGGATGGCTGGAAGAGATGGAGCAAAGTGTCGGGGCCTCAGCAGACCCCAGGTGCCAACTCCAGCTTCATGTCAGACCTGCCAGAGGAGACTTAAACCATACCAGCACCCTGGCCTCACCAAAGAGCAGTGGATTTAGAATGCAGGTGGAGCAGGCATCCGTGTGCTTTTTGAAAAAGTATCCCAGGTGATTCTGTCACGCGAGGAAGGCTGAGAACACCCACTCCAGAGCGAAGTGAGACTGGAGGGCTTCTCTCCAACCTTGACCCTGGAGTCTGTGTCAAGAAAAGGCTGATTTCCCTTGTGTGCCCTGAGGGGGCCATACCCTGCGGTAAAGACTTCTTAGCAATGACAAGGTTGAGGCCAGAGCATGGAGGGCCTGGAACGCCAAGGTAAGGAGAGTGGATGCTTCACAGCGGGCGGGGTGCACCAGGCCCAACTCCGCAGACTAGGGAACTGGTTCCCGGTAAGTGGCTTCACCAGTGAGTCAGCCTCAACTCTGAAAGCCCACGATGGATTACATTATTGGCAAGATCCAAAGGAAGTACTAGTTATTTCTGAATATGAGTTTTCTTCATATATATCCCGCTAATGCCAGCTTGCATTAGTAACTCACATTTTCCATGTGATTGCAACTGGCATTTGCTGGCAGGGCCTTAGGCTGAGTACAGAGAACAAGCAAACTGATGGAAAATTTTAAAACCGGAGGTTTAGAAAGTGCAAAGTCAACTGCAAGGTCCAGCCTGTCTATATAATGGCACAGTATTAGAAAAAGCAAGTGCATGAGGTTAGCAGTCACTGTAATTAGTGGTGCTGCCCTACACTGAAATTCGGGGGTTTTGTGGCATAAACAGCCAGCTGAAGAAACCAGCTCTCCAGCCATTTCCCATCCTGACCAAACTCTCTCCCCGCCAAACTTCGCAGCTCATGTCCAACAAGTCCAGATGAGCCACTTCAATTGGTTGTTTGGATAAGGCTCACTGCTTAGAACAGTAGATAATATAATCCAGCTGAAGAAGAAAAAAAAAAAGCCCTTATTTGCCAAAAGAAAGCTACTCTTGCTCATTCCATAAACATGGATCAGGTAACAACTGTGTGCCAGGCACTGTGCTAGGGGCCAAAAACTCAGAGGAAACAACTGTGATCCCTGTCTTCACGGAGATGAGTCTGAGGAACAGATGTGGAAATGAAGAAACAGATGTAGAAGTAACAGATGTAGAAAAGCATGTCAGTGTACAAAAGGGCAATGACAGAGAAGTGCATGGTGTGTCATGAGTGTGACCCGCAGGCTGCAATCAGAGAAGGCTTCCTGCAAGAGCTGCTATTCAAGCAGATGGGTGGAGTCAAGGGTGGGCTGAGGCCACTCACACTGGCTTGCAAAGCCAATTACATATATTTCTTCCCAGTTCTGCACTTAGTGACCCGACTGGTAACCTGAAATGGTTTGAGTATTCACACCTCAGAAATCAGCAAGCTCTATAAATCAAGCTTTTTCCTCCTGGAGAGACAGTGGTTAAATCTTTCCCAACAAACCCCTGGGTAGAATGTAGTCAGGATGGAGGGAAGCACATTTCAGGAAAAGTTCACACCATACAGGCAAAGGCCTGGAGGCCAGGGAAAAAAAAAAAAAGCAGAGGGGACTACATGACTTTAATTTTTATAGGCTATAAAGTGCACATCTGTAACAGCAGGAGATAAGACAAAAAGGGAGGCAAGGGCTAGGTTATGGAAGGCATCAGAAGCTGTCCAAAGTTTCTACTTTACCCAGTAGGAGGTGGTAGGCAAAGAAGTTTTAAGGTAGGGTATAATAGGCTAGTATTCTGGAAGCCCCCTACTTACAACCACTGAAGCTTCACCTTGATAATTATTAACATCTTATACAGCATGAATTGAGATTAGCTTGAAGAAAATTTGCTCCTAAAACCACCCTCAAAGCTAAAAATAAAATTAAAAAGCAAAATATGTTTTAAAAAAATACAGAAGTTTTGCTTTAGCACCCATGATATCATAATTTGGTATCATGATAGCATAATTTGGTTCAAGCAAGTGGTCCTATGGCAGGGATAGCAGTTTAGGTCTAATCAGATGATAAAAACCACACAGTGTGACTTCCCTGGAGGTCCATGGTTGAGAATCCACCGGCCAATGCAGGGGACATGAGTTTGATCCCTGGTCCGGGAAGATTCCACATGCCACGGAGCAACTGGGCCTGTGTGCGACAACTACCAAGCCTGCGTGCGGGGAGCCCATACTCTGCACCAAGAGAAGCCACAGCAACAAGAAGCTCGCACATCGCGACTGGAGAGTAGCCCCCGTTTGCCACAACTAGAGAAAAGGCCCAGGGCAGCCAAAAACAAAGAAAGAAATAGTTTTTAAAAGGCACAGTGTGTTAAATAGGAGCTTAATATAAAGAACTATGAAGACAGACTGGAAGATACAAGGAAACTCCATATGGTGCCCTAGCGCTGAGGGGGAAAACCCATGGAAGAACAAACTGGGAGGGGTTCACTCTTTGGAGAAGTGGGGCTCAGCCCACCACGCAGCAAGGGAGTTTGCTGCAGAGCTGGCCTGAGTTGCCCAGCAATAGTTATAACATGTCACTCTCTGGGGTGCAGACTGGGGGAACAGACCAGCAGAACTTGTGGCTGAGGCATGCAGTGGGTGTCCCAGGTTGTCAGGGTCAGTGGGAGGCACTGGTTTTCGTAAGAGACAGCGGCAGAAAAGGGAGTGCCAGGCCAAGGCTGCAAGGCTGCAGAAGGACCAGCTTCTGGGCCTGACACTGGGACAGGCTCTGTCGGGCGACCCACCCATCACCCCTTGGCCCACCCGGGAGCCACAGGAGACCCTCTTCCTCCCAAGGGCCCCTCTGGCCTCCTCTATTGAGTAAGCTTATTTTTTAAATTGTTATTTTACTCTCTCTATATATGTGTGTGTGTATGATAAAAAATATAATATTACCTATCTTATTGCTCACTTTAAAGGAGAAATACTTAAAGGAATCCCATTATTTTTCGGACAGCATGTTGAAGGTGTCCGAAGGTGTTTGTGGCTAAGGGGCAATAAAAGGAGGTAACACAGGCCCAATGTTTCAGGGGGAACTAAAAACTGTGGTCATTCTTTTGGCTGTTTTAGCTCCATGGCCCAAAGAAGCAAGCAGTGCCAGGCTCTTTAGGCAGCCCTAGACGTTGAGGAACTGCTTGCCACTCATTCTGGGTGTCACCTTGGGGCCCTAGGCTAAGGCGCAGCTCTAAGGAGGCTCAGCTCCGCGTCCACTGGGTTCATGCCCTGGGCAGCCCCACCCACTCACAGCACTGCCTAGGATGCTCACATTTCCTGCAGTTCCAGACTCCTGGGTCACACCACACGCTCCACTTTCCACCATCTCTCTTTGGGGAAAGAAGAAAACCATGTTGCTGTGGTTGCTTAATTTTCTTGATAGTGCAAACAAGCTCCTGTCATGAGAGACCATGGTTAAGAGTCCAGGTCCCAGGATCAGACATGCTGCATTCTCAATACTTAGTTCTGTATTAAGCCTGGAAATCTCAACTGTCCCATCTATAAAACAGGGATCAAGAGCACCGATCAGACAGTTGTTAGAGGCATGAGATGGGATCATCTGTATAAAGCATAGTAAATACTTGGTAATAGTCACTGCTGTTATGCTGCACAGAGGGCCAAAACTCAAACTCCCGAGAAATGGCCAACCGTGCCTTGTCTTCCTCAAAATGCTAAAAATTTAATAGTCGTTTATACTCATTTTGATTTTGACTATCGTCAGTACCCAAGTGAAAAAGAAATGAGTTTTGCTGAAAAGTTTTTTACTCTCCTGGATTCACTCCCAGAGTGGAAAATGTTTGAGGACTTGCCTATGACTTTTTTCCCTCTTTTTAATACAGTTGATGGTACTGTTCATTATCCACTTGAGATGGCATTAGAATATATTAATATTAAAATATTTAAATTTAGAACAATGCGTTTGAAATGCCATTAGGAAGATTTATCACCTGCAATGAGACTCAGTGCTCCATTAGCTACAGGCCCCTCTCCAGTAAGCCCAGAGCCCTCTGGCTCAGATTGCTATCTGGCACCTCTCTCCCCCTCCCTGTCCCCTGATGCTGTGTGGACATCTGTTCTTGGGTTCACTGAGGGTTTGATCCACTGACTCGCTTTGGACCTCAGACACCTGTATCCTACTGCATGCTCTTTAATATCATCTGCTTAGATGCCAATTAACACGACGAAGGGCAAAATTCACTTGTTTCACCAAGTGCTCAAGATAACACAAAACGTACTTCAGAAAAGTGAGATGAGTAACAGTGCTATTTCCAACTAGGAGAACAGAGCTTCAGAAGGGGATCCCCCCAGATCTGTGAGGCTGTAGGTATGGCTGTTAATGGTCCACGCTCTGGAGCCCAGCTGCCTGGGTTCAGATCCCAGCCCTGCTGCTCGCTGGCCTGGAGAGCTCCAGCAGTACCTTTCTGAGCCTCGATTACCATATCTGAAAAATGGGGATGATATCAACATCTCCCTCGCAGGGGTGCCATAAGGATTTCACAAGTTAATAAATAGAAAGGGCTTCAAACACCTAGCACCGGGATAAGGCTATGAAGTATTTGCTGTTATTACTTGGTCTTTGAAAAAGACATGACAGGAAATATAATAACAGGTTCTTCCAATCTATTAAGCACCTGCCAGCATTCCAGAAGACCCTTATTTGTAAGATCACTTTCCTCGGCTTGGACTTGTCTCCCTTTGCTGATTTTATTCAAAAGAATAATGAATATTATTCTTTTGAGTAGAAAGCCCTGAGCAAGTCACTTTGAGAGGGAACTTCTCAGGAAAATCCCAAGTAATCTGCTGGAGGAAAAAGAGCAGTATCTTAATCGGCTTAAAAGCCAGCCAGCCTCGAGCTCCTGCATCGCACGCCGCCTCGTGGCTTGGTCACGTGCTGTTCCGTGATCTGAAGCCGGTCCCCAGGTTGCTTACTGGGCAAAAGTGGATCCAGCCAAGCACTTGTGTTTTGTGCACCACTTGAAATTATATATATTCGACTTCAACACAAATTCTACTTAAAACAAATACTTAACAGAAACATACCTCCAGATCATCTGAGGACCTCTGAATTTCTTCTCCCCTTTCTTCATGGATATTTGAACATTTCTTTGGCAAAGAGCTCTGATCCTTTTGGAGCCATGCTGAGGTCTGAGAATAGGTGGCCTCTAAACAGAGCCCCCAAAACATCAGATAAAGAGTTTTTAGTATAAATACGTTCTAGGTAATGCTGGGGACACATTTATACTAAAAAATACTTATTTACATGAAATTATGATTTAACTGGGTGTTCTATATTGTCTGCTAAATTCAAATTTTGAGTCTAGGTCGTTTATTTTAAAAATCTGACAATACAAAGCACTGGCAAAGATCCAGATCAATTGGAAGTCTCATACGCTGCTGGTAGAAATAGCAAAATGGTATAGTCATTTTGGAAAATCATTTGGCAGCTTCTTAAAAGTTAACATACACCCACCATATGACACTACCTACAATATCATATACCAAAAGATTTGGAAACGTTTAGATAGGATACTGTGAAGCTAAAGTCCATGCACACACACATGCACACACACACACTATACTCTAGATGATAAACCTGTTTGTCACAAAGCCTAGCATTAGGAATTTCAAAGCTGTTCATATACTTAGAGGAAAAACTAAGTAAATATATTGCAAAATAGTTTACAGCTAATTTCTCAATTTGGGGGAAAAAATTACAAATAAAAAAAGGAAGAAGGTTAGAATGAATCCTCAGGTGACAGATTGGAGTCAGAAGTATCGATATTCACTTATGTCTTAAAAGATACACATACACAGGAAAATAGATAGAGATACAAAAATAGAGGTGTGTATATGCATGAACTAGTTTACATATATGTATAGATTACCTAATTCTCTCTCCTGAGACAGGGCAGAAGCTAATTAGTACACCTACTGCCCAGACTGTCTTCTAATAACATTATCCAATGAAAGGAACCAAGGCTCCTTGCAGAACTGGTTGGAGCTAGGGTTGGAGCAATAAATAAATAAATAAAGATGAGCCTGGAGTATTCTGTGGTGCCAGAAAGTAAGTGCTATTCTTGCTGTTGTTTAGCCGCTCAGTCATGTCCGACTCTTTTGCAACCCCATGGACTGCAGACTGCCAGTCTCGTCTATCTGTGGGATTTCCCAGGTAAGAATACTGGAGTGGGTTGCCATTCCCTTATCTAGGGGATATTCCCAACCCAGGGGTCAAACCCATATCTCCTGCATCGGCAGGCAGATTCTTTACCACTCAGCCACCAAGGAAGCAAAGAAGTACTAAAAATTATATTAAAAGATGGGGGCACATCAAACCCGAAAGCTTTCAAGGACCAAAGAGGGATTGGTCACTTTATGTGACCAATAAAGTAAATGATAAGATGGATTATAATAGAAAGAATCAGATAAGTGTCCAACAATCCATCCTGTTATAAATAATTACTGAAAAGATACATGAGGGAGAGTAGACAAGTCGTCTTTAACAGAATTCCAATCAACAAACGTAGAAGGAAAGAGGGAAGCAGAGAGTCACTATTGGACCACCACTGTAATTACTGCCAAGAGCAAGACCCACTGAAAGATGCTAAAATCAGGGGGCAGATGGGAAAGAGTGAAATAATGCCATTTGCAGCAACATGTACAGCCTTAAGAAATTATCATACTAGGTGAAGTAAGGCAGACAGGGAAAGATAAATATTAATATCATATGATACCATTTATATGGGGAGCCTAGAATATCATACAAATGAACTTATTTACAAAACAGAAACAGGCTCAGATATAGAGAACAAATTTATGGTTACCAAAGGGGAAAGTGGGGTGGTGTGGAAGGGATAAACGAGGAGTTTGGGATTGGCAAATGCCAGCTACTGTGTATAAAATAGATAAACAAGGTCCTCCTGGGAACAGGGAAGTATATTCAATATCTTGTAATAAACTACAATGGAAAAGAAAAAGTCAGGGGGCAAGAGTTTAAGCACAAACAGGACATTTGCATAGTCTCCAAGTATCTCTCCTCAAACGTTTAATAACCGCAAGAGGAAGAAGAGTGGGTTTATGGTGGAGAATCCTGACAAACACCACCTTTGCCAAGTGATCAACGCTAACATCACCAGTAACACATATCAAAATCACGTACCCCTGATACGATGCAGGGAACAGGGCACCCTTCTGTCGTATCCTTCCCCAAACCACATACCCTGAATCTCATCACAAGGAAACATCACACAGACCCCAAAGGAGGGATTTTTATAAAATAACTGATGAGTGCTCTTCAAAAGCATCAAGTCCATTAAAGAGGATGGGAGAAGGCTAAATGAAATGTGGGATGCTGGAATAGAAAAAAAGAACAGAAAATGGTGAAGTCCAAATAAACTCTGTAAATTTAATGTATTGTACTAAGGTTGATTTTCTAGCTTACATAAATATTCAATCGTTTTTAGATGTTAACAAAGGAGGGAGTGGGTAAAGCTTACACAACTCTCTATTTTTGCAACTCTTCTCAGTCTAAAATTACCTAAAAATAAAAATATTACCCCCAAACCATAAAACCCTCCTTTCTCCCACACAATACCATACTTTAGCAACAGGAAAAAACTATTAAAGAGACAACTTTGCTGCAAGAACAGGCTACCACATTTTAGACTACTAAATCATTTCCCAAATCCTCTTTGCATCTTTAAATTGGGTCAGGAATCCTGAAGTCTTTCTTCCCCCTCTCCTTCCTTCTTCAGATTTCTAAATCAGGATTTCCCGCTGACTGCAGCAGCTGGCGCTGTCTCCCACACAGTTCCACGCCCCGCCAAGAGGCAAGGCCCGAGCTGGGGGGCTGTGCCCCTTCTCTGCCTCCCCTGCAGGTCGGTGGGAAGTGGGTTCCCCCAGAGGGACTACAGCTGTTAGGGTGTCTGCAAACCCTTCTAGAATTTTCTAGAAACGCAATGCAGAGGAATCGCACCCAGAGCAAGGCTTGTGAGGCTTGGTGTGAAGCCCCCCAGTTGTCTCACTTTTTGAGGAAAATCACTCCCATCTCTGAATGTATAAATAAACTAATAGTGGTTAACGAAGTAAAAGCCATCTGCTGCCATGTGAACATGCTGCCAAACTGTGACATTTCATAATGCTGTCTACATCTTCTATCTTCCCACAAGGCAGAGTTAAAAAAAAATTTTTTTTTTTAATCTGAAGGCAGATATTTTACCTCATTAAGGTGTTAGCTGTTGTATGAGGAGACTTCTCATAAAGTCAGACTGACTTTTCAGTTAGTGCACAAGGGAAATGCCAATCTTTGATTAATAGAAAATGCTTGCAGACTGATGATAAGAATCATTAGAAATGATAACTACTCTAAAAAACAGTTAGGGGAAGAACAGGCTTCTTACCGAAGAAAAGAGGGAGTGGGTCAGGGCAAGAACCCATGAACCACAAAAACCAGGTACTCAGGCGGACACCATCTAGGTGGGAATACTTTTAATATAGACTCAAGACACTTTGGAAATGTTTATGCTTTGAGGCTCAGGGGTTCCTGAGACTTTGGGGATGAGAGAATTAGCATCACTGTCCCTTTCTCCGGGCCTTAAGTCAGCTTCTTACAGCATCTGGGCACCCCTCAACCTGGCTAGTCAGCTCTGAAGGCCTCTGCCCAACAGCTCAATGCAGAGGCTAAGTCCCAAACCAGTAGCTGTCAGAACTTTTGCCCCAGGGGATGACAGACAGCTGGCAATTGTGGATCTGAATCCAAATGAGAACACTCTCCTGACTGTAAACCACTAGTCACAAAGGCTTCCAACGAACTATCATATCTGGAAGTAAGATCAGCTCCCTGGTACCGGCCTGTGATTGCCCAGCAAGCCTCTGAGTATCCTCATCTCGCACGGCAGGAGGAGAATGTGCATCCGAGCCCTCCAGGCCTGACGGCGGGGCTGTACATGCCTCCGCTCACGTCACCACGACCCCAGAAGTGGCTCCCTGTCCGGGCCCTTGGGCTCATCTCCACGGCCAGCAAGTGGGCGGTGGGGGTGCAAGTGGGGGTAGGGGGCTGGATGCGCTTCCAGGTTGCCATCATGTGGGGTCTTGAGTAGCTACATCTCGATGCCTTTCTTCAGGCAGCGAGGGGAAGTCTTGCCTAAACTTCAGCGTGTTAGATCTCGTTGCTACAAACCAGCCACCACCAACCTGGGGTGTCAGCAATGCCCATTTACCACCTCGAAGTTTCTGTGGGTCAGGAGTCCGGGCACAATTTGGCTGGATCTTCTGCTCAGGGTCCAGAGGCTACAACCAGGCTGTGAGTTGGGCTGGGTTCTCATCTGGGGACTTGACTGGAGAAAATCTGCTTCCGAGTTCACTGGAGTTGTTAGCAGCATCAACCCTGGTGGCTGTAGGACTCAGGGCTCTGAGCTATTGCTAGGAGCCACGCTCAGCTCCCAGAGGTCACACACTGCCCCGCCAAGCGGTCATCTCACATCATGGACGCTTACTATTTCAAAGCCACACAGAGAGTCTCTTTCACCAGATTGCTAAGTTACCTGATGCTGCTGCTGCTAAGTCTCTTCAGTCGTGTCCGACTCTGTGTGACCCCATAGACGGCAGCCCACCAGGCTCCACCATCTCTGGGATTCTCCAGGCAAGAACACTGGAGTGGGTTGCCATTTCCTTCTCCAATGCATGAAAGTGAAAAGTGAAAGTGAAGTTGCTCCGTCATGTCTGACTCTTCGCAACCCCACGGACTGCAGCCCACCGGGCTCCTCCATCCATGGGATTTTCCAGGCAAGAGTACTGGAGTGGGTTGCCATTGCCTTCTCCGGCTAAGTTACCTGAGCTACCTGCTAACATCTATCACCTTCGCACATGCTGTAACCTAGCCAAGGGAGTGACATCATAGCCTCTAACATTTTCCATTGGTTGGAAGCAAGACACAGGTGCCACCTGCAGTGAAAGGGAAGGGTGTGATCTGGGGGTTACTGTAGTTTTTGTCTCCCACACTCAGACACTTCCTTTTGTATTTGATTCAGATTATAGGATTTGATTTCCTTTTTGATCCATCTTGCGGAGTCTGAACTTGGCCTAGATTTCTGCTCCTGATCCCTAATTGCTTACCCCCTACACTCTGTCCTTCCAGATGCTCTTACATGATGTAATTCAACACGCTGGTGGCAGCCAGCTTTCATGAATGAATGCCATCTACAGTCTAAGGACACAGACTGAGAAAGAGTTAGACTGGGAAACCTACTGTCCGAGGTGACACAGATACGGACAGAACGTGACCTGGGTCCACTCGATTCCAGATCCAAACAATGCCTATTAGGATAGCAAGAGTAATTCCATGCATCTCCATGATCAATAACAAAATAACCCATTACATTGTAATTAGTAAATTTGACAGTACTACAGAAATATCAACTACAATTTTCATTAATTGAGTTGCCATATGATCCACCAATTTTACTTCTGGGCAAAAGGAGGGCGAAAATATAATTGAGAAAAATACATGCACCACTATGTTAATCGTAGCAATATTCCCAACACACAAGAAATAGAAAAAAATGTAAATTTAACAACAAAAGATGGATGCATAAAGAAGATGTGGCACATATATACTATGGAATATATAAATATTGATTAGTAGGATTTGGAGAAAAATGGATGAATATTAATTAAAACAAAAAGTGAAGTCAGAAAACCAAACATCATATGATACCACGAATATCTGGGAGGCAAAAGGGAGAAAAACGTGTCAGCAATAAGGCCACCTGCACTCCCCATCTGTATTATTTCGAATCTCTTTAGGAAATGACAATCTCCACACCAAGGCAGGCCTTGAACCACGAAACAACACTAGTGCACCCAGGGAAGGGGGACGGACTGGGCTGGAAGAGCTTTGAAAAGTCACCTGGTCTGCACCTCTCCCCGTTGGTGGGGCGGGGGGCGGTCCCCACCTCCGGCCTCTGTCTTTAGAGTTCTTACTTTTGGACCACAGCATCTTCAGATGAGCAGAAAAGAGGGGCGGGCATTGCTTGCTGGGGTGGAGGATACTGGAAAAGAAGGGAGGAGACACAACCCCTAGGCGGTTTGTTCTGGCCCCTTACACGCTCATTTACTACCAGGGAAGCAACCTTCACTAAGGGTCTCGTTCCCCAATCGGCAGAGTTGAAAATCAAGAAGTGCTGCCGCCTTTTGGGCGTTTCTCCCAACACCTCAATTCAAATCCAGGCTTCTGGGAACTGAATACTCCGAAGGCCTTAGGACCTGCTCTCAAAAATGGGCCTTAAGAAGGAAACTCAAGGAAAACGACGAAAGGGATAGGTTGTCAGGAAGCCTATTTCAGCCAGTAAAGTTTACTCACCCACATTATAAGAGGAAGAGTGTAGAACCACAGGGAATCATCCCACCCAGCATCTCTTTCCTGACAAATGCAAATGAAAGGTCACAGGAGGAACCACCTGCCCCCAGGCAAGACGGCCGTCATCACTGAGTCTGCGCACAGGTATACTTGGGAGGGCGGACAGCAGGCGGAACATTCTAGCCCACTGGCGCGGTGTAAGTGGAATCAGCCACAGTGAGGACTGCGTGAGAGGATATAACGCCAAAAGGACAAGACGTAGCATACGATGCGACACTCTCCCCACCGGGTGATCGTCTCCACGATAGCGTGGAGACACCTCCAAAAAGACGTGCATCCCGACGGTTTCTGCTGCACTATTGAAAAGAGGAAAAACGCAGAGGCAACCATTAAGTCCGGGACATGACTGCATCCATGAGATGCGATGCCCAGTTACAAGCGCATGTTTCTCAGCCTTAGATCAGAATGAAACAGTAACATTTGAGCTACAGGGATGGGTCCAACTAAATGAAGGAATGCACACAGTGGGAGACAAAGACCGCACGGCATCATTCATAGGTGAACTCGACCACCTGAAACAGACTTATTTTAAAAGGAGGAACAGACACAGAGCAAGCAAACAGACCTAGTGTTACCGAGGGGACAAGAGAGGAGGGATAAAACCGGCAGATGCACCTACCCTACACGCAGTCACACGTAAACTAGGTCACCAAAGAAAACCCACTGCACAGCACAGAGACCTGTGGTCCACGACACTGCGTATACCCTATCCGTGCCAGGATCTAGAAAAGACCGGATATACCTCCACCTATACCTGAATCAAGGTGTTGTACAAATGCAACAAACACAACACTGTCCATCAACTATACTCCAACGTGAACAGACATTATTTAACTGCTGTTTAAAAAAAAAAATGACTACTGCAGTCCCCTCAGGCCTCGGGAATCAGACTTGGGTCACATCGCTAGAGACTCAGCAGCCTCGCCTCCCTCGGCTGGATGCTCCTGGGGCTGAGGGAAACGAGGAGGCTGTGCCACCCATGATCCTCTCACCGTAGACCTGTCCGTACCCCCTTCCGGAGCAAAGCATAATCTCCAGACCCAGTTTGTCCCTTCACCATTCAAACAGCTCTAGGGCACCCAGAGAATGGAGGACATATTGGGGTGGAAGAGCTTTGAAAAGCATCAAAACATGTATATTATCTATGGTGAAACAGATCACCAGCCCAGGTTGGATGCATGAGACAAGTGCTTGGGCCTGGTGCACTGGGAAGACCCAGAGGGATCGGGTAGAGAGGGAGGTGGGAGGGGGGATCGGGATGGGGAATACGTGTAACTCCATGGCTGATTCATGTCAATGTATGACAGAACCCACTGCAGTATTGTGGGGTGGTTAGCCTCCAACTAATAAAAATAAATGAAAAAAAAAGAAAAAAGAAAAGCTGCCTGGTCTGCACATCTCCCGTTGCGGGTGTTCCCACCGCTGGCCTCGGACATTAGTGTCGCCTTACCTCTGGATGGCAGCACCTTCAGAGGATCAGAAGAGAGGGGGTGGTGATTGGTCTCGGAGTGGGGATGAATTGGAGGGGCTGAGCGGTAATGAGGATACTGCAAATAAGACACAACCCACTGGCAGTGTGTTCTGGCACTTTTCGCTCACATTTACAACCCAGCAAACCAACTTTCAGGAAGGTTCTCCTTCCCCAGATAGCAGGGTTGAAAATCGGGAAGTGCTGCCGCCTTGTGGCCTTTTCTCGCAACAACATCCTTCAACCTGGGACTTGCGGGAACTGAACAAAGGCTTAAGGGGTTCTAAATGACACCTGTCCTCAAGCATGGGCCTTAAGCTGATACCGAACACAAATTCCAGGGGGGGAGGGGGGGGGACAGCTTTCAGGAAGCTCTTTTCAGCTGGGAAATTTTGCTCTCAGTATAAAAGGAAAAATATAAAATCACTGGGAATCATGGCGGAGGAAGTCTAGCACTTGTTTCTCCACAAATATAAATGAATGTTCCAAGGTGAAATCATCTACTGCCAGCCAAGACGGCCATCATCGCACACTCCGCACGCATTTCATGCTGGGGTTGGGGGAGTAGAGCAGAGTAAACGGTCCTGCACGCTCTTGGGTGGGTAACTGGAATCAGCCACAGTGCGGAGTAACGGGGGACTTAAACCCAAATAACCCGAGGCAGCATTTGATGCCGCACTTTCCCCATTGAATGTGTGCTCCAAGACACCTCTGGTGCGAAAGACATGTGCACCCCAACCGTCCCTAACTCTCTATTAAAAGAGGCAAGCTGTGAGTCAACCATAATGTCCCCGACAAATGTTTGCATCCAGGAGATGGCGATGCCCAGTTACAAGCAGGTGTCGCTCAGCCACAGGTCAGAATGAAATAATACCATCTGCAGCTATGGGGATGGGTCCTACTAAGTGAAGGAAATCAGACAGTGCAAGACAAAGAATGCACAATATCATTCATAGGTGAAATCAACCACCTGCCACAGACGGATTCATTTAAAAAGGAGGAACAGAGTTAGGAAACAGACTTAGTGTTACGGAGAGAACAAAAGAGGACAGATAAAACAGGCAGATGCACTTACCGTACACAAACTCACATACGTAAACTAGATCACCAAAGAAAACTTACACACAGAACCGTAGTACTGACCCTGTGTAACACCCTATCTGTGCAAGGCATCTAGAAAACGCCGCCTACACCTGAATCAAGGTGCTATACAACTGCAAAAAAACCAACATTGTCCATCAGCTAGACTCCAAAGTGAACAGACATTAATTTAACTGCTGAAAAAAAGACTACTGCAGTCCCCTCAGGCCTCGGGACTCAGACTTGGGTCACATCGCTGGAGCCTGAGCAGCCTCGCCTCCCTCGGCTGGATGCTCCTGGGGCTGAGGGAAACGAGGAGGCTGTGCCACCCATGATCCTCTCACCGTAACCTGTCCGTACCCGCTTCCGGAGCAAAGCATAATCTCCAGACCCAGTTTGTCCCTTCACCATTCAAACAGCCCTAGGGGACACAGAGAATGGAGGACATATTGGGATGGAAGAGCTTTGCAAAGCTGCCTGGTCTGCACATCTCCCGTTGCGGGGGTTCCCACCGCTGACCTCGGACATTAGTGCCGCCTTACCTCTGGATGGCAGCACCATCAGAGGATCAGAAGAGAGGGGACAGAGAGGGGATCAGAAGAGAGAGGATCAGTGGCGATCGGTCTCGGAGTGGGGATGAATTGGAGGGGCTGAACGGTAATGCTGCTGCTGCTGCTAAGTCGCTTCAGTTGTGTCCGACTCTGTGCGACCCCATAGACGGCAGCCCACCAGGCTCCTCCATCCCGGGGATTCCCCAGGCAAGAACACTGGAGTGGGTTGCCATTTCCTTCCCCAATGCATGAAAGTGAAAAGTGAAAGTGAAGTCACTCAGTCGTGTCCGACCCGTAGCGACCCCATGGACTGCAGACTACCAGATTCCTCCGTCCATGGGATTTTCCAGGCAAGAGTACTGGAGTGGGGTGCCATTGCCTTCACCGGAACGGTAATGAGGATGCTACAAATAAGATACATCCCACTGGCAGTGTGCTCTGGCACTTTTCGCTCACATTTACAACCCAGGAAACCGAGGTTCAGGAAAGTTCTCCTTAGCCAGATAGCAGGGTTGAAAAAATCAAGACGTGCTGCCGCCTGGTGGTCGCTTCTCGCAACAACACCCTTCAACCGGGGGCTTCTGGGAACTGAATACTCAGAAGGCTTCAGTTCAGTTCAGTCGCTCAATCGTGTCAGACTCTTTGCGACCCCATGAATCGCAGCACGCCAGGCCTCCCTGTCCATCACAAACTCCCGGAGTTTACTCAAACTCATGTCCATCGAGTCGGTGATGCCATCCGGCCATCTCATCCTCTGTCGTCCCCTTCTCCTCCTGCCCCCAATCCTTCCCAGCATCAGGGTCTTTTCCAATGAGTCAACTCTTCGCATAAGGTGGCCAAAGTATTGGAGTTTCAGCTTCAGCATCAGTCCTTCCAATGAACACCCAGGAGTGATCTCCTTTAGGATGGACTGGTTAGATCTCCTTGCAGTCCAAGGGACTCTCAAGAATCTTCTCCAACACCACAGTTCAAAAGCATCAATTCTTTGGCACTCAGCTTTCTTCACAATCCAACTCTCACATCCATACGTGACTACTGGAAAAACCATAGCCTTGGTTAGACGGACCTTTGTTGGCAAAGTAATGTCTCTGCTTTTTAATATGCTATCTAGGTTGGTCATAACTTTCCTTCCAAGGAGTGCCTTTTAATTTCATGGCTGCAATCACCATCTGCAGTGATTTTGGAGCCCAAAAAAATAAAGTCTGACATTTTTCCCATCTACTTCCCATGAAATGATGGGACCAGATGTCTTGATCTTAGTTTTCTGAATGTTGAGTTTTAAGCCAACTTTTTCACTCTCCTCTTTCATTTTCATCAAGAGGCTTTTTAGTTCATCTTCACTTTCTGCCATAAGGGTGGTGCCATCTGCATAACTGAGGTTATTGATATTTCTCCCAGCAATCTTGATTCCAGCTTGTGCTTCCTCCAGCCCAGCGTTTCTCATGATGTACTCTGCATATAAGTTAAGTAAGCAGGGTGACAATATACAGCCTTGACGTACTCCTTTTCCTATTTGGAACCAGTCTGTTGTTCCATGTCCAGTTCTAACTGTTGCTTCCTGACCTGCATACAGGTTTCTCAAGAGGCAGGTCAGGTGGTCTGGTATTCCCATCTCTTTCAGAGTTTTCCACAGTTTATTGTGATCCTTCAGCTGTGATCCTTAAGGGGTTGTAAATGACACCAGTCCTCAAGCATGGCATTGTACTGGATACCAACCACAAACTCCGGGAGGGACAGGCTTTCAGGAAGTGCTTTTCAGCCAGGAAATTTTACTCACTGTAAGTATAAAAGGAAAAATATAAAATCACAGGGAATCAGGGTGGCCAGAGCCCAACACTTGTCTCTCCACGAATGCAGAAGAACGTTCCAAGGAGGAATCACCTGCTGCCAGTCAAGACGGCCTACATCAAACACTCTGCACACATTTCATGTTGGGGAGGAATAAAACAGAGGGAACGCTCCTAGCACACTCTCAGGTGGGTAACTGGAATCAGCCACAGTGGGGAACAGCATGGGGAGACCTAAAGCCCAAATGACCCGAGGTAGCCTTTGACGCAGCACTCCTCCCCACTATGTGTATGCTTGGAGACACCTCTGCTGCAAAAGACACGTGAACCCCGACGGTCCCTGCTGCACTTTTTAAAGAAGCAAGCTGTGAGTCAACCATAATGTCCCCAACAGATGATCGCATCCAGGAGATGCAGTGCCCAGTTACAAGCAGATGTCGCTCAGCCACAGGTCAGAATGAAATAAAACCATCTGGAGCTACGGGGATGGGTCCTACTAAGTGAAGGAAATCAGACAGTGCAAGACAAAGACCGCACGGTATCATTCATAGGTGAAACCGACCACCTGCAACAGACGGATTCATTTCAAAGGAGGAACAGACACCGAGTCAGCAAACAGACAGCGTTACCGAGGGACAGAAGAGGAGGGATGAAACTGGAGACTGCACTTCCCGTGCAGCACTCACATAAGTAAACTAGGCCATCAAAGTAAACCTACCGTGTAGCACATGGAACTGTGGTCCATGACACCGTGTGATCCCCTATCTGTGCAGGGCATCTAGAAAAGACTAGATATACCACCACCTACACCTGAATCAAGGTGTTTTACAAATGCAACAAACACAACACTGTCCATCAGCTAGACTCCAACGTGAACAGACGTTAACTTAACCAATGGGGGGGAAAAATGACCACTGTAAGTCCCCTCAGGCCCCAGGAATCAGACTTGGGTCACCTCATGGGAGTCTGAGCAGCCTTGCCTTCCTGGGTTGGACACTCCTGGGGGAGCAGAGGACGATGTGCACCCAGGATCCTCCTCACAGTAGACCTGTCCTGTACCCACTTCCGGAGCAAAGCACAATCTCCAGACCCAGTTTGTCCTTGCAGGATTCACATAACCCCAGCGCACTCAGAGAAGGGAGGACATATTGGAATGGAAGATGTTTGAAAAGTTGCTTGGTCTGCGCATCTCCTATTGGAGGTGGAGTGTTGGGGGCGGAGTTCCCACCTCCAGGCTCGGTACTTAGAGTCGCCCTCCCTTTGGATGGTAGCACCTAGAGAGGAGCGGAATAGAAGGGTGGGATTGGTCTCGGGGTGGGGATGACTTGGTGGGGCTGTATGGCAATGAGGATACTAAGGATAAGGCACAACCTCTTGGCAATGTATTCTGGCACTTTCCGCTCACATTTACAACCCAGGAAACCAACTTTCAGGAAGGGTCTCTTTCCCAAATAGCAGTGCTAAAAATGGGAAGTGCTGCCGCCTTGTGGCCATTTCTCGCAACAACGCCTCTCAACCCTGGGCTTCTGGGAACGGAATGCTCAGAAGCCTTAAGAGGTTCTAAACAATACCTGTCGTCAAGCATGGGACTTGAGCAGGATACCGAACACAAACCTGAAAGAGGACAGTCTTTCAGGAAGCGCTTTCAGCCGGGAAATTTTGCTCCCCCTCAGTAGAAGGAAAAATGTAAAACCACAAAGAAATACATTGGAGAGAGTGCAACACGTATTTCCCTTACAGATGCAAATAAGCGCTCCAAGGTGGCATTCTGCTGGCGACCAAGACGACCACATTCAAACACCGCACACATTTCATGCTGAGGTTGGGGGAGTAGAGAGAGGGAACTGTCCTGCATGCTCCTGGGTGCGTAACCGACATCAGCCACAGTGGGAACAGCGTGGGGACCTAACACCCACATGACCTGAGGCAGCACTGGATGCAGCACTCTCCCCCCTGTATGCATGCCGTGCATGAACCGTATGCATGAACTGGGGTCCACGAAATCATGTAATGCCCTATTTGTGCAAGGATCTAAGAAGACGGGACATACCTCCACCTATACCTGAATCAAGGTGTACAACTGCAACAAACTCAACATTGTCCATCAACTATACTCCAACGTGAAACAGACATTAACTTAACCACTGAAAAAAATGACTACTGTAGTCCCCTCCAGCCCAGGGAATCAGACTTGGGTCACATCGCTGGAGCCTGAGCAGGCTCGCCTTCCTTGCTTGGATGCTCCTGGGGCTGAGGGAGCTGAGGACAGTGTGCACCCATGAACCTCCTCATGGTAGACCTGTCCTGTACACCCTTTAGGAGAAAAGCACAGTCTCCAGACCCGGTTTCACTCTCGACTACTAAAACAACCCCAGTGCACCCAGAGGATGGAGGACCTTTGGGACTGCAAGAGCTTCCAAAAGTTATGCAGTTGCACGTCTGCCATTGATGGTGTTTCCACCTCCAGCCTCTGGCCTTAAGAGTCTCCTTACCTCTTGAAGACAGCATTTTCATCAGAACTCGAAAGAGGGGGTGTGTATTGGTCTAGGCATGGAGGTTGCTTGGTGGTGCTGAATGATATTGGGTAAGAAGGGATGAGACACAACCCCTTGGGAGTTTCTTCTGGTCTTTCCACTCTGATTTACATACCAGAAACAGGACTTTCACCAAGCCTCTGTTCCATCCACATTAAGGAGAGCAGGAATGAAGAAGTGCCGTCACCTTGTGGCTATTTCTCTCAATAACATCTTTCAGACTTGGTCTTATGGGAATCTAGGTATAATACTCACAAGGACTAAGCATTGTAATGACATTTGTCCTCAAGCAGTGACCTAGGTAGGTAATTGAATAAAAATTTCAAATGGCGCCAGGATTTACGAATCCAATTTCATCATGTGACGTTTTCTCACATTCTTTTTAAAAGAAAAAAAGAAATACCACATGGAAGGATCCTGACTGCCTCTCCTTCCCTGAGAGATGCAAGTCAGTGCAACAAGGAAGAATCACCTGCAGCTAGTCAGGGCAGGCATCATCAACCAGTCTGCAAGAATACATACTGGGGAGATCATGGGGCAAGGGGGACTCTCCTGGCCCACTTCTGTGATGGTAGTGGGAAGCAGCCACTGTGGAGGAAATCATGGAGGGTCCTTAAGGCCTGAGGGATAGAGGTACCATATCATCCAGCTATCCCACTCCTGGGTTTATGTCAGGGAACAGTGATGGCCTGAATTGACAGCTGTACCTTGACATTACTAGTTATTAGTTGTTTACTCATTGCTTAACATTTAATGTGCATCATGCTGTTGAAATCTCCATTATCTCTGTGAGGGGTTACTGTCAGGACCCCACCATAAAGAAGTTAATGAGGTCATAGGTAGTAGTTGAACTTCCACTATAAGTCGACTCTTCCTAGCACTGTGAAGGTGCAGAATGGTCAATAAATACTTTGGACAGAAATGATAATAGGCAACTGTTATGATTTGAATTGTGTCTTCCAAATTCATGTGTAAGTCTTAACCCCAGTAGCTGTGAACCTGACCTTAAATGAAAAATAGGGTCTTTGCAGATAATCATGTTAAAAAAGTCATTAGGATTGGCCCTAATGCAAAAGGACTGGTGTCCTTGTAAGGATGGTAAATTTGGACAAAGAGAGCCATGCACATAGGAATGGCATCACTTGAAGATGAAGGTCAAGATCAAGGTGATGCATCTACAAGCCAAGACATGCCAGAGATTGTCAATTAACCACCAGAAGCTCGGAGGGAGGCATGAAACAGATGCTTTCGAGACCAACCTCACTGCCAGCCCAGCCTCCAACTTCTCTCCTCCAGAGCCTCGAGACAAATGTTTGTTGTTCTAAACCATCCAGTCTGTGGGACCTTGTGAAGGCAGCCTTGCAAAACTGACATAGGCAGTCATTATAATTGGAAGAGTCCATTTACACTGTAGCCTCAGCTGACTAGAAGCATTTGTGAGAACACCAAAAAACTCAAGTCGGTCCTAATCCCACTTTACCAGTTGTATGGCTTTAAAGCTCAAAAATGCCAAGCAGCTTACTTACCCAGGTGCCCTGTCTAGAAAAGGGGACCACCAGTCACCTCCTTGGAGTTGATATGCAATCCTGGATGCGTTCTTGCACATAACTGTGGCCCATTGATTGGAAAGGGTGACAGTCATACACGGTTATCACAAGAAGTGTCACTTTTCCTTCATCTAACCCAGTCCAGCTCTGCTCAGGATAAGGCCACTTATGTGCCCCCACAATCATCCTGTCCTATGTCCCCATTCTTGACTGCTATCAGTTGGGACTGCACAAAAAGAAGGTACCAGCAGATGATCAGATGGTGAGAGAACAGAGATGCTGCGGCTTTTAGCCCCTGGCACCCTGCCCCTGCGTCATTAGGAGCTGACTGCGTCATCTGTGGGAAGCTTCAGTGACTGTCAGGCAACTATCTATAAGCTGCCCTCTCAGGGTTCCTCTCAGAAATTCTGGCCTCCCCTAGTCCCTTCAGACTTAGGAGGCAACAGATCCCTGCAAGGGTTAACTCCAGGACACTGCACTACACATGACCCATTTCTTTGTATTCCGCCTATACCGCTTGGTCAATAATCCTTTTGGTCAAAGCTCCTCAAAGTATCCAGTTTGTGTGTGCTAGCTTTGATCTGCCAAGACTCTTAACTGATTCAGGAATTAGTTGAGAAAGCCTTAAAATGCAATTCTGAGAATGTTTTGCTCATTTATTTGAGGACTCCTGGATAAACTCCTTTGTTGAGGGAAACAGAACACAAGTAATTCATGACATGCAGTGGCGTCATGATCACCCCACTATTTGCCAGTGGTTGTGTAGGATAAAGTGCAGGTGGAGTGTAAGACATGGGGAAGTCAAGTGATGGTCCGTCTTGTTGTACTGAGAATAGTGATTGTGGTAAGAGAAAAAACAAAAAGGCACAGAAATACTATTCAGACTTCTTTTTTAAAAGAAGGAAATCCTTCCACAACAACATGGATGGACTTGGAGGGTATTATACTAAGTAAAATAAGTTAAAGACAAATACTATATGATGTCATTTTTTTTTTTATGTTTTATTTTGTATCAGGGTATAGCCAATAGTTTCAGGTGAACATCTAGGGAACTGAGCAATTGGTATACATGTATCCATTTTCCCCCAAACTCCCCTCCCATCAAGGCTGCCACATAACACTGAGCAGAGTTCCATGTACTATACACTAGTCCTTGTTGATTATATACAGTATCATTTATCAGTTCAGTTCAGTCTCTCAATCGTGTCCGACTCTTTGCTACCCCATGGACTGCAGCACGCCAGGCTTCCCTGTCCATCACCAGCTTCCAGAGCTTGCTCAAACTCATGTCCATCGAGTCAGTGATGCCATCCAAGCATCTCATCCTCTGTCATCCCCTTCTCCTCCTGTCCCCAATCCCTCCCAGCATCAGGGTCTTTTCCAATGAGTCAGTTCTTCGAATCAGGTGGCCAAAGTATTGGAGCTTCAGCTTCAGCATCAGTCCTTCCAATGAACACTGATTTCCTTTAGGATGGACTGGTTGGATCTCCTTGCTGTCCAAGGGATTCTCAAGAGTCTCCTCCACACATCACAGTTCAAAAGCATCAATTCTTTGATGCTCAGCTTTCTTTATAGTCCAAGTCTCACATCCATACATGACTACTGGAAAAACCATAGCTTAAACTAGACGGACCTTTGTTGGCAAAGTAATGTCTCTGCTTTTTAATATGCTGTCTAGCTTAGACATAGCTTTTCTACCAAGGTGCATCTTTTAATTTCATGGCTGCAGTCACCACCTGAAGTGGTTTTGGAACCCAAAAAACTGAAGTCTCTCACTGTTTCTATTGTTCCCCGACTCCGTTTGCCATGAAGTGATAGGACCGGATGCTATGATATTAGTTATCTGAATGTTGAGTTTTAAGCCAACTTTTTCACTCTCCTCTTTCGTTTTCATCGAGAAGCTCTTTAGTTCTTCTTCGTCTTCCATAAGGGTGGTGCCCTTTGCGTATCTGAGATTATTGGTATTTCTCCTGGCAATCTTGATTCTAGCTTGTGCTTCATCCAGCCTGGCATTTCGCATGATGTACTCTGCATATAGGTTAAATAAGCATGGTGACAATACACAGCCTTGACATACTTCTTTCCCGATTTGGAACCAGTCTGTTGTTCCATGTCAAGTTCTAACTGTTGCTTCTTGACTTGCATACAGATTTCTCAGGAGGCAAGTGAGGTGGCCTGATGATATCATTTATAGGTAGAATCTTAAAAAACCAAATTCATAGAAACAGAGATCAGATTTGTGGTTAGCAGAGGGGGAATTGAGTGAAGGGGGTCAAAAGGTACACACTTTCAGTTATAAAATAAATTAGTTCTAGGGATCTAATATAGAGCAAGGCGGCTGTGGTTCACAGTATTGTATTATATACTTTAAACTTGTTAAAAGATTCAGTCTTAAAAGTCTCTAACATAAAGCCCAACTATTATCTATGTTTTTGTGGTTATTTGCCTCCACCACAACTCTATAATGGTGTTTCTCTGGTGGTTCAGCTGGTAAAGAATCCACCTGCATTGCCAGAGACCTGGGTTCAATCCCTGGGTTGGGAAGATCCCCTGGAGAAGGGAATGGCAACCCTCTCCAGTGTTCTTGCCTAGAGAATTCCATAGAGAGAGGAGTCTGGCAGACTACAGACCATGGGGTCACAAAGAGTCAGATCCAACTGGGAGACTCACACATTAATGGAGACACCACGTAATGGTGAGCTGCTCTGCATCTCTTCCCAAATCTGTCTTCAGTAACAAGACACTTACAACCTGAAGTGAGCAGTGGTGAGAATATTTACAACCTGAAACTGGCAAATGCTGTAAGTCAGGATATTTCTCGCCAGACTGCTGCTTCTTAATCAGTTACTGGCATACCCCTCACTTGATAAGGCTAAATTTATTTTTGTGGGTGAACTGGTCTGAGGTTCAGGATGTAATATGTTTGCTCTGGAACTTGGGAGGGACATTAAGTGGAAACTTGGATTCAGCAGTGGCTGTACTCATTTGCTTTCACTGCTGTGGCAAATTGCCACACACTTAGTGGTTTAATATCAACAATACAAAGTATTATCTGGAACTCATTAAGCTTGGAAGGTCAAAAGCTCAAAATGGGTCTCCCTAGGCTAAATCAAAGTGTTGGCAGGACTACATTCCTCTCAGGAAGCTCTAAGGAGATGCATTTCTTGTCTTCATTTCCCTTCTTCTCCATCTTCCAAGCCAGCATCGGCAGGTCGAATCCTCGTTGCAATGCTATCTTTCACATACTAACTCTCCTGCTTTCTCTTCTCCATTTAATGACCCATATGATCCCCAGTGGCTCAGATGGTAAAGAATCTGCCTGCAATGCAGGAGACTCTGGTCTTGACCCCTGGGTCAGGAAGATCCCCTGGAGAAGGGCATGGCAACCCACTCCAGTATTCTTCCCTGGAGAACACCACGGACAGAAGAGCCTGGTGGACTACAGTCCATGGCGTCACAAAGAGTCAGATATGACTTGAAGCAACCGAGCACCCAGAGGCACGTACGCAGGCACGTGATTGCACTGGGACCACCTTCACGACTCAGGCCCCTCTCCTTATCTTAAGGTCAGCTGATAAATCCCTTAATCCCATCTGCGGCCCTGCTTCTTTCCACAGTAGCCTGCAGTCAGAGTGAATCATCAGAACCTCCCTGCAAAGCCTTAGGGAGATGGGAACATCAGAAGGAATTCACAGGCAGACCTCATTTTATTACACTTCGAATACAGTGCTTTTTTTTTTTAAACAAATTGAAGGTTTGTGGCAACTCTGAATCAAGCAAGTCTATCAGCACCGTTTTTCCAACAGCATTTGCTCACTTTCTCTCTCTGTGTCACATTTCGGTAAATTTCCCCACTATGTCACAATTTTTTCATTATTATTGTACTTGCTATGGTGATCTGCGGTTAGTGACCTTTGATGTTACTATCACAAAAAGATTATGACTTGCTAAAGCTCAGATTTTTTAGCAATAAAGCTTTTTTAAATTAAGGCGCATTTATTGCATTTTAGACATACGCTATTACACACTTAATAGACATATAGTATAAAGGTGGGCTTCCCAGGTGGCACTGGTGGTAAAGAACCTGCAAATGCAGGAGGTTGTTCAACCCCTGGGTCGGGGAGATCCCCTGGAGGAGGGCATGGCAACCCACTCCAGTGTTCTTGCCTGGAAAATCCTATAGACAGAGTTGCTTGGTGGGCTACAAGTTCACAAGTCACAAAGAGTCGGACAGGATTGAAGCGACTTAGCACACACACACATGCGTGCGCACTATAAAGGTAACTTTTCTATGCTCTGGGAAACCAAAAGACTCATGTGACTCACTTTACTGTGATATCACTTTGTTGCAGTGAACTGATCCCGCAATATCTCCGAGGTCTACCTGGACTATGTATGCGTGACCTGCTCAAATCCTCCACCCCTACTTCAACCACACACAGGCACACAATCGCACCCCACTGGTAGATTTTGGAGCAATCTCCACACACAGAAACACTGTAGAGTGTGTGGGAAGGAACAGCTGCACAGAGCTCTTGGACGAGGTCCGTGTGGCTGTCCTCTGCAGGCAGGGGATGACCCGAGGGTGCTACATGGAACTGGCATCCCTGAGCTCAAGGGGAATAACGCTAACAGCACCCCTGGTCCAGGAGACAAGGTGGGCGTAATTACCACAACAAACCAGCCACAAGAGCAGAATGGTGCCGCAGGGATTTGTGGCTATGGCTAATTGGTTTTGGTACCGTTAGAAATGAAATCAGTAGGTCATCTACTAAGATGCTGCTTAAGATACACAGGAAGGAAAAAAAAAATGTGGAGGCACAAACCTACCTCAAATTATCCCAGGAAAATGCATGACCTCTTCCCTATTTCTAGACCTGGAGCCCTCAGACCAATGTTCAAGCATAGAGTATAATTCTGCCATAGAGTACACTAAGAATTTCTTCCAAAGCTTTTTCAGAATAAACTGTGGCCATTTACCCTTGTATCTGGGAAAGGAGAAAGGGAAATATACACACTTCTCAGGAGTTATTAGATATTGCCTCTGAACTGACATGAATCCCCAGAGACCTGAAGTATCATCATGGACCACACCACCACTCAGAATGGGAGCTCATGGAGATCAGGTGACAGACTGTGTGTCCTGGCTGAAGTCCCTCTCACAGTAGGTCCAACATGGGTACTCACTGTGGTATTTCCTCAATCTTAGGATATATAAAAGGAAAAATATTAGCCTGGCAACTGGCCAAACACTCATACTGGCTCCCTGCCCTAGGGAGTAGAGGCCATTATGGCTGGAAGGGCCAGATAGAGTCTCCTGGAATCCCTGGGAATTGTCAAGTTTAGTGCTGAGATCAATGACTTAAAGATACAGAGGTGGTGATTTCTACTGCATCCTCACCTTGCTTGGCTGGTATAAATTCTCGATGGGTCCTAGAGAGTGACTGTATTTTCACCAGTTAGATACTTTTGGATTTTTAATATGAATTCTTTGTTTCTTTGGGGAAAAGAAAAGTTTTTCAAAGGAGACCTAACACCCAGAATCCATTATGACAAAGGTGGATCAATTTCAATAAAAAGGTTAAAATTCTCTGTATCAAAGAATTAGGTGAAAAGATAAAACAACTTTAAAAAGGTACTTGCCACACAGATAACAAAAGATTCCTTTACTTAATGTATAAAGAACACTTGCAGATTTCTAAGGAAACATGTAATCCAGTAGAAAATTGGGAAAGAAGCACAAATAGGAAAAGAAATTCCAATGGCTCATAATTAAATAGATGGAATTACAACAGTGAAAAACCACTCTTCTTTGCCTGTGCATTAGCGAAGTATTTTAAAATTTAAAAAAATTAAAATACAAAATGTTAACAAGGATATGGAAAATAAATATTTTAATATGTTATGTAAATTGCAAAAACCTTTAAAAATGATAATTTGGCAAGACTCCATTAAATGTAAAATGCACATCATCTTTGACACAACAGACCTTCTTCAAAGAATCTATTCTTCACAATAATTAGGGATGTGTAGCAAGATGCCACTGAAGCAATGACTGGCTGGACCAAAGCTGAGAGCTGTCTAAATGACCATTATTTAGAGGGCTGAATAAAACAGAAAATTGAAACCCTGAGAGATTCTCTGGTGGCTCAGTGGTAAATAACTTGCCTGCCATTGCAGGAGACACGGCTTCAATCCCTAATCTGGGAAGATTCCACATGCCAGAGAACAACTAAACCCATGTGCCACAACCACTGACCTGTGCTGCAGAGCCTGGGAGCTGCAACTACTGAGCCCCAGAGTCCATGCTCTGCAACAAAATAAGCCACCAGAATGCGAAGCCCATGCACCGCAGCTAGAGATTAATCCCTATTTGCTACAACTAGAGAAAAAGCCTGAGCAGCAATGCAGACCAGCATAGCCAAAAAGAAAATAAACAAAATTATTTTTAAAAAATAAAGAAAGCAAGCCTGAATACTGTGTGGTTTGGGGGAAAAAAAATGTAGTTTGAAACTGTGAACCACAAATTTCCATGATATTATGAAAACTTTGAATGAAAGTGTTAATATATTTCTTATTTTTAATTGAAAGATAATTGGATTATAATATTGCGTTGGTTTCTGCCATACATCAACATGAATCAGCCGTAAGTATACGTGTTTCCCCTTCCTCCTGAACCTCCGTCCTATCCCACACCCCGTCCCACTGCTGGGTGGTCACAGAGCCCTGGTTTGAGCTCGCCGAGTCATACTGTAAACTCCTACCGGCTCTCCATTTTACATGTGGTAGTGTACACATTTCCGTATTACTCTCTCCATTTGTCCCACCCTGTCTTCCCCCACCCCACCCCTGCCCCCACCTTGCTGGGGGCAGTCTGTTCTCTATGTGTACATGTCCGTTGCTGTCCTGAAAATAGGTTCATCAGTACCAGCGAAGATGTTAATATGTTTTTGATAAGTGAAACACCTGGTTAGCTGTGATCTTTTGCTAAAAAAGACAAAAGTTAGAGAACATCTTCCAACTGATTACTGTAACATTAAAATAAGTCCTGTACAGATGAAGCTGAGTTTCTGTCCAAGCCAGTTTACTAAAAAGAGCAAAAAGCTTTCCAAATATTCAGAGGCTTGTTTTCATAATTATTTAACAAGACCATTGACCTGTAATCTGAAAATCACACATTTGTTATTGGAAACGGCACATAAATGCTTATTTTAGAGGATTGTTGTTAAGTTTGCATAACAGATTTGACTGCTTGTCAACTCCAGACACTTAACCACTCAATATGACCTCATGGGTCTTAGAATAATAAACACACCCACCTGAAAACTGTGAAGTTTCTCTCGGTGTCAAGAATGTAGCTTCATTTGGGCTTTGTCCTTTCATTGGTTTATGAAAGTAAAGCAATGTTTGAATGGTGTTAGTATCAGATTCATTATTTAAAACACAATTCAAAACAGTTTATCTTTTAAATTTAGTTAAATAAATAAATTATGGGATACCAAAACAATGAACTAAGGGATGGAGCAAAACTGTAGTGGTTCTCAAATTTGAGTGTAGAGGGTTTGATAAACACTAACCATCAAGCCCCAGATGGAGTTTCTGATTTACTTGGTGTGGAATGAGGCCTAAAGTTCCCTAATGATGCTGGTATAGTTGGCTGAGGACCACACTGAGAGAACCACTGCTTCAAAGTCATGATGTAGCTCTCTATACACTTGTGTAGAGAGTCCCCAAGCCGCAGCAGATTAAAAGAACAACAAAAGACTGATAGAGATGTCTTGTTTGCTTATGTGGACAAATGGACCTGCCTTGATGCTTTTGAACTGTGGTGTTGGAGAAGACTCTTGAGAGTCCCTTGGACTGCAAGGAGATCCAACCAGTCCATCCTAAAGGAAATCAGTCCTGGGTGTTCATTGGAAGGACTGATGCTGAAGCTGAAACTCCAATACTTTGGCCACCTCATGCGAAGAGTTGACTCATTGGAAAAGACCCTGATGCTGGGAGGGATTTGGGGGCAGGAGGAGAAGGGGACGGCAGGGGACAAGATGGCTGAATGGCATCACCGACTCGATGGGCATGAGTTTGGGTAAACTCTGGGAGTTGGTGATGGACAGGGAGGCCTGGCGTGCCGCGGTTCATGGAGTCGCAAAGAGTCGGGCATGACTGAGCAACTGAACTGAACTGATGCCTGGGAAGGAGAAGGAAAGGGCAACCCACTTCAGTATTCTATCCTGGGAAATCCCATGGACAAAGTAGCTTGGCGGGCTACAGTCCATGGAGTCGCAAAGAGTCGGACAAGACTTAAGCTTCTAAACCACCACCACCATCCTTGGGAAATGGCTGGAAGGAGATCTGACCTTGGGGGAACCTTTCTCAGGGGACAGTGAACATGGGTGGGAGAGAGACTCACCTATATTGTATATCTTTATACTGCTTCGGTTTACCACATGCATATGGTGGATTAAAAATTAAATTAATAATTTTTAAAACCAAAATTAATAAAAAGAGACTGTTGAGTCTGGCACTGGCTGTCTCTATCCAGCGCATCACACCCCCTTATGGCGACTGGCGGCCAAGCAGGGCATCCCAGGCTCTCATCCTCTGGACGGTCAAGTGGTGCCTTGACACGACGTGGGGATGAACCTACAGGTAACTCTACACAGCTGCAGCATTACCTGGAGTCTTCCCATTTCTCATCCTGGAGAGCCGTGTGAGGCTTGCAGAAACTAGCCAAAGGGGCAGCAGGCGATGATGCTGACTCGCCTAGTTCTGCTGGGGCAAGCCTGCCCAGGAGAGGGGACAGAATAGTGGCCACAGGTTCCCCAGGCAAGATCGGAAAAGAAACCTTCCCCGGTCTCCGGGAGCAGGGAAGGAAAGGGCGATGCTGCTGTGACTGAGAGGACGCCGGGAACGGGGCGGAGGCCTGGAGGGTGGCCAGTGCGGGGAGGGAGGAAATGATGCGGGCGGCAAAGCCCGAGCAAAAGCTCTGCTTACCGCCGGTTCCTTTCAGGTCCCGACCTTCCTGCGGGGACGAGGAGGGAGTGCACCGAGGGCGCCTGCGCAGCAGGCGGCGGGGCGGGGCCCTGAGGGAGGTGCAGCGCCCAGCGAGGCGCTCAAGTGGCAGGCAGGAGGAGGGAGACCTCCACCCCACAAAGCACCAAGGTCACAGTGCGCATCGAAGTGGATTTGCAGAAGTGGGCGCCGGCCCTGGCCTCACGCACACACCTATTTCCGAGTAGGTGCGCTCCGCGCTGCGGCTCCTGGGAAATGGCAGTGACAGCTAGGCAGCTAGGGTCAGAGCAGCGGGCCGCCAAGTGGCAGCGCACTTTGCCTCGAGAGAAGTAACGGTTTTGGGGAGCAGCTGATCGGACGGTTTTGTGGGACTCGGCGTGGAGTGGCTGGAGGAGGCTAAGCTCGAGCCACTTGGGTGGTAGGAATTCACATCTTGGGCTTGGGTGGAGTCGACATTTGTTAGTTTTACTGGTCAGCATTTTTGCCAGTTGCCTCCTTCTCTTCAAAAGACCCTGATGCTGGAAAAGATTCAGGGCAGGAGGAGAAGGGGATGACAGAGGATGAGATGGTTCGATGGCATCATCCACTCAATGGACATGAGTTTGAGCAAGTTCTGGGAGTTGGTGATGGACAGGGAAGCCTGGCATGCTGCAGTCCACGGAGTCAAAAAGAGTTGGACATGACTGAGTGACTGAACAGCAGTGGTGTACTTACATAGAGAAAAATTCACCGATTTTAAGTGTAGAGTTTGATAACTTTTGGTAATTGTATAGAGTCATTTAACCACCATCACAATCAGGATATAGAATAGTTCCAACATCCTACAATTTCCCTTGTCCCCCATTGCTCTTCATCTTCTCCCTGACCAGGCAATCCTCAATTGCTTACTTTCTTTTTAAGAAATCAATTAATTTTCTTTTTTGGTTGTGCTGGGTCTTCCTTGCAGAGCCAGGGCCTTTTCTTGTTGTGGAGAGCGGGTACCACTCTCTCCTGGTGCGACAGGGCTTTTCATTCTTGTTCAGAGCACAGGCTCTAAGCATGGGGGCTTCGGTAGTTGCAGCCCGCAGGCTCAGTAGTTGCGGCACTCAGATTTAGGTGCTCCACAGCATGTGGAGTCTTCCCAGATCAGGGATCAAAGCCGTGTACCCTGCATTGGCAGGCAGGTTCTTAACTGCTGGACCACCAGGGAAATTTAACCCTCAGCTGCTTTCTGTTACTAGTCGTCCCTGTTCCAGAATGTCATATAAATGAAATCAGGCTTCTCAGTCTGACTTTCTTCAATTACAGTCTTTGAAATTCAACCATACTGTTGTGTGTCTTCATACTTGCTCCTTTTTATTGCTGGTAGTGGTTCATGGGATTGAACATGTCATTTGTTTATCCGTTCACCACTTGGTGGACATTTGGGTTGTTCCCAGCTTGGGGGTTTTGTGAATAAAGCTGCTATGAGCAACAGTGTGCACATCTGTGTGAACAGTATTTCTCTTTGGTAAGTACCTGAGGAGGAGAGTTGCTGGGGGAAATGGTAAACGTCTGGTACATTTTGAGTACTGCCAGACTGGTTTCCTGATTCTAGCAGGTCACATTCCCACCAGGAACGTATGACGGTCCCAGGTTTCCCACATGCTCTCCAACATTTGCCATTCTCCTGGGTATGTCTGATCATCAGTTTTGATTTTTAGTCCATTAGTTCCTGGGGACCTGGAGACACAGCAATTTCAAAATGCTCCTCCCACATTGTGTTGACAACATGAAGGCTGCTGAGAAGTCTGTGAACCCGAGAAGGCCAGGTTTGCTGGGCTGCACGCTCTGTTTCAGGCCTCCCAAGGCTTCTGAGCACCAGCAGCCACTACAGAACAAAGTTCTAGTGCACAGGTTAGAGGGATGCCCTCATGCGGAGAAGCAGAGAGTGAACACCAGCTACATCCCAACAGCTTCTGAACGAACTGGGTATTTTTGGAGTCAGAGGAGGGTTGTCAACTGACCATGGTCTTGGCCTGGCAGAGATGTATACGGAAGAGTTTTACTTAGAATTGATAAACCTTAGAAATTATTTATATCCTGCCTAACACGTAATTTTGTATAAATGGTGCACCTATTATTTTCTCCTCTCTGTGTTCCAGCTTCCCTTGCAGTTAGATTGGGGCCATCTGATGAAGTTATGGTCAGTGGGAGATGAGCAGACACGTGGATACATGCATGTATTTCTGATTTCACACGCTTCCTTTTCCTCTTCTCTTATACAGAGGGCTGCAGGCAACAAAAGGGGGAGACTGACTGAGTTTTTGCTCACAGCAATGAAATATATGCTTTAATTTATTTATTTTAGGACTCCAGGTAGGCATGCTCAAATTCAATCAAATGTCGTAGGAAAGCCCGTGTGTGTGTGTGTGTGTGTGTGTGTGTGTGCGCTCAGTCGCTCAGTTGTGTCCGACTCTCTGCAACCCCATGGGCTCAGCCTACCAGGCTCCTCTAGCCAGCGCATTTTCCAGGCACGAGTACTGGAGTGGGTTGCCATTCCCTGCCCCTGGGATGGAAGCTGTGTCTCCTGTGTCTCCTGCGTTGGCAGGTGGCTTCTCTACCATTGAGCCACCTGTGCTGTTAGTTATTATCTGTGAACAGACTATTAGGACGTCCCGTGATGGTCAAGGCAAAGGAGTAAAGACCGCCTGGAAGGGCGAATCTCACCTGAAGGCAGGGGGTAGGACAGGAAGGGTCTTGCAGCCCCTTGCACACTCCTTCTGCCGTGTCACAACCTTTAGGAAGCTGGAGACTGACCATCACCATGTGGTGAGCTGGATGCTGGGAAATCAGAAAAACTGGTAGATTGAGGACTTTTTCTGCTCAGGAAAAGAAAAATAGAAGGTCTTTTCAGGAACATTCCTTTTCTTTTGATTTTTCCATATTTCCAACAACATTTGGCTCATTGTCTGAACGTCATATAGTTTCCGAGAAAAGCCCTCAGAACATATTTCCCTCTGATTCTATCACAGGCCCTCTGCGCTTGGTCTCCTCATTCAGGCGTCAGTCAAGGAGCTTCCTCCTGTGCCCTCTTGGCCCTGCCGCTTTGGGAATCTGTGTCCATCAGCACGTTGCCTAGGAAAGTTCCAGCCTTTGGTGAAAGTCGGGTCAAGGTGAAGTCACACTGTCCCGCTCCACCTCTGTCTCCTGCCTCTGCTCTGCACCCACGCTGTAGACGTCACCCATCCTAAGGGCCTGCGAAGGCACGTGAATGATTTGGGTGAGCTTTGTCAATTGTGCAGCAAGGTCCCCTCAAGCTCCCTGGCCATAAAAACTCAAGGCCCTCCTAGGAAGCCAGGAGATACTCAGGATGGTTTGCCCTGAAGCTGGGGCCCGACCTGTGCCTTCTTCTACCAGGCCTGTTCCACGTTGTTCTGCTTCAGCTTAAACATGATGACATTTATCACTGAAGGACCCTGCTGCTTTAACATCATATTATTTTTACTGTGCTTTATTGTACTTGTTTTTCCAAACAAGAAGTTAACAGATAACAATGACTGGTGAGAATGTTTAAGCTCTTTGATATTAGATTCCTGCTAAATTTACTCTCCATCTTATAACTCATGTGACTTACAATTTATGTCACTTTGTATCAACTTATATTTGTCACTCTACTTAAATAGTATCATTGAGCTTGCAGCTTAAATCTGAGTACTTCCATTGTGGGTTAAATCACTGGATAATAACTAATAATTTTCCATTAACAATCTACTAAGTATTCCAAAGATATTTTCCAGGGATTATTATATAGTAATCTGTTAGTTATGTCACAGCAATTCTTGTTATGGAAATTTCCTCAGTACAAATATTAACATTTATTAATATATGGATATATTAAGATACTACAAATACCAAGATAAAACACTAAGCACATTATTTTCCCCTAGATGTCAGATACATTTTAAAATTAGGTTACAAAACAGAAAATGAAAACAATTAAGGAAGAAAAAGGATAATTATTTGGATATTTGAATATATTTTGTAGAAAATACAAGAAACGCACAGAGGGACAGGAAAGGAAATTCACAGGTCCTTGATTTAATGTAGTGTGGTGGCTTTACACCAAGGATAGGCACCCTTTGCCCCTGTGACAGTCATACTGAAAAAGAATAAGAAAGGAAGGAAGGCAATTAAAAATAAATAAATTTAAATTTAAAAAGCACAATAAAAAAAGAACAGTGAATTATGCATTTTAAAACATATATAAAAGTATGTGATTTCATTCCAAAAAGACAGAAAGGAAGGAAGGGATGAAACTCTTATGAAACCATCACACTGAATATACGTTCTTTAATCCCGGTACATGATTACGGAATTTGAGTACAACACAATGGAACACTCTCATTAAAAATTATTCATGAGGGAGGGATAAATTAGGAGTTTTGGATTAGCAAATATAAACAACAACTTCCTATTGTATAGCATAGAGAACTGTATTCAATATCTTGTAATAAACTATAATTGAAAAGAACACAAAAAACTGTGTGTATATATATATATGAAATATATACATGAAATGTATCTGTGTATATAGATATATAGAGTTGAATCACTTTACTATATATCAGAAACTAACACAATATTGTAAATTAACTATACTTCAATTTAAAAATATAAACAAAAAAGAAAATTATTTACTTGTGAAAAGTAATTTTCACTTTCTAAGGATGATATAGGTAGGAAGTTTTGAGAAACTTATTACATTTAAATTTTTCCAAATGGTGAAAAAAAGTCACTAGATTCTTGTTCTTTTATTCTACCTCAAAATAGTCTGTTTTGCCTCTATTATAAGCTCTTTGTAGATGAAAAAGAAAATGGAAGCATGAGGATGCATGAAAGCCTGGCAGACGGCAGCACAGATTTCAGTAAATACAACAAAAAGGAAATACACACCAATTCAGGACTACATACTTAAAAGTGAAATCTTAGTTTAAAATGCATAACTAACTGACAATGCTGCAGAACAGTGACACATAAAAATCAGAAAACATATCAACGAGCTTCTGTTGAACACATAATAGGCATAATTCAATTTGAAACAATATCTAACAATCGGGGACCACATGCTGCATGATTGTGATAATGGGCATTGTCTTCATGTGGCAGAAACCACAGCAAGCCCTGATACTATGGCCCACACTTATGCAGAATATAAACAGCAACTCCAAATAATACTTCTCTTTATTTAGGAGACAAAACATAGAACTCAAGAATTAAAAAAATATATCACATGTGATTAATTAAATCATTTTGAATAAGTTAAGCAGTGGTTTTCTTAAAACAACCAGATGTACTGGATACAAGTCCTGATGCTAACTTTGAAGAACAGATAATAATTATCAGTAGGTTGTTCATTTCTCAAATGAAAACTGTTTGCCTCTATAAACATTTGACCTCTCAGGTATTAATGGAAGAGAGAATACTGCATGTTTTCAGCAGACAGCTTATACTAAACAAAACATAACTTGAATTCCAAGAATATCATAATAGTATAAAAATATGTAGGACATAATGAACTGCCACAGAGAACCCTCTAAAATACTTCTAGACATTCTTTATGTCTTACTCTGCATCCACCTGTTAGTGAATAACGAAGCAAAGATCTCTTTGACACTTTGAGTTTTTAAAATATTACCTCTACGGCTACATGGAGTATAGAATTGCATTAATATATTCAGCAAAACTAAATTGATGCCATTTCCCAAGGTACAATGGAAAGAGTTCAAAAAGTAGCATGCAACACTCACTTAAAAATTGTTGATGAAAAAAAAAAATTGTTGATGATTATATTGGCAGAGACTGTAGAATGTGAGTCAAAGGTACACTTCTGAAAATATCAACTTTAGGTTTGATTTACTCAGTATAATTTTAGATGATATGTTAAGTAAAATCAATGATAAAAGCCAAGTGATGAGAGAACCAAACACAATGCGTGTAACACTCTTGACAGTGTCAAAGGAACTAAGAAACTCTTTGAAGTCTTGCTTATCTATCAGTGATGCTAAAAAATTGCAGAATCTCATAATTTTGACACCAACTTCTCCATGCTTTTTTTAAAAACCAGAAAAGCAGGAAGGACATCTTTAACTGAAAATCTCGTGATCAGACCTTCCATGATCCCTAATGTTATTTTAAAATCAATTTATTTTTTTTCTACAATAATTTTAGTAGTTTAATCATTAAAAGAACAGTTTACAATACTGAAATACTATTATGGGAATACCAGTTTTCTGGATAACATGTAATTGGAAAAATTAAGACCCTGATGCTGGGAAAGACTGAAGGCAAAAGAAGGTGGCAGCGGAGGTTGAGATGGTTAATAACCGGTAGCATCACTGACTCAGTGGACATGAATTTGAGCAAACTCCGGGAGATGGCTAAGGACAGGGAAGCCTGGCATGCTGCAGTCCATGGGGTCACAAAGAGTCAGACACGACTTAGCGACTGAACAACAACCAACAAAGCCACTTTAATCATAAAACACTTCTTTAGAATGTCAAATTTGCTACTGAAATTAATTTATAAGCATAGTAAGAGATATGATATTGATGGGTCACCAAGTCTGAGGAACTGAAAACTTTAAATTGCTTTCTAAATTCTAATATGAGTTTCTTCTAGGCACTGCAGTATATTTACAGCAATAATTTACCACAAATTTCCAAATACTTTTAGAATTTCCAGAATATAGGTAACTTGGTCAGAGGGAAATATAGTCAGTGGGAAAAACAGCCTCTCAAACTTTAATTTTATTTTAAAAAACTACCTAACTTTGTACTATATGAGGATCATAATATCAAGAAAGTCTGCCAAAGATAGCAATCATCTCTACAGAAAATGAGACATTGGAGCAAGTTAAGAACTGAAACTCCCCAAAAGATACTGTTTCTGTGAAAGCAGGACAAGTACTATTTTGAAACAAAGTATTACATCCTAATGATATTTAATTCCTAATTATTCTGAAGAAAATTTCAGGCTTCCTATTGTTGGATCATTAATAATTGATTTGTTTAATTTATACAGAATTAACATAAACTTTGTGTTTACTAGTAATATTGTTGAGATAGTTTTACCACTGAAAGATTTTAGAGATTCTAATTTTAAAAACATGATTTTGAGTAAAGGTACATTTTTCTAATCTATACAAAGCTACGATATAGGCTCAAAACCCATCAAATCTAACCAGGACACAGACCCTTAAACCAGAGCACATACGACACCATATGTGAGAAAATTAGACCATTCACCTCTACCTCGTCCCCACCCGCCCCGACCCCCCACCACCAAAGGATTTGGAACAAGTTCTAATTTCATGTGGTCTCTGAACTCTCCTCAAGTAGCTGTAAATCTGGATGTATGTGCATTTGTACCTTTTCCCCAGAGCAATTTCCCATGCAGCTAAGAGTTCAAGAACCATGACTTTGGGCTGCAGCCGTGGTCCTCACACTTCAGCATGCCTTATACTCACCTGGAGAGCTTATTAACCATAGAGAGCTGGACCCACTCTCAGAGTTTCTAATCCAGTGGATCTGGAGGAAGGCTCAGGGATTCTGCATTTCTATCAAGTTCCCAGGGGATGCTGTTGCTGCTGTTCTAGGGACCACTGTGGAGACCCCTGTGTATAAACTGGGTCTCTACCAGCAAGGGCAAGCCCACCTTCATTCTAACATGTGTCAACACCACCTTCCATCAGTAGGTGGCAGCCCGTGCCTACAAATCTCCACATACTGGTCTCAAATTAAAAAACCCCATCACAAAAGCAAGATAAGAAAGCCTAGCACACAGCATTTTTCTACAAATTGGATGCCGACCTATTTCTGCTAAATAATTTAAAATGTTGATCTGTCAGTACCATGCAAGTCAGGCTTCAAGGACAAGTGAAATAGACTGGCAAATAGTAAAAGAAGCTGGACTCTGGACTCTGGCCTCTGGCCCCAAGGCCGACACTCCTAGATGGGGTTTTGTACTTCACTGTCTGCTGATTTGTAAATGTCCCTGTGTGGAAAGTCCTGGGCTGGATGCTGCAAAATTACCCGAGGGACCCTTTAAAAATGCAGAGCCATCTCCCTCTACCACCATTCTAATTCAGTAGCTCTGGGGTTAGGCATGGGCATCATATTCTTAACAGATGTCTCAGTCGATTCTGAGGTACAGCTGTTTTGGTTACATTGGTTTGTTTAATAAAGATAAACCAATGCAAAGGTATGAATATGCTGATATTACTACCTGTCATAAAGTGGTTCTTTCTAGTTTCAGACTTCTCGGTAATTCCAAATTCAGGAGAATGCCACTGTTCAGCACGGTAGTTATACCACACATGGCAAATCAACATGGAAAATACAGCTGGTCTGAACTGAGATGTGCTGCAGGGTGAAATAACACTGTATTTCAAAGACATGAAGGGGAAAAAAAAGAATGTAAGCTATTTTTAATGTCACTGCTAGAAAAATGAAATTACATATGCAGCTCGCATTTACTTCTTCTGGACAGCACTAGTTGCTGTGGTTGTTTAGTCACTAAGTCCTGTCCGACTCTTCACGACCCCATGGACTGCAGCACGCCAGGCTTCCCTGTGCTTCACTATCTCCCAGGGTTTGCTCAAACTCATGTCTATCTAGTTGGTGATGCCATCCAACCATCTCATCCTCTGTCAGCCCCTTCTCCTCCTGCCTTCAATCTTTCCCAGCATCAGGGTCTTTTCTAATAAATCAGTTCTTTGCATGAGGTGGCCAAAGTATTGGAGCTTCAGCTTCAGCATCAGTCCTTCCTATGAATATTCAGGACTGATCTCCCTTAGGATTGACTGGTTTGATCTCCTTGCAGTCCAAGGGACTCTCAAGAGTCTTCTCCAACACCACAGTTCAAAAGCATCAATTCTTCAGTGCTCAGTTTTCTTTATGGTCCAACCCTCACATCCATACAGGACTACTGGAAAAACCATAGCCTTGACTGTAAGAACCTTTGTTGGCAAAGTAATGTCTCTGCTTTTTAATATGCTGTCTAGGCTTGTCATAGCTTTTCTTCCAAGGAGCAAGTATCTTTTAATTTCATGGCTGCAGTCACCATCTGCAGTGATCTTGAAGCCCAAGAAAAAGAAGTCTGTCACTGTTTCTATTGTTTCCCCATCTATTTGCCATGAAGTGATGGGATCAGATGCCATGATCTTAGTTTTTTGAATGCTGAGTTTTAAGCCAGCTTTTTCACTCTCCTCTTTCACTGTCATCAAGATGTTCTTTAGTTCCCCTTCACTTTTTGCCATTACAGTGATATCATCCCCATATCTGAAGTTGTTGATGTTTTTCCTGGCAATCTTGATTCTAGCTTGTGAGTCATCCAGCTCAGCATTTCACATGATCTACCCTGCATATAAAATAAACAGGGAGATAACATACAGCCTTGATGTACTCCTTTCCCAATTTTGAACCAGTCTGTTGTTCCATGTATGGTTCTAGCTATTGAGTCTTGACCCATATACAGGTTTCACAGGAGACAGGTAAGGTGATCTGGTACTCCCATCTCTTGAAGAATTTTCCACAGTTTGTTGTGATCCACACAGCCAAATGCTTCCACATAGTCGACGAAGCAGAAGTAGATGTTTCTCTGGAATTCCCTTGCTTTCTGTACGATCCAACAAATGTTGACAATTTGATCTCTGGTTCCTCTGCCTTTTCTAAACCCAGCTTGTGCATCTGGAAGATCTCGGTTCACATACTAATGAAGACCCACTGGAAGAATTTTGAGCATTACCTTACTAGCATGGAAAATGAGCACAATTGTGTGGTAATTTGAATATTCTTTGGCATTGTCCTTCTTTGATTGGAATGAAAACTGACCTTTTCCAGTCCTATGGCCATTGCTGAGTTTTCCAAATTTGCTGACTGATTGAGCATAACACTTTAACAGCATCATCTTTTAGGATTTGAAATAACTCAGCTGGAATTCCATCACCTCACTAGCTTTGTTTGTAGTGATGCTTCCTAAGGCCCACTTGGCTTCAGTCTCCAAGATGTCAGGCTCTAGGTGAGTGACCACACCATCGTGGTTATCTGAGTCATTACGACCTTTTTTGTATCGTTTTATGTATTCTTTCCACGTCTTATTAATCTCTTCTGCTTCTGTTAGGTCCTTACTATTTCTGTCCTTCATCATGTCCATTCTTGCATGAAATGTTTCCTTGAGATCATCAATTTTCTTAAAGAGAGCTCTAGTCTTTCCCATTCTATTGTTTTCCTATACTTCTTTGCACTAGTTAGAGGACGTAAATAATCTTGACAAGAATGGAGTTGGTGGGGAGGGGAGTAGAAAGCAGGGAGGCAGAGCAGAGCAGGCTCAGGGGAAGAAGTGTTGACTGGCCAGCATTCTAACAACATTCCTGGACCAACGCCTCACCCCCTGGCAGTTGGGCCTGGACAAAAAAAAAAGTCCTCAGCCTGCAGCCACTGCAGTGCTATAAGCTTATCCATTCATGAGTTTGCAGCTTGAACCCAAGCTGACTGCAAACAGGCAAGAAGCATCCACTCCCAAATACAGAGTCTGAAACACACTTGCCAGAACTCAGAGGTCAGTTTCACATAGGAAAAAAAAGAGTGGTTACTACAATTGATTGTTGGTTGCAAGCCAACCCACAGTGACCTCTTTAACCTGTACAATAGCTAAAAAAAAACCTCTATGTTCCTTCACCATAGTCCTCTGGGCCAGCAGCACCAGGAACATCTGGGAATACATAAGAAATGAAATCCTCAGGCTCCACCTAAGACCTAGAGAATCAGAGACACTGGAGGTAGGCCTGGCAAATATCTGGACTCTGACCAGCCATCCAGGTGATGGCGAGGAGGCACCTTAGGACAGCTCACTGCATAAAACATACTGCTTCTTAATATACAACGCTTCTTAATATACAATGAGGGAACTCTTAACCACAATATATATATTGTGGTTAAGAAAAAGAAAGAGAGAAAGAGGAGGCTGGAGGAGGCTGAGGGAAGCCCCCAGGGCATTGAAACAAGCCCACGGAAATAGTTCTCTGCTGCTGCGATTGGGAAGCTGTGCAGTGAGCCAGTTAACAAGCCTACATCTTGGAGTCAGGACTACGTGGGTTCACAGCCAAGCTCCATCTTCTACTGTGTGACCTGTGGTAGTTACTACGTTTTTCTGAGCCTGTTCTGCCATCTGAAAGATAAGGAAAATAACACCTCTTATGTATGATTACTATTGGGAGTAAATGAGTTAATGTGTGGGAAGAGCCACACCCAGTTGGCAGTACAGAACAAGGAATCCTCACTGGTTATGTTACTGTAAGACATCCATCTATAACCCTAGGAAAAGCAACCCTAAGAGCTTGCATGGCCTCACCCTACTCATCATTAGTATCTTTTCTGTGCCCAAGCTTGCTTGCTTGCTCTTTTCATGGAAATTACTTCCATGGTTAGACAGTGAATCTACAATCTAACCTCATTCTTGTTTAATTGACTCATTAAAGTTTTATCTCTTTGGTTTTATTGAGTCAGGTTTCACCCCCAATGAACTCACCATGCAGTTTTCAAGGGTTCCTTATTTCTTCACATCTGACAATATGGCTTTAGAGACTGGGTTGATAGAGTTATTTATATACTTGGGATCTGGATGCTAATTTCTGGGTTTTCTGCTTTGCTAAGTTTATCTCATGAAATAAAATGAATGTTTACTGAAATGACTATGACACTGGAATCTGGAAGGATCCACCCAGGCTGTAGAAACAGCAGGTTTTGTTCATACATTGTTTTGGATTTTTTTGGTTTTTGCTTCACCCCCCCCTCCCACCCCACCCCAGGATCTTTGACGAGACGCCTGGCAGGGAAGAAGTCATGTCTCGGGAAATATCATTTTCAAAGGACCCAAGATGAGCTGAGTCATCAGCAAACGCACAGGACGGCAGCATTCCCCAACACACACCACCAGTTTGGGCAGCATCCTGGATTTGCCTAACAGGCAGCAGGAAAAAAATGCCCCATCTGGCCAAATTAGGAAGTTGAAACCAAGAATCTCCTGGCTGTCACCTCCCACTGCTCTCCTCTCTCAGGTAGTGAGTGCTAATTTATCATTAATGATCTACTTTCAGTAACCTATGTGTGGGGATGGGTATCAATGGTGCTAAATCTTTTTCACCTTTGGGGATTGGAAAGTGAGCAGTAAAACCCTGGGCTTCACCTTCAGAAGGGAGAGAAAATGCACTTCCCATTTCCTCACTGCCGGCTCTGACTGCTACAGGGTTGTGGCTGAAGGAAGAAGCTGAGGACTCAGCCCCCTTCCTGTCTTCCTGGCATCTGGACTTCAGGTGAGCCAGGGAAAGAAGTTGGCAACTGCAGTGGGGGGTGGGGGGGTGGAATGTGGTGAGCAGGGGAGTGGTGAGTTCCTTCTGTTTGGAAGTTCAAGGACCTGAGAAAGGCTGAACATGCAAGCGGGGCTGCCCAAAGCTGCTTGGACCCTTTCCTGGGGCATGGATGATGGAGAAGACCTAGTCACCATCACTAAGAAGGGAATCGCTCTAAAATATACAAACAGTTCATGCAGCTCTGTATCAAAAAAACAAACAATCCAATCAAAAAATGGGCAGAAGATCTAAATAAACATTTCTCCAAGGAAGACATACAGATGGCCAAAAAGCACTTGAAAAGATACTCAATATCACTAATTATCAGAGAGATGCCAATCAACTGGGTATCACGTCACATTGGCTGAATGGCCATAAAAAAGTCTACAAACAATAAATGCTGAAGAGGGTGTAGAGAAAAGGAAACCCTCCTACACTGTTGGTGGGGATGAAAATTGGTACAACCAGCATGGAGAACAGTATGGTGGGTTCCTTTTACAAAATAAATAAAGAGCTACCATATGATCCTGCAGCCACACTCCTGGGCATATATCCAAGAGAAAACCATAATTCAAAAGAAACATACACCCCAATGTTCATTACAGCACTATTTACAATAGCCAAACATGGAAGTAACCTAAATGTCCGCTGATGGAGGAATGGATAAAGAAGATCTGGTACATATGCACAACAGGGTATTACTCAATTATGAACAAGAAAATAATACCATTTGCAGCAACATAAATAGACCTAGAGATTATCATACTAAGTGAAGTAAGTCAGACAGGGAAAGACAAATAACATATGATACCACACCTGTGGAATCTAATTTTAAAATGATAGAGGACTTCCTGGGTGGTAGAGTGTATAGGAATCTGCCTGTCAATGCAGGGGACATGGGTTCGGTCCTGGGTCTGGGAAGATTTCACATACTGCAGAGCATCTAAGTCCATGTACCACAACTACTGAACTCATGTGCTGCAACTACTGAGCCCTCACACTCTAGGGCTCAAGAGCCATGATTTCTGAAGCCTGGGCCCCTGGAGCCTGTGATCCTCAACCAAGAGTAGCCCCCGCTCGCTGCAACCACAGAAGGCCCGAGCACAGCAACGAAGACCCAGCACAGCCAAAAATGAATAGTAAAATTAATAAATTGAAATAAATAAATAAAAAGAAAAATGTTTGCTGTGGGTTTGTCATACGTGGCCTTTATGAAAAAATAAAAATGATATAAATGAACTTATTTACACAACAGAAACAGACTCAGAGATTTCGAAAACAAAAGTATGGTTACCAAAGGGGAAACGTGGAGGGGAGGGATAAATTAGGAACTTGGGATTTACATTAATTAATGAGATTAATACACACATTACTATATGTAAGATAACAACCAGCAAGGAACTAGTGTACAGCACAGGAAACTCTACTTGATATTCTGTGATAACCTATATGAGAAAAGCATCTGAAAAAGAATGAATATATATATGTATAACTGAATCACTTTGTTGTACACCTGAAAGTAACACTGCATTGTAAATCAACTATCTTCAAATAAAATTTTTTTTAGAAAAGAAAATCAAGGACTTTTGAACTACTTTCTTTAAAAAAAATTTTTTTTTTATTTATGGCTGTGCTGGGTCTTTGTTGCTGAGTGTGGGCTTTCTCTAGTTGAGGTGAGCAGGGATTACTCCTCGTTGCAGTGCACGGGCTTCACATTGTGGCGGCTTCTCTTCTTACGGAGCACAGGTTCTCAGCACACAGGCTTCAATAGTTGTGGCACGCGGGCCTAGTTACCCCACAGCATGTGGGATATTCCTGGACCAGGGAACGAACCTGTGTCCCCTGCACTGGTGGATGGATTCTTAACCACTGAACCACCAGAGAAGTCTCTGAACTACTTTCTAAATGCGTTCCTGCCTGAGGGCTTTCTTCCATGGCTGCCTAAGAGGCTTCCCCGAAGGCTTTCAGACTGTTCCTGATTTTCACTGCCCGGGACTTTGAGTCGAATCCCTTCACTTTTTTCAAAAAGGTGTCAGCATACAAGGTCTCAGAAATGCCTCTTTTGGTTTCCTGCTTGGGATGACCATGGTTAAAGCGGTTACACCTCATCCACAAATACCAGAGAACTGGTGTTGGCCTGGATCCGCACCCTGAGGCCATCCTGGCTGGAGTGGAAGGAGGGTAGCGACTGATGGTCAGTGTCTACCAAGGACAGAGTGTGCAGGAAAATAGCCTGAAGAGGGCAAAAATTCTTCAGCTTCTTAGCCTCTGCACAGGAAGTCTCCTTTAGACCTCCTACTTCACCCATACCCCGCGACAACAAATGAAATAGTGGTAACCCGTTACAACACCCTGACTCCCAGGTCTGAGAGTCGCCCTCTCAGGTGCTGCTCCCATATCATCTGTGATCAAGGATTTCGTCACAGTGTTCCCTTTGGAGGAGACTGCTGAGACCCGAAGAGGGAAAGCAACCCCTCAACACAGCTGTGGCCAGGATCTGAACCTATGCCAGCCTGACTCAACAGTTGTGCTGTTTTCCCCCAACTTTAAACCATCCTTTATCTCCAGACCTCTCATTTGTAGGCTATGTCTGGTTCTTCAATGTAATAAATTCTTCAATGTAATAAAACAAACATACTGTTAATTTATGAAGAAATGATGTACATGAGACATGGGAGTCATTCGGCAAATGAATGTTGAGTGAATGAGTGGACCGAGCTTGTATCAGCTCCTTCTCCGCCCATAAGCTTGGCCACAAGGGCCTCCATGACCGAGGGGTAGAGCTCATGATCTCAGGGGTGACTCCAGGCTCTGCTCTCCAAACCGCCTGGCTGGCTGCCTGAGCTCACAGGACACTGAAGAACTACGGCTTCATTCAGGTGGCTTGTATCTCCTGCCAATGTTTCCCGAGAAATCAGACTTTGTTTTCCCTCTGTCTCAAGCCCATGTTGTGATGCAGCCAAACCCAGCGCCTTTGGGATCCAGTCCAAACCAGAGGGTGTGGATGGGATGCATGAAAGAGTACTGAAGCCATTTAAAGAATGGACCATTTTAAGTCATGAATACTGTGGGAACAGCTCAGGGGTTCGAGGGCCTGCAGATGGCTGGTAAATGCATTTCAAAGGCGTAAAAAGGTGAAGATGTTGGTGAGCACAAGGAGGACTTTGGTTTTCATTTCACATGTGTTCATTAAGGTATCTATCTATCTATCTATCTATATATATATATATTTCCTTATAAAATTAGAAAAATGAAAATAAGACCCTCTAGGGGTACAGTATAGCATGACTTAACATTTCAAAACTGATCTTTAGATTCAAGGATGTGAGGGAAAATGAAGACCATGATTGTTTTGTTAAACAAATCCCTGCCTGGTTAGAAACCACATGTACACAGCAAATGAAGAAGTGGCTTAATGACTAATTGATGTTGCTAACATCTCCTTCATTCATAACTGAACTCATGCGGGTCCTTCTAACAGGACCCAATTACGAAAATTGCTTTAAAAGTCTTTGTTTCTCCTTGTGGCAGGAAAAGTAAAGCTGTTTCTCTCCCTTAAAACTGTCATCTGACTAACTCCTGACTCCTAGACTCTGAGTGAGGCGCAGACTTGACTTTCACTCGAGGAGTCCTGTCCCTCTGGACAAGCAGACAGACCAGGACACTCCCAGAAGCACGTGCTCCACTGGCCTCTGGGACCCTGCACTCTTGCTGCCTCCTACCACTTGGCTGTTTCTTCTGTCCACTTGGCTGCCTCTCCCCAACACTCAGTTCTCGGTCCTCTTTTCCTCTTTATCTCACTCCCCTGGTGATTTCAGCTGTCTTTGGCCTTTCACAGCACTTGTATGCTGAGAGCTCCCTAACTGTCACCCCCAGCTCAGACCTCTCTTCTGCACCCTGGCCCACATCCCCAAGAGTTCCAGCTTCGTCTCTCCACTTGATGCCTCACAGCCTCTCCTGAAACAGAATGCCTGGTCTTCTCCCCACGATTCCACAAGAGGTCTTCCCTTCACTGTTAAGAGCTTCTCCATCCTTCCAGGTGCTCCAGCCAAAGACCACGGTGCGGTCCTTGATGCCTTTCCTTCTCTGATACCCGGATTGCTTACTGTCTACAGAACATCTGCTGACTTCCAACTGTATCCTGAATCAAACTCTTCCTCAGTGCCTCCAATACACTGCCCTCCCTGTTTCATTCAAAGGGAAAGCCAAGGATTTAGAGTTGTCTACAGGGCCCTATCACACTTCTTCTCTCTGACCCCTCCTCCTGCTTGTCTCCAGCCAAACTGGCCTCCTGGCTGCTCTTGAAGCGCAAAGGGCACCTCCCACCCTAGAATCCTGGCTGGCTATTCCCACTTGCTTTAGGACTTTATTCAGATGTTATCTGCTCAGTGAGTCCTGCCTGGTTGTCTTACTTAAATCCAAGCTGCAGGTCCCTATGCCCACACTCCCAGTTCCCTATTGGCAATGTTTTTTCACAGGTCTTACCTACAACTCATGTAACTTCCATGAGAGTAAGGGTATTTTTTCTGTTTTGTTCACTGTGTATTCCAAAGGCCTACAACAGTTTCTGGGTATACAGTAGGTATTTAATAAATATCTCTTGAATGAGTGAATGAACACATGCCTTACATTTGAAACTTAATAAGGGAAATAACCATCTTGGGATTCTTACTAGGATATGCTGACCCTCCAGCACAACCAAAGCCATTCTTCCACATAACCCTGAATTCCATTGTTACAGAAACATCTCCATATATCTGAAATGAAGCTGAAAGAAAGTGTAATAATTTCATTTCTGCCTCTTGAATACCCAGCTCTCCACACCCTGGAAGCTCTCCTATCCTAACTTTGCCAAGAGCCACATGCCCATTTAAGGACCAGACACCCATCTTGAACCCTTGGATAGACACGTTTGAGCACTGATTTCCCTTGGCTCAAATGACCACGGATTGACCTCAGTTCAAGAATTTCACTTCATTACAAACATATTTTTGTTGCACTGGTTTCCAACAAGGATGTACAGTATCTACACTGGTTCTGTTTCAGTCTTGACTCCAGCAAGACTGCTTCTCAATCTCTCTGTGTCTCTCTCTGTTTCCTCATCTGTAAAATGAAGATTATGGTAACTGTACCTGAGTCACTTGTGCTGAGAAATGATGAGTGAATAGATACAAAGTACTTAGAACAGCACAGACACCGTCAAGTGCTCAATGAATGTTAGCTGTTATTATCAGCATTGTTACTCTCATTATTAATACTAAACACAGTACCTTATTTGGCTTTTTATTTCTAGCACCTAGTACACTGCCTGGGGCAAGGGATGTACTTAGGAAAAGTCTGTTGGATAGTTGAACGAATGGATGAGGATGAGCTTTTTCAGTGCAGAGCCTGTACATTTTCACTCTATTTAGCACCTAATAATTCTCTGGAAAGACTTGCTGAATTCTGAATGAATGGCACACAGGAAGGTTCCTGTATGTACTCTGTACAGCAGAGAATGTTGAAAGAGGATAAAAAAACCAAACTAATGAAGGCATTGAATGATTTGGTACTCCAGAAGTGCTGGGAGATAAAACAGAGCAAATCTGTGACTTTGAGAAAAAAAATTTTTTTACTGACTTGCGTCTCAGCGTTGTTCTCTAATAACTGGGGCTGAGTAGTCTTTGTGTGCTAGGAAGACTACATTAGACAATGCCTGCAACATATACAATTCAGGGCTGACACCTGGAAAATCTCATTCAACATATACTGACTTTAAAACCACATGGCAAGAATAACTGATACGTGCAGCCCTACAGACAAGGTCCAAGAGCCTCGTAAGATAAGGCAAGGTGCCCAGGGTTCAGGGACAAGAGCTCAATCTCCAGGGACCCTTCTTTCTATGATGTCTCTTCTTGTTTGCATATATAGACACCATCACCAAAGGCACATCTTTTTCACCCACTCTGGCCCATGACCCCAGGGACAATCTAGATAATTCTCACTTCTATAACCAGAACTTCTCCCTTTGTCACGTGTGAGGTATTTCTCTAAAACGTTACAAGCAAGTCCAGACAAATTGGCCCTTCAGGAAGCTTGAGTACAAAAACTGGTCATTCTCCACTGGCTTCCGCTCCCCCTACTTCCTCCCCTGGACCCTTGCCAAGTCTGAGCAAGCCAAGTGGACCGCAGAAAGGAGACCCATAGCATGACGAATCTAGTGCTTAATCACAGATGGCATTTGTCTTCAATGCTTGCCCAATATGGACCCAACTTCTGCTTTAGGTGGTCTAAATCCAGATTACCCAGCAATTTATAACCTATTATCTCTGACTGTCTGCAAGGTCTGTGTGTGATTCCTTTTATTATTTTTTTAATATCATATAATATTTTGAACTGATGGCCTTCTCTCAAAACCTATGGCTATTAGAGAGAAAAAAACTGAGAAAAAAAAGTTGTCTTGCCCTTGGATGAGAGGAGGGGACTGCCTGTCTCGCTGGTGCTTTGGGGCATCTGAACAGGGGAACTGGGAGAAGGTTGGAGGCATCAGCTTATCTCTTTGCCTTTCAAAATTAAAAACTGAAAGCTATTTATATGACAACAGTAAGGAGTTAGAACAATACCAACTCAGCAACAGGCAACTAGATTTGTCCTCCTCCCATGAACTTTGAAAAGCAGACAGAAGAGTTCTCAATCTTAAAATTTGAAAGACGAAAAACTGAAAACCAAACAATGGAATGATGAAGGGGATAATTCTTACAGTTTTGAAAATGTCCCCATATTTTTCCATTTCATCCAATAATTGAAAAAGCCATCAAAAGAAAATAATTACAGTTTTCACAGAGCCCATCAACTCAGTGACCACTGAATAGCTTCACTCCTTAGTATCTTCATTTTGATTACAACAAATGAATTAAAAGTCTACAGTTGGGGCTTTAGTAATATATTTGTCATATGTTTGTCTAGCTATGAGTGTGCATATACACATGTATTAATTTGATGATTCATCCTTTAAGAATCAACTTTAAATTATTACTTAGAGTAGGAGTTGTTAAAGAGAACGGTAGTAAAGTAACAGGGATTTGGTCAGCCTTGTTTCCTACCAAATCTCCATACTGAGAATTATATTCAGTAATTATGTGTTGACTGTATGGAGAAATGAAATGGTACATTTAACAAAAATTGTATATTTAAATGAAGTGCTAGTGTGTGCCAGATTCAAGGAAGGAAATTCAAGCAACCAGGAGAAGGCTTCTGCAGTGATACATGACACACTGGTACTGCCATTCTGGGGTGGTTGCTGATTTCAGAAACAAACCATTGAACTCTCAACTTCTTTTTATCACCGTTAAATCTGTGCACTAGATGCCCTCACTGCTCCACCCCACCAACTCCCTGAAAATTGGCCTTTCCCAGTCCCTACCTTGCACTCCCATCCTTGCCCCTCACTTCATCCCTCCTTTGAATTCCCATATCCTTTACACTTCCAGGTGCCCCCAAGTCAAAATAGCCTTGGTGTTTAAGTAGTGTCACCCAGTGTTCATACATGGGCCACCAAAGGCCTGACCAAGGACGCCAGCAGTGGACATAGGAGAGGCAGAGTGAGAAGAAACTGGAAGGAATAATCCACAAGACCTGGCATCCAAGTAGCAGAAGCCATGCAGAGAGTGGCAAAAGTGGGCTGTCTGCTCTGTATGAGAAGAGAAGAATGAAGACCGCAGGGTGGTGCTGAGCAGGAGACGGTATGAGAGGGTGAGGGTGAGTGGGGCTGGGGCGTGCCACGGTCAGCAGCAACACCAAAGCCTGCACAACTTCACACAGATTAGAGATGGCACAGCTAGTACAAAATGCATGGAACCCATAGTTGCGGGGGGGAGGGGGGTCAGGTTCTGGCAGGGCTGGGGAGCAGAGATCCCTGAGAAGGAAGTCCCCAAATGACAGCTGTGTCGAGGCTGCGGAGGCCACAATGCAGGCCACACTCCCGGCCACACTCCCTGGTTCTCACCTCTGAGGGCACAGAACACTTCCTTCCTCTCATTTATTAACGAAGTCCCTGCCCATCTGAGGGTTGAGGGGAGGTCAGTCTCACAAGCCACCTGCTGCTGAGGGAACCATCAGAGCTTTACCGGAGAAAAATGCTCATTAGTCTTCTATATCTCACTTTTTCAAATGAAGAACCCCTTAGTAAGAGTTCTTCCCCTGAGAGAAAGTGGGGCTGTGATTGGAAATCTGAAGGCAAGCGTGCTAGGGCCAATGTGACAAGAGACTCACAAACTGGGTGACTTGAGCAAAAGGCAACGCTTTCCTCACAGTTCTGTAGGTGCGATGTCCGAAAGCACAGTGGGTTCCTCCTGAGGTCCTGAGGGCTATGAGGGATGGATCTATTTCAGGCCTCTCTCCTCGGCTTACAGGTGCCTGTCTTCATACTCACATGGCCTTCTCCCTGCATCTTTACACAGTTTTCCCTCTGCACGCATCCTTGTGTCCAAACTTCCCCTTTTCATAAGGACACCAGACATACTGGGTTTACACCCACGCTAATGACCTTACTGTAACTGGATTACCACTGTAAAGACCCTGTCTCCACACAAGGTCACATTCTGAACACCTGGGGGTTAGGATATCAACATATGAATTTTGGAGGACGCCAATCAACCCAGAGCAGCAAGTCAGAGGGAAGGAAGTTCACTTTGCGGGAGAACTCGGGCTAAGCGTGCAGCCTTGGCAGTCATCAGCCTGGCCTCAGGGCTTCGGAAATCCCCCGCGTCTGGTTTTCCCAGTTCTCGTAATCTCACCCCCACCAAAAAGACATCTAAGTGCATTCCATGCATTTCTGGTGAGAAGCTAACTCTGCTGCACTCTGTGCAAAGGGCTAACTAGGTTTTAACTGAAGTGATTGAAGTGGTTTGGTTAACCGAAGATCTCTGGAGGAATTTCACCTATTCTTTAAGCCTAAACAAATCTGACCCCGGTGTTTAAGACACTGCACAATATTGGACCACCTGAAGCTCCACCTACTCGGGGCAAATTGGGATGGTAATAAAATGGTTGGTGACCTTTTCCATTCTTGTCATTGCAGAGATATTCTACCTCATGTCTCTCCAAACCGGGGGAAGGACTACTGAGGCAAAGGGTTTGCACTCAGGGTACGTAAACATGGGCTCGGGCACACAGGGCTCAGCCCCTGCCAATGTGTCAGGTACCAGACGAGACTCACCCGTGGGCAGAGCAGCTGGCTGGGTGGGAGAGGGAGTCCTACCTTTCCCACAGGTGGGTGGGATTTACAGAGGGCAGACCTGGACACTCAGAGAGTGGGGCTAAGCCTGCTGCTTTCACCCACAATTTGTGCTTACTGGTTGTACAAACGTTTTGACTGATGGGCTTCCATGCTTTTTTTGTTGTTGTTTAGTCGCTAAGCTATGTCTGACTCTTTTGCAACACTATGGACTACCAGTTGCTAAAATTTTTTATTACCCCTGGACCTGAGCATACAGTTGGAGGGAAACTGGGCAAGAGGTGGAGGTGGAAACCAGCTTATGCTGAAGAAATAGGCTTTATATGGTTAGAATTCAGAGAATTTGCTTGAGCCGTGTAAATGCAGCAGTTCTCAAACATCTTAGTATCAGGACTCTTTTCCACTCTTAAAACCTATGTAGTTTCTGTTAATATTTACCATGTTAGAAGTTAAAATCAAAGAATTTTTGTAATTTTTTTGTTCATTCAATATAATAACTAATCCTTTATATGCTAACATAACTTTTCATGAAAACTGTATTTCCTTCTCCAAAATGTATTGAGAAGACTATCATGTGTTAAATTTTGGGAAATTTATTTAACGTCTGGCCTCAGAGAGGACAGTTAGAATCTCACATCTACTTCCACATTTCAACCTGTTAGTTATGCTGTTTTAACAGAAGAATATGAAGAAAATCCAGCTTTACACAGATATGTAGTTGGAAAAACCAGGGTTTTGTGAATCTCCTGAAAAGAACCAGGTGTCCCCAGGGGTTCTCTGGCTTCACTTTGAGAACCACTGAACTAATGGTCTTATAATCTTGTTATATCCTGATTGGACCTTCTCTTGTAGCTATACTGTTACAAGAAGATTTAAACTTAAGGATTTCAATCCATAGCTGTGTGTGCTCAGTCATTCAGTCATGTCCAACTTTTTGCGACTCCATGGACTATAGCCCTCCACGGAATTTTCCAGCAAGAACACTGGAGTGGGTTCCTATTTCCTTCTCCAGGGGATCTACCTGACCAGGGATTGAGTTTGTGTCTCTTGTGTCTCCTGCCTTGGCAGGCAGATTCTTTATCACTGTGCCACCTGGGAAACCCTTTAATCCATAATATTTAATTTAAAAAATCTAAGAAATTGTAATTTGTCTGTGCTACATACACACTTATGAAGTCTTATTTCCTTCTATTCCCACATTGGAGGAATCAGCTTTGTGCTAATAATCACTGTCTTTTACTCTGTTTGCAGTAGGTCAGCTAAAAAATAGATTATAAGCAAACACAATTACCCAATAACTATATTTAATTACCATAGTTTCATTTTATGCTTCCAACTCTAAGACCAAAACACTCCTAACTATGCACTTATAAATAATATTAAAATATGTATGCATAAGCCATGGGCTTCCCTGGGGGCTCAGAAGGTAAAAAACCTGCCTGCAAAGCGGGAGACCTGAGTTCGATCCCTGGGTTGGGAAGATCCCCTGGAGGAGGGCATGGCAACCCACTCCAGTATTCTTGCCTATTGAATCCCCATGGACAGAGGAGCCTGGTGGGCTACAGTCCATGGGGTCGCAAAGAGTTGGGCATGACTGAGTGACTAAGCACACACACACATGCATAAGCCATAGGCAATAGAAGGTATTTTGTGAATTCTGTTCCATCATCTTTTTTGGTTTGTCTTTCGAGGAACTATGTCATATGAATCATGATGACCACTGACAATGCAAAGGAAGATAAAGGAAACTGGTTCATTGCCCATCTGTTTCAAGTCCAACCCTGATTAGCACATTATGGCTCTCTACGCTGACAAAGGGGGCTTGATTTTAGCAAGACTCTGAGTGTAGTCACAAGAGACAGACTAGCAAACATCTTAATGAGATGTAGATAGTCTTACCTTAAAAGCAGCCCACACATTGTTTCTGTAAGCCAGTGGTTCGCAGAATATCATGTGCTATGCAATACGGTTAACAAGAGTGACTGAGAAGAAACCACTTCACAGATGCCAAAGGGGTTAAAGAAGGCCCAGCCCAAAGTTAAGTCTTGGTACCAACAGTTCCCACCGGAGTCTTAGTTCCTAGGCACAGAAGATGGGAGGAGGAGAAGTATTCCTTCATCATCTTCCAGAAAACCGGGCTGACCTGAGACCCCATGCACTTTAAAGGCCCCCTTCCACCAACCTTGTGTGCCCTGATTACCACTGTGTCATCTCCCCGCATCGGCTGCTCTGCTCCTTGGCCTCCGTATCTGAGGTGCCCCTCAGAGCTCTGGTGCCCCACCTGGAAGTCCTAACAAGATCAATAACCTACATACAGTCAACCTTCAAGCTTTCAGTGCACATTTCCTGAGCCCTGCCTTGTCCCATTCTTTGTGCTCAGCCCCAAGGGAAGATCAGAGTCCTATCATCCTACCTTCCTTGCTGGGCCATTTGCATCTTTAGCAGTAGGTTTAACTGGTGGTCCTTCAGCAGAGCATCACAAAGAGAAGTGAAAACACTCACGTGCTGTGAGGGAAATGTTGAGGGCTGGGGAAAGGTCATGAAGGCATCTCACACTGTCACCCCCAAAGTTACTTAAAGCTATTCCTGTCAAGAGAGAAGGGTCAAACCCCAGGGAACTCACCTTTGGGTCTCTGATCTGGTGTGAATTCCCTTACTTCCTTTGCTAGAGGAGAAAGTGAAAAAAAAATTTTTTTCTAGATTTATTTGAAGAAAAACCAACAGTGCTTCTTTTTAGCTTGGAATGAGGTTTTTTAATGCACAGCCTATGATATCTGGCAAACTGCTGATGCAGTCTAGAGGAAAGGCAAGGAGGCCTTAATATGGGGTTGTCAACTTAAAGTCAATCATTGTGTCTGCCACAGTGACAAAACAAAAATGTGCTTTGGTATTTGGTAGGGAAAGGATGCCTTTCTTTCTGCCTCATTGCAAATAGTCAGTAAATTCATGGCAGTATCTGTCAGACAGAACTTTTCTGACACCACTTTCCCCTTCCTTTGTGGTTTGCTTTTTCTTGGTGATCCTGTTCTACCATTTTCCTTCTGGGTTAATGTCTCTCCCAGATGTTATATAGCAATCCTAAGTCAAGTATGATTCTCCACTAAATCATAATAAAGATAGTGTTAATCTGCATTTTGATTGCACCCATCAGTAGATCAGTGTCCACAGGTTTCACATGGATGGGCTTTCTGTGTTGACGAATTGACTGGAACTCATGAAAGGTTTTATAACCCCAGCTAGATCCTGGGGAAGGTCACAGGTACCAGTCAAAGACTGAAGAAGATATTTCATTCTCAATTTTATTGTCCCTTTAAAAAGGTTAGGCAGAAAAAAGGAAAACGTAGTGTGCTTAATTTTAAAGAAATGTCAAATCAGTTATAATTACTGGATTGCATACCTGGATTAAGCTGTAGAATAGGAATAATGGGACCTTAAGAGATAATGTGGTTTGTTTTATTAAAGGGTAAAACACATATACACTCATATTTCATGGAGCAATAGAGGAAATTTTCTCCTGAAAGAACAAATAGGCTTAGGAAAACCAGACTCATGAATTCATGCACATTCCTGGCTTTATGACCCCCTGGTTTTATTTGGTTAAAGTTAACTTTCCATACTTGGCTACCAGAATAGCTTTCCATGTGAGGTTGTTACTGCAAAGTGAGTAGCTTAAGTTTTCCCCTCACACCTCACCGGATATTAGTCTTTCAGTGTTCTTGCCCTTCCTTTTGCAATGTTCCTAATTCTCATGCTTCCTGTTGAGAAACTGCTGCACGCTGAGGATATCCTGCTTGGTCAGCAGGGTGAGCTGCTCTGAGTGGCCATTCTCAGGAGACCTGCCTCTGCTATGCCTCCACTACAATCATGGTACACCTTGGCACACCTTGTGCCAGGGTTGTCCTCAGGTTTGTGGGATGCAGTTCGGTGCCTCTGAGTAATCATGATCTTGAACAACCGTTGTCAATGTGTGTCCTCTTATAGAATCGCCATGCCATTTCTTGTTCAGAAGCACTGGACATTTTTAGAGGGGGTTCCCTAGTGATTATGTAGCTTTACTTTAGATTAGGTAGAAAAACACATTTTAGGAGTCAAAGATCCCCTCATGAAGCACTATCACATTGAGGAGAAACAATTTTAAGTGGGAAGGTGATTTGAGGAAATGAGGATCCCAGCAGGATTTGTTTCTGAACTGTGACTTCTCATAGTACATAGTCAAGGATTGTTTTGTTAGTGCTGGGAAATCTGAACAGGGAGAAACATGGGCAGCTTTTATGAGGCTCATACATTGAAGGATATTTCTTTATCTGAGGGGGGATGGTTTGCTCCAAGTTGGGAAAAATTGAAAAAAAGTTTGTAGGACTTAAGTCCTAACTCAATTGCGCTCTCGGTTATCTATTACCACTTAACAAACCACCCTAAAATACAGGGGCTTCAAACAAAAACCCAGCTATTATTTGTGATTCTGGGAATTCAGAGCAGGCTCAGTGGGGATTGTTTACCTCTGCTTCAAGAGGTGTTATTTGAGGGGAATCGACTGGGGCTGGAAGATGCAAGATGGCCTCACTCACATGCTCAGAGCACTGGGGCTAAGTGTTGGCGGGGAGACTTCCCTTCTCTTCCAAATGCCTCTCTCTCCATGTGTCTCTCATCATTCAGCAGTCTTAGTGTGGTTACATGGAGGTTGCTGGCTCTCCAAAAGAATTGGAAGTCCTCTGACAGCTCCAAAGTCGCACAGTGTCATGTCTCCCATATTCTATTGATCAAAGTAAATCACAGGGCCAACCTAAGTTCAAATGAAAAATGGACTCCATTCCCAGGCTGGAAGAGCACCATGACTGCCCAGGAAATGTCAATGGCCATTTGTTTGCTGAAAAGCTGCTGCAGTGACTGACTTCTAGCAAACTGCTTCAAATTCCTTCACTTAGCAAATTAACATTAGACAATTGCCTCCGTAAAAAGAGTTAATTTATTTTATTGACTGTAAAATGCCACCAATTTTAAGGTGCACATTATTTTATTTATTATTTAAAAAGAAGAAGGCCATCAAACATATTTATGTCATCACATGACATAAATTGTGATGCATCTCAATTTCAGCAACATTAAAAGGTGGGGAAAATGTGCACATGAGAGTCAATGAAAAATGGTAAATATTTGATATATAATTCAACAGAATTCTGAGATGAATGGATAAAAAGTCAAGGTTTAAGGGTTCTCAACGAGATAGCACAGGCACAGAAAAAAGAAAAGCAAAAATAGTAATTGATGGTTTTTATTCCAACCATTTTCCTTCTTCCTTCCCTGATCTTCTGTTGGTTTGTTGGTTTGTTTGTTTGTTTGTTTGCAGTTTTTATAAAACTAATTTTTATTGGAGTATGGTTGCTTTGCAATGTTCCATTGATTTCTGCTGTATAGCAAAGTGAATCAACTATACATGTATACATGTCCCCTTTTGGGGGGGTTTCCTTCCCATTTAGGTACCACAGAACATTGAGTAGAGTTCCCTGAGCTATACAGTAGGTTCTCATTGGTTATCTATTTTATATACAGTATCAATAGTGTATATATGTCAATCTTGATTTCCCAATTCATCGCACCCTCCTCCCTTTCCCCCTTAGGGTCCATATGTTTGATCTCTGCATCTGTGTCTCTATTTCTGCTTTGCAAAGGAGAGCATCTACACTATTTTTCCGGAATCCACATATATGAGTTGGTATGAGAAAAAAAACCTCATCATTATTTTTGCCTCTGACTCCATTAATTATCAACTTTCACATTTCTCATCCTGACTAAGGCACTCATCCTGGCAATGATCAGATAGAAGAGGGCTGTAAGGAATCATTATTTACCTCTTACCTCCTCATCAAACCATAGGGAAAGACAACCCATAGGAACCAGGAGAATAATTGATTATTTATAGCTTAAAAAGCAAAGCTACACTCTGTTGGGAAGTTGATGCCTACTTTTGGTTGCTTTGCATCACTCAGCTCAACAAATACACCAAGACCATATAATTTTTTAAATTAATTACTTGAATGTTTTTCACCATTGATTAAGTTCTTATTACTTTCACAATGGCTTCATAGATGCCACACACTGTCATAAAAGCAGTGATCATTGTATTTCCATACAGTGTGCTAGATGCTACAATGGTAAAAAAGACAGACACAAAACCTTCCCTCTGATAACTCACAGTCCAAAGAGGGTGGCAGGCAGAGGAAAAGTGAAATAAACATCTTAAATCACAAGAGATACTGTAAGTCCTGTGAGAGAAATAAAGGTGAAGAGGGAAAATAAGAGGACCCTCTTTCATTCAGAAGTGATCAAGGAGGAGCATTCTGAGGAAGGACATTTAGGCAGAGACCTAATAAAAAGGGTGAGCCTAGAAAAAGTCAAGGGAAGGTGCTCTAGAGCAGATGGGAGACACAGTAAGTGCAAGGGTGCTGAGGTAGCAAAGAGCTTGGTACAGTCTTGGTACTGAAAGTAGATTGATATAGTTGGAGTACAAGAGCAAATTTGTCTAAAGACCATAAAACCCATCCCCAAAAAATGCATGTTCAAATTTCTGCTATATTCTACACAGGCAAAACAAACAAAAAGTCTTTAAAAAACAAAACACCAATTAAAAACAACTGGATCTAGGATTTTACAAGCCTATAAACATCTCTGGGAGGAAAAAAATGGGCCCTGAGTTGTTTTGGTTGTTTCCTTCTTAGACTATGATGATACTGTTTCTTGGATTTAGAGGAGTTTATTCATTAAGTCAGTATTTCTTAAATAAGAGTAATGAGAAAAATCCATTGAAGGAAAATATTTTAAATTGTCAGTGTTCACTTAAATTATTTTAACTATAACATTTCTTTAAGATGAATGAAGTGTATGTGCCTTTTGCTCACAGCTCTTATACAAATCTAAAACTAAAGGAAGTTTACAAATTAAATACAAACTAAGTTACAAAACCAATAAAGTGCAAATTACTGACATTATTTGAGAGTAATGGACAATGTTAATTGCTGCCACTGAACTGCAGATGTTTGGTTACTAGAGTTTCGTATCACTTGTTGCAAACGTGGATCATCATTTGAACTTTTATTGTTATCATACTCATTGTTTATCTTTTTAAAAATGTTTTCTTTTGATAACAGACCCATTGTCTTGAAAGGCCAATGTGCACACTTCAAAATACAATATTGAAATTTAAAAATATCAATTAATCAAAAAAAATCTTTGTTTTTCACTACTACATTCATTTACTGCTATCTAACCACTGCTAATTTGCATATTAAAAGATGAGATTTCACAATATAGCCACTGACTTCATGAGTATATACTGATGGTCAGCTCTGGGGTCCTAAAGTTACACATACCAATGATTGGGCCATTCCATTGTCCTACCATCTTTCTCTACAGAATGACTTCAAAAGCTTAGAGTGCATAATGTAATTTGGCTTTACTTGGTATTAACATGACCTTATGTACAGTGGAAATGCCCCTATGAAATTGCATGGAACATTCCAGAAAAATATCTATTTCTGCTTCATTGAATACACTAAAGCCTTTGACTGTGGATCACAATGAACTGTGGAAAATTCTTAAAGAGATGGGAGTACCAGACCACCTTACCTGCCTTCTGAGAAACCTGTATGTAGGTCAGGAAGCAACACTTAGAACTGGACATGGAACAACAGACTGGTTCAAAATTAGGAAAGGAGTACATCAAGGCTGTATATCATCACCCTGCTTATTTAACTTATATGCAGAGTACACCATGTGAAATGCTGGGCTAGATGAAGCTCAAGCTGGAATCAAGATTTCCTGGAGAAATATCAACAAGCTCAGATATGCAGATGACAACACCTTATGGCAGAAAGTGAAGAGGAACTAAAGAGCCTCTTGATGAAAGTGAAAGAGAAGAGTCAAAAGCTGGCTTAAAACTCAGCATTCAAAAACTAAGATCATGGCATCTTGTCCCATCACTTCATAGCAAATATATGGGGGAAAAAAATGGGAACAGTGACAGACTATTTTACTGGGCTCCAGAATCACTGCAGATGATGACTGCAGCCATGAAATTAAAAGATGCTTACTCCTTAGAAGAAAAGCTATGACACACCTAGACATTGTGTTAAAAAGAGAAATCACTTAAAAAGAGACATCACTTTACTGACAAAGTTCCATATAGTCAAACTTACGGTTTTTCCAATAGTCATGTGTGGATGTGAGAGATGGACCATAAAAAAGGCTGAGCACCAAAGAACTGATGCCTTCAAACTGTGATGCTGGAGAATACTCTTGAGAGTCTCTTGGACTGCAAGGAGATCAAACCAGTCAATCCTAAAGGAAATCAACCCTGAATATTCATCAGAAGGACCAATGTTGAAGCTAAAGCTCCAATACTTTGGCCACCTGATGAGAAGAGCCAACTCATTGGAAAAGACCCTAATGCTGGGAAAGAAGGCAGGAAGAGAAGGGGATGACAAGAGGATGAGATGGTTGGATGGCATTATCAATTCAATGGACATGAGTTTGAGCAAACTCTGGGGAGATGGTGAAGAACAGGGAAGCCTGGCAGGCTGCAGTCCATGGGGTCACAAAGAGTCGGTCACAACTGAGTGGCTGAACAACAACAATAACTTCAATAAAAGGAGTAGTCTGTGAGTTCCAGAATGTGCTTTAAGATGACCATAAATATGAAAATCCAGAAATGTTTAAATCCCATAGATTTTATGGACTCAGGAAATATGTCAGATGATTCCAGGTTGAGAAATGGTGCACACACTAATAATGGGCTTAAATGAAAGAGAAGGTCATCTGAACTGTTTTACAGGAACAATCAACCCAATGTGATGACAGCCAGGGTAACATGCCACAGAGACAGCGTGGGACAGTCAGGCAGTGTAGAAACAATGTGAGTAAGGAAGTGAAAAAAATGTACTAGCCAATAATAATGATTAATACTTATTATATGTCTATAGCATCAGGCATTGTATTATGTCATTAATAAATATTAATGATGATTTTTAAAATGCAGTTCTTTTTAGCTACCAGAGGCATATCCAACTGAAATATACAGTTCCAATCAGGTAACTTAAAAAAAAAAAAAAGAGGCAGGAGAGTAATTTGTTTCTAATTTAACATATCAGGTCTAAGAATTCTGAAGGTCCTGAAGAGAGCTCTCCTGCTCAATTTCCAGAGACCCAATTTCTCCCTGGGGCTTTCCTGATAGCTCAGCTGGTAAAGAATCTGCCTCTAATGCAGGAGACCTGGGTTCGATCCCTGGGTTGGGAAGATTCCCTGGAGAAGGAAATGGCAACCCACTCCAGTATTCTTACCTGGAGAATCCCATGGACAGAGGAGCCTGGTGGGCTACATTCCATGGGGTCACAGAGTCGGACATGACCAAATGACTAACACTTTCACTTTCAGTCTCTCCCTGATTTCCAAACTTGAATATCAGTACACATCTCAAACTCAGAGCATCACTGGTAGATGGCGCCCCAAGTTGACTGCCAACAGCTCTTTCCCTCCCTATATACAGATGCTGCTCCTTGCATCAAGAGGTAAAGTCCTACTCCTCCTTTGAATACCAGCTGGCCTTAGAGGCATGCCTGACCAGTAAAACACAGCAGAAGTTAATAGCTTGACACTTGCAGAGTAGGCCATAAGAAGCCATGCTGGAACTTCTGCCTAGCTCTCTTGGAATGCAACTCCCTGGGATACTCACTCTTGGAACTGAGATGCCCTATTGTATGAAGGTTAAGCAACATATGTTTGCACTGCCATTGACAGCTCTAGCTGAGCTGCCAGCAAATGGCCAGAATTGCCTGCCAGCCACAGGAATGAGCCCCAAATGACTCACTGCAACTGCCAAAGAAAAACAATCAAGAATCACTTAGTTGAGCCTAGTCCACCTTTAAGAAACATGAAAGATAATAATCCATTGTACTTCTAAGTCACTAGGTCTTGGAGTGGTTTGTTATATAGCAACAGGTGACTATAAGGGGATCCCGAACCAAATCCTTCATTTCCCCTCACAAAACCTGCCACTCCTTTTTACATCCCATCTCAGGAAACACTTCCTCCTAATTAGGTAAAACATCTTGGAGTGATCCTTGGTCTCTCTTTCTCAAATGTTCCATATCCAATCCATTGGCAAATCCTGTTGACTCAGTCACTAAGTCATATGCCACATTTCTTCATTTACTATTTCTTCTGCCCCTCCCATCCTTCTCCATGTGGCAATTATCTCTCACCAGAGCTTCTGCAGTAGCAGCTGGGCAGGCAGCCAGAGTCCTTTAGGAACAGAAATCACTCCTCTGCTCAAAATTCTCTTGTCACCCTTAGAATAAACCGAAAGTCCTGGCCTTGGCCTAAAACGGACTCCAGGACCTAGTTCTTGCTTCCTTCCAACCTCATATCTCATCACTCTCTCCGCACGTGCTTCAGCCAGAGAGGCCCTCTTGCTGTCTCCTGATCACCCTACTGGAAATCACACACACCCCTTGGCTTTTTCCACCCCCCGACACTGCTTTAGTTTTATTCAACCTACCTTTGTTAATGATCTCTTTGCTAACAGTCTATTCCCCATTCAAATGGAAACTCCTTAAAGACAAGGATTTTGTCTATTTTGTTCAGTGACATATTTTGATATATCTAAAATATATGTCTAAAATAATGCTTGGCATATAGTAGGGACTCAATAAGTATTTGTTGAATGAATGAATGATCCCTGATTCCCGAAGTAGCAATAAGCAGTGACATGCATCCATCTTCCTGACACATAAGCTAACATTTTACATACTTCCTTCAGCTCTGAAGATCAAGACACATGACTTTTCCAGGCTGACCTGAGGTGAAAAGGAGCACACTTCATCCCTATGCAGTCCACACTATTTTTTTTTTGCCCTCAATACCATCTGGGTATTAAATTCTCATTGCATGACCACATAGCCTTCTCCCAGTCCTGATTTCCTGAGCTCAAGTTCAGACTGGACTTTGTGGAGGAGCCCATGCAAGTACGGATGGCCGATCCTGGTCATTTGTATATTTAATTAATGTTGGTAGATCCCCTACTGTGTCCCAGGCCCTGTACAGAGAGCTGGTTATATACAGACTGGGCTTCACCTATTCAAAGCTGGCATTTTAAGGGATGCTTGAAAGATAAAGTCACTGGGGAATAATGGTCAAATGCCCCAAGAGGCCACCTAGAAGCACAGCCTCACATGTGAAATGGAGCTCATAGCTCCCCTGCTTCAGTTCAGACTGCACCCCAGAGGTCCCCTGGATCCTCAAAGGTCATGCAGCCTTCCATCAGCCTGAGATTAGACTGGATTTATACCATAACTGCCCTTTGTAGAAAATAAAGCCTCACATTTGAATGGTGCTCTGAGGAATGATAACAGCCAGCACTTATTGGTGTTAGTACCATTAAGAGCACAAAATAGCATCCCATTCTTACCTCACAATTAACTTGAGAGGTAGGGACCATCATCCCTATTTATAAGTGAAAAAACTGAAGCTCACAGAGGTTCAGTGATTTTTCATGCAGCTCACATAGAGCAATCAGAACCCACATCTGCCTCACTCCAAAACTTACACTTTTTCCTTAACACCACATTGCTGCCTATTAAAAATTACAACAAAATGCCCCAGTGTCAATACTTTCAAAAGTATCGTCTATTATCTCTTTTTGTCATGATGTATCTTTCTGAGTCAGAAAAGTCAAGGGTTGCTATCCCCATTTTACAAGAGAGAAAAGTCAGTCCAATTAGACAAGCATAATGCAAGTCATTTAGGATTACAAGGCAGGACTGTGTATTCAAGTTATTTCCCACATCAGCTGCCCTTGTACCCAACCTACAAAAAGATTTCTTTCTTTGCCTTACAACCTGTTTAAGTCTCCAACTGCCTCTTTTAATAATGTGAATATTCTTAGGAGGGCTTACACCCCAAGGAAGTTGTCAGGTATTATGGGGATCTGTCTGAGAGTCAGTTGAGAAGTTTCTAATGTAAGGCACCCATGGGGGAGAGTTCTAGGAACAAACTCCTTCAGAAAACTACTTTGAGTGGGCCCTAATGAGGTACTCCTTGATTGGCGTGGTTACGTGACTACATTAGCCAGCCAGACCCAGGAACTCTGGCCTTCTGACTCCAGAGCTTTTGTCTATAGGACTCAGCCACCAACTTGAGCTCACTCTAGTCTGAACTCATCATCCTGGCACTCTTCGGGGACCCCATGCAGTGCCTGAGGCTCTACAGCTAACCAGAACAGACCCAGAGAAGTCACAAGAGAGCTCTCAAACTCCATCTGGTACAAAGATTCATGTTCTTTTGAAGTTTGTCCTCTTAGTCTGTAAATGCTTTAAATGCTTGGACTTCGAGGGTATGTTACTGAGATGGACTCATTTGCAGTAAACAGAAGACACATCGACAGAACTTACTTGTGTCTCCCTGCTCGAAGACAGAAGCACCACTTGGGGATGTGCTCCAAATCCCTGGGACAGACACATGGGGCTCCAGGGGCCCTTCCTTGGCATCGTCTCTAGATGTCATTGGCCGTAGCCAGCACACCCACCAAGTTCCACATAACCAACATGCTTTGCCCACACACCGCAAAGGCCCTGGGAAATCCTGTGTCAGAGCCAAACAGCTGTAAACCTTCAGGCCTTTCAAAACATTCCTAAGGCCCAGAAGGACAATGTATTATCCGTATTTACTCAGGAACATGAAGGCAAAACCACACTCATGAATATTTTCAGCAGCTGGGGCTGTCAGAAGAGCAAGACACATGATTAAATATACCCAGGCCAGTTTCCCTGCACTATTAGGCAGGGCTTGTTTTGGCTTTTGTTCTTAAATACTATTAGCTTCAAACAGCAATCATATTGAAGGAAATAATCATTATAATAATAAACATCTTTTCTGCATCATGAATTATTATAGAAGTTTTTCCTGTATTTCTTTTCTCTAGAATTCTTAAATTCCTATGGAACACATTTGTAGCAAGATTTTCAACTGGTGGAATCTTCTATGAAGATTCAGAAATGGGCAGCGGGAGGTTCACCAGCTCACATAAGAAAGTAGGTGCAATATCCCACAACTATTAAAATCCTCTTTACACTTCTTATGTTGTGTTAATCAACCTCTCTAAACTTCAAACTATCATTTTCTTTTTCAAAAAGGATAAGAATCATTTAAATAAAGCATCTTAAGGGCTAATACACAGAGTGCGTGTGTTCAGTCATGTCTGACTCGTTGCAATCCCATGGACTATATAGCCCACCAGGCTCCTCTGTCCATGGGATTCTCCAGGCAAGAAAACTGTAGTGGGTTGCCATTTCCTTCTCCAGGGGATCTTCCCGACCTAGGGATCAAACCCAAGTCTCTTGTGTCTCCTGCATTGGCGGGCCGATTCTTTACCACTGTGCCACATGGGAAGCCCTCTATATTAAATGCACAGTGTGTTAAGTGCTTTATATAAATTATCTCCTTGAATTCTTACAGCAACCCTGTCAGGTAAACACTCATCATGACCACCGCCCTTCTATGAGGAGGACATGAGACACAGCATGTTTTAGTAACTAGCCCAAGGTCACATGGAATTGGAATTCAAACCAAGATCCACCTGACTGCAAAGCCAGCAAGTATAACCACTAGGCTCTTCAGACTTGTTTCAGAGGTTGACACCACAATAGATATAGCAATACAGGTATTGCTATAGGATATACAATATACAGGATATACAATCCAATAGCAAATACAGGTAGTTCCCAATTTTTTTGGTTATTCAATTTATGAATAACACATGTATTTGGACACTCAGTGGCAGAGCCCCCTCCACCCTTAGTGTTCTTCCTGTTGACACTTTTGCAAATGAAGTCCCCATTCCTTCCCCCAGAAGACTCCCCACCCTCCACTGAATCCCTTATTCCATCACTCTGCTTTCCCTAACCCCAGCACAGAGGTTGTCCTCTAAGGGCTGCTGAGGGAACTGCTAAAATGCAGGGCATCTCATGGAACCTGCCCTCAGGGACCTGTACTATTACCAGCACTGTGATTTCCTTCCAATAAGGATTCTGCTGTGCTACCCGCAGTTGGCCCTCCAACATATGATTTTCCATGGGAAAATAATATGTTACTTTCAAACAACCAAGCCACAAAGGAGCCCTATCTATTCCAACTGCCTGTTTAAGATCCTGTGACAGTGAAAATTCCAATTCAACCTTATCTTTCCAAACCTAACAGTGAAAACCACCAGGATGAAAAAAAAAGTTTCCTGTTTCACTTTTTACTGTACTTATGTAAATCAATCATTACTGCAGTTTCCCAATGCCAGAAATTATTAGTCATTTCAGTGTTTAATGGCACATTTTGCGAAATCTGGTCCAGTGCAAACCACACAGCATCTGGGTTATCTGTTTTATATTCCCTTCCAGACTTTCACCATTTGAAATGATCTGTTGCTTACTTTTTTGTCCTTTATTGGCAGCATTTTCATTCTTCACACTCTTCTTCTATTCTTTTATGCTAATCCTTGAAATGTCAGTCTTAGTCCACTGAAATGAAAAATTAAAAAAAAAGAAAAACAAAATCTGTTGAAATTTCTTTAAAGTTGTAAAAGTAATACATGTTATTTATAAAAATTAACTTTTGGGGACTTGTCTGGTTGTCCAATGGTTAAGACCCCCACACTTGCAATGTAGGGGGCGCAAGTTCAATACTTGGTTGGGTAACTAAGACCCTGCAGGCTGTGTGGCACAGCCAAAAAAAAAACAACTTAATAAAATAAAAATTTTAAATGGCTTTATAAAAAGAAAAAGTGTGCTAGGGTGAAGATTTAATAAAATTAATAATTTTTTAAAAATAACTTTTTTACCAATAAAAGTCATCTTTTGACCTTCAATCTAGTAACTTAATTAGAAAAGAAAGATTGTGGCACTTATTACAAAAATCCCTTTCTTACATAAAACATAACCCTTTAAAATAGTAAATACAGCAGTTTGCAAAACTTGAGCACACGTCAGAATTACCTGGAAGGCTTGTAAAATCACAAATTGCTGGACGCCCCCCTTAGAGTTTCTGATTTAATAGGTCTGGGGTGGGGCATTTCTGATAAATTCCCAAGTGATGTTGATGCTGCTGGTGGGAAGACCATACTTAGATAATCACTGATGTAATATTAGAGCTCAAAAAAAAAAAAAAAACCTTGAAGACCATTTCTGCCTTATTAAAGCTCTATTACTTACAATTTACAAAGTCCTACTCTCACTGGCCCGAGAGCTAGAAGAAAGTTTATTGGAAGCAACTGGGATATCTCCACGACTCCAAGACAAAGCTGAACAATCAGAACAAAGAGCAGATAGACTGAGGGATGTGGTAGGTGGCAGAGGACTTACTCACTTTGGGTCCCCCTCTCTCTGCCCCTCCACTCGAAAATTCAAGCTTGGGATTGCTTTGGGTTAATCATCAAGGGAGAGATCTGACTGGCCCCTGGCCAATCAATCTGTTTAATGAGCTCAGGCCACAGGTGCAGAATCTCTTAACCCAAGCATGGCACCATGAGACAGAAGATGTGGTTCTTAGGGAAGAGTGGTGTGGGCTTCACAGAGATGCTACATGGCATAACCTGAACTCTTGTTTTTCAAAAGAGAGAGCTATGTTTGGAAAAAGTAAAGCCCTTGACAAGAAGCACACATGTAATAAGTGGCAAAACTGAAACCAATCTTTTTTTTTTTTTTTTAATTTGGGGCAGGGGGAGTATTGCATGTGGACCCAAAGCTGGCCTGTGAGTGGAAAGTAGAAATTTGTTTCTTAGCCAGTGGCAGGCTGGAGCTGCTGGCACCTGTTCCAGAGAGAGGAGTGTTAAACATTTGGGATTTTGGCAGGCAGATTAACCGTGGTAGCTGGAAATGTGCCAGAGTCAGAGTATGTAATAAAGGTTACAAACCAACCCTCCTTTTTTTTTCTTCCCAAAGAGCCAGTTTACCAGCACACCCTTGCCAATTTCCCTGTGGGGAACATTTACAGTCAGTGCAGACACCATGTTTCAGATGAGAAACAACCCCAGTTTTCAGTGTTTCTCAACAGTTGCCATTTCCAACCCACCATCAGCAGATTACCCGGGGCTGCCAGCTAGACCCCATTTTGCACATCCAACCCCTCAAACCCACCTTCCGCAATGGCTAGCACTCTCTCTCTCTGGGACTTATGCACAAAATGAGCCCACTGTCTTGACCTTCTGCTGCCCTTGTTTCCAGCTCAGAGTCAGCTCCTTCCTAACTTTTGAACAGTAGAACATCAGTACTATAAGAATAAGACAAGTCTGAGCAAGTGCATGTAAGACCAAGAGCAGTGTCTTTAAGAGACTTGCTCTAAAAAAAGAAGAAGAAGACTGTGAAGGCAGCCAATAAGCAAATGCCCCCAGGGATAGTGACTCTGTAATTATTTAAAGAAGGAAACTCTTGTGCAAATTGCCCAAGTCGTCTCATTTCAGGCTTCCGTTGTGTGGCTTGGCGGCCTGCTGCTTCATTCCCATCAGAGGGCAAAGGCTGAAAGAGAAAGAAATCTCCGTGACTGTAAGTGATTCCCAAGCCCTTGGCCTCTGCCACCTGTCACTGAGCCACTGACGCACCTCCCCGGTCACACTGGCAGGGCTCCACCCGACCTCCTGTCCCACATTTCTTAAGAGGCACAAGATGCATTTACTTCACTGGCCACAAAGACAGCACTGGGGGCCGGGGTGGGGAGGTGGCACGCTTCCATCTGATAATGCTTCCTGGGCCACAGAGCCTAAAACAACACAAATTGCAGGCTTCCGGAGGAATGAGGGGGGAGCCAGGGCTGCCGCAGCTGTGCATTCAGCAAGACTTCCTGGAACGTAATGTCATCATGAGATTGTCTCCATGGCAGACCTGGAGTTCCAGTTGCAGTACTGGCAAAATATGGGGATGGCAAGACAGATGAAGTCCTGGTACTTAATGTCTGTGAAGACAGAAGCATTTTTACACCTTTGAAGGCTCTAGCTCCATCCTCTCCTGTTTTCTTCCTCCTTCTTCCTCTTCATCCTCCTCTCTACTCAAAATCTGCCCCCTGTCCCCATTTTACAGTTGTTAAACTTCCACGGTGGGTTCCCACCAAGCATACTAAACTAGATATCTTGAGAAATGCGAAAATGTGTGTTGAGGTGAGAATTTGGCACATGGATCAAGCCACCTCCCTCTCTAAGATCAACCTGCCTCAATGTACCCATTGTTTCTTCAACAATCCCTGTTGAAGACACTATTCTTGGCTTCCCTGGTGGCTTAGTGGTAAAGAATCTGCCTGCCAATGCAGGAGACATGGGTTCGATCCCTGGTCCAGGAGGATCCCACATGCCACAGAACAGCTAAGCCTGTGCACCACAACCATTAAGCCTGTGCTCCAGAGCCTGGGAGCCACAACCCCTGAAGCCCCCGAGCCCTGGAGCCCCTGCTCTGGAACGAGAGAAACCACTGCAGTGGGAAGCCTGCGCACCACAGCCAGAGAGTTGCCCCTGCTCGCAGCAAATAGAGAAGAGCTCGCACAGCAGCGAAGACCCAGGACAGCCAAAAATAAAATAAATAATTTTTTTTTAAAAGAAGACACGATTCCTAGTGATGGTGGGTATCACATGATCCCTGCTCCGAAGTCTCCTGGGTGAGGCAGATACCTGGAAAACTAAGGAGAACCTGGAGAAAAACCTATTGCAAAGTGGTACCTACAAAATACCATTCCATCTAGTTTTACTCAGTCTCTCACACACACACACACACACAAGCACTGGATTAGCATATTATATACGATAATCTTCACACAACCCTGGGAGGTAGCAGGGGAACAAAGTTGTTAGTTTTTTGCTCCAACTGTCCCTCCTGGACTGGGAGCTCCCTTGTGGGAAGGCCCTGGTTATAGACTCAGAGAGTCTTATAGTTGAAGGGACCATAGCAGAAAGACACCAGCCTAGCACCTTCTTCATATAGATGAGGAAAAAGAGGTAGGAAGGCAGAGTGGGGTAGTGACAAAAGCAGGGGATTCTACTTGGCCACCTGGCTTGCTGTCCTGGCTCTCAACTGTAAGCTAAACACATTACGATGCATGTGACATCGTTTAAGTCTTGATACCCTCTTCCATAAAGTGGAATCAACACTATTTTCTTTGCCCATCTTCTTGGGCTGTTAAGAATATTAAATGAGGTAGTGGATGTGAAAACACCTTGCAAAGCTATGACAAATATGATAGCCCTTTGTTCTGATTTCAAGTCTAACTGTATGTTACACAGTGTAAATGTGGTTGTGTGGGGACCTGAGTGCGTGTGAGCTCTCTGGATTCAGGGGACAAGTATCACCAACACTTAGTATGTTGTTGTTGTTTAGTCGCTAAGTCACGGCTGACTCTTTGTGACCCCATGGACTGTAGCCTGACAGGCTCCTCTGTCTACGGGATTTCCCAGGCAAGAATACTGGAGTGGGTTGCTATTTCCTTCTCCAGGGGGATCTTCCCCACCCAGGGATCAAATCCGAGTCTCCTGCTTTGGCAGGCAGATTCTTTACCACTGAGCTACCAGGGAAGCCCATAGCACTTAGTATAGTGTCTGTTAAAATGCTGCTTTAAACATATTTGTTAGACAACGACTGGGTACAAAAATCATAAACATAACTTGCTCAATGGCAGTTCTGAATGTCTCCAGAGCTATTTCAGGGATAACTCATGAACATACCCTCTTCCACCTCTAATTCAGTGCCTATGATAGAGTTACAAGAGGGCAAGATAGTTACCATGTCCCCATTACACCAGAAAGATCACACGGATTTCCCCCTGTAGCCCAATGGAGAGGGAAAGTGAAGACTTGCTACTCTGAGACCTCATCCTCAAGAGGGCGTTTCTCAATTTTCCTTTTGTAAATTCCATCTCAAGTATGTTGAGGGCTGGCCAAAGACCTTAGGCTGGTGTCCTGTAGGCAGTGCAGCTGGGATGGATTGATAATCATGAGAATGGAGTCACGAGGCCAAGAGACAACAGAGCTACTGGGACAGTCTGCTTCATGTGACACATCCAGTGCTGAGCACACAGCCTTGCTCAGTCCAGACGCAAAGTCTGCTGCCAATTCCAGCTGGTACTATGTATGAGACACTCCCTGAAAATGATGTGCTCATCTTCATCAGCTACTGGATAATTAATTCAAGGGTGTTTGTGAAGCACCTGCTCTATCCCATGCTTGAATTACTGATGTAGAAGTTGTTCTCGAAGGTGAGGACTGAAGTCACAAGAGTTTCTTCCTTCAGAGATGGCGTGTGAGTTGACTGGAGTGTTGGAGGATATTCACAGATGGTAATTTGAGCGAGGAAGAAGAACTAAAAGGGGGAGAGAGAGAAAGTGAGTGAAGGAAAGTGAGGTGGTGACACGGAGAAAGTGACATGTCATGAAAGCAAAAAAAAAAAAAAAAAAGTCAGCAACAACAGGGAGAGGGAGAGATGAAGTAAGCGTCATATCCAGTGGGGTCATCAAAAGGAACTATGATGAAAGATCATTAGATGTTGCAATAAAGAGGTCATTAGTAAGATATGTGAGAAAAAGTTTCAGCTGTGTGGTGAGTCAGGCGAAGAAAACTAGGAGAGACATAGTTGCCCAGGAAGGTGATGCTGTGGTGATAGTTCATGCATTCAAGGATATGGACAGAAAATAATTGTGAGAAGAAGTACCAAGGTCAAATGATTATCTTTTCATTTGGGCAAATATTAGCAAACCAGATGACAGGAAGAAAGAGTCAGGAGAGAAGCTGTGAAAATAATTATATACAAACATATATATGTATGTATGTTTGTCTCTGCCCCTGGTTCCTGGCACAAAATTTCTAAAATCCTTGGCATTTCCTAAGTGGTAAGAACACTAGGAACATCCTTTGTTCTACTAATTAGTCTCTGACCCCAGTTTTTGACACAGAGTTCCTCAATCCCTTGGAATTTCCTGGGTGCTAGGAATGTCTTTTGTTCTAATGAGGCAATTCTTGGTGGACTCCTGAGTAGCTTCAGGTTGGGGGCTGGTCATCAGAAAGACCAAGCCGTGAGGAGAAACTTGGAACTTTCCACCCACCCTCTATCCTCCAGGAAGGGGAGAGGGACAGGAGACTGGAGAATTGATCCTGCCTATGTGATGCAGCCTCCAGAACAATCCCAGAGTTATGGCCTTCAGAGAACTTCCTGGTCAGGAAGTGCCTGCAGAGTGGTTTGCCCCTTCCTACACAGCTCGCCCCGGGTATCTCTTCATCGAGCTGTTCACCTGGCTCCTTTACTATGTCCTTTATAATAAACTGGCAGGCATACGTGTTCCCCTGAATTTCTTTTTCTTTTCTAGCAAATTACTGAATCCAAGTAGGGGGTAATGAGAACCTTGGTTTATAGCTTGTTGGTCAGATGATAGATAGGTGACCATCTAGGACTCGTGACTGGTGTCTGAAGTGAGGGATCCCTTGTGGAACTGAGATGCTCACAGGTAGATAGCATCAGAACTGAATTATAGGGCACCCAACTGGGGCCTCCCGGGTAGCTCAGCTGGTAAAGAATCCACCTGCAATGCAGGAGACCCCGGCTCAATTCTTGGGTTGGAAAGTTCCCCTAGAGAAGGGTTAGGCTAACCTACTCCAGTATTCTTGGGCTTCCCTCATGGTTCAGCTGGTAAAGAATCCGCCTACAATGTAGGAGATCCCGGTTCAATTCCTGGGTTGGGAAGTTCCCCTGGAGAAGGATTAGGCTAACCCATTCCAGTATTCTTGGGCTTCCCTGGTGGCTCAGATGGTAAAGAATCTGCCTGCAATGCAGGAGACCTGGGTTTGATCCCTGGGTTGGGAAGATCCCCTGGAGCAGGGCATGGCAACCCACTCCAGTATTCTTGCCTGGAGAATCCTCATGGACAGAGGAGCCTGGTGGGCTACAGCCTATGGGGCTGCAAAGAGTCAGACACAACTGAGCGACTAAGCACAGCACAGAGCAACTGGCATTGCAGAGAATTGTTTGCTGTGTAGAAAACCCCCACTTCTGGTGTCAGAAGTATTGCACGTGTGTGAGTAAAGGAACACAGGAGTGGTTTCCCTAGAAAGAGGGGAAGGTTCCAAAAAAGAGAATGATTGGGGGGATTGGGATTTATAGGAAAAGATGGGATTTACATGAATGAGGTAAGGAAGCTCTTCCTCCTAGCCCACAGGAATGAAATGCAGGTGAAGATAAAGGGCAGTGAAGTTACGCTATCAGAAGTCAAGTTCTCTGAAGACCACAGAAGTGAAGTGAAGTGAAGTCACTCAGTCATGTCTGACTCTTTGCGACCCTGTGGACTGTAGCCTACCAGGCTCCTCCATCCATGGGGTTTTCCAGGCAAGAGTACTGGAGTGGGTTGCCATTTCCTTCTCCAGGGGATCTTCCTGACCCAGGGATCGAACCTGCATTGTAGGCAGATGCTTTACCGTCTGAGCCACCAGGGAAGTCCACAGAAAAACCTGCTAATCAAGCAATGTCGAGGAAAGCATATTTACAGGGTCTAGGGGGTCTGGGTTCAAGTGGTTTAAGGTAGTTCTAAGAGGGGGAATCTGATTGAGACTGGGCAAAATTCATGACATGATAGTTTAGTACTGGTGGATGCAGCAAGGTGAAGGTCAGGTCTTGGGTAAGTACACAGCTGTTTGACAAGTGAACTGTTTGCCCAGATAAATAGTCTACTGTTCTGAGAAGAGAGCTCTTTGACTAGATGAACAAACTATTTTGCCCAGACAAAAACAAATAGCAAAGTTATTATTCTTTCTTCCCTGACAAGAATTTCCTGAAAAGAATAGCTGTCGTGTTAACAGGGACGGCTGTAAGTTGTCAATGCAAGTGGTCTTGCTGCTCAATACCGAGGGCTTCCTTAAGAGAAAGCACAGACTAGAAACACTGTAGCATGGGTTCCAAACATTGCTGGACACTGAAATCTTCTGAAGATCTTCAAAAAAATATTTATGCCTGGTTTCCACTCCCCCAAACATTGATTTAGTTGGTATGGGTTGCCACCTGGGCACCGGGACTTCTTTTTTAATTTTTTATTGAAGTATAGTTGATTTATAATGTTGTGCCAATCTCGCTATACAACGAAGTGACACAGTTATACACATATACACATTCTTTTTTTTTCATATTCTTTTCCATAATGGTTTAGCACAGGATATTGAATATAGTTCCCTGTGCTATAGAGTAGGATCTTGTTTATCCATCCTGTATGTAATAGTTACACCTGCTAATCCCACACTCCTACTCTTTCCTTCCCCCACCGCTTTTCCCCTTGGCAACCACAAGTCTGTTTTCTATGTCTGAGTCTATTTCTGTTTTGTAGATATGTTCATTCGTGCCATATTTTAGATTCCACATATAAGTGATATCATATGGTATTTGTCTTTCTGACTTACTTCACTTAGTATGGTAATATCCAGTTGCATCCATGCTGTGGCAAATGGCATTATTTCATCTTTTTTTATGGCTGAGCAGTGTTCTATTGTATAAATGTACTACATCTTCTTTAACTATTCATCTGTCAATGAACATTTAGATTGTTTCCATGTCTTGAATATTGTGAATAGAGCTGCTATGAACATAGGGGTGTATGTATCGTTTTAAATTAGAGTTTTGTCCAGGTATATGCCCAGGAGTAGGATTGCTAGGTCATATGGTAATTCTGTTTTTAGTTTGCTGAAGAACCTCCACACTGTTTTCCATAGTGGCTGCACTAACTTACATTCCTACCAGCAGTGTAGGAGGGTTCCCCCTTCTCCACACCTTCTCCAGCGTTTGTTACTTAATGATGGCCATTCTGACTGGTGTGAGGTGGTACCTCACTATAGTTTTGATTTGCGTTTCTCTAATAATTAATGATGCCGAACATCTTTTCACGAGCGCACCAGGACTTCTAAATGCCCACCAAGTGATTCTAAAACACAGCATTTGGGAACCACTTCTCTAGAGTTAAATGAAAAAGTAGCAATGAAATAACAATTTGGGCAATGCCCTGGAGATGTAAGAAAAGACTAAAAGATCAATAAACCACAATCAAGGTATTATCAAGCTTTGATTCAGATTGTATAATTGAGCTGTGGGATTTCTGTCAAATAGGTGAAAAAAACTTCTTGGAGTAGTTTTAATTCATGTCTCTTTGAGAATGAGCATATCTTCATGTATTTGAAAGTCATTTGTAGTTCCTTTTCTGTCAACTATCTGTTCATATCTTTTCATGTACTTCATTTCAAATATCAATTTTCTTATAGGTAAATCCTTTTTCTTCTTGTAAAAATGGAAATCATTTTATTGCTATTTTTTACTATAGAAATGATTATAATTTTGTCCTCATGATATAAAAATTTAAAAGATACAAAGGAAAAAAGTATTACTCAATCCCATTCCCAAGAATACTTACTGTTTTTTACATCTGGTTGTTTATTTTTTCAGGCCATTTTCCAGACATTTGTATACAGACATGTTTTTGAAAAAACATGATTTATTCAACAAATATTTATTGTGTATGAGTATTACAAGGGTCAGACTACATATATCATTTTGCAACATGCTTTTTTCACCTAAAGATGGATCACGGAAATTTTGTTCATAGCCTGTAAGTGCAGGCAGTTGAATCAACTAAGTATAGAATATAATTCAACAAGCAGTAATGCAGTTTCTCTCATCTTCTCTGGGCCACTGTGCCTGCCTGTCTTCGTAGAGGCGCCAGCTGAACTGGTGACATGGATGGTCAGAGCAGTGTTACCAAGCTGGATGGACCTACCTCTTTGTTCAGCTAGAGTGATAGAGTCATTTGTTCAACAACTATTTATTGAGGATCTACCTATCAGCTGGGAATTTATTCTAGCTGCTGGGAATGAAACAGGAAAAAGGCTGGACAAATTCCCGGACTTCATGCAGCTCAGTGAAGGAGACAGATAATAGGCAAGAGAATCTCAGAATGGGGCGTGTGTTATGAAGAAAATAAAACCAAATGATATGGGACTTCCCTGTGGTTGAGTGGCCAAGACTCCACACTCCCAATGCAGGAGGGCCCTGGGTTTGATCCCCAGTCAGGAAACTAGATCCCACATGCAGTAACTAAGACCTGATGCAGTCAAATAAATAAATAAATACCAAATGATGTGACAGGGATTGATGGAGCGTGTGCTTTAGACTGAGAGGACAGTGAAGGTCCACTAAAGAGTAGACACATGAGTCAAGGTCTGACTGAAAGAAGGAGCCAGCCAGGTAATGGTCTAAGGAAGAGAATTCCAGGCAAAGGATATGGCAGATTCAGTGGGCTTGACTGGATGTAAAAACAGGAAGAGGGCCAGCTCAATGAGCAGAGTGAGCAGGGCTGAGGCCAGAGGCATAGATAGTGTCAGTCTAGAAAAACCTTGGCAACGAGTTTTGGCCTTTATTTAGAAAACAGTGGAACATCATTGGTGGATTGGTACGATCTGATTTATGTTTTCACTTTTTTCTTTTGGAGAGCCTTCTGAGAATTTTATTTAAAAATTCCTGGAATAGAACGTTATTGGTTTCCATCTCCACCTTATGCAAATCTGCAGGATAGGAAAACTCAGACATTAGAAATATAAATTTCCCTTTGATGATCATATATATGATGCTTCATCGTAAATCTCTTTCCTGAACATTATCTCATTTAAACTTTATAAAACCCAAGGAGAAAGGTAACACTATGCCCACTTTAAAACAGATAAAGAAAGTGAGACTCCCAGTGCTGAAGGAATTATATAATGCAGGATCAGAACTCAGATGTCCTAGTGCTAAACCTCTATGCTTCCCCTCTTCCGTCTCTGTGATTCTAAACCAGGTGTTTATCCGGAAGTGGAGAGGAAATTTTTGTTAAAACCATCTACTGATACTCTTCACAACTATCAAGGTCATGGAACAACAAGAAGATTAAGAATCTAGCACAGACTAGAGGAGTTTAAGAAGACATGACAACTAAACACAACATAGGGTCCTGTGTTGTATCTAGGGACAGAAAAAGGATGCTAGTGAAAGCAACTTATGACAAAAGTATCATGATTATGCAAAATGTTAGCATTGGGGAAAATTAGGCAAAGGATATTCCAGAATTCTCTGTACTATCTTTGTAACTTTTTTGCATCTAAAATATTCCAAAATAGAATTTATTTCTAAAAAATGCACATAATGCACCTATGTGAATGTGCCTATGTGCAGGGTTCTTGGGCTGTTTTACTGCTGCAAATCTAGTAGGTAAGAATTCTTGAGGAGATTCATCTCTCTAGATTGACCACAGCTCTCATTTATAGAGTAAAATACGTAGTATATATGGCTAAAAAATATTTGGGAGAGAGAGTTCTTAATCAACAGGCTGGCCATCAGATATTTCTAATCCCTGTAATTCTGTAAGTAATTATCACGTTCACACTCTATTATTTTCATTCCATCTCATCATCTACATTTTTAAAGAAATGATTATAATTTAGGATTGCCAAAAAGAAATACAGGATACCCAGTTAAATTTGAGTTTCAGGTAAACAATGAATAATTTTTCAGTATAAAACTAATGTAATAACATTTTATACAACTGAAAAGTACTTGATAATCTTAAATTACTTTTTATTTGGGTGTTCTGTGTTTTTATTTGCTAAACCAACCCTATTCTGGCTGGTTTGCACATTCTCCCTAGTCTGGAGACTTCTGGGGGGCTGGCAGGAATGCACAAAGCAATTATTAAGAGGATTTTTAAGAAGTCCAGGAAACTAGAGTAGTGGCCCTGGACATGAGGGAAAGTGAGTGGACACAGAATCTGTCTTGGAGGTAGAGCCAAAAGGCTGTGGGGTAGGAAAGAAAGTGAGGTGTCAAGGATGACTCCTAGGTTTTCAACACCTGGATGGATGATGGCAGAGAAATTATGATTTCCTGTTTGTTCATTGTACAATATCTGCAGATGTGTAACTACTGAGCATATAATAATAAAATAAGAAGCAAAGTGGTTGAAACCAGGGTAAGGAATCTCTTTGTTACTGAGGACCAGAATCTTCCATCCCCACTTCCCCAAATCAGCTGAGATCAGGTGGTTCTTCCCAGGAGATTGCGTGGTAAAGAATCAGCCTGCCAATGCAGGAGACACAAGAGACTTGGGTTCAATCCCTGGGTTCGGATGATCCCCTGGAGTAGGAAATGGCAACCCACTCCAGTATTCCTGCTTGGGAAATCCCATGGTCAGAGGAGCCTGGCAATCTATAGTCCATGGGGTCACAAGCAGTCAGACACAACTGAGCAACTGAGCACACTTAAAGCCAATTTATACTCTATGCTTCTTAGACAACGTTAAAGACAACTTTACTTGAGTTAAGAAAGAGAGGGAATATAAGATGTTATTCAGTAATTAGAATAAGCACTTAACTCTATTTTGGCACCATACAATAGACAGTTTCCCATTACACAGCAAGAAGCAAAGGAAAGTGAGGAGAAAAGGGGTGGAGAGGAGAAAGAACAGAGGCAGGATGGGAAAGAGAGTAAAAGAACAGGAAGAGTGGAGAATAGGTGACAGCCTGACTGGGCTTGGCTTCTAAACTGACTAATGGAACAGTTTATTTCATTGGCTAATAATCCCAAGGCATTTAAGGCACCAGTTAATATATTGACTAACAATAGCAGTTTACTAGTCTGAGGAGTGGGACAAGAAGGAATATTTCCTGAGCCCCTTATTAGATGCCAAGAGCTTCATACATTTTCTCAATTTTCACAACAACCCATGTTGCAGGCATGTTTACTGCTATTTTACAAAAGTTAGTAACTTGCCCAAGAACACAGAGCAAATGGTTCTTAGACTTGGATTTGAATGCTGGTCTGTCATCTGCCAGAACCCCAAGCATGTAGTTTTTCTATTACATCATCTTCCTTCACATAGTTTAAAGAGTTTGAATAATATTTATAATTAACTTCTTTGTTGGCTGTTTTTTCCTTCACAGATTCTCTAATTCCAGAGATAGGCATTCTTTTTTTCCGTCTATTCCACTGAATAGAAATAAGGGTATTGAGGACAGCAGAGAAGTATATATTTCAGAATAGTTCTGTTTGGAGAACAAAAATCTGCCTTCTGACTGTGGTTGTTGCTAGGTGGGAGTGGTTGATACACATTTAGAGGGTAATACCTCTTTTTTAGGGCTTCCCCAGAGCCTCAGGGGTAAAGAATCTGCCTGCCAATGCAGGAGATGCAAGAGACACAGGTTCGGTACCTGGGTTGGTAAGATCCCCTGCAAGAGAGCATGGCAACCCACTCCAGTACTCTTGCCTGGAGAATTCCATGGACAGAGGAGCCTGGCAGGTTACAGTCCATGGGGTCGCAAAGAGCCAGACACAACTGAAGAGACTGAGCATATCAGCATCTCTTTCTAAAGAAAGACTTTAAAGGAAGTTTTGATTGACTATGGTAAGGCCTACACTAACTTGAAATGTGGAAACCTGTTTTAAAAAAACAAAAGGAGGTGAAAATCATCTTAAAAAGGAAAAAGTACTCTTCCTTAAGCCAAAAGTTGTGGTTGAGTATCTGGAGAAGCGTTAGATTTTTGTTAGTTGCCTTAATTAATGGATTTTCATTTTCCACTGCAATTTAGTAGCTTGGGATTTGGAGAGAAGAGCAAAGATGTGAGTGAAACAATTAGCAACAAGCCAGAACCCAAGGAAGAAAGGTAAAGAAGGACTTATGAAACGGCATAGCTGAATAGGACTGTGATATCTGAGAGCTTTACGTTTTTGTTTTGTGTTTTGTAATTCTCTTTACTATCTTCATCTTTAGTAAACTGATTAAACATGCAGTTTAGATTGTGTTAGCAGTTCCTTAGGAAATGAAGGAGAAATTGTATTCTTAGAGCAAAGCCAGGAGAGAGAAGCAGAAGCCTTCAGAAGCTGTCGCTACTTAGTAAGAAATCACTTTCCAGAGTCTTCTGGAATACTCTGGAAGAGAACAGATTTCCTGCTATGGTGCAGGATGAAGTTTGAGTATTTTAATTTGCTTATAATAGGAAGAATGAGAGATCATGGGGGGTGGGGTAGGTAGGGGTCAGATTAAATGTCCGGGAAAATCCTCTTAGCACTGTGTGTCTAAGGCAGGAAATTAGATACAAGTTGAAATCCAAGAAGGTCCTGTGGTTGGGTTTCTCCCACAGAAGGAGGAGAAAAATCCCTGCATCCCTAGTCATGCAAATAATATGCAAATTAGGGCAATTACATATCTACTTAGAAAATTTTGGTTACCTCATTTTGGCTTCAGGAGGAGTTGGGACACCAAAAGGGAATGTTTGTCAACAGTCCAGAGTTGTTAGATTTTTTCTGGGGGAAACAAAAGGGTAAATTTCTTATCAAGAGAATGCCAGGGTGGTAAATGAGTTTTTCAAATGCCTTAATATGTCTCTTCCACAAAGCATACCAAAGAATAATTATGAAATGGTCAAAATGTGAGACATAGATAAAGCATAAGTGCAAATTTCTTTTTTTCTATTCATTTTACCAGAGGGTACTTTCTCTCTCCTCTCTCTCCTCCTTTCCTTCCTCTCTCTCTCAACAATGTGAAAGAAAGGCCTGGATTTTCCCCTGCAGGTGATTTCTAGCCATTTCTCTAAATTCAGGCTTTGAATCTATCTCTTGGGAGTGGTCTGGTGATATGTGAGGCTGAGAGTACTGAACAAGTGGACCAGCTGCTTCCACAGCTGCATCTGCGACACAGGCAGAGATGCACCTGGGATGGCTGTGGATGTCGCTGCCCTGGCACGGGCTGAGGAGGGAATCGGGAAACTGCTGTCTCTCCAAAAACAATCTAAAATTGAGCAAAATCTGTCTTGGGTTGAATTAGAAGTGCTTTCTGAACAGTAGTTGACCTGATTAGAAGTTGGGCATCTCTCTTCTTCAGCAGAAGATGGTGGAATATGTCTCCTAGCAACAGGGATAGTTTACCATTTAATAGTAGGACTGTCTCATCAAGGAGACTTGTTGTGCTGCCCACAGTTCTCCCAGTAAGTACCAGAGAAGGGTCACAATCAGAACAAACTTAGCCATTGGCCTTCAGTTTCAATGCACAGTCCTAATGAGGTGATGATTCCAAGACCCGGATTAAAGTAAACTGAAGTAACCAGATTTTTCTGAGTGTTTCCCTATTTCTGTTAAAGTTGTCACCACTGACTGTACCAGCTACTGGCTTCAAAACCTTGGTATTATCTGTGTCTTTCTTCCCTCTCTTCTATCTGAGAGGGAAGAGGAGTCTGTCTGTCTGTCTCTCACTCTCTTTCTGTCTCCCATTTCTCTCTCCTTTCTCCCTAACCTCTCCCCTTTCCTTCACTGCTTCCCTGAGTACCAGCCCCTGTCAACATTTGTCTTTCACACTTTTCCTTTCCTTCTTTCCCACCTCTGCAACCATCCTCCAGAAGTGCTATTAGTTCCACTCTTGCCAGCTCTCAAATCTTTCCTTTACCTCTACTCCCAACCCTCACTCCACGTCCAGGTAGCAACTCATCCTTCCTGAGGGCAGCAAAGCTGGTCTTGGCTTCTAGTCTTTTCTCAAAACATTTTATTCTACATTCAGCTGCTAAATTATTTTCTCTATAATAAACAATCTAATCATAACATCGCCATGCTAAAAAAACTCTCAAGGGTTCCCCATATCCTATGAAGCAAAGTCCAAAGCTCTAAGCCTTAAATTCCAGGCCCAACATGGTCAGCTTCTGTCCATCTTTGAAGCTGTAGCTCTCCCTATCTTCTTTTAGGCAGACATGGCTTCTGCCAAAATGCTTCTTGCCCACTTGGATCTTTTTTCAAGTTGCTTCCTCTCCTGAAAACAAATCACACTCTCCCGTTGCCCCATCACCCAATTCCTCCATCTTTACACAACCAAAGTCACCAGACCTAGCTTGGTGCAAGCTTGATTTGGTCTGGTAGCTTACCCTGAGATCCCTGGCTAATCATCTGAACCCCTACACAATTTATCCATGTAATGAGGTCACCCTAACAATAATCAACCAGGTGCTGCTGGGGGCTCTGTCCCACATGCTTATATGGACCTCAGCGTCCCATTTTAAGTTCCATTTTGCCTGTGTTTCTAGAAGCTCCCATCATGCTTCACATGTACTCACTGAACAAGGACACTTCTTCCAAGCCAGCCCCCTGCTCTGCATTTTCCCCCGTCTGCTAGGCATCACTGTTCCTGCATAGCTGGGGGGCTGCGGCCCCTACCATATCGAAGGTGAGCACCATTCTGCAAGATGCAGAAAAAACACGTGACTTCTTACTGAGGACTTGGAAGTCACTCTACTAGAGAGCCCCTTCCCACCCCAAATGCTGTTGATTCCTAGTTTCCTTTGAGTCACTGTGAAACAGTTCTTTCTGCTCCCCTTGTCCTACCCCAATGTCACCTATAAATCCATAGGATTCAGATGTTAGGTTAATATGGATGGGACATTGTACTATCCTTGGAACTGGCTTTTCTGCCAAGACTATAACAATTTTCATCTGGTTAAGTATGTTACACCTGCTCCAGCTCAATGAGCCCCTAATACAAATGGATGAAGGGTGGCCTGTTCATATATTTTCCAGAAAATGTAGCCTTAATGAGTTACTGTTATCGCTGGAAATTTATCATATCCCTCAGGTATGCTGCAGCTGCTTGGTCACTTCAGCCATGTCCGATTCTGTGCAGCCCCACAGACTACAGCCTGTCAGGCTCCCCTGTCCATGGGATTCTCTAGGGAAGAATAGTAGAGTGGGTTGCCATGCCCTCTTCCAGGGGATCTTCCTGACCCATGGATTGAACCTGGGTCTCCTGCATTGCAGGCAAATTCTTTACCACTGAGCGACCAGGGATGCCCATCCCTCAGGTATACTGGGGAAGAAAAAATGGTTAAGATGCACTAGTTACTATTAACCATACTGTCCAACAAGGGGCTTCCCAGGTGGCACTAGTGGTAAAGAACCCACCTAGCAAAGATGGAGACATAAGAGATGCGGTTTGATCCCTGGGTCAGGAAGATCCCCTGGAGGAGGGCATGGCCACCCACTCCAGTATTCTTGCCTGGAGAATCCCATGGACAGAGGAGCCTGGTGGGATACAGTCCATGGGGCAAAGAGTAAGACAGGACTGAAGCAAGCACGCACATTTTGTCCAATGTGGGGCTACTGAGCACTTGAAATGTGGCTGGTTCCAAATGAGATGTGCTGTGAGGACAAAATGCACATCAGAATTTGAAGACTTAATTCGGCATCCCATCCCCCCAAAAGTAAAGTATGTCTTTAATAACTTATAATATTGGCTACATGTTGAGATGATAAGATTGTGGATTAGGTTAAATAATGTGATTAAAATTGATCCCACCTGTTTCCTTTTACTTTCTTAATACAGATTACAGAAAACTTAAAATTATGTATGTAGCTTGCATTTGTGGCTGGCATTAAATTTCTATTGCACAGTGCCACTCTAGAGCAATGATTTTCTAAAGCGGCAGCAGCAGCACAGAGGAACTTGTTAGAAATGCAAATCCTGGGGTCCCTCCCCAGACCTACTGGGTCAGAAACTCTGGTAGGACCCAGGAGTCTGTGTTTAACAAAGTCTACAGGTAATCCTTATTCACATGGAAGTTGGAATGCCATTGCTACAGAAGGTAAGCTCTAAGGCATGGAAAGTAAGACCTGGAGCATAATAGGATCTTCACAAATTTTGTTTAACTTAATTTCTACAGTTCCTTTTAAGTTCAAAATTCTTCAGTAAGTCTATCAGTCAGACAGAAGGTAAATAATAATATTTGTTCTCAACTGTGGAGGAACAGCTTGCTAGTAATTTCAAATGTTGCCACTGCTGGTCTGGAAAAATTACAAGTCATTATATCAGGACATCTTAGACAATTCTCAACAGAAATGCAGTGAACATCTCAGAAGCAAGAGACAGACATGAAATCAGCATAGAGAAAAATTAAACCATGCTGACTAAATTATAATATAAAAGATGTCTGGGTGCCACGTGAGAGGGGCTGGGCAAGACACTCTGCAGGGGAGTAACCCTGGCTTTTAACACCTGCCTCCCCTCACGCCCGTGCCCTGGTGGACAAGGCCTCAGTCCCTCCCGTGCAGCCACCAGAAGGTCTTCATCAGCTGTGGTCTCTGACCTGTAGTCCTTGCACATTTCACCTTGACACCTTCTGGTATCCTCGAAACCATATATTTCCTTTCTGGTGTAACATGTGCCACTATGAAGAGTCATCAGTTCAGAATACCACCACAAAAATATGCCAGGCACATGGCAAAGCAGAGCTTATTGAAGAGTGGGTGATGACTAGCATAGAGCAGAAGGGAAATTGTTGTAGCAAAACCTGCTTTCCACACCTGCTAAGTGAAAAATGTTCAGCCCTCAGTCTCTCACTCAGTAACTGATACTATGTTTAACACACGTAGTGGTTTTAAAAGTATCATCCCTGTACTTATTAAACAAGATCATTGCAAAAAAAAAAAACAAAAAAAGAATGCAGAAGTTCTCTTCTCTGATTCAATTCCATCCCCAGTCTTATTTTGAATTTTAAAATATTGATATTGATACACATTTGTTGCTTAGTTGCTCAGCTGTGTCTGACTCTTTGTGACTCCATGAACTGTAGCCCGCCAGGCTCCTCTGTCCATGGAATTTTCCAAGCAAAAACACTGGAGTGGGCAGCGATTCCCTTCTCCAAGGGATGGTCCCCACCCAGGGATCGAACCTGAGTCTCCTGCCTTGCAGGAGGATTCTTTACCACTGAGCCACCTGGGAAGCCCCTCAATATACATACTAGTAGATACATTTTTAAAAATGAGATCATATGTTTATCTGATTTTGCAACTTAGCTTTTTCACTGTTGGTATGTCATGGACAACCTTCAATGTCCTATATGTAAATAACATTTTATAATTTAATAGTTGCATAGTATTCTATCTATTGTATGAACAGTTTATTTAATCATAGTGTATTTCAACAACAGTGCTTGATATATAGAAAGCTGTCAAGTACTTGTTATCATTATTTATAAACATACAAATATTTTCATATGGCTCAGGCAGCAAAGAATCCAACTGCAATGCAAGAAACTCGGGTTCGATCCATGGGTCGGGAAGATTCCCTGGAAAAGGGAATGGCAACCCACTCCAGTATTCTTGCCTGGAGAATTCCATGGACAGAAGAGCCTGGCGGGCTATAGTCCATGGGGTCACAAAGAGTTGGACAAGACTGAGTGACTAACAAGTTCACTTCCTAAAACTATTTGTGTACTCTTATTTTAATGTTAAAATTTCTAGAACTATGTGTATTGAAATAATAAACTATAGCTTTCAATTATCAAGTAAAGATTTTAATTTTATTTTTGTCTTTATTACTATATTCTGTTTTCTTTGGGTTAATGTTGATGCTCTCCTTCTAGCCTCCAGAAATTAAATGTGTAGTTATGTTTATATTTTATCCTGTTTTCTGAAAAGTTATTTTAAAGCTATCTAAGAGAAGTATTTTAGTGTAGTTTGTCTATCAGCTTATTTAAATACATTTTAATTTCAGCTTTTGGTTCCTTTTGATTCAAGAATTATTTAGAATAATGTTTTTATATTTCCAAACATAAATAGTTGTGTTGTTAGTGCTAGTTTGAGTTTTATTGCACTGTGTTTGGGAATATGGGGTGCGTGCTTCCTATTTCTCCTACCACGTGTGTCCTCGTGTGCTGATAAGATAACACAATCCATGAATCAGAAAACATGATGCAGTACAGGACGGCTGCTGTTTATAACAAGTTTGCCATCTGGAAGAACCTCTGCGCATACAGGAAACGAACTGTTGCTTGCTCCATGCTGGAATGCACACCTACTTTGCATGGTGAGCTGCTCAGCTAGAATCACAATCTCATGTTTACTGTTAATATTTGTAAACTGTGATACCAGCAAACTGCAAGGTCAACATCAGAGATGATAGTTATGACTGAAAAATTCCCACTGTATAGACTGAAGGGCAAATGAGAATCTGATGGTTTGGGGGGCCAGTTTTGATCAACCAATTTGTTACTTTTAGCTAGTAATAATATTCTCAACAGATAACCCTGCCTTATACTCTAGAACTTGATGCCAATAGACACATAGGGTATTTAAATTTTAATTAATTAAAATTAAATACAATTCAAAACTTAGTTCCTCAATTACACTAAGCATTGTGTTCAATAGTTCAATAGCCATATGTGGCCAGTAGTTGTTTTATTGGATGATGCAGAAATAACATATTTCCATCAATGCAAAATCTTCTGTTAGACAGCACAGCTTTAGAGGTAGAAAAAGATAGCGTGATGTCTCTTTTGCTTTGTTTTTATTTTAATTAATTAATTTATTTTAATTGGAGGCTAATTACTTTACAATACTGTGGTGGTTTTTGCCATATATTGACATGAATCAGCCACGGGTGTACATGTGTCCCCTCCCCGTCCCAAACCCTCCTCCCACCTCCCTCCTCATCCCATCCCTCTGGGTCATCCCAGGGCACCTGCTTTGAGGGCCCTGTTTCATGCATCAAACTCGGACTGGTCATCTATTTCACAATTGATAATATACATGGTTCAGTGCTATTCTCTCAAATCATCCCACCTTCCCCTTCTCCCACAGAGTCCAAAAGTCTGTTCTTTACATCTGTGTCTCTTTTGCTGTCTTGCATATGGGGTTGTCGTTACCATCTTTCTAAATTCCATACATATGTGTTAATATATTGTATTGGTGTTTTTCTTTCTGACTTACTTCACTCTGTATAACAGGCTCCAGTTTCATGTGATGGCCTTTTGATGCGTCCACTTGACTAGGCTGCAGCCCTCAACTGTTCAAACAGTAATCTAGGTAATGCTGTAAAGGTATTTAGTAAATACACTCGACATCCATAATCAGTTGACTTTTAGTGAGGGAAGTTATCCCAGATATTTTGGGTTGGCCTGCTCTAATCAGTGGGAAGGTCCTAAGAACAGACCTGATGCTTTCCTGATTAGGAAGAAATTCAGCCACTGTGCCCTTCCTCACAGTCTGCCCTACAGATTTTGGAGCTACCCTACAATCATACAAGTCAATTCCTTGCAACCCATCAGTCTCTCTCTATATATACCCACCTTCTACTGGGTCTATGTCTCTAATTCAACCCTAACTCATACAAACAGAACTCTCTCATCAACACAATCTCCAAACTGCAAACAGACGTGCCCCATATTTATCTTCATGTGCTCTCCTGTCTCACAATAGAAGAAATGCCTTTTCTCCTTGAAAAAGTCAGTTTCTCCATAGCACTCTGGGTCCCATCTCCTTTTGCTTCCTCAGAGGCCTTGCTCCATTAGTTATCTCTTCACTCTTCTGTATCTTCACTGTTTCCTTTTCTACCAGATTCTCCCCATTGGGCTCTAGTATGAGTTGAGAGCTTGCATACAGGTAGGTGGTTTATCTAGAAGTGATCTCAGGGTTGGGGACAGAGGGGCAAAACCTGGGAAGAAGGAAAGGTAATACACAGATGCCTGCTTTCTTTAAACCACTTTTAAAGGTACCTGATGTTCAGCCTCATGGGTCCTTCTCCATAGACTTATGAAATATGTCTCAAAGTCATCCACCCAAGGGGAAAAAGGGAATAAAGGCATTTATCCATCAGCTCCCATTACCTGCTGGTCAATCCTGGCATATTATCTCCTGTGGATTCTGGGTTATATAGGCATGAAAACCAAAAAGTTTCCCTCAGGAGTTCCCAGCCACAAAGTAAAGAAGCTCCAGCGTAGGAGGGGCCCAAGGCAAAGCACTGTGAAGTAAAACCTATGGGAATCAGATTGACTCTGCTTAGAGCTTACCAAGGCAGTGGCTGGGGTAAAAAATGGAGCCAAGATTTGAAGTGACATAAAAGAAGTGCCCAATACAGTTCCCTTCTGTATTGTTTAATCTCGTGTCCCCTCACAGTCACACTTCTTGGGAGATTTCTGTCCATATGGTATCCACTCTTTCACTTCCTACTCACAATTAATTCTACTGTAAACTGGCTTTGTCCACTCCTTCACCTCCCACACTGTTCTTCTCAAGGTCCTTAATGAACTCCATGTTGCCAAATCCAATGGAGATTTTTCAGTCTTATTTTACTCAATGTCTCAGCATCATTTGACACTGTTAGCAACCACTTTCTTTGCAAAACATTCTCCTCTCTCTCTCCATTTTTTTTTTTTTTTTACCAAAGAGCATCCTCTTATTACATTATATTTATGGGAACTGCAGGGAGATACAAATTTCAGGAAGTTTCCAGTTCAAAAACCTCAGGCTTTCACCCCATATAACAAATATATGCGGTGGTGGTGGTACAGTTGCTAAGCCATGTCCAGCCCTTGCAACCCCATGGACTCTAGTCTGCCAGTCTCCTCTGTCCACTGGAATTCCCAGGCAAGCATACTGGAGTGGGTTGCCATTTCCTTCTCCAACATTCTCCTCTCTTGATTTTAATGCCACCACACTGCTAGCATTTTCCTCCTAGGCTCTCCTTCTTTTTCCAAGCTTCTCCTTTCCCTAACACTGGATGTCCTCAGGGCTTCACCCTGGGGCCTCTTCTGTTCTTACTAGATACTCTCCTTCTTGGTTAACTCATAAATTCTAATAAATTTAAATATATTTTCTGTTATATATATTCCCAGATTGATTGCCCTTTCAATTGTAGACCCATATAAGCAACTTGTACACAACTACACAGGGATCTTTACATGTCCAACATAGAACTCCTGATCTTTTCTTGAAAATGTGATTTCCTGACAACCTGTGCTACTCAGTAATGGTACCAACATTTATCTAATGTAACACTAAGTTCTATTTATTCTACCATTAAAATAGCTCTCAAATCCACTCACTTCTCCGCATCTTCACTACCACTTCCTTGTCCCAGCCACTTCTCATCTGAACTCGGAAAAATCCTCCTAATGGTTTTTCTAGCACCCATTCTTGTTCTGATTCCAACCCTTTCTCCTGATAGTAGCCAAAGACATTGTCTTATAATGTCAGTCAAATAATTTTACTTCCCAGCACAAAACCCTCAACAGATGTTAGGTTGTCTGTGAGCTAAAATCTAAGATTAGAAACAAGACCTACAGGGCATAGGCCTGTACATCTGGCCTCCACATGTTTCTCTGGCCCCATTTTGTACCCCAGTCTCTTTGCTCATATGTGTGCCCATACCAAGGTTCTTTCATTTTCTTATAGAAACTAGACCCTTTTTCTCTTTGGGTCTGTTGCATATGCCATTCCTATGGACTGAAATGCTCTTCTCCCAGTTTCTGAAGAAATACCATTCTTTAAGTCTCAACTCAAATATCTCTTTGTTAAAAAGCCTACCATGGTCTACCTCTTTATAGTTCAGCAACATGCATTTTTTCTTCAAGGAACTCATCACAATTTGTGCCCATATCTTTATTTATGTGACCATTTGTTCCTGTCTCCTCCCCCTTCCACTGGGACAGGAACAATATCTAAGCACTTCTTTACAGTATACTTGGTGCCTGGCACAGTGGTTGAGACTTTAAAAACATTAACTGAATAAGTGAAGGGAAGGAAAGGGGGAAGAAAGAAGAAATTATTTATTAAAATCTTGTAGGGAAATTGCGTTTTATTGTGAGTCTGAAATACTCTAGCTTCAGCCACATCTTCCCCACTGAGATAACTGTGTACTGAACACAGCCCTTGTGGTGTGGACATCTAGTCTGTTTCTTTAAGCCTCTCTGTCCACCACATTCTACCTTCCCATTCTCCAGCAATGGATACTCAGATGACCTCCAAGTTTCCTATCATCATAAACAATTGTCAGCATTTAAAATGATAGTTTTGAAATGTCTCAATATGTTCCTAATAAACTTGAGTTTGAGTGAGTCATAAGCTACCAGAAAGTTTTGAAGGATATCTTTCATAATAACTTAAGTACCTAAATTCGGTATTTCCTGCAAGCTCCAAAATACAGTATTTACAGGCCTTTAGAGAAAATACATGCATTTTTAAAAAGATACACGATTTCCAATATGGTATATGACAAAAGAAATTGATTAAATATGTAAGCTGAGTTAGGAACTTAACCAGCTGAAGAAAATGCTTAACCAGGGTAGCCCCTTCCCATTGGATAACCAACACTTATTAAGAAGACAGTATAGATAGTCATACCAAACACTTACCTAATTTCTCAAGTCATAAACCTAGGAGTTATCCTTGATTCATACATGATATTTTTATTTCATCATCTGGGGCAAATCCTAGTCACTTAATATTTCTGTCTTGACGTTATTACAACTTTCTTCACACAACCTCTAAACTATAATGACTGGCACGTTCAAAATGAAAATAGCCATAAAATTATCAGAGAATTTTGGTTTTCTGCCAATTCTATGGACGTGCAGATATTTCACAATAGTTATTTCCAGATATCACTCATTGTGGTGAGTGATTTACTTTGTGGTGAGTGATTACTTTGCCCATAACCTCTCAAATCCCTTCGAATTCATTCTCCACACAGCAGCCAGGATGGTCATTTTAAAATTTGAGTTTAATTCTGTTACAATGCTTAAAAAAACCCTCATCGGCTTCTCAGTCAAAATCTGTAACCTGAGGGCTGGCCCCACGAGCATTGGCCCTGCCTGCTCTGTCTCATCTACCTCCTCCCTTGATCTTCATTCACCTCTGTTCTCCCACTGCACACTAGACTCCCAGTTCCTCAAACGCACCAGAGCCACCCACCCCCTGCTCTCTCTGCCTGGAAGGCTCTTCTCAGTTTCTCCTCCCGGACACCCCCACTCCTACCCCCACCCCCACTCCTGATCTCAGAGCAAGCATCAGTTCCTCAGGGAAAGACTCCCCTGGCCTCCCATTAACTGTGCTCAAATACCATTGTACATCTTCTTTGGAGTACTTAAAACAGTTGCAAATTACATACAGTTCTGTGAGGCTCTTTAACTAGCTCCTGATCATCCTTGTTAGACCAGAGGATTCAAGATCTGGGACTTGTCTAATTACCACCAGAAAGTCAGTGCTCAGAAAATATTTTAAATGGATAAGTATATGAATCATTAGGTAATTCATATTTTAAAGTGTTCTATTTACTGTGACCAAGGCCCAATTCCAGTTGAAAAATGTGAATTATTTCTATCTATCCCCCAAGCTTTATGTTTTCTTATTTACTGGGCTCTTCTATTTCTTATGCACAGGTTTGGGTTTGTATGACTGTTACTGGACATGTAGTGTGGACGAGGAGACAGAGGGATTAGGGATAACAGCCAGTCTGGAGGACCTAGTGAAAGTGAATCCCAGTGGACATTAGATAGAGAGAAGATGAGAATTTCAGTCACTTTAATGGTTCAATCAAGTGGGTCTATCTTCCAAAAGTCAGAAAAACCAGAGCTGGATTGATATTTAAGGGTATAGCCATTTGGGTTGCTGCCTAGTTTATGAACACTGGAAATGGCACAACAGATGTGGCAAACCAAAACTCATCTCATCTGCATATGGCAACCCTGACCTCAATCCACAGCTGAAGGATCCACTGTGAGATCAAGTTAGTCAAATTCTCTCTCTCAGGGATTTGAAAGCAAGGAATAGAAAACCAAAGGAACTTGGAATTACCAGTATTAACTTCATGAATTAGCAGTGGACCCAAGGACCATTTGTTTTCATGATTGTTCAACTGTTGATTTTGTGAGATGTCTCTGTAACCTTCCAATAAAATTTCCCTCCTTTTTTGTAGCCAGTCAAAGCTGGTTTCTGTTATTAGCAACTCCAAGAGCCCCATAACTACAAATATAGACAAGATACCTCGTGCAGGTCATAGCTGAAACTACAAATGTGGGGAGATCATTGTACAAATTATAAGAGGGAGAGAGAGAGACTGAGGGTGAGAGAGTGAGACTGAAAGAAAGAAATAGGGAGAAAGTATAAGTAAGAAGGAGAGTAGGGCCAAGGGCAAGACAGGAGCCAAAGTGGGAGTGTGAAAAGTGTGAAGAGCAAGTGAGAGTGAGACAGAGACAGAAACACGAGAGGGTGAGGGGGGGATAGTGGAAGATTAGAGTAAGAGAAAGGTGCAGGACTTGGAGATCCCAGCAGGAAGGGTATAGACTGAAAAGTGAAGTTCTCTTGGGGCTAAAGTCACATAAAGGCCCTAACTTCGGAAATGAGCCAGGAAGGATAGATAGATAGGTAGATGGACAGACAGATTGATGATAGATAGATAAAACATTTAGTATGGAAAAACATCAATTTTAAAATGGAGGCATACTAAGTGAAGTAAGCCAAATAACATATGATATCATTTATATATGGGATCCAAAAACATGATACAAATGACCTTATTTATAAAACAAAAATAGACCACAGACTTAGAAAGCAAAGTTATGGTTATTACCAAAGAGGAATGGGAGAGGGATAAATTAGCAGGTTGGGATTAACATATACACATGGCTATATATAAAATAGATAACCAACAAGGACCTATTCTATAGCACAGGGAACTATACTCAATATGTTGTAATAACCTATAAGGGAAAAGAATATGAAAATGAATATATGTGTATGTGTGTGTATATATATATAACTGAATATAAGCTTCCAATAAATTTAGTTCAGTTATAATGCATATATATATACACATACACATATATATGAATAACTTTGCTTTATACCTGTAACTAACACAACATTGTAAATCAATTATACTTTAATCTTTTAAAAAACGGAGGAAAATAATCAGCCTGCAGTAATTCTGACAGAGTGATCCACCACACCCAAGGAACTATGAATGGGAAAATATTCCCACTCATAAATGTGACCATAGATCAGAATAAATTTGTTTGAAGACTAGGATGACAGAGGTTTCATAAATCCTGAGAAACATGGTACTGACACACAAGTGCTTGCTTGCTCCTTTTCAGACAAAGATGATGTCTAGACTAATGATTTCCTCACTTGAAAATCCACTGGCTTTACAGGAAGAGATAGCTCTGGTCAAGTTTAAAGTAGATTTATTGGGCCACTTTTGACCTTCCAAGGAACTCATGCAAAGAACTGATTTATTAGAAAAGACCCAGATGCTGGGAAAGATTGAAGGCAGAAGGAGAAGGGGACAACAGAAGATGAGATGGTTGGATGGCATCACCAACTAGATGGACATGAGTTTGAGCAAGCTCCAGGAGTGGTGATGGATAGAGAAGCCTGTGTGCTGCGGTCCATGGGGTCACAAAGAGTTGACACAACTGAGTGACTAAACTGAAAGTCAGATTAACTTTTCATAATAGCTTTAGGAAAAGAATAAAGTTTTATTATTTTATTAATCATCATACATTATAGCATTTCACAGGTAGTGTATAAAAAACCTTCTTGCTTACTGAGGCTGACTCAGTCAACAATGCCTTACGAGCTTGAGGTATGACTGGAACTGAGCAGGACAGGGCTGAGCAGGGCAGTGCTGACAGATGACAGGGGTCTCCCCTTCTGGGAGGCACTGCCCACCTGCCCTGCCTTGTCTTGAACCTGCTTTCATCACACTCTGAGTTTCTGCACTCTGGAAAATCTGTCACCTGCTCTCTCTGTCTGGCACGCTATATCCCAGATCCACATCCCCTCCTTCCTTAGCTTCCCTTCTGACATGTTCATAGTGGAGGAGTTCCTTTCCTTCAGAGCATTCCCCTCAAGTTATGATACATGCTAATTGGTAAGATTATCTGATTGATGCTGTCTCTAAAGCATCTAGACTGAAGGCTTTATGAGGGCAAGGACTGTGTGCTTTTTCACTAAATTTCATCCCCAGGGTCTAGCAAAATGCCTAGCACACAGTAGGTGTTCAATAAACACTCGTTAGTGAATGGATAAAGCTAAGTGATTGCTGTTATCTTTGAACCTCAGTATGCCATTTCTAAAAGGACCAGACAGGCATTTATTCTGGCCAAGAACACTCAGAAGATTGGCATCCTTGTTGTGGTCACTGGTTCTTCCCCTTCCTTTCTGCTGTATCCACTCAGGATCCTGAGAGAACGCTGCTTCTCTACCATTTCTCACACCTGCCCCCCTCCACTCCCTTCTCAAGGTCCCTGTCCCAGTAACACCATCACATGGATGACTGAAAAACCTATTCACTTATTGTCTTTGTCCTCCATTGAATCTCACACCTCCATGGAGTTATTCTGCTCAAACTCAGCCTGAGTTTCCAGTTTGAGATGGGGGTCCCACTGGTCCCTTTTTCAGCTTCTTCCAAGCATTGATCAAAACAGTGGCTCTCCACCTTATATATCTAGAATCACCCATGGAGCTCTGTAGATTATACAGTTATAATCCAGACACAGGTGGATGGAGCATAGCCTATCCTGTTTTTAGCCCAACTCACTTCATCCATCTGAATAAAAGGTACAGGAAGGTATTTCAAATCAGTCCCCTTGATAGGCCACAGACAGCCAGTCACATACCCACAAGGAAGCACATCAGCCCCTCCCTGACTCACTGCTCTCGCTCTCTGTTGTTATTGTTCCTCAGTCTGTCACCATCTGGCAGACATGGAAAAACCCCAAAAAAGAACTGGGCCAGAAGTAAAGCAGGAGGTGTGTTCCAAAGTTAGTACGTGGCTTCCCAAGAAAAGAGGTCCCATGAGGAAAGCACTATGGGTGGACGATGATGAAAGACAGCACAGTGAGAATGATGCTGGAAGAAATTTTTAAAAATACATGTGGACCATGGGAATGAATGTGAGAGGGTCAGGCAAATAGAACTACAAGCAAAAGCACATGAAGAGAAAACCTGGACTTTGGAGATGGGACTGGGATGTGGGAATGTTTACAACAGTGCCACAGAGGAGGATTTGAGAAAAGTAATCACCTATCATCCACCCATCCCAAGAGGGGGGCCAATGAGGGGCTTCCCTGGTGGCTCAGATGGTAAAGAACCCTCCTGCAATGTGGGAGGCCTGGGTTCTCAACCTCTGGGTTGGTCAGTTTTGCCATATTTGAAATGGGAAAAAAGAAGAAATCATGTAAACCAAAGCCACAGAAACAACAAAACAGAGGTCCGGCCAAAAACTAATACGGGGAAAAGGGCAAGGGAGAATCATTTTGGAAATACAGAAGAAAAGCAAGCCTCTCCAAAAATGACCTCCTGCAAAATACAAAAGAAAATTTTAGAAAACTATTTTATAAGATGTAAAATGACTTACCTCCATAGTTAAAGAGGGGAAAGCTATAAAAAGATCATCTGGCATAAAGAGACTACAGAACAAGTAAAAAGGATGATGACAGGTAAGAAAGGATTGCAAAAAAAAAAAAAAATCTGAAAATATAAAAGCAAAATTCTAATCTTCATTGATGGCAATAAGGAACAAGATGGACACAGTTGGAAACTGACTGTAGGGTCAGCAAGCTTGAGCATTTTTCACACAAAGCAGAAAAAGTTTGCTGATGCCCAAACCCCATTCTTGAAAATTAGAGTTTAACTGACCCAGAATGGAGCCCAAGCATATTTTTTATTGTTTTTATTTTATTTCATTTTTAATCCTGATATCCAGGCCACATCACAGACCAATTAAATCAGAATTGCTGGGAATGGGACCCAGGGATCAGTATTTTTAAAGCTCCCAGGAAATGACAATGTGCACTCAAGGTTGAGAATGACAGCTCTGGGGTTGTTAAAAAATCTGTAGTCATACAAAAATCTGTAGTCTGAGGATTTCAAAGTTATTTTTCGTTCATGAAGACAAGAAGAGACATAGTCAGGCATGCAGCTTCTTACAAAATACCAATATCTTCTAGAAGAAATAATGTAAGCCATCCTCAACTGACCAAAACACAAAGCAAAAAAAGGATCTAAAAACTAGTAAAGTCAAGGTGTAAAAGGTAAGGATCCAGCTTACAATAACAATATTGTTCTTGAAAAAGAATAATAGAATTTAAAAGCATAATTAAAAAATAAGTACCCATTTTATATTATTAATGACTGAAAAGTGAGGGTAGAGTAAAAACTGTATTATACACATACATGAATAAACATATATACATGTATACATATATATGTGTATCTGTGCGTCTATATGTATACACATGAAAAAGACAATTTAAGCAAAATAAAATTATTAAGGCATTTATAAAATTTCTTGAAGTCCCACAATTCTGAGTCAATTTTGTAACCAGCTACCTGGTTGTACTACTAGAAATAACAGTGTAAAAAGTAGTTTCCCTCTGTGAAATAGAGTACGTGTTTTTAAAATTTTTTGAGTCACATTTAATCCTGTTTAAATACCCAGCACAAAAAGAGGAGAGGACTCCCTTCCTACCTGTGCATAAAGTCTATTTTGATCACTGCTAGCTATGGTTATTGCTGCAAACATACATGGTCTGTTCAAGAGCCACCATTCATTCTGACCACTTTCCTCCTCACGTCAAGTGTAGCCATGCTACATATTTGCTCATGTCCTCTGAAATTAAGAGTTTAAGTCTGGGTAACCAATGTAACTTTCTACTTCCTGGAATCCAGCTACTATAGGCAGGTTCTGGCCCTTTTCAATTCCTGAAGCTGTAACCTATTGATTGGCCTTTATCCTCAAAACATAAGGATCAGGGGACTTCTGTCCCTAAGTTGAACGGGGTAGGTCATGGGATATAAAGAGCTATAATTCCCATTGCTACAACTAGAAAGAGCCAGCTAGATTACAAAAGTTACATTTTTAAGGGTCTCAGGGAACAAGGAAGCAATGAGGGCTATATGAACTACATTTGTTTTCTTCTTTGGGGATATCCAACAATTCTGGGCACGGACTGAGAATTAAACTTGACTTGTAAAGAATTAATTTTCTTGAGAAAAGAGAAACCAGAGAGGTTTTTGGTAATCTCATGGGGCTGGTGAGAGAAACTAAAAACTTGAGAAGTGCTAAACACAACTGGTTTTCCCCATAGGACATCTTCAGAGTTCAGGGACTATGCAAAGAAGGCTGGGAAGTTTGGCAGAAGAATTCCAAAAGGCATAATTCAATCTCCTCTAGATTCATGGTGCTAAGAAGAAAAAGTCCAACCAGAGAAAGAGGTCCTCCCATTCAAACATATACCCAGGTACCCCTTGGGACATCTTTTAGGTTTCAAAGTTGAGACAGGGCAAGGACAGAAAGGTAAAGAGCTAAGTTTAAAACTGCAAAGTACAGCACTAAATTTCCCACTCTCAGGACTGAGAAGACAGAGATCCTGTAGGCTCTAATCAAAAGCCCAGATGGACTATGTTTGATGAACAGGGAAAAATGAGAAGTAGACTAAAGTCTTTCAAAAGTAACCCCTACCCCTCTCAAAGATAAACTCTTCATTCTATTGCCTCACAGGGAAAGTGTAAACCTTTTCTAGTGTGGGGCATCACCTAGAGCCTCTTCAGTGCTTTTTACAACATCTGACAAAACATTACAAGACAAGCAAAAAAAAAAATAGCAAAAGATGATTGATAATCCTAATCAAGAAAAGATAAATAATAGAACCAGACCTACAAATAATTCAAATAGTGAAGCTAACAGACAAGGATTCTAATTGATGAATATATTACAGGAAATAGAAGAAAAGCAAGAAAATGGATGAAAGGATAAGGAATATTAACAGAGATAGGGGCTCCATGCAAAAAAGAAAAACTAGATGGGCAAAATACTGAAGTTGAGAACACATTTAGCAGCATACTCAACAGAGAAGACAAGATTATTAGACTCTAAGATAGTACAATAGAAAATACGCAAATTCAAGCATGGGTATAAAGCATGTATAAAAATAAAACAGAGCATTAGAGACACATGAAACAAAGTTAAAAGATCTACCATATTTCAACAAAGTACTAGAAGACAAGGAGAAATAAATTGAAGCAGAAATAATATTTGAAGAAATAATGGCCAAGACTTTTCCAAAGTTGATAAGATATCATCTCCCAGATCGAAGAGAAGCTCAGCAAATTCTAAGCAGGACTAAAACAAGCAAATGAACAAACAAACCATACATAGACATATATTTGTCAATGTCTAATAGTCAAGGATTGAGAGAAATTTTAAAAGCAGCCAGGGGAAAAAATACATTAGCTTCAAATGAGCAACCATAGGACTACTGGTTGACTTTTCAACATGTTATAGAAGCCAAAAGATAGTGGAATAACATTCTCAAAGTGCTAAAATTAAATGTTGTCAACCTAGAATTCCACATTCATTTGAAATATCATCAAAAATGAAAGCAAAATAAAGAAAATTTCAGAAAAATCAAAGTGAGACATGTTTACCAGCAGATCCATACTGCTAAAACAATGGGAGGTAATGATCATTTGAAAGCACAGGACTGAAAGAAGAAATGAAAAGCATCAGAAGGTGTAAATATGTGGACAAACATGAAATACTTTTGCCTGCTTCATGTAACAATAATGTCTTATGGGATTTATAAAATATAAATAAAATACATGACAATAATAGCACAAAGGTTAGGATGGACTGTATTAAATCAAGGATGCATATTATAATCTCTAGAGAAATCTCAGAAGAAAACCACAATAGTTTATGACTGCTGCTGCTGCTAAGTCGCTGCAGTTGTGTCCAACTCTGTGCGACCCCAGAGATGGCAGCCCACCAGGCTCCTCGGTCCCCAGGATTCTCCAGGCAAGAACACTAGCCACCTATTAATTGAGTAGAGAAACAAAATCATAAAATACACCTGGTTAATCCAAAAGGAGGAATGAAGAACAAAGAAAAGATGAACAAAATAATAAAATGGTGGGCTTAAACCCAACTATATCAGTTATTCCATCTAATGTAAATGAACTAAATACGTTTTTAAAAATAGATTATTAGTTTGAATAAATTAAAGCCCCACAACTGTGTGCTGTCAAAAACAGAATCACTTTAAATATAAAGATACAGAAAGGCCTTAATGGAAGTCTTAACTTTTTTTCAAAAAATCAAATCATGTAGAATACATAGGAATTAAAATATAATCAATAACAGAAAATAATTAGGAAACCCCCCAAATATTTGAAAATTAAGTAATGAATTTCTAAACAACTCAAAAATAAGAAATAAATTAGAAAATATTATGAACTGAATGATAATGAAAGTGATTTACTTAACAATGATGCCATAAAGGAAACTTACAGGTCCAAATGCATAGAGCATATTGAGTAAAGAGAAGGGAGGTCAGGGAAGGAAAGAGAAGAGAAATATTGAAAAGCAACAAACCTAATTCTCATGTCAGGCAAGTTAAATCCAAAGAAAATAGAAAAACAGGAAATATTATGAGTAGAAATCAATGAAATAGATTAAGAAGATGTAACAGGAAATAAACAAAGCCAAAGTTGGTTCTTAATGCAAGTGATAAACCCTTAATAAAACTGATCAATAATAAAAGGGAAAACATAAATGACCAACACCAGGAATAAAAAGGAGACCACCACTACAGACATTTAATAGATAAGAGAATAATGAACACCCTTATGTAACTTTATTTTTAAAATTTAGATGAAATGGACAAAGTGTTTTTTAGTTACCATATGGACACTAGAAACCATTTAAAATCTCAACAGTTCTGAATCAATTAAAGAGGTTAAATCTTCAATATATCAAATTGTTTTAAGAAATAGAATAGTTCTATACCTGCTAAAAAGATTGAAATAATTTTAAAATCGTTCCGTCTCAAAGATTGGACAGAGATGAAAAGACCAAGGACAGGGGCTGGTAGGGGGGAAGAGCTGGCAGATGAAAGGCCAGGAGAGTAGGAAGAGCCTAGACAGATGTTTGACACAGAAGCCTAGTGAGGAACATGGCCCAGGAAGGAGGAGTCCAGCTGAGGAAGTCAACTGAGACGTGGGGAGAGAACTGCGCATCCTGGTGAGAGCCTGTTCAGGGGTGCAGTGGAGACGAAAACCCACTGGAGTGAGCTGAGGAGAGATGGAGAAACAGAGACCTGGAGTCAGCTAACAGTTTCAAATTTTTTCCATGAAGGGAAGCAGGGAACACAGCAGTTGCTAAAGGGAATGTGGAATCATGTTTTTCTAAGATGGGTGATATTAAGTCAAGGTCCAGTAGAGAGGGGGAAGTCAATGATACCCAAGAGGAAGGAGACAGCTGTGGGGCTGACAGCAGGTGAGAGTGCATGGGAACCAGGACCATACATGCGCTTCTCTGCAAGAAAGACTCTATGGTCCATGCAGAACTGGCTCGTAAAGAAACCGAAACTTGAAAAGGTAGAAACAGAAAGCAACATTGTTCTTGCCCATCACCATCCTGTGAAACTAATTCTTTCAACTTGTGCTGCCCTGCTCCTGGGTACAACCTCAGACCATCTCATGGCTTTTTCAGTTACTCTTAACAAGAACAACATCAAAAACCCACAGATTGCGTTTAGTATCCAGGACATTATTGAAACTCCAAAATTTATTTAATTTTAAGTTTCTCCCAACTGCCAGCTCTGGCCTGCCCCACACTAGGAAATTGTCAGTAAGGGAAGGGAAAGGAGAGGATGTTTCCCCGTTTTTGCTTGTTCTGCCTCATCTATTAGCCTGACCTGCAGGTGTTTGGTCTTCCCTGGGTTGAAGCCTGGTAGGAAGGAAAAGAAGAGGGAAGAAAGGCCTTATTTGATTGGTGACTTACAATTTGGCATCAGTGCCCTTTCAGGGTACAGAATTGAAACACTATTTCTCTCTCTTCTAAAGCATTTTTGTGGATCCTTCAAAGATTCCCCATAGATAAGTTTCCCAACGACAGTAGCTGGACTCCTCCACGTGGTTTTTTGATGCCACCTCCATTTCTCGGGGGTCACTTTCCCCCTCCAAGCAGTTTTCTTGGATAGAGTCCATTACTAAATGACCCAATCTGGTCCCTGGGATCCTTATCTGACCAAGCAGAAATGCCCTTGCCCCACTGAACTCTGGAAATATAGCTCATGACCAACCAAACTCTACTCCATGGACCCAGACCAGCCAGCTAGAGACAGTCTGTCCTCTTCAGACTTTTTAGGTATTCTGTCACACGCCAAGGTACACATGACAACTTCTCTGTGTCTCTAAAGACTTCCTTAGTGGGTTTGAAATGGCAGAAACATTCCCTCTTCCATCCACTCCCCGCCTGCAACAACTTTCTCCAAAGATACTCTTAATCCTGGCATCTTCATCCCTTTTATTCTATCACTTGGAGGTGAGTAATGGACTAATGCCAGCAGAACAGGAGTCAGTCTGTAAGCATATTCCGCAAAGGTGGCCTAAAACCTCTCTTTAGGATCCTAGAATATTTGGGTCTCAGACTTAGGGCCTCTGCCAAAACTCTGAGAGCAAAAGGGTTCCATTTTAACATTCCACAGGGAATACACAAAAAGAAGCAGGAGTGCATAGTCAGTGTGGTCAGCCGGGTGGCCAGACTCAGCCAATATTGCATTTGAGTCCCATAAATTCTTCATTCCAACACCACACATGTCCCTCTTTCTAAGCATTCATCTCTCTCTGTACTTTAGAGCAACAGGAGTAGGAGAAAGCAGGGTGACCATATACCACTGCAAAGGCTATTCACTGCACAGGGGCATCAGGCTGAGGGCCAAGTCAGGATTGAAATGGAGGCCGTATTTCATCAGGTCCCCCAGTCTGGGGCTGTGTTATCCCTGAGGGGCACTTGTTTTATTTAATTTTCAGAAAGTTGGTTAGCAGAGGCCCTGGAAGAAGCTACAAAAGCATAGGAGTAATCACTAGCACAAAATGAATTATAGTGACTCTGGGGTAGAAGAGAGAGCACTACCATAGAGTGTAATTTCTGTCTTTATTCAACATGAAGGTAGGACCTCATAGAGGAAATCCAGAAGCAACACTGACTGGAGACTGAGGATAAGAGGCAAGCAAAGAGATGGTCTAATAAGAAGGAATGAGCAATCTTTAAACTGAATTAAAACATTTGTGAGTTGCAGTCAATTTAATTCAAATACAGAGATAAGCCATGTAAGATTACTTTCTCTCATTTTGAAATATTACTTTGCCTTGGTCTATTTCTTAAACGTTTAAATGTTACAGACATGGTTCCAAGCTCCTTTGCACTCACAGGATTCCAGACTCTGCCCAGGGGTTTAGCAATGCAGTCTGAGCACACCTCCCTTCTCCTTTGCCTGGAATGTTTGACTGTCTGAGCTCAGCCAAAGACCTGGCTCTGGAGGTGGCTCAGCCATGACTGATGTCTCTGTCGACGTGAATGCTGGGTAATGGCTGTTTGCACCTCCTTTAGGTTAATACGCAGAAAGGAATGTAAATCTAGGGAGCTCTAGGAAGTGGGCCTCTGCCTGTAATAATGGTATACTACTCTGGTTATATTTTCTAAGTGTGCCTAGATTGGTGAGAGAGAGAGGGGGGAAAAATGGGGTGAGAGGGGTTGTAAGGAGGTAGGGAAAAAGAGAGGGAGGTGGGGAGAGAAAGAAAGGAGAGGAGAGGAAAGGAAAGGAAGTGCAGGAAGGGGAAGGGAGGGGAGGGGAGGGAAGGAGAGGGAAGCTATTGTGTGGCATTTAGTCACCTGAAAATTCTTAGCCATAGTGTTGTCTTTTCTTGGATAAAACACAAAACAAGTTGTTACCCAAGTGAACACAGATTTTTTAAAAATTCTCACTTTGCTTTTTAAAAATTGAGATATAACATGTAACACTGTGAATGTAAATGTATACAATATATAGATGTGATATATTTTTATATTGCAATATGATTACCACTGCAGTGTTAGCAAACACCTCTGTCACACAGAATTTAAAAATTCTACGAGCAAACTAAAACAAACATAAAAGTGCAAAATGAAACACTAAGGTTAAGTACCTTCTTTATTAGAAAGTAAAAGTAGCCATGAAGATAGGTACATTCTCCCCAGAGCTCACAGGCATTTAGTGTTTCATATGGCCCATTATTTATAAAGCTACCCAGTGGCATCTGGGCCTTAACCATTGCCCGGAACTGCTCAGCTTCCTCAGAGCCCCTCCCCTGGTAGCAGAGGCAGTGAGGTGCTCCCTCAATTTAGGAACAGGTTTTTTTTCCCGTTTCCTCCTTTTCCATATCCACACCAGCTCCTGACACGTGAGGACAAAACCAGACAACGAGCCTCTGAGCAGATTTACATTTGATCGGCTTGTTCCCAAACATTCATTCAGAGCAGCAGAGCCCTAGATCAGCTATGACAGGGGGAGTCATCTGCCTTGCAACCAGAAAGGAGACATGACTCTCCACCTGACACATGGATTCTTGGCACTGCAGGGACAATAAACCTGAAGGGGTTGAGCTCCTTGCCTGGTATGAGAGATCCCCCTGACAAGTTCTGCCTAGTGGTAGAATTGCTGGGTAGAAAAGAAAGTATGTTATTATTTTTGAGCAATATTGTGTATCTATATCCAGGTAGATAAAATTAGTGTTTTAATTTATATTTTTATATTAGCACATTTATTATTGCTTATTTAGTGTTTTTTCCTCTATTTGAGTTTTTCTTTTTTCTTTTTTTGTATGTTAGAAATATCAACCCTTTGATCTGCTATATAGGCTGTACATTCTCTCTCCACTTTTCATTTGTCCTTAAACTTTGTTCAGGGCAAATAACTTGCCATGCAGACATTTTAACTTTTCATGTGGTCAGATCTGTTTTCTTTTAGAATTTCTTGGTGCTATACGATGCTTAGAAAGGCCTTTTCTATCTCAACATGATAAAATGCTCATCCTTCCAGGGTCTTCGTTGTTGATTTTGTATGAATCTTTCATTCATCTAGAATTTGTTTACACAGTGAAGAGTGAGTTTAGGGATCTAACTTCTTTTCTTTTCAAATGTTTGAAAAGGGCTCTTGCATATCCCTTCTCCAATCTAAATGACTGAACAAGTGAATGAAAATAAGGTTTGGAGGTTGTCAAATATCCTCTCATTTTTTGCCTTTGCTCTGGATACAGGGCAAAGAAGGGATTGAGAAGGGACCACAGAGATTACACATCCCTCCTATTTTTGTTACTTCCTCTAAATAATAATTTAGAGGGGCTTCCTTTGTAGCTCAGTCAGTAAAGAATTTGCCTGCAATGCAGGAGACCTGGGTTCAATTCCTGGGTCAGGAAGATCCCCCAAAGAAGGAAATGGCAACCCACTTCAGTAGTCTAGCCTGGAGAATCCCATGAACAGAGGAGCCTGGCAGGCTACAGTCCATGGGGTCGCAAGAGTTGAATATGACTTAGTGACTAAACCACCACAACCACCTAAATAATAATTAGTTAACAAAACAGGCATATTGGAAACACAGTGTCTCTCAAACTTGTAATACTTTCACAAGTTTTTACTGGTTAAATTCTTATCATAATTTTCTTAAGGAGCAACTTTCTTCCCATTCTAGATTCCAGACAGATGATTTGGACTCTGGCAATCTGCTCTGGAAGAAATAAACTAGCATTCCATTCCTGGCTGCATTTGGTTGAGGCTTTATTGAGCATGGGTGTATTTGGGGCAATAAAAAGAAGGCCAGCCATAATAAGAATTGTATCTGTTTAAAAAATGGACACATTTCAATTGCTGCAGATTCCTGGTACTGTTTTAAGATAGCTGAAAAACCACAGAAATATTTTGCCCACGTGCCCCCAAACTCTCTATCTGACCATAGCTCTCTTGGATTTAAACATACCAAAGTGATCAAGGGTCATTTCCTGAATTTCTGCCAAATGTTCCGATAAACTTAAATTGGATTAACTCAAATTCCAAGGAAAACACTGAAGTGATTTGTGAAAAGGAAAAGAGATGTTTAAACTAAAAACATAGTCAATAGTAATTTACAAACTGAAGATGATTTTATGTCAATACTCAATTTGGGAAAAGCAACTCTCGTAGGAATTTCCCTTCTTTCCCCCAAGATACAAATAGCCAGCATGTTCATATGGACTGCACAGCTTACTGTAAATGGAAGAACTTGCATTTCACTTCTAAAAATAGGTAAAATATTCCGTAAAAAGAAATGAATCTCATATGAAAGAGTCCCTTATTAAAACAGGTATTTTTACATTTTACAGTATAGATATTAATTATTTATGAGGTTAAAAAAAGATGCACGTGTCACTAAACTCTTGTACCTGATCTGGAGTTAGGCCTTAGACTGAAAATTCCAAAAGTCTAATTTCTTTGGAAAATGTTAGAACATCAGCTTTTATCTTTGTAAGGATATTATTTTGTTGTCTACTGTGGTGAAAGACTAAAGCGTCTTTGCTCATTTACTCACAGGAAAAGAAAAAGACTACTTTAAAACATAATGGCAAACATGCAGGCCTTGACAGATTTTATCAGGCACATGTCTTTCACCCAAGATTCTACATGGTTTTAAAATTCTCAGTCTTATTCATTCAAGCAGTTAAATTTGTAATGAGTTTTATGCCCTAAATTTGCAAAAAGGATAAAAATGAAAAGATGAAAAGATAGCTTTTGATAAAGGTAAGGGAGGAGCAGGCTAAAGCTTAGAAATTGGAAAGAGCAGTTCTGGTAAGACAAGCAAAAGCATGTGAAAAGTTGCTCAACATCACTAATTATCAGAGAAATGCAAATCAAAACCACAATGAGGTATCAGCTCACACAGGTCAAAATGGCTATCACCAAAAAATTACAAACAATAAACACTGGACAGGGTGTGGAGAAAAGGAAACCTTTCTATACCTATTGGTGGGAATGAAAATTGGTACAGCCACAGTGGAGAACAGAATGGAGGTTCCTTAAAAAAACAAAAAACAATCGTTGCCATGTGATCCAGCAATCCCACTCCTGAACATATATCCAGAGAAAACCCAATGTGAAAAGATACATGGGACTTCCCTGGTGGCCCAGTGTCTGAGACCCCATGTTCCCAATGCAGGGGGCCTGGGTTTGATTCCTGGTTGGGCAACTAGTTCCCACATGCTGCAACTAAGATGGCATGCCACAACTAAAGATACCATGTACGACAACCCAAGATCAGGCATGCGTGTGTGAAATGTGAAAGTCGATCAGCCGTGTCTGACTCCTTTTTTTTATTTGCTAAACACATCTTATACTTTTTTCCTAATTAGTTTAATTAGAGGATAATTACTTTACAGTATTGTGATGGTTTTTGCCATACATTAACATGAATTGGCCACAGGTATACATGTGTCCCCCAGATCCTGAACACCCCTCCCACCTCCCTCCCCACCCTATCCGTCTGGGGTGTCCCAGAGCATTGGCTTTGGGTGCCCTGCTTCATGCATCAGACTTGCACTGGTCAGTTATCTTACATATGGCAATGTACATGTTTCAATGCTATGCTCTCAAATCATCCTACTCTTGTCTTCTCCCACTAAATCCAAAAGTCTGTTCTTTACATATGTGTCTCCTTTGCTGCCCTGCATGTAGGATCATTGGTACTGTCTTTCTAAATTCTATATATATTTAATATACAGTATTTGTCTTTCTCTTTCTGACTTACCTCACTCTGTGTAATAGGCTCATTAGAACTGACTCAAATGCATTCCTTTTTATAGCTGAGTAATATTCCATTGTGTCTAACTCTTTGCAATCCCATGGACCATAGCCCACCAGGTTCCTCTGTCCATGGAATTCTTCAGGCAAGAATACTAGGATGGGTTACCATTTTCTTCCCTAGGGGAACTTCCAAACCCAGGGATCAAACCCAGGTCTCCTGCATTACAGCTGGATTCTTTACCATCTGAGCCACCAGGGAAGCCCCAAGACCCAGCATAGTCAAATAAATAAATAAACAAAAATATTTTTTTAAAAAGAATAAAAGAAAAGATATATGTACCACAGTGTTCATTGCAACACCACTTACAATAGCCAGGACATGGAAGCAACCTAAATGTCCATTGACAGAGGAATGGATAAAGAAGATGTGGTGTGTGTGTATATATATATATACACATATATATGAATATTACTCAGCCATGAAAAAGAATGAAATAATGCCATTTGCTGCAACATGGATGGACCTAAAGATTCTCATACTGAGTAAAGTAAGTCAAACAGAGAAAGACAAATATCATAGGATATGGCTTATATGTGGAATCTTAAAAATTGGCACAAGTGAAGTTATTTATAAACAGAAATAGAGTCACAGATGATGTAGAAAAGCAAAAAACTTTAAAATTACCAAGCAACTGCAACAGGGAGATTGTGGTGCTGAATAAAAAGCCCTATTTGGGCTACAACTCTATAAATCAGCTGGACTTGTCATCATCTGAAAATAGATTCCAAGGAAAGAACAAAACCTCTAGAATCTGAATAGATGAAAGATTGAAAGACATATACAAAATGTCAATGATGATTATCTCTGGGTTTAGAATTAAAGGAGTTCTGATTTATTTTTAATACTTTTGGGGGACATTTTCCAATAAAGCATGTTATTCATATGATTTTAAAAATTAAAAAATTTTGAAGTGCAAAAAGCAAACAAACAAAAACAACAACAATAGAATAAAACCCCTTTATCTTGAGTCATTATCTATTCCAAATGTTACTAATAGTTGTGTTAGGCAGAGTAAAGTCTCTCCAAAGATGTCCAAGTCCCACTCCCTGGGGCTTGTACACATGCTACTTTCCATGGCAAAAGGAACATTGCAGATGTGATTAAGTTGAGGATTTTGAGATGTTCAAGATTATCCTGGATTAACTTGGTGGACCCCGTGTAATCATGAGGGTCCTTATAAGAAGGTAGGAGGATCCAAGTAAGAGAAGAAAGGTAGTGATGACAGAGCAGAAAGCTAGAGTCAGAGGAAATGTGAACATGTTAAACTTCTGGCTTTGAAGATGGAGGAAGGGCTATAAGCCAAGGAATGCAGGTGGCCTCAGAAGCTGTAAAGGTCAAGGAAATGGATTCTCCTTTATGTCTCCAGAAGAAACATAGTCCTGCCAAAACCTTTGATTTTAGCCCAATGAAATTGATTTTGGATTTGTGACCTCGAGAACTATAAGATAATAAATTTGTTTTTTTGTTTTGTTTTGTGGTTTTTATTTTTGTTTTTCTAATAAAGCACTTCTTTTTTTAAAGATTTATTTATTTATGTATTTATTTGGGATCTTCCCGGATCAGGGATCGAACCTGTGTCCCCTGAAATGCAAGGTGGATTCTTTACCACTGGATCACCAGGGAAGCTCGGTTTGAGTTGTTTTAAGCCACTGAATTTGTGAGAATTTTTTTTATGGCAGCAGTAGGAAACTGACACATTAGCCTAGCCCAAATCAAGTGTGAAATGCATAAATTTTCACTCACTGAAAAAAGAGGTCTCACACAGAGAAGGGGAAGCCCATATTGAGATCTTTTTTTCAAAGACTGAAAATTTATGCACTTCACACTTGATTTGGACTAGACTAATGTGTCAGTTTCCAACAGCTGCCATAAAAAAAAAAAACCCACACACAAAATTCAGTGACTTAACACAACCCAAATTGGGCTTTCCTGGTGATCTAGTAGTTAAGAATCCTCCTTGCAATGCAGAGACACACAAGTTTGATCCCTGATCTGGGGAGATCCCACGTGCTGCAAAGCAACGAAGCCTGAGAACCACAACTACTAAGCTGGTGTTCTAGAGCCCGCGAGCCTCAACTACTGAGCCCTGAGTGCTTCAGCTACTGAAGCCCACGAGCCCAAAGCCTGTGCTCTGCAACAAGAGAGGGGCTTTTCAGGGGGTGCTAGTGGTAAGGAACCTGCCTGCCAGTGCAGGAGACGTGGGTTTGATCCCTCAGTCAGAAAGATCCCCTGGAGTAGGAAATGGCACCCCACTCCAGTAATCTTGCCTGGAAAATACCATGGGAGAGGAGCCTCGTGGGCCACAGTCCACGGGGCCGCAAAAGTCAGATATGACTGAGCACATCTCTGTGAGAAATTTTGTGTAACAGTATTCTGAACAGATGAATACAAATGGCTAGCAGCGTGGAGTAGGTGTGTAGGGAAAAGAGCTGGAGGAATTGATCGGCATAGGGACCATACTTGCAGTCAAAAAGACCCAAGGGAAGGGAGTGGAGGACATCAGGGGATATCAGCTCCTCCTGAAATGAGAGTTTCAAGGTGAACAAGACCTATTCCAGCGGACAGCTTGGTGGAGACCCCAATCCCGGAGATTTATTTTTAAATTTTTTCTCTTTCTTGACCAGTCAGGAGCAAACACACTAATTTGCCCCACTCAACAAACATCTCTAGAAATGTGTACCCCATGACTAAAAATGTGCCTAGGGGTGGTTTTCTGGGCAGTAAGACAAGCATAATTTGTCTTCTTCCCACTTGCTAGTGAGATGACCTGAGGTGGGTCCCCAAGGGAAGCCTGGCAGAGAGGAGAGCTGTCGTCCCTGGAAGTTATTAAACACTCAGTGAGGGCCAATGCTGCCACCCAGACCTAGACAGGGCCAGGGCCATTAACAAAGAGCAGGATGACAGCTGCCTGAGGCTTTGAGAAGGGCAGTGCCTCCCCTTCCCCCTCTCCGGTCAAGCTGTCTCAGGGTGCAGGAACCCAGGGCCATCTGTTCTTGACCGTCCTACCTCCACAGGCCCACTGAAGTCACACAGACCTTGGGGTGGCCAGCTCCCAGCATTCCAAGCTCAGCCACGGAAACAGTTCCTTAGCTCAGGGGCACAGGGTAACACAGGCCAGCATTTCCCCCATGGCTCTTTCCTGAAATTCCAGTGTTCACCATATAGATTGTGGGAAAACTTATTTTAGTGAAATTTTGTGTGCTAGACAGCTGAGACTTGCAAGGCATGAATGGGAGTTGTTTTGTAAGGGGACTAGTGCCAGATGGCTTGGCCTCAACTACTTGGAATTCTTTCAAATTTCCAATCATCTGAGGGCCTCACTTTCTTCATTGCAAAAGGGGACCATACTATCAGAATCTAACTGAATCTAATTCATATGACTGTTATGAGGTTCTCAGCCTGCAACTTTTCTAGGGCTCAATGTTAGCTGCTATCATTATTGTCACTGCTACTATCTTTGGTACAGCTTTCTCGGGCTTTTCCTTATCCATTCAGCAGAGACATAGTGACTGCTCACTTATGCACAGACACGGGGACACAGAGGTGAGTAAATTCCCTTAGCAGTCCAAGAAGAACTCGGGTTTAGGAGAGATGTATGCAAACCTATAATGATGATAGGCTGGTCATACCACCATCACAACAGCACAGAAAAGGAAGTCTAACTGCAATTACTCACAGTTCTTTGATCCAAACTTATGGATTACAATTGTAAATTGGCACCCACTGACATATTATGTTTGGTCTGTTCATATTCAGTGGCTTTAAAATTTTTTTACTTATTATGAAATGTTTCAAACCTACAGAAAACTAAAAGAAATAATACAATAAGCACACATATGCCCAATACCTAGATTAAATCATTGCTATTCTTTTACTATGCATGTGTGTGTGTATACAGAAAGAAAGAAAAGGAATTTCAAGACATTATTACACTTCATGCCTAAAAATCTCAACATGAAACTCTAAGAAAATTTAAGAACTTCCCTTATATATCATTATATACCACAATACCATTATCACACCCAATTAAGGTAACTAGAAATTCCTAATATCATCTAATACCTTGCTCAAACTCAAATTTTCACAACTGTCCCCAAGATATCTATTATAGGTGATTGTTTTTCCAAACTAGGCTCCAAAGACTCTCATTGCATATGGTTATTATGTCTAGTGTAAACTTTCTCATCTACGACAGTGCTCCTATCCTATTCTTTTTCTTTTCTTTCTTATGAATTTGATTTATTGAAGGAACCAAGATGGTATGTCTTATATGACAATCCATATTCTGGATATTTCTGATTGTTTCCTTAAAGTATGCTCAAGGTTTTTTAAAAACTATGTTTTTGAATTAGTGTAACCAAATGGATAAGGCCATGGGTTCAAGAGCTCATAAAGTTGGATTCAAATCCCAACTTGCTGCTGTTTAGCTAAGTGACTATGACCAATTTGCTTAACCTTGCTGAGTCTCAGTAACCTCAACTTTAAAATGGGATTAGTGATTATCCATGTGATATTTTGGAGGAGATGGCAACCCATTCTAGTATTCTTGCCTGGAGAATTTCATGGACAGAGGAGCCTGGCAGGCTACAGTACACAGGGTTGCAAAGAGTCGGATGTGACTGAGTGACTGCCACTCACATGTGATATTTAAAAAATTATACAAGGTGATATATTCTAAGTACTTAAAGCTGACACCTCATCAGTGCTTGGTAAATTGGTGCTTCCAATGATGGATTTCTTCCTTTTGCAATTATACTCAGGACTTTGAGAAGCCAGCAAAGTTCTCTCTTCAATTATTTGCAGCTTGCACCCTCTCTGCTGTGTTTCCTCTGTTTTTTCCACCAGGATATTAAAAAAAAAAAAAATGATGTTGTGTTCTGGCCTTTCTCCAGTGGGCAACTGTCCCTCCCCAGCAGGGTAGCTCCTCAGGCTCTTACTGCCCCCCTGTTTCATTGTCCCTCTAACCCCAGGATCCAACACAACATATAATGTTTATGTGTCTCAAAAAAAAAGGTTAACTCTGGAATATGCAGGCTTGGTCCACACCCTCACCCCCAAGTTAGAATTAGTGAGTTAAAGAGAATTTTAGAACTTGGGCAATTTTGTACAAAATTCTGGATTTCCTGCTTCTTCTGGGAAACATCAAAAGACCTGTTCAATTGGTGGCACAGTGCATGAGCTGCTGCCTTTGAGCAGGCCCCCATGCCATCCTCCACTCAATCCCAGCACACCTCAGACATCTGTGTGGTCCCTAACACACCTGAGTTTATGACTGCATTAGTTAAGTTCCTCCTGTAGGATACATGTGAAGACATTTATTTGAAGGAATTGACTCATGGCATTGTGGGATCTGGCAAGGCTGAAATCCATAATTCATGCAGCATTTTGATTTGATGGCCTTGCAGGATTCCTTCTTCTTAGGGAAGCCTCAGTTTTTGCTCTTAAGGCCTTCATAATGAGGTCTGCTCACATTATGGAGGGTAATCTCTTTTACCTAAAGTCAATTGATTATAAATGTTCATCTCATCTACAACATAACTTCACAGCAACATGCAGAATAGGGTTTGGCCAAACAGATAAGTGGGCACCTTCACATAAAGTGAAACATAACATTAGCCATCATGACAGCTTTGCTCCAGAACCAAACTTAGGAATGTAGGAATGTTGGATTTACTTAGCTTTCTCGTCTCAAAGGCCTTCTCCTCCTTCATATTAGTTTTCCTCTGCTGTGTGGAATGGAAAATTTAAGCCACAAACTTAATGGCTTAAAACAAAACAAATGTATTACCTCACAATTTCTGTAGGTCAGAAGTCTGAATGTTGTGGGCCTGGATTATTTTCTCAGGGTCCCCCCGACTGAGTGTCAAGGTGTCAGGTGGGGCTACGTCCTCTCCTAGAGCTCTGGACCCCCTTTTCAAGCTCCCTGCTTTCTTGGCAGAATTCATTTCCTCACAGACGCCTCAGGGCTGAGGTCTCTCAGCTGAAAACCACATGCTTCTGCTTCTTCTGTGACCAGCTGAAGACAACTCTCTGCTTTAAAGGCTCATGTGATTGGGTCAGGCCTACCAGATAATTTCCCGTAAGGCCAACTGTGCTTACGACATAACCTAATCACAAGAGCAAAACCTATCATGTTCATAGTCTTGCATATTGATTATACTGACCGCCTACACGGGAGGAAGAGGTACCGAATCTTGGGGCCCACCATAGAATTCTGCTTAATGAAGGCTTATTCAAGTCACTTGCAAAATTACTATCCTCCGTATTCAGAGAAAGAACAGAAATATAGTGAGATGCTAAAAAATCAACCAGTGAGCACAATTTCCTAATGAGTACAAAGAAGTAGTTAGTGGCTCAGCCATTCTTTCCATGGAGGAGCGGGAGAACCTTTAAATAAAGCCTCGCTAAACCGTGCGTTCTCATAAAGTACAAAGGGGATCTCCCTTTCGCCCTTTCCACAAGCTCTGCCTTCAGAGTAAGAGTTTACTCATCTTTTCCCAGTCTGAGCTTTATTGTTGGCTTCTTGTAAACCCACTCTCAGTTGCACCCAGTCAAGCAGGCATCTAAGACTATGAAAGCAAAACCGAAGAGCTACCCAGACTCTTCTGGCATAACATATTAAAATCATCACAAAAGGGAAAAGAGGGAAAAAAATCCCAAACAGGAGGAAAAAAAATCCCATTCAGACATGAGGTGATCTCAAAGGAGCTTCAGACAGTAAATCAAATTTCATACAAGTTCCTTGTGAATATTGCTATTTGGTGTATAGGGGAAGCAAACTGAAAAGTGAAAAAGGCAACCTTGAAGAAAGTCTGCAGAAACAAAATTTCAAGCCACCAGAAAGGTTGACTGGGCCACAAAATGTGCTGTCACATTTACTGGTTTTATGTTTTTTAGAACACTCCCCTATGTTTTTTCCAGATCATTCTATAAAAAGAAGTCATGCATTCATCTACCAAAAATCAGCAGTAGTAATATACATTTTTAAAATTTCTGTTATAGGTAGATCTCTGCACTGGTTATGCTGAGAACACTTGTCCCAGAATATTTTCCCAAAAATCTTTATAGAAAAGTTTGAAAACAGAGAAAGATGTGCTTCAATTCACTTGTTTGATTTTTCTTTTACTGGAAAGACCTGGAAGAAAAACCCATGCATGACTAGGTGAGAAGCACTCATTTTCCTACGGACCCAAAGTTTATAAGTTTAGGCAACAGAGAGGAACCTAAACCATAAAAAATAGTTCATAAATATCACCATCGTTATGTATTTCAATCTGTTTTACAATGCACTGCACTTGACCATAGACTTAGTGATCTTCTGAAATGAACTGTTGGAAGTCCCCGTCAAAAGAACTTTTCCTCCACAAGGAGCCATAAATGATACCTCACTTGAAGTAACTGTGATTAAAAGAGTTTACAAGGAACTGAAATATTCTCATGAATTTTAATGTTTAACTTAAGCATTTCTTCTCCAAATGAAATGTAAACAGAAACTTTGCCAAATACCTCTGGTAGCCAGGAGAACTCACAAAGCAATGTGCCAAGTGCTCGGAAAGGTTGAGGACAATGGTGGCCATGTCAAGAGAACTTTTAGATCATGGATTTTCCCTCTGATCTCAACTTTTTAGGGAGCTATCTATTTTGTAAGTCTAGGATATTTCTTATTATATGTATTTCACGACAGAGAAGAGAGGAGAGGGTGACAAAGAAATAATAAGTTGGTTTACTTGCATGTTGTGACCTAAAGAGAAATACAGGCATAACACAGGGAGGGAGAATGTCAGGAACACAGCCCAGGCAGAGGCTAGGAGGAGTCACCAGAGGCATTTAGCTCTCCCTCTTCCTTATCCCCAGACAACCCTGAGTAGGGGTCTGGAAAGACAGCCTGTGATTTTTTTGGTTGACAGAGCTCATAGCCCATTGAACCAATTTTCTTGCCTCATATATAAACTAAGGTCACTTTCAGCCCTCAGACTTCATTTCAGGGGAAGGTAAGAAAGAGGATACTGTAAACACAAGTGTCCTTGACAATATAAGTTATAGTTCCCAGAAGTTTCCTTCATATGTTCCAATATTATCGTTATTATTGTTTACCAAAATCACAAGCAGTTCCCTGGAGATATCTAGAAGACAAGCTGCTTAAATCAACACCTCCTACAAAGTAAGCGATTTCTCAGTTCTTGGTCTTCATCCATGCAACAGTTTCTTCTTTATGATACTCTCTCCGCCTCCTCTTGACTAAGGAAAATTAGATTCTCTTCTCTGACTTTGCATTAGTTTTGCATGAGTGCTCACTTCCTTTTTTTATTCTCCCATGACAACTCCATATCTGATAGGATCCCTTTTAGAATAGCAATTCTCTTTGACAAAAAAATGAAAGTGTTTATTCAGTGTCTACTATGTGTCTGTGGTGTTAGGACAAAGGCTAAGTTAGGGTATCTCAACCTTGCTTGAAATTTTGAACTAGATAATCTACTGTGTGTGGGGGAGGGGAGGAGTCGGGCAGGAGGTGTTCTGTGTATTATAGGTTTAGCGGCATCCCTGGCCTCTACACACCAGATGTAAGTAGCAGCCCCCTCCCTCAGTGTGACAACAAAAAATATCTTCAAATGTTGTTAAATGTCCCCTGGGGAGGAAAATTATCCCTTGCTGAGAAACACTAGACTAAAGGAATTATAAAAGAAATATAAGACAAAGACCCTTTCCTTGAGGAGTTTAAATTATGGAGACAAAAAATGTTAGATACAGAGCATCATTAGAAATGATCAAGTCTTTTTTTTTTCTTAGTGAATAAATGAGACATTAAATGACCTAGTCAGTTGTACAACAGAAACATTTCAGGAAAAAAAGCAGCAAATAATCAAGACTAGATTGTATCTGTACAGGCTGCAGGTGTTATGAAAACCTGAAGAAGAAAGAGAACAATGCTGGTGGGCAGTGGCATGCAGAGAGTAGAACTGAGTCTTAAACGACTTGCACCTGAAGGATGAGACAGGCAAGAAGAAGAAGAAAGGTGATGCTAGGATGACCACAGCATGAGCAGAGGCTTGCAGGAAAAGAGCAGAGCATGGAACATTAGAGGAAGGAGGCAGAGACTAAGCCAGACTAGCAGGAGATAAGGATGGACAGGCTAAGTGAGTCTAAATTCTGCAGGCCCTTGATCTCCTAGAGGAAGTTCCAGCGCGGACTCAGAGCCCTCCAAAAATATTTGATATCCTCTAAGGTAAGGTAGAAAAATGGAAACTCACAAAACGGGAGTTAAGAGATCTGGATGCTAGCTGCAGTAGTTCACTGACAGTTGAATAACCTGGCCAAGCCCCTTCATTTCCCTGGGACTCAGTTCCTGCATCTGTAAAATACGAGGGTCCAACTGGATGATCCTTGCGACTCTTTCCAGCTCTCCACACTATATGATTCAGTGAATGCACACTCCTAAAAATCCCCCCATGAGATAAGACACACCTGATTGTTGGGTTTCACAGCCTGAGAATAATCCTCTGTGATTTGATACACCCTCTGGGCCCACAGCAGCTCTTCCTTCTGGGCCAAAGGGCTGTTTGTCACATGTCCTCACATGTCTCAGCAGGTCCCCAGGGGATCTTGAGGTTTGTGAGGAGGAGGGGTATAACTACTGGCCTAACCACACAATATCACATCCATATGCAAAAAGCCTGACTGCAAGGAAAATGTGCTAAAACCCCAAATGTTCCTGATTAGTTGCAATGTTTTCTGTTACAGAATAAGGTCTGCCGTTCCCGGCCTTGACTTTTGCAAATGCATGATTGCACTGTCAGCCGGGTTCAGAAAAAAATAATGTACAACAGCTGAAGACACATGAATAGAGAACATGTTCTCTAACATGACACTGACATATTACTTAGTAATAAATTCTGACAAAGCCAGTAAAAGGGGTTAGTGTAGTTTGGAATGGATGAGGGCAAACAAAGAGAAAACAAAACAAATTAAGGACTTCTGTTCAATGAAGTTATTATAGAAAAGGTCCAAAGACAGAAGAAAATGGGGAAAGATATTTGCAATGTTTAAAACCAATGAGTCATTAATAAGTAGAATATATATGGAATTCCTAAAGGTTAGCAAGAAAAAGAAACCAGTCCCAACAGGAAAACCAGCAAAGGCTATGAACAGGCAATTTCCAAAAGAGAAAGTTCAAAAAGCTAAAAGGCATATCATGAGATACTCAAAATAAGAGAAATAGAAAATTAGAGGAAAGATAAGATATTGCTTATACCTATTAGTCTAGTTAAAATTAGGAAGCTGGATAATGCCAGATGTTGGCAGAAATGCAGGAACTTTTAACTACTGTTGGTGGAAGTATAAACACAGAGAGTTCCAAATCTCATCACATAAATCATCCAAATCAGGTATAGATGAGACTCGAGCTTTGATCTACCCAGGGTCAAAATTTCTCTCCATCTGTGGATCTGTGAAACTACGAAACAGGTTATCTGTTTCCAGAATACAATGGTGGAACAGTTATAAGATAGACATTCCCATTCCAAAAGGGGGAGAAAAAAATCAAAGGAATAAAGGGACCACTGGTCCCAAGAAAGTCAGAATATAAATAGGGAAAATTTCATTGAGTTTCAAAGCCTAAGAATAATCCTCTATGACTTGACACACCCTCTGGGCCCACGGCAGCTCTTCCTTTTGAGCTTGCAGTGGGCCCATGGTGACTCTATTCTTTGGGCCTATAGTTGCACCTCAGAGTTGTTCTTCCTTTTTCTTGAATGGCAGCAACTGTTTACAGTCAAGTAGTTCTATCAGCTCACTTCCTGTCTGTAGAATTTTGGAAGTCTGATAGCTTTCTCTCATTTCCTCCTTTCTCTGTCTTTTTCAGCACAAGCTGGCAGTGTTTCTGCTCATATAATATTCTTAGAAACTTTGTGGGTCTTCTGTATATGACACAAGGGCTCATGCCATTAGAGAAGAAGGTCCTTCATAGATATGTTCTGTATAACTCTATCTATATTCCTAGCTTCTGCTGAGACAATTGAGTGGATCCATGAGTCACATGTCTAATTTCTTCAGCAAAAGGCTGTCCAGCCACAACCTCAGGTTTCTCTCTAGAGGATACTTCCCAACAGTAGATTTTCTGACAACAGTATCCTTTGTAGTCTGGGTAAACTGAAACGCTCCCCAATTAAAGTGCTGATCCCTTTTCATTTAATCCTTCTTTCTTCCACTTATCATTCCACTTATATTGCTGTAAGCATAGAGAAAACAGGCTGTCTCTTCAACATTTTGCTTAGAAATCCCCCCAGTTAAATATCCAGTCTTGTATCTTATAAATTCTCCTCTTCACAAATCAAAGAAAACACAATTCAGCCAGGTTTTCTACCACTATATAACAAGGATAACCTTTCTTCTAATTCCTAGTAACATGTTGCTCATTTCCTTCTGAGTTCTTGTCTTTAATGTTCATTTTTCTATGATATTCTATACATATGTGGTCTCTAAGACCGCAAAAGCTTTCTCCACTGTGCTCCTCACTTCCTCATGAATTCTCACCAGAATCTACTTTTTCTATATAATGAACTTCAAAAGCTTTCTGTCTCTGTCTACTACCCAATTTCACAGCCTTTCCCACAGTTTTAGATATTTGTTACAGCAGCACCATACTTCCAGGTAGCAAAATCTGTGTTTGTGTCCAAGGGCCACCTTAACAAAATAACACACAATTGGTGACTTAAAACAATGACATTTATTCTTTCACAATTCTAGAGGCTGCTGAAATCATGGTGGTGTTCCTCTGAAGGCTCTGGGAGAGACTCCTTCCTGTCTTTTCCAGATTCTGGTGGCTCCAGATATTTCTTGACTGTGGCTGAACAACTTCAACATCTGCCTTCATTTTCACAGGGTCTTTTCCTCTTCCTCTTCTCCTCTTCTCTCTCTTATAAGGACACTTGTCATTGGATTTAGAACTCACCAATATAATCTAGGATGATGTCACTTTGAGATTTTTAATAATTACATTTGCAAAGATCTCTTTTCCAAATAAAGCCACATTCACAGTTTCTGGGGCTTAGCATGTGGGCTTACCTTTTGTGGAGCCACCATTCAAACCACAACCACATCCCAGAGAAATCCTCGCCTCAGTTTACACGAGTATAAGCCAAAAATATTCACTGCAGCACGTATGCAGTGGTTGGAAGTCAGATGCCCACCACTTGGACAGTACATAGATAAAATATAGTGGATGATCACTGTATCAGAGATATTTACATTTCACAGTCTACCCTTGCTCTCCCTACATTTCCTGGCCACCACATAGCTGATTAGGGCCATATAACAGTTTTGGCCAATGTGCTGTGAGTAGCAGTGACATTGTTACTTCAGGTGTGAAGAATGCAGGAGCAGATACAAATTCTCCACGCTTTCTCCTTCTCTGTCTCAGCAGTTCTGAGACTCATGTGCTCCCAGTGGCACAGCTGTGAAATTCAAGTGTGAAGGTCTCTGAATCACGGCCTAGAAAGGAGGTGCCCTGAAGAACCACTTGACCCACAGGGGACTCTGCATGAATGAGAAGTAGATTTCTATGTGGTAAGCCACTGTGAATTGGGGGTTGTTTGTTATTTCAGCATATGTAGCCCTGCCTACCTTGAAATACATACCCCCATGGATAGGTCTGGGTGGGGTGTGTGGGGGAGGAGGGTAGAGGTGATTTAGGCAAAGGAGATGAAGAGGTACAAACCTCCAGTTATATAACAAAAAAGCCACGGAGATGTCACCCATAGCATAAGGAATATGGTCAATAATATTATAACAACTTCATGTGGAGACAGACGGTTACTAGACTTATCATGGTGATCATTTCATAATGTAAGCAATTGTCAAATCACTGTGTAGTACATCTGAAGCTAACATAATATGGTATGGCCAGTATATGTCAATAAAAATCAATTAATTAATTGACAGAATAAAAGGAGGGAAGGTAAGGAGGAAAAAGAAAAACCAGTTAAGGAGCCTGGAAGGTAGGAAGTTAGGAAACCTGAGAAGGTAAACAGATTGGATGAACTGTAACAGGATCTTGACTGAAGAATATGGCAGGAGAGTGGAAAGGAAGGTGTGGATACAAAAGGTGGACTAAATGAAATACAATTAAATCCAACGCCTTTACCATGCCCTCCAAGTCCAACACGAGATGGTTCCCTTCATCCCCCCCTTGACCTTCAAACAGTGGTCTCTCAGGTTTATTCAGCCTCAGGGTCCAAACTCTTGCAGTTCTCTTTATTTTGAACAGTCATCCCCCATCTTTCCGTGTCCTTTCTCATCATCCAGGTAGCCCCTTGAACCTCTGGAAAGGTTCTCTCCGACCACACTTCCTAAAGTAGCTCCCCTCATTACTCTCTCTCCCCTTCCTTTTCTTTCTTCTGAGCACTTCCCACTAGCTGAAAGTAAGGTCTTTATTGTCTATTATCTCTCACCCTGTGAGACTGCAAGCTCCAAGACAGCAGGCACTTGTTTGGCTTATCCATCGCTGTATATACAGTGGCTGGAACAATGGGTGGCACATAGTAAGAGTTCAATAAATATTTACTCCATGAATGGCTTGTGAAGAAAGCTAAGTGGACTCTGATATGTTCGGTCCAAGTAATATGGAGTACAGAAATACTGCTGTTAAACCAAGAAAAGGAGAATGTTTTGAGAAACTGATAATGAATTCAGTTTTGTAAAAGTTGATTTTTGAGGGAGCCCATGAGGTATCCAAGTGGAGGCTACCAACAGGTTATGAGTCAAATATTGGGAGAAACCTATAGACTTGAGAGCTGTTTTAAATCTGCTCAAGAGGAAAAACTTTTCCTTTTTATTCTCTTAGATTCATTGACTGGGGCCCTACAAATTAGACTGATAAAGACTATGATTTACAAGAGAAAAGGCACACAAATTTTATTTGATGTTAAATTTTTATGTGACAAAAGGAACTTCCTAGAAAAGAAATGAATACCCAAAGAAGTGGATTGGACTGAGAGCTTATATATCAATTACGGCAAAAAATGATAAATTGTAGAAACGTAATAAGATCCTTAAGCTATGACTGACTGTAAACTATGGGAAATAAGTGAGAGTAACTATGGGAAATTATGAGAGAAACTAATGGAAGATAAGGGTTATCTTAGCAAGGTTTGCTTGTCCAGGTCTACTCTGGGGCTAACTCTCCAACTTCATGGCCATAAAACTTCCCCAGCAGAGGGGATTTATGACAATCCTTATTTCTCAGGAGTTTCTGCTTTTAGTCAGATAAAGAGAGATCTGAGAAGGCTTCCTTCCGCTTCTGTTGAATCTCAAATATCTTAGCTCAAGATAATCCTTCTGTCAAATTGGCGTATTTGGGGGTGGCACATTTGGCTGTCCTTCAAAACCATGAGAAGAGATAAGATAGTAAAACAGACAGAACATCACCACTTGAATGAGGCTATGGTATGCAATGCTTGGGTCCCAATGTGGTGACTCCTCTAGGGTCCTTGAGATCCAGCTATAATTTTCACTCCTAAGCAGAAAAGTACAACAGCAAGATTCTAGCACATTTATCTGGCAAAATGAGAGACATGATCCCTACCATCTAGAGACTTTTTGCTTAGCTAAAATATTCATGTGGTATCATCTCACACTGGTCAGAATGGCCATCATCAAAAAGTCTACAAACGATAAATGCTGGAGAGGGTGCAGAGAAAAGGGAATGCTCTTGCACTGTTGGTGGGAATGTAAACTGATACAGCCACTATGGAGAACAGTGTGGAGAGTCCTTAAAAAACTGGGCATAAAACTACCACATGTGCACGCTAAGTCACTTCAGTAGTGTCCAACTCTTTGCGACCCTATGGACTGTAGCCCACTAAGCTTCTCTGTCCATGGGATTCTCCAGGGCATGGGTTGCCATACCCTCCTCCAGGGGATCTTCCCGACCCAGGGATCAACCCTTGTCTCTAGCATCTCCTACCTTGGCAGGCTGGTTCTTTAGCACTAGCACTACCTGAGAAGAAGTCCTTAAAACTACCATACAACCCAGCAATCCCACTGCTGGGCATATACCCTGAGGAAGCCAAAATTGAAAAGGACACATGTACCCCAATGTTCATTGCAGCACTACTAACAATAGCTAAAACATGAACCCAACCTAGATGTCCATCGGCAGATGAATAGATAAGGAAGTTGTGGTACATATACACAATGAAATATTACTCAGCTATAAAAAGGAATGCATTTGAGTCCGTTCTAATGAGGTGGATGAACCTAGAGCCTATTATACAGAGTGAAGTAAGTCAGAAAGAGAAAGACAAACATTGTATGTTAATGCATATATATGGAATCTAGAAAGATAGTACCAATGACCCTTATGTGCAGGACAGCAAAGGAGACACAGATATAAAAAACAGACTTTTGGACACAGTGGGAGGAGAGGGTGGGACGATGTGAGACAGTAGCATTGAAACATAAATATTACAATATGTAAAACAGACAGAAAGTGGGAGTTTGATATATGACACAGGGAACCCAAAGCTGGTGGTCTGTGATCACCTGGAGAGATGGGGTGGGGAGGGAAGTGGGAGGGCCTTCAGAAGAGAGGAGTCACATGCATGCCTATGGCTGATTCATGTTGATCTATGGCAGACGTCATCACAATATGGAAAATTATTTATCTTCCAATGAAAACAAATAAGTTAATGGGAAAAAAAAACTCACTATAAGCTGAAGTGAGGGGAAGCACTGCTGGATCCTGAAACACCATCTTGAATCCCCTGCTACCTAAAACCCACTGTTCTGCTTTGGAGATACCCACCAGAGTCACCTAGGGCTGCAGAAGCTGAGACACTGCAGGAGCCTGGGAACACATCACTTTTGAACAGGTTAACTTAACAGTTCTGTCCAGATCAAGATGGGCTTTAAATAATCTATATCCATCAGAGGCTTTTTACTGAGCAGTTTTGGATTCAGTGGAAATTGCCCACAGACTCACTGAAAGAAAAGGGGAAATGCTGAGTCTAAGTGCTAAACCTATTCTCATCCCTGGTTGCACATCAGAATCATTTGGGAAACACACACACACACACACACACACACACACACACACAGAGTGCTTAGGTCTCACGGCACACTCACTGAGTCAGAACTCTGGGACCGGGACTTGGACATTAGTATTTTCCAAAAGCACTACAGGTGATTCTACTGTACAGGATGAGAAAAACGGTTTCAAACTGTAGACATGTATCCCTGGAAAATTTTCTTTTCTCCTTTCCCTTCTCTCTCTCCTAGAAATTAATAGAGGGCATAAAATTAATCTCAGCATGTATGCCTCATCCATGGTCAGAATTGGGCCGTCATCTCCTCTTGGAGCTCTGGCCAAGAATGGCAGTTGAATGAATCAGTCGTCTCCCTGTTCCCAAACAGTCACGGGGTGGGGGGTAGTGGGGATCAACTGAAGAAACCAGAGAGAAAGAGGGAGAATAGATCAGACCCCAGAGACAGTGGGACAACTTTTGTGGCTGCTGACTCATTCACTTGGTATGTCCGTTCCTTTTTCCTTTGCCCCTAAGGGTGAGTAGATACCAACCACTCAGGAGCCAGGTCCAGAATTCACTTTCGGACTTTTTAGAACATACATGTGTTAAAATCCCAGAAGCAGGAAACTTGCTGGCCTTAAATGTCAGGTTGAATGACAGTTGAATGAAAGCACTGGGACACGCTGGCCCTAAATGCTGTGTTGAATGACAATTAAATGAAAGCATTGGGCACAATCCATTACTGTATCCTTCTTAAAACCATCTTCTTGATGACAGGACACATTCCTGGTTGCTTCCCCACCTTTCTCAAGAATGACCCCTTCTCTATTGCCTTCAACATTTCTCTTCCTCCTCACAGTTTTCTTGGCGATCCTTGAAACATTTTTGTAGAACTATGTAGGGCTCCTCAGGACAGCTTGAGACATGATCCAAGCCCTACTCCCCTATTTTACAGGACTGGAAATTGAGGCCCAAAGAGAGTGAGTGAGGGATCTGCCTAAAGCCATGCAGCTAATTAGTGATGAGATAAGGACGAGGACCCAGATTTCCAGACCTCCAACTGCATTCATTGCCCAACTCACCTTACTACTGATTCAGACACAGGAGGACACCAAAAAGTGTTGGTCTGTATGGAGTTCTTTGTTTCTAGTCTTCTAGATCTTTGTTGTGCAAAATATAGACCTTGGACCAATAGTGTAGGCATAATCTAGGAACTTGTAGAAATGTGAAATCTCAGGCCCCACAGGCCTACTAAACGAGTCAGAATTTGCATTTTAACATGATCCTTAGGTGATTCTAATGTACATTAAAATTTGAGCAGCACTTTTCTAGATTACCACTTAGATATTTACTCATGCATAGATGCAAGTATTTTTTTAACACACAGTGTGTAAAGCCGGTGTTAGGCATTGAGAAGACATACTTCTCAATGTAAAGTAGCATGTTAAGCATACTGTTAGGGAAAAAAAAGAAGTTGTTTTAATTATTTTAAAAAATTTTAAAGATAGTAGCAAGTCAACTTATTTAATGGGATAGCATTGATACATGTCGATATGATAGCTTGATTTCCATATCAAAGTAATTTTAGAGTTAATGTTATAATAACTTAAGATAAAAAATAAAGTCAGGAATTCCCTGGCAGTCCAGTGGTTGGGAGTCTGCGCCATCACTGCTGAGGGCATAGGTTTGAAGCCACAGGATGGGGCAAAAATAAATAAATAAATCTAAATCTAAACACACATCATCCTAGTATCAAGTAAGTGTGGCAACAATTTCCAGTGCTCCTAAAGTGCTCTTCATAGGCACCTAAAGCCTTTGTGTGAATCAAAACCACTGCAATGTAGGGTTGACTGCTTTCAAGCCAAAGACTGAACACCAGTTCTTTTCTCAATATTGTGAAACTCCTAGCACACAATAACTTTACTATCTTGGTCATTGGTGCACCTTTATAATTTTCCTGGTTTTTCTTGGTGTAAAAAATTCCTCATTGCAAAATTCAGGCTTAAATTGAAGAAAGTAGGGAAAACCAGTAGCCATTCAGGTATGACCTAAATCAACTCCCTTATGAGTACACAGTGGAGGTGACAAACTGATTCAAGGGATTAGATCTCGTAGACAGAGTGCCTGAAGAACTATGGACAGAGGTTCATATGTAGGCGGTGGTAATCAAAACCATTCCAAAGAAAAAGAAATGCAAGAAGACCAAGTGGTTGTCTAAGGAGGCTTTATAAATAGCTGAAGAAAGAAGAGAAGCAAAAGGCAAAGGAGAAAGGGAAAGACATACTCAACTAAATCAGAGTTCCTGAGAATAGCAAGGAGACATAAGAAAGTCTTAAGTGAACAATGCAAAGAAATCAAGGAAAACAATAGAATGGGAAAGACTAGAGATCTCTTCAGGAAAACTAGAGATATCAAGGGAACACTTCATGCAAAGATGGGATCAATAAAGGACAGAAACGGCAAGGACCTAACAGAAGCAGGAGAGATTAAGAAGAGGTGGCAAGAATATACAGAAGGACTATACAAAAAGGTCCTAATGACCTAGATAACCACAATGGTGTGGTCACTCACCTAGAACCAGACACCCTGGAGTGTGAAGTCAAGTGGGCCTTAGGAAACATTCCTATGAACAAAGATAGTGGAGGTGATGGAATTCCAGCTGAGATATTTCAATTTCTAAAAGATGATGCTGTTAAAGGGCTGCACTCAGTATGCTAGCAAATTTGGAAAACACAACAATGGCCACAGGACTAGAAATGGTCAGTTTTCCTTCCAATCCCAAAGAAAAGCAATGCCAAAGACTGTTCAAACTATTGTACAATTGCACTCATTTCACATGCTAGCAAGGTAAAGCTCAAAATCCTTCAAGCAAGGTTTCAACAGTAAGTGAATCAAGCATTTCCAGATATACAAGCTGGATTCAGAAAAGGCAGAAGAACCAGAGATCAAATTGCCAACATTCGTTGGATCATAGAAAAAGCAAGAGAATTCCAGAAAAACATCTACATCTGCTTTATTGACTAGGCAAAAGCTTTTGACTGTGTTCAGTTCAGTTCAGTCGCTCAGTCATGTCCAACTCTTTGCGATACCATGGACTGCAGCACGCCAGGCCTCCCTGTCCATCACCAACTCCCAGAGTTTACTCAAACTCACATCCATTGAGTTGGTGATACCATCCAACTATCTCATCCTCTGTCATCCCCTTCTCCTCCCACCTTCAATCTTTCCCAGCATCAGGGTCTTTTCAAATGAGTCAGTTCTTCACATCAGGTGGCCAAAGTATAGAGTTTCAGCTTTAGCATCAGTCCTTCCAATGAATATTCAGGACTGATCTCCTTTAGGATGGACTGGTTGGATCTCCTTGCAGTCCAAGGGACTCTCAAGAGTCTCCTCCAAATACCACAGTTCAAAAGCATAAATTCTTCACCACTCAGCTTTCTTTATAGTCCAGCTCTCATGTCTATACATGACTATGGGAAAAACCATAGTTTTTACTAGATGAACCTTTGTTGGCAAAGTGATGTCTCTGTTTTTTAACATGCTTCTAGGTTGGTCATAACTTTTCTTCCAAGGAGTAAGCATTTTTTAATTTCATGGCCGCAGTCACCATCTGCAGTGATTCTGGAGCCCAAAATATAAAGTCTGTCACTGTTTCTATTGTTTCCCCACCTATTTGCCATGAAGTGATAGGACCAAATGTCATGATCTTAGTTTCCTGAATGTTGAAATTTAAGCCAACTTTTTCACTCTCCTCTTTCACTTTCATCAAGAGGCTCTTTAGTTCTTCTTCACTTTCTGCCATAAGGGTTGTGTCACCTGCATATCTGAGGTTATTGATATTTCTCCCAGCAATCTTGATTCCAGCTTGTGCTTCATCCTGCCCAGCATTTCTAATGATGTACTCTGCATATAAGTTAAATAAGCAGCGTGACAATACACAGCCTTGACGTACTCCTTTCCTGATTTGGAACCAGTCTGTTGTTCCATGTCCAGTTCTAACTGTTGCTTCCTGACCTGCATACAGATTTCTCAGGAGGCATGTCAGGTGGGCTGGTATTCCCATCTCTTTAAGAATTTTCCACAGTTTGTTGTGATCCACATAGTCAAAGGCTTTGGCATAGTCAACAAAGCAGAAATAGATGTTTTTCTGGAACTCTTTTGCTTTTTCGATGATCCAATGGATGTTGGCAATTTGATCTCTGCTTCCTCAACAAACTATGGAAAATTATTCAAGAGATGGGAATACCAGACCACTTGAACTGCCTCTTGAGAAATATGTATGCAGTTCAAGAAGCAAGAGTTAGAACTGGACATGGAACAACAGACTGGTTCAAAATTAGGAAAGGAGTACATCAAGGCTATATATTGTCACCCTGCTTATTTAACTTATATGTAGAGTACATCATGCGAAATGCTGGGCAGGATGAAGCTCAAGCTGGAATAACATTGCTATCAACAACCTCAGATATGCAGATGACACCATCCTAATGGCAAAAAACAAAGGGGAACTAAAGAACCTCTTGATGAGGTGAAAGAGGAGAGTGAAAAAGCTATCTTAAAACTCAACATTCAAAAAACGAAGATCATGACATCCAGTCCCATCACTTCATGGCAAATAGACAAGGAAACAATGGAAACAGTGGCAGATTTTAGTTTCTTGGGCTCCAAAATCACTGCAGATGGTAATTGCAGCCAGGAAATTAAAAGATACTTGCTCCTTGGAAGGAAAGCTATGACAAACCTAGACAGTGTATTAAAAAGCAGAGATATCATTTTGCTGACAAAGGTCCACATAATCAAAGCTATTGTCTTTCCTGTAGTCATACGTGGATATGAGTGCTGGACCATAAAGAAGGCTGAGTGCTGAAGAATTTGATGCTTTTGAACTGTAGTGTTGGAGAAGACTCTTGAGAGTCCCTTTGACAGCAAAGAGATCAAACCAGTCAATTCTAAGAGAACCAACTCTGAATATTCATCGGAAGGGCTGATGCTAAAGCTGAAGCTCCAATACTTTGGTCACCTGATGCGAAGGGCCAGCTCATCGGAAAAGATCCTGATGCTGGGAAAGATTGAGGGCAGGAGAAGGGGACGATAGAGGATGAGATGTTTGGATGGCATCACCAATTCAATGGAATTAAATTTGCGCAAACTCCAGGAGATAGTGATGGTTAGGGAAGTCTGGTGAGCTGCAGTCCATGATCTCCACGTACTTTCCTTTCCCCTTTTCTTACTGAGTTTCACATCAAGAGCTTGGTCTTTCCTTGTTTCTTGGCAACAGAGCTTCCAGAGGAAGTGCAAAGCCTGGACTTACAAATACTGTAACAGAAGAAAGGCAGAGAGGATAAACACATACACAGTGAGAAACAAAACCTGTGAGTATGAGAACAATGGGCCCCTTCGGTAAAATGAGAGTGTATTTATCAAACCCCAGGCATCACAGCTCCTCTGCTCAAGTACTGTCTTTGCGTGCTCAAATAACAGCATTTGTAACATTCTAGTTGATGATTCTAAATTGACTGCTGATTGAAAATAAGATCAAGTCCTAACTTCAGGGACTGAAACATGTACAAAACAGTTATGTCAATGCAAGCCAGGATTATCACGGAGTAACCAAACGAGGGGCAAAGATGAAATGTGTAAAGAAAAGCCAAAGGCTGGAGGCAATTGTCCTTCTCTCTCAGAGAGAAGGACAATTCTCTCAGACTGCTGTTGTTGGTTTTTTCTACAGTCCATTTTAACAGTGGGAAGATGGCCACTCATGGCTCCCAAGTTTACACATCATAGATGGAACCACAGAGAATGCCTGCTTCTCATAGTCATGACTACAGAATCCCAACAGAGGACACAACCAGTCTGGTTAGATCAGGAGTCCACCCCTGCACCAGTCAGCCATGGCCAGGACCTATAGACAATCCCTGACTGCCAATGGACCATCTAGGAAGAGGGATCAACTCCTAGAAAAGGGGATGAGTTGGCTTGTGAGTTGGACAGAAACCCCAAAAAACATTCACCCGTGAGGTAGAAATGCACAGAAACAAACACAAGTGTCAGCCAACAGTAGTACCAAGGTTAGCACTCAACCCTTACCCAAAGACAATGCTGAGGTTTCTTCTTGCAAAACAATACATACTGCTGTGTGGTGAGAAACCTCAAGGATGGTGCCAGTGGTTCCTGCTTCCTCATAGTCCTACTCTTCTCTAGTCCCCTTTTACTTTGAATGGGGCCAACTTTTGTGACCAATGAGATATTGCAGAAATGACCGAGTATGGCTGCTGAGGCTAGGTCACAGAAGACAGTGCAGCTTCCATCTCATACTTTTTTGCTTCACCCACTTGGGTGGGATAGGGGTTAGAGACGGAAGCCAGCTGCTATATTGTAAAATTACTTAAGCAGCATTGTAGAGACAACTGCATGGCAAGGAACTGTGGCTTCCTGCCAACAGCCAGCAAATAACTAAGACCTGCTGCCAACAGCCATGTTATGAGCCATCTTGGTGGCAGATCCTCCACCTCCAGTCAAGCTTTCTAATGACTATAACCCCAGCCAACATCTTGACTACGACCTCATGAGAGACCTGGAGCCAGAACTATAGACCTAGGCCATGCCTGAATTCTTGACCCACAGAAGTTGTGAGATTAATAAATTTTGTTGTTTTAAGCTCTTAGATGTGGGAGTAATTTGTCACACAGCAATACATAACTAACATACTCTGGGGATCTGCTCCCATTCTCCCATCTTGACTATCACATCAATAACTAGGATTAAGGTACAACATAACCTAACTGAGGGAGCACTGGATCTTCTAATAAAAGAAAATGTTTGTGCCCCTCAAATAAACTGCAGGACCCAGCTAGCATATGTTGGCAGAAACTGGGATACTAGGTTTGTGAGAGAGGGTTCAGCACCCCAGGAGACAGTGCTAAGACACGTCTGGGATGAATCTTAGAAATGTAGAGAAAATAGCGAAATAGAAATGCCAGAACTGCCATGGCAAACAGTGGGAAAGGAGAGCAAAGGGTTTAGAGGAGTAAGCATGCTAAAGTAGATACACTACATAAGAAAATGCATGAGAAAGTGCAGTCAAGGCTTTTGTTCCATGGGAAGGCACAGAAGACACTGTTTATCAGAGTGATGAGGGATGCCCTGGTGAGAGGAGCACCTGCATCACTGAGAATGAATTGTGGTCACTCTCTGTAGGGGCCAGTCTGATGGCAGGAAATGTTATTATAGAACTGGGCTCACTGAGAGCAATGGGGATGGTAGGAGTCTGAAGAAGCCAGCAAGCTACTCTTAACCACCAGAAGCAAGTAGGTCACAATTTCCATAATCCATGGAGATGGTAATCAAACACAGGATTCCTGGGGCAAGACATAAGGGTAATATTCAATACACAAAAGAAATCAAGGATGGGTGATCGAGAGACTAGGGGGAACCCAATGAAAATTCATGATTCCTGGTTCAATTTCTGGATCTGAGTCAGTGTTTTGATCTGGAAAATTGACTGAAAGAGAGACAAGGTTCCTAGAAGGGAAGATCTTTAACACTGTGATAAGTATATAGAGTGATGATTACTTCAATTCTTCCCTTAAAGGATCTTTGGTCATTCACCCAGGTAATTGTATACTTGGAAAAGGAGAAATCCCTAACATTTTGACGACTGTGAGACATAGGAATTAGGTTGACATTGAAACCCAGAGATCCAAAGCAACATGCCCAAACCCCACTGGAAAGGGGGCTAATGGGGACCAAGCAGTAAATAGGGTCCTGCCTCAGGTTCAGCTCACAGTGAGTGTGGTGCTTCCTCTGGCCCATCTAATAGTCCTTCTCCCTGTGCTTGAATATAAAACTAGAATATGGACAACTTGGTTGTTGGCAGAGACCCCACACATTGCAGTGGGAAAGCCAAGTGGAAGCCTCTGACACTGCCCTTCCCCATTCCAGCCAAGAGAGTAAGTTAAAAACAGTATCCAATCCCTAGGGGATGGCAGATCTCAAAGATGCAGGGGGCGGGGTGATCTCTATCACACTGTCATTTACCTCACCAGTCTGGCCTCTACAAAAGCCAGGTGGGTCGTGCAGAATGACTGTGGACGGGGAAACAATTCAGCACTAGCCCCAACTGCAGCTATGCCATGCCAGATGTGATTATCTCTCTGACATCAGATTAACATTGCCTCAGGCTCATAGTCTGCAGTCACGGATTAGAAAAATGCATCCTTTCCAACCTCAATCAGAAAGGGAGATCAGAAATGTTTCTCCTTCACTTGGGACAGACAGTATACATTGACAGCCTTGCTCCAGGGTGTGTTAACTCCCCTGCCCTCTGTCAAATATAGTCCAAAGAAACCTGGCCCCCCGGACATCCTGCAGAATATCATACTGGTCCCCTCTATTGGTGACAGTATGTTACTTGGACCTGAGGAGCAAGAAGTGGCAAATATGTTGGAGGCCTTAGTAATACACGTGCCCTTCCTATAGGAGAAAAATGCTACAAAAATTCAATGACTTTGGGCACTGTTGGTAACACAGTTTTTCATTAAAGGATGAGGTGTGGCTGCCACCCAGTTACCTCATGTTTCTCATGAAACATTCTCTGCTAGAGAATAGCAGACAGGGAAAGGAGTCACCATTCTGGCATGAATAATTGACCCTGAGAATTAGGGAGTGATAGGGCTGCTTTTGGACTTCCCAGGTGGCTCAGTGGTAAAGAATTCACCCACCAATGCAGGAGATGCAAGAGACGTGGTTTGATCCCTGGGTCAGGAAGATCCCCTGGAGTAGGAAATGGCAACTCATTCCAGTATTCTTGCCTGGAAAATTCCATAGATAGAGGATCCCGGCAGGCTACAGTCCATGGGGTTGCCAAGAGTCAGCCACAATTGAGCATACACCCACGCAGGGCTGCTTTTACAACTGAGGGGAAAGGAAGGCTGTGTTTGGCACCCACGTAATCCACTTGCTGCCTCTTAATGGCAAATGGGTAAGTACAGCAGCCGCAGTCCACTTCACACCCACCGAGTAAGTGCTTGGACTGGATAAGCGGAAGGAGAAACCAGAGCAAGGAGTAGAGAAAGAAGATGAGTATCAGTTGCAGCCTCCAGAGCAGCTGCTGTGGTGAAGGCTCTAGTTCATTTCTTTTACAAGTTTCCCCAAGAAAAAAAGCTCCCCAGCCCCAGAGGAGCTGTTTGCAGAACTTATTTATGAAATAAGCAAAGCAGAGGCACCAAGAATGAGCTGCAGTGGATCTGTGGGGCATCACCCAGGTTTACCACCTCCTTTGGGGCTTCAGCACTCATTCCCCTCCCCTGCTAACAGTGGTGACAGCTGCCAGCTAGCCGCCACATCCCTCTCTAGCCCTGACCTTCTGCCGAAGAGTTTCTTTGCCTAAGATCACAAACCCTTCCTGGGGGCAGCACATCCAGTGACTGCTCCATGTGTGGACATAAGACCCACAACTTTGTCTCAATTCAGGGTGACTCTGAAGGGCTATTGAAGCTGCACAGCCAATCATGGATTACTGAGGCCGTCCTTCAGCTGCATCACAGTTCACCTTCTCCCTTACCCAATAATGCAATCTTCACTTTCCCAAAGGTATTGATCCCAAGAGAACTCCTCCAAAACCTTCCTGCACTCAAACCTCTATCTCATAATCTGTGACCCATGAAACCCGAACTGCAACACATGCGGGGTCTCATTTGCTCCTCACCATGACTGGGATTACATTTGTTTTTACCGTTATCCCTATTTTACAGAGGAAACTCAAGTTCTAAGAATTTTTGTAAACTGGCATCCTCCCTTGTTCTACGTTCTTAGCCATACTGGATAAGGGAAGGCTAACCCTTGTCTTAGAATCAGCCAAGTAGCCCCCTGAGAGACTCCGGGTGCAGCCAGTCAAGCACTAACTCTTAGGATGTCTCTTGTTGTCATGTGTTCCTGGGACCTAGGGAAGCTGCAGAGGAGGGTGTGAGGGCACTTCTGTAACCCAGCTCCCCTCTCCAGGCTCCATAATCCTCCCCACTCTACTGCTGTGGGTTCCCGAGATTGTCTCTCATGAAATCGAAGCTCTCTCTTGTGCTTGTGACACTGTGCAGAGGAGTCTCCCTGGCATGACCAGCTGCCACCCACAACCTATGAGCCCCAGATTTCAAGGTAACTAGAATGCCCCACATACATGGTGATATTGGGCCTATGATTCAAAGTGATGTGTGGCTAGAAAGTTAAGTGACTGCAGAGATCATCTGGGTCTGCTTCAATCTCTTCTCTCCCTGTCTCCAAGCTCTTAGTCCCTTCTTTGAAAATGGCTCTGACACGGGTCTTCCCCAAGTTTCAAGGCGAGACAGTGCTCGATAGAGGAAATGCTTAATGGGAATGTGGCTAAAACTGTCTCCACTGTGATGGAGGGACAGACTGTCATCAGCTTCTGCAAGTTCATTCTCAGTTTTTCTCTGAGCAGTCTCTGAGACAACATCTGGACTCCCATCAACTCTGCACACATGCCACGTTTATAAGTAACCAGGCAGGGCGGTGGAGCGTGTTTAGTCATTTTGCATAAGAACTTCCCTTGCACAGACTTCTATATATAATTCATTTGGCAACCCCCTTTTCTACCCACGAGTGCAGAACACGTTCTTAGGAGAGCTCACAGTCCTTTTGCCTCAAGGAGCCCACGGAAAGAAAATTCCAGGTATTGCTTTTTCCCTACCCCTTATAGCCACATCCCCAATGTCCCTAGACTTGTCTCTCATTTCTTCCAGCCAAGGTTCTTCTGCCTAGGAAGGTCGGTCTCCTTCCCCAACCCACTCTAGTTGGTTCCAGTTAGTTCCTGCCTTTGTCCTCCTCTCATGCTGCTTTCCACCTTCCTCCCCAAGGAGGATCTCCTTGACACCTTCACTAATCCACGTGCACGCATCCTCCCCCAAGATAGCACCCCTGAGGAGCCTCATGCCACTTCAGGCACTCAAGATGCCTCATCCACATGCATGTGTACAGATATTGGACTAAAATAGCCAATTTGCAATGAAATCTGACACAACTTTAGAGCCAGAATACTGTTTCTAGGTTCAGACTCCATCATCTACAGGAATGTGATCCTAGGCAAATCCTTTAACTTCAAGCTTCACTATCCTCTTCTGTAAAATGGAGATAGTAAAGCTATGCAGCCTGTTTGTGGCAAGAACTAATGGGACATGACCTTTAAACTGACAAGTGTTACACAGATGGTACTCTTATCATTACTGTGCTGTTTTTCTCCAATGCCCTCTCACTCCACATCTTCTACTTCCTTCCTAACCCTCCCCTGGGTCATACACAGTGCCAGGAACACTGAAGGCTAATTTTAGATGTAGAGTTAAGAAAGAATCAAAGAAAACCACTTGTCCAACAGAATGGAAGTGAAACAGTTAACAATGTTAAAACTTCTTGTAGATATTGCTTCACAGGGTGAATCTAGAACTTTCTCTACAGGGAAACATGCTGAAATGGGCTGAAAATTTGCAGCCCACCTTGCAAATATATGCTGAAAGGAAGAGAAAGAGCATAAGAACACTTTCATTCCTTATTCTAAAATGAGGCTAAGATTGTAAACAAGAGACTAATTGGTCTCTGGAACCCTGTGAGCTTCTCCCCCAAAAGACTACTATCTTTAAATGACCAGCTTTTTTAAAATCCATCTTAAGAGAGATCCTTTTTATCTCCACGACATGATCAGTTTCTCTTCAACATCTGATGTAACCCTTAGTGTTTTCCATTGCTTTCTAGCTGTGTCAGATTTCCCTAGAAGACAGAAATGAAAGTGATGACTAAGAAGATTGCACTTAAAATTCAAATTTTTGACCTACACTTTGATTCCCCCACCCACCCCTCCCATTCCTGTCTCCTTGCCTTCCGAATGGGGAAATTACCACTTTTACAGAGTGTAAACCTTCAGCTTGCACCGTCACATGTAGATTTGCAGTCTTTTCTCTTTTTTTTGCCGTCCCTCTAGACTTGCAGTCTTAAAGCAGAGATTTAGTTCATTTACTTGAAACTATGCAAAGCAGAACCTACTCAGAGAATTCAGACTTTTTTCTTTTCCTATGTCCCTGACAATCTTCTAAAGAGACAGAAAGGGCTACAAGCCAGAAATGTACTAGTTACCATCTATTTCCCCTCATCACTTAGGAACAATTAGGCATTTACTTATCAACCTCCACACTGACCCATATCCTATACCCCAATCTTGCCTCCAAGTCAAATCATTTAAAGAACCACATCTACAATACAGAAAGACATAGGGAAAAAGAAAAAAAAGACAAACCATGAGGTGGGAACAAATAAAAATGTGGAGTCTTTCTTCAGACCACCTCAACAGACACTCACAGAGCATTTCCCTCACAGAAACAGGATGGGATTTCTCAATTGGGTTATTTTTTTTTTTTCCAGTGACCCAAACTTGAGCCATACAGTTAGTACTTTGATGACTATCTAAGATAATTAAATGGTTATGTGATGTGTTAACGTAGCCCATTTTCCAGTGTGGTCTATTCCAAATATGCTCATTCATAAACCAAAATCACTTAACAGTTTAGCACACATCTTAGCCCCATTCTCAACCTAAAGGCAAATTCTTTTGTCTGTCAAGCTAGCAAAAATTAGCTCATTTGCTGGCCCAAACCATCAGACAGGGATATTCTGGAAGGAGGAATAGCACCCCAGGCGTAGTTCAGAGCATCCTACATGAACTCTACACTTCCCTAACATATTTTTCAGAATCCAGGCACTCAAACTACAAAACTGACCCAAACCAACCCTAAATAGAAGTTCATGGTCTCAGACTGATCCATTAGCATATCATTTTAATACAAGTCAGGTAATGACAGATATATAGGGCCAGGGGTTGGGGTTGGGGTAGGGGTAACAGAGAAGGAGTTGCCTGACCACATCTTAAATGATAAGCAGGAACTGGACAGGAAAGGGGAAGAAAAAGGGCCAATTCAGGAAAGGAAAATAACAAAGAAGAATCAGCAAACATTTTTATCCCATATGTATTCATCATAGGCAGCTATCATTTGGTAGAGTTGAGCCTGCCATTTCGTCCCTCTCTAGTTCTGGAGCCCCTTAGACAGGCTGACCTGAAAAGCCTACCTCTAACACCCCCTGTGCAGCCTCGAGGCCTTACTGCCTCAGTGACCCTCCGTCACCACTCCCAGGGAACTCAGAGGGGCCAGCACCCTCTGGTGATCTATGCAGAGCTGAGGAAGAACGTTTTTCTCCTTATTGAGATTTGTTGTGATGGAGAAGTCCCCATGCTGTACTCAGCGTTTTCCAGAATATTCAAAGAAGCAGCCCTTGCAAGCTTTACCTCAACCCATTGGGTTCCCTCCAAACCTAAGGACTCAGAAAAGACTCTTCGAGAGGACCTGCTATGGGAGCTGAGGAAATCACCACTGCTGGCTCAGAATCCCCCTCACCCCCAATTAAGCCTAAGAGCTTTGATGTGGGGCCAAGTTCCTTCTCCCCAGAGGCACGCATCTTTCCCACAGTTCCTCCCTTTGCCCACCCTCTGACTTCTGGCTGGCGGCCTGCCAGTTTGCAGACAGCCCCGAGGTACCTCAGTCCTGACAGAGGACACAGCTGAGGCCAGAGGTGGGGCTCCTGCTACATCATTTCTCGCTACTTCAATCACTAATGAGAAAGTGAATCTCCAAACGTCATTTTCAACACCGGAAACTGTTAACAGCAGATGCCTCCAGAGAGGGAAACAGAGCAGACGCTGGATGAAAGGAGACCAACTGTCTTACACGTTTCTTAGTAGTTTTGAGTGGTGTGCTGCGCTTGTGCATCATCTTTTCAGGGAGTATAATTTTCTAGATAATTACTTTAGAAAGAAAAGTAACTTTTTTGAAACCCAGAGCTTTCAGAGTATTTTCTACAATGCAATATTGAGGCCTTTCCTTTGTACTCAAATGGTTTAATAATCTCATAGGTAAAAAGGTCAGTAGGTTAAAACAAAAAATCGGTGGTTAAGAAGACAAATGTCAGACACTAAACTCACTATGAGACCTTAATTTTCTTTACTTCTCTGTGCCTGTTACCACATTTGTAAATTTGGGATAATTACAGTACCTGTCTCATGGACTTATTGTGAGAGGAAATGAATGAATGCACGTGAAAGTTTTGGTGTCTACCAGATTGTAACTACTGTGCCATCGACTAGTATCAATCATCTTACCTATAAGTTGTTGCTCACCTCTGTCACCCTCTGCTGTGGCATGTGGTAAGAAGAAAAGTAGGTAAACATGCTTCTGAGAAAAACAGCATATACATTAAGTAAAATTTGAGTGCTTTCAAAACCCCTGTCACTCTTTGCTACGTGTCTCCAGACCGCCAGAGGAACACTTCCTTTCCTGTGAGCCACATGTGGTACACAGTATAGGACCCAAGTCAGGAACCTGGTTCAAGCAACTGTTCCTCCACTAACCTGCCATGTGCCTCTTGGGTAAACCTCAAGATGTCCAGTCTTAGTTTCTTCACAGGAGTGTAATGGGACCAAGGAATCTAGTGTATGTGAAAGGGTTTTGTAACCACAAAAACCCTGCAGATGAGGTACAGTTATTCAGAAAATATGCAATTGATGGCCTATTAAATAGAACAGCTAAGTTAAACAGAAGGAGTGTTTAGGAACTGGAACCACCCCGAAGTTTCTACACTGCCACGAAAGAAATCTACTTTCTGGTAAAACTCTGCAGTGGCTAAAATCAACTGCTGAAGAAACAACCCTCTCTCAGAATGCTCTCCTGGTAGGGTTGCTGGTACCCCCTTGGTCACCACCCTCCCAGGGTAGAAGAACCCTAAGACTCCGAGAGCTTCCCTTTCTCTTCCAGATGTTTCCTCTGGGTCTACTACTCTGAGTCCTTCTATTTCTCCAGAAATAACATGTTCCCTTCAAACCCAAGGCACCAAAACATGCTGCAGGTTCCGATACTTCAATCCACAACAACTTTTAGTAAATTCAAAGGAACCTCAGAGAAACAAGTTCACCAAGTAAGTAAGTAACTTACTCATTAACTAAGTCTTCCAGGCCACAGTTTCCTTACCAGAAAAATTATATTTCAAATTCTAAGAGTCACATGAGCTTGGCACAAGTATAAATTTAGTTTTGACTGTTTCTTATCTCTCTGCCCATTCTGATTAATTCCATAAACTTCCACCCATAGACTCAGGCTGAAAACCATCTCATGCTCAGCTCCCTCCAGTTTTGAAGAAGGTGGGTCCTGACTTGTTTGAGTCCTCAGGTGTGAAAGGACTTGCTCACCTGGCCAGGGTTCTTCCATAGTTGTTGTTTAGTAAAGTCCTGCCTAGTAAGGCAAGACAAAAGAATACCTGGATGAAGGATTAGCTTATTCATTCACTTAATAAATATTTACTGAGTATCTGTTATACACCACAGAGAGCAGTTCAGTAAGAACCTGACCCACCTGTTAGGTGGAGGTGGAGGTAAAGGGGCTCAGGCGGTATTCCAGAGGAAGTGAAGTTTGGCTGAGAGCTGAAGGAAGAATAGGAGGCAGATCTACTAGGAGCACTCATGAAACCAAAGGCCTTGCAGTGGGAGAGAAGGAAGATGAGTGCATGAATGAGTGAACTAATGAGTGAATGAACGGGCAGCTAGGCCTTACCCTTGGTAGCTGGTACCTCTCATTAGGTTCCCTTTTCTATTAGTACATCCCTGTTCCCTGACATGTAGGGTTACATTTCATCAGTCTACAAAGCAGGTATGAGTCCTGGACACCTACCACTGTGGTTAGAAAGGAATTTTGCAGTATTTATATAAATGTTTCCTTGGTTTCTACTGTGTGGAAAGCAGTTATTATCCAACTGGAGGGCTGAGAAATTTCAGATTTTCACTACTAATTCATCAATTTCCCCCAATTTATAGCTTCCATTAAGCCCTTTCCTTTATCGGCATAGTTGAAACGCCTCCCTAAACTAGCTGGAGCAATTTAGATATTTTCATTTTGTAATAAGATCCAGTAAATCTAGTACAGAATTTAACCACGCTTTTCTTTCACAAGGTGAAAATCCTCTAGGGAGATAAGTTTACTAAGTAGACAGAAGAAAAACTTTTGTCATTCCTGAGAAAAGGGGGAATGAGGGAAGAAGGAAAAAAAAAACCTGTAAATGTCACTACTGACTAATCCCATCTATTTTGGAAGGCCCTGGGGGGTTTTAGGGTTTTCCAAGTGGTAAATTGAACAGTGGCATTCCTCTGAAAAAGGAATGTTCTGCCTCTTCTCCCTGGAACACTCACCTGCTGTGGCTGGAACAAAAGGTGAGTGGGGATTTGGAGGCACAATCTGCTCTCAGGTACCAGAGGTCACTTGCATTTTTAAAGCCCATGAATCAAGCATGTCCCTCATCTGATAGCTTTCTTCAGGCCACTGTGGTCTTGCGATGGCTGCCTCTTTAGCACTTGTCTCTCCTGCTGCTTCTATTACTATTGACTCCACTTATACCTGACCTCGGACAGATACCCAGATCTGTTCCCATGAGCCTGCCCTGAACCCTATCAAATTCATGTGAGTCCTAAGAAATATGTCACTGTCAAAAGTTCAGAAAGTGTTTTTGTTGTTAAAAATGACATTTAAATTATGCTGGTATTCGTTGGAGAAGGAGTACACCTGGGTAGCTAAGGAAATATGTCTGTCCTTGCCATGGTTTTGAGTTTCCACCAGGCTTGGCAGACTTCCTATATTTACCACTTTGTTTTTTCCCAAATGAGGTCGAAGACATTAGGTTAAAAATAAATTTTTGCAATGGTGGTTTGTTATATGAGTCTCTCTGTTTTTGTGTACGCCTGAAATTTTCCATGATAAATGGCTACAAAAAGAAAAATAAGTAAACACAACATTTCCCAGGCTATAGGATCCTTGCTGCTTTACTTGCTCCTCTCCAGTGCCACCAAAGACATCCACAGCTAGGGAAGCTCTGAAAGCTGAACTTCAGGCAGTTGTGAGCCAGCCCTGGATTCTATTTTGCTCAGTCACTTAGAAGTGGAACTCAATATTTTTGTATCTTACATCCCACCAATACTTCCATAAAGTAACTCTGTCTCACTGTGGTTAAAGTTAAAGATTCACTTCTTCTGAGAAGAAATTACATATTAACATGCATTCTGATGTTACTCTTACCTTTATTTAAGAGGTAAATGTTTTAAGGACATAATCATTGCTATACTATTATTGGGAGTAAATTTTATTCTTATGTCTAGAAAACATTAGCAAATGATTATGTCATAGTAGTTAAATTTTGCAATGCAACACACCTTAAGGCTAAGCTACAACACAGATAAATAAAACACTGAAAATGAATTCTATAAATGTCACTGACACAAGTTAAAAAAAATCCATTGAACATTTACAAAGTTAATAATAATGTCTAGCATGCTTGCATATAATCATGGGGTGAAAATATGCTGGCTTCTTAGGAACTGTTATAAAAATTCCACATTCCACCTACACAATTTCTGGGCCACAAGCATTCTATTTCCAGTTGAAAGCCATTCTCTCAGAAGACGTTTCTAAATACACCTAAGGTCATGACAAGTAGTGTCTCATTTCCTCCCACCCTGTCGATGGAGAGTGGTGGACACACAAAGGAGATGTGGAAGACAGCGGAGGACTCAATGCCAACTTTGACCAGAATGCTAGTCCTGCCCCACCTCAAAATACCCCAGCTTGACCCTGACGTCAAACGTGGGCCCTTGACTGTAACAGGAAATGAATTCCTCACGCTCCATTAAAGCATCCACATGTTATTCAAAAGAAAACCTTAGCATCTCCTTAATAACATGGATCATTTCGAACTAATAAGATGATGGCCAGTCTGAATTAGTGAAAACCTTCTTTATGCTTTAATGTGATTTATAGGACAGTCTTTTAAAGTAGTTTCATTACTTTCAAAATTATGGTGTAACTCAAAGGTAAGCTAATACAGAACTGTTTTATGGGTATCTCTTGTTTGGTGACTAGGTAGGAAAGACTTTTCAATGTAGTTAGTCATTAAGTTCCAAAATGTCCAAATAGAGCCTGGAAGCCATCTGTTCTTTTCGTTTTTTGACTGTCTGTTTTTAAGCTTTTTTAATAGAATTCTATTTCCAATCCAAAAGCAATGGCTTTGCCCAATTTGAACTGTCAGATTTACTATTGTCTGCTCTATATTAATTATTAATAGGTTGTGACCTTTTGTTAGAGCATCAGCTGCATGCACGAATTTAAAAAGGAAAAGTTGCACCACCCAAGCTTTCTTAATAAACGCTGCTCCATGATGAGGGAGCGACTGGCAATCTCTGGGAGGAACTGCAGAGTGAAGCACACAACAAGGGCCCTACCACAGCTTCTGAGAGGTGCACAAGCAGTGCCGGGAGCCCCACGCTAAAGGTGAGCACGTGCTGTGTGAGTTCAACATACACATCAGATTGGGTGCTACCACATCGTTAGTGCCTAAGCGCACATGTAGCATGCATGCTTGTTTCTCATAGCAGTCTCCTTTCTCTTGCCCGTAGCTACCCTGCAGAAGGGAGCCTAGCCCAACAGCCAAGTACTCCCCACTCTTATAGTAAATGGCAGAATTAAAACCCCAGGGTGCCCTTTTGGATCAAACAAGATTCAAGGGAGTAGGGTTCCTCGTACACAATTACAGAAACAAGTTCAGGGAGAAGACATGACTCAGTCAGGGCAGGTGAGAATAAATGTAAAAGTGGACCGTATATTCCAGTTCTTCTGTTTATTCTTCCAAAACCCATTAAAATAGCATTACAAAAAAGAAAAAGATTAAGGAAAAAACCCCTAAGCAGCCAAAGGAATCTGCCTCCCATGGGACTTGAGCCACAGGTGTGGGCAGAATGAAATGCCAACAGAGGCGGGGAGATTAAGTGAGAAGGTTACAATGGATGATGAGGTACTCATGCATGTACACACGCACACACTCCCCAACAGCGCCTCTTGGACCAACCCTTTTCAATGGTTCAGCTATCAGAATACTTGCAAGGCAAGTTTACATCCTCCAGGCAACAGATTGGACAACTCCTCCCCGAATATCCCAAGAGCAATCTGTCTCCACTCCCTGCATACAGTGACGTTTAAAGGTTCTCCAGTGGAAACACTGAGAGCCCTGCCAGATCTCTCTTCAGAAAACCCTGCCAGCTGATAAGCCCTACCTACACAAAACTTCCAGCCAGTATTGTGGTGCCTCCCCTAAAAATAAGTGACAAAGACATTTGAGAAAAGCCAAACCTCTGAAAGAAACAGATTAAAACAAACTAACAAGAAGAAGAAATTCAGGGGAAATAAAATTACAAGGAGTAGGAAAAAAAAAAGGTTTTAAGCTAATATCAACTTCCTTAGCGAGATAAAAGATATCATATTCATTTAACAAGATACTATTTTTTAAAAAGAGAGCTCTTAGGAATTCAAAATATGATAGCAGAGATGAAAAGCTCCATGGAAGGGTTAAATAATAAATATGAATAAATCTCCCAGAAAGAATAGGAAAAAAGAGAAAGAGATTGACGAGAGAAAAAAAAAAGTTTTCTTTAAAAAAACAGAGGATCAATCCCAAAGGGTTAATATCCAGAAAGGGAAAATAAAGAAAATAGAGAAAGAGAGGCAGATGAGAAAGAAGGGCAAAAGGGAAGGAGGGGGGAATAAAGAATATCATCCTGACAAACAATGGAGCTCTTATGTAGTTAGTACTGAAGCAATAGAGCACATCATAGAATGTTGAGTTCTAAATCTATAGTAATTTGAAACAAAAAACAAAACAAAACCTGAAAACCAATGGAATTTACAGTGCAGAATCCTCAAAAGACTTGAGAACTAGCAGTTCCAGAGACTTCAGAAATTGAGGGCTACAGCAAAGCAATCAGACCTAAGAAATGAGTGGAGGCCATTTGAGAAGCAATTAGAGCCTTCTAAACCCTCCCTGGCGGCTCAGTGGTAAAGAATCTGCGGTTGATCCCTAGGTCAGGAAGATCCCATGGAGAAGGAAATGGCAACCCATTCCTGTATTCTTGCCTGGAGAATCCCATGGACAGGGGAACCTGGCAGGCTACAGTCCATGATTTAAGAAAAAAAAGAGTCAAACACGATTTAGCAACTAAACACACACAACACACACACGAGCCTTTCCTGCTCTATACCACTGGGTCTACACCCTGCTCTTCCACAGCCCTGGGAGACAGAATGTTTATTCTTTGAAGAAACTCTGGCTTGGAGGTCAACTGGCCTGGTTGTAGGTTTGGGAACAGTACCAGAAACTGGGGCATTTGGTGATCCTAAAATGCTGTAACTCCCAGTTCTCCTTCCCCAGCCCTATTTCCTCAATAGGGTACCAGGACACAGGCAGCATACTTATAACCTTGGAGGAGGTAAGAAAAGTTTTTCTGGAGAGTATGACCAGCCCCCAAAATGTCCAGAAAAAACTTAATCAGAGGTTTCCTAAAATAGTGCTTCTAGATCACATAATAGGAATCTCAAAGTCAACCAGCCCTGTCTATAAACTCAGAGCTTCCGATTAGCTTTTTGGTTCACTCACCTTGAGCGGACATCCAAGGGTTACCAGATATCTAAGGAAGGCCTAGAATAAGAAAATCAAAGAACAAAACTATTAGATAAAAGCAATTTGGAAGAAAAAATATATACAGGAATTAAAATAAATTTTTAAGTATTATTAAATATGTGATGACGTTACACCCTTAAAACAAGAATAGGAATCTTAAAAAGGAACATTTGGTTTGCCAAAAACAGAAGTATTAGAAATTAATAAACATTAATGGTAATAATGAAAAACTCAAAAGAAGGATATCTGGTTAACAACTTTTTCAGAAAGAGGGAACAGAAAACCAAAGGAAGGAAATCATCAATAAAATACTTTAAGAAAATTTCTCAGAAGATCTGAGCTTCCAGAGTTCCTGAAAGGACTACTGAGGGCCCAGTATAATGGATAAAAATAGGCTTATGGCCAGGAACATTATTGTGAAATTTCACAACACTGGAACAAAGAAAAGACCCTTTTTTTGCCTTGACTCCAAGAGGATGTTCTCCATCAAAATGAACGAGTAAACCAAGAAAGAGGAAGAGATAAGAAATCCAACTCAGGAGAAAAACAGGGAATTCCAAGATTGATGGTGAAGGGAAGTCCCAGGGTGACAGCTCGGCAACAGTGTAGAGAGCGCTTACCCCAGGACAAGGTTGGAGGAGTGGAAAGGCTCCATTCAAGAGAGAGACAGACAATGGTAGGTTAGCTAATGGTGGCTGACTTGTGTCTATCAGAAGGTGTGTCTATTAGAAGGTCGTACAAAGAAAATTACACAAATGGGAGGAAAGGCAACTCTTAATTTCAGGAAAAATAAGGAGAAAAGAAACAACCAGAGTCCATAATGCTCAACTGTGAATTGTACTTTCCGTAACAAGTGACGTAAGTACATAAGTTGATTTAAGCAAGGTGTATTATCTTAGGAGCATGGGGCACAGGTACAGAGAGGAATGGGGTATAAGGGAGTTGGATGCTTATCCAACTCTTACCACAATAGGTGACAGAAAATGTCTAAAAGTCACAATTTAAGACAGTATAATTCAGGCTATTATTTGGAAGCACCAAGATGTGTATTCCAGAAGAAATGGCTAAAAAAATGGCAAGTGGTTGCCTCTGGAAAGGGGCCCTGGAGGAGTGTGAGGACTGATGCAGGGAACCACTGTTTTGTTATAAATTTTTCAATTCTATTTAACTTTTTATATAGGCATATACAACTTTGATTAAAAAAATTTAAGTACACTTTTTTCAAAATGAAAAGATAAAACAAACATAAAGGATTTTAGTTCTTAGTTAATATAATAAATAACTTGGTGAGGGACTACTGACTCCTTCAGATAAGAGGATGGTCTCATTCTCCTCATTCCCAGCATCTAGCACAGAGTAGGAACTCAGTAAATATTTGTTTGATTGATTACTGTGTTAATGGGTGTCTTGGGCTACATTAATAAAACAATTCTGGGGGAAAGTTAATAGCTAATGTTCATTGAACACCTACTTTGTGCCAGTCTTTGTTCTAAGTGCTGGCCATATATTATGTTGTTTAATTTTCACATGAGGAAGATGCTGACATTGTCCCCATTTTATAGGTGAGGTCTACTCTTAACCACTAATCTTTACATCCAAGGAGGAGGTGTTTTGTGGTCAGTATAGTGTTGAAAATTTTTATAACAAACAAGCCACAATGGGAATATTCTGTTCTGAAACACACACACACACACACACACGCACACACCCTGTCTTTAGAGGTAGAATGTAATCACAGGAAGTTGAAAAGAATGTGAGAAGACCAAAAAGCATGCAAGTAGGTGTGGGAAATAGGGATAGTTTGTCAATGATGATAGTTTAATCATGTTTCAAAGGGGCTGGTAAAGAAAAGGGATGGGATTTGTTCTTTGTGCCCCAAGTAGTAAAACTATATCTGACAGTAGAGATTATACAAAGCTATATTTCAGTTTAAGGAAGAACTTTTCGGCAGTTCAATGGGAAATCAACTACTCTGGAAAACAGATGGTCCCATTAGAAAATCATTAGTTCATCAAACTCCAGGTCTGGAAGCAAATCTAAAGAAATTTCATCCAATCAACCTCAAGATGTTTGGATCATCTTTACATCATCCTCCTAAGAAGTACTCTAAATCAGAAATAACACACCAGAGGCAAACACATAAAAAAAAAATTTTTTTTTAATCAAAGTTATACATGCACACAATTTAAGGAGTTCAACAAGATTTGCTAAGGAAAAACAGAAACTCCTCACTAGAGATATCCACTTTTAATTTTTTTAAGGTAATTCTTTTATAAAATTTGGGGGCCTACTCTCAAGTTGATGTGTGCAGGCTTCTCACTGGGGTGGCCTCTCTTGTTGCAGCATGCAGTCTCTAGAGCATGGCCCCGGAGGTTGGGGCACAGGGGCTTAGTTGCCCCATGGCATGTGGAATCTTCCTGCATCAGGAATCCAAACTGGGCCCTCTGCATTGGCAGGCAGATTCTTAACCACTGGACCACCAGGGAAGTCCCCAATATACTTTATATGGTGATTGTGGTTAGATCAGCATGTAGTGCTTACATTACTATAACTAGTTCTTCCCTGGTATCTCAGTCATAAAGAATCTGCCTGCAATGCAGGAGACCAGGGTTCAATCCCTCTGTCAGGAAGATCTCCTGGAGAAGGAAATGGCATCCTTGCCTGGAAAATCCCATGGACAGAGGAGCCTGGTGGGCTGCAGTCCATGGGGTCACAAAGAGTTGGGCACAATTGAGTGACTAACACACTTTACTATAACTAAACATTATTCAGAGTTGAGTCAGGATTTAAGCTATGATTATTTTTCCTTTCTTATACATCTTTATATTTCACTCATTCCTCTGGAATGAATAAAAAGACTCACCTTTTGTCTTTGCTTAATTTCTTATGTATTTATCTGTAATTCAAGCCCTCAGTTTTCTGTCACATGTCTAAATTTCCTCTCAAGACATTCACATACGTAGTTGCACACTTGGCATCTGGGAACTTCCTTTCCCATCACCTGGAGAGCCCCTTCATCTTTCTCCTATTTCCTGTATGTCCTGTCTCTCTATTTGGTTTTCTCCATTGTTTCAGAGGTGCTCATTCCTCAGTAGCTTCTTGAGAAAGGTTGTGTGGGAGGTAAAATTTTTGCATGTTTTCAAGACTAAATATATCTTGATTATATCTCACACCTGATTCTAAATTGTATATTAGCGTTGCTATAGAGAAATCTAGAGTCATTCTGATAGCTGTTCTTTGTATATGATTTGTTTAGTCTCCCTTTGAAGCTTTTAAAATTGTCTCCTTGTCTTGAGTGATGGACAGAGAAGTTTCACAATGCTGTGCCTTGGGTGTGGGTCTGTTTTCTTGCACTGTGCTGGGCACTCAATAGATAATTTCAGTCAGGAAACTCATGCCTTTCAGTTCTGGGAAATATATTTTTTTCCTCTCCTTGGTTTGTTCTGTTCCCTCTTTTGGCCACTCATTCAGAAACTACACTTCCTGGATTTATCCTCTAATTATTTTATCTTTACTTTTCTCCCTTGTTTTCTATCTCATTTCTTTGTATTCTAATTTCTGAGATGTTTTTTCAGCATTTTCCTCCAACCCTTCTACTGAAATATTCATTTTTATGTTATTTTATCAATTTCTAAGAGCTTTTTGTGTTCTATAATTTGCTCTTTCTAGCATCCTATTTTTATTTTCTGGTTAATATTTTAACCTTGAAGTTTTTTCTTGCATAATCTCTTTTTTCCCTCTATGAATTAGCTATTTCCAGTTGTTTGTTTGACTTTTTGGTCTCTATCTCTCATTTGAGGCTGTTCTCTGAAGTCTGGTATTCCTTGATTGCCTGCTTATATCAAATTGGAATTTAAAAACTGACTGGAAGCTCTGGACTTTGAATGAGCTTTGTCCAATTTTGGTTTCACTTTAATCTATCTGGGTTTTTATTAAACATCAGAAACATCAGGTATTTCTTCTTGAGTTGACCAGATATGCTAGAGCATACTTTTCTATATTTCTGTTTGAAAGTTAAGAGTCCTAGCTGATAAAATTCTAAGATCTGAGGGGTGTCTTGGGGCACTATCTCTGCCATTGCCCTCAACTATGCTTGAGTCCTCAGTCCAAAGACTGTTTTATCATCTGCAGAGGGAAAAAATAGACTCCAGGCTCCTGTTGAAGTTGGAGTGGAAATGGGATCTAGCATCATTGAATTGTTGGAAGGGTCCAGGACTCTTAACTACCTCACAGCATCAGTCAGCTAATTGTATGCTTCCCCCTTCACTCTAGGTCCATACATGCTGCTGCTGCTGCTGCTGCTAAGTCGCCTCAGTCGTGTCCGACTCTGTGCGACCCCATAGATGGCAGCCCACCAGGCTCCCCCGTCCTTGGGATTCTCCAGGCAAGAACACTGGAGTGGGTTGCCATTTCCTCCTCCAAGGCATGAAAGTGAAAAGTGAAAGTGAAGTCGCTCAGTCGTGTCCGACTCTTAGCGACCCCATGGACTGCAGCCTACCAGGCTCCACCAACCATGGGATTTTCCAGGCAAGAGTACTGGAGTGGGATGCCCTTGCCTTCTCCGAGGTCCATACATATCTGATGCCAATTCCAAAGTCTTTGGGGAATTCTGAAATTTAGAAAGTTGATCTAAATTTAGATCTACCAGCCTAGGATTCACCCTTGCCAGATCTGCTAAGTTGGTTACCACTTTTCCACATGCTTTCCACCTTTAGGATACTTTCGTTTGGACTCCTTCTCTAATTCCCTCATGTGTGTTGGTCTGTACCTTAAAACACATAAAAAGTACTTTATTTTAGTTTTAGTGGTTTGGGAAGGAAGAAAGAACTAGAAATGTGTGTTCAATTTGCCATCTTTGCCCCAAAACATTCCCATTCCATTTTCAGGCAATTTTGACAGAAAGTTCCATTCCATTGGTATAATCTTTTTGGAGGAAAACTGGTCATATCAAATCTTTAAATACAAATAATCTTTAGTCCAGCAACTCTATTGCTAAGTTATTTAAAAGATATATTTGTAAAAGTGATCAAAGAAATAGAGATATCTAATACAGCATATCTTTCACAGCATATCTTTCATTCAAATACATAAATAAACAAGTAGGAAACAATCCAACTGACTATTGGTAGGAATATGGAGAAATAAATGTCAGTTTATCCATGTAATGGGAGACCTTTCAGACGTTTAAAACAATGAGGTAGTCTGTGTAGAGGCAGACAAGCAGAGTGACTGCTTGTTACAGATCATGAACTCTAAAGCCAGGGCTCATATACCAGCTTTGCTACTACATGACCTCAGGCAAGTTATTTAGCTCCTCTCTGCCTCTGTTTCCTCATTTGTAAAATGGGGTTGGATTTGTCTCCTGTGCTCTATAACAAATTACCACATGGAGGTTTAAAACAATATAAATTTATTATTGAACAGTTTCCATGTATCAGGAGTCCAGGCACAACTCAACTGGACCTTCTGCTCAGGGCCCCATACAGTTGCAATCAAGGTGTCAGCTGGGTAGTGTTCTCATCTGGAAGTTTAACTGGGGAAGGATCTGATTTCAAGCTTGCTCAAGTCATTTGCAGAATTCATTTCCTTATGTCTATAAGACTGAGGATCCCTGTTTCTTTCTTTTTTTTTTTTTTTGGATCCCTGTTTCTTATTGGCTGTCATCTAGAGGTCACCTTCCCAAGAGGGTGTCCTCAGATTCTAGAAAGCAGCTTCAGTTCCACACAACATAGCTGCTTATTTCACCAAGTCCCCAAAGAGTGTCCAAAGCAAGATGGAGCCTTCCATGTGCTTGTGTGCATGCTCAGTCACTTCAGTTGTGTTCAACTCTTTGTGATCCATGGACTGTAGCCCACCAGGCTCCTTTGTCCATGGGATTCTCCAGGCAAGAATACTGGAGTGGATTGCCATGCCCTCCTCCAGGCAAGAATACTGGAGTGGATTGCCATGCCCTCCTCCAGGCAAGAATACTGGAGTGGATTGCCATGCCCTCCTCCAGGGGATCTTCCTGATTCAAGGATTAAACCCATGTCTCCTGCATCTCCTGCATTAGCAGGCAGATTCTTTTACCCACTGAGCCACCTGGCAAGCCCAGAGCCTTACATAATGTTATGCAATCATGAGAATGATATCCATCACCTTTGCTATGTTCTATTGGTTAGAAGCAAATCATAGATCCCAACCACACTTAAGGGGAGGGGACTGTACAAGGATGAGAACACTAAGAGCAGGAGATTATGGTGGTGGGGGGCACTTTGGGGTCAGTCTGCCACAGGGATTAATAGCAGTACCGATCTCAAAGGACTAGTGTATGAAATGAGTTATATAAAACAATTTGGCAGTGTTTGGTTTATAGTCAGCATTTAATAAATATTAGAAATTTTTATAATTAGTCATTATCATTATTATACCTGACAATATGAAAATATATCCAAGGAATGTTATAAAGCAAAAAAGGAATTTACAGAACAATGGACAGTATGATGTTTTGTTTAAAAATTTTAAAACATATAAATGTATATATTCTTACATATATAGAGAAATTGTTAACTGTTAATATTTATGGGGGTAAATAAGACTACAAGAAGAAAAAGAGAAAGAGCTTCTTTATAGTGATTTGAAATATGTCTCATATAAAAATTATCCACTGGTGACCATCACTTTGGTTACTCTTCCTTGAATGAACTCCAGTTTTTGAAGTGTTTGTTAAAGGGAAAATCATTGGGATTTAAAACAGGACAATTCTTCACTGAATAGGACTTTCCTGTGCTTTGAGATCATTTAGAATCCATGGTCACTGCCCACTAAATGCATTAGATGCCCCCTATTCATATGACAACCCAAAATGCTCGCCATGCCCCCAGTCATATCGTCAAACGCCTCTAGGGAACAGGCAGAAGTTTACTGTTGAAAATCACCATGACCCTTCAAAAAGTTGGTACCCAGGACTGTTGTACAGATGGAAAGGTAGGGTGTCTCATAAACTTTAAGAGCCCTTCTAACCTTGGTGTTCTAAGAAATTGCTGATCTAGCCCAACTGTATCTCAGAGAGTTCCTGAGGGCAGTAGGAGTGGATATGATGGACCCAACAGAGTTAGGAAGAAACAGTACAAGTCAGCGTATGATTAAGGGGCAAACTCTGCTAGCAGTGATGCCAATTGTTACTGTTCCTTTATAATCATTCCTATGGCTCCTTCAGTTTTCCATCTTGGAAGGCAATCCCTTAAGTGTAGTGAGTATATCCACTCCTCACTGGGGCAAAGGGGAAAGCTTATCCTGACTGATTTGCACCTATCAGAACCAGTCTATGGTCAGGAGTGGCTCTATCAACCCACTCTCTGGAGTGGGTTGCCATTTCCTTCTCCGAGTGTCTTCCTGGAAACATTCTACTCATGCATAGAAGCCTCTTCCACCCGGTGCCTGGAAAACCTTTTCCCATCTTCTCAAGATTCTCCTTGACTACCATCCCAGCCCCAGGTCCTGAAGTCTCAGCCTTCCCTATTGTGAAGGTACCAGTGATTAATCAGAAAAACAAGGTGATTTCCTACAGTATCTCTCCCATCACACACTTAAAGGGCACTTAAAATGCCTTTTAACCTATTGTTCAAAAACCCAAGATAAGTATTTTCCAAAGAACAGCCATTTATTGCTTGGTCTTTTGACTTTATAGTCTTCATCATTTTTTCCACAGATAAGTCTAAACAGGGTAGAAGTGGTATCCAAGTTCTTTGCAAAGTACCTAGCACAGTGCTACACTCTTTTTTCATTCATTCAACAAATGTTAGTGAGTCATTTCTGTGTAAAGCTGAACAAGAGACTCTGCCCTCTAGGAACATACAGATGACTAGGAGATAGAGAATATAGACAATTACAATATAGGAAGATGCTTGCCTCCCTGGAGCTGTTTGCAGGCTCACTCAGGTTGTCTACAGAATTCATTTCCTTCTGTGTCTGTAGGGCTGAGGACCCTATAGGGTAGAGAATTAGGAAAGATTTCACAAACTAGGTGGCATCAAGGCTGCCCTACTCTTCCCAGGTAGCCAAGAGGAGGAGGGCATTTTAGGACAAGTGAATAGCAGCACAAAGGCACAGCATAGAGTATATTCAGAGAATGCCTAATAGTTCAGCATTATTGAACCCAAAGTGTGAAGGGAGAGTGGCAGGGTGATAAACCTGGACAAGTAGGCAGGCACCAAACCACAAAAGGCTTGCATGACAGATTAAGAAGCCAAAATGGGAAGTCACTGAAGCATTTTGAATCAGAAAGTGATATGATCAGATATTTTTTCAAGAAAGATTCTCCCTGGCAGAAGGAACATAACAAGTGAAGGGGAACAGAATGAGGATCTGCTTTAAGGCAAGATCTGGCAGGAGATGGCAAGCCTTGAACTAGGGCAATGACAGTGTAAGTGAAGAGGAAGAGACAGGTCAAGGAGAATATGATGAGTTGAAACTCCTAAGTGAGGGTAATAGGAGACTCACCTCATCAATAAATAGAGTACAATATGGGGAGCAGATTTGGAGAAAAGGAGAATCGAGTCCAGTTAGGGACTTATTGGCTTGTCAATGCCTGTGGAACATGTGTATGGAGATATTCAGGAAGGGTGGACTAGGATAAAGGTCTCAATCCAAGCTTCAGTTGAGATGAACATATGTGGGAGTCACATCCATAGAGATGACGGTTGGAGCCATAGCAGATGATGATGAAATTCCCCAGGGAGTGTGTGGTTCAACTCAGCTCAGTTCAGTCTCTCAGTCACGTCCGACTCTTTAACCCCATGGACTGCAGCACGAAAGGCTTCCCTGTCCATCGCCAACACCCGCAGCCTGCTCAAACTCATGCCCATCGAGTCGGTGATGCCATCCAACCATCTCATCCTCTGTCATCCCCTTCTCCTCCTGCCTTCAATCTTTCCCAGCATCAGGGTCTTTTCAAATGAGTCAGTTCTTCACATCAGGTGGCCAAAGTATTGGAGCTTCAGTTTCAGCATCAGTCCTTCCTGTGAATATTCAGGACTGATTTCCTTTAGGATGGACTGGTTGGATCTCCTTGCAGTCCAAGGGACTCTCAAGAGTCTTCTCCAACACCACAGATCAAAAGCATCAATTCTTCAGCACTCAGCTTTCTTTATGGTCCAACCCTCACATCCATACATGACTACTGGAAAAACCATAGTCTTGACTATAAGGAACTTTGTTGGCAAAGTAATGTCTCTGTTTTTTAATATGCTGCCTAGGCTTGTCATAGCTTTTCTTCTAAGGACCAAGTGTCTTTTAATTTCACGGCTGCAGTCACTATCTGCAGTGATTTTGTGCCCAAGAAAATAAAGTCTGTCACTGTTTCCGTTGTTTCCCCATCTATCTGCCATAACATGATGGGACTGGATGCCATGATCTTCATTTTTTGAATACTGAGTTTTAAGCCAGCTTTTTCACTCTCCTCTTTCACTTTCATCAAGAGGCTCTTTTGTTCCTCTTCACTTTTTGCCATTAGAGTGCTATCATCTGCGTATCTGAAGTTGTTGATATTTCTCCTGGCAAGCTTGATTGCAGCTTAGGCTTCACCCAGCCTAGCATTTCACATGATGTACTCTGCATAGAAGTTAAATAAGCAGGGTGATAATATACAGCCTTGACATACTCCTTTCCCAATTCTGAACCAGTCTGTTGTTCCACGTCTCGTTCTAACTGTTGCTTCTTGATCTGCATACAGATTTCTCAGGAGGCAGGTGGGGAAGGAGGAAGAAAGGACCCAGGGTGGATTTCTAGGAACACATAAAAGTTGTTGGAGACTACAAAGAGATTGAGACAATAAGTGTGGTTGACTCCTTTGGATCCTGACACTGTATCTTTTCTTTCATACAACAAAGGTCCTAGACAAATTGGGCCAATAATACTTTGTACATTATTATATTGGAAGGTTTAAAGGAATAGGATTCCTTTAAAAGGAATTTTTTTAAAGGGGAAATGGGTCCCCCCCCCTTTATTAGAATAACTGTGTGTCGAAAGCTAAAGGAACACACTTAAAACTCCAATTCTCACCATGTGTTGACCAGTAACAATTTACTTAAATCTCGATTTCTATGAAACAGAAACCTTTCCATTTATAGGAAGCTCAAGAATAGGCAGAATATGATCTCAGCTGATTAGAAGTCATGATAGTGGCTACATGTGAAGGGTGGTTATTAACTGGAAAGGAGCCGGACAGAATTCTATGGGTAATGGAAATGTTCTATATCTTGATCTGGGTGGTAGTTACATAGGAGATACATATGTAAAAATTCTTCAAGCTGTATATCTAAGATTTGTGCATTTTATTGCATATAATGTAGTATATATAAATTCTATATCAGTAAAAATACATAATCCAAAACAGCATGCATTTGTGTACAAACACATACAAACACACCAGATGGATATACAATGAGGTCTATGATGCGCAGGAAAAAAAGTAATATCAAAAGAGGACTGATTCACTTGAAGTGGAAGGAACTGAAGGCCCCTGAGATCCAATAGCTGACATGATGAAAAAGGGAGTGACAGGGTGGGGAGATCAGAATCCATTATTAGGGTGGAGTGCTGGCCTTTAAGCCCTCATGGGTGAAACAACCCTGTTGATGGCAAAATTCAAAGTGGGGCCAATGGTGTGGAAAGCTCAAATGGAAAAGAAGTGAAGATCATTGGCAATGAGGAGGTCTCCGAGAGAAGGAATATTAGAAGGATCAGCTATATTGTCACTGATGCTCCTCATAGAAGATGGCAGGAGGAAAAATTTCAGGTGTCAAAGACATCAGAGCATTTGGGAAAGTGGTCAAGGAGATGAATAGATAACAGCTTGAGAAGACAGCAAACCATTCAAGTGACTCAATAATGTTTTTTGATAATGATAATAAAGGGGGAAAAAATAACTAATTTAGGGCAAGGCACTCTTCAAGAAATGGACTTTTTAAGTGAAAATGAAAAGTTGAAAGCTAGTGTTACGTTCTTGGGAGGGAAGGAAGAATTGTTAGTGTTAGGTCACTTTCTCTTTGCTTCAGTAGCCCTCTGTGCTAGGCAACCCTAACAAACCAGCTAAGACTCTCCCCTCAATCCCCACCCCAACGAAAATTTCCCAGAGGACAATGACCATTAAATGTCTGGGGTGCAATGAATGTTTAATGAATGAAAGGAAGAGAGGAAACAAAGGAGGGAAGAAAGGAAGACAGCAGGGAAGAATGTAAATTAAAGAAGACCTCAGGCTAGAATTTTTTTAAGTGTAATATAACATAGTGGGATAAACAGGGTTCAAAAATTTTAATGCCGTAAATTGCAGTTGTGTATGTGTTTACTTGCTTGATCGTGTCCAACTCTTTGCAACCAGTGGACTGGAGCCCACCAGGCTCCTCTATCCACAAGCTTTTCCAGACAAGAAAATTGGAGTGGGTTGCCATTTTCTCCTCCAGGGTATCTTTCTGACCCAGGGATTGAATCTGTGTCTCTTGCATCTCCTGCATTGGCAGGCAGATTCTTTACCACTGAGTCATCTGGGAAGTCCATATTATAGTTAGCTGTTATGAAACTGAAAGTTCACTGAAAAATAATATTTTAAAATTAAACAATATTTTTAAATGGAAAAATATTTGTATTTATTCAAGATATAGGCAACTGACTAATTTAATTAATTGATCAAGTGTCAAATGATCAGAAGGAAGTTGCTTCCTAGCCCCTCCCCAAAAGATAAGAACTAAAATGAGCCCATCCCTAGGAAGCAGGGTTGAAAGGAAGATGGGAACCCATTAGCAATCGCATTAATATTCAATGTTATTTTATCCTGGGTGGAGTGCCCTCAAATTTTACTGTATCAGAGTGTGACCCCTAAAGCAGCAGCAGCTTCACACTTGCCCCCTTTGCAAAATGTATTCCTCTGAGTTCCCAAGTGAGCTCTGGTGGAAATTAGAATCTGCACATGCCAAGAAGAAAGCAGAAGCTTAATCAACCTGTAAGGGTTTTTTCTGTGACTTCAGATAAACCTCTCAGAAATACCCATCTGGTTAAGGGGACACAGAATGGCAGGGTCAAGTAAGCAAGCAGAGGAAACGGCGGTTCCCAAGAAGCTGGCCAGCAGAGACTAGCCGGGGCCCGGAATGGTCTGCTCCCACTTCTTCCAGGCTCTTCCCCCTCTACAGCTCCTCATCTCTCCCCAACCTTCTCTCTGGTGGTCTCATCAGGGCAGAAATCATCCTAATAAATCAAGGAATTAAAGACCAATCAAACCATCTCCCCAGGGAATTGTGAAAAGAAGCCTATCTAATAAGGAAAAACTTATCTCTAATGGCAAATTTTAGCCTCCAAGGCCCCCGTACCCAAGAGTTTTTTGGAAAGCTGGAGTTGTACCACATAGGCATACACCTGGTAAGAATATCTGGATCAATTCATCAGTATCCAGGGGTCTTGAAAAGGCTCAGTCACAGTTGTTCTAGCCCCTTGACAGCTGGGAACTGTGTAAGGGGTTGATCTCACAGTCACTTTTCTACCAGATATATCCTGCTTTCCAGCTTCTGTGAATTAAGATACACTATGTTTGCAGATTTTTCTTAAATAACATGTCCTTTGAGGTAAATAAAACTACCCTTTCATGATGCACCGCCTAAGCAGCCCAGGGCTGCTTTCCAAAAACTATAATAAAATCAGTTCCTATCCATAATCTTAGAAACTGCGAGAGCATTCATTTAATGTTTGAAAATATGAAATATGTATGGGAAAGATAAAGCTGACCTAACATGAATGTAAAATCTATTCTCTAAAAGGAAAATTGTAGTCCAAAATAGCACAGGTAAGATTCAGTAATTAAGATAGAGGTTAATAATTTCACATGTAACCAATCTGTGTTTGCTTAAAGCCAGTAGAGTAAATGTGACTTGGATGCAAAAGCAAAACATTTGTTTCTGATTAAACTGAAGATATAGCCATTAATCTTTATAACATAATCTGAAAATAAAAAATTATTTTATTTCTTTTAAAAACTTCCAGGTGTAAAGGAGAAAATTCCAGATTAAAACTTGGCTGAAATGGCAGTGGATGAAGAACAAAAACATTGGAAAAACTTTGTCATTACTTTCAGATAAAATGATGGTCCTGGCAAAAGATTTTTAAGAAAGCATTTCCTCACCATGGTAGACACTGTCAGCAAAATCTTATTCAGTACAATATTACTTTTCACACAATTCAACCAGAGCACTGTTTTCTTCTTGACTTAACAGTCTTGAATGATTGATCCAGGAGGACTGTACTGTGCAAGAACAGAACCTCAGAATAGCCATCAGAGAGTTCTTTGTTACATTAGCTCTGACCAGAATTTCTACATCCCAAGTAGTTATGAAATATGAATGGCTGACATGATGTCCTTCGTTATACATTTAAAATATTGTTTCTTAAAGGGGGATATATGAACCTCTTCTTTCAAAACTAAAGATCCCTGGGCCCTGGGCCAGCCCAAACCATAGAAATTGGAATTTCTGAAGAGTAGGACTGAAGAATTTGTACTTTTAAAGGCACTCCAGATGATTCTTATGAATATTAAATTTGAGAGCTACAAAGACTCTCTCTCTCAAAACATAAATATATATTATATATTTTTTTTTCTTTGAGATTCTTTCAGATTTCACAGAGTAATGAAATTTGTAACTCCCATTATGTCTATCACTTTGTGAAATACCAGGGGAAAAAAAACAAGTAGAATTAGTTCAAATGCACTGTAGTCATGGGTGGCTGTATGGCTGAGGATTAGGCAACTTATGTATTTGTCTGAAGTTTGGCTTCCTCATCTGAAAAATATGGATAGCAATATCTACTTCATAGGTCTGTTAGGAGAATGAAATCATATAGCACATGCAGATTAAGTCATCTTGGACACAAAATAGTAAACAGTTCCACCCTTGAATGATTATAACCACAGGAGATGTAGAACGGCTTTATCACAGATGTGATAGGTCTTTGTGACTTTGCTCAAAGAAAAATCTGATCTTAGTTATAACTCCAAACATGGCATTCTTAGCTCCAATCAACAGCCAATATTCCCAGTAAAAAGTGAATTTAGACAAGAACGCTCAGAACCGTACAACTACTTAGTATTCTAGAAGTTTGGCTAGTAATTACAGGGGAGAAAAAAAAGGAGTGTCACAAAAGAAGCCACACAGCTCAATTATCAGAAAAACAAACAGCTCGATCAAAAAATGGGCAGAAGACCTAAACAGACATTGCTCCAAAGAAGACATACAGATGACCAATAAACACATGCAAAGATGTTCAACACTGCTCATTATTAGAGAATGGCAAATAAAAACTAAAATGAGGTATCACCTCACACCAATCAGAATGGCCATCATAAAAAAAAAAAAAAACCTACAAACAATAAATTCTGGAGAGGGTGTGGAGAAAAAGGAACTCTGCTGCACTGTTGGTGGGAGTGTAAATTGATACAGCCAGTGTGGAGAACAGTATGGAGACTCCTCAACAAACCAGGAATAGAACTACCATGTGACTCGGCAATCCACTCTTGGGCATAAACCCTGAGAAAACCACAATTCCAAATGACATATGTACCCCAGTGTTCACTGAAGCACTGTTTACAATAACCAGGACATGGCAGCAACCTCGATGTCCATCAACAGATGAACATCCCTTCACCCAACAGATGAAGGGATAAAAGAAGATGTGGTACATATATACAATGGAATCTTACTCAGCCATAGAAAGGAGCAAATTTGAGTCAACTGTAGTAAGGTGGATGAACCTAAAGCCTGTTACACAGAGTGAAGTAAGTCAGAAAGAGAAAAACATATTGTATATTAACATATATGTATGAAATCTAGAAAAATAGTACTCATGAACCTATTTGCAGGGAAAGAAGAGAAATACAGATGTAGAGAATGGTCTTGAGGACACAGCACAAGAAGAAGAGGGTAGAACGAATTGAGAAAGTAGTATTGACATATATACACCATCATGTGCAAAAGAGATACCTAGTGGGAAGCTGCTATGTAATACAGGGAGCCCAGCCTGGCACTCTGAGACGACCTAGAACAGTGGGATGGAGGGGGGAGGGAGGGGATATACATATAATTATGACTGACTTGCATTGTTTTACAGCAGAAACCAACACAACATTGTAAAGCAATTATCCTCCAACTTGAAAAAAAAAGCCACAAAAATATTATTTGAATGACATGATTCCTAGAAAAGTCATATCAAATAACAACATCTATTAGTATAAATAGGACAGTTTGGTAAGACAACCAGTTATAAAAGAGACAAAGACCTTCCTCCATATATGATGCAGATTTTAATAATAGCAAATTTTATACATAATGGGAAAATATTCTATTCCCAAACCACAACAAAAACATAAAATACACAGGAATTAATTTAAAAGGAAATACGCATGCATGCTAAGTCACTTTAGTCATGTCCGATTCTGTGTGACCCTGTGGACTGTAACCGGCCAGGCTCTTCTGTCCATGGGATTCTCTCCATGCAAGAATACTAGAACGGGTTGCTATGCCCTCCTTCAGGGGATCTTCCTGACCCAGGGATCAAACCTGCGTCTCTTACATCTCCTGCATTGGCTGGCAGATTTCTGACCACTAATACCACCTGAGAAGCCCCAGAAGGAAATATATAGGACCTGCATTTTTTTCCAATTGTGTGGGGTTTTTTCTACAATATTTTTAAAAATCAGGCTTGGAAAAACAAAACAAAATTTCACTGAAATATGTAAAATATTTGCTAAATAGACATAAATTAGCTTATTGAATGAGAAAAGTCAACATTGTAATGATGTCAACTCATTCTACAATAATTTATGTTTAATTCAAATTCTGGAGAAGGAAATGGCAACCCACTCCAGTATTTTTGCCTGGAGAATTCCATGGACAAAGGAGACCGGCAGGGTACAGCCCATGAGGTTGCAAAGAGTCATACACAACTGAGCAACTATCACTCATTTAATTCAAATTTCAAATATGAAAAGTTCTTGAAATTTGAAAAAATTATTCAAAAGTTAATGAGATGTGTTAGCTAAGAAAATAAAAAAGAGAAATAACAAAGAAGGCACTTTCACTGCCAGAAAATAAGATATATTTAAAACTATAATAATTTGAGCAATATGGCATTAGTAATAGGAGAGATAGCGAGCTCAGTGAGATGGAATAAAAAGTCTAGAAACTAACAAGAATGTAGGAGTAATCATACATGATAATTCATCATAAAGGTGGTGTTGGTGTTTCAAATATATAGGAAAATAAGAGATCAGGATATTTAATATTATTATCTTAGTATCTTACCTCACTCTATTTACCAAAATTAATTCCATGTAGGTTACACAGTTTAAAATTTTTAAATGAAATAAGTAGAGAGTAAAGTCCAGAATGAAAATATGGTGATATTTACAGAATACTGGAATAAGTAAGGACTTTCCATGCATTATATCATGGTAGAAGCTAGAAAGGAAAAAAATTGATAAATTTGATTTATAGAATTTCATAGATAAAAAACCATATGTCAGTTTTTTAAAAATAAGGGACACTATTTGCAACACACATAATAAAGGGTCAATATTCTTATAATATAAATAGTATCTTAAGTAATTATAATAACATACTTATTTAGTAATTGTTATGTGCCATGGTTTTAAGAGCTTTCCATATATTAATTTATTTAATCCTTACACAACCATCTGGGATCAACATGAATCTTCATTTTACAGAGGAGAAAACTGATGCACAGAGAGGCTAAGTAACTTACCAGGGTTACACAGCCAGTGAGAGAGGTAGAATGGGATACAGGCTCAGGCAGTCTGGCTCCAGACTAATAACCACTGCCTGACAAAGGTCCATATCATCAAAGCTATGGCTTTCCCATTAGTCAAATATGGATATGAGAGTTGGACCATAAAGAAGGCTGAGTGCTGAACTTTGCTTTCAAACTGTGGTGTTGGAGAAGACTCTTGACAGTCCCTTGGACTGCAAGGAGATCAAACCAGTCTCTCCTATAGGAAATCAACCCTGAATATTCATTGGAAGGACTGATGCTGAGCTGAAGCTCCAATCCTTTGGCCACCTGATGCAAAGAGCTGACTCATTGGAAAAGACCCTGATGCTGGGAAAGATTGAAGGCAAAAGGAGAAGGGGATGGCTGAGGATGAGATGGTTAGATAGCATCACCAACTTAATGGATATAAATTTGAGCAAACTCTGGGAGGTAGTGGAGAATAGAGGAGCCTGGGCATGCTGCAGTCCATGGGGTGGCAAAGAGTCAGATACAACATGGTGACTGAACAACAACAAACAACATGTTGCCAGGGAGTTAGTGGAGTTTATTTATCAACACAAAGAAATAATAGAAAGATGAACAAAACAAAGGAGCAAAGATCCAAAAAAGCAAATCACAAAAAAATATAGCTGACCATGAAATATATATATATTCAGACTTATAATCAAAGAAATGTCACAGTAAATATTGAGATACTATTTATACTTATCAAATTGAAAAATATTAAAGAGTTAAGTACCTGCTACTGAGCACAGTCTTAACAATGAACATTTCCAAATACTGCTGGTGAGAGAGCAAACCAGTATCACCTTTATTAAGGTGGATGCAGTAATATTTATCAAAAGCCTTAAAATGTACATGACCTTTGATGCTACAATTTCACTTCTAGAATTTCATTCTAAAGAAAATGTCAAGTGAGCATAAAGAGGTCTGTGCAATCATGTGCATGGCAATATATATGATAGAAAAAATGGAAATAATCTATGTCCATAAAATTGAACTAATAAAATCTATTAATAAAAAACTGTACAGGAAGCACAGTTATTCTGTAATATAAATTAAATTACATATATATGTATGTGTATATATTCTAAAACACTAATAATGATGACTTCTGGATAGTAAAATTATGAATCATTTCTCCCTTATGCTTTTTGGTGTATTCCAAATTTTCTCTATTGAATATGTTCTGTAAATAAGAGAGACAACTCTCATTCTTAAGAAAAAAGGGGAAGAAATCATAAAATAACTTTTCCAGTCAAGGGGAATGTACAGAATGCAGTGTCAGATTATCAGAGGAAAACAGTATAGCACAAAACAAGGCCATCTATAAAGAGAGAAGGAGAAGTTATTTCTCAGTAAAAAGTGACAAGCAATAGGCTTAGCATATACTCCTTTGATAGTGGACAATGTAGAAAGAACTTTGAAAGAGCACAAAAACAGAGCATGAGAATAAGATCCTTCATTCAAGATCTTGGTCACCCTTACCATGACTGGCATAGCAGAAGAATACAGAGATCTAAGCCCAAATGGAAGGAAGGGACTACTTCCCATATCTGTCCTCAGATATGGAACTAGGTTCACCATTGCCTTCAGGCAGGAGGAAGGAAAGTTGGGCTCAGTACCTTTGACAACATGTTGTACATAATTATGCTGGAGTTAACTGCATAGTAAATTATATCAAGCTCTAATTCCATGGTCTATGAGCCTTCGGTCTCAATAGGCCTTTCATCTGTCTTCAGAGGGGTTAGAGGCAGAGGTTCCTCCGTGTGCCTGGACGGCTTCTCTCTGCCAGATTTCCCTCCAAAACTCTGGTGCCTAGAATTCTGGCAGAACTTCAGAGAACACTGTTGTAACAATGAATTATTCAAGTTGGGACTGTTCCCTGAGAAAAAGGATTCTGGCACAATGCAGGAACTCATAAATTGTGTTGAATTTGTATTCTAAGCCCTAGAAACAGGTTTATTACTGGTGTCTGAAGCTGAAGTTTGGAGGCTGGAAGCAGGAGAGAAAATAATGAAGCGTTTCAGCAAAGGCAAAACAACACCACCACTTTCACTTTCTACCACAAGTTACATGAAAGTAACTACATGCTCAGCTGCAAATATCACCCGTAAAAGAAAATAATTTTGGTGTCATATGGAAAGAGAAGTCAGAAAGGAGTTTTGAAATTATTCAAGGATTCAAGCATGTAGAGAAAAAAAAATGTATCACAGAGGAAGAAGCCAAGATAGAAGTGATATAAAAAGCAAGTGGAAGGTTGTTAGATTAGGAATCTGCTATCTCTGCATATCTATAAGGGATGGAAGATGAAATGATCGTAGCTAAATGAAGCAAGAACTTTCTGACGTATAGGAGGGTTTGGCTCTCACATAGTCTTCTGAGGATGGTCATAGAGTCCTCCCTCCCTGAGTGATGTTTAAGAGCAAGAGGATGCAAAAAGTCTGGGGTGGCTGAGGAGAAACCTCCCTAGTGACAAAGACATGTACTTTCTGACATTACCTGGGGCTTTTGGTTCTGTATGGAGAGAACCAAAGATAAGAAAAATAAGTGGAGGGAATTCCCTGGTGGTCCAGTGGTTAAGACTCCCTGCTTCCACTGCAGGGGGCACAGGTTGGATCCCTAGTTGGGAAACAAAGATCCCACATGCTGCACAGCATGGCCAACATAAATAAAAAGTTTTAAAAGATACCTACATTAGAAAAAGTAAGTGGAGAGACAATTATTTTTAGACTTTAAGCTAATAACTCTCTGTGTTGATTCACACCTTACATACCTCTATCACATACCTCCCCACCCTCAACACATTTTTCTTCCTCATTTTTATGCAAATAGTTTACTATTAAATTGGGGGAAAGAGAAGTTATTTAGTTAAATTACCACTAGTTGCTGCTATATCAGAAACAACTGTTTTTCCAGGCAGAATAATGATAACTATTAACCTGTGTATGTCCTTCTAAAGGAATTCAATAGACCATGCATATATCCAAGGGTTGGAACTCTGTCTTCATAGCAGCCTGTGCTCTTGAGGGCTGTCTTCTGGAGAGCAAAGGGTTAGAATAATATGGAGGAAGAAAACCATTTCATAGTTTGTTTGTTTTTTTAAAACACCACTCCAGTATTCTCGCCTGGAGAATACCATGGATGGAGGAGCCTGGTGGGCTACAGTCCACCAGGTCACAAAGGGTTGGACACGACTGAGCGACTTCACTTCACTCACTTCATGTATATGTAAATATTCAGACTGAATGACAATACTTTTATACGGGTAGCATTGAGAAAAAATTATGGAAACAGAACTCAAGTTAAATAAAGAAAGCAGAAAAGAGGTAGCACAGATTAAAAAAAAAAAAGTCTATCTTATTCTTACCACAAAATTACTTTCTCCCTCAAAACAATCTTTTACTATTCTAATAATTAGCCACAATTTTAGCAAAGTTGGTTGGTTGCTTTTGTTTCTGGGATACATGTGGTTCTAGTATTTAAATGGCTGTTTGTTGTTTTTTTTTGCCAAATATGAAATGTCATCAACAGAGACATTCTCACCTGTCTCCTCATCAGATACTTGTGGATTGATTCTTCTTTTAGGGGGACAAACATCTTTCCCATGTACAATAGCCCTCAGAATCCATCTAGAAAGTCCCTATCCACTCTTATAAATCATGTAGAAAAAGACACAACACCAGACAAAAATGACCAAAGAACATCAGAGTGAAAACACTGGTCAATAAAACATACACATGATGCTCAACATCACAAATAATAAAAAAGAGAATAAGGTCTAAGAAATTGGATAATTTTCATTTTGATCAAAGTGTGGGGACACTGGTATCGTTAGTGGAAGTATACGCTAGTATAAATTCTCAGAAGAGAAATTTGATGCCTACCAAAACTTTAAAGTGCACATTCTCTTTGCCCAAGAAGCCCACTTCTGGATATTCACCTTGCAGATATAATATGGCAAAGATCTACATTTATAATTTTCACTAAAGTGATGTCTGAAATAGCAAAAAACCAAACTCTAGTAACAACTTAAGCATCTGTTAAAAAAAAAAAAAAAAGACTAATTATAGCAATTACTGTAAATTCTTATAGTGAACTATTACACAATTCCTAAAGATCAGATAAACAAATATTTAAAAAGGAAACTAGCCAAATAAATGGTTTAGTTAAATTGTATTTAACAGTCATACATGCACTCATTTTAAAAGCCAAATTATAAAAAAAAATAGAAAAAAAAAAAAAAAAGCCAAATTATAATAAAAAGCTTAAAATCAATAACAGTAATTTCCTGTTCCACACCTCCCCAGTTTCCAAAGTTCCTTCTCCAGAGACAATCACTTCTCACTGTCTTAGTTGATTCTTCTGACATTGACACATTATCTTATTTCTAAACCAGTGCTCCCCACCAGAAATATAATGCAAGTCACATGTGTAATTTTAAATTCCTGTAGCCACACTTTTTAAAAAGTTAATAAAAATAAATGAAATTAATTTTAACAACATCTTTTAACTCAATATATTCAAAATATATAGCTGAGCTATTTCAAATCCTAAAAGATGGTGCTGTTAAAGTGTTACACTCAATAGGTCAGCAAATTTGGAAAATTCAACAGTGGCCACAGGACTGGAAAAGATCAGTTTTCATTCCAATCCCAAAGAAAGGCAATGCCAAAGAATGTTCAAACTACCACACAAGCGCACTCATTTCACAGGCTAGCAAAGTAATTCTCCAAGCTGCTTAAACAGTATGTGAACTGAGAACTTCCAGATGTTCAAGCTGGATTTAGAAAATGCAGAGGAACAAGAGATTAAATTATCAACATTTGTTGGATCATAGAAAAAGCAAGAGAATATCAGAAAAATACCTACTTCTACTTCATTGACTACACCAAAGCCCCTTTGACTGTGTGGATCACAACAAACTGTGGAAAATTCTTTTTTTTTTTTTTTTTTTCATTTATTTTTATTAGTTGGAGGCTAATTACTTTACAATATTGTAGTGGTTTTTGCCATACATTGACATGAATCAGCCATGGATTTACATGTGTTCCCCATCCCGATCCCCCCTCCCACCTCCCTCCCCATCCCATCCCATCCCTCTGGGTCTTCCCAATGCACCAGCCCTGAGCACCCGTCTCATGCATCCAACCTGGGCTGGTGGTCTGTTTCACCCTTGATAGTATACTTGTTTCAATGCTATTCTCTCAGAACATCCCACCCTCGCCTTTTCCCACAGAGTCCAAAAGTCTGTTCTGTACATCTGTGTCTCTTTTTCTGTTTTGCATATTGGGTTATTATTACCATCTTTTTACATTCCATATATATGCATTAGTATACTGTGTTGGTCTTTATCTTTCCGGCTTACTTCACTCTGTATAATGGGCTCCAGTTTCATCCATCTCATTAGAACTGATTCAAGTGAATTCTTTTTAATGGCTGAGTAATATTCCATGGTGTATATGTACCACAGCTTCCTTATCCATTCGTCTGCTGAAGGACATCTAGGTTGCTTCCATGTCCTGGCTATTATAAACAGTGCTGCGATGAACATTGGGGTGCATGTGTCTCTTTCAGATTTGGTTTCCTCAGTGTGTATGCCCAGGAGTGGGATTGCTGGGTCATATGGCAGTTCTATTTCCAGTTTTTTAAGGAATCTCCACACTGTTCTCCATAGTGGCTGTACTTCAAACTGTGGAAAATTCTTAAAGAGATGGGAATACCAGACCACCATACCTGCCTCCCAAGAAACACATACAGGTCAAGAAACAACAGTTAGAACTGGGCATGGAACAGCAGACTGGTTCAAAATTGGGAAAGGAGTACATCAAGGCTGTATATTGTTACCCTGCTTATTTAACTGACATGCAGAGTACATCATGGGAAATCCAAGGCTGGATGAAGCATAAGCTGGAATCAAGATTGCCAGGAGAAATATCAACAACCACAGATATGCAGATGACACCACCCTTACGGCAGAAAGCGAAGAACTAAAGAGCCTCTTGATGAAAGTGAAAGAGGAGAGTGAAAAAGTTGACTTAAAACTCAATATTCAAAAAATGAAGATCACAGCATCCAGTCCCATCATTTCATGGCAAACAGATGGGGAAACAATGGAAACAGTGACAAGCCTTTATTTTCTTGAGTTCCAAAATCACTGCAGATGATGACTGCAGCCATGAAATTAAAAGATGCTTGCTCCTTGGAAGAAAAGCTATGACAAACCTAGACAGCGAATTAAAAAGCAAAGATATCACTTTGCTGACAAAGGTCCAGCTAGTCAAAGCTATGGTTTTTCCAGTAGTCATGTATGGACATGAGAGTTGGACCACAAAGGAGGCTGAGTGTTGAAGAATTGTTGCTTTTTGAACTATGGTGTTGGAGAAGACTCTTGAGAGTTCCTTGGACTGCAAGGAGATCAAACCAGTCAATCCTAAAGCTAAACAAGCCCGAATATTCACTGGAAGGACTGATGCTGAAGTTGAAGCTCCAATATTTTGGCCACCTGATGTGAAGAGTTGACAGGAAAGACTCTGATGATGGGAAAGATTAAGGGCAGGAGGAGAAGGGGACAACAGAGGATAAGATTGTTGGACGGCATCACCAACTCAATGGACATGAGTTTGAGCAAGCTCCAGGAGATGGTAAAGGACAGGGAGGCCTGGTGTCCATGGGGTCACAAAGAGTCGAACACAACTGAGCAACTAAAGAGCAACAACAGCAATTCAAAATATTATCATTGCAATATGTAATCAATATAAAAATTCTTAATGAGATATTTTACATTCCTTTTTTGTACCAAGTCTTCGGAATCCAGCCTGTGGCTCACACTTAACAGCATATCTCAATTTGTGTAAGTCACATTTCCAGCGCTTAACAGCCACATGTGGCTGGTGACCATCATATCGGATAGCATGGCTTTATACAATCAAAGACACTGGTGTATTTTGACTCATTAATGACTTCCTACTATGGGCAGATGAATGTCTACATCTTCTAATAATGTGCTTTCTCTCTCACAACTTCACTCACATCATACTTTTTGACTGACTAAATATTCAATATTAATATTACATACCTACAAAAACATTAATTCCAGTCAAGCACTATAATGTGCTGTGATATGCTTCCTATCTTTTTTTTTTAATCTTTTTCCTTAATAATCACCTTGTTTCTTATTATCTTGATTATCTTTATAACTACTATACTAACTCTTCCACACTGCCCAAAAGCCTTTCAGTACAATGTTCTACTGGTCAGTCCCAGCAGGGAATCTATCAGTTCACAATGGTCTCCCATCTTTTACTTTCTTACTTTATACTTCATTTTGGTAACTCATCTTCTCGTAGTTTTATACAGTTTAAAAAAAAACTAGTACAATGTTCAGACCACCTAAAGCAATCTTCAGATTCAGTGCAATCCCTATCAAATCCCAACAGCATTTTTTGCAAAAGTGCAAAAATTTATCCTAAAACATATAGAATCTCAAAGGACCTTGAATAGCCAAAATAATGTTTTTTAAAAAGAACAAATTCAGAGGACTCACACATTCTGATTTCAAAAGATATTATAAAGCTACAGTAATCAAAAAAATATGGTGCTCACACAGATATACAGATCAATGAAACAGAATAGAGAGCCCAAAAACAAATTCCAAATGATCTTTTACAATAGTACAAAGACCACTGAATGAGGAAAGGACAATTACTTCTGCAAATGGTGCTGGGAAAACTGGATATCCACATTCAAAAGAGTGAAGATGGATTCTTATATATATACTATATGGCAAGGGACCTGAATAGACATTTTACAAAGATGATATACAAATGGTCCAGATGAAAAGATGCTCAACATCACTAATCACCAGAGAAATGTAAATAAAAAACACAATGAGATATCACTTCATACCCATTAGGATGGCTACTAGAAAGAAGAAAGAGAGAGAGAAAGGAGGGAGAGAGAAAAAAAGAAAAGGAGAGAGAAGGAAGGAAATAACAAGAGTCAGCAAGGATATGGAGAAATTAGAACCTTGTGCACTCTTTGGTATTGTAAAATGGGATGGAAAGTAATATGGCACTTCCTCAAAAAATTAAAAATCTAGAACTACTATATGATCCAGAAGTCCCACTTCTAAGCATATATCACAAAGAATTGAAAGCACAGTCGCAAAGAAATATTTGTATTTCAATGTTTATAGCAAACTATTCATATGAGTCAAGAAATGGAAGCCACTCAAATGTGGATCAACAAATGAATGAATAAACCAAATATGGTATAAACATACAATAGAATAGTATTCAGTCTTAAGGAAGGACATCTTGTCACATGCTACAACATGGATGAACTTTGAGAACATTAAGATAAATAATCAAAGCCAGGCACAAAAGAAAAATACTCTGGTTTCACTTACATGAGGTCCCAAAAGTGGTTGAATTAGTAGAAACAGAAAGTAGAATAGTGGGGGAAGGTGGGTAGGGGAGTGGTTGTTTAACGAGTACGGACTTTCAGTTTTGTAACATGAAAACATTGTGGAGCTCTATTTCACAACAGTGTGAAATACTTAACATTACTGAACTGTATACTTTAAAATGGCCAAGATGGTAAATTTTTGTTACATGACTTTTACCATGATAATATATATATGTGTGTGTGTAAATATATATTAATTATATATAATTTATATATATATTTATTATATATATTTATTTGCATTTATATATATATACACCTATAACTCTTTTTTAAGGACTGGTACAAAAGCAGAAGACTTGGTGAGGACAGCTCTCAAGCCATCTCCTGCATCATGCTATTCCAGTCTTTACTGATTGCCCTCTACATCTCAAGCATAATTGTAATCCTGGGAACTCCCTTCACCACTTTCCAGGAGATTCCCTTCCCTTCTCCACAGTGATGGATTGTCTGTATTCCATATCTTCCTCTTTCTTGGTTTATTTACTAATTAATATGGAGTGATCCTTGAGAAGCTTCCTGAGAAGGGGGACTTTTTGCAGTTTTTTAACATTCGCCTCTCTGAAAGTATCTTTTTTTCACCTTCTCACTTGACTCATAGTTTGACTTGCTATAGAAACCTAGGTTGAAAACAAATGTTCTTCATATTATCGCAAGTACTGTCCATGGCTTTCTAGCTTCCAGTGTTTCTGTTGAGAAGTTCAAAGCCCTTTGATTGCTAATCATTTGTACGTGACCTAATTTTTTTCTCTCTGGGAGCTTGCAGAATCTTCCAAATTCCCAAGGTAATGAAATTTCACAATTATGCTGAAGGTATTTTTTCATCCATTGCACTGGGAAATCACTAGGTCCCTTTAATCTCAAAAATCATGTCCTTTAGTTGTGAGAACTTTTCTCCCCTCCATGGTCTCTGCTCTCTCTTTCTGGAACTTTTATTGTTGGGTTGTTGTATCTCCTGGACTCATCCTCTAGTTTCCTTCTCTTTATTTTCAACTCTGCTTTTTACTCTACTTTCTAGGAGTTTCCTCAACATTTTATCCACCCCTTTTTTTGAGTTTTTCATTTCTGATATGTTTCCAACATCCAGGGATTATCTTCGTTTCCAAGCATTACCATCCTGTTCTTCTACAGAAGGAATGTTTTCCCTGAGGATATTAATGTCAGGTTTTCTTCTAAACTGCACAACCTATTTCTCACAAGTTGCTTTTCTGTTTATTTTGAACATTCTCATGTGAAATACTGTCCTCACAAGGCTGCTTGTCTGCTCATGTTTAAAAGCAGGTGGAGAAAGCGTTAAGGATCAGAAGCTTTAAGCTTGAGCATGGGCTTACTCGAGGACTTTGAGCTTCACTGCAAAGTGATCTGGGCAATACAGTGTCTGTATCTTTAAGTCTTTCTGCTTTGCACAGATACGATTCCCTTCAGTATACTCTTGGAGAATAAAGGCCTGACTGCTCAGCACAGCTCTGGGAGCCAAGTGGGAAAAAATTCTTCAGTACACATGTGTATTATTATGTGTTTCGTTATTATGTGTTTAAGCCCAATTTTCAGTACAGCACCCGTGCCCTCACCTGTACCTTGTGTTTCCAGCCCAAATAACCTGATCCTTACATCTTACTCCCCTCTTCTCTTCACCCTAGGTGATGAGAATGCTCTTGGTTCCAGTTGTCAGATGCTGAGCCTTTTAGCACCCCAGGTTAGAATAGGTGGCTCTCAGCTTCCTCCATGGCCAGCATAGCATTCAGCTTTCCTGGGTCTCTGCATCAGCTGTCACTGTTCCACCTGTACTTCTGCTTCCAAAATGTTAAGAGTTTTTGATTTGTCTTCTATTTGCTCCATCTTTATAAATTTTTGCCTTAAAAGAACATCCCTTTCCATAGTTTTAGTGAAGAGTTTTGGAAGGCAGAAAAATTATGTGTTCAATCTACCATACTAATTCAGATGTCTCCAAAACAAATCTACCTTTAAAAAGAAAAGGAATTTAAAACATACAGTACATTCCCATTTATATGCAAGGGAAAAAAGGTGAGACTATATGCAGGCTGAGAGATACACAGAAGATTTCTGAATGAGGGTACTCTTACTGTCCACTTTGTGCCCTATGCACTAGGTCCTATGCATGCAGACAGAAGTCACCAAAAGAGATTCCTGCTCCCACAGAAGTCTAGTAGAAATGATACAAGTCAGCTTAAAAACAAACAAAAAAGATACAAAAAAGCAAATTATAACACATGTGATAAGGCGCATAAGGAAAAATGTGGTAAAAGTTACAATAGAAGACCTATCTCAGGAATAATTCTCAGCTGGGGCCAGAATTCAGTGGTTACACAACAAAAGGTCCTCAGAAAAAGCTTCCTCTTTGTCAACACTTGAAGTCTGTCATAGACGCTTCTATTACGATCGCATTTTTTTAAGTGTGACAGACCATTGGAGTTTCTTAATAAACAAGCAGACAGATTCCAAAGGACCTGTGCCTTAGGGAAAAGAAGAGCTATGTGTGTTATTTCTTCCCTCAAATAAAACGTGTGTATTTGTTCTCTACAAGAATGAAAGAATGGCTAACATTTACTAAAGCACTAAATGGAAAGTGCTTATCTCAGATAATCTCTAATCAAATAATCCCTAGCTTCACAATGTCAACTTTGGTTCTTGGGGAAACTCCCGATTGCCCCAGGGAAGATCTCAGAATGATGAGTCTCTGCCTCAAGCCAATCCTTTGTTTGACCTGATGAACATAAACTTGGTGAAGTGTCCTACACTCCAGAGCCCAACCATATACCAATCTTAGATCTTCTCTGGGTGTAAATAATAGTCTAAAGCAACTTGTAATCATGATTTGTAATAGTATAAGACCTGTGATACACCAGTCAGGATGGCTGCTATCCAAAAGTCTACAAGCAATAAATTCTGGAGAGGGTGTGGAGAAAAGGGAACCCTCTTACACTGTTGGTGGGAATGCAAACTAGTACAGCCGCTATGGAGAACAGTGTGGAGATTCCTTAAAAAACTGGAAATAGAACTGCCATATGACCCAGCAATCCCACTCCTGGGCATACACACTGAGGAAACCAGATCTGAAAGAGACACATGCACCCCAATGTTCATCGCAGCACTGTTTATAATTGCCAGGACATGGAAGCAACCTAGATGCCCTTCAGCAGACGAATGGATAAGGAAGCTATGGTACATATACACCATGGAATATTACTCAGCCATTAAAAAGAATTCACTTGAATCAGTTCTAATGAGATGGATGAAACTGGAGCCCATTATACAGAGTGAAGTAAGCCGGAAAGATAAAGACCAACACAGTATACTAATGCATATATATGGAATGTAAAAAGATGGTAATAATAACCCAATATGCAAAACAGAAAAAGAGACACAGATGTACAGAACAGACTTTTGGACTCTGTGGGAAAAGGCGAGGGTGGGATGTTCTGAGAGAATAGCATTGAACAAGTATACTATCAAGGGTGAAACAGACCACCAGCCAGGTTGGATGCATGAGACGGGTGCTCAGGGCTGGTGCATTGGGAAGACCCAGAGGGATGGGATGGGATGGGGAGGGAGGCGGGAGAGGGGATTGGGATGGGGAACACATGTAAATCCATGGCTTATTCATGTCAATGTATGGCAAAAACCACTACAATATTGTAAAGTAATTAGCCTCCAACTAATAAAAATAAATGAAAAAAACAAACAAACAAAAGACCTGTGATATACCCATCTGAATGCAGAGAATACAAGGAGAATACAAGGAGAGATAAGAAAGCCTTCCTAAGTGAACAATACAAAGAAATAGAGGGAAATAATAGAATTTTTGGAATAAAGGAAATAGAATAGAGGAAAAAATAAAGTGGGAAAAACTAGAAATCACTTCAAGAAAATTAGAGATACCAAGGGAACATTTCATGCAAAGACGGGCATCATAAAGGACAGAAATGGTATGGATCTAACAGAAGCAGAAGCTGTTAAGAAGAGGTGGCAAGAATACACAGAACTATACAAAAAGATCTCAATGACCCGGACAACCACAATGGTGTGACCACTCACCTAGAACCAGATATCCTGAAGTGCAAAGTCAAGTGGGCCTTAAGAAGCATCACTATGAGCAAAGCTAGTGGAGGTGATGGAATTCTAGTTGAGCTATTTCAAATCCTAAAAGAGGATGCTGTTAAAGTGTTGCACTCAATATGCCAGCAAATTTGAAAAACTCAGCAGTGGCCACAGGAATAGAAAAGGACAGTTTTCATTCCAATACCAAAGAAGGGGAATGCCAAAGAATGTTCAAACTACCACACAATTGTACTCATATCAACGTGCTAGCAAGGTAATGCTCAAAATCCTCCTGTTGAAGCTAGGCTTCAACAGTATGTGAATCAAGATGTATAAGCTGGATTTAGAAAAGGTAGAGGAACCAGAGATTAAATTGCCAACATCCATCGAATCATAGAAAAAGCAAGAGAATTCCAGAAAAATATCTGCTTCATTGACTACACAAAAGCCTCTGACTACGTGGATCACAACAAACTGCAGAAAATTCTTAGAGACAGGAATACCAGACCACCTTATCTGCCTCCCAAAAAACTTGTATATAGGTCAAGAAGCAACAGTTAGAACCAGACATGGAACAACAGACTGGTTCAAAATTGGGACAGGAGTACATCAAGGCTGTATATTGTCACCTTGCTTATTAAGTTATATGTACAGTACATCATGCAAAATGCCAGGCTGGATGAAGCACAAGCTGAAATCAAGATTGCCAGAAGACATATCAATAAGCTCAGATATGCAGATGACACCACCCTTATGACAGAAAGGAAAGAGGAATTAAAGAGCCTCTTGATGAAAGTGAAAAAGGAGAGTGAAAAAGCGGGCTTAAAACTTAACATTCAAAAAACTTAGATTGTGGCATTGGGTCCCATCACTTCATGGCAAATAGATGGGGAAACAAAGGAAACAGTGACAGACTTTATTTTCTTGGGCTCCAAAATCACTGCAGATGGTGACTGCAGCCATGAAATTAAAAGACGCTTGCTCCTTGGAAGAAAAGTTATTTCAAACCTAGAGAGCATATTAAAAAGCAGAGACATTACTTTGTTGACAAAGCTCCATATAGTCAAAGATATGTTTTTTCCAGTTGTCATGTATGGATGTGAGACTTGGGCAATAAAGAAGGCTGAGTGTCGAAGAATTGATGCTTTCAAACTGTGGTGTTGGAGAAGACTCTTGAGAGTCTGCTGGACTGCAAGGAGGGCAAACCAGTCAATCCTAAAGGAAGTCAACCCTGAATATTCATTGGAAGGACTGATGCTGAAGCTGAAGCCCCAGTACTTTGGCCACCTGATACACAGAGCCAACTCATTGGAAAAGACCCTGATGTTGGGAAAGATTGAAGGCAGGAAGAGAAGGGTATGACAGAAGATGAGATGGTTGGATGGCATTGCCAACTCAATGAACATGAGTTTGAGCAAACTCCAGGAGTTTAATGAAGGGCAGGAAGCCTAACATGCTGCGGTCTGGGGTTGCACAGTCGGACATGACTGAGGGACTGAACGACCACAAGACCCTTGAGATGATCAATCAAAAAGTCTCAGAGAGCAGCTTAATATCATTATTCCCACAGGTAAAGTAATTCAGTGGACTATGAATAGCCATAGATCTCCATCTTATTTTTCTTGAGTTACCCAGGGCTCAAGCTTGAAGGCAAACCATGATAGCCTGTGGCCTCCAGTCTGATTCTGTCCCTAGCTTTCACGGTCAAAGGGACTTCCCCAGCTGCTCAGTAAAAGAAAGAGAGGAAGGGTAATTTACAAGTACTTCCCTTCCCTACAGTCACAAGGTCCCTGTTATTTAATACTTGAGACATACTACAAAGTCTCAATGAAGATGGCTGAGATCAAATGTACAGGCTACCTTACATTAAAGAGAACATAAAAGACATACATGTGTATGTACATGTGCCCAACTAAATGTAAGTATGTGAGAGATAGGCCTTTGATGACTGGAGCCAGATGAGACAAATCAAGAGGAAATTTAAGGAAAAGCTGACTATAAGTTTCATTCATTTATTGTTGCTTAGTCACTACGTCATGTCCGACTCTTTTGAGACCCCATGGACTGTCTAGTTGGTCCTTGAGATTTCCCAGACAAGAATACTGGAGTGGGTTGCTGTGTCGTCCTCCAGAGGATCTTCCCGACCTAGGGATCGAACCCATATCTCCTGCATTGCAGGGGGATTCTTTACCACTGAGCCACCATTCATTAAACAAATTTTTATTGAGGACCTGTTGTGTGCCAGGTACTGTGCTAGACACTGGGGTAACAATAGTAAACAAAATCAGTCATTTTATCTTCTCACACAGACTATGCAATAAGTCGGGGGGGGGGACTGAAATTACTCAAGTAATTCTACCAAGGAGTATATTAATTAGAGACTGATAAACACACATGGGGCCGGGGGCGGGGTGGAGGGGGAAGCAGGGGATGTGGAGAGGAATGGTTCAGGAATGCCTATAACTGGAAGTAGTTCGGAAAGGTTTTCTTGGGAAAGGGAGCCTTGGGCTAAGATCTAAAGGTTCAGTAGGAACTGACTGAACAGGAAAAGAAGAAATTAAAATTATATATAACCTCTTCCAGGCAAAAGAGCTGCATGTGAAAAGGCCCTGTGGTAAGGAGGAACTGATACACTCAGGAAACTGGAAGGAGCACAGAGAGGAGAATGGCATAAGGTAAGCCTGAATAACCAGAGCTTGCAGGGCACTGGAGGTCACGTCATGTTGCACCTCCAACCCAATAGCCCTGGAGAGTCACTGAAGGTTTTTAACCAAGTGGTAGAGAGAGAACAGAATCACATTGTGAAAAGTTGTCTGAGACCACACAGAAAATTATGGTCCAGGTGAAAGATGGTGGAAATCTGGACTAGAATGATAGCAGTAGAGAAAGAGACAGTAGTAAATAAATCTGAAAGTTATTTACAAAGGAAAACTGACAGGACCTCCAAAAGATTACATATGGGATGATGTAAAAAAGGTACCTCCATTGAATCCCAGATTTTACCTGGAGCTTGAAGAAGGGAGCAACACTGGCAAGAACTGGGAGGAAAGAGAAGCAGGTAAGGAGGTACACTTTGGAGCCAAATGGGTGGGTCTGTATTTCTGAAGAGTATCGTTTGAGTTGATTTATGGCAGGAGACAACAGGAGAAGAGACCTATCCCCTCACCCCTCATTTAATAGACAAAATGCTGGACCAGCAGTCAGGAAACTCTGGATCCATTCTTTACTTTGCCACCCGTTAGTCGTGTGATCTTAGGCAACTTACTCAACCTCTCCAGATTTCAGTTCCCTGAAAAGTCCTCACCCTTTCCTCCCATATCAGAATCTCTGGAAATTCTTATTAAAATGCACATTTATAGACATTGTTCTCTGTTGAACTATGAGCAAGCACAGAATAAAAGAGTACCCTAAGGTCCTACAGATAGTAAGAGCCCGAATGAAAGCTAACTTCAGGTCTGACTCACTCTTAAACTAAGAGATGAGTAATGAAAGAGAGAGGGAAGAAGGTCCAAAGCAACAGTATCACCAGTGAGAGGGCCTAATGTAATAGGGCCAGGTTTGGGGGAAAGCTGTAGCTATCCTCCCATCCCCTGGTGGGACAGTGCTGCAGTTAAGTTTCATTATTGCATCATTTCCTCTATTGACCCAGGGCAGGCACCACCGCACCCTCAACTGGAGACACACATAAGACTATGACATTTTACAAAATAATCCTTTAAAAAAGCCTAAAATTTCCCTTTGAAACCCACTGGAAGAACCAAATCTACCTCATCTCTACCCTGAAGCAAATTTTCAACCCAGATACCAATAATAATTTTTAAAGAATTTCAGAATATTGACACTACAAAAACCATGACAAACATATAACTGAATTTCTGAAAAAAAAGGTTGACATAGGATGCTGTCATATGACTTATGAGATGCTTTCAAGAGAGTCATGTGAAATTAAAGCAAATTCTTCAAAAGCATCAAACTCCCAGAAAGAAATTATTTCATTAGAACTGATTTTTTTGAAAGTATCCATGTAGGACTTCTCTGGTGACCCAGTGGTTAAGAATCTGCCTGCCAGTGCAGAGGACCTGGGTTTGGTTCCTGGTCCAGGAAGATCCCAAATCCTGTAGAGCAAATAAGTCTGTGTGCCACAACTACTGAGTCTGAGCTCTAGAGCCCATGCGCTGCAACTACTGAAGCCCACATCTGTAGAGCCCATGCTCTGCCACAAAAATAAAAAAGCTACCTTTCCGAGAAGCCTCAGCTTTGCAACAAAGAGTAGCTAGCTCCCACTTGCCACAACTGGAGAACATCACCACAGCAACAAAGACTCAGTGTAGCCAAAAATAAATAAATAAAATTGTAAAGTATATATATATATACAAACCCATGTAAATTATCCATATAAATAGTGTCTAAAGTAGATTTGAGTTTCTCCAAAATCCTCTTGGAGATTTTGAAGGTCATCATTGCTTCCTAATGGCTTCCAGTGGGCTTATTGTGTTTTTCCAACTAGTCTGGAATAAAATTTAGTGCTTTCTTTTGCATTTCCTTCAGTGCCTAGTACATGCTAAACATTTAGCATCATGCCATTGTACCATGTTATGTATACCATAGTTAATAAATGGCAGAGCTGAAATCCCCATCAAGGGCTACTTGATTCCCTACTTCCATAAGCCTATTCCCAATAGCATGTTTTACACTTAACAAATGATTCATTTCTTCCCTTCCTGTTTCTTCTTCTCTTTCTTCCAAATGTATCTCATCCTCTCTTAATCACCAGCATAGTTATAAGAGCTATAATCTAAAGAGAAAACTATGAATTTGCTATCAGTGGATGAAACTGTAAAGTGCTAGATCTTTTTTAGCCAATCTTATAAGCACACAGTAGTTTGTATAGAAATTGCTAGAAATACAGCTAAAGGATATACTCACACAAATATGCAAGAAAACCAAAACTATAGTGTAATGTTCACTATAGCATTATTTATATAGAAAAGATTGAAAATGACCTAAACATCCTTCAGTAAGAGACTGATTAAATAAACAAAGTTAGTTTTTATGGCATATTATGTAACTTGTAAAAAAGAGTAAGGTAGATGTGTGTCTGTGAATATGGAAAAGATCTTCAAGAAATATTAAATTAAAACAAAAGAAGCAGAGCATTATATGTACTATTACCTCAATTTTGATTAAACCAAATCAAAGATATACACATATAACACAGTGTTGTTTTTGAAGTACTTCCCAGTGTATGCATGTTCCCTCACTGGCAAACATTTTTCTCCCTGAACCCTGCACTGAGGCGTTTAGACTAAGGCATAGCACTGGAATTAGGACAGAGGAGGACATGCCATGGGAGGAGTCCCCAGCAGACAGGAAGGAGACATAAAATAAAAGCCCAATTTTCAGGTTCAGCGGGCTGTGGGAAGAAGAGAGTCAGAGAGGGGAGGCAGAGTGTGTTACGGAAATCCTGCCTCCCAAGCCAAAATCCCATATGGTGGGATGGTGGGAATCACTTCCGGTGATAGAAAATGAAATACTCCTGTTTCCATTCCATACTCCATTTCTGCCCCCCAAAATTAAAGTAATACTTTGCTAGAAACCAATAATTTCTTCAATTTTATCAATCACTGATAAGGTCTCCAGTTCCACATCCAAATAAAAAAGGACTCAAACCCCTTAAGAGTTTAAATACCATTGAAACAGTGGTATCAGATTAACTTTTTTACATTGTACACATCAGAAACAATTCCCTAAATAAGAGGATTATAGTTATAAAAGATTTGTCTGATTCATTCGTTCAATAAGAGTTGATCATATACTAAATTCTTTTACAGGGACTGGGATACAGTGATTAATAAAAGTCCCTACTTTCCAGAAGCTTCCATTCTAGTGGGAGAGATGGTCAACAAACATGAATCAAATTGATAAATTATATTAGTTAGTGCTAAATGCTAAATTTATAAATTTTTTTTACATGATAAAAATAAATCAGGCATTAACCATCAACCCATGAAAAGACATGGAGGAGCCTTAAGTGCATATTATAAGTGAAAGGAGACCACCTAAAAAGGCTACATACTATATGATTTCAATAACATGACATTCTGGAAAAAACAAACCTGCAGGAACAGTAAAAAGGATCAGTGGTTTCCAGGGGCTGAAGGAAGAAAGGGATGAACAAGTGGAATACAGAAAAATTTTAGGGCAATGAAACTATTATGTATACTATAATGGCAGGTACATGTCATACATCCCAAAAACAATAGAATACATGATACCAAGAGTGAACCCTAATGTAAACTATGGATTTGGGGTGATAATAATGTGTCTCTGTAGGTTCATTGATTGTAAAAAATGTATCACATTGGTGCAGGATGTTGCTAATGGGAGAGGTTGTAGGGTGGTAGGGTAGGGATTATATGGGAAAAGTCTGTAACTTTCACACTTTTTGCTGTGACCCTACAATAGCTCTGAAAACTGAAGTCTTTTTTTTTTTTTTTTTTAAGTTAAAAAAAAAATCAAGTAAGGGGAAACAATGTAAAGGGGTGGGGATTATTTTGAATTGATTTTTCAATGGACTCTTAGGATATAATTTTTATTTTAAAATGTTTTCAGAAGGCACTTCCAAAATTTAAAGTTCTTTGTCTTTTAATGTTTTTTTAACAACACCAAATATAGAAGGAATGTGAGCAAAGGAGTCTTGTAGAAGATTAACAAATAGTACAAATTATAGGAGTGTAAAGAAAGGCAGCTATGATGGTTAATTTTGTGTCAACTTGACTGGGCCACAGGGTGCCCAGATATTTGGTTAAACATTATTTTGGGTGTGTCTATGAAAGTTTTTCTCAATGAGACTAACATTTGAATTGGTAGACTTAATGAAGCAGATTGTTCTCCCCAATGTGGCAAGCCTCGTCCAATGCATGGACGGCCTGAATACAACAAAAAGGCTGAGTAAAGCAGAATCCACTCTCCCTTTCTGTCTGAATGCTTTAGCTGGAACACTGGTCTTCTCCTGCCCTCAGATTAGAATTTAGAACCTTTCTTAAAAGCATGAGTTCTGGAATCTGACAGACTTAGAGTTGAATCAAGCTTTGCTACCTCCTGGGCTTCCCTGGTGGCACAGTGGTAAAGAATATGCCTGTCAATGCAGGAGACGCAGGTTTGATACCTGGGTCAGGAAGATCCCCTGGAAAAGGAAATGGCAACCCACTCCAGCATGGTTGCCTAGAAAATCCCACAGACAGAGGAGGCTGGAGGTCCATAGTCCATGGGGTCGCAAAGAGTCAGACATGACTTAGCAGTTAAAACAACAACAATAATTGCTAACTCTTAGCTGTGTGATCGTAAGTGAGTTAACTGACCTCTCTGAACTTTACTGTCGCATGGATATAATGTAGGTTATTGATTTATGTGAATGGACTTGTCAACACATGTTTCTTGACCATTCCCTATGTGCCAGACACTGTGCCAAATGCCACAGTCAGATGAACAAGATAAAGTCCTCTGCTCTATAGATGTGCCCACTCTAGTGGGGAGACACACATAAACCATCACTCTATCATTCTAATACTATGTGATATTTCAAACAGACATATAGAGAATGGTGGCATATCACTTGTAGTAGAGGCTTAGGCTCCTACTGCTCACCTATGTTCAGTTCTCCTTCCTTTCAGCCCCAGGAGAGCATTACACTCTTGCTTCCTTGCAGCTAGGCAAGGCTGTGTAACAGAGTTTATCAGTGGGCTGAGAATGGGAATCACATGGTTACCTCTGGGCCAATACATTTACCTGCCAGTATGATACTCTAGGTATTCTCGTCTCCTGCTACATCAACCAGAGAAGCCAAGTGCTCTGGATGGTACAGTTTTAGGATGGTGTATTCCTGATGACCTGATCACCAAGGGGAGCTCCAAAGAGAATGTTACCCAGACCTAAAGCAGACTTTGACTGACCAAACACTAAACTTGTATTAAGCCACTGAGATTGTGTGCTGTAAGTCACTATGGCATGATCTAGCCTCACCAATTCATAAACCAACCTGCACAAGGCATTCTGAGAGACCCAGAGACTGACCTGAGTGCTAACTGATGCGTGAGAGAAGAGCCAGGGGAAGAGGTGAGAAAGAATCAGCAGAACAGAGAGGAAGGCAGAGCAAAGGCCTGGAGGGTTTGCAGTGGCCTAGGGAGGTAGGTGATAGCAACCAGTCCAGGGGTGCTAGAATGCAAAGCAAGAAGGAGAGGGCAAGAGAGAGACAGAGGAGGTAGGTAAGACCAAATTGTGGAGGGCCTCATGGGCCATGTTATTAGCTTGCCCTTAACCTGTAGGAGATGAGAGCTATGCAGGGCTTCTAAGCAAAGGAGTGACACGCTCATCTGTGGTTATGTAGAGGAGCGATTGGGGAAGGATTATAGCCCAGAGACCAAGATGAAACTAAACAACTTATGGAAAGTACCACTGTAGTACCTGCCAGACAAAAGTACAGCACTTTCCTTTTCCCTTCCTCTGCTCATGCATTAATGTAGTTGTGGAAATTAATCAACCCTGGAGCTTAGCAATCTTACTTTTAGGACATTTTAGAAATAAAGTTTCATTCTGTAAGAATGCATGTATAAGGATGTCTCCTGCAGCCTTGCCTGTGGAGTTAAAGTGTTGATCAAAATGTTCATCAAGAAGAAACTAGTTGAATTTAGAGACTATCATTACTAAGAGAAGTAAGTCAGAAAAAGAAAGACAAATACCATATGATATCACTTAAATGTAGAATCCAATATATGATACAAATCAACATATCTACAAAACAAAAACAGACTCACAGACATAGAGAAAAGACTTGTGGCTGCCAAGGGGGACAGCAGGGGAAGGAATGCGAGTTTGGGATTAGCAGAAACAAACTATAATATTTATATAGAATGGATAAACAACAAGACTCTACTGTAAAGCACAGGGAACTATATTCAGTATCCTGTGACAAACCATAATGGAAAAGAATATGAAAAAGATACATATAAATGTAACTGAGTCTCTTTGCTATACAGAAGAAATTAACATAATATTGTAAATCAACTATACTTCAATAAAGTTTTTTAAAAAGAAAAAGAAATTGGTTGAATAAATCATGAAACATCCTATAATACCTATTATTAAAAAAAAATAAGAGCTATGTTAAGTGACCTGGATGAGGTATTCATGCCATAGAGCTTAGTAAAAAAACAAGTTGCAGGGTAATATGCAATATATGATTTCATCACTTAAAAAAAATAAAAGAATAGGTAACCCAACTCTGTACATGTAACTTGGGTGCCTTTTGTATACATTCATGTGAGCCTGTGGCAGGGAAGGTGACATGGAAGGAGACACCTCGGTGAACAGTGGTCATCTCAAGAGGCGGGCAGTCTTGCTGTAGTTACAATTAATGTTTGTTACTTTCATAATTTATTTTTAACTAATAAAGAAATGGAAAGAAAGAGACTATCCCAGAAAAGTGGAACTGGTAGTGTTCTTCCTGTAGCACTACCAGTTCTGACAGTGAGCAATTGCAAAGACAGAAAAAACAATTTTTCAGCCAGAAAACCAAGCCAACCTCCTCCAGTTGAAGTTTCCTCTTCCCACTGGAATGTACTGCAATTGTTTTTAAATCGAATGCCATACCTTGAGTTGTCTGTGATTACTAATTCCAATGGATTGGACCCAGACTCTCAGGGGATTGAAACAGATCCAGACCTTCAATGTTAATTACTCCATGAGAGGAAGCCCTGTTCACTAGTAGGAAATGAATGAGGCTTCCCATCAGGATAAGCAAATTACTTTGGTCTATGGGGAAAAGGCAACAAACCTTCCAAAAGAGTCACTGGCCTTAAAAAACCAATAACATGCAAATCAAGCTGAATAACTGGAAGTTCCTTGAGGGCTGAGGCTAAGGCCCTGGAAGGAGATGATAAGTGAAAGTGAAGTTGCTCAGTTGTGTCCAACTCTTTGCGACTCCATGGACTGTAGCCCACCAGGCTCCTCCATCCATGGAATTTTCCAGGCATGAGTACTGGAGTGGGGTTGCCATTTCCTTCTCCAGGGGATCTTCCCGACCCAGGGATTGAACCCAGGTCTCCCACATTGCAGGCAGACGCTTTACATCTGAGCCACCAGTGAATCTCAGGAGCTGATAAACTGAAGCTAAATTAAAGCAAAGCACTAACCTCAGATTTAGTATACATGTGTTCAAATGAGAAATTCTCCATGTTCTCATTTGTCAGCCTTTTCCACCGGGCACTGTGAAAAATAACATCCCCTATCTTTTCAGATACACAGTGTTAGGAGATAATGACATGCTGAAGTTAAGGTTGTCTGTGGGAGATCTAAGTGGAAATGTCCACTGAACACTGTGTATGTCTACCTTGTCTAGAATGCAGAAAATCCAAGTCATGGACATAAACTTGGGCATCATCTATGTACAACAGAAAGAAAGGGTCAGTAAAGCCACACAAGGAGGAGAGCGTGAGGAACAGAAGAGAGAGGAGGCGCTAAGGCCAAGGAGGAAAGCATGGTCAGGAGCTTCAGTATACCAGTGGGAAAGTCAGGTTAGAACTAAAATGCCTCCACTGGATTTGGCAACAAGGAAGTCTCTAGGGACTAAAACTGTTTAGGGTGGAAGCCGACAGACCGTTTCTAAAGCAAAGTAGACAGCATTACTAGCATTCTGAAAGATCCAGGAAGCAAATCTTAAATGACATTTAAGTGAGGTAAAAGTAAATTTCATTTAGTTAATATATTTCTGAGTATACATAATACATGATTATCAAGTACATGTACATGTATAATGTACATGTACATTATACAAGTACAATACATGTATCAAGTAATACATGATCAAAGCAGAAAACCTGGAAAACAAAGTACAAAGAGGGAAAAAATATCACTTATTCCACTTTCTAGAGAGACTGACATTTTCTCTGTGTATTTGTATTTACATAAAGGGTGTGGAAAAGAATAGTGCATCTTGTCATGTGACAAGCATGGCCTATATTGGCTCAATACTTTGAAAACCTATTACTTAAAGATACTAGAGAAAAATTTAGAAGGATATTCTTATGAAATTGGAGTATACTAAACCTTTTCATATATGTCATGAAATACAGACACTATGAAAGAAAGGATATAAAGTCTACTTTATATAAATCTAAATTCTCTGCATGGCAAAAAAAAACCACTATAAATTAATATAAAGATGAATGATAAAATTAAAATACACTGAAGAACAAAAGTTTACCTTTTGGAGTGTATCAAGAGTTCCTTCAGATTGTCAACCTACACGAAGAGATTTGATGTTTATTCCCTAGGAATCCGTCAGGGTAGGATCGCGGAAAGTGGTTTCTATGCACCAACGTCAGCTTTGCTGTTTTGACAAAGGGGTAGTTTGTAATTTCATTTCACTTCCGGCTGGCAGTATTGTACTAATGAAACCCTGAATCTGTACTTTTCTAGCTAGTGTCTGGTGTTCACAGACACCGTGATGGCTATTGATTGCTCTAAAAAGTTGTGGGGGGAGGGCTGATTTCATAGATAACTTATGGATTAAAACGTGATCAAAGACTTTATTAAATTTGTACTTCAGCACACACATGTGTGTGCACACACACACAAAGAATTCCTTCAAAGCAATATGAAAAGGATCAAAAACCATCAGAAAATCAAACAAGGACATGAACGGAGAGTTTGTGGAAAATCACATAAAAATGGTTCCGTGGTAAAAAAAAAAAAAAAAAAAAATGGTTCCGTGGTCCACCTTACTTATAATAAGAGGGATGCAAATTAAAACTACACTGAGATACATTTTCCCTTATCAGTCTGGTGAAGATCAAGAGTGATAGCATCATGTGCTGACCAGAGTATGAGAAACAGGTGTTCTCACACCTTGCTGGAAGGAGAGTAACTGGATATAAACTCTGTCTCTAGTAGAACTGCCTGTATCCTTTGAGTAACTACCTCCATTTCTAGGAAACTATCCCACTGCTACACTCACATGTGTGAAATCACACATGAACAAAATTATTCACTGCAGCTTTATCTGTAATAACCAAAGATTGGAAACAACCTAAAATTCCATCAGTGGGGAACTGGTTAATAAATGGAATACAAGGGCTAAGAGGAAGGAGGCAGCCTGTATCTCCCGAAAAGGAATGACTGCTAAAGCATTCAGTAAAGAAAGCAAGGTGCAGAACACTGTCATCTGTGCACCACCACTTACGTAGAAGAATAAAATTAAATTGTGGGAAATACTGGGACTTCCCTGGTGGTCCAGTGGTTAAGACTCCACCCTTCCACTGCAAGGGGGTGAGTCCAATCCCTGGTCTGGGAACTAAGATCCTGCATATCTCAAAATACAGCCAAAAAAAAGAAAAAAATCATGGGAAATATGAACATACTGTTTATCAGTGTGTTTGGAGTATTTCTAGAAGGAATCACTAGAAAAAAAACTAGTTGAAGTAGTTACATAATGAGGTAAACAGTGTGGCTCAAGTGGCCTGAAAGTAACTTCTTTTATACTGAGTGTCCCTTGGAAACTTCTGAATTTCATGCCATGGTTATACATAACGCATGCAAAAAAAAAAAATTATATTTATTTATTTATTTATATATAATTTTTTTAATTATATATATATATTTATTTATTTATTTATATATATATAATTTTTTAAAACAAGAAGAAATCTATAAGCCATTTTATTTGTATTTTCTGGTGGTCATTCTTATTTTCTTAATTCCCGTCTTTTTATTTTGTGCTGTGTCTACCTTGACCCTTTTCTGTTCCCCTTCTCTTGCCCCACCTCTGCTAAATACAACTTAAAAAAAAAAAATAGCATCTGCTGACAATTTAGTATATACCAATAAGTCTGCTTTATGGGTGTAATTTCATTTAATTTTCACAACCACCACGAGGAGGAAAGTTGTCTTTGCCACAATTTACAAATGAGGAAACTCAGACACAGGGGACTGTAGTGCTTTTCCCAAAGTTACACAAACAGTAAATGACGGGGCTGGGGTTAAACCAAGTCTGTCTGTGAAATCCATGCTTCTTTTAGTAAACGGTGCTGCCAGGAATATGGAACAAATATCCATTCATATATATTTTTAAATTGTTGGATAAAGTATTATAATCTTTGATTTAAAAATCAAGCAAGCTGGAGAAGGAAATGGCAACCCACTCCAGTATTCTTGCCTAGAAAAGTCCATGGACAGAGGAGCCTGGCGGGCTGCAGTCCATGGGGTCACATGACTGAGCATGTGTGCACGAGGGTGGAGGGAGATGGGTTGGTAGCAATAAAGTGGTAGAACTAAAAAAAATAAAAAATTAAAAAAAAATCAAGCAAGCATAATATTTTATATGACTTTTTAAAAGCACACGTACAAAAAAATTTCATAAATTAAGCTATTTTTTATTTCTAAACTCTTGATGACTATTTCTGAAAAGTCAATTGAAAGGAGAACTCACCTTTCATTCACTTACCAGCCCTGAGCGCCTAGTGCTTAAAACCATACTATTCATTGACATCGAAAGATGGACCCCTCAAGAAATTCTCAGTCATCTCTAGTCAGCAAACTAAGATCCTGCAAGCCACACAGCATAGCCCCCCAAAAAAGAAAGAAAGAAAGAAATTCTCAGTCAGTTGAAGTGAAAGCAATAGAAATATTATTGGGTCCTTCCAATGTGCCAGGCAGGATGCTAAGCTCCTTACATAGATTCCAACAACTACATGACAGAAGGTATAACTGCTACCGCCTATTTTGTAAATGAGAAGAATGACGACTGGATGGTCAGTAACTTCCCAGTTGACCACACCTTGTAGGATACAGAATGGTGATTTGAACTGAGGCAGTCTGGCTCCAGAGACTGTGCCATCATGACACTGCCTGGAAACTGATTAGTATAGCACATGACACTGTAGGAGAACCCAGAGGAGAACCCTCACTATTCCTGGAAAAGGGTCAGCAAAAGCTTCCCGGAGGATCAAGGCACGGTCTGAGTCCTAATGGAAGTTCAGAACAGAGAGACGTCATGGCATCCGCAAGATGTCATTCTACCCTGTGCTGAAACTGTTATGAAAAGACTTACATCCTTTGGAGAGCAGGGGAAAATTGGAGCCTAGAGCCTAACGTGATCTGCCTGGGAGCTGTGCCATGTAGTGGAACCAAGTTTCTGTCAGGGAATTTTATGTTTTACTCAATATTCTGAAATTTAGCTATGACACAGTCAAATATCAACACGTTCCAGTCATCAGGAGGGTACTATTAGGAGGGTTGAATTTAATGGCACTTAAATGTTTGTTTTCCTAACACAATGTCCTAGAAATATGCAACAGAACTGTAACGGAGATGAATCAAAAACAAAAGGATGTAGTACAATAAGACACAATGCCAAGAATAACAGTAGAAGTGATTTTTTGTGATTCTGGTAGTTAAGAGTAAAACTTATGACACAAGCAGAAATCTTTGGGGACCCTAAGAATGCTTCAGGGCTTTCTTCATCCTGTCCACTAAATGCCCCAAAGCTGGACTCTTGATTCATCTGTTCTGGTTGTGACGGAACGGTGACAGAGCAGAAGCCCGTAAGCCCACAGGCTGCTGCCTTGCTGTGTCTAATGCTCTCACCATGACCAGTCTTCAGTCCCCGACATGGCCAGGGCTCAAGAGCTGGGCTCAGTCTCTGCCCTGATCCACTAAGGCACGAGCCAGGACTCAAGGACAGCTAACTCTGTAGAATAAAAATTCTACCCTGTGCATATCCTTACTCTCCTAAACTCAGCGTGCAGTCTATGTCAATTTATTTATAAAAACAGCAGCCTTCATTTGGGGACATAGGAGCAGTATGTTTTGACCAGAACAATTTCTTTCCTTAAAAAGCTTTATGGCCAATTGCCTTTGAAAAGTAAACTTAAATAACCTTTTATTACAAGCTTTCTCTACACTCCCTATGCCACAGCTATTTAATAACCAATCCCTAGATTGCATCTGGGCCTTCAAAATATCCTTCTATCTCTCTAGGCTCATAGGTGTGCTGGAAGACATATAATAACTAGCCTTCTGGGGGCCCTGGTTCCTAGCATTTGCCAATTTCCACCTACCCTGTCTAATATAAAGCTACCAACAGGAACCACGGAGGGCAGAGCTGGGAGGAGATGAACACAGTTGGCTCCTCTGAACCTGAACCAGCCAGCCCCAACATACATCTGCCTGGGCTCCATCCTGTTCTCACGCTGAGATGGTTCTTCAACAGCCTCCAAACCCACCTCCTTCTCCAATCCCCCGGGGACTTCTTTCTGCTCTTTCAGATTAAACACTTTCATCACATCACGGCCCTCCTCAAACTGTCTTCCTTGGCTCCCTATTCGCTTCACTTCCACTTAGCTTTCTAACTCACCCTCCATAGTTTTGTCTACCTAACAAAAATTGTTAGATTTATTCAACAAAAATACAAGATGCCTAGTTAAATCTGAATTTCAAATGAACAAGGAATACATTTACAGCGCAAGTACATTCCATGCAATATTGGAAAATACTTTTACTTAAAAATTATTTGTTGTATATCTGAAACTTATCTGGGCATCCTATATTTTACCTGGCAACCCTACACCTAACCTCTCCACCACATCTTACCTCTCCTTCCAAACACCAGCAAGCCTCTCCACAGTTACAGAAGCCTGTGTGATCTCAGGTAAGTCATCTAATGTCTCTGAGCTTCAGTTTCCTAATGCATAAAATAAAGTTAATAACTGCCACTCTATAGAGTGGAAAGTAAATGAACTAATGTGTGTAAAGCATCTGGTCTAGTACTCAGCATTCAAAAAATACCTGACTGACCCTCATATCCCATGTCAATCCTCAATTACTTAAAATATCTTAGAAGGAAAATTATACCGTGGTTATGGAATCCAAGGGCCAAGAGTCCTCCTAGAACATCACTCTGTATGTCCAAAGTCTCTTAAATAGGTGCTTATAGTTACATTTTTAAACAGATCAGCAGCAGAGGTTGGGATTAGGGGATGCTGACATATCCAGCAGTAGCCCATTCTAGCAACTCAGAGTCCTTGATCAAGAGAGGCCAGGACTGTCTACCTCTTACCCAAACATATCCCCCAACCAACATCAAGGCCTGCAGGCATCTGCTTTGTGACAGGTCTACCTTCAGCTCCCACAGGAAATGCAGTTTCCTTGCACAAGCAACACAATCCCAACAGGACTGGAATTGGAAAGGAGAGAAATGTTGCAAGACTACAAACTCCTTTTTTTTTTTTTCTCTCTCTGTAGAACAGGCCCCTGCAAGGAACCTCAAGGTACTAGGGGAAATGAGCTAGATGAGAAGAGATGATGACACCATCACCTGTGGCAGCTCCCCAGGCATCCTGAAACAAGGGCAACGAGCTACTGATTGATGCCCTGCACTAGAGCCAATCGGAGTTCGGCTATGTGAAATTACCAGAACCACCTGAAAAGCAAGTATCACTTGAACTGCAAATTTCACTTTCATGATATCAAACCATCAACACAACTTACTGATTTAGAGATTATGCTATTCCACAAACAAGTGATTAGTTAACCCCCTGGGAAACTCACTGAATGTTTTAAATGCATCTTCTCCCCATTCAGATATGCCCTCCTTCTCCAGGGAACAGTGAACAGTGTGCATCTGCAGCAGTAATCAATAAACCTCACTTGAAGTTTCCCTTCTCAGCTCTGATGGGTTTGGCTATAGCCACTGTTTACATCATCTCTACTCAGAGAATTACCCAGAATGCTACAGATACAAAGCAGTATAAAAAAGGAAAAGCAGGTTATAAAACACTATGGATGGTATTTTTCTATTTCCCATACCCTGACAGATGCGTGAAAGTGAAGTCGCTCAGTCATGTCCGACTCTTTGCAACCCCATGGACTGTAGCCTAGCAGGATCCTCAGTCCATGGGATTTTCCAGGCAAGGATACTGGAATGGGTTGCCATTTCCTTCTCCAGGGGATCTTCCCGACCCAGGGATCGAACCCGGGTCTCTCGTATTACAGGCAGACGCTTTACCGTCTGAGCTACCAGGGAAGCCCAAATGTGTAGCTACAGAGAAAAATGACAAGAATAATAATTACAGCATAAGCAATGATTACCATTGGGTAATAAAATTATTATGCAGTGTTTTGGCCTATCTCTATTTTCTCAATTTCTACAATACACTGAACATGTGTTACTTATGTAGTTCTTTCTTTAAGCTAAAAACAATTAAATTTTAAAATATTGATTGGTTCCTGCTTGTATGATAACTAAGAAATCTGCTATCACCTTGCATTGATATGTCTGGGCTTTGGCATCTTCCAAATCAGTCAGTCTGCCTGAGGCCACCAAGGTCCAGAGCATGTTCAAATGGGTGGCACCCTGACTAGCCACAAGAGGTCTCTGGGTGTGAACAAAGACAACATCAGACTTCTGGACTTTGAAGAGCTATTTCTTAATTTAGAGTCTCTTACTCTATTAAGAGTAGACTCCGGGTTATTAAGCATAACTAATGAAGATCCACAGAATGCTGGAGCAAGGGAATTTAGAGAAATCTCTCTAATGGAGCCCTGAGATCGGAGAGGACTTTGCCCCCAATCCTCCAGTTGGCCAAAGTATTTTTCTGGCAGCAAAAAGCCCCAAGCTCCTTCTGAATCTTGCAATCTAAGACAAGCGATGAAGGCCAGGGGGTTTTTACATGCCTGACGAACAGCATGGCCACACAATATCAGATGGGAAAAGCCCAGAACCTGAATCTCTTCTGACACCTAACCTGCCTTGATGGAGTCTGGGGCCTCAGTGAACAAACTGAACACAGAGGAAGGACTATGTATTACAGCCTCTGTGTTGATTGTCCCAGGACAAGAGAATCTGAGGTAGTTAGCAGCAATTGCTTCAGTACTAAGGCTCCAAACATCCCTCTGGGAATGCTGTCTCTCCTTGTAAGAGTTCATCACCTCCCAGAAAATGTATCATCAAAAGACAATTCCAAATGCCAGGGAAGAAGACAGCATTTCCATGCATCCTGATCACTTGCCACACAAACAGGTATAGTAGGGCATGCCTTTCCTCCCGTCACCACTCTTGCCCACAGGAAAGCAGCACATGAGAAACACAGCCTCCAGAGTGGAAGCTCTAGGCCCATCATTCCATGGAGCCCTTGAGGGACGCAGACCACTGTGGAGGCCCCACAGCACAGGAGGAGCTGCAGGCCTGGCAGGCCAAAGTGACAGCAGACCACCAGCCCAGCTGCCTGGGTGCCCAGGCCTCGAAGGCCACAGTGAGGACAGCACCACCTGGAGCTGTGGCAACAGGTCTGTAAGTCAAGGATTCTGCGCTACATATTCTCACACCCAGAACTCAATAACTTGAAGAAATTACCTACGGCTCTTTGACCTGGTTACCTTACCTGCTTACCTTATTACCTGCCTACCTGCTTACCTTATTACTTCTTTGACCTGCTTACCTGGTTACCTTACCTGCTTACCTTATTACCTGCTTACCTTATTACTTCTGTGATATTTTTGATCAATCAAGGTGGATCTTGCTTTGAGAAGTAATAAACCCCAATGGCTCAGTTACAGAGCATGCAACATGTCCAAAGAATATCATGGAAATTATTCCATCATGAAGATTAGAGAGACTTTCCATACTTTCATGGATTCAGCTTGCTAAGAAGAACACAAGTAAGGTATAATTTAGAGAGACAAAGAGAGTCTCTTTTTTGCAAATAAGTAGCCAAAAGGGCAGGGAAGAGAGGTAAAATACGTCATAGCATTTTACCTAGTCCTAACCATTACATGTGATGCTTTCAAATGGGTTACTAGTACCTTAATTTTGAGGGAAAAGAGTAGAAGGAACCAGTCAATGGTGTTACATGTTTAGTTTCTAAGACACTGAACTCAAGAGAACTGAGACCTTTGGAGAAACCAAAGATGGTTCAAATAACTCATGAGAATAAATTAACTCAGTGCTCCTTGCTGATGAGCTGATTTCCTAATAGTAAAGCAGAACCAGCAGCCACAGACAAAGGTCTACCCTACAGATGGAAAAGAGATAAAGCACTGAAACTCAGCCCAGGGGAACCTTCCCAGCCCTGGGGTTCAGAGCAGTGGGCTCCTTCAGGAGCATCAAAGTAAGATCTCATCACCAACGCAGCTTCCTGGGCACGCTCTTCCAGGCCCGGAGACCAGAGGGACACAGGGAGAGAGCTCGTCCTCAAGGTGGGGGAGTCTACGTGGTTGCCCCAGGAGAAGCCACTTCCCTTCTAAAATGCCTGGGGTTTCCCACTTCAGCAGGGGACGATAACTCAGCACATACCAAAACAGCGAGGGCCCAGAAGAGACACCCGGCCCCCTTCTGCACATTGTGCATCAGAAACCTGGCACAGCTGCCGCGTCTCTTCCTGACAGAGGGACAGGCTGGATACAGTCTGCACACCTCTGCCCTCCGAAAGCTGGGCCAGACCAAGGAGTCGCTAGGAGCTACAGCAGCACGTCAGAGCTGAGGTCATGAGGGCCAGGACAGAGGCTGGGCTGGCCTGGGAACTGCCCAGAGCTTTGGTCTCCAGGCCTGGCCCCCCCTCCAAAAGCAGCCAGCCCTTTCCAAGTAGACGCACTGCATGTCCCTAATATTCTCACTCCCAGTAATACCACCACTTTTCTCACAGCAAAAACATTTCCCAGAGCCTTACAGGCCTGGCTGGTCTGCTCAGTAGGACTCAATCCCGGAAGGAGCTGCTAAATAACCCACTGTTTCGGTTTATAGACTCTGAGGACTTAGTGACAAGTGAAACTGCTTTCTGAGAGCAACTGCAAGTTCTCAAGCAGCTGGTGACTTCTCTTTTTTCTTGGGATACTCCCTCCTGCTAAATTACAGAACCAACCCAACCCACTAGAATAAAGACACAGGAGTGCAACTCCACATTTTAACATGTGAGTTGTGGACGCCACCTCTTCTCCTGGGAGCTTAATACTGAATGGCAGTTACTTTTCCCCCTTCACTTTGAATGCATTGATGGACTCTCTGAACTGGATTCCACCAACATGTAGGAGGGCAGTCATGGGCAGTAATTCTAAGGGGCACAGAAAGGACCAGCCAGCCTAGACAAGGGCAGAGGAAGCAAAGTTCCTTGGTGTTTTCCTTCTTCCCCTTATCTGTCAGGCCTCTCTGGGTCTCAGCTGGTAGTCACTTCAAATCAGTGATGGTGCAAGCCAGCAGTTGAGGCTATTATTAGTTAATAAATGCTGACAGCATGGCCTTTCCTAATCATTTGTACATATTAAAATATGAGGGATGAGCTCTCCAAGGGGAAAATCCACTGAGATCCAAAGCACAGAAGCTGTCATGGTGGAGTTACGGATGTTGCATTAATGCTTTGGAGCAAAGAACCCTTTTTTCCAACAAGCAAATGGCAACCCAAGGCTAGGAAATTAATAAACACCCTAGATGCTAACAGTGTGTAAGGTGGTGTCCAACAGTGTCCTCTCAACCTCCCATACACTTGCATTCCCACCCACAAACAATTTGCCCTTCCAGGGCTGCCAGAAGCACAGGATCTGAGATTAAGTCAGACTCCTTCACAGTCAAGGGTCACTTTCGCCATTTTGAATAATGATGATGATCGTGGGTGGGGAAGGCTAAGACCTTCTGTCATAAAAACACTTAGCAGAAAGCCTGGAAAACAATAAGACACAAGCTAGGCTCATTACCTAAATTGACAGACCAGGTTTGGGGAACTTCATGTTCACCATTAAGAGAGAGAGAGAGGAAATCACTTTTTTTTTTCTTTTCTTCATCTTCTACTTAACTTTCAAAAAACGTGCATTTGATGTCTTCAGAGGAGAAAAGACTGGGAGACTAGCTGACCACTGGCACAGGAGTCTGGCTCATTCATAAGCAAGGCTCCACATGGACTGCCTGACACAGTTGACTGGAGGACTTCTCCAAAGCAGAGACCCTGGGCCACATGGACTGCCTGACACAGTTGGCTGGAGGACTTCTCCAAAGCAGAGACCCTGGGCTAAGGAATGTTACAAAAAGCAAGTATTAATTGCAGGATTACCATGCTCCAGGGATTTTTCACACAATCATCTCTTTCAGTCTTCACCACAGTGAACTGCTATTATCCCAGTTTCATAGATGAGCAATCAAGGGGCACAGATCCTTTGCATTTCTTAGCCAAGGTCAGACAGCAAGTGGCAGAGTTGGGCTTTAAAGCCAAGCTGTGTGAACTCAAGAGCCAGTGCTTATACTATGTACTTGACCATAGGAAATTGCCTCAGCATCATCTAGACAATGGGAAATTATAGTGTGTATATACTTGTGTACGTGTGTGTGTGTGTGTGTGTGTATGTGTACACAGTATATGAACCAACAATGTAAACACAGAGGTGAGTACGTAGGTCGCCAAGAACACCTCACCAGATTAGGGTAACAGAGGATTTAGTTGAAAACACCACAGGTCAGGCACTATCTCTGGGAAGAGGAGCTGGGAAGGAAGGAGACCAACTTCTCCCGTGCTGCCCTAATGCTCTGTCCCATCATTTTATCATTCACGTGTACTTACTATTTTTAAAACTTTTAAATGAAAAATCTGTATGCTGTTGATTCACTATATGAAATTTACTGAGTCATATTTTATAAAAAATGGAAATATGAGAAGAAGCAGTCCCACACTACAGAGGCCCAGCACGTGCATTGCAGGGGAGCCAGGAGTGGTGGTTTCATTCAGTACAGGAGGCTTGGTTGGGAGCATCTGAGTAGCTCAAGACTTAAGAATACTAAAATCGAAACCATTCAGCCGTCCTCTCCCATTTTCATTTTCAAACTCCAAACCAGGCTACCATCACTACATGATCTGCCTTTCTATTTAGAAAGTCAGTGAAAGAATGAATGACCTCACATTCCCCAATAGGCAGGTCCCAACATGTTGTGCACAAAACAAAACTTGAGTAAATTGATTTGTATTTTAAATACCCGAGCTGAGGTCCCTGTTTTAGCAATCCTGACAAGATCCTCTTTGCAAAGCAAAGAAGTTGATTGTGATGTTAACACTGTGTTTTGTAAACAAAACATACAAAAAAGACGGCTTTTTTTCCCTTGGTGTCATACAAGGGTCCTACTTTCAGTCTGGAACCAATCTTCTGAGCTGTTTGGGTGTTTGGGAGACTGGGGGGAACGGCCAGGTATACAGATCATTTGCATGAAATCAAGGACCCTCTTGCAAAAGATATTTTAAGGACCGAGGAAGCCTCTACAAGTTCAACCCAACATGGAAGCCTGAGGCATTAGAGGGGAAGTATGATTCCAAACCCAGAGTCCTGTTCTATCAGTAGATTCCTTCTCAGTTGCCAGATTCAAAGCAAGTCATACAGCTATGAACAAAAGCTCCAGAAAATGCCACAAGATCCTCCTCTGACATCCTACCAAAGAGGTGAGTGGTATTCTCCCTACTTCTACCCTGAACCCAGTGGGTGTCAGTAAATTGAGGATACCAGCAGACTCAGCACCCACCCAGGGTCCTCCCAATGGGAGCAGGATCACCCTATAGCCAGTGGTAGGGATAGCACCAGCAGCACAAGACAGCCTCCTTGGACAGAGATCAGGGTCTTCATGGGGAGCATCCCCAAAAGGCCACTAGGGAATGAGCAGAGCTGTGACTGATCTGGCCGACGTGAGCAGGCACAGCTGAGGAGGAAGCTGGCAGATGCCTCGCGGTGGCATTTATGTGTGAACCCCCACTGCACCTGGAGACTCCTAGAGAAAGTGCACAAGATTTGGGGGGAGTCAGGAGGTCCTGCAACAGCTGGCCACAGTGAGAGCCAGGAAAGAACAGTACTGCTGAGGGCTCATAGTATTCTTTTTGAGGGAGTGGGGGTGGAGAGGCTCATAGTATCTTATTTGTAATCCCAGGCCAGCGGGCTGTGGAGTGGTCTGAGGAAACTGAGGTCAGAACATCTTAGGTTTTTTACAAATACAAATAAACTGGAATACTAAAGCCTAACCAGGGGTAATCAAAGTATTTTTTAAATCATAGTCAGCCTTAGCTTCTCCCTACGCCCTACCCCTCTAAAACTCTGTGCATGATTTCAGCTTTACTTTCTTTCTCAAGACATGGCAATGTGCTGAGTCACTAAAAAAAAAAAAAAAAAAGTAAAGAAAGAGTGATCCAGCTCCTGAGGACTAGCCTTGGTAATGATCTAAGCTTCTACGCGGCACTTTTTGCCCTGGTTTGATTCCTGTGATGCTAAAGGACGTCACATTGAGCAATCTTAATAAGCTTTCCAATCAACCCCACCCGCTCTGGCCCCACCCCCACCCTCCAACAAAGATTTATCAAATGTGGGATTTTCCCATGAGTCTCAATATTAGAGTCTCAACCCCCAATAAATATGAGACCGGGGATGTCTGAGACTCAGTCTGCCCTCGAGCCCACCAGGAACGAAAGAGAGCTCCATCTGCCCTCCAGGAACCCAGCTATGAACTCTCTCTTCACAAGTAAGTGAAGGAAATCCTTAGCCCAGGAACTGTGCCTGGCAGCCGAGCGGCGAGGGCGGGGGGTGTGCGTCTGCTGCTGTGAGGGCTGGCGGGCGGCCAACAGCCAGAAGCACAGCTCCCCCAGCGGCGCAGTCTGCTCACTGGCTGCTCTCCCTCCGCTCTGTCACAGGCGCCTTCAGTCCACTCGCTGTCTCCCTGGGGCTGCTCCTGGTGATGGCTTCTGCTTTTCCTACCCCGGGTCCCCTGGGAGAAGATTTCAAAAATGACACCACCCCAAGCAGACTACTTCTGACCACTCCAGACAAAACCGAAGCTCTCATTAAGCACATCGTCGACAAAATCTCTGCAATGAGAAAGGAGGTGGGTAGGCTCACCCCAGGGTGATGAGCACCCATGTGGGCATCTATTTCCTTGCTCTTGGATATGAACGGGGGCTTCTGCATTGGGAGGTCTTTGCTGGGTTTGGAGGCAGTTCAGACTTGAAGCCAAAGGGGCAGACTATGTCCTGTAATTTCTCCTCTGCTGCTGGTCTCAGATGGTTCCTTTTCATCCTGGAAAATATACAGAGGGGCTGGGATCCCTGCCCCCTGGCCCATTCTCAGCTCCATTCTTGGCATGAGCTGTGGATCACACTGCCTCTCAGGATTTCCTTTTCCATAACCAAAAAATAAGGTCTGTTGATCTTTTTTGTGATTTGGATTTTGGGAGGATTAAAAAGCACCACCTGAAATGACTGTTCAGCTTCCCAGGACAGTCACAGTACTTTTAGGTTATGCCAGTCCAGTGGTTAAGGACTCCCCAGAGTCATTCTGGCATGTAAGACGGGTACCTGATAGTCCACCAAAGTGGCAAAATCATACATAGGCTACAGCAGCTCCCAAGCTTTAAATGTAAGGTAGTTTGGCTCTGCTTTGGTAGAAAGAAAATAATACAGGAGAGGCAACTGGGAGTCCCAAATCTAGCTCTGATTCTGCTGGACAAGCTTTGTGATCTTGGGCAAATTCTTCAGCACCTCTGGGCTCCATCTGTAAAATTATGGAATTGGACTAGATGATCTGAAAGATCCTTCCAGCTGGGACATAAAATTCTGGCTCAAATTATATTCATCCAATTATTATCAAAATTCCTATCATTTATTATGTTACCTACTATGTCCTGGCACTTTATAAAATATTGTTTTGTCCTCACAATAAACTTAATGAGGAGGCTTTTCATTATCCCCAACTTGCAGATATAGGGACACTGAGACTGGGAATAGGTAATAACCATGAAGTCACAGGTGAGGCTAGAACTGAACCCAAGTGTGCCCATCTTCTGTAGAGCTCGTTTGCCTGGATGCTAATGGACTGTGACTTCACTTTTCTTAGAGAACTTCCTGGCCATGAGACATCATGCATCAGCCCTCTAGTGGTGTGAGTTTTAGGGGCATTCATACGATAACGGTTCTGATATTCTTTCCCAGATATGTGAGAAGAATGACAAGTGTGAAAACAGCAAGGAGACACTGGCAGAAAATAACCTGAATCTTCCAAAAATGAAGGAAAAAGACGGATGCTTCCAGTCTGGGTTCAATCAGGTACAAATGCATTATGTTCACTTTTCACTACTCCCTAGTCAAAAGTTCTCCCCCTTGCATGAAGCATCTGTATACATAAAGACCAGGCAGGCAATGAAGAAGGGGATTAATATAAATAACATCATGTAAATTTCATGAGGAGGCCAACTTAAATGATATTAAAAGCAACTTATTTTTTAACAACTTCGTCAAATATAGCCCCTCTGGGCTGGGATTTTCACCACTGTCAAGTGTTAGGAAACCTCAGAGGTTTAGCTAGTTCATCATGGGTAAGGTGGTCCAGGAGCCTTTCTCCTCTTTGGCTGCCCTTAGCAGGATCTAGGCCTGCCCTCCCTGCCGAGATCATTCTCTACACCCTTCTCCTTCAGACAGTGCAAAAACCCCCACTGACTTCTGATTATTTCATAAAAGGAGGTTTCACCCTAACATTGACAAGGGCAGGAGTGCAGCCAGAGGGAAGGGCTTTATAGGGTGTAACAGAATGGCCCCTTGCCATAATCTAACATCTACTGGGCTTTGAGAAACATTTAAGTGGTGCCTCTTGTTGTGCAGGTATTTTAAATGGGGCAGCTGATGCTGTCCAATGTCTCAAAACATGATGCTTAAGAAGTACTTGAAGTTCCCTTGAGGGGAACAGGCAGAAATTGTTGAATTATAGAAATTTTAATTTCTAAAATCGATTATGCCTTGCTGTCAATAACCAATTTTCCCACTGTCTTTCCTCTTAGGAGACTTGCTTGATCAGAAGCACTGTTGGTCTTTTGGAATATCAGACATATCTGGACTACCTCCAGAATGAGTATGAGGGAGATCAGGAAAATGTCAAGGATTTGCGGAGCAGCATCAGAACACTGCTCCAGATCATGAGGCAAAAGGTGAGTGTCCCCTCGCCTGATTCAAAGAAGGCAGCCTAGACAACTCGGCAGTGTAAAGCCAATTCAAAAGAGATGGCTGTGTGTAAAGGAAAAGATCTGACAAATATTTCCTGATAGTTAAAGCCTTTTCTTTTTCCTGTCTTCTGCAAATGACATCAATAACTATATTTAAAGCTCAGTTAAGGGGGAGGGTTTTAACATCAACTTCTAAAAGTTTAAGAAATAAGGGAAAAAAGTATCTGTAGAGGCAGAAGGAAGCATATCCAACCTCAAGTAACAATCCATAATAACAAAGAACAGAGAGCACAAAAATTATTTAAGATTGCCAAATGACATTCTTGTTATTATGGTAGTTTCAACTCCTTTCCCTTACTCTTTTGCAGAGGAGTTAATGCAGAGAAAAGGCTAAAGGCTGGAAGAGCAGGTACCAAGGGCTTTGGTCATTACCAGCTAGCCATTCAAATGCCACATGGTATAAGCTTGATGGCACAATTTGTAGATGAGCCAAAGCATAGAGAGAAGGAGAAGCAGGCACACGGGTGCTAATCCTCCCTCCCTTTTCTAGCTCTGTGCCTTATACCAGGGCTTCTCCCCCTCGAAGGTATAGACAAGTTTCCCAGAGGATCTTGTTACAGTGCGGAGTCTGACTCAACAGGTCTGGGATGAGACCTGAGACTCACATTTCTAACAAGCGCCTGGCGATGCTGAGGTTGCAGTGCTCCAGGATCACAGGTGGAGGTGCGAGGCCTTCCACCATGACTTAGCTCCAAGTCAGTGGGTCTATGGAAAACTGTTTCCCAATCCTCTTTACGCCACCAGAGCAGCTGACTCTTAATAGATGTCAGATGGATGGGTGAGAGCAAAGCCAGAGAAAAGTATTAGAGTTAGAGGCCCCTGAAGAACCCATTAAAATGCCTTTAACTAAAAGTTCTTCATACATCTACTGAATTCTAACTTTGTGCCAGGCACTGTTTAGGATGACAGAAAACAAGTAAGATACGATGGCTACTCGTGAGATGCTTATGGTCTAACAGAGACAGAGCAGCAAAAAGTATTAGAGCTCAGTTGCTGTGAGATGGTCTCATGCTGGGTGGGCTCAGAGCAGAGGGACCTCCCCCTATCTGGGCGAGTCAAGGCCAATGGTCCCAATCTGCTCCTTCACCCCAAATTTGTTTGAACATCTTCCCACAGGCCACAGCGCCTCTATACTGCAAAAGACTTCTTCAATATTTAAACAATTCCTTTTGTTTTGTGTTCCCTTCATGTAAAGAGCATAGATCTAGTAACCACGCCAACCACAAACCCAGACCTGCTGGAGAAGATGCAGTCCTCAAACGAGTGGGTAAAGAACGCAAAGATTATCCTCATCCTGAGAAGCCTTGAGAATTTCCTGCAGTTCAGCCTGAGAGCTATTCGGATGAAGTAGCTGGGGCCCCCATGACTGTGGTAGTTCCTGGGCATTCCCTCCTCTGGTCAGAAACCTGTCCACTGGGCACATGACTTATGTTGTTCTCTATGAAGAACTAAAAGTATGAGCGTTAGGACACTATTTTATCTTTAATTTATTGATATTTAAATATGTGATATTGAGTTAATTTATATACATGATAGGTATTTATATTTTTATGAAGTGCCACTTGAAATATTTTATGTATTTGGTTTGAAAAAGTAACGTAAAAGTGGCTGTGCGGCTTGAATGTTTTTGAATATTGTTTTGGAGCCAAATCATTTCTTGAAATGTGTAGGCTTACCTCAAAAAATTTGCTAACTTATGCATATTTTTACAGGCATATTTATATTGTATTTATATAATGTTTAATCTGTTTTTATGCCAATAAACTTCTTTTTTAAAGAAAAAAAAAGCAACTAAACCTCTGTATGTGTCCCATGAAGCTTAGCATAAACAAGTTTCTGTCACTACCACCACCACTAAAACAAAAAGCTACAGTCACCTGGAGGAAGGTATAACTGAGCACCTACTGCATGCCAGGCACCGAGCCAATGCATTGCATGCATCATATTTAATCCTTGCATTTGCACACTTTTCTCTGGAGGTGGGAGAGTAAGTGATTCCCTCGGTCACCCAGCTGAAAAGTAAACCACAGGCCCGGTCTTCCTGCCTCCAGGCTCCCTACTCTTAACCTTTAGGTCCTCTGCCTCCCAGGGAACTGACAGATGATGTAGAAAATCCCAAGAAAATACAGGGAATACATTTTAAAGATGCAATCACACACCTTTAAGATGGTATAACCACTTACAGAAGACATAGCAATATGCAAGCTTCTGAATAATAACTAGAAGTTTTTATTCCTGGGTTCCTCAAACTGCACAGACCTGTCCATCACAGCAATGACCACACTGTATCACATCTTAAAATGGGTGGATTTTTCTTTCCAGTCAGCATATGGGGTCCACAAGAAGGCAGACTCTATTTATTCATCTTTGCATCCTGAGCCCACAGCCCAGAACATGAACATTCAGTTCAGTTCAGTCACTCAGTCGTTTCTGACTATTTGCGACCCCATGGACTGCAGCATGCCAGGCTTCCCTGTCCATCACCAACTCCGGGTGTTTACTCAAACTCATGTCCACTGAGTCAGCGATGCCATCCAACCATCTCATCCTATGTCATCCCCTTCTCCCACCTTCAACCTTTCCCAGCATCAGGGTCTTTTCCAATGAGTCAGCTCCTCACATCAGGTGGCCAAAGTATTGGAGTTTCAGCTTCAACATCAGTCCTTCCAATGAACACCCAGGACTGATCTCCTTTAGGATGGACTGGTTGGATTTCCTTGCAGTCCAAGGGACTCTGAAGAGTCTTCTCCAACACCAAAGTTCAAAAGCAACAATTCTTCGGTGCTCAGCTTTCTTTATAGTCCAACTCTCACATCCATACATGACCACTGGAAAAACCATAGCTTTGACTAGATGGAACTTTGTTGGCAAAGCAATGTCTCTGTTTTTTAATATGCTGTCTAGGTTGGTCATAGCTTCTCTTCCAAGGAGCAAGCGTCTTAATTTCATGGCTGCAATCACCATCTATAGTGATTTTGGAGCCCCAAAAAAGTCTCTCACTGTTTCCACTGTTTCCCCATCTATTTGCTGTGAAGTGATGGGACCGGATGCCATGATCTTAGTTTTCTGAATGCTGAGTTTTAAGCCAACTTTTTCACTCTCCTCTTTCACTTTCATCAAGAGGCTCTTTAGTTCTTCTTTGCTTTCTGCCAAAAGGGTAGTGTCATCTGCCTATCTGAGGTTATTGATATTTCTTCCAGCAATCTTAATTCCAGCTTGTGCTTCATCAAGCCCGACATTTCACATGATGTACCATGCATATAAGTTAAATAAACAGGGTGACAATATACAGTGTTGATGTACTCCTTTCCCGATGTGGAACCAGTCTGCTGTTCCATGTCCAGTTCTAACTGTTCCTTCTTGATCTGCATACAGATTTCTCAGGAGGCAGGTAAGGTGGTCTGGTATTCCCATCTCTTGAAGAATTTTCCACAGTTTGTTGTGATCCACACAGTCAAAGCAGGCCCCAATTAACATTTACTGAATGAAGAAACTACATATAGATAATCAAACCTAAGATACTTCAATTCTTAGGGATATATGCTGTTGGTCAATGAGTGGGGAAGTTACTAGTACTGTGCACTTATGAATCTTTATCTTAAGGGAAAAAACAGTAAGACTTAGGAAGAAACATTCTAAGACCTTCTAGAGGAGACAGTGACTAGTCAGTGCATGTATATCTGCCTCCATTTTCTTTCCCACCAGCGATATTCTCCATCTGCCTTCTCCTCTCACCCCAGCTAAGAGTGGTGGTAAGAGAGACAACCTGGGGAAGTGCACATGGTCCCTACATCTCATATCAACACTATGTTGGGAATTTGGCACAGATTTCCCCTCTTAAGTCCCAGCCATATAAAAGTTCTGTCTTCTTAGTAAACTTTTTCCCACCCTAACCACCACAGATGTCTTCCTCTGGGGGAGGAGTTCTGCTCAGCAAGGGAAAGTCCACAGGAGTCAAGAACTGAGAGGAGTTAAGCAAGAGAAGAGCCACATACTCTGCTTTCTAGAAACCATGCATCACAAGCAGGTTTCTGAAAATCAGAGCTAAATTCAAAGAGCAAGAGAAAAAGCAGTTAACAAACACCTCCACTCTTCAAAAGAGAATGTGTGAGCATCATATATGTTAGGTGATGCTGGGGATGCAAAGGTGAACAAGTAAACATGTTTGTTCATGTGGTTTACACTACGGCAGGAAGGCAGACATTGAACAAAGGATGTAAATGTGAGGAAGTTTACAAAAGAGAAAGGTCAGGCATACCCAGAACCCTATTATAGGCTCCAGTAGTGGAGGCATCTAACTATGTCTGGGAGGGCAGTAATGGAGGCTTAATTGAGGAAGAGGGGTTCGGGCTGAGATGTGAAAGATGATGTAGGAGTTAGCCAGGCCAGGACGGGTGGGAAGAGCACTCCAGCCTGAGGGGACAGCATGTACAGTGGTTTGAATCCACAAAGTGCACACTATGGTTGAGAACATGAAAAATACATGATGTCCAGGGCATAAAGAATGAGAAAAAGGATAGCTGAGAATGGATAGAGAGGAAGGCTGAGACCAGACTGAGAGCATCAGAAGCCATATTAATATAAAAATAAAATTTACAAAAGCCATAAAAATTTGGAATTTATCCCATATGTGATGAGAAGGCATTGACGGTATTTCAGGAGTAGAATGACATCTGTGATTTACATTTTAATGTGCTCACTCAAGTTGCAGCGTGGGAAATGGATGGGAAAGAGGCAGGAAGAGATTGCTGGGGGAATATATCAGAGGCCTTCATTGTAGTCCAGGGAGGAAATGGATTAGGATGGTGAGAATGGCTTAGAAGAGAGAAGGCAATGGCAGTCATCAGCAAAAGACAAGTAGGGGCTGGTTCAGTAAGATGTGGTGATTGTTGACCAAGATTCAGGAATTCTAGAGGACACAGGCTTTGGGAGAGGGAAGAAGAAGGAGTTGAGTGGAAAATCCAGAGAATTTTGAATTTGAGGGTTTTCATTTATTCAAATACTCTCTGAGCTTCTGCAATGGGTGAGATTCTCTGCTAGGCCCAGGGCATATAATGATAAATAAAACAGACTAGGTCTCCACTCTCAGGGAGCTTACAGTCTAGGGAAAACAATTTAAAGAAATAACTACTATGCTAAGTATGTATGCTACTGTTACAAGCAGGTAGCCCACCCACGCCAAAAGAGGCATTGAAGTCCTAACCCTTGTACCTGTGAATGTGACCTTACTCAGAAATAAGATCTTTGCAGAGGTAATGAAGACAAGAGGAAGTCATGAGACACATAAAGACGCCCAGGGGAGACGTCCATGCGAAGAGAGAGGCAGACAGTGGAGAGATGCATCTACAAACCAAGCACTAAGGACTGCTGACAACCACCAGAAGAGGCAAGGAAGAAGGATCCTCCTCTAGCGCCTGTAGAGGACAGCCCTGCTCACACCTTGACAGCAGACATCTATCTTCCAAAACTGTGAGAGAATAAACTTGTGTTGTGTTAAGCCACAGTTTGTGATAATTTGTTATAGAAGCTCTAGGAAACTAATACAGCTATTATGACAACACAAAGTAGGAGAATCTAATCTAAAATAGAGTTCAGAAAAACCTCACCAGAATAAGTGACATTTAAACTTATACTAAAAGAATGTATGGAGATGGTGAGGGACAAGCTTACACCAAAAGAATGTATGATGGAGAGGGACGAGGAAGCCTGGCATGCTGTAGTCCTTGGGGCTGCAAAGAGTCAGACATGACTTGGCACCCAAGAACAACAACAGAAGAGTGTATAGGAGTCAGCCGGTTGTAGAGGTAGGAGAGGTGTTTCAAGCAGTAAGCACAGCATGTGCGGAGGCTCAGAGGTTGGAGAGAACATGTTGGAGGAACTGAAGGAACTATGAATAACTGAAGCACAAAGAAGAAAGTGGTACAAACAGAGCTGAAGCAATAGGTTCAAGTTATGAAAAATCCTGAAGGGGGGATTAAATAAAAATGTTGATATAACAGAAAGATAAAGAGCAATTTTCTTAGAATTTTTGATTTCTTTTTTGTTTGTTTGTTTGTTTGCTTTCTCACTTTTTTTTAAATGTTGAGGGATTTTTCATCATCTGGTGGCATGGGTTAAGGAGATTTGGATCTAAACCTCTATACCAGGTAGTATAGAGAGCATCTACAAGAGATCTACTTTTCTGTAGTGGGTTCCAGCAACAGGGCAGACCATACTAGAGAGGTGAAGGGCAAGAACAAGAGAAGATGAGGAGCATGTCAAGGTGTGTCTTAAAAAGAACTTCAGACATTGTGATGTCAGGTATCAAATTTTCATTTATCTTCTCCCTTACTCATATATCCTCCATGAGTTTTATTCACTGACATAAAGCAAATATATGGCAGCCTTGTGTAAGCCCAGCTCTAAAGAATAAAGGGAGGCTCCTATGCACCTTTGAGGCTAAAATGGACAATGGAAGGTTGAAAACACAGGGAGATCAGGGAAGTGATCAACAGAAACCGAAGAGTTCAAAGCAAGAGTGACAGGCAGCAATCAGGACATGTAAGACCCCACCAAGAAAATCAAGAATAAAAAATAATAATTTTTTAAAAGATCAAAAAGACTCAGGAAAATCTGGGAGAAGTTTGAATTCCCTGTAGTTGGCTTGGGATGGAGATACTGACTATAATATCTGTATGCTAAAGGAAAGGATGATCTCCAAAGGCTAGGGACTTGAGGACATGTAGTTATTCTATGAAAATGACCCCAAAATCTGCAAGATAGAAAGCTGGTAGGAAAGTAACAGTCCAGAATCCACTTCTGGTAAAATTCTGAGTTTCTGGTGGCTTAAGAATAGAAAGGAAAAGATAAATGAACCCATATAAGTAGACTAATAATAAGACTGAGAATAGACTGGGGATTCCCTGGTGGCCCAGTGGTTAGGACTTGGCACTTTCACTGTGGGGGCCTGTATTCAATCCCTGGGTGGGTAACTAGGATCCCACAGGCTGAACAGCATGGCCAAAAAAACAGACAAACAAAAAAGACTAAGAATAGACTAATAACAATGATGATAATAATCTGTTATTGAGTACTTACTGTGCACCAAGTACAGTTCAATGTATGTGTTATTTCAGATGCACATGTATTAACCAAAGGAGCAGAGAGTCTAAGCAATACATGCAAAGTCACAAAGTGTACTTAATTCCACAAGACACGGCTAGCTGTCCTTTCAAATCCACTCTTGCGTTTGATTAGCCATGTGGCTACCTATCTAGAGGCTACATTTCCCATTCTCCTTTGCAAGTAGGTGTGGCTGTGCTGAAAAAAAAAACACGGCAGGCTCAAGAAAAGGCTTTAGAAAAGCCTGCTTACAAGTATGACCCTTGGCTGGCATCTGAGACCTTAACTGGTAAACAGTTCCTCACGCTGATACAAAACTTTCCCTAATGGATTAGAGTGCCTAACCTGTACAATCTATACAGTTTATACAAACCACCTGCTTTCCTTTTAAGAATGTAAAATCTCAATATGTGCTAAGCAGAACGGACCCCACTAAAAACTTGGGGAGCTGAGCTGCTAAAGAATTTCCCTGGAAAAAAAAAAAAAGAATTTCCCTGGTAGACACATACTGTCACAACTCACTGTGGGAAGAATTAAGCACATTCCATGTGGCTCCCCTGGGACAGGACTATTGGAAGCTCGTGTTTAATTTCTCTAAAGTCCACCTCAGGTCTTTGCCCTTTGCTGAGTTTGCTTTGTATCCTTTGGCTATGATAAATCACAGCCATGAGTCCCATGACTCATGTACACTAAGTCCTGGGGGCCCATCTAGTAAATCACCAAACCTCAGGGTAATGTTGGGAACCCTCGACACAGTGGCTGAGTTCTCATCAACGAAACGTGAGTAAATTGATGTTGTAATTTTACCTTCACTTGCCTAAAAAGATATTACTTGCCTTCTATTGTCTTTCACTTTTTTGTGGATTAGAAAAAAAAATGCTATGATAAATCAGCTTTAATCACACAGAACAAAGCAATATCCACAAGCTGCAATGTCCAACAGGGTACACAGTAGTCATTTGCATGCATTTAATTTTAAACCTAAATTCATTAGGATTAAAAAAATTAAAACGTTAAGGCCCCCAATTTCATTCATGCTAGTGGCCATCATATTGGGGGCAGTGCAAATACAATACATTTCCATCACTGAAGAAATTTCTACTGGACAGTCTGACCCTAGAAGTTAGCGGAGCAGAGATGAATGGAACTTTGGTTGCTAAATGACCTCATTGAGATGAACAGACTCACTACACTGGAACATCAACAGAGTCAATGGATCATTACATGATAAATCTACTTCTATCTTATTCAACTATATTTGGGGATATGTTCATTACAGAAGTTTGCCCTATATTCTAACTAACATAACTCCGAATTTATTCTTAAGCAAGGATTTTTTTTAACTGCAGAAAGCAAGCAACCATGTAGAACAGGAGCAAAGTCAGAATCTATCTAACAAGCACAGCTACTCTTGATGCCCAGGTCTTTAATCAGAGAACATGTGAGTTGGTGACTTTGTCCATATGGTGTAGGGTCTCTCAGGATCACAAAAGCTCAGTCCTCACTCTACCATTGCTCTTTTGTATCGCCATTCAGGAAGAACTTCCACAAACAATCTATGTACTTCTTTTTAATGTAAGCATTACTATAAATTTCCCTCTCTGTACTGATTTAGCTTGTCCCACAAAGTTTCATATGCTACATTTTCATTTTCATTCAGTTCAATGTATTTGTTAACTTCTCTTGAGACTTCTTTGACCCATGGATTATTTAGAAGTATGCTGTTTGGTTTCCCAGAGTTGGAGATGTATCCGTTATCTTTCTGATATCTATTTCTAGTACAACACTATTGTGGTCAAAGAACATATGATTTCAGTTCTTTAAAATTTGTTGAGATTTGTTTTATGACCAAGAAATGGTCTGTTTTGGTATATGTTCCATGAGTTCTTAGAAAGAATATGTTTTCTGTTGTTGTCAGGTAAAGTGTTTTATATGTCAATTAGATCCTTTTGGTACCAATCAACAGGTGTGACTGGGTTTTTCTATATCTTTGATGATTTTTCTCTCTAGTTGCTCTGTTGGTTATTGAGAGAGGGGTGTTTAAGTTGCTAATTTGAATCATAATTTTTTTTTTCTTTTCAGTTCCACTAGTTTTTGCTTCTTATACTTTGCAATTCTGTAACATGGTTAACACACACTTGGGATTACATGCTTTCTTGGAGGCTTGGCCCTTTTATTTATTTTTGTCCCTTTTATTTATGTCCCTGTCTGTCCATGGTGATTTTCTTTGCTCTAAGTCTACTTTGCACGTGTGCATGCACGCTAAGTCGCTTCAGTTGTGTCCGAATCTTTGCGACCTTATGGACTATAGCCCACCAGGCTCCTATGTCTATGGGATTCTCTAGGCAAGAATACTGGAATGGGTTGCCACGTCCTCCTCCAGGGGATCCTTCCAACCCAGGAACCAAACCTATGTCTCTGGCATCTTCTGCATGGCAAGTGGATTCTTTACCCACTGAGCCACCTGGGAAGCCACCTTCCCAGGGAGAACAAGAGCCACTTTTTTTTATTAGGTGAGAGTGGAAGTCCAGGTTCCCCATGTTGTCCACTGACACCACAAGGGCTGGGGTGATGGGAGTTGGGAAGGCAACTCATTACTGCCTAGCAGAGATGGAAGTCCCAGATACCCACTTAGTGCTTTCTGACCCCACTCCACTAGGGGGATGGGGGTGCCTCATTATGGCCTCATGAGGGTGGAAGTCTAGCTTCCTTACTTGGTCTTAGCTAGAGAAGGAGGAGTAGGATGTTATTTTTCTCTGTGACATTTGATTGGCATCTAGTGTTTATTATCTACAAGTTTTCTGCCTTACAAGACAGTCCCTTCCCTAGACCTTTGTCTAGAAAGACCAAGTTTTTCTTGGGACCTTTTTTTTTTAATCTGCACTCACTGGCATTTTCTGAGTTGCTGTCTTCTCCAGTATTGAGTATGACACATAGAAGGCAAAAAGAAAATCCAGGGAACTCACCACTATGTCATCCCTCACATCCTCAGGTCTTGACTGGTCAGCTTCTTCTCTCTACAGAGTCTTCTTATGTTTGTTTTATTCAAAACATCCAAGGTCTTCATTGCATTCAGTAGAAGGAACAGGGAAAAGTACCTCTATTCCATCTTTCTGTAAGTAGAATATGTGTACTAATATCAGGTACTCTCAGATCTTAACCCCAAATCAAATTTGCAAGGTCACATTCTCCATTATGCGGAGTCCATGTGAGTGAACCATCTCTCATGCCACCAGCTTTCCACTTCCCCACAGGGACACATAGAAATAATATTAATAAAGGAAAAATAGAATATCAAAATAAGACTCTAGAATGCACAATAGATATTAACCATATATTCTAGGTCCCAATGTAATTGTTGTGGATAACATTTTCATATATTAAACTGGCATTCTTTTCATTTCTAATAATTCCTTTTTGCCCCATGACCCTGCCCCCACTCAACTGAACATTAAGTCATCTGTTACCTCCAAAGAGGGATGCTTCTATAGAAAAGCAGACCATTTTTTCAGTTGTAATAGCCTGATCTTTTGAGTATATGGCAAAAAGTGTACATTACCAAATAGACTAGAGAGAATGCATGATCATATAAAATCTAGTTTTTCCTACCCTAGAGGAAATACAAATTCTCTTAGTTGTGGAAGATAAGCAGTCATTAGATGGGAAAACTTATAAAATTACTTGTTAACAAATATCTCTGAAAAAAGCATCCAAATGTTGTAGGCATGTCCAAAAGTTACAAGTAAGAATAGACTGGAGAAGCCTTAGGAAAGGACAGGGCAGATAAAAGAGCAATAATGTTTCTGATAAATGGAGATCTGATTTATATCCAATACCTTGGGAATAGATGGCAACCACTTCAGGGCAGTCAGCTGACGGCTCTCTCAAGCCCACCCTTAGGAAGTCTTAGCATTCCTGGACTGACTCTCAATCCTGAATGTGTGGACAGGAGGGGAAGACTAGAGTCTGAACTGACTGAAGAAACCCTGATCTGGCTGAGGTTAAATATCTATGAAATGAGGGCTTGACATAAAACTTATGTTCAAATTTTTAAAAAATAGACATGGTTTACCTGCTTCTGTTGAGAGCCTAAGTTTCATGTCACTACACAAGTAATGAAACACAAAGAAATGTTGGCAAATGACCAGAGATAATCAAACAAGAGAGCCTGGTTTTCCAGTAGAGTTGGTAGACTAAATAATTTTGACAATTAAGCTAACTATAAAGTTTTGCCTAACAGATCCACAAACTTTAAATTTTTAAATCAAGTACTATTCCAGTATAATAATAATTAATTATGGAATGCCACTAAAGACTAAGAGTTATAATAGGTAGTTCTATATGTGGCAAAATAATTCAGGTTTTAGAAATTGCCACTCTGTGAAAAACAGCCACCAAAAAAAAAAAGTGAAAATTGAGTTTCCTGTAAGAATCAAATACTTTAGAAAGTAGAAGTAATTGTTAAACGCCCAAGACACAATTCATTTTTGTCCTTAAAGCATTTGTTCAGTTTAACTAGATTGGGCCACTGAAGATAAAGTGATCACAGGAATCTTTACATGTCTTTGAAATGCAACAGGACTAGAAATGGAGCTACATGTACCTCTGCACGTGAAAAGCCACACAGTGCTTTCTGTCCCCTTCCTTCACCAGCGAGGCTTCCCTGGTGGCTCAGATGGTAAAGGATCTGCCTGCAATGCAGGAAACCTGGGTTTGATCCCTGGATTGGGAAGATCCACTGCAGAAGGGAATGGCAAACCACTCCAGTATTCTTGCCTGGAGAATTCCATGGACAGAGGAGGATAACAGGCTACAGTCCATGGGGTTGCAGACAGTTGGACACGACTGAGCAAGTAACACACTTTCTTTCACTAGCCAGCATGAAAGGTGTCAGAAATCTGCTTTTTCTTATGTTCCTAGGCAATTCTAAGATCCAAAAGATAGAAAACAGGAGAGTACTCTAAACAGACCCTGAATCAGGCTCAGTTCAATCAGACTGATAGTCACAGCACCTGCTGTTTCCAGAATGCCTCTCTCTGCCTTTAATTCACGCCAGCCTCACAGCCTCTCTTTCCGCAGAAGTCTCTGGGGCTAAAGCAAACTTCTCAACCTGTAAAATTCCAGCTAACTTTGAGTTCACCTTCCTCAAAGACCTCTGTGCCTGGGGGATTTCTGGGTAAAGACAGCAGAGTATATTAATATATTCGACTCCACTGCCCTCACCCACACTTTCCCGAAAACCTTTTCCTGAAAATGAAAATCTGGGCGGGGGGGGGGGGGGGAGCAATGATATCATCAGTGAAACAAGGAAACAAACATAGCTGCAGTCCACAAGTACACTGCTCCAAATCCGGGGAGTCTGGATGGAGATATGGGAGAAATGCGCAAGTACATACCTACTTCCCCTAAAGGAACTGGCCGTGTGCGGAGGAGAGGTCTATGCAAGAATCTTCAGATTAGACAAACAAGTCCTGGAGGCGGAAACGCCCACAGAACTGAAATGTTGAGTCTTTTCAGATATAACACTTTTTTTTTTAATGTTTTTATTATTTTTTTCTTTTGGCCACTTCTGTGGCATGCACAATCTTAGTTCCCCCAACCAGAGATGGAACCTACACTCCTTGCAGTAGAAGCACGAAGTCTTAACCACTGGACCACCAGGAAAGTGCCCACATGTTTTTTTAATGAGAACTCATTCAAACACAGTTTGAACTAGGGGGATGATATTTTAATTCAGAAAGTGTGTAAGTTCATAAACAACCTTTCTCAGTCATTTTCAAGCTACCAGATTTCTTACAATTAAAGAGAAAGCTTTAACAGTACATAAAATCCTAGGAAAAAATAATCTGTCTTAGAAGGAAATGCTCTTAAGGACCTATATACCTCTGTTTAAGGCTGAATGATTCTGGATGTAAATACACATGGAGATTTAATTGTGCTACTGTCTTTTTTATCATTATTGGTTTTGCATTGTACTGATTACAAAAGTACAAAATTTTGAATAGTGTTCTAACCCTTTTTTCCCCAGAAGCTTATTTTCAGAGCATGACTTTTGCAGAACACAAAGTTTTTCAGAAATGTATAAACAGTGTGACAGCAGAAATGTCTTTAGGTCTATTGATAGGCCCAATTCCACTCCACTGAATGGCAGAGAAGAAACAGCTATGGGAGAAATCATGTGGATTGTTGAGCCTAGGCATCCCAAACAAAGGAACTAGGGGTTGAGGACCTCCGAATAAGGCAGTGTGGATGAAAAGCTGTATTGTAGGTCCCTCATCCCCACTCATGTTTCAGAATACTGGGAGGCAGGCAGAATACTGAAAGAGTCTTCTCTGGGGAATTTAATAAAAGAATAAAGATGTGAAAGTACCAATATCAAGAACTCTCCAACAAATGTGGTCCACCCATTATTTTGTGAAACTCAAGAATGAAAAGCCCTACAGACACATGCTTAGAGCTTCCAATTAGCTTTTTTGTTAACTCTAATATGAGCAAACAACAAAGTCAGATATCTAAGGAAACTTCGGCTGACCTTAGATAGACAGCCACACATTCCTCAAACAAAGATGGGTTTCTAGATCACAAGGACCTACTGTACAGCACAGGGAACTTGACTCAATATTCTGTAATAACCTATACCAGAAAAGAATCTGAAAAAGATATATGTATTATATAACTGAATCTTTGCTTTATACAACACTTTGCTGTATACCTAAAACCGATACAACATTGTAAAACAACTATAGCCAATATAAAATAAAAATTGTTTTAAAGAAACAATGGGAAAAAAAAGGTATCTTTGGAATCAGCAAAGAATTGCAATGTGGGGTTTGCAATTGTGGTGAGTCATGTGCAAGTTCCTGCAAGGCAAGGGAAGGATAACACTTATAGAGGTGAAAAGGTGGTTGAGAGGGCTACGGGAAACGCAGAGTCTATGGCTTTTCATTGGCTGAATCCTTTTCAGGAAAGGAGACTTTCTTCTTCCTGATGGGCTCCACTATCATTGCAGGGCATGAGAGCTCCCTCTTCTGGTCTCCTAACTCTACTTGGTTGAGTTTTCTGTTAATTAGTTTTTTTAACCTCTAAGAAGAGGGGCTTTCCTGGTGGCTCAGATGGTAAAGAATCTGCCTGCAATGCAGAAGACCTGGGTTCAATCCCTGAGTTGGGAAGATCCCCTAGAGAAGGAAATGGCAACCCACTCCAGTACTCTTTCCCTGAGAGTTCCATGGACAGAGGAGCCTGGCAGGCTACAGTCCATGGGGTTGCAAAAAGTTGGACTCAACTGAGCAACTTTCACTTTAATCACTTCAATACAGAAGACAAAGACCTCGCCCCAGCACCACCAAAAAAACAAAAAAAAGGCAATTTTCAGGAAACAGTTACTTTGCAGTGAAGAAACCTTCAAAAATATCAACAATATCCTCAGAGAGATAAAAGAGGAGGTTACATCCATGAAACAAGAATGTAAAGCTATCAAGAAGGAGAACAGTCTAAGAACAACAGGAACTAAAACACAAAGAGCTACAACATTCAAGACAAATAAATTAACAAAAAGACAAACAAATGACAGAAAGAGAGGATGGAGAAGATGAAGAGATGGAAATCAACAAAAGAATTCAAGAAAATTTCCCAGGATTAAAAGATACACATTTATTACAGACTCTAAGTTCACTCTGCTCGCCACATGACAGGCCAATGAATCCAAGAGAGAAGGGATTGAGGCACGGAAGAGACTTTATTCAGGGAGCCAGCTGATCGAGAAGATAGCAGGCTAACTTCTCAAAACAACCATCTTATGGGGTCTGGACACCAGGCTATTTTATAGTTCAGAGATGGTGGGGGTGGGGATTTGGGGGAGAGGGAGGAGGTGAGGAAGCAAAGTAAAAAGGCCATTATTCTTGCAAACATCTCCCAGAATGGCAAGCCTGGGGCAGGGGATATGTCAATTTCTTCCTTTCTGCCCTCTACAGGTGGACAGGGTTCTGAACAAACGCACTTTAGTTTAACAGTCAGGCAGAGGGGCAGGATTTTCTGAGACAGGCCATTCTGTGTCAAAGAAACAGTTCTAACATGGAGTCAGAATTGGCTTCCTCCCTGCAACACATTTCCAAAGTGAAAGGGTCACAACACAATTTTTTAAATGCCCTACATCAACAAAACAAAAACATGCACGAGGGAATTTTCTTGGGAAATCTCAGAGCTCTGGGGACAAATAGAAGATTTTGCATGCTTTGAAGAGGAAAAATCAAGTCACATATAAAAAAAGAAAAGAGAAGAGAAGAAATATAGGAATCAGATGGCTTTAGACTTCTCAGCAGCAATACTAGAAGCAAGATGACTGAAGAACAAGAAGCAGTGGAGCCATGTCTTCAACATTTCTCTAAATTCAGCCAAACAGTTAACCAAGCATGAAAAAGAATGAAGATATTTTTGGAAACTCCAGGACTCCAAAATTTACATCTTGTTTACTCTTTGGAAGAAACAATTGAATGTTGTTTTTTTTTTTACCAAAGCAAGAGATTAAACCAAGAAAAGGAAAGACATGGAGTAACCAAGAAAAGACATGGAGTAACCAAGAAAGACATGGAGTAAACCAAGAAAAGGAAAGAGGAGAGAATTGAAGGTAATCTTAAAGTGGGATGATAGAAGAAGATCCTGGGGCAAGGGCTGTCATCAGGGTCAAAGGACAACAGTCCAGGTTGATGCAGTGACACCAAAAGACAGCCATGGTGAGAGCTGCCACCCCTCAGGTACTACCCGCTCCCGTGCACTGCCGTTTTAGTGGAGGAATAAACGCCTAGTGAGCCTGGTTTATATCATCATCTATACTCAGCCTATTTTGACCAAATGCTGATTAATTAAGCTCACGCTTTTCCCTCCATGCTACAACTATCACCAAGAGGATAAACAGAATATATGCTTTATCCAGTGTATCTCAGTTTTTAGCATGCAGCAAAATCACTTGTTATTTTTCCTTATGGTCTTTTCAATGTACTCTTAACATCTTTTGTTTAAATTTATTTATTTTTAATTGAAGGAGAATTGCTTTACAGTATTGCAATGGTTTCTAACAATCACTTCTTCTTAAAACACAGACTATTGGGCCCCAAACCCAGAGATGTCTATTTAGTAGGTCTGGACTGGGAACTAGGAATGTCTAACAACTTCCTAGATGATACTGATACTGCTGGCCTAGGAACCACACTTTGAGAACCATTGCTTTTTACCTGCCTTTTAGCTCTGGGGTTGGTCATGATGAGCTGGGAATCAACAAGCAGAGAGTCCTACTTTCTTCAACCATTTTTCCTCTGGATATCTCTGGCGCACACTCCTGGCCTGTCAGATGTTTTGGTTTTCTCAGGATCCATTCACATCTTTGCTCAAAGACTTCTGCAAAGAAGTCTCCTAAAACCATTTCCAAGAGTCTGTTCAGCTTATTTTCTTCTGGGAGATCCCTTCTAACAATAGCAATGTAGCTCTCTTTTCCTACTTAGCCAGGTTTGTACTAACTAATCATGTTTTTAAGTATTCTTAGGCATACATACATACAGAGGTGATTTTAAAAACTGATTTTAAGTGAGGAAATTATGAACACAAAAGTCAGCAAATGATTACCACCACCGGGGGGGAATGGTATAACTGCGTAGGACTCACAGAGTATATCTAAGACTCTGGAATGACTATATATGAACATCCTTTTTATGATTAGTCTTTAATGTCTAATAATAAAGAATATCTTATTTATTCTTCAATATGAATTATATAGTTCATAATTTTTAAGAAAGAGAAAATAACACCTTCTTATTGAATATTTCGTCTCAAAAAAAAAGATCATGGAGGAGAGAAAACAACTGAGAAGAAAGCTCTCAGGACGAAGGCAATAGCAGATTTGATGAAAAGATGTTTGAGACAATAAACCCAAGTCAGGTTTCAGATTGCCTTAGTTCAGTACCCCACCCACTCCCTTCACCTGATGGCCAGGCCATTCAAAGATGTGTAATAATCAGATGGCAATTAATGTAGAACCTATACATAAGAACTGCAAAAAAAAAAAAAAAAACAGCAAGAAAAGCGAAATGTAAGCAAAGAATTGGTGAAGAACAGATATCACCAGAGGTACTACCCAAAGACTGCTGTTATTAGATTGACTAAGCAGAGTTGCTGACACAGAACTTGTCAAAAACCGTTGAACAAGTGTCCAGGAATAGGAGCAGGAATTCATTTAATTCCCCTGAAAATAAAAAGTGAAGTAAAAAATTCACCTAGTTCTTTAAGGGCAGGAGAAAAAAGAAGGTAGCTCAAAAGTAAAATACTCTATAGCAGCTGCCGTGGGTGGCAGCCTGCCTTACTTCTCCAAGAGCTGCCAGGGTCACGTGTTTGAGTACTCAGCTGTGTTGTCTGAACTAGGACATGCCACTGGCCATAGGTGGTTGATCCAAGGATAAACACAAACATGGGCTCAAGACAGGCCTACCCATTTCTCTGGAAATGAAACTGAGACTAGTGTTTGCTGAAGCAGAGGCACTGATAGCAGAGTTCTACAAACTTCCTGCTGCTGAACCCTCAGTTTCTGTGCTTTCCAAGATTTGGCTGTCAGTGATTTCTTGAATGAATAAGATAATCTTATGTCCATCCAATACACATCTTTTTTACTTAGGCTAGTCAGAGTCTATTTCTGTTACTTAGGAACAAAAGAATCTTAATTATTGTAGGCTTGTAATTATTTTCAGGAAAAACCTCCCAGAGCCTGACTTCCGAATACGTGTGTTTAGTTATTTTCAAAAATATCTTAAGTCAAACACTTGAGATTCCTGGAAACAGTATGACACACATTGTTCTCTTTATAATGAACTCATTTTCTCCTGAAGAGAAAGCGAGTCAGCTGCACAGCAGGCCTCAGGAGAATGGCCTGGACAACCTTGCTAGTGTCTGACCACCTGAATCACTCCGAAGGGAAAATATTCCCAGAAACTCGGTGAACCACCCAATCTAACCTGCTTGTTTTTATCAATTTTATCTTTCCTATTAATATTTTGTTTTCATTATAGGAGTTAAATGGATTAAATAGTATATAGTAGTGTTCATAAGTAGTGGAATACTCAGTTTTTAGAAATTATATTGTATTAATATATTCACATAACTCACAAATTAACCATATCTGAATAAGAAGTAGCAATTCAATAACTGATAGAGTAGTCCTCAATAATTCAGCATTTGGGCTAAACTAAACAAAATTCTCTTGAAACCCCAAAGTACTCCGCTTCATAAACCAGGGGTTAAGGAATTAGTGTATATTAAAGCCTACCTTCCTCCTACTCTGTGTCTCTCCTTCTTACACACATACACACACACACACACATACACACAACCCTTCAGTTCAGTTCAGTTCAGTCGCTCAGTCGTGTCCGACTCTTTGCAACCCCATGAACTGCAGCACGCCAGGCACCCCTGTCCATCACCAACTCCCAGAGTTTACTCAAACTCATGTCCATTGAGTCGGTGATACCATCCAGCCATCTCATCCTCTGTCGCCCCCTTCTCCTCCTGCCCCCAATCCCTCCCAGCATCAGGGTCTTTTCCAATGAGTCAACTCTTCACATGAGGTGCCCAAAGTATTGGAGTTTCAGCTTCAGCATCAGTCCTTCCAATGAACACCCAGGACTGATCTCCTTTAGGATGGGCTGGTTGGATTTCCTTGCAGTCCAAGGGACTCTCAAGAGTCTTCTCCAACACCACAGTTCAAAAGCATCAGTTCTTCGGTGCTCAGCTTTCTTCACACTCCAACTCTCACATCCATACATGACCACTGGAAAAACCATAGCCTTGACTAGATGGACCTTTGTTGACAAAGTAATGTCTCTGCTTTTAAATATGCTATCTAGGTTGGTCATAACTTTCCTTCCAAGGAGTAAGCATCTTTTAATTTCATGGCTGCAATCACCATCTCCAGTGATTTTGGAGCCCCCCAAAATAAAGTCTGACACTGTTTCCACTGTTTCCCCATCTATTTCCCATGAAGTGATGGGACCAGATGCCATGATCTTAGTTTTCTGAATATTGAGCTTTAAGCCAACTTTTTCACTCTCCTCTTTCACTTTCATCAAAAGGCTTTTTAGTTCCTCTTCACTTTCTGCCATAAGGGTGGTGTCATCTGCATATCTGAGGATATTGATATTTCTCCCGGCAATCTTGATCCCAGCTTGTGCTTCTTCCAGCCCAGTGTTTCTGATGATGTACTCTGCATATAAGTTAAATAAGCAGGGTGACAATATACAGCCTTGATGCACTCCTTTTCCTATTTGGAACCAGTCTGTTGTTCCATGTCCAGTTCTAACTGTTGCTTCCTGTATCATTCTAGTATGACCATAAAGGTACCAAGCCGAGAGGGTAAGTAGATGCTAAAATCAAGCTCATGTCTGCTTGCCAAACCATATACCTGGTCCAAGGTGTGTCTTTCTGGCAAAAAGAGACCCTTTTTTCCTAATTCACAAGAAGACAGGTATGTCAAGGACTAGCGCTTGGAAGAAATGGGTCAGAATGTGAAGATTTTTGAGCAAAGGAAAGACATCTAACTTATAGTTTAAGAGGATCACTCTAGCTTTGTGTTAAGAATAAACTGTTGGAGTTGATAGGGGTGGCAAGGGTGAAAGTAGGAAGACCAGTGTGGAGGTTAATCTGATTTACCAAGGGAAAGATGGTGGTAGCCTGGAACACAGTGGCAGCAGTGAAGGAGGTGAGTAGTGGCTGTATTCTTGATATGTTTTTAAAGAACAGTCTTCAGTATTTGCTGACAAACAGATGTAGGATAAAGAGAGAAGTCAAGGATGACGCCAAAGTTTTGGGTGTTAGCAATTGGAACAATGAGGCTGCCATTGAATGAGAGAGGGAACCAATAGGACAAGGAGTTTTCAGGAAAAGATGAGGAACTCAGTCTTGAACGTGACAAATTTGAGACTCCCATTAGATATCTATGTGGCAATAATGATAAGCTAACTGATATACATGTCTTTAGTTGAGTGTAGAAACTAGAGTGAAGAAGTAAATGTAGGCATTGTAAGTGCCATAGATGGTATGCAAAGCCATGAGGCTTAGAGAGGTTACCAATGGAACAAAGAAGCAAAGAGAACCAAGAACTGGGCTCTGGGGCTCCCCAACACTACAAGATAGAGGAGCAAAGAAGAAACAGCAGAGGAGACTGAGATGAAGTAGCTAGCGTGACAGGATGAAAACTTCATGGCACCCAGAAGCCAAAAGAGGAAAACGTTTCAAGGAGGAAGAGTGATCAGCTGTGCCAGAAGCTGCTGGAAGTTCCAGCAGGACAGTCTGAGAAATGATACCGCACTGAGTTAGCAATGGAGAGGCTTGGGAGCATTCTAAGAGAAACAGTCATAACCTAAAAACTTTTATTTTAAAGAAAAATTAAAAACAAACATCCAGCTTAAGAAGCTAGAAAGATAAACAAATATCCTACAATGTTAGAACAGATGAATTTCAAGATTGGTTCTGTAAAAAGGCCAATAAACGAGGACATAAATCTCCGTTAAGCTTCCCGGGTATCTCAGTGGTAAAGAATATGCCTGCAGTGCAGGAGACATAGGAGTTGTGGTTCGATCCCTGGGTCGGGAAGGTCCCCTGGAGGAGGGCATGGCAACCCACTCCAGTATTCTTGCCTGGAGAATCTCATGGACAGAGGAGCCTGGCAGACTACAGTCCATGGGATCGCAAAGAATCGGACATGACCAACGTAACTAAGCATGCATGCAAGTCTCTGTCAAGACAGAACAAGAAATAGAAAACACACACAATTAGTGTTGAGAAAGTGAGTATCACTTTAGTTCCAAAGATATAAAAATTGTAAGAAAATATGTCATGTACAACTTCAGGTCAATAAGATTTTTACTAATAAAATTGATTATATTTTAGGAAATTATGTAGTAACAAAATTAAGGAAAGGGTAAAAAAGGAATGGTTCAACAATCAATGAATGGTTATTAAATGGTTATCACATATATTTCTAAGTGAAAAACTTAAATTGCAGAATAACATGCATTGCACAATTCCGCTATTGTTTAAAATGTATATGCTCTTATATATATCCATATATATATGTACAGATGTGAGAGCTGGACAATAAAAAAGGCTGAGTGTCAAAGAATGATGCCTTTGAACTGTGGTGCTGGATAAGACTCTTGAGAGTCCCTTGGACTGCAGGAAGATCAAACCAGTCCATCCTAAAGGAAATCAACCCTGAACATTCATTCGAAGCACTGATGTTGAAGCTGAAGCTCCAATACTTTGGCCACCTGGTGCGAAGAGCTGACTCATTGGAAAAGACCCTGATGCTGGGAAAGATTGAAGGCGGGAGGAGAAGGGGAGACAGAGGATGAGATGGTTGGATGGTATCATCAACTCAATAGACATGAGGTTGAGCAAGCTCTGGGAGATGGTGAAGGACAGGGAAGCCTGGTGTGCTGCAGTCCAAGGTGTTGCAAAGAGTCGGACACAACTGAGCAACTGAACAACAACAACAACAATTTTAGGGCTGGGAGAAGGTATTTTACTTAATTCATTTGAGGGGATAATTAATAAATGCACATGGTACAAAATTCAAGGCACAAGAGAGCAAAGAGTGAAAAATCTCCCTCTCATCAAGGCCCCAACTCATAAATTTACTTTACCCACAGGCATCCACTGCTGCCACCTTCTTATACATTCTCCCAGAGATACTTCACATATACAGGAACACACATGGATTGACAAAAGCATTCCCCTTTGTTAGGACATATTTGTCTTTTTTTCTCTATGCTAGTATATAAGGGTCTCGCTCAGGTACTGAGCCAAAAGCACCAGGCTGCAGTGGAATCACTTACAGGAACATACCTATTTATTGTCTCATTAGTCAGTCTCAGCCACACACGATCATCACTGTGAACTCATCAACAAAAGTGATCCTTCTGCAGACCCACACTGTAATTCCTAACCTCCTGCTGGGATAGGATAGGGCTGTGGCCCAGCAGAAAGGAATGAGAGAGAAAGTCCAACTTTTCAGACAGCTCTCTCCCATTCCTCCTCCACAATTTACCCCAGGATCCAGAGGCATCTTGTTGTTGCCAGCAACCATCCAGTACCTCAGGGATCTCAGCAACTTTCCTCACTACCAGCTCATAACACCAGTCTTGGGTTCCTCACTCAGTTACCACTCATCTGCTCACATGCTAGCTTCTAAACTGTGATCATTGTTTTCTCTTTCCCTGTTCTTCCTGCCCTGTGGGCCTATGATTATTTTTAATCCATTTACAGTAGGTTTGGTAAGGTTTTAGGCAGGAGAAAAATTAAATAGATGTATTAAAGCTGTCATCTTAACCCTGAAATGCTCATTCCTTTTTTTCTAACATATAATAAAACTATTATTAAATGATGCAAAGAACTCCTACAACAACAAAAGCAAACAATTCAACTCAAAAACGGACAAAACACCAGAATAGGCATTTCTCTAAAGAAGATACATAAATGATCAGTAAGTACATGAAAATATGCCCAATACCGTCAGTGTTTAGGGAAATGCAAATCAACCCACACTGGGATATCACTTCACATTCATTAAGATAGCTATCGTCAAGAAAGGGAAAACAACAAGTATTGGTGAGGATGCGGAAAAAGTGAAACCCCTGTGCACTGCTTGAAGAAATGTAAAATGGCACAATCACTGTGGAAAGTTTTGTCAGCTCCTCAAAAAATTAAACATAGAATTACCATATGATCCAGTAATTCCACTCCTAGGAACATACTTGAAAGAATTGAAAGCAGAGACTCAAATAGATACTTGTCATTCATTGCAGCATTATTCACAATGGCCAAAAAGTGGAAACAACTCATGTCCATCAGCAGATCAATAGCTAAGCAAAATATGGTATATATGTATGCATTTATAAAATACATACAATGGAGTATTATTCTGCCTTAAAAAGGAATCAAATTCTGATATATGCTACATCATGGATGAACCTTAAAAACATGCCAAGTAAAATAAGCCAGACACAAAGGACAACTATTTTATAATTCCACTTAAGTGACACCCACAGGGACTTCCCAGGAGGCACATGGAAGAGAATCTGCCTGCCAATGCAGGAGACACAGGTTCAGTTCCTGGACCAGGAAGAATCCACAGCCGTGAAGCAACTAGGCCCATGCACCACAACTATCGAACCTGTGCCCTACAGCCTGTGGTCTGCAAGAGGAGATGCCACCGAAATGAGAAGCCTGCACACGCCAACCGGAGAGGAGCGCCTGCTCACCACAACTAGAGAAAAACCTCACACAGCAACAAAGACCCAGCACAACCAAAAATAATTTAAACTTTTTTTAAAATGACGTACACAGAATAGGAAAATTGGTACAGACAGAAAGTAGAATAGAGGTTACAAGAGGCTGGGGTAAGAGAATGGAGAGTTAGTGTTTAATAAATAACAGAGTTTCCAGTAGGGATGATGAAAAGTTCTAGAAAATGGAGGGCTACACATTTTGAAAATACTTAATGTCACTGAATGGTACACTTAAAAAGTGGTTAAAGTGATAAATTTTTTAAAATATTTATTTATTTGTCTGGCCTGGGTCTTAGCTGCAGCATGAAGGATTTTTAGTTGCAGCATATAGGACCTAGTTCCCTCCTGACCAGGGATCAAACCCGGACCTCCTGGATTAGGAATGCAGAGTCTTAGCCTCCAGATCACCAGGGAAGTCCAAAGTGATTAATTTTATATTATATATATTTGACCACAATGCAAAAAATTTAATTGAATACATGCTAGAGTAATCAGCACAAGGGTGCTTTATTGATTGTATTTTCTTGGAAAGTTAGAATTAAACAGAAAAACTTGGTTTCACCTCTTGTTGAAAATCTTTTTTAAACCTATGACCTCACTTTCCTCCTAAAGACCTTGAATGGCTGAGTACTTTCAGCTGAACACCAGTGATATCTGCACAAGCCAGTAATAAATAATAAGCTGGCAGTATGCCTGTGAGTTGGGCTTCACTGGGCTGCATAGTGTTCCAAAATAATTTGCTGCCAACTTTTAAAATTAAAAAAAGAAACTAATAAAAATCTAGATACTCAACTCTTCTTAAAAATCAGAAGAGCCAATGACCCTGGGCTCACAGTCATGCATGGTCACAATGAACTGAAACTAAGAACCAGCAGCTGCCCTATTAAAAACACAGTACCCTAGCAAATTCACCTACTTCTCTCCTATTTTACTTGCCTGGCCCTGCAGGCATTTTAAAGAGCTGTCAACCTCTTTAATAAGAAGGGGTCAAAAAATAGAAATGAAGAAGTTAATCTATAAAGTTACTGGGAATACAGTAGTCCCAGGATACCTGTTTTTAACTCCCTATTTTTCATTCATTCAAATGATGGGGGTGGAATACATTACATTTAAGGTATATTGAGAAAGGTTAGTAAAAATTTTTACTTTCTATAAAGTGACATTTTATAAACGTGATAGCGAATTTACTTTCATACTTGTATCTTAGGATAACAATAAATTTAGAGAACAAAACTGGCTCTTAAGACTTTTTACAGGATCACAAAATCAATTCAAATCTATTTGAAAAACAAGTCATCAAAAGAGACTACTTATCCACTTAGAACTGAGTTGTCACAGAAAATAGCTGGGAAGAAGAAATAACAAGTACCCATAATTTAGGTACCTTGGTATTGTGTAGATATATTTGGGGATTGTAGATGAGAGAGCATATTGGATTTGGGGTGGCAGGTGCCTCCTGCCACTTCCTAGCCATGGGAGATTTGACAGCTGAATGAAAATAATATTACTCATTTTGAGGAACAGATAAGGAGACAGAGCATGTGACAATGTTTGTAGACTATAATGAAGTATTCAAATGCGAGTTTTTACTGGCCTGCAGTGCTCTGTATATCTTAGTTCATACCAGCTCAATACTACTCAAAGTATGGTCGATGAACTGACACTGGCCCATGAACTCTTTGCATACAATAAGATAAATACCAAAGTTGACTGAGTTAACCTCTGGAAAGAGCAATGTGATATTGCTGTATCGTCCAAGCCTGTGATCAGCAACTCCTCTGACCATGGTACAGACTGGTCAGTATTAGTGAACTCACAAGATGAGGTGCAGGTGACGAGAGCTATATACAGGTCAGGAGAAGTAGGACCATTTATTTTAAGGTTAGTTTGTCAGTGGAAACCCCAAGGTACATAAAAACCCGAAAATGTAAGCACTTTTAGGAACTTACTTTTACAATTAATTCAAATGTTATTTAAACTTAAAAAAAAAAAAAAAAAGGTGGCTAAAGGAGCTTTACTGGATAGTTTTGCCAAAAACAAAACCCAAACATACTTTTCCTGAATGTAGCAATAGTAGTTAACCAAATGATGACAAATGGAGTGATTCCAAAGAAAGAAAGGTTAAAAGAGCTTGTACTTTTATTCAGAGTATGATCCCTTGGTTTTGTAGCCATAAGTGATAGTCAAGTGCTAAAACCACAGTGGTACTTGTAGAAAGGTATAGCTAATGAAGCAATGAGGCCACCTAAACTCCTAAACTTAAGTGATAAATTTTTGCATAAAAAGAAAAGTTTAAAACAAAAAATGTTTGGAAGAAAAAATACTGAATTAAAAAGTTGACAGACAAAGATTTAATATTTCTTTAACAAACATCTGTTTTTTGAAAGCTTCTCAAATTAATGGCACTTCAAGTTGCTGAAACTAACAAACCATATACAGGTCACATTCGTCAAGGACGTTAGTGAAAGACCAAATCAAAAAGATTTCAGAGAACAGCATTGAAACATGTATTTTACCATATGTGAAATAGATGACCAGCCCAAGTTCGATGCATGAAACAGGGCATTCAAAGTTGGTGCACTGGGACAACCCAGAGGGATGGGATGGGGAAGGAGGTGGGAGGGAGGTTCAGGATGGGGGATACATGCACACCTGTGGCTGATTCATGTTAATGTATGCCAAAAACCACCACAATATTGTAAAGTAATTAGCGTCCAATTAAAATAAATTAATTAATTTTTTAAAAAAAGAAATTGTAACTCACCTTAAAAAAAAAAGATTTGCTTCAAATTGATGAATCTAGAACAAAAAATGTAGCTCAGGTACCACTTTTTCTAGTGGTACTATAATTGATGATTTCAGATGGTTAATGATATGAATGACTTACTTAATGAATAAATAAAGCTAGGAAAGCATTTTTCATTGCAAATTGATATGCACAGACATAGTTAACACATAAAGTTATCAAAACAAAACATAGACACAACTTATACATTATCTCCTACAAGTAACATTATGAGCAATCCATCCTGGATTTGTCAATCAAAATCTTTAATGATGATAAATGTGTACATTCAGATACAAATGAACTTATTTACAAAACAGAAACAGATTCAGAGACATAGAAAACATATTTATGGTGACCAAAAGGAAAGACGGGGGAGGGATACATTAGGAGTTTGGGATTAATAGATACAAACTAAGCTAAAACAGATAAAAATCAAAGTCCTACTGTATAGCACAGGAAACTATATTCAATAGCCTGTAATAAAGAATAATGAAAAAGGATATGAAGAAGAACATATATATAGTGTGTGTGTGTATAAATGTAGACAGATATATAGAGACAGAGATGTAAAACTGAATCACTTAGCTGTACATCAGAAACTAACACACCACTATTGATTAAGTACATATCAATAAAACTTTCTCAAAAACATGCGCCCAGGGAGCCCCTCAGTAGTCCAGCGGTCAGGACTCTGCTTCCACTGATGGTGATGTAGGTTCGATCCCTGGTCAGGGAACAAAGGTCCACATGCCACAACGTGGCCTAAATGAATATTGTGTACATTCAAAGTATTCACATAGGTACTTAATATAAGAATCATTCTTTTCCTCATAACTTTGTTTAGTTATGACTGCAGAAGACAGAAAGTTGAGTGTGCAGCAATTTCAATACTAACCGCCTGTATACACACATCCAGTAAGTGTGTACAATTTTTGTATCTTTTTTCTTGTATGATGTCATATACACATCTCAGGAAGTAAAATCACAGAGTATGGAGACTTGATGAAAGAGGAAAGGAGCTAAGAATGATTTCCAAGGTTTTGACTTAGGCAAACAAAAAGATGGTAGAGGCATTTATTGACATTTTGAAGAAATAGGATTAGGGAGAAAAATTTTTCATTTTTGACATATTTTTAAGATATGAGATATCCAAATAAATGTATTCAAAGTAGATATGATTTTTCTTATTCAAGAAAGAAATAGAAACTTGGAGTGTTCAGAATTTCAATGTTTTACAGCTCACTTCTAAATTAGTTTTATGTAATTGAAAGAGCTGGAATTCATATATCCTGTATTTTACCACCATTGAATTCATATATCCCATATTTTACTACTAAATATGCTACAAACTTGGAGAAGGAAATGGCAACCCACTCCAGTATTATTGCCTGGAGAATTCCACGGATGGGCTACCGTCCACAGAGTCACAAAGAGTCAGGCACAACTGAGCAACTAACACACATGCTACAAACTAGCTGTATAAATAGAGATATCAACCAACTTTTCTTAGTTTCCATTTCCTCATGGAGACAGAAGTTTTACCCCATTCACGGAGCAGGTAATTCAGCTATGAACATTTCGAAAATGGAAAAGGCAAATCAATATCTGGAGTTACTATTGTCTCTTATGCTTTTGGATAACAAATTAAACAAGCCATTTATTTTCTTTGTTTCCATAAAAACATCACTCCTAAAATTGAAGGAGGCAAGTTTAGGATAATTTTTCATTTTTAAAACAAAGTTTTAAAAGAGCAATTCTATTTCAGTTATTTGTACAGGAAGCAGTATCAATTTTAGAAATCCAATGAAGCATAGAATTTAAATGAAAAGAATAAATTCTCCTAATTTCATATTTTATTAAAGTTCTTTACTTTTTAAGAATTAAATCACTTACAGATTTTCTGTTACTATTTTGCAAGATGTTGGAAGCATTAAATATATAAAGGCTATCTTCATTAAAGAAAATACTTTGTAACCCTCAAACAAGAATAGCATTAGAGTTACTGCATGTACTTTTAAGTCAGAAGGTCTGTGTTGTAATTCTGTCTCCACTTAATAGCTGCTTGAATTTAGACACATTATTACTTTTTCCTTTTTGGCCATTCATCCACAGCTTGCAGGTTCTTTGTTCCCTGAATAGGGATTGAACCCACACCCCCTGAAATGGAAACACAAAATACTAACCACTGGACCACTAGGGAATTCCCCTAGACACATTAATGAACCCTAGTTTCCAATCAGTAAAATGTAAATATTAATAGTATCATCCTAAGGGAATCGTTAGGAGGATTAAATGAGATGATATATATAAAGCACTTAGTATTGTGTAAAAGGGCTTGAGAGCAGTTAAATATCTCACGAAGTCAGAATCTTTAAAATTAAAAGCTTCTGCACAACAAAGGAAACTATAAGCAAAGTGAAAAGACAACCTTCAGAATGGGAGAAAATAACAGCAAATGAAGCAATGGACAAAGAATTAATCTCAAAAACATACAAGGAACTCCTGCAGCTCAATTCCAGAAAAATAAAAGACCCAATCAAAAAGTAAGCCAAAGAACTAAAAAGACATTTCTCCAAAGAAGACATACAGATGGCTAACAAACACATGAAAAGATGCTCAACATCACTCATTATCAGAGAAATGCAAATCAAAACCACAATGAGGCACCATCTCACGCCAGTCAGAATGGCTGCTATCCAAAAGTCTACAAACAATAAATACTGGAGAGGGTGTGGAGAAAAGGGAACCCTCTTACACTGTTGGTGGGAATGCAAACTAGTACAGCCACTATAGAGAACAGTGTGGAGATTCCTTAAAAAACTGGAAATAGAACTGCCATATGACCCAGCAATCCCACTGCTGGGCATACACACTGAGGAAACCAGATCTGAAAGAGACACATGTACCCCAATGTTCATTGCAGCACTGTTTACAATAGCCAGGACATGGAAGCAACCTAGATGCCCATCAGCAGACGAATGGATAAGAAAGCTGTGGTACATATACACAATGGAATATTACTCAGCCATTAAAAAGAATACATTTGAATCAGTTCTAATGAGGTGGATGAAACTGGAGCCCATTATACAGAGTGAAGTAAGCCAGAAAGAAAAACACCAATACAGTATACTAATGCATATATATGGAATTTAGAAAGATGGTAACAATCACCCTGTATGCGAGACAGCAAGAGAGACACAGATGTATTGAACAGTCTTTTGGACTCTGTGGGAGAGGGCGAGGGCAGGATGATATGGAAGAATGGCATAGATACATGTAAATTATCATATGTGGACTGGTGAGATATCATATCACCAGTCCAGGTTCGATGCATGATACAGGATGCTCAGGGCTGGTGCACTGGGATGACCCAGAGGGATGGGATAGGGAGGGAGTTGGGAGGGATGGGATGGGGAGGGAGTTGGAAGGGGGGTTCAGGATGGGGAACATATGTACACCCATGGTGGATTCAAGTCAATGTATGGCAAAACCAATACAATGTTGTAAAGTAAAATAAATAAATAATTTTTTAAAAATAAAATAAAAGTAGAATATTCATGAAAAATTGACCAGCTTCAACAGCAATCTAATCAACAATGAGCTTTTTCAAAAAATGTGTTGTTAACAGCATCTGGTGCTGGCGAAAACAGAAAAGGAAGGATTCTATTATTACTAACACAAGAGTAAATGGGTAGAGGGAGGTAGCCAACATGGCAGAGTATGAGGATCCTGAACTCATCTCCCCCTACAGACATAGCAAACTTATAACTACTTATGGTGGGACTATGTATGAGACTAACCTGAAGACTAGAAGGAAAAATTTCCACAATTAAAGACATAAAGAAGACACCACCATGAGAAAGGTGGGGGGCGGGGATGAAAACACAGCATGGTCAGAACCCATACCTCTAGGTTTGGAAACCCACAAAAGGAAGAATAGCACAATTGTAGAGGTCCTCGCCAAGGAGTCCAGGAGTGCTACACAAAGATGAGTCCCCAGAGTGTCTGTCTTTGAAAAATAGCTGGTTTTATGTTCAGGAGAGTCAGAGGGCTATAAAAAGCAGAGATTCTACATATAAACTCCACACACGTGCTCTGAGTCCCAGAACAGAAGTAGCAATTTGAAAGGGTCCAGTATCACCCCAAACGCTGATCTTGGAGAGCCTACTGGGGAGGCAGGAGGAAACTGAGCCTCCCCCGGGGATGGAGACACTGACGGCAGCCCCTTTGGGGAACTCATTCTCCTGCAATAACACTAGTACTGTCAAGGGCCATTGTGGAGTCCTCCCTCTAGCCTGTCAGCACTGGAGACCCGGTCATGCCCACCAGTGCGTCAGCACAAATGCCAAGCACTTCTGGGCCGTGCAGCCAACTATGCAGAGCCCTCCAACAGTCCACAACCACCACACAAGGCAAAGTCTTGCCGAGGCCAGCCCTGCCCACCAGCATGCCCACAGCAGTTGGCCCCCATCACAAAAGAAGGGCCCACAGAGCCCAAACAGAGGCATCCCTAGAGCATGTGGCTCTGATGACCAGAGAGGAGCACACAGCCAAGTCTCATGGGAGGTTACCTACTGAGGCCATTTCTCCAAGACTGGGAAACAAAACTGACATCCTAACACAAAGAAATCAAAACAAAGATTTGGGCAAAACGAGGATATGGAGGAATATGTTCCAAACTAAGGAACAAGACATACCCTTAGAAAAAGGAGGAAACAAAGTGGAGATAAGCATTCTACCTATAAAGAGTTAAAGGTAAGTGAATATCAGAAAGATATTCATAAAACTCCAAAAAAAAACAAAAAAGGATGAATACAGTGAGGATTTTCAACAAACAGGATATATAAAGAAGAATCAAAGAGACCTAAATAATACAATAACTGCAAGTAAAAGTTCACTGGAAGGAATAAACAGTAGATTAGATAATACAGAAGAGCCTATCACAGCCTGGAAGACAGAAAAGAGGAAATCACACAAGAAAAAAAATTTTTTTAAGAGGATAGACTTAGAGACCTCTGGGACAACATCAAGCTTACTAACATTCACATTATAGGGGTAACAGAAGGAGAAGAAAGAGATAAGTGGGTACAGAGTTTACCTGAAGAAATCATAACTGAAATCTCCCCTCACATGGGAGAGGAAACTGACATTCAGGCCCAATAAGCACACAGTCCTGAACGAGATAAACCCTAAGGAGTTCCATACCAAGACACATTATAATTTAAATGGCAAAACTTAAAGAGAGACTCCTAAAAGCAGCAAGAGAAAAGCAATTTAGTTCCGTACCAGGGAACTCCATAAGATAGTCAGCTGACAGTGGTATATGAACACAACGGAATATTACTCAGCCATTACAAAGAATGCATTTGAATCAGTTCTAATGAGGTGGATGAAACTGGAGCCTATTATACAGATTGAAGTAAGTCAGAAAGAAAAACACCAACATACTATATTAACACATATATATGGAATTTAGAAACATGGTAATGATGACCCTATATGTGAGACAGCAAAAGAGACACAGATGTAAAGAAGAGACTTTTGGACTCTGTGGGAGAAGGCGAGGGTGGGATGACTTGAGAGAATAGCATTGAAATATGTATATTACCCTATGTGAAATAGATCGCCAGTCCAGGTTCGATGCATGAGACAGGGTGCTCAGGACTGGTGCACTGGGATCACCCTGAGGGATGGGATGGGGAGGGAGGGGGGTTCAGGATGGGGAACACATGTACACCCATGGCTGATTCATGTCAATGTATGGCAAAACCACTGCTATACTGTAAAGTAATTAGCCTCCAATTAAAATAAATTAATTAATTAAAAAACAAAACAAACAAACAAACAAAAAAAGATGTTCAGCTGACTTTTCAGAAGAAACTTTGCAGACCAGAAGGGAGTGGCACAATATATTCAAAATGATAAAAAGGGAAAGCCTGCAACAAGAATGCTTCACTCTGTAAGGCTACCATTCAGATTTGAAGAAGAGAGAGTTTTACAGACAAGCAAAGGCTAAAAGAGTTCAGTATCACTAAATCAGCTTTATAAGAAATGCCAAAGGAATTTCTCTGGGTGGAAAAGAAAAGCCCACAATTAGAAATGTGAAAATTATGAAAGGACAAATCTCACTGTAAAGGTAAACACATAGTAAAGGTCAACCACTATACATAGTAGGTCAACCACTTACAAAGTTAGTAGGAAGGTTGAGAGATAAAACTAGTAAAAGCATATATGTCCACAATAACTAGTTAAGGGATATACAAAATATGTAAAATATGACATCAAAAGCATTAAATACTGATAAGAGAGTAAAAATGTAGGATGATTAGAATATGCTTGAACTTAAAAGATTATCAACTTAAAATAGTGACATATATATATATAAACACACACATATGTAGGTATAGACATAGATACAGATATAAAAATCTCATGATAACCACAAACCAAAAACCTAATAGATACACTCACAAAAAAGAGAAAGTAATCTAAGCACAACAATAAAGAGTCATCAAATCACAAGAGAAGCGGGCCAAAGAACAAAAGAGAATTACAAAAAAACAGAAAACAACAAAATGGCAAATGACAATTTCAATAATTACTTTAAAAGTAAATAGAATAAATGTTCCAAGCAAAAGACATAAAAGTGGCTGAATGGATTAAAAAACAAGCCTCATACATATTCTGCCTATAAGAGACTCACTTCAGATCTGAAAACATACAGAGAACAAAACTGAGGGGAGAAAAAAGTTATTCCATGAATGACTTATAAATTATGATTTAACACCTTCTGAACTGATGTACACATCATCATATCTGAACTGATGTACACAGGACACAACATCACTTCTGTGGTATTCTTATTCAAAATGCATAACCTGAATTTAAACATGAGAAAATATCAGGGAAACCCAAATTGAAAGATATTCTACAAGATAAGTCAGGATAATGAAAGGCAAAGAAAGATGGAAGAACTATCCCAAATTGGAAGAGACACTACAACTATAAGCAATGATCCTGGACATTTGCAAAACAGTTGGTGAAATTTGGATAAGGTTTGGAGATTAGTTAATAGTACTGTAACATAGTTAATTTTCTGGTTTTGACCATCATACATAGATATGTATGATGTTAACATTCATAAAAACTTGATGAAAGTTATACTGAAAATATTTATACTATTTTTATAACTTTTGACAAACCAAGTTATTTCAAGATGAAAAGTTTAAAATTTTTTAAATGATAGAACATTCATACAGTAATTATGCAGTCATTAAATATGTTTATAAAAATCTTAGTGATGTTGGAAAATGCTCATCATGTAACACTGTGGAAAACAAAAACAAAAGCAAGATTATGAATTTGAGTACAAATTTGACTATGTAAATTATACAGTACATGCACTGAAAACTAAAGCTCAAAAAGAATCCACTAAAATATTAAACAGTAGTCATCTCTAAGTAGAAAACTATAGGTGATACTTTCTTTTTTTTTTTTTTGTACTTTTACATTTCCCAATTTTTTTCAAAGAGCATCTACCATTCTTAGAATTAGAAAAGTTTTATTTTTTAAGATACACCATAAATTTTGTATCACCAAAAATCACTTATACATATTTCTTCAGGTTTGTTTTAATAAAAAAGTGTTTTTGATACTTTGAATTTTCAAAATTATTATTAGTTTTTTCATTTAGTATCAGTATATAACCAAAAATGATTACTGATTTTACCAGCAATTTGGAAATAAAATCCTGGCACTATGCTTGAAACAGTTGCTTCATTTCCACTAAATAACTAGAACCATCCCCCAGAGTTCATCAGAGAAGCTTGAACCCATGCCTGAATCTCCATCAAGAATAGAAGAAGGAGAAACCTAATCATTTCTCTTTAGCCTGACACAAGTCAAGAGAAGAATACATCTGTGCCAAACACTGGGAAATAAAAAAGAAATCAGATCTTGCAGGGAGACAATTCAAGATGGCCACCAGGTGTCCTGAACTCCTTTTGCTTCATATGACAGTCTTCTGAGTAATATGACATTCAGCAATCCATAGTTGAAGGGCTATAAAGCATGTCTCCCTACCCCAAAAGACCTTGTCTATGAGACAATGTATATGATTATTATACACGAGTCTGCTCCCTCCACCCTGCACTGCCTGGATAAAGATAAATAAATATCCCATAATATTCCCCTAAATATATTCCATAAATATTCCCCCATTCCTACTCTGACAAGCTTAAGATCAGGCCCTCAGTCATATCTCCAGGCTTTCCACTCCCTGCCTCATTAGAGCAAACTCCAGTCACAATTTGGAGCTTCGTTCACCTTTTATTCAACTAGTCTTAGCTTTCAGTCATAACTGCATCCCTACCAGTTCTGTTCCAACCTGATCTACAAAGCTCCCCAGGCATGCAGTACCAACTGCTTAGTTAAAACACCCGTTGTTACCCTCCTCGTCCACCATGGCCACATCTGCCTGCCTCCACTCTTCAGTACAGCTCCTCTAGACCATCTCTACCATCTGCTTTTACACTCTGCCTCCTGGGGGCCCTGTTACCCCCACATGTAATATGTAAGGAAAAGACTGATTTACACTGTACCCTATTTTAGTTTTCTTTTTTTAATTTATCACTGCTCTTTTTCCAGAAAGGACTTAATATAACATATATTCTGATTCTATATTTTATTGAAACATAGATGATGTATAATATTATGCTAGTTTCAGGTGTACTAGTGATTTGACATTTGCATGCATTAAGAAATGATTACCACAATGTCTAGTAACCATCTGTCCCCACAAAAAGTTAACTACAATGTTATTGACCATATTCTTCATGCTTTGTATTATATCCCCATGACTTACTATATAACTGGAGGTTTGTATCTCTCCATCTTCTGCACCTATTTCACCCAGTCTCCCAACTCCCCTCCCATCTGGCAACCACCTGTTTGCTCTCTGCATCCATGAGTCTATTTTCACTTCATTTTATTTATTTCATTTTTTGTTTTTTTAGATTTCACATGTGAGGTCATGATATTCATCTTCCCCTTTTGACTTACTTCTCTTAGCATAATACCCTCTATATCCATCCATGTTGTCCCAAATGGAAAGATTTCATTTAATGGCTAATTTTTCATCTTATATGTGTGTGTGTGTGTGTGTGTGTGTAGCACATCTCACATCTTCTTTATCCATTCATCTATCTATGGACACTTATGTTGCTTTCATATCTCGGCTATTATAAATAACACTGCAATGAACATTGACATGCATGTATCTTTTTGAATTCGTGCTTTTGCTTTCATTGGGTAAATACAAAGAGGTCCAATTGCTAAATAATATGGCAGTTCTAGTTTTAACTTTTTGAGGAACATCCATACTGTTTTTCCTAGTGGCTGCACCTATTTACAGTTCTAACAACAGTGTATGAGGGTTCCCTTTTCTCCACATCCTTGCCAACATGTGTTTTTTGTTGTCTTTTTGATGTCAGTCACTCTGACAGATGTGAGGTGATAGCTCGTTGTGGTTTTTAGTTGCATTTCCCAATTATTGATATGAGCATCTTCTCATGTATCTTTTGGCCATCTGGGTGTCTTCTTTAGAAAAATGTCTATTCGGGCCCTCTGCCCATTTTTAAATCAATTTGCTTGTTTTTTTAATGTGAGTTGTATGAGTTCTTTGTACATTTTGGATATTAACCTCTTATCATATAAAATCTCCCATCCAGTAGGCTGCCCTTTGGTTGAGTTTCCATCCCTGTGCAAAAGCTATTTAGCTTGATGTAGTTCTATTCATTCATTTTTGCTTCTGTTTCTGAGGTGACAAGATTAAAAATATATATATTAAATATATTTATTAAATATATTATATATATATATTGCTGAGATCAATGTCAAAGAGTTTACTGACTGTTTTCTTCTGAAGTTTTATGGCTTCAGATTTTACAAATAAGTCCATTTTGAGTTTATTTTTTATATGGCGTGAGAAAGTGGTCCAGTTTTTTCAACACCATTTGTTGAAGAGGTTGTGTTTTCTCCATTGTATATTCTTACCTCCCTTGTCATAGATTTATGGACCAAATAAGCATGGACTTATTTCTGGGCTATTTCTGTTTTATTGATGTGTGTCTGTTTTTGTGCCTGCACCATACTGTTTTAATGACTGTGCTTTGTAATATAATTTGAAATCGAGGAAAGTGATGCCTGCAGCTTTGTTCTTCTTTCTCAAAATTGCTCTGGCTATTCACGGTCTTTGATGTTTCCATAGAAATTTTAGAATTATTTGTTTTAGTTCTGTGAAATACATCACTGGTAAAAAATGGGCATTCTATTGAATCTGTAGATTGACTAGGTAATATGGTTACTTTAACACTGTTAATTCTTTCAATCCATGAGCATGGCATAGCTTTCCATTCGTGTTGTATTCAATTTCTTTCATCACTGTCTTCTAGTTTTTAGAGAGTAAATCTTTTACCTTTTTGGTTAGGTTTATTCCTAGGTATCTTATTCTTTTTGCTGCAATGCAACTATAAATGGACTGTTTTCTTAATTTATCTTTCTGATGGTTTGTGCTTAGTGAATAGAAACAAAACAGATTTCTGTATATGCATTTTGTATCCTGCAATTGTACTGAATTCATGTATTAGTTTTAATAGTTTTTGGTGGCATCTAGAATTTTCCATATATAGTATCATGTTGTCTGCAAAAATGAGTTTTACTTCTTCCTTTCCAATTTGGATTCCTTTCTTTTTCTTGTCTGATTGCTGTAGTGAGGATTTCCAATACAATTTTAAATAAGAGTGGCCATCCTTGGGTTTTTTTCTGGGCTTAGAGGAAATGCTTTCAGTTTTTCCTCATTGAGTATCAATGTTGGTTGTGGGTTTGGCATATATGACCTTTATTATGTTGAGGTATGTTTCTCTACACCTACTTTGTTGAGAGTTTTTATCACCAGTGGATGTTGAATTTTGACCAAAGCTTTTTCCACTTTGGACATCTATTGAGATGATCATACGATATCTATTCTTAAGTTGTGGATGTATCACACAGATTTGTGGATTTGAATCACCCTTATAGACATGAGTTAAATCCCACTTAATCATGATCCATTTAATGTATTGTTGAATCCAGTTTGCTAATATTTTGTTGAAGATTTTTTGCATCTGTTTATCAGGGGCTTCCCTGATAGCTCAGTTGGTAAAGAATCCACATGCAATGCAGGAGAAACCAGTTCAATTCCTGGGTCAGGAAGATCTGCTGGAGAAAGAATAGGCTACCCACTCCAGTATTCTTGGGCTTCCCTGGTAGCTCAGCTGGTAAAGAATCCAACCACAATGTAGGAGACTTGGGTTCGATCCCTAGGTTGGGAAGATCCCCTGGTGAAGGGAAAGGCTACCCACTCCAGTATTCTGGACTGGAGAATTCCATGGACTATATAATCCATGGGGTTGCAAAGATTTGGACACAGCTGGGTGACTTTCAAAAAACAAATCAGTGATATTGGCCTGTATTTTTTTTTTTTTGTAGTGTCTTTGTTTGGTTTTGGTAGTAGGTGATGCTGGCCTCAAAAACTGTTTGAAATCATTTCTTCCTTTAAAATTTTTTGGAATAGTTTGAGGACAGGTGTTAACTCTTCTTTAAGTGTGTGGTAAAACTCACCTGTGTAGTCATCTAGTCCTGAACATTTGTTTATTTGGAGTTTTTTTTTTTTTTTGATTCAATTTCATTACTAGTAATTGGTCTGTTCATATTTCCTCTTTCTTCCTGAGTCAGTATTTAAAGATTGTAGTTTTCCAGGAATTTATCCCACTACTACTTATGGCTATAGATGATTTTACTACTTTGTTTTTAATCTTCCTACTAGCTGTATTAGTGATTGATCTACTACCTTTACTGCACAAATGACTTTACCAATCAGATTTTTTTTTCCTCTCATAAATTTTATATTTCTCGTTGTGTTATTTTTTTTTCCCCACTTTTAATATTTCTTGTCAAGCTGATTTAGTGGGTCTGAACTCTTAGCATTTGCTTGTCTGTAAACTCTTTATCTCTCCTTCAGAGCTGAATGATAGCCTTGTTGGGTACAGTATTCTTGGTTGTAGGTTTTTTCCTTTCACCACTTTGAATGTATGGTGCCAATCCCTTCTAGCCTGAAGTTTCTGCTGAAGTCAGCTGAGTATCTCACAGAAGTACCCTTGTACATATCTAGTTTCTTTTATCTTGCTGCTTTTAAGAGCATCTCTTCATCTTAAATTTTGGTCATTTCAGTTATAAAGTATCTTTAGTGTAAACCTCTTTGGACTCATCTTGTTCAGGACCCTGTGCTTCCTGAAACTGGGTGTCTGTTTCCTTTCCTGGATTAGGGGTGTTTTAAGCTATTATTTCTTCAGATAAGCTTCCTACCCCTTTTCCTCTCTCTTCTCCGAGACCCCTATAATGCAAATCTTAGTACGCTTGATGCTATCTCAGAGATCTTTTAAACTATCCTCATTTTAAAACATTCTTCATTTTTCCTGTTCTGCTTGATTTTCACTACTGTCTTCTAGTTCACTATTCCATTCCTCTATATCAAATAATCTAATTTATTCATTTATTTTTTATTTCCATTATTGTATTCTCTAGCTGTTTGATTTCTCTTTGTGTTTTCTAACTTTAGGTTAAAATTCACACGCTCATCTGTTCTTTCCCTGAATTCATTGAGCACCTTTATAATATAGACTGCTTTCTCCACTTTCACTCTTTTTCTGAAATTTTGTTCTTTTTCTTCATTTGGAACATATTCTTCTCTCTCCTCATTTTGCCTAATTCTCTGTGTTTATTTCTATGTGTTAGGTATACCATCACATTTCCTAAACTTGAAGTGTTCCTACACTGGAGTTGTCATAGGGAATCCCTGGTTACCAGAGGCATATACTCAAGGTACCCACCATGTGGGCTGTATGGGTCCTTCTGCTGTGCTAAGGTTTACTACCATGGGTGTGCTGGTAGGCAGGGCTGACCCTGGCCCACTGGTGGGTGATATTAAATCCCAATATGGCTGTCTGTACTGCCTAGAGTGTCCTAGGATGGTGCCAGCCTACTGTTTTGAGCAGGTAAACTCCCATTACTAAGAGGTTAGAGGGAAGACTCCAAAACGACTCTGGCCAGCACCAGTGTCCTTGTGATAGAATGAGCTACGAAAGTTGCTATCACTAATGTCTATGTCCCAGGAGGAATCCCAGTTGTCTCCTGTGTCGCTGAGAGGCTCTCCAAGATCAGCAAGTTGACCTGACCCAGACTCCTTTCAAATTACTGCCTCTGTGCTGGGACTTAGAGCATGTGAGATTTTTGCATGCACCCTTTAAGGGCAGAGTATGTTTCCTACAACCCTCTTGCTCTCCTGTACACAAGTCTGGCTTCCAAAGTCAGACATTCTGGGGGCTTCTCTTCCTGGTACAGGACTCCCAAGCTGGGGAAGCTAATATAGGGCTCCAACTGCTCACTTCTGGGGGGAACCTCTGCAATTGTGATTTTACCCTCAATTATGGGTCCCATTTTTGGCAGTGTAAGTCTCGAACATACTGCATTTCTGCCCCTCCTACCCATCTTGTTATGGTTCTTTTTTTATATCTTTATTTGTAGAAAATCTTTTCTGCTAGTCTTCAGATCATTCTCATAGATAGCTGCACTGTAAGTAGTTGTGATTTTGGTGTACCTATGGGAGGAGGTGAGCTCAGAGTCTTCCTACTCTGCCACCTTGGCCAGGCCTTTTATGATGGGATCCTTAACCCATGTGACTTCTCATAGAGCTTCTACCGGCCCTATGAAGTACAATGAGATCCAAAACTAGTGTTTCTCTATGACATCAATTCCTGCTCCTTCTAAGATAACAGTGCCAAAGGCAATTCTTTTCCCAAAAGGAAAATAAAGATAAGGCATTGACCTTGAAATACAAGCTAGAAGACAAGTGAAATACCAAGACAGCAAGGCTACAATACTGATCTTGCCATGTCTGCAGCTCAGACCTTTTTACCAGCCAAGTGCTGCTCTCCCACACCCCCTGCTGGATATCTAGGTGATTCTTCCAAAGTCCACAGCCCCATTTATACCTCAAAACATTAAAGAGACTAATCATTAAAGACAGGCCACACTTGCTAATCACATTTCATTAACTTCAATGCTATACTCCAGAAAGGGAACACTCCTTAGTGAAAAAAGTTATTTGATATTAGGAAAAGTACAGGGTGTCCCTGGGCTTCCATTTCCTCATCTATAGGATGTGATGATAACATTCAATCCCCTATGGTTGCCATAGGATTATATGAGCTTGTACCTGCAACAGTGCCAGATCCTGGAAGGCATCCAACAATTTTGTCTCTCCAGGGACCTCCAAATGGCATCTAACCTCATGGCATGAAACTTCATTTCACACTCTGCTATTACCATCTAGAAATTCCTAACAATTTTTAAATAAGAAGCCCCATATTTTTGCTTTTCACAGGGCCACCACACACACATTCATGGAGCCTGTGGGTTCAAATCCCCACTTACTACTCTTTAGGAGTATGACCTAGAACATACTATCAAATCCATTTTAAATCTATTTTCTGTAAACTGAGGATAAAAACAGGCTGTTGTAAGAATTAAAGTAAATAATATATGGAAATAAACAGCACTGTACTACACATAGTCTATAAGTGGTAACTATTATTTGTTCTCAACAATGACAAAACGAGAATATATTAGTTACCCTCACTTTATATAGAATTTATAGAGAGTACATCTACTGTTGTGTTAGAAACTACCCCCAAAACTCAGTGGCTTAAAACATTTATTATCTCACAGCTTCTAAAGGTCAGAAATCTAGGTGCAGAGTAAGTGGGCCCTTGGCTCAGTCTCTCACCAGATTGTAGTCCACGTGGCAGCTGAGACTGCAGTCATCTTAAGATTCGAGTGGAAAAGAATCTGCTTCCAATCTCACTCATGTGGCCATTGGCAGGATTCAGTTCCTACTGGGTTGTTGGACAGAGAACCTCAGTTCCTTGGAGCTGCAGGCTGCAAGACCCTCTGTTTCTTGCCAAGTGGGCCTCTCTCCACAGGGAACTCCCAACATGGCAGCTTGCTTCCATCAGAACAAGCAAGCAAGAATAACCAGAAAGAAAGACTGAACAAGACAGAAATCATAGTCTTTTTATAGTCCAATATCAAAAGCAAGCTATCGCCAATTGTGCCATATTTAAATCATCAGAAGTCAGTCACTAGGTCCATCCCACACTCAAGGGGAAGGGATTACACAAGGGCACTATTGAGTCACCATAAAATCCTTATCTTGAAGTTCCAATTTCAGTATCTTAGAATGTGACTGTATTAGGAGACAGGGCCTTTAAAGAGGTAATAAGATTAAATTAGGTCATGAGAGTAGCCCTAATCCAGTGACTAGAATCATTATGAAAAGAGGAAGAGATACCAGGGACTCACAGGCAGAGGAAAGGCCCTGTGAAGATGCAATAAGAAGACAGTCATCTATCAGGCAAGAAGAAAGCCATATGAGAGATATCAAATCTGTCAACACCTTGATCTTGAGCTTCCACCCTCCAGCACTGTGAAAAAATACATTTCTGTGTTTAAATTGCCTAGTCTGTGGTATTTGGTTATGGCAGCTCTAGTGAACTAATACAGGCAAAAGTACCAGGAGGCTGGGAATCACTGGAAGCCATTTTAGAAGCTGCACAGAGGACACTGGACTAGCTTATTGTCAAGGCCCTATCATGCAATCACCTTTAAGAGGAACCTCTGCTTTTGCAGAAAGGAATACAGTTGGCATTCTCCACCATGTGAAAGTTGCTTGATAGCCATGGGGCAATTTTAAATAAATCTGTATCCAATAAATTTTAAGCTCTGTGACTTACACTGTCACCTGCGAAGATGTCAATTGCTAGAATTCATATTCTTAAACCTTCAAAATGTAATAATCTCAGATTACAGAACGTTAAAAAAGACTTTTAGATTTAACCTAATGTGTCCTAGTTTGGTGTACATCAGAAACTTGTTTTGAGATTAGATCTATTTCCTTTGTCATCATTTTTAGATCTACAAATACTCTAGTCATTTCCTGATCTAGTCAGAAAGAAAGGCCAATCAGAAAGCAAAGCCACAGTAATTATACTTTTTTTCCAACCAAGTTCTTTAGAAAGGATTAACATACGCTGAGTTTCGTACAGCTATAGGCTTTCAGAGAGGAGTCTTTCTCTTCAAGAAAAAGTAAATTAATAGTTCTCTGAAGACCTTTTCAAGTAAAATAACTCATGGGAGTTTTCTTCAAAGCATTTGAAAATTCTAATAAATCTAGCTACCCACTCACATCAATACTGTTAATTAGAGCCCCTTTTATTTAAAGAAAGAAAAGGGAAAAAAAAAAATAAGATTAAGCCAAGAATATCTGCCAACTCCAGCTCTCATTGACTACTGTGTCAATTAAAAAAATCAAAGTCTGGGACTTCCAGTTCCATCCATGACAGAATAGCTGATACTAGACTTAGACTTACTGACATATTCAGGACAAAATGCATAAAATAACAATTTTCAGAACTGGACAGCAATTAAAACAGAACTAGTACTTGAAAGAAGGAAAGCAAAATGAGCTTCACATTTAATCTGCTTAGGAAGTTGAGTCCAAGAAGAAAGTTGCATTATGAAGGACAGAGGAAACAGAGGTTGCCATGGTGGTTGGGATTCAGAGGTCAGGGGCTGGGTGGGGGAAGTGACAGGAGAGAATTTCAAAGCAAGAACTGGAAATTTTATAGAAATTCTTCTCACATCCTTGGCTCCAAGCTGTATGAGCAGAGGGTAAGACTTTCAAGTCCTAGAAGAGAATAACTGTTGGGATACTGGACAGTTGGGAAGAAGTTTCAGGAGCAGCACAGTGCTGGGAAGATGGAGTTCCAGCCACTTAAGAGGCACAGTAGAGGGATATCGGATCCCAGACTTTCAGATAAGTCACCAAAAAAGATCCTGCTCTAGGTATAAAGGTTACACCCTGGGTCAAAGGTGAAAACTGAAATAAACCAACCTAACAATCTAAATCCAATCCTCATCAGAATGGAGGTGATTTGCCAGTAACTTAATTGGCAGCTAGAATAAAATTCTAGTCAGTCCTAAAAAGAAAATCAATCCTGAATATTCATTGGAAGGACTGATGCTGAAGCCAAAAGCTTCGATACTCTGGCCACCTCATCCGAAGAGCCGACTCATTGGAAAAGACCCTGATGCTGGAAAAGAAAGAAGGCAGGAGATGACAGAGGACGAGATGGTTGGATGGCATCACTGACTCAATGGACATGAGTCTGAGCAAGCTCCAAGAGGTGCTGAAGGACAGGGAATCCTTGCATGCTGCAGTCCATGGGGTCACAAAGAGTCAGACACAACTGAGTGACTGAACAACAACAACAAAATTCAACACTTTTTAGAAGCTAATACAATCCAGAGCTTCTACAAAGTATTATCCACAATAACTAGCTTGTGTTGATCTTAAAAAAAAAAAAAAGCAAAAAACACAGCCAGTTGGAAAATGAGCTTATTCAGGAAGAGCAGAATTGCAGCTCAGAACATGCAAAACTACGGGGGGACACCACAGGCAAGTCTGAAGAGACTAAGGGAAAATGGGCCTTTATTAGGCTTTTAGGAGAAAACTAGTGAGGGCTGTGGAAGTTCTTTATTGGCTGTAGGCAGTGGACAGCTTGTTGTTGATGGGTCAGAAGAATTCTTTCTTCCAACTGGGGTCTGTAAGTTGTGGGGAATGATATGTGGGTGACAGCTCCCCACTTCAAGTCTTCCTTATTCCATTTTAAATGAGGCTTCCTTTATTTTCACACGTGAAATAAAAAATTACCAGGGGAGAAGAATCAAGGTAAAGAGACTAATAGCCAAGAGTTAGAATGATGAGATGCTCCGGATACTGAAGTTAGCAGAAATGACTTCAAAATAACTATAATTAACATGTAAAGTAACACAGAAGTTGACTGACAGTGACGATAACAAGAGGGGGTGTACCAACAGAGAACTGGGATCTTTATTTTTAAAGAAATCAAGTAGACATCTAATAATGCAAAGTTCAATATCAGAAACTAATAATTTATCAGGTGGGTTAGCAGCACAACAGAAAACACAAATTAATGAATTTGAAGATAGGTCAATAAAATAAATTCACACCGACTCATGGAAAGAGAAAAAAAATTGAAGAAAATAAGTCATCTAAAATTTCTTGGAAAGATACTCTCTTATTTACCTTTCTTTTTCTTCTCCTTTACCCTAAACAAGCTATTTTTCTAATAAGGGAAACAGTTGGGTAAGAGTGAGATTTAACTAAAACTTACCTGGTAATAAACATCTACATAATAAAAGTAGACAGTCTCTGACTTAACAACGGTTCAACTTTGAGTTTTTGACATTATAATGGTGTGAAAGTGAGACAACTTCAGTGGAAACCATATCTAGCTAGAATTTTGATCTTTTCTTGGGCTAGTGAAATGTGGTTCAATGTTCTCTCGTCATGATGGACAGCAACAGGAGCCTCAGCTCCTAGCCACCTGATCGTGACAACAAACAACTAATACACTTACAACCATTCCGTACCCACACAACTGTTCTGTTTTTCACTTTCAAAACCATATTCAACAAATTACATCAGATATTCAACACTTTGTGTTCAATGATTTTTGCCCAACCGTTAAGTGTTCTGAACACATTTAAGGCAGGCTATGCTAAGCTATAATGTTTGGTAGGTTAGGCATATTAAATGCATTTTTTTCTTATTTTCAACTTACAATGGGTATATTAGGGTGCTGAAGACAGTCCATAACTAAGAATTAGGCTTGGCCACAAAAACTAAGCGGAAGAATGTCTGGACAATTTAAATCACTCCCTTTCAAAGCCTCCACCCTCTCCACATCCAGGGTCCAAAAGCCAAACCACTGCACTCTTCCTCAAGTTCAGGACCCCTATTGGACTGCCCACCCTCCCAAAATTTGGTCTCAGACCCTCCATCAAAAAGGTGCTCACCTGTATGGATGAGTCCCTTTGCTGTCCATCTGAAACTATCAAAGACATAGCTAATCGGCTAACTCCAACACAAAATAAAAAGTTTAAAAAAAAATTTTTTAAAAGGTGCTCACCCTGTGTCTCAGTCCCTCAAGCTCTGGACACTGAGCAAATCAATATGCTAATTAACATAAAGCAATTCAACTGTTAGCCCTTACAGATTACCATTCAACCTGATAATCTGGAAATACAATACATAATGCAAAGAAGCAAATTACTGAGGTTGGAATTTGGTACTCTAAGACATATAAGTGAAGAATGGTGGTATTTTTAAATAGAGACTTTATTTTAAATAACAGTAATGAGGATGAGGATGAGAAAGATGATAATAAAAATGACACTAGCTCCAATATTTGCTCTAATTGCATATAAATTGATCCACGGGCCACTTAAACAACTCATCAATATGAGAAATAATGTAAATGCATAATCTTAGGCATTTTATTTACTTTCCTTCTATCTATTACTTAAAGACCCAAAAAAGCAAAAGAAAAAAATTAAATTTTGGAGAATGGTCCTGTTAAAAGATACTCAGCATTAAATATATCACAGAGGAGGGAGTTCTTCAAGACAGTAAACATATACTATTACAGAACTTTTTTCCTCACATCAGAGCAGTATCTGCTTCTTGCATATATGTCTCATTAAAAATGCATCCAATGGTTAATCTATAGAAACTTCTCAGATCCTTGATCCTGAGTTAAAGGAACACAGGGCAAGTTACACTCCAGGAAACTGGAGAACAGAGCTGAGCAGAAATTCAGAGGTTGCACAGAAATGGATTTTGGGTAGGCAATTAACATTCTATGCATTTCTACTTCTTAGCTTACCAAATATTGAGACCTCATTATGTACCATGTACTAGTCCAGGTGTTAGGGATTTAAAACAAACAAATCAATCAGGCCCTTGCCCTTATGCTAAGAAAGTCAGGAAAATGGGGAGGATTGGGAGAGGGAGCAGGGACAGAGAGGGAGAATTAACAGGCATTTGTTGAGGTCCAAAGGCAGGAGAGGGTATGACTCCAAGAAACTAATGTGATCCTTTCGGAATTTGTTACAAAAACCTCTTCTTGTTTCATTTCACCTTCAATGTCTCCAGTTGATCCTAACTATTTTAGATAAGATCTACTTGATCTTATCTCCTCCCTGGAATCTGAAGTCAGGGTAGTAATAAAATCATTAAAGAGAAGTTGTGGTGAAGTAAAATGAGAAACTATTTTAATTATAAATTACAAATGGAATAAAATACAAAATGTAAACCAAAATATACCAAAAATAATACCAATAAAGATGTGGTATATATACATATAAAGAAACACATATACCTCCACCTTCCAGCTCAGCTTCCAAACTGAGGACTAATCTGGCACAGATGACAGATGCCAATGGGAATATTCAGCAGAGAACAGTATTGCCAAAACTGGTTAGCTGAGCTGAGCCCCCCGATGCTGGTAATTCTGAAAGATACGACATTGCTGAGCCTTATTGGGTTGAAAAAGAGTAGCTCAGACTTGTTTTTATTTGCTCAATAACTCGACTCATTTGTATCTTTTCGGCACTTGTTTTAATGTAAGAAGGTTGCTTTGTTTTATAAAATACATGGGGACAATGCTTTAAGTTTTTATACTTTCTGAAACTGTTTTTGTGTTCTACAAGTACAATGAGCCTTACTGTAATTAGTGTGACAGAGTAATAAACATCAGTGGCAGGCCATTGATCATGAAAAAAAAAAAAGAAACACATAGACCACAGACACACACACATGTTGGAACACTACTCAACCATAAAAAAAGAAATTTTGCCATCTGCAGCAACATGGATAGATTTGGAGGGCAATATTCTAAGTGAAATAAGTCAGAGAAAGACAAATACAATGTGATACCACTTATAGGTGGAATCTAAAAAATACAGCAAAATAGTTAATGTAACAAAAAAAAATGCAGACTCACAGACAGAACAATCCAGTGGTTGCCTGTTGAAGGAAGGGGTAATTCAGGGGTTGGGGGCTTGGAAGTACAAATTGCTGACTACAAGGATGTTACAATACATAGTATATAATAGCAATATTCTGTAATAGCTGTAAATGCAGTATAACCTTTTAAAGTTGTATAAAAATAATATTTTTAGTTAAAAAGTAAAAACTATGTTTCCTAACAAACAAATAAGAATTAAAAAAAACATATACCAAGGAAACCTTAGGAAAATATTTTTTTCCAACCTCAAGAGAGAAAAAGACTTTGTGAGTATGAAATAATACCCAAATGGCATTTTTATAAGTCAATGATCTAATTAATATAATTCAAAACTTCTACATGGCAAGGATGGCCATTAAGCTAAATCAAATGACAAATGAAAATTTGGGAGAAAATATCTACAACTAATATCACAGAAAAAATTTCCCTAAAATATAAAGCGCCTGTAAATCAGTATGGAAAAGATCAATACTCCAACAGAAAAATGGGCTAAAGGAAACATAATTGATACTTTAAAATATGAAGAGGTGCTACCTCACTCATTAAAAAAAAAAAAAATGTTAACATAAAGAACAGTACTTTATCTGTTTAGAAAGACCAGAAAATTTGATAACACAGGAGTCAATGAAAGTGTGAGCAAACAGGGTCTTTTCATTAGTCTCAGAGACCTACTAGACTCCTTAAAAGCATACCACTCAACCATTCCTCAGGGATGGCCTTTAACCTTATGGTCAGCTGTAATCCAGTGATTTCAGATCCAAGAAACAGACTTCCCTTTTGTGGAGACTTCCCAGAAGCACCACACAACACTTCTGCTTCTAGCTCAACTATCAGGTTGTCAGTCGGAGTCAGAGTCCCTCCAAGAAGTGTGGGAGCCTTTTAGCTTGCCTGCAACAAGCAGCTACATAACACAATTTGAGAACCAGAAAATGAATTTTTGATTCTCTGACATGTCCACTTTTGCTGACCAAATATTCATACATACTAATTCTCAAGTATCATCTAGATATTGCAACCAAGTTATAGGTCAGGAATTCTGGGAAATGTGCACCTCCCATCTGGACTGAAGTGCCCTCCAGGAGCCAGCAACCTAAGAGCTTAAAGACAAGTTAACCATCCCCTACTTATCCAATATACAAAGGCAGAACAGGAGCAAGAAAACAGCATTAAAACTGCCATTCGAAAAAGAGGAGAGAGGAAAACCTACAGTGGTCACTGGTCTGTAGCAATATAGGATCACATAGGGGCAGAAACAGACTTCCTTTCCTGGCAGTATCTGGGGCTTTCAATTCTACTTCCACAGAAACCCTGGGCCCTCTATTTTTGCTCTCTAGGAGTTTCTTTCTTGTTCATAGTCTCCTCCTCAGTAGACATTAGGGAACATGAGGGAGTTGCTGACATTTCTTAGCTCACTTCCTGTTAGTGGCACAGTTTTGTTTTTTGTGTGTTTTTTGTTTTTTGTTTTCAGAAAACAAAATGTATTTCTTCCTGTCTCCATGCCCTTTTCCTTATCTTCTGGACTCTGCTTGATGTAACAGAATGTGCTGCAGGACCTTTTATTCATCATCCCAGTTTTGAGTAAAATTCTAAGACTGTCATTGCTGTTTCTCAGACGTGTCTGACTCTTTGTGGGTCACCCCATGGACTATACACACATCTTTGCTTCTTACAGGAAAGAAAGAGAACATCAATTCAAACTTCCCTATACAGTTTCTACATCAGCCTCAAAAAAGTTTACCATTTAATTCAAAAGCATCTGCTGAGCACCTACCATGTGTGATACACTAAGGATCCCAGGTTCAAGGAGATCCTGGCCCCCATCTCGGCATGGTGGTTACAGGGTATACAAAACTGGCAGCACTCACCAAACTGTACACTTAAGATATGCTCATTTTATGTAAAATATACCTCAACAGAAACATAGGCTATTCAAGGAAAGACAACAAAAATAAACATTTAGAGTTTACTACAGCTGGCATAATAATTTCAAGTAAGTTACATCTGTGATGTGACTTTGACTACCCTATGTGCTATTGTGTATACAGCCCTGGATATTGGATGAAGTAGATGGGCCCTCTTTATGGAACTTGGAATGTTAATATTTTGTAGTTGCTATAAATGTCTATTATACCATTTCATTAGTTGTATAAATTACTTTTAATGGTGGCACATATCAATAACAACATAAGCTTTTAATTAGCAGACATGGGTTCAAAAACAAGTTTTCTCTGTGATTTGGGGAAAATGACCCAAATCTGTTTCATCTGTAAAATGGAGTTAATGTCGTACTTCATAGCATTGTTGTGGTGACTAAATGAAAAAAGTGCCAAGTCACAGTAAACGTCCCCTCTCTCATATCATCTCCTCCCAACACCTTTTGATGTCATCTTTCATCAAGGCTTTTTTTTTTTGACCAATTATGAATAACACAAGAGAATAATACTGGCCTTTTATAATGATTCATAAGTTTCCAGTTCTCAAAGCATTGTACACTTAACACATATAATCTTATGCACCCATTCATTCTTATCGAATATCTACATGTCAGGACCTGTGCTAGCCTCTAAAAATACATAAAAATATCCTGTGTTTATGTAGTTTGCATTTTCGAAGTGAGGTAAGATTATACATATATATATATATGTATATGTACATAAAATCAGGTGGATAAAATTTCTTTGAAGACAAGGTGAAATGTGAGAATAATGGGCCAACAAGACATGCAGGTGGCCACATGAAGAAACTTAGTATCACTACTTAACAGGGAGATGTAAATCAAAACTATATACAATGAAGGTTTCAACTCACACCAGTCAGAATAGCCAACATCTATAAACAATAAATGCTAGAGAGGGCGTGGAGAAAAGGGATGCCTCCTACACTGTTGATGGGAATGTAAACTGGCATAGCTACTATGGAGAACAGTATGGAGGTTCCTTAAGAAATAAAAATAGAGCTAAAATATGATCCAGTACTCTCACTCCTGAGCATAGATCTGAAAAAAATAAAAACTCTAATTCAAAGATACACTCACCCCAGTGTTCACAGCAGCACTATTTAGCTAGCCAAGATAGGGAAGCAACCTAAATGTCCACTGACAGATGAATGGACACATACACACACAAATACTATTCAGCCATAAAAAAATGAAATACCATTTGCAGCAATGTGAATGGAACTAGAGATTATCATACTAATATCAGAAGTAAATCAGACAAAGACAAATATCATGATATCACTTACTCATAGAATCAAAAAAATGATATAAATATTTATTTACAAAACAGAAATAGACTCACATAGAAAATAAACTTATGGTCACCAAAGAGGGATAAATTAGGAGTTTTGTAATAATAGATACACACTACTATATATAAAATAGATAAACAAAGACATACTACATAGCACAGAGAACTATATTCAATATCTTCTTATAACCTATAATGGAAAAGAATCACATGTATATGTATGTGTGTGTGTGAATACTGAATCACTTTGCTGTTTACCTGAAACTAACACAATATTGTAAACCAACTATACTTCAATTTTTAAAAAATAAAATTTAAAAGACAGTGAGTGACAAGACTGGTGTGGAGTTTGCTATTTTATGTAAGGATCAGAGAAGTCATCCCTATCAAAATGGCATGTGGGCAGAGAACAGAATAAAGCCACACACATGGATATCTAGGAAAAAGAATTCCAGCAGAGAGAATAGCTAACTCAAATTCCAAAGTGAGAACATGCCTGGCTTTTTTGAAGGACAAGAAATCAAAATAGCAAGAGTGCAAGTGAACATGAAGAATCCTAGGTGAGTAACAGATCAAAGGCACATAAAACCAGCTTTGTTTTGTAGGTCATAGAAAGGATTTGGGCATTTATTCTCAGTGAGATAGGAAACCACTGGAGAGTTTTGATCAGGATGTGATGTGATTTTACTTTTAAAAGGATCACTCTGGGTATGATAGGGAAGACTTTAATGCCTACTGGGAAGCAAGAAGGCTACTGCAAGACTAGGACAGTATTCACAAATCTGAGTTGCACCGTCATGACAGGGCTTTTTAAAATACAGATTGATCGCACAAAAAGATGTTCACAAATGATCATAGCAGCTTTATTCATAGTAGTTAAAAACTGGGAACAACTCAAATGTCCTCTACATATATCCACACTAGGGAGTACTCAGCAATAAAAAGGAATAAACTGAATAAACACAAACCTCAATCCATCTACAGAGAATTACAGTGAGTGGAAAAAAGCTGATCCCAAAAGGTTACTTACTCTATGATACCATTTATGTAACTTTCTTACATATGAAAATGCAATCAGAAAAACCATAGAAATGGACAATAGATTACTAGTTGCCAAGGGTGTGAGGGAGGGAGGTTAGCTATTAAAAAGGCAACCTGAGGGATGCTTGTGGTAATGGAAAAGTTCTGACTGTATCAACATCAACATCCTAAAATCATATAGTCTTACAAGATGTACCACTTGAGGAAACTAGGTAATGCGTACAGGGATCTTTCTATATGGGTTCTTACACTGTATTGAATTCTACAGCTATCTCAAATAACAAGTTTAATTTAAAACAACACTGGAAGTAATTACAACACAGATCATTGGAGGTCATCCCATTTCTGATCCAGGAAGAGCTGAAAATGTGCTCTGCTAACAAGCTTCTAGGCCTAGGATTGCTAGTCTAGGATCAGCCATGCCAATCACACAGAGCAGGAAACAGCTACCCACTCCAGTATTCTTGTGGTTTAGGGACTAATACATTGAGACAAGTATTATCCCTATTTTGCGGAAGAAACTCCAGTCTAAAGAGTAAGTGACTTCTCTATGAAGGGCAGTAGAAACTAAGTAGCAGGACCAGGACTCAAATCAGGTCCTATCAGCTCAGGGTTTGTCTAAGTGAAATTAAGGTCAGAAATAATCTTTTACACAGCAAAAATCAACAACAACATTGCAACTATACTCCAACTTTTAAATTTTTTAAAAAATAAAAAGAAACCATCGTATTTGTAAGGACTCTCTAGTGTTTAACACAGAACAGACTCATGTTAGATCAACAGGACTGCACTGTCCTAAAATCTAAAGTTCAATAAAATGCAGCTTAATTATAAACATTTCACAAACCTTCAGAAATAAACTTTAAAGTGTAGACTTAGTCTCAGTTCTTATCCTGTGCCTTGAACAAATGCTTAAATTCTGTTCCTTAGCTTCCTCAGATATAAGAACTAGGAACTAGTCCCTTTCTACTTAATTCCCAATTTCTTACTTAAAAAATATTTGGGGGTTTTATAAACAGCTACAAGTTAGCTCCTAAAAGTACAAAACCACTTGTTTCCTACCCATATAAGTATTTTATCAAATTGGGCACTTGTCATAGCTTTCTCAAGTTCTAGAAAGCCTAAGTGAAAAAGAAAAATGTGTACCAAAATACTAACAAAAATTCACTGACAACCCATTTAGTAGAACGAATGGGGGTGTAGAAGAAGGCAGCCACAATTTTAAGCAATTCTAGAGGATTTAAAACCTAGTCAGAGCTCTTAGCAAAATCATACGTGCTCAGATTCATGAAATGTTAAAGCAATTACATGAAGTACATACCAGAAATGATTTCCCTGCAGTTAGCTCTCAAGAATTCCACTTTAAAACTCCCTTATACAATAAGCTTCCATAATAGTCTACATCTCCATGGCAAAGATAACAAAACTTGAGAAAATAGGTTTAAATTGCCAAGAGGGCATTACATTAGAAATAAGGAGGAAATTTCTGGTAATGATTGCTCCAGTTACCTGAGATTACATTCATAATCAATCTCTGACCCAGACGTTTAAAACATTCAACATTCAATCCAATGGGCTCCTCCCAAATTGTGTCATCTCTTGTTCCAGGCCTACTTTCCTATAATTAATTACAATTCCCCAAAATAAGTAAATAGATCTATTTTGTTAGAATTACAGAAGCTAAGTTTAAGAAAAAGGGAGGTGAGGGGTGCTTTCAAATACAGATAAAGGTCCCAGGAAACCACAACATAGAACTGAACTAGTTCCCATAAATGCATTTATCAGAAAATAGGAAGTACTACTGTTCTGTGTAGCTCTCCATGGGCTCCTGCTCAGCCACCTCCAGCTTCCTAGTGAGGGAAATTTTAAGACTCACATTTAACTCACAAATCAGACATATAAGCCTCCAATGCCATTCTCATGCCCTGCCAACACAGCCAAAGAATCCTATTTCATCAGAACATCACCCCTGGAAGTTTGGGCCCAGTATGTCACAGAGAACTCTCTCTCCTTTTACTACCTCAGAACATCTCAAAAGGAGTTATTAATTCACTGCAAAGGGAAACTAGAATCCATTTGTTAAGGGAACGGACATGAATTAACTTGGAAATGTTCTTATTTTTCAAAGTATCATCTAGACACACAGATCCCTGTTTTGAAAAAGTACCAAATGGCTAAATTTTTACCTGACAGTCCTATTAGGTTCAATTCAAAAAGGACTCAAGACATAACATTGTTAAAAACATTTATTTTAATACAGTCTATCATAAATAAGTCAGTAGAGGTTCCACTCTGCCACAGATGCATCTGAGAAGTAAGAGCCCTGTGCCATCCAACTGGTGACCGTCTGAACGATGTCCCATCTTTTATCCCAGCCAGAGAGCACACCTTCCATGTTGTTCCTCTGCATTGACTGCTTCCAAAACCAGATGACCAAACAGTCCTTTATCCCCAAAGTAAGCTAAAATGTTTGTGAAGAGGAGAAATAAATTAAACCCCAAAGTAAAAACTTCTCAAACACAGCTTAAGAACTAGAAGATTTTATACATTTATGTTCATGTTTACTCAACCATCAAATTCAGAATTAGCAGGATCAATCTCACTGAGCAAAAAAATCAGAGACCTATTTAAATAAATACAATTTTATTACTTTTAATTGTAGTTACCTATTATAAACAAAAAGGAAAACAGAAATTGAGGTCAATCAAAAGAGTGACATGAAGGATTGATGAAACCAGAAAATAAAGGTACATCCTTGTTAGATACAGGAAGGAGACAAGATGTGTCTTATTTCTAAGTCCTGTTGATTAAAAATGTAGTTTCTAGTAGTAAGTCAACTTAAATAAAATTGCATTACAAAATGACAATATGAGCATTCTATTAAGTTTGTATTTAGAAAGTATTTTCCTTTTGTGTATAAAGCAAACCAACATGCACTTATTTTCAACTTTCAAAAGTGTATTAAAATCTCCCATTAAATCCCAAGTATATTTGCATACAATTAAGATATGAAAACAAAATATTCATTTATCAAGGTCTCTCCCTCCTTGGTAATGAGCATCTAAGATAAACAGAAAAGAAAATCTTCCTTGGCCTTATACAGATAATGGGAACAATCATTCTCCCAGTTAGTTAATATTCATGTATTTTGCCTACATAATGTTTTACTAAGATATTGCCCCTTATTCACTAAATATTGCATTTTGAATAAGGCATTCATATCAAACAACCTAATACACAGAACCATCCTGTGTGAAAGAGGATGGATACTGATGAATGGGGACCTAATCCCAAGGAATCCAACATCTTAACAAGGGAAATACACCAGTAAATCTTGAACCACATTATTTTCATAAGTACTATATAAATAAATTTGTATATAAACAATGAACTTTATATTCCTGAGTTTTACATTAATAAAACAGTTACATTACTGAAAACCCTGACAAATACAAGTCTATTCCTTTCAGGGTACAGACTAGGCAACCCAGGAAGACCTTTTTAGTCAGTCTTCCCAGTATAAGTAGCATAGTATACCAAATTCTGTAACAGGATAACCCTTCTCAGCACTCAGTTCCTTCCTAAATCACAAATACCCCTGGAAAGAAATCAGAAAATGTTCCTAATGACAGAAAAGAATGATCATCACCACCAGAAAGGAGAGAAGCACTGAGATGACAATAAAGACATGAAAAAGCAGTGGGGGGTGGCTGCCTCACTTTGAAAGGTCAACTCTTGGTGAGATATCTGAAGCCAATACAACAGAAGGGCACATCTATCCCCACTTCTGGGTTTTGTATCACCTGGAGCACAAAATGCTGTTTCTCAGCACGCAGGTCCAGTCTAAAAACTGTACAAGAAGAAATGCTTTATCAATTCCTGTCCCAACACCACAAAGAAGTTAGGATCTTTTAATTAAGTTAATTCAGCACTTTCAAAGTGTTCCCAAAGTATCTGGCAGCTACTTCAGATACTCACAGGACAAAACGAATGAAAACAAGCAACAAGCATAATACAAAGCAGAGAATGAGACATGGAACACAAAAAATGAAGCAGTTTCTGCTAGGAGAAGGTGGAAAAGATTTAAGGAAGAGGTGATAAATTTGAGATTGAGCTTTTCTAAAGGTAGGTTTTCATCTAGTGGAAACTGAGGGAAGAAGCATTCCAGGCGGACAGAGAACAAGCATACAGACAAAGGCATGAAAGAATACAGTTTATTCTGAAATTCACACACAGTATCATGTAGCTAGAGCCTGGTTTTCACAGCAGAAAAAGTGGGTTGAAGGAGATGACAGAGAAAGGCTAAAAATTATTATTAAGTTTATTGCTCATACATTATGTGTCAAGCACTGTTAATACTTTACATACAATAATCTTATTAAATTCTCAGGACAATCTTATAAATTAGATATTATAGAATATTACTCAGCCGTTAAAAAGAATTCATTTAAACCAGTTCTAATGAGATGGATGAAACTGGAGCCCATTATACAGAGTGAAGTAAGCCAGAAAGATAAAGAACATTACAGCATACTAACACATATATATGGAATTTAGAAAGATGGTAACGACAACCCTATATGCAAAACAGAAAAAGAGACACAGAAGTACAGAACAGACTTTTGAATTCTGTGGGAGAAGGTGAGGGTGGGATATTTCAAAAGAACAGCATGTATATTATCTATGGTGAAACAGGTCACCAGCCCAGGTGGGATGCATGAGACAAGTGCTCGGGCCTGGTGCACTGGGAAGACCTGGAGGAATCGGGTGGAGAGGGAGGGGGGAGGGGGGGTCGGGATGGGGAATACGTGTAAATCTATTGCTGATTCATGTCAATGTATGACAAAACCCACTGAAAAAATAAATAAATTAATTTTTAAAAAAATTAGATAGTATAAACTTATAAAAGACGAAACTTCATCTTAGGTTAATAGCCTCTTGGAAGTAAGTATTTGATGATAATTTTCAGTCCTTGAAAAATGTTCACACAGCTTGACCAGGTAGTCCCATCTCTGATAGTATTCCCTAAGGTACTGTTTCACTTAGGAAATAACTGGTCTAAGATCAATCAGCTACTCAGTAGCAGACACGTTACCTGAGTCCCCATTTTACAAAAACTAAAACTGATAGTTCAAGGAGTAAAAACTCAAAAAAAAAAAAGCTTGATGGGGACCTCTGAAAGCAGTTTTAAGAGGCTGTACCACAAAAGATTAAGAAAAGAGATGGAAGTGAAGAAAGGAAGCAGGGAGTGAAGACCATTCATTGAAGAATTTTATCAGTAAAGAGTAACAGCATAAATGGACATGTAGACAGCACGTTTGGCAGAATCCTGAAGAAAAAACCTTGCTTTGAGAAAAGGAGAGACTGGCAAGGCAGAGAAGGTGGAGGAAATTCATATCAGATGGCATTGTGCTAAGTAAAGTAGCAGATCATATTATCTGGGGGAGGCCACATGACCCAGTAGAAAGTGTACAGGCCTTGGAGAAAGACATACTCCACCACCCACCGACTGTATGATCAGCTCTGAAGGACTGAAGTAACAATTAGAGATGCTGTATATAAAGCACTTAATACAGTGGCTGACACGCTACAAATGACTGTTAGTAATATGACCATTATTATTCTTCCCATTCTAGAAAATAGTAGCTTAGATTAAGAGTGTGACGAAACAGAAGATCTAGAATAGCAGTAAAAAGTCTGTTAGGACAATCCACAAGAAATGTCTGGGAGACAGAAGGTCAAGGTGGAATTCCACAGCACGTGTGCAGGGGCGCTACTCATCACAGTGCTATGAGTATCAGTCCTTTCTACAGAGCAATTCTTCCTGTTCCAGATTCTGCCTTCACACATACACACACACATATATATACACACATGCATACATATGGTTTTCACAAGTATGTACACACACGTGCATGTGAGTATATGAATACATATACTCTGTGTTAGCTGTGTGTGTGTATGTGGAGGTTATTACCAATGTTTATCCAACACCATCAAGGTTGTTTTGGAGAAAGGAAATTTGAAAGGAATGCATTTTCAGAGCCACAAATGTCTGTACACTGACATTAATCCCATAAGAATTTATCACAAGGAAATAAATCAAAATCTATAAAACCTATGCACATAAAAATGTTTGTTATATTGTTAGTTAAAATACTAAAAAAAACCCTGAAAAACCTAAGTGATCAACAAGTGGAAAATACATGGACTATCAATTCTAATTTGGGGTGAAAAAAAAATCCTCTGTACTGTTGTTAGAATCATACAAAAAGTTCCGCATATCTTAATAAGGATAAGACAGGAATATGGGAATTAAGAACAGTTCAGCTTTTAAAGTGGCAAGATAAGTTAGTTCTTTTCCTTTTAAAACATGCTTCATTATGGATATAACACAGCACAGTAAGTAAAAATTAGGAAGAGGAGAGAAAGCAGTTACCTGATAATGAAAGTTAGACTGGTCTGCAAATTGTTGCAATCTTCCAACAGCCCAAAACTACACCTGACCGATAAAGCTCCATTACAATACCTAGCACTACTTCTCTTCTGCTTGCCATGATTTAGTACTTATATATGAACACTTGCCCTGCGATGCTTATTTGTAAGAGCAGTACCTCAAAACAGTTGGTTCAGGCATTCCAGGATCTGCACCCCTCTTAAATCCTGGGGGAAAAGGAGAGGGAAGAAAGAGAATGAAGACCAATTAAAACTCTAGCAGACAAAAAATTTACAATGTTTTCTTTCTAAATCAATACTTGGTAGCTAGAATAACATCCACATCTACCAGAACTACCTAGATTTACCTGTGCAACAGAATAGTTTTGAATCTTCACTAGAGTATGTGATCATGTGCAGAACTAATCAGTAGGAAAGACAACCTTATTACTGTAATAGTAGCCCTTAGCACACACTATCTTTCATTCTTAGTCATTACCCACAAAAAAGACAAACTACCAAATCAAACTGAATGAAGGACTACAAAGAGTGCTAAGACTGTTTTTTAAAGGCATGTATTTTTTTTAAAACTTACTTTTTATTTTGTATTGGAATGTAGCTGATTAAAAACGCTATGCTGATTAACAAGGCTGTGCTGGTTTCAGGTGAGAGAAGAGGAACTCGATACACATCCATGTATCCATTCTCCCCCAACTCCCTCCCACCCAGGCTTCCACATAAGGCTGAGCAGAGCCCCTGTGCTGCAAGGTAGGTAGGTTATCCACTTTAAATACAGCAGTGTACACCTGTCCATCCCAAACTCCCTAACTATCCCTTCCCCTCATTCTTCCCCACCCTACACGATTTGTTCTGTGAGTCTGTGAGTCTGTTTCTGTAAAAAATTATACTTTTTTAAAGAAAAAAATTGAAGATATTTTATCCCCATGAGCCTCTCTTTACAAAGCAACCAAAGATTGGTGATAGAGGGGAAAAAAACTTCAAGCTATTGTTTATTAAATCAATGCTCTTATTACAAGCAACAGCTGTAATCAGACTAATCAGCATTTAAAGATGAACCCTGACCCTGTGTTTGGGGAACCAGAATCTTTTATAATGGGCAGGGACAGCATGCCTCCCCTTGACCCTGGTATTATTTTCCAAAGCTGTCCACCCTACAAACATCCTTAAAAGCATGAACAAAGGGTGGTCACTGCTTCTGCTCACAAGATTTGTAGAAATTCAAGACACTATGGAGAACTGTCTTCCAACAGGTAACTCACTAAAATCTTTTTGTTGGTAAATGTCCAAACATATGCTTTATCGGGTCACTGTCCTATTTTATAGCACTATATTCCCACTGTCCTTCCAGAAGCCCTAAAAGGTTATGTTTGAACCTAAACTACATGAGAAATTCAATATGCACTTGCAAGGTTTTACTGAGATCTAAAGTGGATAAGTAAAGCATGGGAACTAGGTCAGACCTAAAATTAAGCTTAGATACAGTATAAGGAAAAAACAATGGTTAACAAGGACAAATAAAAAGATAGCCTTAACATCAGTCTCCACCTGAGCTAGACACAGGGCACCAGCACTAAACAGCAGGATTACTGGTAACCCTAGCAAAGAGAACACAGCCAGTGTGCACAAAATGGAACATAATTTTAGGGTGGAAAAGAAAAGCATTATCTACTCTTCAGACCAAAACCTTCCTTATACAGATTTTAACAACCAGCTGAAGCTTTCTGGCAACAGAAAAGGAATTTCAAAAAGGAGAGGCGAAAAAGGTACCTGAAAAAGACTTACAGAAGAGCAAAGAATCCACACGGACAAAGAAAGCAGGAGCAGAGTAAAACTGGACCCAACATACACAACAATAGAAAAATGCCATAGAACAAAGATGGGGAAGAATCAAAGGCCCTTTAACTTCCTTCCTTAGCTAAAAGGACAGCTCCTCCCAGTGTTTGCCTAGCAAAACTGGGCCCTTCTACAGTTAAGTGAAGGCTGGCAAGGAGGACAGTTGGGAGAAGGAGGGGAACAACAGCCTGTAAGAGCAGGCTACTTGCTCGCTCTAATTTTCAACACCTACACAAAGTTACTAAAATCCAGGGAACTAATGCTTCTTTTAAAAATGCAGTACTTCCCTGGTGGTCCAGTGGCTAAGACTCTCTGCTCCCAAAGCAGGGGGCCAAGGATCCATCCCTGGTCAAGTAACTAGATCCTACAAGCTACGACTAAGAACTGGCACAGCCAAATAGGTAAGTAGTTTTGAAAAAATGTGTTGTAGGGACTTCCCGGGTAGTTCGGGAAGCGGTTAAGAATCCGCTCTCCCACTGCAGGCAGTGCAGGTTCAATATCTGGCAGCAGATGTTTCACATGACCACGGTGCAGCCAAACCCCGCCCCCCCCCCCAAAGTGCGTTCAAAATAGGGGAAGAAAAGGGTCTTTTCAAGCCCTGCATTCTGAAGTATCTCCAGGTTATTAGTTGGCTTGCAAGTCATGGGGAAATGGGAGCCACAATTGCCTACAGAATATCCAGCATAATCAAACGCTCCATCAAGGCTGAGTGAATGTACTGCGTTTCACAAAAGACATGACACCTAAAAAACATAAAACCAAAAACAAGAAGCAGCATCTAGTTAAAAATCATAGGATTGTGAAATGTGAACCGGAGTTTTACAAAATGTCAAAATCTACGCTCAAACTGACAAAGGCGAAACGCTATCCACTCCATCCTACTGCCTGAACAAGGCAATCAGTTTAAAATTACAAAACTACCCCAGGCGAGAAACAGTGTAAAGTCTCAATGTGTGGTCCTAGGCAAAAATACGTGCCTTACCATTTTCAAATTTCTGCAATACAGCATGGTGGTTAAGAGTATGGGCCTTGATGGCCCACTGCTTGACTTCATAGCTCCCCCATTTGACAGCTGTGTGGCCTTCAGCGAACAAAACTGTTCTATGCCTCGGTTTCCCCGCGCGTAAAACCTCTACCTGCACGTGAGAACGCAGAAGCATCCAACAACTATTGTCATAATCATGCCTCAAGGCAGTGGCATACCCATGAGACTTACGAACCTCTTTCCACTTAGGCCTACCTAAGTGGAAACTTCCCGGAAACACACCTAGTGTCCAACTATGAATTAATCACTTTCACACACATCAGGTCTTCAGGTCCACGGCATATCAGGACTTTTCAGGTCCCCCAAATCCTGAAAAGTAGGTCACCTCTTGCTTACAGATGTATTAACAGCATGGGAAATATTACGTGACTTGTTCAAGACCAGAAAGGGAGGGGGGGGGGGGGGTAGAACAAGAACATGAACTCAGCTTAGACGGACCACACCTGACCAGAGAGCCTCGAAAGACGTGCTCGGCGTGGTTGGGTTTCTCCCTCACGCCTCAGGCCAAAATGGAGTCTCAGCATCCGCAACCCCTTCCCTCCCGTCTCCTACCAGGTTCTTCTCCCACTGACCCAGGTAAATCACGAGAGGAATAAAACCCCAGCGGATGGCAAATTGTCCTCCCTTGAAAAGCTGCTGCAGCCTCTGCTTGGCCTCCTTGCTCAGCTTCACCATTGCGACAGGGCTGGCGACAACCGTGAGACAACAGGAGCAAACGCGTCAGGAATCGGAACGAAAGGAGACGCGCACGCGCCACACCGGCCTTTACGGCAGGAGTCGTGAGCGTCGCCAAACGAAGGTCGCAATTCACCGCCCTTAACCTGCCTCGCCCCTCCGCGGCCCCGCCTGTGGAAAGCGCATGCGTTGTTGATTCTTTTCGTTAGGAGGTTCAAGTTCCTTTTGCACTATTTAGGAATTGTCAGGTTTCTTTGATTGCTGGATGCCTGGGGCAATGCTCAGGGGATTCCTTCAGCCCGGAACGCCCTTTCCCTTCCTACAGCCTCACCCGCTTTTCAAAGTTTATCTCAAAGTGTTTTTTTCTAACAGGGAAGGAACATTAAGGACTGAATATTAGTCCCAACTTTTATTCTCACTTGCTGTGTATTCTTGGACAAGTTGTTTAACTTCCCTCTTTATCAGTTTGTTTCTTCAAACTGAAGGTCGATCTGAAAGGAAGATCACAAAAGCGAAAAGTGAACGTGAAGTCGCTCAGTCGTGTCCGACTCTTCGTGACCCCATGGACTGTAGCCCACCAGACTCCTCCATTCATGGAGTTTTCTAGGCAAGAGTACTGGAGTGGGTTGCCATTTCCTTCTCCAGGGGATCTTCCCGACCCGGGGATCGAACCCCTGTCTCCTGCATTGCGGGAAGACGCTTTACCGTCTGAGCCACCAAGGAATCAAGGAAGGTCACAAACGGACGCCCGACAGAGCGTCTATTCATATCTTCTTTGACTCCCAAAGTATCTGGTTGTTTATTTCTACATTTTAAATTACTTGTCAGCATTCTAAAGTTTGGGAAAGTTCGCATGAAAATCAGGACGTTTTCAGAGAAGTTGGCGAATTTCATTGCAGTCAGCACCCATCTTGCCCTCCGTTTAGAACTGCAGTGATCCTCAGCCCTGGCTGCACAATTGGCATCATTGAGGAGATTAAAAGGCTCCCTCCTGCTGGGGGCCAACTCCTACCAATTATGATTAGTTGGGGGTAGGGCCAGGCCTTTGCTTACCTTTGAAGTTCTCAACTTCTGATTGAGTAACTGCCCCTCTGCACTTGGCATTTGGGCTTTTGACCTCAAGGTTAGGACTTTTTTTTCTTTCTGTATTTATTTATTTTTAATTGAAGGATAATTGCTTTACAATATTATGTTGGTCTCTGCCATGCATCAACAGGAATCAGTAATAGGTATACATATGCCCCCTTCCTTTTGAACCTTCCTCCCACCTCCTACCCCATCCTCCTCCTCTAGGTTGTCAGGGAAGGCTAGGAATTCTTGATTAGTAAGGCTTTAAGAGATTTTTACGTCTTTGACCTTGGTGCCTTTCCTGACTCACCTCAAGATACATTATATTTTCTTTTAAATTCTCTTTTTTTAAAAAGAGTTTGAGTGAAAGGTTGTTTAAAACAAGAAGTTCCAAACCGGAAGTGGTTAAAAATGCTCACTCTTTTAAATTCTTAAGGTGTTCCTGGCGCTTCTAAAATTTCCCTGGTGGCTTTCTGGACATTCCTGTGCCTAGCTCATTACCATGATAATAATAACCAGTCTATTCTGTCTGTATTAAGTGTTTTAAATACAAAATTAGTCTTAATCTTCAAAAGAATTTAAAGCATTAAAGCTTATTTTACTAATTCTTTTTTTTAATATTTATTTTATTATTTGGCTGTGCCAAGTCTTAGCTGCTGCATTCAGTTCAGTCGCTCAGTCGTCTCTGACTCTTTGCGACCCCCTGGAATGCAGCACGCCAGGCTTCCCTGTCCATCACCAACTCCCAGAGCTTGTTCAAACTCATGTCCATCGAGTCGGAGATACCATCCAACCATCTCATCCTCTGTCATCCCCTTCTTCTCCTGCCTTCAATCTTTCCCAGCCTCAGGGTCTTTTCCAGTGAGTCAGTTCTTCGTATCAAGTGGCCAAAGCTTCAGCATCAGTCCTTCCAATAAATATTCAAGACTGATCTCCTTTAGGATGGACTGGTTGGATCTCCTTGCAGTCCAAGGGACTCTCAAAGCGTCTTCTCCAACATCACAGCTCAAAAGCATCAGCTCTTCAGCTCTCAGCATTCTTTACAGTCCAACTCTCACATCCATACATGACCACTGGAAAAACCATAGCCTTGACTCGATGGACCTTTGTTGGCAAAGTAATTTAATGTCTCTGCTTTTTAATAGGCTGTCTAGGTTGGTGATAGCTTTTCTTCCAAGGAGCGTCTTCTAATTTCATGGCTGCAGTCACCATCTGCAGTGATTTTGGAGCCCAAGAAAATAAAAGCTGTCACTGTTTCCATTGTTTCTCCATCTATTTGCCATGAAGTGATGGGACCAGATGCCATGATCTCAGTTTTTTGAATGTTGAGTTTTACGCCAACTTTTTCACTCTCCTCTTTCACTTTCATCAAGAGGCTCTTTAGTTCCTCTTCACTTTCTGCCATAAGAGTGGCATCATCTGCGTATCTGAGGTTATTGATATTTCTCCCAGGAGTTTTGATTAGAGCTTGTACTTCATCCAGCCCGGCATTTCGCATGATGTACTCTGCATATAAGTTAAATAAACAGGGTGACAATATACTGACTTACTCCTTTCCCAATTTGGAACCAGTCCAATGTTCCATGTCGTAGTTACTGCATACAGACAGGATCCTTTTTTTTAAAGTGCAACACATGGGATCTAGTTCCCTGACCAGAGATCAAACTCGGGCCCCCTGTATTGGGAGCAGAGTCTTAGCCACTAGACCACCAAGGGAGTCCTTTACTTTACTAAATCTTATAAGAAGTAAACTATATATATTATAGGCCTCCTTTTACAGGTCAGGAAACTCAACCTTTTATCCAAATGCCTGATACATAGTAAGGGTGCATTTCTGTCAGTGAAACTGAACAATGCCATAGTCATTTGCCTTCATCAACATTCATGGAGCTATATGCTAGGCACTAGATATGTATGAATTTTTTTTAAGGCATTGCCTTTAAGAACTTCATACTTGGGTGGAAAAGATGAGTAAATAAATTATTCCAATATACTGTGAATGTGCTAAGTTTCATGATAAAGTTACACATAAAATATGATGGAAAGGCAAATGGAGGACACCTTACATTGCCTAGAGGCAAAGAGGAAATAAATTTGAACTGTTGAGGTAAAATCAAAAGGTCTTTTTGGCCAAATGAATGTGGAGGGCAGAGTTGAAAGAGGTGGTCAAAATGCCTGCCCAGTTATAAATTTGTGCAACTTACTAAGTAAGCAGTCTCACTCCTTGGTCTCCACAAAGTCTAAAGTATATAGATTCACCTTCACAGTGATTCCTATAGATAGGGATGGGGATTCAAGTAACATCGTAATGGCTGGAGGTGCTGCAAAACTTCAGTACTGAATTATATATATATATATATAATGTACACACAAGAGATTCTTCTATTATAATAATAATAATAATCACCATGCACTTGTTACTATGTGCCTAGAAAGAAATGTAGAGAAATACACTTCAAACACTTTGTAATAGTAATTATCTCAGGGGATGAGGGAGGAAATTAATGGAAATCTTTACTTTTCATGTATTTCTCTATAATATGTTGCTTGTTTTTCATAATGAGCATATATGACGTCTACAAAAAAAAAGGTATATTTTAAAACAAAATTAAACACTCTAAAGACTCCCCATTGCCTTCAGGATAAAAGATTAAAGAGTTATTGCACAACCTACATGTTCCTTGAAGGCACCATATTATCTTTCATCTCTGCTCTTACCGCTGCCAGAAACCCAGAAACGCCCTCCCAATTTCTTCTTTAAGGTCCATTCAAATGTTTTCTCCAGTATGTAATTCCCCTGACTTGCTCTTGCCCTTGTCCAGGGCAAACCAAACACTTCCTCCTGGTGCCCCCACTCTCAAGTTGACTTGTCATTATTTATTTACATGACTATTTCCCCAAATAGACTACAGGCAGAGACCCTCACAAATCTCATATCCTCAACTACTGTATATATACCACTTGTGGACTTATTGAATGAATTTCATCAGGAACTAACAGCCTTGGTTAATTATGTTACTCAGTCAGCAATAGAACAGGTATCTAAAATGCTTATTTGTAAATTTATGATTAGAGATATCCTTGGCAAAAGAATGGACATTTTCCCTCCTGGTGGACAATCCATTAGAAATAATACTTACTGGGCACTTACTATAATGCATGCACTGTGGTTGCTCACATACCTTAACTTGAATCCTCACAATTCTGTGAGCTGGGGACTGTATTAACAACCTCATTTGGAGGAAACTGAGGCACAGGGAAGTGAAGTAAATTTGTCCAGCTTCATAGAACTGATAAGTAGTGGGAGTAGGGTCTTTATCCAGATGCTCTTACACCAGAACTTGAATGTTAACCACGTTGCTACACTGCCTTATAGGAGAGATGTAAACATAGGACAAAAGAAAAGAAGTCATGTATTCTCAAAAAATATTTTCCTCATGCTGTGATAGATAAAAGAACTCTTTACCTTGTACTGGGGCAACACTTACAATTAGACCAAACGCTGGCCAGTGACCCAAAGGGATGCTGACTGGCTGAACCAATGAGAGGCTCTCTAAATGAGATCTGAACTCAAGATAGAAAGAAAACTCTGACCAAAGCTGGTAAAACAGAGAATAGAAGACATGAAGTAGTAGAGGGCGCAAGTCAGCAGAAACCATCAAGTAGAGAATATTGAGGTATAATGATATTTAAAAGCAGAGACATTACTTTGCCAACAAAGGTCCATCTAGTCAAGGCTATGGTTTTTCCAGTAGTCATGTATGGATGTGAGAGTTGGACTGTGAAGAAAGCTGAGCACCAAAGAATTGATGCTTTTGAACTGTGGTGTTGGAGAAGACGCTTGAGCGTCCCTTGGACTGCAAGGAGATCCAACCAGTCCATCCTAAAGGAGATCAGTCCTGGGTGTTCATTGGAGGGACTGATGCTGAAGCTGAAACTCCAATACTTTGGCCACCTCATGCGAAGAGTTGACTCATTGGAAAAGACCCTGATGCTGGGAGGGATTGGGGGCAGGAGGAGAAGGGGACAACAGAGGATGAGATGGCTGGATGGCATAACCAACTCGATGGACATGGTTTGGATAGACTCCGCGAGTTGGTGATGGACAGGGGAGCCAGGCGTGCTGCGATTCATGGGGTTGCAAAAAGTTGGATGCAACTGAACTGAACTGAACTCATCTCATATTCAAGACCTCAGATAAAGAATGACATGCTTTCTTGTTTTTGGTAGGAAAATAAGATAGTCCCATCTAGAGTTTGCTGTGGCCTGAACAACCTTCCGGTCCCCAGCTTTATTCCAAAGTTTGTAAGCCTGGCAATGCCATGGTTCCTGTTCTGTAATGTACAGGAAAGTGGAATTAATCAGTTACTTTACAAGTAACTGGTCTCAGCTAATTATAAAATAACAGAAAAGGGGTGAAGGCATGAAGGTGAGAAGCTCAGGGGGGAAAAATCAGCTGTCAGGCTTTCACCAGCAACATTCAGAGAAAAGATAATATTGTTTTCTTAGGGGGAAAAAAAACCTCTAGAGAGGATTAGATGGTTGAACTCTTTAAGGCTGCAAGGAGGAGAGAAACCTACAGAAATATGGGTGGTGTACATTTCTGGCATCACAGCCAGACTTTGCAGAAGAACAGGAATGACTCCTTTGGATGTCTATTTACACATCTGAAAAATGGAAAGGGAGTAACTACTAGTAATGGGCTGAATTCTGTGCCTTGCCACCCCCACACCACCCCAAATTCAAATGTTGAAGGCTCAACCCCCTGTGGAGGGGTTTGGAGAAAGAGTTTTTAAGAAGGTAATTAAGATTAAATGAAGAGTTAAGAGTGGGACCCTAATCTTACAGGGCCCGTCCTTATAAGAAGAGAAAGAGACAGCAGAGCTGGCCACGGGCACACAGAGGAAAGGCCCTCTGAGGACACAATGAGGGTCTACACTGTCAGTGCTCCAGAAGGGCTGAATGCACACAAAATGGCTTATAAATGTGGGTGAATGAAACAATGATGTTCAGATTCAGAATTCAACAACCACATACCAAGCAGTGTGAGGGGTGCAAAGAACATGACGTTTTGGAGGACTGGAGATGATGTCCATGAAGGACCAGCCACCTCCCTGCACCTCGATCTAGGACTCTGAGCCTCTAGAACTCTGAGAAAACACACTTCTGTTGTGTAAGCCACCCAGTCTGTGGTGTTGTGTTATGGCAGCCTGAGCAGACTACTGAGCCTAACTCTGTTAGGCTACCTAACAGAGCTGTGTATAAGAAAAATTAAATCAGATTACGGTGAAGTGAGTGAAGTCGCACAGTCGTGTCCGACTCTTTGCGACCCCATGGACTGTAGCCTACCAGGCTCCTCCGTCTATGGGATTTTCCAGGCAAGAATACTGGAGTGGGTTGCCATTTCCTGCTGATGTGTTAATAAAAGTACCATGTGTTGGGCACCTCCCTGTGCCCGATCCTTCAGGGACATCATCTCCAGTCCTCCAAAACATCATGTTCTTTGCACCCCTCACACTGCTTGGAATGTGGTTGTTGAATTTTGAATCTGAACATCATTGTCTCATTCACCCGCATTTATAAGCCATTTTTTATGCATTCTGTCATTCTGGAGTATTGAGTACAGATAATGTGCAGTTCCTTGTGCTATGTGGATCACTATATGTGGAGACCCATAAGAAAATGAAGTGCAGTCTTCCACTTAGAGACTCTGTGATCTGGTTAGACAGAGTAAGACAAATACATCGAGAAGTTACTTGTCCATGTGACTGGTCTTTGGAAAAACAATAACATCACGTTAAGATTAAACACAGGGACTCAGGGGCAGAAGCTCTGTGTTTGAATCCTGGCTCTGTTACTTAGCTGTGTTAACTTATTTAACCTCTCTAAGTTTCTGTTCTCATCTACAAAAGAAGATAACAATAATAGCCACCTCAGTGACTCTAAAGACGAAGAGATAACACACCTGAAATATGGGGCCTAACTAAAAGACTTAAGCAAAGATAAGCTATTTCTATCCTTGTTTGTTATCTGCCTCTTTGTTCTTAATGGTTTCTATTTCAAAGATGGACCTTTGCCAGTTTTTTCTCTAGTTCTAATTTCATGAGTGTATCAACAGCCTTCCAGGAACTGGCTGCACCTACTAAATACAGAGCCACAGACTGGGAGAGGGACAGACTAATGCAACGTGAGATAGAGTGTAAGCTCTTCAAGGAATATAGTTTATACTTTGTGTCCATTGAACCTGAATACAATGCTATGCCATGGAAGGAACCTAACTATATCCACTGCTACAAAGAAAAGAACACAGAGTTAGAAGTCACATGGATCTGAAAGCAGACTTGCCAAGGGTTGAATCCAACTCTGCTGTTTGCCCAACACAAGAACCTCAAGAACTAGTTGATAATGTATCAGAAAAAGTAATTAATTCACCATGGATACCAGGAAAACAGGGCCTATTTTCCAAAATGCAGCCACATATATGTACCAAAATGAAAGAGGAAAAAATATTTTACCATGCATCTTGTTTTCTAGAGATGGTATATTTAAAAATATGTCAATATTCAGACACCGTGTGATTTCTTGAGATTTTTAACTCTTTGTCCTCTTTTTTTTCTGCTAGGGTGTTTTGGGTGGATAGATAATTTCTTATTGCCATGCTACAGGTTGGGATTCATGTGTATATCAAGCAAGCATATATGTGGAATACAATTTCCACAAAGAAGAGATTAGTCACAAAGTATCACTGGGATATCAACCAAGTGTAAGCTTCTGCCAGGAAGAGGGAGTTTCAGAAAAGTGTCCTTCTCAGCTCCTGCTCACAAGGGTTTGGGAATCTTATTTGGGAAGACAATGCCTATATCCTTGAAAGACAAGAGGGTGTGGGGTGAAGGCCGGATGTGTAGAGCAGACAATACAATGTTATAGATATTTGGATGAGAGCCAAGTCACAGAGGGATGGATTCTTTGGGGGTACGTCACAGAAGAGAGCCTGAGCTGACTTCTGATGGCTGGGGATAAGGGAGACTAGAATAAAGAAATGTCAGAAAAAGCAGGATCAGGAGGAGAGAGAGTGAAATGTTTAAGGTGGAACACAAAGCTCCAGGCAAGAAATAGAGACCGAGTTATAAAAAGAACCTAAATGTCATGTTAAGAAACTTGGATTTTAGCCAAAGTGTAGCTGGAAAGCTGCTGAATTATTTCAGAGAAAAAAAAATTCACAAGGTGAAAGCACTTTATTTTTAGCGTTTAATTTTTTTTTTTAGTTTTCTTGATTTTGTTGAAAAGGGAATAAATTCACATAGTCTAAATTTAAAAGGTACAAAGGGTGTCTGGTGAAAGGTCTCCCTCTGCTTCTGTCCCCTGCTCCCCATTTTTATCCCTGGAAGCAAATCAATGTTACCGATTTCTTATATATTCTTCCAAAGATCTCTATGCTTATGCAAGCAAAGACACACACATTCCTCCCCGCCCTTGTTTTACAAATGGGATACAGTCAGAATTACTTACCTTAAAAAATGTAATTTAGAGACTATTTTATATGAATACATAAAAAGATTTCTCAATACCTTTTTAAAAAACAGATGGACTGGTACAAAAGAGTGTAATTCTACTTCTTTCACCCTTTGTTGGGCTTCCCAAGTGGCTTAGTGGTAAAGAATCCACCTGCCAAGGCAGGAGACACAAGAGATCCCTGGGTCAGGAGGATCCCCTGGAGGGAGGAAATGGCAACCCACTCCAGTATTCTTGCCTGGGAAATCCCATGGACAGAGGAGCCTGGCGGGCCACAGTCCATGGGGTCGCAAAGAGTCGGACACGACAGAGACTCAGCACAGCACAGCATTGCACTTTCTCGCCCAGTTCTTCTTCTTGTAGGCAACCCAGTGTGTCTAGCTTTGTATACATCCTTCCAGAGATATTCTAGGCATATGGAAACAAATACAAACTCACACATTCCCTCACCCCCTTTAAAAATATACAAATAGGATGCATACTGTACACTATCTCACCTTTTTAAAGTATTTCTTAGAAATGCAAATAAAGTCTTTATTTGAATTAATGGCATTGTACCAATCTCAGCTTCCCGGTTCTATCAATTTATCAAGGTCATGTGTAACTTACTACTGGGGGAAGAAAGGTGAAGAGAGATTTCCTGGCCCGCAGAAACTCTCTGTATGATTTCGGGAACTTCTTGGACGTCTTAAAATATGTCAAAATAAAACACATTAAGAATATTTCCGGGGCTTCCCTGGTGGCTCAGTGATGAAGAATCCGCCTGCCTGTGCAGGAGACATGGGTTCCATCCCTGGTCCAGGAAGATCCCACATGCCTTGGAGCAGCAAAGCGCTTGAACCACAACTTTTGAGCCTGTGCGATGGAGCCCGGGAGCTGCAACTAGTGAAGCCTGAGTGCTCTAGTGCCCGAGCTCTACAAGAGCAGCCACTGCAGTGAAAAACCTGTGCACCGCAACTAGAGAGTAGCCCCTGTCCCCACAACTCGAGAAAAACCCACACAGCAACAAAGACCCAGCACAGCCAAAAATAAATAAAATTTTGTAAAAAACAATATTTCTTAGCAAGTATTCCAGATCAGTACATAAATAGCTTCCCTTTTTACACACACATAGTTGTACTTTCCATAAATAAAAATATTTATTAATAATTTAATATTTAACTTGTCCTCTCTGAAGGCTAGTATTTCACAGATTTCCTTTAAATTCCTGAAAATGAATGTGTCCATGCCTGTGTACTCAGTCTTTGACTCCATGGTTAAGAGTGGTCCAGGTACCAAACTATGTAATCATGATAAAGATTCCAGCAGGAAGTCAGGGGCTGGAGAAGCAGGGACACCCAGTTCTCATCCTAGTCTTCTGCTCACTTAAACCCTCTGTTTTGGCTCTCATCTGCAACACTGGGATTACCTGCCTTGGTTACCTTTCAAGTGTCTGGAGGGTTAGACGGGATGACAGATAGACAGCTATTTACTTAAGTTGAATCCACTGTAAAAATAAAAGGTTTGGCAAGTGTGACTATCACCTATATCAGAATCCTCTACCTACAATCAGAAACAGGAATTGTCTTCACAGACATAAAGAACAGATTTGTAGCTGCCAAGGGTGAGCGGGGATCGGGGAGCTACGTGGTGGGAGTCTGGGGTTAGTAGATGAACTATTACATATAGAATGGATAATCAACAAAGTATAGCACAGAGAGCTATACTTGATATTTTATAATAACATATGTGGGAAAAGAAACTGAAAAAGAATAAATACATATATAAATACTATATATAAAGCTATATATAATAGTATGTGTATATATATATATAAAGCTGAATCACTTTGTTGTACACTTGAAACTAAACATTATAAATCAACTATATTTCAATAAAAATATATTCATTAATTTTCAAAAGATGAGAATATTAAAAAGAATGATATAATGGTATAACTGAATCACTTTGCTATACAGCAGAAATTAACACAACATTGTAAATCAACTACATTTCAATAAAGAAGAAGAAAAAAGGAGTTATAGCAGACACAATCTCTGAGTGTCAAAGAAAGGTGCAACTTACCCCATATTATTTTTGATTCAAAATAAAATTATTTCCTGAGCCCTCTGTTTTCTAATCCAGTCACTAGTGACTTCCGGAAAGGGTGCCACACAGCAATAACGATTTTTAAAAATTGCATTTAATAGCTATTCTGCCTCACTTCAGTGCACAGTTTAATAACCCATCTCACCTGGAGTAGGAAATGGCACCCCACTCCAGTATTCTTGCCTGGAAAATCCCATGGACAGAGGAGTCTGATGGGCTACAATCCATGGGGTCGCCAGAATCAGACACAACTGAGCCCACATGCATACATAACAGATTGACAACTTGGCATTAGTACATTTTGTAGGTAAATCATCCTGTTGGACACATCAAGAAGCAATTTTAGTTCAAACCCAGACATTCTAAAAGGGTTTCACTCAAGGGGGATATTCAAAATGTTGGCCTCCCCCATCAGAATGGCACCTAAAGGCCACATTGGTTCATCTGGGGCTGGGAAAGCAGAGTGCAGGTTTTATTTTTGTTTCTCATTTTTCCTGAGAGGGAACTTCATGTTGAATTTCTCCAAGAACAAGACAAGGTAGCCAACACCCACCTTTACATTTCTTCAAGCTAAACATTTTCCCCTCAGTATTCTATGGTGCAGAACTGTGAAAGATTCAGCACCCTTTTTTCTAATGAAATGCGTGGCTTTTTGTGCAGAGTTGCTTGCTGCACACAGCTTGCTCAAAGTAGGTGCCCATTATCCCAGCAGATTAACACCAGGTTATTCAAATCTTCATGGCCTGCTGGTCACTGGAACCACACTGATGGTATTCACCAGGTAAATGGCGATGCCCTAGGATCCAGGACTTCTACAGTGCCCTCTGCCTGGAACATTCTCCCCCTACTCAGCCCCTCATTGCCTTCAGTTCTCTTCAGAAATACAGTCTCTCAGAAGGGCATCCCCTGATCACCTAACAGAGAACTCCCCTTCCCCATTTCTCTCTAGTCTATTTCCCTCTAGTCTATTTCCCTGATTTTACTTACTTTCCTAACACACACTACAGGCCAGGGGATGCAAGGCCACCAGAGGTCCTAAGATCCTGTTTTCTAAAAAAAGGATAAGGGGAAGGAACAAAAATATAAAAGGTTCTGTGATACCACTTTAATAACTCTCTCTCTTCTAATGCATATCTGCTACAGGGTAACATTTCTACTGAGAGGTAGACAGTAGACATTCCCCTTTCAGGACCCCAAGTGAGAAACCAAATGTTGAAATCAGATGTCAACACAGTCAGCAACTTTGGTTTTATGTTTTCGTCGTTGTTGTTGTTTTGGCTTTGCCTCACAGCCAAAGCTGTGATCTTAGTCCTTTGAATAGGGATTAAACCCACTCCCCTTGCAGTGGAACTGCAGAGTCGTGACCACTGAACTGCCAGGGAAGTCCCAGCAATTTGGTTGAGTCACCGCATTCCTTAGGAGGCAGAGGCCAGGTCACATCCACAGAGCTCCGTCAGGGAACACCGTCTCTTTGCTCCTCCAAAGACAGGGCTCTGATGGAGAGCAGGGAGTCTCTACCACTTCAACTTTTGAAACATAAGTGACCTCAGCAGAGAGCTAAGAAGCTGATAAAAGTAACATCTTATTAAACAACTCTGTCCTCTAATAAACATCTCTTACAGTTGCAAGCATGAATAATCCCTCAGAAGAGAAAATGTTTTTTTAAAGGCAGAAACTTTTATGTATCTATCTCCCAGAGAGAATCTCTCTCACACTGGCTTAAAAAGAACTAATAAATAATAATATAAAACTCTGGCAAGGAGAAGAGGGGATCTCTCTTCAGCTTAGGACACAGGCTCTCCAGCAGGCCAACATCTGCAAACCAGTCTGTGCCCTTTGGGATCACATGGATGGAAAAGTTGATTTAACTATTCCTTTCTTTTTTGTGGGATGAAGGCCTCTCTCAGAGGGCGCTTGTATGATGCCTGTGGTTTTTCCAGTGAAAGAAAACCCACTCACACACCAAGCCTTTGCTGAGCCATTCCGAACTATCCTATGTGACTGATCTTTGGTACCCCAGGACACCCCTTAACAAAACTGTGACCCTTAATGCTCCAAAAGATAGACCACCAACAAACTACAGTGTGACCAGACAGTGGTCAGACCCTCTCTTACTTTCATGACCCGTGGGCTGATTACAAGCCCCTAGTTTAAAAATTAAGTAGCCAAGTCATCTTGAACCCAGACCTGCAAAGGGGCGTGTCTTGCCAAGGCAGAGAAAGGAAAGTCAGCCGAAAAAAGACTGAGGGATGAGAGCAGAATTCATCACAATTCAAATCCAGTTTGATCCTGAGCCTCTTATACTAACCAAAGCTCACTTCCATCAGTGGTAACTCCTATGACTAATGGGGTGAATTGGGGCTTAGCAATGCAGATCTAGGGCATCAGGAGAGCTAAGTGGTTAATGCCACAGGGTCCTGGGGAAAATTGGCTCCAATACTCTCTCAAGCCAGCTAGACAAGGTAAAGCAGAAGCTAGACAGACAGCATCGCGCTGGGAAGAAGAAAGGCATGGTGGGAAAACGGCTGCTTTTAAACTGTGAGAGCTGCTCATTATCTGCCTTCCCCCACTAACACACACACCCCCCCCAATATGTGATACTCTGAGTACCCCCTCTCCACTTTGAGCAGGAAGGAATAGTGTTAGTGTCAATGTGAGAAGGGAGCCAAACCTTTGTGGAGAGAGGAACCTCTGAGGATGAAGAGGGGAGATCTCTCCCAGGACCAAGTTACCCAGCAAGCTTGGCGGCCCTGGGATAAGGTAGTCTGGAGATAGAAAGTGCCACTGAAGACTAAAACCCAGTTCTCAGCTTCCTAGAGGATGCATGCACGTGCATGCTAAGTCACTTCAGTCGTGTTTGACTCTGCACATGACCCAGTGGACTGTAGCCTGCCATGGTCCTCTGTCCACGGAATTCTCCAGGCACGAATCTCGTTGTCATGCCCTCCTCCAGGGGATCTTCCCCACCCAGGGACTCAAACCTCAGCTCTGATGTCTTCTTCATTGACAGGCGGGTTCTTTACCACTAGCGCCACCTGGGAAGCTTCTCCTCGAGGATAGGAGAACTAACTCTAAAGAGGAGGAAATCATCTTGAGAGGGACATCAACTTTCACTAGAGGGAGTGTGAAGTGTAAGTTGCTTCCTGGTGTCCGACTCTATGATCCTATGGACTGGAGCCCACCAGGCTCCTCTGTCCATGGAATTTTCCAAACAAGAATACTTGAGTGGGTTGCATGTCCTTCTCCAGTGGATCTTCCTGACCCAGGGATTGAACCCGCATCTCTTATGTCTCCTTCATTGGCAGGCAGGTTCTTTACCACTAGTGCCACTTGGGAAGCCAGAAGGAGTGTGAAAGGGTGGTGATATGTTTTTAAATAGATTTTGTTGCTCTCTTTTTTGTTTCTCCAGACATTCATTTATTCATTCAGCCAACAAATAGTTATGAAGTGTCTACTGTGGGTCATACATTGCTGAAGGATAAGGATGCATAACAGTAAAAAAGACAGACAAAGTTTCTGCCTTCATGGACTTTATATTCTGGTAGAGAACACTGTCAATAATTTTTAAAAAGCAGCAAATACTTAGGTGATGCTTTCCACATGTCAGACCCATTTCTAAACCCTTTCCATATAGTAACTCATTTTTATCTTTATCACAACCTACACCATAGATGCTATTATTATCCCCTTTTCACAAATAAAGAAACCAAGGCATAGGCAGGCTAAGTAACTTGTCCAGGTGCCCCCAACTAGTAAATAACAGAACAAGAATCTGAACCCAATAAGTTAAATTTTAGACCCACATTTTTAATCGATACAGATTAGTATCAGTATGGGTGTGGGTTTGGGGGGGGTGGAGACAAGAGATGGAGATGGAAATAGAGGTAGAGAAGTGGACAGAAGACCTCTAAGTAACTCATCTTGAAAGGGATTTAAGTTTCAGTAGAGGAGGCCAGATGAAAGAGAAAGATGGATAGATACATAGATATGTCCTATAAAGAAAATAGGCTTAAAAAAAAAAAAAAAGGAATGGAGAGAGAGTGGGGGTTTGGATAGGGTAGCAAGGGCAGGTGCCCCTGGAGCTGACCAGAGCAGACTCCCAAGGCTTGACCAAGTCACGCGCAACTGTGATCATGAGTGACCAGGTCCCAGGTCTTCAGCGACAAACCCCAGGGAAGACCCAGGGCTGGAATTACAGCAGTCACTGTCCAGGGGCAGCACCTACGGTAGCAAAGGCCAGCTGAAATGCAGGAGACCCGTCCTTGTCATCTGCCTCCCTTCCCGGACCCAAAGTACCTCTCCACTTGTGAACACCAGATGCCATAGAGAGAAGGGACGGGGAGTGGAAACCAGAAAGACGAGCCCTTTCTACAAAAACAGACTCAACGTTCTCCCCGAATGCCTGTTTAAATTTTTGAATCTGAGTAAATTTACCTGACTCAACTAAAGTGTAAAGCCCCCTGGGCACCTCGAGTTCCATCTAGCAGAGCTCAAGCTCTTTAAGGGCATGCAGATCAGTAATGGAAAAAATGTAGACTAACTCTGCTCTCAACAGAGCATCTGTGATGCTGCTGCCCCTACTGGAAGGCTAACCCTTTGGGAATGAGAGGAGAGAGAGAAGGCACAGGATGAATAGCAGGAGAAGCTAAACGGGTCTGATGCTTTCCTTTAAGCTGGAACAGTCACGGTTGCACAGATGTTTAGTCACGGCAAGGGGAAGAAAAGAAACACTCCTGTTTAAGTGCATCAGTGAAGAGACCAGGATTACGCATCACTTCATCATAATCTTTCTAAAGCTTAAAGCGTAATTTAGAAGAAGCCGTTTGTGGCATTGCTGCATACAGTTCCCGGCACAGATCTGGATGGGCCTGGAAGCAATTTCCAGCCTTCTGAATGTGGGTCACAAATACGTGTTCATCCAAAAGGGCATTCCAATCAAGTGGCTTCACATATTTATCATCATTTCCATGAAAGGCATTTATTAGCAACCTTTTACTATGAGGTTCAGGCAGCCCAGACTTATATGCAGAAATTAAGAAGTCACAATTCCTACCATCTTAAAATTTAAATTTGACAATGTTCATTTGAACAATCAAAAGTAGGAAGTCAAGAGATACCTGGAGTGACAGGAAAGTTTGGCCATGAAGTACAAAATGAACTGGAGCAAAGGCTAACAGAGTTTTGCCAAGAGAATGCACTGGTCATAGCAAACACTCTCTTCCAACAACACAAGAGACCTCTCTACACATGGACATCACCAGATGATCAATACCAAAGTCAGATTGATTATATTCTTTGCAGCTGAAGATGGAGAAGCTCTATACAGTCAGGAAAAACAAGACCAGGAGCTGACTTGGCTCAGATCATGAACTCTTTATTGCCAAATTCAGACTTCAGTTGAAGAAAGTAGAGAAAACCACTAGACCATTCAGGTATGACCTAAATCAAATCCCTTATGATTACACAGTGGAAGTGACCAATAGATTAAAGGGATTCGATCTGATAGAGTGCCTGAAGAACTATCGAGAGAGGTTCATGACATTGTACAGAAGGCAGTAATCAAAACCATCCCCGAGAAAAAGAAATGAAAAAAGGCAAAATGGCTGTCTGAGGAGGGCTTAGAAGCAGCTGAGAAAAGAAGAGAAGTGAAAGGAAAAGGAGAAAAGGAAAGATAATCCATCTGAATGTTGAGATCCAAAGAATACCAAGGAGAGATAAGAAAGCCTTCCTAAGTGATCAATGCAAAGAAATAGAGGAAAACAATAGAATGGGAAAGATGAGATCTCTTCCAGAAAATTGGAGACACCAAGGGAATATTTCATGCAAAGATGGGCACAATAAAGGACAGAAATGATATGGACCTAACAGGAGCAGAAGATACTAAGAAGAGGTGGCAGGAATACACAGAAGAACGATACAAAAACCGTCTTAATGACCTGGATAATCACGATGGTGTGATCACTCAACTAGAGCCAGACATCCTGGAGTGTGAAGCCAAGTGGGCCTTAGGAAGCATTACTACACACAAAGCTAGTGGAGTGCTCGCTTCGGCAGCACATATACTAAAATTGGAACGATACAGAGATTAGCATGGCCCCTGCGCAAGGATGACACGCAAATTTGTGAAGCATTCCGTATTTAAAAAAAAAAGAAAGAAAGCTAGTGGAGGTGATGGAATTCTAGCTGAGCTATTTCAAATCCTAAAAGATGATGTAGTTGAAGTGCTGCACTCAATATGCCAGCAAATTTGGAAAACTCAGCAGTGGCCACAGGACTGGAAAAGGTCAGTTTTCATCCTAATCCCAAAGAAGAGCAATGCCAAAGAATGTTCAAACTAATTGTACTCATTTCACATGCTAGCAAGGTCATGCTCAAAATCCTTGAAGCTAGGTTTCAATAGTACATGAGCCAAGAACTTCCAGATGTACAAGCTGGATTTAGAAAAGGCAGCAGAACCAGAGAGCAAATTGCCAACATCCAGATGGCAACATTCTGGATCACAGAAAAAGCAAGGGGATTCCAGAAAAACATCTACTTCATTGACTACGCTAAAGCCTTTGTATGGATCTCAACAAACTGTGGAAAATTCTTAATGAGATAGGAATATCAGACCACCTTACCTGCCTTCTGAGAAACCTGTATGCAGGTCAAGAAGCAATAGTTAGAACTGGACTTGGAAAATGGACTGGTTCCAAATTGGGAAAGGAGTACGTCATGGCTGCATATTGTCACTCTGCTTATTTAGCTTACATGCAGAGGACATCATGCGAAATGCCAGGCTGGATGAAGCTCAAGCTGGAATCAAGATTGCCAGGAGAAATATCAATAACTTCAGATATTCAGATGACACCACCCTTATGGCAGAAAGCAAAGAGAAACTAAAGAGACTCTTAATGAAGGTGAAAGAGGAGAGAGAAAAAGCCAGCTTAAAACTCAACATTAAAAAGATGAAGATCATGGCATCTGGTACCATCACTTCCTGGCTGATAGATGGGAAAAAATGGAAACAGTGACAGATTTTATTTTATTGGGCTCCAAAATCACTGCAGACGGTGACTGCAGTTATGAAATTAAGACGCTTGCTCCTTGGAAGAAAAGCTATGACCAACCTAGACAATATATTAAAAAGCAGAGACATTGCTTTGCCGACAAAGGTCTGCACAGTCAAAGCTATGGTTTTTCCAGTAGTCATGTATGGATGTGAGAGTTGGACCATGAAAAAGACTGAGCATGGAAGAATTGATGCTTTTGAACTGTGGTGCTGGAGTAGACTCTTGAGAGTCTGTTGGACAGCAAGGAGATCAAACCAGGCAATCCTAAAGGATATCAATCCTGACTATTCATTGGAAGGACTGATGCTAAAGTTGAAGCTCTAATACTTTGCCCACCTGATGTGAAGAGCTGACTCATTAGAAAAGACCCTAATGCTGGGAAAGATAGAAGGCAGGAGGAGAAGGGGACGACAGAGGAGGAGATGGTTGGATGGCATCACAGATTCACTGGACATGAGTTTGAGCAAACTCCAGAAAATGGTAAAGGACAGGGAAGCCTGGCATGCTGCAGTCCATGGGGTTGCAAAAAGTCAAACATGACTTAGCGACTGAACCACAAAATTTGAACAATCATATAAATGTACAACTGAACAAAGCTCATCTTCAGTTATTCTCTATCCCACAAGCCTCCACTAAGATGGAGCCATGGAGGAGCTCTTTCCTATGTCCATCTAGCAATTCTGTACAAGATGTTCTCACTACTACTGACCTAAAAAATCCCCTGTGTGCCACCTATTCATCCTTCTTCTCCCCAAACCTCTGGCAACCATTGATCTTTTTTTTGTTCCCATAGTTTTACCTTTTCCAAAATGCCATATAGTTGGAATCAAACAGTAGGTAAACTTTTCAGGTTGGCTTCTTTCACTTAGTAATATGTGATTATGCAATTGCATAAAGAATCTGCCTGCCAATGCAGGAGACATAAGAAATACTAGTTTGCTCCAGGGAAAATCCCCTGGAGCATGGCATGGCAACCCACTCCAGCATTCTTGCCTTGGTAATCCCATGGACAGAGGAGACTGGCAGGCTATGGTCCACGGGACTGCAAAGAGTCAGACACAACTAAAGCGACTTAGCATGAGGCACGCAAAGAGAAAAAGAAACAAGCAGCTAGTTGCAGAAGGATGTGGAGTTAAAGGATGTTTTTATTTGTTTTACAACTAGAGCATGCTTATCAATAAAGGTGATATATTTGATATACTGAATAAAAAACATGAAATAGAAATCTATTTTATACCTTTATTCCTAAATTTTCCAGAGGTCTTATGAACAACTATGTTTGAGCAACAAATCTGAGAGGGCATTTTTTAAATAGTCTGTTTCATATCCATCCTGGAGGGCAGAAACAAGTACAGTTGTATCCCAGTGCTTCCAACAGGCTCACCTGCACAACCTCTAACCGCTGAAATCAGCCACATTTCAGCCATCATCTGCTTCTACTGAGGCAAATGAAACCAATAGGCCTCCATGAGAGCAAACATTCTCTCCTGGCTTGAAAACAAGCCTACAGCTGCTTGGAAGAGGCAGGCTGCTGGGCAGAGAATAGCAAGTGGCAAACGGCCCACTGACGCCAATTAAAATGTTACCCAACTGCTGTGATCATTTAAATCATGAATAATATCTTCAGTTGCTTTATCTCCTGACTCTACAGCAACACAACAAAATATGCACTAAACAGAGACAACAGGAAATGAATGCGCCAATTAATTGGCAAAAGCAAATGTCCCAGATCTGTATCTGATATTAGTCCACTGAAAACAAATAAGGATCAGACAACTGCAGGGTTGGGGGAGGACGATAAATAATGTTTTTTCTTGCCCTTCCACCTTCAGAACCAATGCAAAACAAGACACAGAAGGGAAATGAAAGTGTTAGCTTTACTGGTAATAATAAGATTGTGATTTTAGAGCTGAGTCTGTCCTGCTTCCTATCCTAACTTGGGTCACTGTTATCTTATATTGATGCTGGGCAATGAGAGAAGAAAGAGAACATGAACCTTCACAGCTTACAGCCTCCTAATGGATTTGCTCTTCTTTGAGAAAGATGAGCCGTTGGACATCACCTGCCATAACATATACGGGGGCCAAAAGTTTAAAGTGAGTAAAATGCAAGATCTTGTTTTTGCAGGATTAGTAAGAAATACTATCTTTTATTCAGTTTGGACTACTGAAAATCACAAAGCTTAAGGAAGTGACACTTATACCCAGATGACTGTACACTGAACCAAAAAAACTCTCAATGGCTTCCAAATGGTCATGTCTCAACCCTTGTCTAGGGGGAGACATCAGAGAAGATTACAATCAGAGAAGATTACAATCAGAGAGGATTACAATCTTGAAAACAGGGCACAGGTAGAGGACGGACGCCAACAAGCTTACCCCAGCTTGTGTGCTCTCCAAGTTCATGTTAGAACAGGGTTCTATTGAAATTCCTTCTTTTCTGGAAGGGAATGAGGAAAGGGTGGACAGAAGCTCAGGGCATTTGCCTGCAGAAGTTCCTTCACAAAGAGACATGGCATGGTGAGTGGGGGTGAGGATGGGGGGTTCCTCTCTAGCAGCAGAGCAAATATACACCAAGAAAGTTAATCCAGCAGGTTTTTATCAAGCATTCACAGTGCACCAAGCTCTAGGCCATGTCCTGGGAATGCGGGAATAAACTCACACTCATGGAGACCCAAAAGGCTACATTCTGGGATAAGACGACCACCATGATCATCACTATGAGCCTTGAAGAGTTTCATAGCATGAATACTCAACTACTGTGGGGGTTCAGTGGCGAATCCCTTTCCCTGGAGTCATTTCCCACTTACTCAAATATGTTCCAGGCACTATGCTGAATTCAGAGGATCCAGCAGAGCGAGCAGCTGAGTCCCCACTAGGCTACATTCCATTGTGGCAACAAGGCTCCTTTTGGAGAACAGCCTATGTGCTCTATTCCACCAGAAATTCTGTATGATCTAAAAGTCCCTTTACTCTATGACTCTTGTTTAACACTCTTGGTTTCGCCTATATCATGAAGCAAGCTTCCTGCTAGTAATGCTAGATTCAGCCTAGACACCCCCTCCTCCAGGAAGCTTTCCCTGATGTCCTTAGCAGACTGGGCTTGGTGGTTTGATCCTGTGGCACACTGCATTGGCTTCTATCGTTTTATGTTCCTTTAAAGCAGGGGCAGTTTCTCATTCAACTTCGTTCCCCCTCCTGCCCCCTAGCTTGATTGCAAGCTGGAATCAAGATTCCTGGGAGAAATATCAACAACCTCAGATATGCAGATGATACCACTCTAAGAGTAGAAAGTGAAGACGGACTAAAGAGCCTCTTGATGAAGGTGAAAGAGGAAAGTGAAAAAGCCGACTTAAAACTCAACATTCAAAACACTAAGATCATGGCATCCGGTACATCACAGCATGTCGACCTTTGCCGACAAAGGTCCCTATAGTCAAAGCTATGGTTTTTCCAGTAGTCATGTATGGATGTGAGTTGGACCATAAAGAAGGCTGAGCATGGAAGAATTGATGCTTTCTAACTGTGGTGCTGGAGAAGACTCTTGGACTGCAAGGAGATCAAACCAGTCAATCCTAAAGGAAAGCAATCCTGAATATTCACTGGAAGGACTGATACTGAAGCTGAAGCTCCAATACTTTTGCCACCTGATGGGAAGAGCCAGTCAACTCATTGGAAAAGACCTTGATACGGGGAAAGATTGAGGGCAGGAGGAGAAGGGGACCACAAAGGATGAGATGGTTGGATGGCATCACCGACTCAATGGACATGAGTTTGAGCAAACTCTGGGAGATGGCGAAGGACAGGGAAGGCTGCCATGTTGCAGTCCATGGGGTCCCAAAGTGTTCGACTGGACTTAGAGACTCACAACAACTCACCCCCCAGCATAGATCAGGGTGCCAACTGCCGAGTGTATACTTGTTGATCTATTCTTGTTGCCCTAAACAGTCTCTCCAACCAAAATGATCTAAAGTGCTCCAGTACCTAGGAAGTCTCACTTCTCAAAATTCCAGGGACAGATTAAGGATAGAACCAAGTATAAAAGCAAAGCTGGGGACTTCTGGTGGCTTGCAGACTATCCTGGGGAAAGGCATGGGATACTTGAGGTTGGGAGAGGGGAAACAGGAAGAAATACCTAAAATTATTCGAGTGCCAGAAGCTCCCTTGAATCTGCCTCAAGATAAATGGACACCACTCTTAGGGAGAGGTTTGGAGCAGATGGCCAGTGGGTCAGTTTCGAGGCCCTAGCTGCGGGAGGCCGGGGCAGCCGCCCGCCCCGCTCGCCCCAGGCCGCCGGCAGGAGGCGCGCGAGGGCCTCAGGGTGCAGCGGGCTGGGAGGAGCGCGTGCTGGGCTGGGTCCCGGGCCGGGCGGGGCTCTAGGGCAACTTTTTGGTTGGTTGCAGCCGGGCGCTGATCGCCCAGGCCCCTTTTAAGCTGGGTGTCTCCGGCTGTCTCTCCCCTTTCTGCCTCCGCGCGCGACTCGGTAAGTGGCTTTCGACCAGCTCGACGCTAGGGCCCTCCGCGTGGCCCGGGGGTCTCTCCAGGGGCACTAACCAGGAGCGCCCCCCCCCCCGTCCGCGCGTCCGCCCCATGCGGGCGGCTAGGGCTAGTGTTCGACCTCAGCTCGGCTCCCCCTCAGAGAGGCCTCCCAGGCCCCAGGGGAGCCGCTGTGAGAGCTCTTCTGCGGCGAGGACATCCTCAGGGTACCGGGGACCCTTCCTCCCCAGAAATAACGCTCTTGGCGCCTAAAGTCCCTCTTTCCCCCAGGGGCCGAGGCGCGCGTCACTTGTGCCTGGGACCCCGATGCTCAAGGGATCCGGGCCACATGGAGCTTCAAGCTCCTTTTGCAATGAAAAGAGAAAAACAAGACTCTTGGAGAATGGAACCGACCCGGGGCGGAGGCGCAGAGCCCTGGACGGTGTCCCGAGTTGGGGCGCACGCGGGGCCCCCGCCTGCCCGTGGGCTTTGAGGACCCTGATACGGTCTATTTAGGAAGCGGATGAGATCACGGGCCTGAAACACTTTAGGCTTCGGGGCAGAGCAGTGTTAATTCCGGTGTTAGCAAGAAACGGAGGTAATTTCGCACACACTGACATTCCCCCTCCGCAGATGCCTCAGTTGCCACTTCGCTCTGTGGTTGGGCTCCTTAAAAGGCCTGCGTGACTCTCGTGGGAGCGGTTAGCTGCTGTGAGCCTTGATGAGGGAGCAATTTTCTCCCCCCCAGTCACCTTTTCAGCATTGACAGTGCGTTATGCAGCAGGGGACCCTCTTCCATAACGTGTGTGGGGTCTCATGAGTGTGAGGCCCGTCATCGTTTTCTGGCCTGAAAAAAAGTCGGAACCTTTGGGGTTCTGACTTGTGTTCGCCAAGATAAACAGGAAAAATGGCCCTAGAGAAAGTTTGTCTCGAGGAAGCGTTTGTAATTTTCACTCTGGTCCTCAGCATTAGAGGGCTTACTTTTTTTTTTTTTTTTTAAATAGAGGGCATTTTAAGTGTTATACCGGTATACATTCCTATCGAAAGCGTTACTCTCCGGATTTAATAAAATTTGTCAAGATTTCAATTTATAGCTGAGTGAATGAAGGAATCGTTATCGTTGGTTACCGCTTAGTAATCTCTTGAAATGGGAGACTTGTGGGATGTTTACATGTTTGCCTCAGTGGTGAGAGGCCCTTTTACTGATCAGAAAGGATCTGATTTTCCTGATGCGAGCTGTGACCTAAGCACGCCCCGCCCCCCACGCCCTTTTTTTAAAAAACCGTTCCCTCTGGGAGAGGGACATGGCTGAAAGCCAGTGTCTATTTAAGGACTGTGGGAACTGAGCAAGTGTTGACAGGGCTGTTCTCATTTCAGTGGCCTCTGCCTCCGCCTCTGTACACTAGTTTCAGGATTCCTTGTTTTTTAAATGTGAAGAGTTTGTTTCCATCTTTCATAGGTAAATACTGTTACCAGTAATGTTTATATTTTTTCCCCAAGTTAATTGTTCCATGCTAGTGTAACAAGGAGGTAAAGTGAGAAAGATGGTGACTGCTGCCGCCCAGGGTGTCTCCTGGCTGGGAATTTCAGGACATTCCCAGTGTCAGGAAGTTGGGAAAATATTGCTGTTTTACAGGAATTCTACTCAAAGTTAGCTCTTTAGTCACCAAAGGTAAATAGCCCAATAAGATACTCTTTACCAAAAAAAAGACAAAATGCCCAAAACAATATTGTAATTATCCTCCAATTAAAATAAGTAAAATTTTTTTAAAATTAGTGATATTCTTAACATTGTTTTTCTCTTTCCTACCAGGCTGACAAGATGTTGACAAGCTTAAGGTATGAACCAGGTAGAAAACCTGGCTTGAGTTATTAAATAGTTGGATAGAATTCTTGGCCAAGGATGAGAACTCTAATCTGATTGGATATCCTTCTGCTCTGATGGGTTAAAGGATTTACCTGAGGCCAATTTGATGGGCAGGAATTTATTAAGTGCAATTATATCCTCCCCCTTTAAAACAGTATGTTTTAAATAAAATGGGGGGGCTCTAGTAAATAGATAATACTTTATTATGCCAAAAAAAGTTATTTTAGGAAAAAGTATTTTTATGTGATTGGCATCTAATCTTTAAAGATGTTTATCTTTGGCAATGGTGGCCATTTTGAGTTAATTTTTTTTTAATGTCAGAATATTGCTATGCCTGTTTTGACAATATGTAGTTCATTGGGGAATTCATTTTCTGTACCTGCACTGCTTTTATAAACATGGTTTAGTCACTATATTTTCTTAATATCTTATTTAGTCATTGCTGCTCTAATTACCTACTGTGATACTTCTCTTACAGGGCTGGTGCTTGAAAGAAGCTCTTCGAGGAGATAAGGTGTATTTGAACATGTGATGATTGATATATACAGAATAGAGCTTTTTGCTAATTGTCCTTTTCATGGTGGTAGCAAGGGTGAATTTTAGGAAAAAAAACTGCCAAGTATCTGTAAGAATATATATCTATCTGCCCTGTAGAGAATTTTTGGCAGAATTCAATTCCATTATATTTTTCTGCCATCCAGCCTGAATCTTGACACAGTAGCTAGACTAACTATTCTACAACTATCTTAAGAGAACTTGGCTAGCTGCTTTAATTTACAAAGGTTATTTTTAAATCCCATTCTTTTGCCTATGCTTTTGTGCTTGCAGTTTTGTCTAATCATTTTGATGATTAAATTTGACCCCTTGAATAGAGGACAGATCAGTTGAGGAGTTTGTTGCATAGCATTTTGAGGGTAGGGGCTGAGGAACTGTTCTACACTTTGATTATAGTGGTAATTACATCTGTCAGAAATTTTGAGTGAGTTTTACTGAATGTAAATTCAATTTCAATAAATATGACTTAAAAACTTTCCCTTTCTGGCATCTTAAATAACATTTCCAATGAAATCTGTGGGAAGACAGTCTTGGGTCAGTGATTAAGCTGCTGAGAATAAAGTGGGCAAACACATCAAAATCACCTTGGGGTCATGTAAGTGTAAATGCTTGAGAAACAGTCAAGGGATATGTTACCTCACCCATCAAGGGTATACAAGTTTTCTTTATAGATGTTTCAGACAATAGCTTTTGGCAGGGTATGAGTGGTATGTCACTTCCCTTTGTCCCTTGACAATGTATACTAGTAGCCACATTGTAGCAGAAAATGAAGTGTGAAAATTACGCAACAAAATTTAGACTGGCTTTGGCAGATACTGGCTAAACTAGGGAATTAAGTGAGGTGTGAGGTTCTAGTGTAGTTGCTCAGTCTGACTCTGCGACCCTGTGGACTGTAGCCTGCCAGGCTCCTCTGTCCAGAAATGTTTTCAGAGGACTTGTTATTCCAAGGGAGGAGCTTTGGGCATTAAGAGAATCTTTATATCTTTTATACCCCAACCATGTTCCCTGAATGATCTGGGGGTGGCTTATAAACAAATAGAGGGCCTTCCTGGTGGCTCAGACAGTAAGAATCCCCCTGCAAAGTGGGAGACATGGGTTCAATCCCTGGGTTGGGAAGATCTGGAGAAGGAAATGGCTACCCACTCCATATTCTTGCCTAAAGAATCCATGGACAGAGGAGCCTGGCGGGCTACAGTCCATGAGGTCGCAAAGAGTCGGACCAACAGCAAAAACAGCAAACAATAAGGGGAGAACTGGTGCTGAGTTTCCAATACTTGGGCCATCTTTGGCGAGGAGCCAACTCATTGGAAAAGATCCTGATGCTGGGAAAGACAGGGTAAAAGAAGGGATGAGGATGAGATGGTTGGATGGCGTCATCAACTCAATGGACATGAGCTTGGGAGATGGTGAAGGACAGGGAAGCCTGGAGTGCTGCAGTTCACGGGGTCTCAGTCAGATGAGACAGCAACAAAAGCTCAGGATACCTGATGCTTTAAGGCTCCCACCAGTATGAATGAGCTTCCTAGGAGTCGGAGGAAATCCAGTTGGAAAATTGGTCATTTGGCACTTGAATGTAAATTTTAAATGGGCAAGGTGGAGGAGGGAGGGTCATTTGTATTCTAGGCTCCCTGGAACCCAAGTAAGATTCTCATTTCTCCCTCATGATCTGAAATAGAATAAAGCAAGTAACTAAATGGGATCTAGAGATAGTAAAGAATGATGCATTTGACCAGGGTACTAAGGTCAGTCAGCCAGTGACTCCTGTGAGCCAAAGTTGGGGATAAAACCTCAAGAGGAAAGCCATGTTGAGACTGAATAAGTAAACAGATGTGTATGGAAGACTTATTTTAATTTTGTACTCAAAAATTGCCTTTCCAAAGTTTGCCCTGTGTTTATAAACTGGAAAGTTCTGATTCTGGTTTTTTATAAAATTGTCTTACCTGGGACGATGCAACCATAGCTAGCAAGCCCCCTGGTGGAGTTTATCTGTACTGCAAAGGCCAAGTATCTCAAGGTACCCTCCACGGTTGCCATCTGCATTTCCGGAATAGTTCCACATCTGGTTCAGTTCAGTCGCGAGATAAAACCCAGTCAATTCAGGATGAATGGTAGGTCACCATGATTTGTTTCTGGGAATGCTGTAGTTGATGGAATGATTTTCCAGTTGGGCAAATGCTCTGACGTGTTACTCCCACTATGGCAGAACAGAGCCCATTGTATTATTTACAGGCCTTCTGTAGTGGAGACAAATGTGGAACTTTGAGAATTATGATAGAGTTCAAACTGTACTCCAGTACAGCAGCCACTGGCTATATGTGGCTATTGAGCACTTGACATGTGGCTAGTGCAAATAGGTAATAAGCTGAGGTGTAAGAAACATAAGCTTTGAAAGAATTATTTTTAAAAGTGCATTTACAACCTTTTGTCTTATTTTTTAGATTCCACTGATACAGAAAACAAATTTGTGGTTACCAAAGGGGAGAAGAAAGTGGGGAGGGACAAACTAGGGGTATGGGATTAACTAACTTGCTGTAGTACATAAAATAGATAAGCAATAAGGATATACCATATATCACAGGGGATTATACCCACTATCTTGTAATCTGCAAAAATACTGAATCACTATGTTGTACACCTGGAACTAACACAATACTATAAATCAACTATGCATCAATAAAAAATAATATAAAATCTTAGTTTTATATTGATTACAAGTTAAATGATAGTATTTTGGAAATGTTAAAATTATATAAATGTGACTTGCATTATATTTCTGTTAGGCAATACTGATCTAAAACATGAAATAGTCATGGAAACATGAAGATAGTGGCTCCATAAGCCAAGAGAGAAAGATGTTGGTGTCCTACACAGGGCCTGGATGATAAGCAAAAGTAAAATTAAGTAATTCTGCACTTAAAATGCAGAATGCACAGCTAAGAAGACAATTGTCCAGGACAGGAGGTGCAGGTGTGGGGAGCCAGTGGTACAGACTTGACATAAATTATACACTCAAGCTGCTTGCAATTCTGGAGCTTTTAAAAAAAACCAGAATGGATTTATTAAACACATGTTCCGAGACGCCCCTGTGCAAGTACTTGTGTTCATTAGGATAATCAAGGGTCGGGACAGGATGTACTATATCCCCTCAAAATGCAGCCTCCTTAGTGAAGAATCCATGTGAAGAACAGTTCTGGTTTCCTGACCCAGTTGGTTGTGTCTGTGTGTATGGTAACATGGTCTTTCAGGTTTTTTCATGGAAGGATAAAGATTAGGGGAGGTGGCACCTTAAATAGTACCAGAACTTATATACAGTATAATGTTTTCAAAATACCTTATGTTAAGCAAAATGTTCACAAAATTTTCTCTTTCCCATGTTTTCACTCAACTCAGCTCTAAGAAGCAGGTCTGTGTAAAATCCCTTTTTGTAAATTTTCTTACTAATGGATGAATTTTGGCCATTTTATCTTTTAATAGGTGGACTCTTTTCCTTTAGTTTTCGTGCTTCCCTTAAGCAGTGATTCTTAAGAGGGACTTGGGGCGGGGGCGGGGGGGGGGGGGCTCTTTGACTCTCCTTGGGGACATTTGGTCATGTCTGAAGACATCTGTGATTCTCACAAGTGGGTAGGCAGGGGCTGCTCCCGGCATCTAGCATGTGGAGGCTGCACAATGTGCTACAGTCACAGGACAGCCTCCATACCAGAGAGTTATCTGATCCAACATCTCTACCAGGCAGAGGTTGAAAAATCCTGTCTTAGAAAATCATTCCCAATAGCACGAGCCTCTAAGGTGGTATTGAGTGTGCTGCACACTACTCCCCAAATGTCACCTTCTCCCTCCAAAGGTTCTCTGTACTTTGAGGCCCGAGGGGCCTGCATTGCCAGCCTCATTGTCACTTCTAAGTGAATTTACATTCCATAGAAAGAAAAAGTGAAAGAAAGTGAAGTCGCTCAGTAGTGTCCAACTCTCTGTGAGCCTGTGGACTGTAGCCCACCAGGCTTCTCCATCCATGGAATTTTCTAGGCATGAGTACTGGAGTGGGTTGCCATTTCCTTCTCCAGGGGATCTTCCCGACCCAGGGATTGAACCCCGGTCTCCCACATTGCAGGCAGATGCTTTACCATCTGAGCCACCAGGGAATCTGCTGCTCAAAATTCCATAGTATTTACAAAATAGCAATTTGTTATTTTAAGCAGAGAACTATTGGGATTTTCTTCTAGGTTCCCCAAAGTTAGTTTGAGTGTTGACTGTTTAAGCAGCCAGAAACTAGACATTTGCTCATCACAAACTAGTGGTTTTCTTAATCAGAGTTAACTGGTCAAACTGGATGTTTCAGCTTGATCACTGAGACAAAGCTTACCCAAGTCAGCTGAGGGACCATCAGATTCCTGGCCTGGACCTAGACTCCAGAAACCACCCAAGGGTTGTTACCATGATCTACTTCAACAAATAGCTTCAGTCCTTAGAAAAGAACATTCACAAACCAGCTGTGGAACAAAAACCAAGAAACTGAGACCAAACATCATTGATCATGATCCAGCTGCAATTTTAACCGAAGATCCTGCCTAATTTTAGAACCAAAGGACAACAAAAACCTGGAAAGACTGAGTTATGCTGGGAAAATTAAAACAAGCCCCTTTGAGTTGGCTGGAGTGGAATCTGAGTTGTTAATGCCTGTGCCACCAGTCAGACCCCTTTCAAACTCTGGCAAGTCACTGTCACCCCAAAGATGCATTTAAAGCAGTTAATGCTGTTGGCAGAGGTGATGGATGACATAATTGCTCTCAAATGTAGCAGTGGAACAAGATATGCACCCATAGCAACTAGGGGAAATCACTGGAAACAGTGGGATTTGGGGCCAGTATTAATGGGGCTCTGCTTACCTCTCAGGTTGAAGTGCCCTTCTTTGCTCTCTTCTGAGAACGGGCATTTGTCATCGTACACTTTCTTGCATAAAAATATATAGCACGAGGCCTGTGGTTACAGGCTAGCATGCCAAACTGCTGTGGCCCCAGGGCCAGCATGACCAGGATGGAGTGGATGAGGTCCCTGAGGTCATTCAGGGAGCACTGTATGCTGTTCACAGCCCTTTGCTCTGCTTCCGGAATGTTCTGAAGAAGCTGGGTTATGGTGATGTCAAAGGACCAAAGGCCTACAGGGCAGTGGCATTGAGGGAGAAGAAATGGAAAGAAATATCAGACACTTCGGTGAGAATTCCAGCTGTGGCACTGACTTGCACGGTCAGGTTGGGTACATGAAGCTTTCGGTGGCTCAGTTTCCTCATCTGTGAAATGGGAATCTCAAGATCCCATCTCAGTGTAGGATTACAATACTATGATGTGTACACTATCATGCCTGGCATGGTAATTACAATCAATAATTTGTTATAGAATAAATTATATTTTTGAATCACCATCACCACCAGTATCACTAGGAAGCAATATAATTTCATTTTGGATGTATTTATTTATGTCTCCATTTCATGCCCAAAATAGAACAAAGAACCAAGTATTGGGCTTCACATTCAGCTCCAATTCCATGGTTTTTCCTCTTCCCTCCTGGTTTGGCAGAGAAGAAATTAGCTTCCTCTCCCCTTCCCACCTTCAACCACATTTGTTGTGATTGGCTACCCACTCCAACATTCTTGCCTGGAGAATCCCATGGGCTGAGGCTACAGTCCGCGGGATCACAAAGAGTCGCACACAACTGAGTGACTAACCCTTTCAGTAGTCACTAAGTCATGTCCGACTCTTCTGACCATTTGATTCACTTCGAAAGCAGCCTCAGGACCTGCCATGCAGGCACCAGATAAGTCAGAAACCAGGTGGCAATGCTCTCCTTGAGTGACAGTCCTGGAGTCTCCAGCGCCTGCTCCCAGATTCTGCCAACAGCCGGTTTCCAGGCTTCTCCCTGAAATCCAGCTCTGACCCTGCACAGGCCTCTTATTTGCCTTGTCCTGATCTCTGGACTCAGCTCTAAACTCAGGAATAATTTGGATTGAACATGCGGTGTCCTCCAGTGTCTGTCCTTGAAGAGCACTGGCCAGGCCTTCTGTCCTCATAGGCTGCCCTCGTCACCATGCGGCGGCCCTCTCCTGGGACTCCGGCCCGGGCTCCCCCTCCTTCTGGGCCATCCCAACCACTCGGCACACCGCCTCGAAGCCCCAGACCTTGGCCTGCCAAAGGATTCTGACCTGGAGCTCATCTGTAAACTTGCACATGGCCCCTAAGTCCCAGTGCTGACAGGTTGGAGATATTTATAAAATGCTGCAGCTGCACAACGTGAAGCTAGGAAGTGAGAGCTGATTCTGCACTGACAGAACTGTTTATAAACTGAGGACAGAAAGAGTCATGGCTCTTAGATTTTAGAAAGCAAAGGGACCGTGGAACAATGTGTCAAATCATGTTGTAGCCAGAGTTCTGTAACTTAGTTTCCACCCAGAATAGGAACAAGTATTTACTGAGCAGATGCTTCTGGTGAACTCTGGGCCTGGGAATTCGTGGTGGACCGCCAGGCAGCCACAGGCCACTGGTCCCATGGAGACACCAAGACGACTGCCAGGCCTGGCCACGCTAAACACGCTAACCAGGACTTGACACTACATCCCTTGGGGCACTGGTGCTTTTAACATGTGCAGTTTTGACCATGCCGCCAACTCTGAGGTTGTTTGCACTTCTGCTGGGAATAAGGGTGAGTGGCATTTGCTGGCGGTGGCTGTGCGTGTGGGAGTCATCCAGTATCTCGGCTCTCCATCTCACTGCCCACCCCGCTCTCCACGCTTACACAACAATGCTCGTGAAAGCACCACAGTCACAGCCAAAATATACACATGATGATGGTGACTGAAGATGAGAGTTAAGATTCATTTTCAGTCAATAGCTCTGATACCTGTGAAGGTTCTGTGCCAAGCACATTCCCTGCAGGAATTATTTCAAGGCATCCTCAACACCTCCCTGATAGGAAGATACTATCATTACTATCCCATCTTACACACAAGGAAACAGGGACACAGGGAGCTTAGGTAACATGCCAACATCCTTGGGCGGCCTGTCTCCACATCCTGAGCTGGCTCCCTCGTGAGTGTCAAGCATGTTCTGGTGTTTCTGGCATTCTTATCAAGAGTCAACAGAAGAACTGCTATTGCCATGAAGAAAAACCCCAAGTTCCTCTCGGGCTCCTCTAGATTGTAGGCATTGCCAACAAGATTCCACATTCTGTAAACGTGATGTTTCTTTTGTGTCAGGAAGAGTCATTTGGACTTTTTTCCCTTTTAGAACTAGTTTATTCTCATAATATAATGTGAATTGCATAAATAATCTTAAAATTGCCAACCCGCATTCAATCCTTTGTTCAATCAAAGGCTGGGAAATACAAACCAAATAGTCTAATAAAAGGTAACTCACCCATCAGGTTCTTCATTTAACATATTTTAGGGGTTAGGTCATCTCCAGATGAAAGGACAGGTTTCTGAATCATCTATTTGGAATTAGGAATGATTCCTTTCTCAAACATGCACATCACATCAGAGGAATGCAGTTCCCAGGCTAGCCCGTGGCTTTATAACCCCTGGAACTAGACCTACAAACCTCTCATTTTCCCTCTCCCCATATCCCCAAGATTCTGTGGACCAAGACATGACAGAAATCAGGAAACCCGAGCTCCATTCCCTCACCCCACTGTGGCCCCAGAGGTGAGGAGGGGAAGCTCTGAGCCACAGGAAGGCCGGGGGGCCTTGCTGAAGCCCAGCACCGGCTGAGGTTCACAGCAGAAACAGGCAGGGAGACGACAAGTGAAGGAGGAAGTCAGCTTTCGATCCTTCTTCCACCACCCACCAGGACTCTCCATTCCCTCACTTTGGCCCTGGGGGTGGAGGATCACCTGGCTTAGAGTTGTGGACTCAGAGAGGAGTTCTGCAAATGATGACTGTGGATCGGGGGTAGGGATCAGGGATTGGGCACAAAAGTGATGCTCTCTGGATGGAAACTGGATCACAGGCAGTCCATGTCTAAGAACAAAGTCCAGACTCTTTGCAGGTTGAGCATATGCAGGTTGGATCACTCAGGGCCAACATGCTGTTAACCCCATCACTGTTGATACCCAACATGTCACTGCTGAATTCATCAGGCATAAAACGACCAAAACAATTTTTTAAACACCTTTACCAAACACCCTTACCAAATCATTAATGTCGTCATTGCCAGGGGTGAATGACATATGGTTGGTGACAGAGCTCTGAGACCAAGTTCTCAGGTGACAAGCTTGTAGATGCTCAGCCTCTGGGACAGGATTTCCTTCCCCTTCCCCAGGCAACTAAAGATAACTTTGGCCTCACCAGGCTGTCCTCTTCCCCTCTCCCCATCCCAGTTCCACAGAGAAAGGATCCAGGTCAAAATACTCCTTCAGTGTAGATGCCATCTGAAGCATTTACATGCTTGAAAGTGAACGTGTTAATTGCTCAGTTATGTCTGACTCTTTGCAACCCCATGAACTGCAGCCCACCAGGCTCCTCTGTCCGTGGAATTTTTCAGGCAAGAATACTGGACTGGGTAACCATTCCCTTCTCCAGGGGATATTCCCGACCCATGGATTCAACCCCAGTCTTCTGCATTGCAGGCAGATTCTTTACCATCTGAAATACACCCTGGAAATAACTATTTGCACTTTCCCAGATCTCCACATTTTCACATTTCAGCCTTTGCACAACTGTCCGCCTTGCCTGGAGCATTCTTCTCTCTTCATGTCACCCACCTAGCTTGCCCTTCAGGGATCTCTTAATTGTGTCTCCTCCCGGGAAGGCTTCCCCAGCCCCCAAGACGAGCTTTGGGGTCCCTCATCTGTGTCTCCAATCCTCCGTCCTTTCCTCACATAGCTCCTGTCACGTTGTGTTGTTGGCTGTTGCTACTTACTCATTCATTGGTCTCCCGTGCAGAATCTCAGTGGAGCTAAGCCCTCATCTGATAAACCACTCTTGTATCCCCTTGTCCTGTAATGGGTTCTTGGTGAACGAATGATGAAGACCTACAATGACACAGCGGTGAGTCCACGAAATGCTTCTACAATTACTTAACAACATCACAGGCTGCAGAAAATCCTATGCCACACATGACCCACTGCTCACTGATTCTTGCCAGGATCACAGTGAGAAGAGCAAGGTAATGGAGATGTAAGACAGGATGCTCAGGGTCCTGCCCTCATTCAAACAGAGCTGTGCTATTGGTCCAGTGACTGGAGGAATGGTCTGGAAGGATAGGTTGGTTCATGTTTCTTTCAAAGGAATAAATACAGACCTGGTCTTTTAGCAACTCATGGTTTGAAGAAGAGTTTTTGCTTAATGGAAGTAAGAAAACAGCCAGATCAAAAGGACTTCCAGGAGCAAACACAGAAAATACACCGAGTGTCAGACAACCCATGTGGAACCAGCTGGATATGATTCCCATGGTGAACAAGCCATAGTGTCCCCTGAGCCTGGGGAAGAGAACTGTGCCCATCAGGCCAGACGAAGCAGAAAGGGCTGTGAGGATGCTAAGCAGAGAGCCTCCAATCCCTTGGACATAGGTGGCGATGCAGTTGAAGCCCAGCACCCTTATGCAGAGGAAAGCCAGGCCCAGGCCAGGCCAAGAAGACAGTCTGCCTGCAGCAGGCTTCCCACCCTCATGGCACAAGTGCACCAGCCTCCACGTGTTTTGAAGGCAGACAGAAAACTCTGAGACTGTGGCCTGTTGGCCTGCAAGGTTAGGCTTATGGATCCTTGGCTTTTCCAAAGTTTTGGACTTGTCAGTGAATCCATCAGTGGTTTCCCAAGAGTCCATTTCACCTGAAATAAAATCCAGATAAGCTGCATGTCAGTGCTTGCCCTGATGGCCTCAGCCCACCCTAACCTCATCTGCTTCTTTGTTGGACAATTCCTGTGGGCACTGATGGCTTCCTACCCAAAGTATTTGGGTGGGTTTTTTTTTTTTTTTTTTGGTGTTTTTAAATGAGGGTCTCTGTCCAGAAATAGCTACGTGAGGGCAGGCTGCAAGTGTCCAGAAGTCAACGCCCCTGGGAACAACCCCTGACCAATGAGTGACAACACTTGATGTTTCACTCCAGTTCCTTCTCCCTTGGTGGGATGATTTGGAGGTTTGTCCTGCACTGTCTCTCACAGGGCCCCAGGGGACTGAGCCCTAATTTCCTGCAACAGTAGTCCATACAGTAACATGTTCTTTATTGGCTTTTCTCCCTTCCTCGCCTCACATCCCATTCCTCCGCCATGCTTCCTGGGATCACCTTCCAAATAGATTACTTTTCACCTCAAATCCTTGTCTCCAGGATTGTACTGGAGAGAACCCAAACTAAGACATACAGTGAAGTCAGGAGGTAGATGCTGAATAGAGGGAAGACACAGGAGAGGGTAAAGAACAGAACTGCACAAGCTTGAGATGTGGCAACGATCTCTTGGAAAGAGTGGTAGATATTTCCTTTGAAGTTTTGTTTTTTTTTTTTTCCCTGAAGAAGTAGATACTCTTGAAAAGAGAATGACAAATACATTTTTGTCTTCCAGGACAGACTAGGCAATGACTGCAAACAGATTTTTTAAATATGCAAGTATTTGTAAGGTGTATTTAGCATAAATTAAACTCAAAAAAAGGACTAGAAGAGCCAAATAAGGCTATGAAGGAAGGAGAAGGGGTTATGTGGGCTAAATCCACTCTAGCTCAAGAGCTGTGGGAAGGGAGAATTTGGTCATAGAAAAAAATTTATTGCCAAAGCAGATTTTTTTTTTAAAGACAGCAATAACAACAATAATGAATAAAGCTGCTAACACTGACAAGTTCTACTATATGTGGAAGGAAATAGGGCTTTATGAGGACTATCTTATCTAATCACATCCCTGCCTTTAGTTCTGTTACTGTTATCCTATCCATCTATCTACTTACTCTATTCATCCATCATGTAAATATGTATATCTATTTACCTATCTCTACAGATACTTACATTTTATCCATATAGTGAGATCTGGTGAGCTTTAATTGCAAAAGAACTTAAGAGAAAAGGTAATTATAAGGAGTCCAGAAAGGGAAACTGACATCAGAAACAATCCCTGGGCTGTGCTGCCCTGGCAGATGGGCAATGCTATCAATAGGCAGGTGTGGTTCTTGTCTTGAGAGAATGGGGTCATATTTAGTACTGGCAGGTTCCCTTTTCTATCATCCTCATCCTAATGATAAATAACTTCTGATTTTAAAAACACTGTTGGTAGCAGGGATGGCCAATTTATCTATTGTCTTGACCAAAAAATAGCCCATATTCCCTGACATAGTTGTCTCTCTAGCTTAGCATCATTAGGAAACAGGCTTATAAGTAAGATAGGGAGGAGTAATTTGCCCTAAGGATCATGAAATAGGTTTTGCAGGCTATAAACTGCACATCCCCAGGAGAGTGCTACTCACAGTGGAAACTCTCTAAATGGAATCCCTGGAGTTGTTTAGTAGACAACCTGTGTAACTGTACATGGCAGACCACCTGCTCTCACCAATGAGATCAACCATATGAACTGAATGACCAGTAGTACTACTGGAGGCTTCTAATTTCTTACAGTTTCCAGGCATATTTGCAGACAAAATATTGAGATTATAGTTAGAAACTAGCTCTGGAAAGAAGAAATATAACATTGACATATAGGAAGGAAAAAAAAACCAAGAGCTGTCTCTGAGTTTGCATTACTTTGAATGTTTACAGCCTCTTGTTTCCTTTCTAGGAAATGCCCTCCTGTATTGTTGCTAGGGTTTTACAGCCAATTGGGGAACTAGTTGGAAAACCCTGGACAGAAATAGAAACTCAACAAGAAGTGAAACCAAATTCCATTTAAGAATGAAACCACAACCGATCACATGAGATGCCCATGTCATCACCTGGTGCCCAGAGAGGGAAGCAAATATACTGATGATCTGGTCCAGATGCCAGACAGCTGCATTCATCCTTATAAGAGACAGGAGACAAATCATGCAACTCAGTGGATGAATCTCTCCTCCTGATGAATTTTTTTTTTTCATTTATTTTTATTAGTTGGAGGCTAATTACTTCACAACATTGCAGTGGGTTTTATCATACATTGACATGAATCAGCCATGGAGTTACATGTATTCCCCATCCCGATCCCCCCTCCCACCCTTCCTGATGAATTTAATGTTGTGTATTTACTAAATTTGAGTGACATTTGGATTATAATCGCATTGGGTGAGTGGCAGTGAAAACAGAAAACATCCATTTTTAGTCTGACTATAGATTAATCATAGGATTTTCAACCTGGAAAAGACCTTTGAGATCAGTTCTTCAGGAACTTGAACAATTAATCCATGAGTAAACTGAAGGTTAAAGAAATTAGGTTACTTAGAACAAATTATTCTAACTCCTGTCTCGGTACTTTCTATCACATCCCACTATCGGAACAACAATATTAATAGCCATTTTTATGACTAAAATATTGACAGGGATGAGAGGGGAAAAACACAGCACAAAGGACACTAACAGTTCAATACTTATTCTATGCCAGACACACAGTTCTAAGCCTTCCATGCATATCCATCTCACTTAATCTTCACAACTCGAAGGAGTCCATAGCATTTCCCTTTTACGAATTAGGAAATGGAGACATAAAGAAGTGAAATTATTTAAGGTCACAGAGAAGGTAAACAGTGGAGCTGAGATTCAAACCCAGGCAGTCTGACCCCAACGTTTATTCTCTTAACTATTCTACCATCATTGAACAACATATTTACAAGATAATTTTTAAAATTAGAATAAATTAAACAAACTTTAAATCTGAATCTATGCTTTATTTAGATTTCTTTAAAAACTAATTAACAGCAAGTAGGGAGATTTTATTTACCCAAAGACAGGACACTTTCAACACCATGTCACCCAGCTTTTACCCACATAGTTGTTTTATTTTGAGTGTTGTTATTTAAACCACGGTACATCCAAATAAGTGTAGTTTAGAAGAAAACATGATTATAAGGGGCTTCTATACTTTGTAAGAAGTACATTTTAACAGTCTCCTTTTTAATAGCTTCCTTTATCTTGGCTTTCAACACTCAAGAATGTTTTCTAGCGAGAGTACCAATTGCACAAATATAGGGTAGGACAAGATCTCCAGCTTTAGGTTGGCAATTTGAATATCCCCTGAGGAAAATGATCCAAGTTTTATAAATGGAAGAAAAAATAAAGAAGATGCCAGATTCTTCAACTTAGCTCTATCATTGAAAAAAAAATTCTCTCTCTCCCTATCAGTGACTAGGTAATAACCAACAGTCACGTTTGGGGATGAATTTTCTAAGCAAAGAAGAAGCATATCACTGACCAGAATTAAGAAATCTTTCCACTGCTTCAAGATGACTTTTATTGATAAAGAAATTTTAAGGAAATTTAAAAAGAGAAACCTTTCAATTCACTTATTTTTCCAAGTCTAAAATGATCAAAGAACCTCTGTAATGATATATTCAGAGGTGTTTCTCTCCCAAAAGTACAGCCTATATATCCTTATGATAATAATGGTCTGATCCGTCTCTTATGTGCCTTCTCTGTACAGATATAGTGTTAAATGCTTTACAAATCCTGTATCTCACAGAAGCCTTCTCAAAACTGAACTGGTGGCAAGGTGGGCCAGGGGCGGGGGGCGGGGGTGTCATAATTTCTCCCATTCTACAGATGAGGAAAATAAAGTCCAGAGAAGTTAAGTAATCTGCAGCTGGTAAGAGCCACAGCTGGTCTTAGCTGCATTCAAATCCAGTTTCTTTGACTTCAAACACCTTCTGTCTCTCTTTTTCTTTTATTTTAATATTTATTTGTTTATTTGTCTGTGTCAGGTCTTAGTTGCAGCATGTGGGTTGAGCACATAGGCTTAGTAGCTCCTTGGCATGTGGGATCTTAGTTCCCCAACCAGGCATTGAACCCACGTTCCCTGCCTTGCAAGGTGGAATCTTAACCACTGGACCACCAGGGAAGTCCCAAAACACCCCTTCTTAAAGGCTAATCTACTGCCTCTCTTAAAGACCCATTGTCTCATCAGTTGTGTTCACTAAGCCAGGACCACTTCTCAGCAGATTAGAGAGCCCGTGGTGACCCATTATGTCTTGAGGTGGCACAACTCACCAGCCAGCTGGCCTCTGCTCACCTGCGAGGCTCACAGTCCAGCCCTCTAAATGGTGATGGTCAGTACTGTGCTGGCCAGGTTCATCAAGGCTGCCAGGGTGGCTGCAGCTTCAAAGTAGACCATCTAGAGAAGGAAGGCAAAGGGAGTTTGGAACCCAAGAATGAACTGTCTCAGCTCATTGTAATACATACAGTTATTTATCTGATAGCTTGAAGAACAAACATTTAAATGAACCCAAAGACTTTTGAGAGAAAGAGGTTCAAGGAAGGTTTGAAGCCAAATGTTGCATTTAGTCTAACCATTTTCTTCTCCCACCCCAGTGGCACCAGATCCAGTGCTAATTTGTACCTTGCAGACAGACTCTGCTGTTCTATTGCCTTCACCCCTGGGGTATGTAGACTCTGATTCACAAATTAGGGGTGAGGAGAACACTGGTTAAAGGTTAGTTAGATCCCACATCGGTAAGCAGGGCCATCCAGCGATGACTCACCAAAGGGCATGCAGTCTCATCTGTGACCTTCACCCTCATGGCACTGGGGAGAGACGGTGACACGCTTGTGAACCAGCCACGCCACACTCGCTCCATCTCCCTTCTGTAGGAGAATACCGGCATCTGTACGACATAGCAGGTGGGGACAGAGGCATTCTGAGTGAAGAGCAAGGTGTGAGCAACTGCAGAGAGAAACAACATTTCCTCTTGGTTTTAAGAGACAGGTTACAAATATATCATTGTTTAATGCAGAATAACTGCATTTGACCAGATCCCCACGCCAACCAGGGTTCTTGTTTCCATCAGCCATCACAGGCTGAGTAGGAGGCAAGGAGCAGGCTTGTGCGCTCACTAAAGGCAAAGCCTTTACAACCGAAAGAAGGAAAGAAAAGAAAAAAGCTGGGCTTTTCAAATAAATGAAAGCATGCTTTGAGAGAAAGATGACATGAAAAGCAGGATGTTCAATAAATCAAAGCTTAAATTTTTCTGATTTACTTAAAATTTATTGATATATCACACTCTTCTGGATTTAATTCATGACTCAAATTATCAATATGGCCTAAGGACCAACAGTTAAGTTAACCTGTTCAATGCAATGGCTTCAGAGACTGCTTTGTGAAGCCTTCTAGGTGGAATGAAAACAATCAGGCTGACTGGTAATCACAAGAATTGGAAAAATTTAGGAAATCCTATATTCTTCTTTGGTAAAAGAAGGTTAAAGATATATTAGAGTCAAAAGCTAAATATAGATTGGCATTTTGAACAAATAAGTCTCTAGATATTAGTTCCCAGTTCAGATAGATTACTTGGTACAAAAGATATCTTTTACACATAGAAATTGTCTTTGATAAAAATAACATGACTATTATACACAGGTAATACCAGAGTATTAAAAAGAAAATATATTTTCAGGAATTTAATATTAAAAATCTGTGGTGGATAAAAATCTAAAAACCATAATAAAATATTCTAAACATAGTACCAGGGAATGACAGGAGGCTGAATAACTCTTTTTCTAGCTTTTATAAGTTATGCCCTATTGCTATTAAGTTCATATCTGTATTTTACTTCGCTAAACAAAAAACTCAAGTGAGGCCATAATTTACCATATAATTATTTATGTACTACCCTTTTATCCTTGGTTTCCTGTCAATCCAATCATTAAAACCCCAAATATTAATACAGATCCACCCACCACTAAGCCAAACACTGCTATTAGTAGAAGACGGTACCCATATAACTTTACCAGGAACACAGATATGGCAAAGTGCCATATTTGGCCTCCCTGCAAGGCAGTATAAGCAAAACATGTTTTAATCATTGATCTAAAAGATGAAACAAAGTTAAAATCCAGAAAGATGCATTTCTCCCAAGGACATGTATTAATATTAGGCAGGATTTAAAACCTGAGTGTCCAAAATTATATTTTGATGCAGTACAGATACAACATTTTAAATGTGATACAGTTACACTTGAAAAAGCTGGATGTGCTAAGCAGCTTCAGTCGTGTCTGACTGACTCTTTGGGACTCAATGTGTAGCCCACCAGGCTTCTCTGTCTCCTGTATTGGCAGGCGGGTTCTTTACCACTAGTGACAACTGGTAAACCCAAAAAGCAGGACAGAATATATTTTAAAAATCTTAAAACACCAAAGAGCCAAGAAGCCCATGAGAAAATATCAGATGAATACTTGGAGAACATGAGAATTACAAGAATTAAGCCCAGGGGACCCTGAGATATCTGCTGATTCAGATAAACAGCTGTGAAACAGAACTGCAGTTTTAGTGCCTTACAAAGTCAGATGATGGAAGTCTACGCTCACCAAAGACAAAGATAAAATAGTTCCTACTTTAAGCTGAGCTATAATTCTATCCTCAGGGTAAATTAGAGTAAACTAATCATTTTCTCGACTTGTAGTCCAGCTTTACTCCATCTGATGGTCTAAAAAACCTCAAGTCTTGAACTTGAGGCTTGAGATTCAAACCTCAAATTTAAACTGGTTCCAAACGGCTCATGCCAATAGATTTCAGATATTTCAATTATCAGATACAGACTGCAAAACAATAATGCTTACGATATATAATAAATGCGAAGTCTGACAATCTGAGCAAGGAATTGGAAACTATAAAAAGTGATATAGGCAGTTTAAAAAAGAACTAAATAGAAACTCTAGAACTGAAAAATATTGCAACAGAAAGTAAAGATTCAATTGATAAGCCCTATAGTAGATTACAACTAAAGAGCAATTAATTAACTATAGATATGTCTGAAGAAAAACCCATAATAAAACACAGAAAGACAAATGGAGGGAAACATGGTAGGAGTGAAAATGAAAAAGGAGGAAAAGAAATATAATGGATCAAAAGGAAAACACAAAATAACACGGTAGGTTTAGCTTAACTATATCATGAGTTACCAATAAGTTTAAATAATCTAAATGTTCAAATTAAGGGATAAAGAGTGACAAATTGGATTTTATAATACAACTAAATGCTTCTTACAAGAGATACATTAAAACAAAAGAATAAGAAAGATTGAAGAAAAGGACATATAATAACATACCATGCAAACACTAACTGAAAGAATCCAGGTCACTAAACTGATATCAGACAAAGTAGTCTTCAAGGCAAAAAAAGCATTACTTGAAATAAGAAGAGTCACTTCATAATGATAAAGGCTCAATTCATCAGGAAGATACAAAAATTCTAATTTTGTATGTACTCAATAACAAGGGATCAAAATACATGAAAAATGTGCAGAACTAAAAGAAGAAACAGACAATCGTTGTGGGAGATTTTAACTTACCTCCTTCCTCTTGGTAATTGATAGAACAAGCAAAAAATAAATACATACTAAGAACATGTACTTATTATTGTTTGTTGTTTAGTTGCTAAGTTGTGTCCAACTCTTTGTGACCCCATGGACTGTAGCAAACCAGGGTCCTCTTTCCATGGGATTTCCCAGGCCAGAATACTGGTGTGTGTTACCATTTCCTTCTCCAGAGGATTTTCCTGACCCAGAAATTGAACTTATGTCTCCTGCATTGCAGGTGAATTGTTTACTGCTGAGCCACCAGAGAAGCCCATATATTTACATGTTATATATTATATATATGTATCTTACATATGTGTGTATGTGTTTATGAGTGTGTGTGTGTGTGTGTGTGTGTGTGTGTTCTACATGAGGGTTATGTTAAAAACAGTGTACTTGACAACTTCAGAATATACATGCTATGGTATGAGGGCGGATCTAGCTTGGTCCACCATGGTCAGGAAGATCATGGGATTGAAGGTCTAGAGAAAAGAGACAGAAAACTGAAAACAAGAAAATCCAAAAAAAAAAAAAAAAGAAAATCCAGAGGTTGGGGTGTAAAGTGCTGAAGAGAGAGTAGGTAGTGGGAAGGATGAAGCAAGTCCCGTGGAGATTCCTTTTTTCCAGAAAGAACAGGAAAGAGAGGTGGATAATTGAAGCCACTGGGCTCGTTTGTGGTTTCCCAGCTACAGGGGCCTCATATCATATCCATCACACCCACTATACCCACTGAGATGTGGGTCTGTCTCAGCTCTTCATCCAAGAACACTTTCTTGCTTCCCTCCTGCCCACCTTGACCATCATCCCTTATTCTCACCTTCCTGACATCCTCATCAAAATAGCACCTGATCCCCTATGTGCCAGCCACTGATGCCCCTGTCTTCCTGGCCTCCCCCATGCGACCTCCAGTGTGTCTTCCACATTTTAAAGAGCCCCACTGAAAGCCCTTTTCATCAGTTCCCACCACCTTCCACTACTTACCTGCATTGCTATGTCTTCTATAGAGGGTACTGCCAATTCAGATCCATCTTTGCAAACCTCATTCAGAATAGCCCTAATAGAGTAGCAGGGATTCCTTCCTTCTTCCCTCCCTCTATCTCTCTCTCCTTCTTCCCTCCCTCCCTCCCTTCCATCCCTCTTTCCTGCCAGCCCTCTTTTATATACTCATGCATTCAAAATTTAATGAGCATCTACTATCTTTCGGGAATTTTACCAGGCACTGGGGATAAAGTGGTTAAAAAAAAAAAAAGAAAAAAGTTCAACAGAGTTCTTGCTCTTCTGTTTTCCAGGGATAACAAACAATAGACAAGGCTTTATAACCTGGTGTGATGAGTTTCTTGGATGGGGTTGGGTGTCATGCAGTCAACTGCACAAGCCAGGCATGGAGAAACTATGGCAAGTCACTTAGGAGGTTTTCTGGAACCCAGAGGGCAGCACGAAGCCCTGAGGAAGGACATCAAATTTGGACATACCTTCTCCTGACACAGGAGCACCACCCAGCCACCCACCCCCATGCTGGAAGATGAGGGCCTTGAGTCCTTCACAACTGTAGAGATCACCAGCCCTGTGCCCTTCCCCCAGGTGCAGCCACTCTGCTGCCCACATCACAGCCCAGCCCTGGACAAATCTCCCAGGGACGTATAGCACTGAAGAGCAAGGTCTCTGGCCAGTAGCACAGTCTGCTCCAGGCTGGCCCCTCTGGCTCCCAGCTACTAGCATGAACTTTTTGGGAACTGACTTCTCACGTGAGGAATTCCCTGGGCCTTCCATCTGGCCCAGCCAGGGGATAGGGTCTGGCCAGGCGTATGTTCCCTGCCACTGGCTGATCTCACTTCAAACGCATATCACTAAGTGTCCTTGGGGCCTTAGGGTGGGCTACCCTCATACTGTGTTTTTCCTGTTCATTAACTTTCCAACTCTCCTGGTTTCTCTTCTCTCTTGCAACATTTCCTACCCTCACTCTGAGCTAATAGCTTTGTTTACTAAGTCACTAAAGATATAAAAGCAGTGGAAGAGGACTTCCTTTGGTTCCCATCACCACAACTTCCCACCTGCCCACACCTGTGACTCCAACTTTACCTCCTGTTTCTATGGGCACCAGCAAAGCTGGCTCCTCACTATATATATCTCTCTCTCTCCCATTTCCCAGGACATTGATCCTTTTTTTTTTTTTTTTAAGTGATGTGTCCTTACTATAGTAAAGTTAAAATCACAAAGAGATGTTTCATATAGAACACTGGAGAGGGGCTCCCTTGGTGATCCAGTCATTAAGACTCCAGGCTTCCATTTCCAGGCACAGGTTTGATCCTTGTTCAGGGAACTAAGGGGCTTCCCAAATGGTTCAGCGTTTAAGAATCCACCCACCAATGCAGTAGACATGGGTTTGATCCTTGGGTCAGGAAGATCCCCTGGAGAAAGAAATGGTAACCCACTCCAGTATTCTTGTCTAAAAAGTGCCTTGGACAGAGAAGCCTGGCGGGCTACAGTCCATGTGGTCACAAAGAGTCAGATATGACTGAGCGACTGAGCAAGCACAGGGAACCAAGATCCCCTAAGCCATGTGGTGTGGCTCAAACTCAGAAGACAACAACAGGAAAAATGGGGAGAATCACTCAAAATATTTATCCTAAGGGTTAAATGTAAGTTTGGAGGTAAAATAGTCACAAGGCTTCTATCAGCAATGGGACATCTCCCTGGGGTCACGTGAGGAGACAGGCAAGCCACAGACTACAGTGCACCCCCAGTACGACGCTTGAATCAGGGGGCCTGGGGATGTTGCAGGCTGACAGAGAGAAGTGAGGCTCTTGGGCCTGCTCCAAGCCAGCCCTGCTGCAGAGCCTCTGTGTAGCAGCCAGTGTGACAGTCAGCCACATCCCAGAGGTTACTAAGAAACAGCGGACAGCCAGCACTGATATACTTCAACACAATACCAGCCATCAACACCAAATGCTAAGTCATCAGACAAACGTGCGATTATGGCGGTGAGGGACTTTTAGACACTTACAGACTTTCTGGCCCAGGCCATTCAATTCTAGGCCTGCCTCCACAGGCACATGACTATGAATCCCAGTGATGGTTAGATGGCTATTGTTAGTCTGGGAATTCATTTCAATCCATCTGCAATGAGCATGCAGCATTCTTTCTATAAGAAAGCCTACTTTGGGGCCAAGGGCTAGGGAAGAGGACAGGAGGAACTCTAGTAATGACTATCACTTGCCATGATCAACAAATGGACTTCCATTTAAACAGCCCAGATGTCAAGATTATCTTATACTGGTTGGGAGAAAGTAGAAATTAGAACAATTGCTGAAAGCTCTGAAGGCATTTTCTTTCTAACTCAGACTGAGCTGGGGCTTTTTGTAATAGGCAGGCAGATCCTTCTTAAGCAAATAAGAGAACATGTAATCACCTATTACAGAGCCTCGCAAACAGAGGACACTTGATCAACTGTGGCTAAAAGTACATTGAATGGTAGCATATATTCTATTCTGCTGCACAATGTCCATCACAGTGAGAACAGTCTCTAAAAGTAAACTGTGTATTGAAATGTATTACCAAACTTGAAAGGGAAACAAAACCTAGTTTAAGGATGGTTAGAGTTTCTGTTTCACAGTGCAGACAGGCAAGAAACCTGAAGTCTCTTTTGGGCACCATCTACCTTCTTGTTAAACAGCAACCGGATACAGTGAAGAATGAGTTTTAGCTCTACTTTCACTTAAAATCATTTTTGTCACCTAGTAAAAACAGAATCGTATCCTCCCTAGAGAAAAGGGGCATCTGTTTAGCAAATGGAAAGTAGCTGGCGTTTTCCCTTTTTCTCATTAACAGAACATCAATCTTGTTCTGGGAGACAGCGCATCCCCAGCCGCAAGGGATGAATCATAACTGATGTAGTCACTTATTGTGATGGCATGTCCCAGACTCCCTGAAGCTAGGATTGGCCTCTGTCTGTTCTAGCCGCTCAAGTGGAAACAGAAATCTGGAGTCTTCTGGCAAAAATTTCGCTTTTTCTTTTTTTGCGAACATCCATTATTATTTTTAAATTATACACATATGAATAGGTGTGAGGTGACATCTCATTTTGCTTTTTTAATTTTTATTTTTTAATTGAAGTCCAGTTGATTTACAGTGTTTCAGGTATACAACAAAGTGATTTAGCTCTCTCCATATATAAATATATGTATATATATATATATATTTTATATTCTTTTCCATTATAGCTTATGATAAGATATTCAATATAGTTCCCTGTGCTATATATACACTAGGTCCTTGTTGTTTATCTATTTTACATATGAAAAGTGAGTGTTAGATTCTCAGTCATGTCTGATTCTTTGCAACCCCATGGACTGTAGCCTTTGACTAAAGCCCTTGACTGTGCGGATCACAACAAACTGTGGAATATTCTTAATGAGATGGGAATACCAGACCATATTACCTGCCTTCTGAGAAACCTGTAAGCAGGACAAGAAGTGACTGTTAGAACTGGTCATGGAACAACAGACTGGCTCAAAATTGAGAAAGGAGTATGTCAAGACTGTATATCGTCACCCTATTATGTAACTTATATGCTGAGAACATCATGTGAAATTCTGGGCTGGATGAAGCACAAGCTGGAATCAAGATTGCCAGAGGAAATATCAACAACCTCAGATACACAGATGATACCACTTTTAATTGTAGAAAGTGAGGAGGCACTAAAGAGTCTCTTAATGAAAATGGAAGAGGAGAGTGAAAAAGCTGGCTTAAAACTCAACATTCAAAAAACTAAGATCATGGCATTCAGTCTTATTACTTCATGGCAAATAGATGGGGAAAATGTGGAAACAGTGTCAGATTTCATTTCCTCGGGCTCCAAAATCAATGTGGACAGTGACTGCAGCCACAAAATTAAAAGACACTTGCTCCTTGGAAGGATAGCTCTGACAAACCTAGACAGTGTATTAAAAAGCAGAGATATCACTTTGCCAACAAAGGTCTGTCTAGTCAGAGCTATGGTTTTTCCATTAGTCATGTATGGATGTGCGTTGGACCATAAAGAAGGCTGAGTGTCAAAGAATTGACGCTTTCAAACTGTGGTACTTGAAAAGACTCTTGAGAGTCTCTTGCACTGCAAGGAGATCAAACCAGTCAATCCTAAAGGAAACCAGTCCTATATATTCGTTGGAAGGACTGATGCTAAAGCTGAAACTCCAATACTCTGGTCATCTGATATGAAGAGCTGACTCACTGGAAAAGACGCTGATGCTGGGAAAGATTGAAGGCAGAAGGAGAAGGGGGTGACAAAGGATGAGACGGTTGGATGGCATCACTGAGTCTGAGCAAGTGGACATGAGTTTGAGCAAACTCAGGGAGATAGTGAAGGACAGAGAAGCCTCTCATGCTGCAGTCCATGGGGTCATAAAGAGTCAGACATGACTTAGCGACTGAACAACAACAACAATGGACTGCAGCCCACCAGGCTCCTCTGTCCATGGGATTTCCCAGGCTAGAGTACTGGGGTGGGTTGCCATTCCTTTCTCCAGGGTATCTTTCCAACCCAGGGACTGGAACCATATAGTAGTCAGTTTTTGTTCATCTCAAATTCCAAATTCATCCTTTTCCTACCAACCCCAAAATTTTGCTTCCTAATAAAAGAAGCAAGCAAAGAAGGAGAGCTGGCTTTTGTTATTCCTTACCTACCCCTTTGGTTTTGAATGTGGCCATGATGCCTAGAGCTGAAGTGGCAGCCTCGCAATGATGAACTGATGCTGTCAGAAGCTGACGGGCTGAGGGTGACAAAGCAGAGGGGCAGAACAGCCAGGACCTTGAGGGCATGACTAACTTGCTGGACCAACCCCGAATGGATAACTTGCATGCTTCTTGTTTAGTAAGTAATGAAGGTTCTTTGAGATTCAGCCATTGTTGGTTGAGCTTTCTTTTGCTAGCAGCCACAAACATTTCCAACTGATACACAGACACTTAATGACTGGTTCCATGACTGCCCATATGACAAAGGTCTGTCAAGTCAAAGCTATGGTTTTTCCAGTAGTCATGTATGGATCTGAGAGTTGGACCATAAAGAAAGCTGAATGATGAAGAATTGATGGGTTTTGAACTGTGGTGTTGGAGGAGATTCTTGAGAGTCTCTTGGACTGCAAGGAGATCAAACCAGTCCATCCTAAAGGAAATCAGTCCTGAATATTCATTGGAAGGGCTGATGCTGAAGCTGAAACTCCAATGCTTTGACCATTTGATGTGAAGAACTGACTCATTGGAAAAGACCCTGATGCTGGGAAAGATTGAAGGCAGGAGGAGAAGGGGACAACAGAGGATGAGATGGTTGGATGTCATCACTAACTCAATGGACATGAGTTTGAGCAAGCTCCAGGAGTTAGTGATGGACAGGGAAGTTTGGCGTGCTGCCGTCCCTGGGGTCATGAAGAGTTGAACATGACTGAGCGACTGAACTGAACTGAACTGATATACCTAATATATAAATTTATTGATGGGGCTTTCCTGGTGGCTGAGTGATAAAGAATCTGCCTGCCAATGCAGGAGACACGAATTTGATCTCTGGTACCAGAAGAGCAGACCAGCTGAGTCCATGAGCCGCAACTTCTGAGCCTGAAAGTTGCAACTACTGAAGCCCACTCACTGAGAGCCCATGTCCCACAACAGGAGAAGCCACCGCAATGAGAAGCCTATGCACTTCTACCAGAGAATAGCACCCCTGCTCTCTTCAACAACTAGACAAAAGCATGCACAGCAACAAAGACCCAGCACAGCCAAAAATAAATCAATTATTAAATTTAACTATTGCTTACATTTACCATATTTGCTTTATCTCTCTGCATATGTCTTTTCAGTATATATTGAAATTAAATTGTCAATATCATAACTTACCCCTTCAGCATTTACTTCTAAAAGTAACCAAATTTTCCTTCATGACTACAATGCCATTTGCTCTCCTAAAAATATTACTAATTCTCTGATAGTATCCGAGAATTACTCCATATTCAGTTTCCTCTATTATATCCCAAATATCTTTCCATAGTTGGTGAAAAATTCCGTTTGAATAGTACAAATGGGACTTGGGGTTTTGTTTTACTTTTTCTTTTTTTAATTGATAAGGAAGATTCACCAGACCCTCTTGCTGCAACAACAGAGAATCAATGTCCAGCCCATGATGGTTTCTGAGCCCAGGAGATCCTGGCAAGACTTGAATAAGGTTTTGGAGTTAAGATTGTACCAAATAACCCTGGGCACACATCTTTCATTTGGAAACTTATTTGGGCTTGGGCTTCTGGTGTCCTAACACTCTTCTCAATCAGACACGGAGGCAAAGGACTCTGGACACTGAGTGTGTTGTAAAGCTGTTGATGAGGCAGGCTGCTTGGGTTTGGGGATCTACCTAACTTTATTCCCCTTTCCCCAAATGACACTCCACATCCCACTCCACAATTTACATGTAGTAGTGGGACAAAATGGACAAGTAGATGACATCTTTTACCCACAGTCGTAGTAATTACAATGCTAATTGTGTGTTTTAAATAGTCAACACCCTTTGTAGTGGCACACTTTATCAACATAATTAGGATAAAATTTAGATGCACCTACACTCTGAGAGAGATGGGTAAACAAAGCTAATTGCTTTGTGACATGTAAATTAATGAAATCAAATGAGATTTTTGTAGCACATTCTTGCATAAGGGACGAATATTGCTTAATTATCTTTGCTTATTTTTTTAGCCTCCTATTTTACTTAATTAAAACCATTATGCTCAGAGGATCTAGACAATTTCACATTGCTGATGTCAATGCGGCAGTTATTGCCTCCACAGGGGCAATGTGTCCCCGTCCCAAGTAGAGCTTACTAGAAAAATGTCTAATTGGAGACCTACCTAAATGACTCTTCTCTCTCTTCATTTGCCTGGTGCTTGCAGTTCTGTTTCTCTTGATTTCCAGAATTTTCAGTGTCATTTAATTCTCTCACCATTAGTATATGCTGAGAGAAAAAGATCTCAAATAATGAAAAATGTATTTAAACTACTATAGTATGAACATAAAGTGGAAGAAGTCAATGTGTTTTAACTTAATTCCAATCAGATTCCTCAAAAACCATTAATATTTCATTCATTTCAACTGCAGAAAGTTAATCGTGTAATCCATCAGAAGTGCTTTATCGCACATGAAGAAAGTCATAGTAACTGCTGTTGAAAGCTATCGGTTTATTATTAATGCTCCAAACCCCATTATTTGGGGGTAAACCTTCAGCCAGCTATAATCAGAGACTCAAAAACTTATCACACACAAAAAATAGAGATATGTTTTGACTAAATTATCTGTGTCACCATTCAACCCAGGAACAATGGTATAATTTCTCCATCTTTAACATGTTATTTTTTTCACCTTTTTCAGAAGGCCATGTTTCGGGACTTCCCTGGTGGTCCAGTGGCTAAGACTCTGTGCTCCCATTACAGGGAACCAGGGTCTGATCCCTGGTCAGGGAACTAGGTCCCACATGCCACAACTATAAGCTCCCACATGCCACAACTAAGACCTGGTGCAGTCAAATAAATAAATAAAATATTAAAAAAAAAGAAGGCCATGTTTCTTAAAGCTTGAAATAATGAATGCAACTCATAAATAAAGGTTTTGTTATGTTTTCACAAACATATCCCCAAGAAGCGAATATGTGCTTCTGCTAACGACTGTTTTACCTCTAGAGGGAGTGAAAGCAAGGCATTTCTAAAACCTTGACATTCTGCTTACCGAACATGGACAGCAGGAAGCTGTGGATCCCTCGCTGGACTCCCAGAGGCTGTGCAGAAAGATGAATCACAGAGCAGTGCCGTGAACAGAACGGGACCACATCCAGGCATTGCTACCACAGGCTGCTTTGTGTGGAAAGTGCTAAACATACAAATGTGTCTTGTGGGCTATGGAAAGAGAGGCCAGCAGGTTCTACCACCCTGGACCTCCCAACACTATATGCCCTGACAAGGCCCTTCTGAGCCTATAGCGTGCTACACCTCACCTCTCCTGCCTCAGCTTGGGCAAGGACAGGAGATGTCCAACACCCTGTCTTAGAAAAACTTAGGACACATGCAGGAACATTCGTTAGGATTCTTTTTGTTTTTGGTCTTGCTGAATGGCATGTGGGATCTTAGTTCCCTCAACAGGGATGGAACCCCTGCTCCCTGCAGTGGAATCGAGGGGCCCTAGCCACTGGACCACCAAAGAAATCCCTCGTTAAGATTCTGAAAGAAGAAAGTTTGCTTTTGTGCTTTAAAACATATCAGAAATCACTTAGTGGGGTGGGGGATGGGAGGCGGGAAGGAAGTTCAAGAGGGAGGGAACATAGGTATACCGATGGCTAATTCATGTTGATGTGTGGCAGAAACCAACACAATATTGTAAGCAATTATCCTTCAATTAAAAATAAACAAATTAAGAAAAAAATCAGAGGCAAACAAGAGCTGGCTTTCTATAGAGTTGAGCAGCAACCTGTCTCCAGACGCTGTGCCTCCGTGTCCAGAGTGCTCTTTCAGGGCTGTGGCCCTCCGGGCCTCTCCAGGTGAGGCTGCCCAGCATCTTTCTCTCTCCCTCCAGGCTTTCAAACAGTGATTCTCACCTGTGGTGCCTCATTTCCTCAGCATCTGTGCTGGCAGGGACCTGCACATCTGAATCTTACAAAAGGTTAATGCCAAGCCCAAGTTTAGGGCTGGCCCTCCTAGATTGACACGCCCTCTTTCCAAGAGCAATGCCAAATAACCAAAAGGATTCCATTTTTTTTAAATGGGAATTTCAGGACTCAGTACTTTTTCTTGGGTGGAGGTGGGGGGGATCAGGGGTGTTTCCAGCTCTTTGGTTCAGAATAGGTAACATTTAGTAGCAGCTGTGGCCCAGCAAAGCCTCTTCTTTTTTTTGTTATTTCTGTCCCAAGATCTTTGAGCATTGAGTAAAAAAATACTTGAGGTCCTGACTCACTTTGGTAATGACCTATATAACACTTCTCTCAGACAGGCATAGATTCTTGGAACCATCTTCCTGTTTAGTTCATACATCTAGCTTGAAGAGTTAGTTGAAAAAAAATCTAAAATGGCAAAGCTTTTATTGAATAAATGTGCTACTGAAGAAAACCAAAAAGATATCATAAAGTGTTCAATCTGACACAATCCAGATAAATTATTTAAATTTTGCTGCAAATGCTTCAGCCTAAAATAAATGACTTTGTTTGCAGAACGGAGCATGATACCTCACATTCATTAGAACTTCTTAACGCATCTGAAAGTGCTGTTGCCCTGGTAACTGGGGAGCTCCACAGAGCCTAGTGATCCTGCTGGCAGCAGAGGTAACATAAGCTCCATGAGGGCAGGGCTCACATCCACTGTATTCACCACCCTCTCTCAGATCCCAGGCACAGAGCAGGCATTCGAGAAATGAACCTATTTGCTGTATTTACAAGTGTAAGAACGGCAATAGGACCAGGCCCCGAGCTTGTAGGGCAAAGAATAAAAAGGACATGTCACCACTTTACCTTTGATGCCCACGTGTGTGACACCACATGGATGAGAAAGGAGCAGGGGGAGTTGTTCTTTTTTGAGCGGAAAATATTCACAAGTATATGGAAATAGTAACACAACTTTGAGACCACAGGTGGTTTCCCTAAACAGGATTTGGCAGGAATCAGAAAAGCCAATTTAGCTCTCTTGGCAGAAACTTGATGGTACTTGGGAATGGGAGAGGAATTTTACAGCACTTCATCAAATAGCATACCCACACATACTATATGATCGATGTATATAAACACATAAGTATATGTTTGTATATTTCCAACAAAGGTCCCTGTGATCTACCTCAGACTTTTCATGAAGAATTGAGATGCTTTGGTCATCAAGAGAGAAGTAACAAAACCATCCCCAAAGTCAGGGGAGAAATGGAGGGTGGAGAGAAAACTGTTCCGTATTTAGCATAAGAAGACCAGTTTCCTAGAAATTACCTTTTTCTACATAAACTATAAAAATCATTTCAAAACTTACCACTTCATGCTTTCCACACCTTTCACAAAACTGACATATCCAAAGTCAATATTGGAAGAGGAAAGGGATTATTTACTCATCCCCAGGGAAGCAGCTTTTCTCTTTTAAAAGATGTTTCTTATTATTGTTGTTGTTGTTATTAAGTAGAGGGAAAGGGTAATTGAGAAATCATTGTGAGATGGGTCTTTACTCTTCAAAGGAGAATATTTTCCCCTCACTGCTCATTGCTGATAGAATGATGCACTTGATTTACTGCCCCATTGGCAACTGAAGCCTTAAAAGTTCAGCAGTGAACTCACAGAGGACAGTTTAAAAAAAAAAAAATGTAGCTTTACTCTTTTAAACTAATTCTTAAATAATTAACCCATAAGTAGATTCTCCTCATAAAAATACAAACACTACATGTAAGGACAAACTCTCCTTTGACTACTACCCCCAGATCTAGAGTCCTCTCCAGAGGTAAGCACTATTATCGGGAGCAATGCAACGTCAGACTTGGTCCATGGAAAATGCACATTATTCATTTTGGTTTACATAAATGGCTTCATTCTCTCTGTACTGTTTGGCAACTGCTGTTTGAATTCATGTGCCTGGAATGTTGTCACGTTTGTGTGTGTATATATAAAAACAAGTAGTTCTACCTTATTGTCTTCAGTGCATGTCTCTTCCCTATAACTGAGTGGATAGCTTTCATAGGTCTGAGGAGAGCCCCTTACCTTTTCTGTTTTTTGCAGAAACTTATCTTGTGGGAGGAAATGTCACTAGTTTGAGAGTTTGGAGAAGTGTTCTTTGGTTCTACCACCTCTGACTGGAAGTAGAGCAGGAGAACTCAGTCTCCTTATCAATTAAACAGGAGAACTGGATCACATAGCATCTAAAGCTAAAAGACAGAACTACAATAATCAGTCTTTTGGATATTGTGACAGCAAAACCACTTCTCTCCCAGCTATCGGAATGAGGGAAATTGTGTAAGTGGGTAAAAGCTGATGATTTCTGAAGAGGTTCTTCCTGCAAAGAGGTCTATGCTTTCCACAGAGTTCAGCCCATTTATAAACTAAAGTCTGGCTTACCTCATTCTTTTAATGTTCTCAAAGTATTCAATAGTATGTGGGTTTTATTTTAAATCACAAGAGTCAAGATATTTTTGAATAGTCACAGATACGGAAATGTTTCTAGTAGAATTTAATTGAAAATAATTGCATCTGGGCTGTCCACTGGGTAAGGAGTTAGGATGTTGGATGGAAGATTTGGGCAAAGCCAAAAGGGAGAGATTTCAGTGCCCTAAGACGACTCATTCAATTGAATGAGCACACACTATGTCCAGCGGTGAGGATACTAAAGAACAAAGACAACTAACTTTTGTATTTCCAAAATCTTAGCCATTGTCTGTTCTCCACTCAAAAGGTGTCTGCATTCTGGAGTTGTTCTCTTGTTCCAGTCCATTACCCAGGTACTTTGCTACTGGAGATTTCAGAGGAAGCCTTGAAGAACTATTTGTCAGCATGTCAACATCCCCACCAGGAATGTTTTATCAGTAGAGAGGGGTGGTACACAGTAACCATTTCATGGCTCTTATTATTTTATTATCTTATCTGGAATGTATCTTAAAATTATCATTACTGACACCAGAAAGAAATATTCTTCCACCAGAAAACAGAAAACAGGGACCTATTATGGTGTGGATGAGAGTGATAAAATTTGGAGTGTGTGGGGAAGTTGAATATGAAGACTGCAGTGTGCGATGAGAAAGAGGGGAAGACCCCAGCAAACTGTCACCTACCTCCTTTCCTTTACCCTCAGAACTGCAGTAGGTGGTAAAGACTTGGGGAGTCTGTACTGTGACTGCCCACAGTCCCTGTTGCTAAGCCCTCAGGGAAGTTCTGCCCCTTTGTCCACACCCCCACATTCTGTTAGATCAGTTCACATCCCCACCCACATACCCGCTCCCTAGTAGTAGTCCTAGGGCTCCAAGGTTGAAGGGCTCCAGAAATAATTTATTTCATTCCCAGGATCAGCCTTGTCTATGGAGTTAGAGATACAAGCACAGAACCTCCCAACCCCATCTGGCTCTCCACGTTGACTAGAGAAGTCAATTTTTAGTCTCCAGTGCTTAGACTCCCTGCCTGCCTGTGTCAAACACGGTTATAGTAAAGTAGGTATTGGAAGACCCTAGTGTTCTTTCATAGAATGTTAAACATAAATGCATGAAGGACTTAAGCAAATCTCCCTACCCACAATCTCCCACCACATTCCCCCAGTCTTTCTACACTAATCACAATAGTTTAGAGCCTACAGAAATCAGGATGAGTGGTCCTAAGGACAACCGTAATGCAGTTCCCTTGGTCTCCTTGCAGGTCCCTTTTCCTCGGGAGTGACTTCCCTCTGTGACTTCCCGCTGCTTCTGAGGCTAAGGGTCCTGATTCTGGGGCTCCCCACAGCAGGAGAACCTTCTCAGTTTCCCTACTCTTCACAGCACCCCTTCCCAGGGTTGCTGTTAATGGTCTAGACCACAAAGAAAAAGATGGTGTAAACACACATATCCTCATCTCTGAGCCTCAGGACCATACCTGAGGTCCTGACCATACCTGACCATACCAGCCTCAGCCCTATACCTCCCAAAGAAGTGACTTTATATAAGATGGCTCCTGAGGGTAACAATGTTTTTAAAAATTTGGTTTTAATGACATATTTTCAAGCTCTATTAGATGAAAGGAGGTTGGCGATTTTCAGGTGGTTATAAGTTTTTCCTGAAGCACCCCAAATCTCCCCACATTACCCTAGTAATAAGAGAAATTCATTATTCTATGAATTTCCTTAATACCTCTTTCGTTCTGAACATTTGAGGGCTGAAATCAGGGAAAGAAATTGCTGTATGCTTCCAATTCAGAGAGATAGAACAGATTACAAGTTATAAATCAACTTTTATGTAAAACAAGCTTAAATTATCAGTACACTAAAATTGGATTATATGAGCACTTTGGCAAAAACACTTTGGACTTTAAAAAGCAGTCATTAAAACTACTATATTTGTGTTTGGCTGAAATTCTCAAAAATATTCCATGTATGCTGTTCATGTATATATACACTCATTTTCTCATGAATCATCCCACACATATTAACTGATGTCAGAAAAAGCATTGACTGGAATCGTGAAATTACCATTTTAAGTGAAAATATTTGAGTTATCAAAAACTCCATTCTAAATTTCATTTTAGATAGAGATTAGAATGACAATGTGTATTGTATACGGGTGTGAATTTAATAAAGTAATTTCTTTCAAATTATAATTTGTTTCCATTGTGACCAACAGCCTTCTAGGTGTGGTGAAAAGATGAATAAGTGAAATTGAATAGAAGGTCTAACATTCTTTCTTTCTCAACTTCATTCATGTGTGACCCTTTCCAGTAGTGGACTCTATTAAAATGTAGTTCTAATAGAGGTGTGTATTTGTAAATGCTAGTGTGAGGAGACATCCCCAGAGGTTTCAGGACCAGCAAGTCAGTCCCAACAAGTGCTGAAACCAGCTCATCCCTCTGGGAGCCCAAGCCCTTGAAGTCTGCAGGCATGAGGGGTATCTCAAGTTAAAGGCCTCTCTTCCATCCATGCCTCTCCCCTGTGAACTGTTTTGCCTTCATTTTTGTTTTAATCACTGTGAATTTCAGGCATTCTTATCATTTTTTTGTTGTCCTCACATAAGCCTTATTTCGCCCCCAACAGAGAGGCAAATAATCCTGAAAAGTTCTGGAAGCATCATTTCTACATTGTAAGGAATCATCGTATTTCTTCTCCTCAAATCCATTCATCACTACTTAGCTGGTCACCATGATCTAATTTTCCACCCCTGTAGAGCTCTTTATTGCTATTCCTCTAATCAATAACACGCAGGAAATGGTGCGGGGCAAAGAGAGCACCCAACACCCAAGGAAGAGAGGCTGTTTTTATTACTGTGATTTCCTTATGCTGAACACGCTGTGATATCCTGCTAGCTGAGCTCTGTGGTTACTACTATAATTGAAATGAAAAAAAAGATTCCAAGTTCTTCAAAATTTGCATTCTCAAAGGCTGTCTTCTTGAATTTCTACATTTAAAAAATAATCTTCTGACAACTAAGATCGTACTTAAATTGGCTTTGCAAATTCCAGCAAGAAATTGAGTCCATATCACTTGAGGATCTATTCTGTCAACTTCCCTTGCTTCCCCCTAGTCAAAAAGACAAACCATTTAAAAATTTGATATAACCAAAAAATATGACAAGGGTTCAACATACAGCAAGCTAGGCTCCCTGGGAGTTTTGGTACAGAAGGAGAAAGGGATGAAAGGAAACAATACTAAGAGCTGGAAGAGGAAAATTTCTATATTAGAATACCTGACTGTAAAGCAAAGAAGCAAAGCAAGAATTAGCGGACAGACTGCAGTTCTGGCTTAGCGATATGGTTCCTGTGGTAGCACTCTGTTACAGAAGATGGTTGTCCAGATAGTCCCAAACAAGTGTGTATTTTTTAGACTATGAACAAAAATAAAACATAAAATTTTAAATGTGATCAAAGAAAACTTGCAGTCCCCTCCCCCAAGAATACATCCCTGAAAGCAGCCAAATTTGAGAAACCTTGTCCTGAGGGATATTCCCCCTCTCTTTTGTTTTTCTCCACCCTGTGAAAACTTAATTCTTACTGTGAAGTTTGTTCTAGAATTGCAAGATGAAGTTCCATTCCTTCTGCAGTCTCAAGTGTGAATGGATAACTTCTTTCCTAATAAAAAGTACCCATAGATGACACAGTGATTTTCTCAAGATTTTAAGAGATGGTAGTAAGTGCAAAACATACCAAATTATTGTTTGTTCCCTACCATTAGAAATGAACTAACTCACTCTGAATTAATTTGTTCATAATGACTTCTACAGAGCTAGTTGAAGGTCACATAGTTCAAGGTTGCATGAATTTCTTTCACATGAAAATTAAGTGTCCAGGCTAAGGCATGTAACCATCTGGCAAAACTCATACTCCAGGAAGAAAAGTGGACTTTGGTTGCAGTTTACCTGCATACTCCTGACTTGAGGTCTCTGAACGTGTCTGCACCTTAACTCTTCCTTTTGTACAATTCTCTTTGGTTACTGCATGTATTTAAAAAAAAAAGTTACACTGAGCATTTCCTGGCAGAAAAGAGAAAGACCTGTCTCATTCCCATCTCCTGTCCTAAGCTTCTCTGCCATCTGTATCTTATTTCTTCTCAAAGAGGAGGCTTCTCTGACAGTCTGGGAGTTCAAAGAACAAATCTACCATTTGTTAGCTCTGAACATTAGGCAAATAACTTAACTTCTCTATGCCACATGTATTCAGCAAATATTGAATCAGTGTGTGCCAAGCCGTTTCCTAAGGGGTGAGGAAGACAAAGCCCTTACTAAGCTCTCACTATTATGAAAGGAGAAATAATAAACGGATAAACAGGTATTTAATAATGTCAGGTGGCACGAATTACTGTGCAGAAAAGTAAAGCATGGTGAAGGGAAGAGGGAGAAACGGAAGCTATTTTAGACAGAGCCATTGGGAAGGGCTGTCCGGGGTGTGAGGCTGGGGCAGAAACTAAATGGAGTAAGGGAGTAAGTCTGACTTAAAAGAGAGAACAGTGACTGCCGATGGCAGCCAGCGGGAAGCCAGTGTGACTATAGTGATGCCATATTGGACGCAGCAGGAGGTGAGGTCAGGAGGTACATGTGGCCAGGGCGTGTGTGCTTGCTGGTCACTGTGGGACTTAAGAATGTACTCAGTGTCACCAAGTAGATGGAAAGTTATCAGAAGAGTGACACGACCTGATTTCACATCATAAAAATGGCTCAGGTTGATTTAGAGAAGAATGGACTGTATGGGGGTAACCATGGAAGCAGCAAGACCAGAGAGGAACTTATTATGGCTGTGACCAGGGATGATGGTAGCTCACTACTCTACACCACGAGGTAATGGTGCTATAGTGAGAATAAAATGGGACAATACATGTTGGTGGCGTAACCCACCACCTACTGTGTAGTGATAACTCAGTTTTACCATCGTCACTACTGTTATCATCATGATGATTTTGAGATGATTCTTCTCCCCCAACTGGTAGCAACTTTTCCAAGCTTTGGCACTCCCCTTGCTCAGGGGTCCCATATATTCCTTTATCCCCCCAAACATTTCTTTCTGCATTCTAGAGCAGACTTGCATATGAAAAGGCTTATGGGTTTGGTCAAAGACATTCAGAATGCTTTGTCAAAACCATTGGTGCAGCTGGTAATGGGGGTGCATTTCAGGATGTTGCAATGACTGGGGGCCAGTGCCAGTCATAGTGGGTGAGGTCTGGGAATGCTAAGTGGGTCAAATCCTGCACAGTAAATGATTTCCTATCCCAAGTGCCCAAGCTGGCCCTCTGGAAAACAGCTAGGTGGCAGGAAAGTCTTCATGCAAATTGCATATGGCTAACTCCAGGGAGGTGGTATACCAGCAGATGGGAGACCTGGGGATGCTGGGGCAGAAAAAAGAGCCTCAGGTTGAGGGGTAGCTCTGCTTCAACTCTAAAAATACAAGTCATGTGGATTTTGATCACTCACTCATTGTTGTCCAGCCTCAGCATCCTTATCCATAAACTGGGAGAATTTTTACTACCTCTTTGGAAAGTTAAGAGAATCCAATAAGATAATGCCTGTGTATGCATTTATTAAACTGTAAATCATCATGAGGCTAAACAAGCAGTCTCTCTAAACACACAAGTTGCTAATACATTCTCTGCCCTGGAGTATTTATAACCCAATCATCATTAAAAGAGAGCTACAAGCTCCCATTAGAGAAGAAAGTAGGAAAAGTGCTTTCAAAATCACAGGCTGGGTTTTCATAAGGCAAACATTTTAAATGTAATTAAGCTTTGTAAATGCCAATTATTTTTCCCCTAATTAGGCATACTTTCCAAGAATATCTATGGTGTGCTAAAACATATTAAGTGAAACATACTCAAATGCTACTCAGACTTTTTTTTTTTAACTCAGACTTTTTAAAACAAAATTACAAGTAACAATTGTTTATCACACTTACCATTTTTAAAAATGGAAAACAACCCAATGGCATAAATTAAGCTTTTTACTTCTGTTTTGATTTTAATTAAGATTCTCTCTTTTATGACAAAATAATTCTGCTAGAATAAAACTTTCTTTTATTAAATTTGATTTTTAGTCAAAAAATAGCAACTTCTATGCATTCACTAATTACTCAATTACTCACTAATAAATTATAATTATTACTACTTTGTAGACCCATTTTGTACAGATCTTCACAATTTATTATAAAGGGCACTCCTAGCCCAAGTAAATAATAAAATGGAAATAAGAGGCATAGGGCAACAAACACTAAAAGCTAGACTTCATGTATTTTTTGAAGGGGACAGTTTTCATTGGTAAAATAAACTATTAATGACAAAAAAATGAAAAAACAAAAAGAATTATGCTAAAATATACTGAGGATGTGACAAGCAATGGAAGTAAAGTCCGATGCTGTAAAGAGCAATATCGCATATAGGAACCTGGAGTGTTAGGTCCAAGAATCAAGGCAAATTAGAAGTGGTCAAACAGGAGATGGCAACAATGAACATTGACATTTTAGGAATCAGCAAACTAAAATGGACTGGAATGGGTGAATTTAATTCAGATGACCATTATATCTACTACTGTGGGCAAGAATCCCTTCAAAGAAATGGAGTAGCCATCACAGTCAACAAGAGAGTCCAAAATGCAGTACTTGGATGCAATCTCAAAAACAACAGAATGATCTCTGTTCGTTCCCAAGGCAAACCATTTCAATATTGCAGTAATCCAAGTCTATACCCCAACCAGTAATGCTGAAGAAGCAGAAGTTGAATGGTTCTATGAAGATCTACAAGACCTTCTAGAACTAACAACCAAAAAAGATGTCCTTTTCATTATAGGGGACTGGAATGCAAAAGTAGGAAGTCAAGAGCTACCTGTAGTAACAGGCAAATTTAGCCTTGAAGTACAAAATGAAGCAGGTCAAAAGCTAACAGAATTTTGCCAAGAGAACGCACTGGTCATAGCAAACACTCTTCCAAAAGCACAAGAGACGACTCTACACGTGGACATCACCAGATGATCAATACCAAAATCAGATTGATTATATTCGTTGCAGCGAAAGATGGAGAAGCTCTATACAGTCAGCAAAAACAAGACCGGGAGCTGACTGTGACTCGGATCATGAATTCCTTATTGTCAAATTCAGACTTAAATTGAAGAAAGTAGGGAAAACTACTAGACCATTCAGGTATGACCTAAATCAAATCCCTTTTGATTCTACAGTGGAAGTGACAAATAGATTCAAGGGATTAGATCTGATAGACAGAGTGCTTGGAGAACTATGGACAGAGGTTTGTGACACTGGAGGCAGTAATCAAGACCATCCCAAGAAAAAGAAATGCAAAAAGGCAAAATGGTTGTCTGAGGAGGCCTTACAAACAGCTGAGAAAAGAGAAGTTAAAGGCAAAGAAGAAAAGGAAAGATACATGCATTTGAATGCAGAATTCCAAAGAATAGCAAGGAGAGATAAGAAAGCCTTCCTAAGTGATCAATGCAAAGAAACAGAGGAAAACAATAGGATGAGAAAGACTAGAGATCCCCTCAAGAAAATTAGAGATACCAAGGGAACATTTCATGTAAAGATGAGCACAATAAAGGTCAGAAATGGTATGGACCTAACAAAAACAGAAGATATTAAGAAGAGGTGGCAAGAATATACAGAAGAACTATACAAAAAAGATCTTCATGACCCAGATAATCTAGATGGTGTGATCACTCACCTAGAGCCAGATATCCTAGAATGTGAAGTCAAGTGGGCCTTAAGAAGCTTCACTACGAACAAAGGTAGTGGACGTGATGGAATTCCAGTTGAGCTATTTCAAATCCTAAAAGATGATGCTGTGAAAGTGCTGCATTCAATATGCCAGCAAATTTGGAAAACTCAGTAGTGCCCACAGGACTAGAAAAGGTCAGTTTTCATTCCAGTCCCAAAGAAAGGCAATGCCAAAGAATGTTCAAACTACTGCACCATTGCACTCATCTCACACGCTAGCAAAATAATGCTCAAAATCCTCCAAGCCAGCCTTCAACAGCATATGAACCGTGAACTTTCATATGTTCAAGTTGGATTTAGAAAAGGCAGAGGAACCAGAGATCAAATTGCCAACATAGCTGGATCATCGAGAAAGCAAGAGGGTTCAAGAAAAACATCTACTTTTGCTTTACTGACTATGCCAAAGCCTCTGACTGTGTGGATCACAATAAACAGTGGAAAATTCTTCAAGAAATGGGAACTACAAGACCACCTGACCTGGCTCCTGATAAATCTATATGCAGGTCAAGAAGCAACAGTTAGAACTGGACATGGAACAACAGACTGCTTCCAAATTGGGGAAGGAGTACGTCAAGGCTGTATATTGTCACCCTGCTTATTTAACTTATATGCAGAGTACATCATGCGAAATGCCAGGCTGGATGAAGCACAAGCTGGAATCAAGATTGCTGGGAGAAATATCAATGACCTCAGATACACAGATGACACCACCCTTATGGCAGAAAGCAAAGAAGAACTAAAGAGCCTCTTGATGAAAGTGAAGAGGAGAGTGAAAATGTTGGCTTAAAATTCAACATTCAGAAAACTAAGAACATGGCATCTGGTCCCATCACTTCATGGCAAATAGATGGGGAAACAATGGAAACAGTGACAGACTTTATTTTCCTGGGCTCCAAAATCACTGCAGATGGTGATTGCAGCCATGAAATTAAAAGACGCTTGCTCTCTGGAAGAAAAGCTATGATCAACCTAGACAGCATATTAAAAAATAGAGACATTACTTTGCCAACAAAGGTCCATCTAGTCAAGGCTATGGTTTTTCCAGTGGTCATGTATGGATGTGAGAGTTGGACTATAAAGAATGCTGAGAGCTGAAGAGCTGATGCTTTTGAACTGTGGTGTTGGAGAAGACTCTTGAGAGTCCCTTGGACTGCAAGGAGATCCAACCTGTCAATCCTAAAGGAAATCAGTACTGAATATTCATTGGAAGGACTGATGCTGAAGCTGAAACTCTAATACTTTGGCCACCTGATGCGAAGAACTGACTCATTGGAAAAGACCCTGATGCTGGGAAAGATTGAAGGTAGGAGGAAAAGGAGACGCAAAGGATGAGATGGCTGGATGGCATCACCAACGCAATGGACATGAGTTTCAGTAGGCTCCAGGAGTTGGTGATGGACAGAGAAGCCTAGCTTGCTGTATTCCATGGGGTCACAAAGAGTCTGACACAACTGAGTGACTGGACTGAACTGAACTGATACTGATGTTAAAGTCTTGGTAAAGTAAAATAGATAAAATTAATTACTGCCACAGATACTGATTCTTGTTTACCCTAATATTCAAGCCCCTTTGCTGCTAACAAATTATTGACTTATTCAGGTAGCAAGCAGAGTCCCTCCTTTTTACTGCAGATGGATTTCTCCAACCATTTCCAGAATATGAATTTTAATTTGTCTAACTTAGTGCCTGTGGACAACACTGCAATAAAGGTATGATGAGACACAGTTTTGGCCGACAAGATGGTAATAAACATCTGCTAGATGTGCTCCAGAATAGCTTTTGATGTACTGAATTAAAAAGACAAGTTCTGATTAGGAATGAATTTTTTAATTCCTAGAGCAGTCACTAAAAAAAATAATAATATAAAGAGGTGACTAAAATACCAACAATTAAAATGTAATAGTAAGAAACAATTTTTAAGCAAAAAAGTGTGAACAGAAGAACAAAAAACAGAGGGTACAAATTATAAGATAAGGATATTATAGACCTAAGTCTAACCATAGCAATGTTACATCAGGTTAATGATCTCAACATTTTTTTTAAAAGGCAAAGATTATTAGAGTGGAAAAGAAAGCAAGATCAAAATATATATTCCCTACAAAAATCATGGTTTATTTTATTTACTTTTTGGCCACACTGCATGGCATACAGGATCTTGTTTCCCCAACCAGGGATTGAATCCAGGCCCTCAGCAGAGAAAGCATCAAGTCATAACCACTGGACCACCAGGGATTTCCCCAAAAGGCATAATTTAAACAAAAAGACATATATGGATTTGAAAGAAAATGGAATAAAAAAAAGTCATGAATTCTGAAACAATGTTTAAGCAACCCAGACAACACCAGAAAAAAGAAAATAAAACAAACCAGAAGGAACTAATAGATAACACTGTCTACAGTGGATGTGGACCACTGGATAAAGGCCAGGAATGCTGCTAAACATCTTACAATGCACCGGATAACTCTTACCTATCCAACGAACAATTATTGGAGCCAAAATTTCAATAGTGCTGAGGTTGAGAACCCCTCAGCTACAGGAATCAAGACAAAATGGTACTGGTAAAAAGTAGACATGTAGACCAATAGAAGAGAATACAGTCTAGAAACAGAGCATCCATATATGGTTAACTAATTTAAGTCCCAAGGGAATTCAATGTGAAAAGAAAATTTTTTTCAACAAATGGTGCTGGAATAATTATATATATGTATGGGAAAAAATAAGTATCAGCTCTTTCTTCAAATTATACACAAAAATTAAGTCAAACTGTATCACAGACATAAATGTAAAATCTAAAACTATAAAGCTTCTAGAAGAGAACAAAGGAGAAGATCTTTGTAATCTTGGGGTAAAATAAAGTTTCTTAGATAAGAACTCTAAAATGTGAATCACAAAAGGAAAAATGACAAACTGTACTTCAACAACTGAAGACATATAAGTGGTCAATAAGCACATAAAAAGATGCTCAGGATCATTAGTCAATAAGAAAAGGCAAATAAAAACCATAAGATACCATTTCACACATACTAGAATGAATGGCTGGACGAAAAAAATAAAAACAGAAAATACCAAGTATTGGTAAGGAAGCAAAGAAATTGCAACCCTCATGAACTATCCTGGAAGGTGTATAAAATAGCGCAGCCATTGTAGAAAATAGTTTCTCAAAAGATTAAACACAGAGTCACCAAACAACTCAGCAATACTACTTTGCTATGGCCTGAATGTTTGTGTCCCCTCCCACCCCAATTCATACGTTGAAATCTTAATGCCCAATGTGATGATATTAGAACAGAGATACTCTGGGAGATACTTGGATCATGAGAGTGGAACGCTCACGAATGGGATTAGTGTTCTTATAAAAGAGACCCCATAGAGCTCCCTAGCCCCTTCCACCAGATGAGACACAAAGAGAAGTCTGATACCATGAAGAGAGCCCTCAACTGGCTATGCCAGTGTCCTGATCTCAGAATTTCAGCTTCCAGGACTGCAAGAAATGAATTTTTCTGGGTAATTTATAAATTACTCAATCTGTGGTATTTTATTATAGCAGCCAAGGCTAAAACACACTCCTAGGCATGTATCAAAGAGAAATGAAAACATATTTGCACATAAAAATTTGTACACAAATGCTTGTTCTGAGCTTTATTTATAGTATCCCAAAACTGAAAACAACCTAAATGTCTATCAACAAGTGAATGGATAAACACATTGTGGTATATCCATATACTAGAGTACTATTTAGCTATCCTGACTACAAAAAGAACAGACTATTGATTCAAAAGCTATGACCAACCTAGACAGCATATTAAAAAGCAGAGACATTACTTTGCCAACAAAGGTCCATCTAGTCAAAGCTAAGGTTTTTCCAGTAGTCATGTATGGATGTGAAACTTGGACCATAAAGAAAGCTGAGTGCCGAAGAATTGATGCTTCTCCAACACTGTGGTGTTGGAGAAGACTCTTGAGAGTCCCTTGGGCTGCAAGGAGATCCAACCAGTCCATCCAAAAGGAAATCAGTCCTGAATATTCATTGGAAGGACTGATGCTGAAGCTGAAGCTCCAATACTTGGCCACCTGATGCGAAAGGCTGACTCGTTAGAAAAGATCCTGATGCTGGGAAAGATTAAAGGCGGGAGGAGAGGGGACAACAGAGGATGACATGGTTGGATGGCATCACTGACTGGATGGACATGAGTTTGAGCAAGCTCCAGGAGCTGGTGGACAGGGAAGCCTGGTGTGTTGCAGTCCATGGGGTTGCAAAGAGTTGGACACAACTTGACAACTGAACTGAACTGAATTGATTCATACCATAACATGGATAAATTGCAAAATAATTATGCTGAATGAAAGATGCCAGGCCAAAAAAAAAAGTATTACTTTATGATCCCATTTATATAATACTAGAAAATGGAAAAACAAATCTTTAGAAAAGAAAACAGATCAGCGATTGCCTAAGAATCAAATTGAAGGGAGGCACAGATTTTAGAAAGGCACAAGAAAACTGGTTTAGTTTTCCTTTAAGGAAAAGAAAAAGTGTAACAACATAGCAACAATATTTAAGCTTATAAAGGAATGTAATAATATGAATGCAGAGGAATTTATTAAAATAATAAATGTGATTTGGCTAAGCCTCCTTTTAAAAAATGATAAATATCTGGATTGAAAAAGAAATCAAACAAATCTGATGCTTTCAAGGAGCATCTTAAGCACCAAAATACACAGAAGAGTTTTTTTTAAAAAAACAGAAAATTGTATTGTTTCAGAGGTTTCCAGTACTAGGAAGTAAAAAGAAACATCAACTGTGTTCCTACTTTAGATATAAATAAATAAATAAATAACTAGCAAGCCAAGAAAAAGTAAGAAAAGGGAAATAATAAAACTAAGAGTAAATATATACTAAGGAGAAGAAAAAATAAAATTAACGCCAATAGTTGATTCTGCAAAAAAAGTTTTTTTAACAAAACAGCTATTAGCACTAATAGTGAAAAGAGAAAAAGAAAATACTACTTAGTAGAATTTACTGATGCATAATAGATATTTGTTGAAGAACATGTTATTGAAAATAGAGAAAACTATAAGAGTTCAAAAACAGAACTATAATTTAGATGTGTAATATACATAAAGTAAACATGGCAAAATATTAAAAATTATTGATTCTCCAAGTCAATGTTTCTAAAATATTTAAAATTTTTAAAGTATTGAAGAAAAATTAGGGAAATATAATTTTCTTCTATTTCAACAAATTTTATTACTATCTAGGAGACAGCTATAAAAATACTAAAAATACAATATGAAAACTGATAAAACAAAGGCAAAAAAATACATAATATAGTAAGATCAATAAGATATAAAATGTAAAAATTATAAAATTCTAAAGAAAACTTAGTAATTCAAACTTTAAACAAATTTGTCTTTGAGATCCCAAGTGCTTACTACCGGATGGTAAAGTAAAATTAGGCATACCCAGTATGCTTTCAAGAGGAAAAGGGATTTACCCACATCTTAGAAGAAAATATTTTATGTAAGTCACCATCTTTAATTTCTTCACATTAAGTATTAATATCTTTAAAGAAAATTATTATTAATAAAAGTTTACTATCCAAATTATCAAACAATAATCTTAAAGGTATAAGATTATGCATTATACTTGATTTATAGTTAGAATCAACAAACTATTTACACATGCAGACTTGCAGATATCAAATTACCAAAATGAAAAATGCACAGCCTTGCTAGGCTTCTTTGACATGAAAATGGACATTCTGGGGCACAACTGTGCAACAATTAAAACTTTTAAATAAATTAAGGCTCAAAATTAGAAGCACTGGTTGGTGGCAGTCGGGGTTGGAGGGCAGGGAGAGTGATACATAATTTGCAGCAGTGCAATTTTTATTTGATTGTTCAGAAAATCTACCTAGCAATGGGCTGTTAAAGAATTAATGTCTTTAAATTGTAATTCCACTTAGGGGACTATATAGGAAATAATTTAAACCCATATGTTCAAAGCATCGCTACTACCTTGGACAAATCATTTGACTGGTCTTGATTTTGTTGCTCTAACTATGTGTGATGGTTTGGCTAAAGCCCATGGTTGTCACATTCAGTGTACAAGTAATCCACCTGACCAAGGTTGGTCCAATCTCTCATCAAAGAATAAGATGTTTAGCAGAGGTGGAGAAATTTTCCTTTTCTCCTTACTTGTTAATTATTTCAGGTAAGATATGCCTGGATTTAAAACAAAACTTTATTATGAAACAAAGGTTAAAAATAACAAAAAAACATCACTGCCTAGTGACACCTAGCTGGTGACTGGCTGAGGCTGCCACATTACCTTAGTTCCCACCATGTAACCTACACAGAGAACCCTCAATCTCTCCAACTAAACTCTTGAATCTAGCTGATCTGTTGGAACAGGAGAATCAAATACTACTTGAAAAATATTTATTGAGGGCTTTCTAAGTGTCAAGACACTTCACTGAAACAAAAGTTTTCCTGGAGTTAATCTAAACAAATCATTGTGAGGAAACCATTGAGTATGCAAAACATTCTGGAAAAGGCAAAGTAGATACAGAGGGATGTGCTTATTAAAATGCAGATTTCTGTGCTCCACATGCCTCACCAACTGTACCAAAATTGATGTGGCTGAGAAACAGGTCCAGAAAAATTCTCATGCAGGCAGTTTGGGGGGCTACCTTTAGGATAAAATGTGGACTTAAAGGAGTTTTAAGATCATTCTTGCTCCCAAATTTTGAGTCTGTAATTTTGTTTTTAATAATTTAAAGTGGAAATAATTTAAAATATTCTAAGTAATGAAAAGTGGGAAATGAGTAAGGCAGATTAGTGTACAATGGAGTAGCAGAAAGGTCCATTTGACAAATTTCTTTTGGAGAATTTGGTTTTCTTGATTAGATAACAAGAGCCTTGATAACCATAGTTTCCTCTTTTCTGTGACTTCCATTGTGTACTCAATTTAAGCAGCTTTTCTTGGTTAGTTATTCTGGTGTAGCACTGTTGGAAATGCATACCCCAATGCTCCAGGACACAGACACAACTTGGCTCTGTTTTTGTTTTTTTTTTCCTTATGATTTTGGTTTTGTTACATTTTATTGTGGTCCTCCTGGCACAATGTGGAGGGAAGTAATGATAAAAACCACATTCCCTAAACCTGCTGGTTAATTCCTTGCATGTCTTAGATCTATGTCTTCTGCTAATGACTTTAACTCCTTCTCCACTGTCACTGTATCAGTGATTCTCTTTTCTGCCACTAGCCACATTTTCAGCTTCAAATACATTTTGTACCCCAGCCAGAATTCAATCTTCATGCTTTGGGTAGTAAAGAATTGACCTTACCCACAAGAGAGGTCTGGTTTTCGCCCTGAGCTGCTGGGAGGTGATCTCTAAGCCAGTGGAATGTCCTCCCTAATAAGAGGGTCTTTGCTTACCTTGGGGCCTTGGACCACACTGATAGTCTAATGGAAAGATTTTGGGTAGGAGCTTCTGGCCATGCATCATCAGCTTGGCTTCCAGAGGGACTGGAGACTAGAAGTTAGTCATGGAAGTGGTCCAACACATCTCCATGACTGAGCCCTAATAAAATCACTGCACCAAGGCTCAGGCGGGCTTCCCTGGTTGGCAGCACTCCATCCGTGTTGTCACACATCATCACTTGGAGAAGTTGGTGTTATGCAGGACTCCACTAGGAGAGGACAAATGAAAATCCCACACGTGGAATTCTCCTGGACTTTGCCCCATGCCCTTCTTTCACTGTCTGAAGATAATCTGTATCCTTTTCCTGTAATAAACCATAACCATAAGTTGAACAGCATCAAGTGAGTTCTGTAAGTCCTTTTAGTGAATTGTTGAGCCTTGAAATGGTCCACGTGCTGTGTGCATGCATGCTAAGTCGTTTCAGTTGTGTCCAACTCTGTGCGACCCCATGGACTGTAGCCAGACAGGTTCCTCTGTCCATGGGATTCTCCAGGCAAGAATACTGGAGTGGGTTGCGATTTCTTCCTCTGGGGGATCTTCCCAACCCAGGGATCAAACCTATACGAGCACTACCTTTACAGTATGCTGGTACGAGTTAGAGGTAACTGTGGCCCTGTAGCCCCACTCAGCAATGGTGGTGGGGGACAGTTAAGAGAGGAACTCTTTACAGGGAGAATAAATCTGAGCAGTATTTCTTATCTGCTCTTCACAGATGGTAAAGATATCCAAGATGCAGATATGCCCCCATTTTATGACTCATAGGTGGCCAGGTGGTAGACATGAAAGTAACAAGTTTAGAGGATGAGTGATAATAATTAGGCACTAAAATTATGGTGAGACTTGTTCCAGTGGGCTCAGATTGTAGGAATAGTTCTTTCCTACATAAATACTCAATGAAGGCCCCATCTGAAGGAGATGCTAAGTAATCAGATGGTCAAGATAATTCTGAGGATGTCCGTAGCTTTCTTTCATATCCCGGTTCTTGTTCTATCAGCTTATGAACAAAGTGGCTATACTGGAAGCATGAAGGCTATATATATGGACCTCAACAATATGGCCCTCCTTTCATCAAGGCTATCCTGATTACTGCCACTACTAAGAGTTCAATCTGCCGGGAGCAGTGACAAACCCTAGAATTTGATCCCCTAGGTTGACCAGGTAACTTCAAAAGAAATTTCTGAGAGCTTCTGTAGAACCCTAAGAAGTCATTTAAGACATGCCAATATGCTGTATTCACAGTACTGACTTACAGTCTTTGAATGGGGAGAGGTAAACAGACCTGAAACCATCAGTGTCAATATGGCTTAGATAAGACTATAGCCCATCTAGTCAATATGAGTTAATTGTTTATTCCAATAAACCTTTGCCCAGGAAAGGTGATAAACAAAACAAACCAAAAGACAGAAACAATCTAATTTTTTGTTTACGTAAGTTCCTATGGGATGGAGATAATGATCTGCCCACGTGGTAAAGGGCTGGGGTATCAAACAACAGTTTAACTTATGAAGACTCATCAAGGCCCTTGTTTGCTGTGTCCACCAATCCTAAACCATTTCGTTAACTTTACCAAATCCAATCAATTCCCTGTTTTGACAGGTATGCCTTAAACCATTTGTGCACAGGTCCCAAAGCAATCAAATCACTTTGGGAAATAAAATATATCACTACATTTTCCTGTTGCTTTCCCAGCCGACTAATTTTAGCTAACATCTAGTGAGTTACTATAACAAAATATTTCAGAGGTATGCCTATTCTCTCTGAAGTATGTTCACTCAGGAAAAAATCTGCAAAAGTCAACAGAAATTATGTTTCTCTCATTTTTTCATGTTAGTATTTATATTTTATAATGTTAAAGTAGCTACTCAATTAGGGCTTACCTGTTTAGACTTCACTTTTGAGTACCTGAGTTTTAATTTAATCAAAGACTACACCTGATAACTTTTCATGGCAAAGCTCAAGTGTTAATAGTAAGCGTGCAAAGTGCTTGTTTACATGGGTTTGGGCTTCAGGAACAGAGAGGGAGAATTTCATGACTCTTTGGCTTTTTAGGATGGCATGTGTGCTAAGTTGCTTCAGTCGTATTCATCTCTTTGTGACCCACAGGCTGTAGGCCACCAGGCTCCTCTGTCCATGGGGATCCCAAAACTCAACAAATGGCTAATTTTTTGGTTCTGAGACACAGGTAAGCTTATGAAGGTGATGGGCACGTCGTCTTACTACAGTAAGTTTTAGTACTTAATTTTGTTTTATTAGGTCATCGGATGATAGAGTTCAACAATAACAAAATTTATTTTTGTTTTTAAGGATGTCTCATTTAATTGGCACGTACTATACAAAAGAATCATTTCTCTGTGTCAAGCCAATTTACTTTTCACTAACAGGTCTGTATTAATGATGTTAATCAATTTTAACTGGCTTTATCTTAGGGGAAGCCTCATCTAGAACACAAGATCTGTTCAAGAAATTTGTCCTTTCTGAAACAACCTAAGTGTCCATCAACAGATGAATGGATAAAGAAAATGAGGTATATACTATACACATACACACGTGTACATAGGAATATTATCCAGTCATAGAAAAGCTGAAGAACTTGTCATTTGTGATAACATGGTTGGATATTAGGGGCATTATATTAAGTGAAGTAAGTCAGAGGCAGGGGTGGAGAGGTGGTAAAATACGTGAAGGGAGTCAAAAGGTATAAGCTTGCAGTTATAAAAGTCATGAGGATGTAATGTACAGGATGATCACCATAGTTAATACTGCATTGCTTATTTGAAAATTGCTAAGAGAGTAAATCTTAAAAGTTCACATCACGAAAGAAAAAACCATGTATTGTGATGAATGTTAACTACAGTTACCTTTGGTGATCATTTTGCAGTATATACAAATATTGAACCATTATGTTGTATACCTGAAACTAATTTAACATTATGTGTAAACTACACCTCAATTTAACAATTAACTTTTTAAAATATTTGTTTTTCCTAACTACAGACTGCTACCAGAAAGATAATCAACTCACTGCTGTTAGCTACTAGACCAAATGTTAAGGTTACATAAGAATCAACTGAAGAACTTGTTACAAATAAAGGTTTCCATGCTTCACTCCATGCTTCTGATTTAGAGGGTTCAGCACAAGGTCTCAGAATCTCTATTTTTAAAAGCACCGTTTTTTCCCTGATGCAGGCTACCATGAGATCATACTTAGAGAAAGAAGTATTTTCTCCCCACATACCAGCAAACGCACATGTGCTGTACACATGTACATGTATGTATATATAAATACATATATATCCATATTAAATGTTCTACACAAGTCTTATAAAAATGAAATTGTTCTATGAAATTTTTTTTTCAGGGAACATTATAATTAAATAATCTTTCTGAATCATCACCTACAAACCTGCATTTTTTTCACAGCTACATCATTTTCCACTATAGGTATGTATGCACCATAATTTATCCAGCCCTCTATTAATGGTTATTTAGACTGCTGCTTTTTTTTTGTATTACAAGCAATGCTGCAACGAATATCTTTGCACATTTATACTAAAATTTCCAAAAAATATAGAGAGTGGAATAAACACAGAAGAGTAGGGTTGCTAGCTCAGAAGACATATGTACTTTAAAGTTTGATAGATCCTGCTGAGTTGCTCATTAATTTAGTTGTACCAATTTAAGTCCTGCCAATGGACTTAAATTTCCCAACACCTATACCAATACTAGTTTCAATCTTTTAAATCCTTATTCGACAGGTAAAAAAATAAACCAAATCTTAATTTATATTTTACCATGTTTTTAATATCTGACTGACTAGGATTCAGTTTACCATTGAATGGAACACAATTACCTAAAGTTCTACAAAAAGTATCATAATTTATTTTTAGAAAACTTTTATTTTCACCTTAAAACTTAACTGTCACTTATGGAATGAATGAATATCAAATATATAATACAGTATCACTTAGTATCTTCTTTTACCAGGTGATGGAGAAAAAAAAATGAGTCACAAGACCTAGCTTTCCACCCAGCAGCCCTGTGACTTTGGGCAAGTCTTCTGCCCTTTTGAGAGCTTCCGTTTCCTCTTTTTAAAATGGGGATTCTAATCATTTTATAGGACTGTTTTGAAGGTTAAATGAGATCACAATTTTAGTTAAAAATATTAGCTATTACTGCTACCTCAGTAACAACACAAGGGAAATTACCAAGTGACTAGAATTATCTGTCAAAGCCTTTCTTAATAATTATGCTGGTATTACAAATTCTATGAAGTGAGTCAACTATTTATGGGGATTATTAAAAGTCACTAGAGGAGTTTCTCCTCCATAGGGCTAACATGTGATTTACAAAAATCACTTCTCTTGTTCTCTGTGAATGCTCCTCTAATAGTAGTTTAGGAAATATTTCCAAAATTACTCAGTTCTTTAGATGAAGTGGAATTATCCAAATATATAATCAACTATACAACAGGATTTGTTTTTCAAGTTTCTAAGAGAGTTTTGTTTCTAAGCACACACAGTAATCCTCTTCAAGGTAATGTCATGGAGATTTCCTAGAGTCAGTAAATGGAATTTTAAAATTTTACTGCAATATAATACATTGGGGAGCTTATCCTTGATTCTTTCCCAACACTAACATCAACCTAACTCACACATTCATTAAGTGTTATCAATATCTACAATGCACAAAGTCCTATCCAAGAGGCATATAATCTCTGCATTCAAGAGATAAAGACTCATACAACAGATAAAAGGGCAAAGCATTGTTATCTAAAGTTGCCTGTACTCTTGGTATGACAAATGTCAGTGGTGCATGACTCATGGAGCTCATCTTCTTTTTGATGAATACTAATGAATTTGTCACACATCTTATCCATAGGCCATGTAAAACATAAAGCCAAGAATGAAATGTCATTGTCCTATGGCTTACTCCCAAAAGCTCTCAATGACTCAACTCACCTAAGTTTTCCTTCTTTAATTTCTTCCTCCACATCATGACTTTTGCAAAATTTTATGATGGTTTTTTAATGAGTAAAGTGATCTGGAAAAAATATTTTTTCTGTTTTTATTTCAATAAAACAAGAGGCAGCACTGTTGTAAAAAGTATTATATATGGAGAACAATTACACAAATATACAAAACGTCAAAAAACTAAACTCCAGTTTATTTCCATAACCTTAAAAAGGTAGGGAGCACATAAAAATATCCAAAGTCATAATTTATTCTTTAGGAATGTAAACTCTAGGAATACAATTAGAAACAAATATACTTACTATGAAAAGATTAGTATCACTACGTAATTAGAAGTAAAGATTAGAGGTACACAACAGTATGTGAAACAAGATCTTGGGTTTACTAGTAGAAACTTTATATCAAGACATTAATACTCTAGAACTCTACTATTAAAAAATACAAAAGCATCTTCTAAAATGTTCACTGCTAGTCTCTTAAGATATGCACAAGTTACAAAATACAGAAGACAACATACTTATATTCTCTGATGAAGAATTTATCAATATTAAATATAAATGTGAATAACTCAAAGCATTATATATAATTTTACTAGGCAATTAATCTAAAAGTATAAATTCATGCTAATCAAAGGACTAGAGAGTTAATTTTTTCATCCAAAGATTGGGAAGACACTATTAATACACTAATTTTTATCTACAATGCTTAAGTACTCATCAAATTATTCTTTTTAAATGGCTTTTCAAAAAAATTTTTTTCAGTTACATTATTTAACATACATATTTTCTTGATGTGCTTCCCTTTAATAAAGTGTAGACTTACAGTGCCTATAGACTCAAATGTTAAATAGCCTTATTTTAAATATTTGCTGAAAATTAAGTCTGAGTGTATTTTTCTTTATAATTTAAATGTAAAGGTTTCAACACTTTAATTTTATTCTTCCAAACAGGCAAAATCCCCTGAAAATGGGATCATTTTTATCTATTTTGGTTTAAAATTTTTATTTCCCTTTATTTCAACTCTTTTGTCTTTAAATGAATAATTTTTGCTAAGCAGTTACTTCATAATTGAAGAGAACAATGAAATATTGCTTTTTCAAAACCACTGAAATCATTTAAGGACCGAGAATTTCTACTCTTCAAATCTACAGAGTTGCCTTTAAAAGCTCCATGGTGGTATAACAAGGGATTCCAGGGTGCTCACCTGCCCTAGGACACTCCCTTTAAGTCTGTGTTTCTCTCTCCACTTGGATTCCAAAAGGCAAAATCTGGCATCCAGCTTCACTAGAATATCCTAGGTAGTTGGGTATTTGAAGAGTGAGAGGTTGGGTAATTCCAAGAATCTTTCAGAGGTTTAAAATGTGGAATGGGACTACAGGGTCTACTCAGATCCTCTGAGCTATGGGGTACAAGGCCCCAGTTTTGTGCGGAATCCTTCTTGCGATAAAAGATATTACTCTGAATATATAGAGGTCTGTGACCAAATGGTCACATCAGCATCTTCAGAAGAAAATGACCTACAAAAGCCACCCCAACTTTCAAATTTGGAAAAATAAGTGGGACAAGAATAGTAGAGACAATCACAATTGTTACAATAAGTTAGCATTACCCAGTATTTATAATTGCTATAAAAATTTTCAAATGTATAATCCTTATTTGAAATAGCATCAAAGATACTACAAAAGAATTTTCTTGTTAACACAACTCCACATAATTCCACGTTCCAGAAAATCAACTGGTGCAAATTACTTGGAGCAAAAATTCAGAACCATTCCTTTGGGTAATCCTTCAGGGTTTTTAAAAGAATAAACACATGCAGATTTGCTGTGCACTGTATAAAAGGGTGGTACCCCTTTCATACTTAAAACTGTAGAGCTCTGATTCCATTTTTAGTTATAAAAAAAATACAAAATATTAACCATTTTTACTGTAAAAACAAATGAGATTCATTAAAGATTTAGAATTAGGGGACATAAGTGAGTTGACACTGTAAAAAATTAATTAGCTGTTAAAAACAGTGAGGATTATAGTATCCAACATATTTGATCTAGGGTTGTGAGAGCACTGAGAATTCTAAATATTAGCTAAGTGATTTGTTTGCACTTTGATACTGTCTTAAACTTTAATGTGCATAATAATCATTTGAGATCTTATTAAAAGACAGGTTATGATTCAGTAGATCTAAGGTGGCTCTGAAATTCTGCCAGGTGATGCCAATGCTCCTTACTGCTCCTCAGACCACAATGATCTAGAATAATACCAAAATGAGGTTCCATCACAACAGCTGAACATTAAAACCTGATCTCTTTTGTATGCTGGCTAATGTGTCCTCAAACTAATGTTTCCCAAAAACCATCTACAACATTTCCTAAGCACCTTAACTTGCTTCCAATGCCAATCTTTTAAATTAGTTCTTAAGACTCTTAAAGACTATTAAGATTGTTAGCAGCTATGCCTAGGAAAAATTCTTTGTTAAAGAATTACAAAAAGACAATAGGAAATTCACAGTGATTGTACACAGGATTTAAATTGAACACAGGATTCTTAGTACATTAATACTTTGTCAACTTTCACTGTCCAGTTGACTTGCCTTTTTTTTTTTAAGCTATAATGTATGCCAATAGATCTTATTTCATTTCTACCAGTGGAACTAAAAATATCAAGTTCACTTATGTTAAAAACCATATTTTATTCAGGATTACTCAATGAAAACTAGTTAATGATTTTTGAAAAATTAGATTTAAAACAACAGCCAAAGTAGTTACAGTCAAAACTGCATTCATAATGTAAATTCTTTAGCAGTCTTCAAGACATACAACTTTTTCACATATTTGAGCTCTGCATAAACAGGTACAAGATGAAAACTAGCATTTTCTCTGTGTGGCCACAGCTAAGGACTCTGAATAAGGAAAACACTGTGTACTAACCACTGAAAAGGGAACAGCTCCCTAGGCCTTCCTCCCCAGTCAACTTACTCTGTCATTCTCAACCCTGCTTTTTTCTCTCTTACCCTAGATTATTACTAAGCACTTGCTTTAAAAGGAACCTCACCATAGCTGAAATTACCACCACTAGCAGATACCAAATTTTCACATCCATTTGTAAGTCACATGATCCTCTATAGCTACATGCACGTTTGTTCAGCTTCTGTTAAATTAGCTTTCTATTTTTATTTTTTTTGGCTGGGGGCAACTCCACTGATTATTCTTCATATCTTAACAAGAACATTTAAAATAGGCCTGTTCACAAAACAAGAAACACATTCAATACTTTTTATATTTAAAAATTTAAATTTAAGAACACAAACATAAATAACCTAAATTAGTTAATATATAAATGTCTTTTGTCCATATTTCACTATTTTTATTTTCTTTCAATGATATTTAATAGATGAAAAATTTACCTAATTTCCTTCATTTGTAGACAAACCATTCAACACGGTGAACACTGGTATCTTTAGAGCTGAGGTACAAAATTTACAGTGAAGTCTTCAATGATGTGTGCTCTGAATTATGGGAATCCAAACTAAGCAGTATTTCCGAAGTCCAACAGCAGGGTAAGCCAGCTTTATGGCCTATTACATCTTAGGAACTGAAAAGGATTTTCACCTGCTAAATCCAGATCAAACACTTCAAAACAACACATCTACTTGCAACCTGACTTTTGATATAAAATGTTCCAAATAAACGACGGCAACCCCTCTTCCCATTCCGTGGAATCATATAATATTTTAGGGTACTGAGTTATGAGGCATTTTCCAGTGCTTTATGTAAACTGTTCTACTAATCTTCAAGACGATCTGGCTACAAACATTTTTTTTTTTTTTTTTTTTTTTTTTTTTTTTTTTGAATTTAGTAAAATGAAGTTTATTTAAACAATATTTTTAGGAAGCTGCAGAACTGCTAATGAATGCTTCTTGGTAAGCTTGCAGTGTTAATTCTATATATGCTCCCTTCTGTGCTTCTGTTTTTGCAAAGACCTTAATTAACTGTAATCCCTCAGCAGCCTGCTCTTTGGCCTCTTGAGCTGACTGGCCATCAGGATGGAGGATGTGATACAGCTGGACCAAGCTGGCAGCATCATCAACTAAATCTCTCTGAATCTGGTCAATCAATAAACCATCGATCTTTTTCTTATTTACAAAATACCAAGCCATTCCACCGAAGTGTCTTGTTGAACGTAAAAGGTCATACTTTCCGTATTTATCTATATCTTCATAGGTCTGATGATGAATTTTGATATAGTCAGCAGAATCTGGCTCAAACTGGGCAACGCAGAGATTGAGGACATCAACATGCCGGTCCTGACTGTACATGGTCTGAAGATTTTCTTCCCTGAAAATTACTGGTGTTAAAACTCTACGGCCTTCTTTTGGGAAATAAATTTGAATCATACGGTCCCGTTCTTCCCAAGAGGCTTTGCGTAGTGTGCCACTTGGTTCTCTGACAACAATAAAACGCTCTCGATGTGGTATGCTGTATGATATATCAGTAAACACATATTTGACTGTTTCGGTTCCTTCCAATATCTTATCTTCAGCTAACACATCATTTATTGGTGTTCGCTCTTCCAGAACTGGTGGCATTTTTAATCGGACTTTAGCTGCCTCAATCGCCTGTCTTGTAGCCTCTTCCAACTGTGCCTGGGTCATTAGCTTGTAAGTTGGTGGCTTCGTTTCTCGTATTGCTGGCTTAAAAATCTTCAGTAAATCCAAGCCTGTCATCTTGATGAGTATGCTTTGGACTTCCTCATCCATAAAAGTAGGTTTCTTGATCTTTGGGCTACCAGATTCGGCCTCGGAACAGAGCCCACGGCATGGCGTTCCCGCCCCGCAGACCCCGGGCAGAGGCTGGAACAGGTCACCGGGCCGGGGCCGAGCGCGGGCCCGGAAATAGACTCGCTCGGCACCGCGAGAACCTGCATGGAGATTCCACAGCAACAAAGACCCTCTGAGGGTCGCCATGATTATCCGGGCCACCTGGCTACAAACATTTTTATCAGGCACTTTTCATACGTGTCATTTTTGTTTTCTCACATGCCTGTTTTTCAGAGTGGCTTGCTAAACAGCCGGCTGTAGAATTCCTGGAGTTGTACCTAGACTCATCCTTGAAAAGACGGTTTCCATACACAGATTCCCTTTACATTGAAGGCCAAACATATATAGCTACCAAAATAGGAGTTATTAAAGAAAAAGATTCACAACCTTACAGGAGATGTAACCAATCTGATCACACAACCTGTCAAAATGTACTATCACAATGTCAATCTTAGGGCAACAGAAACAAGATAAAAAAAAAAAGACTCAAGCCAAGGGGAAAAAATATAACCCAAGAAATAGCAAAACCATATTTCAACTTACTACAACCTAGACATTATTCCCTTCATAAAGTCAAGGTAGCCATCAGAATTTAAGACATCAGGGCTCCCATTAGGAGCAGGGATGAACGATGACCCTGGGAACTTGCATGAAGAAGCCAAGTTGTATTTCCAGATTAACTGCTTACATGAGGAAACCCTTACAAACTAATCTGTGGACAAAGTAATGCTAATACTAGGAGGTCTCTGCTGACCTGCTTGATGCTTCACTGGAAGTTCAGTCCTTTCAGAAGTGTATATCAGCTTTTCTTCTTGGAGACTACAAGCAGAAAACCTATTGGCATCTGTCCCAGCCCCACAGCCGACAGCAGATGACGGGTTATGCAGGGCCGAGACCCCACTGACTTGTTCAAAGGATTTACTGAAAACACTGGTGGCAGTCTTAGCCAAACCATGACTACAAGGTTTAGGCAGAGACTGGCTGGTTGTCAGTGTAAGTCTCTTCAAGGAGAGAAGCTCGAGATTCTCACTTTGGGCTCTCTGCGTTTGTTTCCGAACAAAGTGATCTTTGCAAGACTCCCCTGTAGTTTCTTTCTCTTTTCCTCCAGTTTTGTTTCCTCCTGACCGTCTCTGAGTCTTTCCTGTACTTGTCTTGTTACTACAATTTTGACTAATGTTTGATAAACCCGACTGGCTGGTACTAGAGGCAGCCCTGGAATAAAATCCCTCGTCAACTTCGGATATATCCATCAGTTCTTCTTGACCTGTTAATTCTGTATCTCCTAAACAAAGAAATAACAAGGATTAATTAACATTAAACATTTTAAGTAATTCTTTTTTTCATGATTAGTACCAAATCAAATATACTTTAATAAATTTTAGAACAATTTTAGCATAATATGTAAAGCAACAGATTACTGACCAAAATCAAAGGATAAATCAAAACATTGTATAAAATGTCAACAATAGTTTATCATTAAAATTAGAATAATTTAGAGTAAATTAAATAAAAAAGCATGCCCCACACCCCACTGTGTTTTTAGAAAAGTTTTCTTACTTTTCATGCAAGAGATCAGAGACAAGTAGAAAAATACCACACAGTAAAACTAGGGGGTAAACTCTCCCCTAGTAGCAAAGCAGTGTAAAGTCAAAGATCATACCAAGGAACTTAAAAAAATATATTATTAAAGTATTTTAAAGATTTTTTTTTAAGGTTGCACTCCACATTCTAGATTTTCTTACTAAAAGAAAAATATATAGACCATAAATATCATAACCACAAACTTGTTAAAATTCTTTATATATTATCTTCCATATCAAAGATGGCAAAAATACAAGGATAAAAAAGTAATTTTAGATCTCAAAACATAAGCAGTAAATTATTCTGGAAACCATTTTCTGCCTCATTTTCCTAACAATTTACTCAGAGACAGTAGATATGACCATTCCAAAGAGCATTAAGTCATTGAGAAACTGTAGCACACAATTCATGCATTTTGATTAGATGACATGCAAAATTTTTGTGGCTGTGCAACAGTTGCTTAAAACATGCAGCAGTGACCCTTTGCCATGAGATACCTTGGAGTGCAGCTATAAAGTGCTCTGCTAAAACTGCACTCTGCCAGGTGAGTTTATTCCATCCTCCATCATTTTTCTTACAGATTTTTGCCTCCTGATCTCTGGCAAGCCTTTGCTCTCAGTTCTAGGATCTGTGGCTGTTTCCTGTACACCCTGTATATGCTGGGCATCAATCTCTCCTAGTGTTCTGCCTTTTTCCCCATTCCCGGTTCTCTCTCCGGCCACATTTGTGACACTAATCTCAGGAATGACAAGGATGCCCAATTCAGTAGTATCATTACTGTTGTCAGGTTGCTCTAGAATTGAAGATGATAAGACAAAATGATGGCTGAAAACAAAACAAAACAAAAATGCAAAACAAGAAAAGCAAACGATCCACAACAAAAACTGGACGACTGAATGTTAGGTATTAAGCCAAATATATGCCCTGATGGAATTCCCATAATTTACAATACTCTGACAGTACTGGAGAAACGGGGTCATGTTCTTTAATTTCAAATGACAATGAAAAAACTCAGAGCATCATTTTATGTTCTGTATTTTTTCATACACATATTTGACATGGACTGTGAAACAAATTCTTTTATAACTTAAAATAGAATTTTTACTATTTTTAAGGTAATACTGTGACCACTTGAACTTATGTCAAGCCTTAGGCAAGTTTTCAAGGATTTACAGCCAAAACTAGTTCCTTCCTGTCAACATGAGGAACCCAAGCCATTTAGGAATTCTTCTTGCATAATTATTTTTAATTAGATTACACTAAGTCTGCCTTAATGAACCATGACGTTGGAAAAATGGTTATTCACTTATATCACGGTTAGTACTATAGGTATGGTTTTTGTTTCACACACCAATCATCTTGTATATTAGTAAATATTAATGCAGCTGTGATATAATTAAACAGTCTATTCCCTCAGACATACTAATTCCATAAATTTAGGCTCACTTGTAACAATTCATTACTAAACTGGAAATAAATAAAAATGGATTTGGAAAATCAAAGTGGCTTGTTGGTCCCTTATTCTGAAAATGGTAATTTGTAATTAAAACAATGAAACTCCTAAATAGTTAAAACTTGTAGACATTGTTTTGTGTCTCAAATCACAAAGCCATGGTTCATTTAAAGTTGTCAGGGAAATATTTGTAACAGATGGAAAAAAATAACATGAATATATCTACCATGGGCTGGTAACGAAAGTTAAAGTTCAAAACAACATAAGACTATGTAAAACAGTATGCAGTCTTTAAAAATGTAGAACACAAATCTGAGTGAGTGATGTTACCCAATACTTTCAAATATTTTTCATGATAGAACATCAAGCTCTACTGAATGGAGCTACAGCATGTGAAACAATAATAGGTAGAAGAATGGAGGCCAGGGCCACATATTCCCATGGGTCCCCACTTTGCTGAGCATCTTGAAGAACTACTGATGCCTGGCTCTCACCCTCAACATTCTGACTTAAATAGTAAGAGCTATGACCTGGGCATTAGGATTTTATAAATTTCCCACATGACCAATGTGTGGCAAATTCTGAAAGATGGATGCCCTTCGTACTCCATTACCGAGCAGCAACATGCACCTCCAAAGGTCTTCAAAGCTTCATGTTGCCCTGGGCTGGTAGGTCAATATGTTGGCATATTAATTTTCCAATTACCTAGTGCTTCATGAACTTTTGACTGCATATACCCTAAATGAAATCCTTTCCTAGACTGGCCAAAGGATATTGGTGAGGTATTAGTGTTTAATACACTGCTGCTTCAGCTTCCCTAACAGAACTCCTAATCAAGCCCATTCCCCATTGCTAATAGCTGTCTTCAAAGCGAGGGCAAGTAAAATCTAACCGAAGTAAATGCCAGAGGCCACTGCAACTGAGAGTAAAATCAGCATGGCACTTGGTCACTTGGGTGAAACCAAGACTTGTCCGTTTTCGTTGTAGAAGCAGTTTCACAAAAGATCTATTGACAGGATCATTAGTCCAAAATAATTATAAATTGCTTTGTTATCCAAATTTTAACAAAGCCAGTGATTACTAAAATTTAACAAAACTTTAAAAGATAAGCATAAGTGGCCTAACAGAATAGAAAACAATGCTACCACACTGATTGGCACTTAATAGTTTTCTTGAAAGCGTTCACATGTATTATTCAATTATATTCTCAAAACAATGTGTTGGTGTACCCCTGGAAGCAGGCAATTTGATTCCCATTTACAGACAAGGAAACTGAAGATCAGAAACAGTTACAACAACTACTGTTTGGGGGACCTAAATAGTAGAATCTTTTGTTGACATCAAAATGTCCATTCTAACATACCATAAATACTAACTCTTCAATTCATTAAAGTCAATTTGAGTTAAATCTTCTCTGACAGACATTTTTTAATTAAAAAAAAATCTTATGTGCCTAGATTCCTGGTCATTTCATAGAAAGCAAACAATTTACTTTGAATACACAGCAAGATCAAATAAATCTCTAAGAAAACCTAAATAAGTTAAAATCTTCAAGGTTAATTTATATTTTAAATTGGGTTAATTTTTTAAAATATATCAATGAAAATGCTGCTGCAACGGTGAAAATTTAGAATTTTGCAAGAAAAACTAGAAATGACAAGAATATTATATAAAATAGCACTAGGCAGTTGGATTACTAATCACATTTACTGGGGAAATGGTAAAGATCTACAGCCCAAGAAACAGTAATACTAATTTTTAAAAATCATCTAATTAAATGGCAAGTGGTAAATGAGATATGTTCTTCCACAGGCAAAAATCTTTAATAAATTTATGTGTGCTTAGTCACACAGCCATGTCTAACTCTGCAGCCTCATGGACTGTAGCCTGCCAGGCTTCTCTGTCCATGGAATTTTCCAGACAGGAATACTGGAAAATTTCCTACTCCAGGAGATCTCCCTGACCCAGGGATCGAAACCCATGTCTCTTGCATCTCCTGCACTGTTTGGCGGATTCTTTACCACTAGTGTCACCTGGGAAACCCCAATTTATGTATATTATCACTCAAAAATGGTAAAAACCACAAAATTTCTAAACTGTTTATTAAATTCACAGAAAGAAAACCTGGAAATAAAAGAAGTATATTTCTCAGGAAAATTACAGGATAAAGATAGATAATTAGAAAAAAACCAAACATCTGTTACATGATCTTTCTCTTATTTCTCCAACTTCTTCCCTATATAATTGTGACCCACCCCTCCTACACACAACTACTTACTGGTTTTTTTTTATTCCCTAGGCCTGGAACGCTCTTCCCCACATAGCTACATAGTTCACCTTCTTACTTCCTTCAGGTCTTTTTTCAAAACTTTCCTTCTCAATGAAATCTCCCCTGATCATCCCATCAAGCTTCAATATTACCCATGTTTCATATACTGTCTTTCCTACTTTGTTTCTTTTCCTTCTCAGCGCTTCATCACTTTCCAACCTACAATTATTTATTTACCGTATCTACCAGATGTAAGCTCCAAGAGGTCAGGGATTCTTGTTTGGTCACTGCTGTATACCTCATTCCTAGGAAAGTACCTTGCATTAAGTAAGTGCCCAATAATATTTGTTTGATAAGTTGAACGAGTCTCCAGTTATGCGATGAAATTATTATTAGAATAAAGGTGTGGTGGTGGTGGTTTAGTCACTAAGTCGTGTCTGACTCTTGCGACCTCATGGACTGTAGCCCGCCAAGCTCCTCTGTCCATGGGATCTCCAGGCAAGAAACCAGCTGGAGTGGGTTGCCATTTCCTTCTCCAGGGGATCTTCCTAACCCAGGGATCGAATCCACACCTACATCTCCTACACTGCAGGCAGATTCTTTACCACTGAGCCACTAGGGAAGCCCTAAATAAAGTTGAAAGAACACAGAAAAGACATGAGAAACGTAAGCTGAGAATGTGTTACTTGACTTGATAAAACAAAAAAATAACACACAGCTTAAAAGAATTTTTAGATGGCAAAGAAAAACACAGGCTCTTTGTTTTGGAAAAGTGCTGTATCTGCCTCTAAATGTAGGTTTAGTAAAATGATTGTTCACATCAGAAAGAGTTATTTTTAAGTCTATAGTTTTAAGTCTACCCAGAGGATAACATAGTTAAGAATTACTCTTTTTTGAAAAAGACGATAAAAGAGATGTTTTAAGGGAATACAAATGCATAAGAAAACAGAATCTGCTTAAAAGCCCAGATTCAAAATTTTATGTAAAATGTGTCATGATTGTTCTATACCTATAAAAAACAATACTTACATTTGACTTCAAATAATTCGAAAAGTTCAAAAAACATCCAAAGAAAAACTTCTCAGAGAATATTTTATTTGTATAACCTCTATAAATAGGTCACCTTCTCTCCATATACAGAAATGAGGAGAGTTAAGGGCATTGTTTCTCCCTACAAAATGTCTTCTGGCTTTGAGAGGAAAAAAAAGGTAAAACAAATTGCAAATATCATTAAAGCTGATTATGAAAAGTTGTGATATCTCTCACATATAGTTTTAGAATCTCAAATATCTATTCCATTCTGTTGCTCATGAAACTCTTCATTTGACTTTAGCTTTTATTTTTTTTCACAGTTGCCCTTTTTACTGAAAGTGATAATTTAAACAAATGAACTATTTATTATTCACAGAATTTACACAAATCTATACTCAGATTGATTTGCAAGTCTAAAGGAATCTGGAAAAAAAAAAAAAGAATCTGGTTATGCCCTAAGGCACTTGCAAATTTATTTGCAAAATCAATCAAAATCTGTACCTCAAATATCTGTATCATACAATTATTAACATCAATAAAGACAAGTATTTTAGAGTAGACCCCAGAAGAACGTTATACACATTCTGTTATAAGATATATTTTAAAAGTCATAAAATACCTGAGCAATTTCATACTATCATGTCAGTTTAAAGTTTAAAATGTATTCTATTCAATGGAAGACAAATGTTTTCTATATTCATTAAGCTATTCATTGCAGTGTTATCTATAATAGCAAAAAGTTAGAAACAAATTATTTAGCATATTAAGGAAACGGTTAAGTAAATGATGGAATATCAGCTCAATGTAATATTATGTAGCCATTAAAAAATGGACTCACTAGGAGAACTTGGGAAAATATTTGACAAGCCTAACTGAACAAAAGCAAAACATAAAAAATAATTTAAATAGAGTATAACTATGAAAAATACATATACATATGGGAAAAAAACTGCAAAATGTTAATTTTTTGAGTACCAGGATTATAAGTGAATGTTCCTCTACCCAGTTTACTATTATGTTATTGCACTGTTCTTCAAGGAAAAAAGAAACTGCTCAGTCTACAGTATAAATTTATCATTTATTCACTCATTCATGCACTCAACTATTTACTGAGCCCCTATTTTGTACCAGACACTGTTTTAGACTTTGGGGATACAATGGCCAACCAGACAGAGACACTGACCTTACAAATGGGAATTAAGCAAACAAGAGAATTTTAGATAGTGGAAAATACAGTGAAGACAAGAATAATGGAAAAGAGTAAGCAGGGTAGTAAAGAAGAACGTCTACTTCAGATGGATAGTCTGGGAAGACCTTTTTGAGGAAGGGATATTTGAGCTGAGATCTGAATGATAAAAAGCACTGGCTACACAATAATCTTGGTGCTAGCAGTAAAAAACCTGTCTGCCAACACAGGAGACGTAAGAGATGCAGGTTCGATCCCTGGATCGGGAGGATTCCCTGAAGGAGGGCATGGCAACCCATTCCAGCATTCAATTTGCCTGGAGAATCGCAAGGACAGAGGAGCCTGGCGGGCTATAGTCCATAGGGTGGCAGAGTCAGATACAACCGAAGAGACTTAGCACGCACACAACAATCTGGAGGAAGAGAGTTTAAGCTGACTCTTTTTAAAATCTTCAAAGCTCAGCTCAAACGTCCCCAATTGCTACTACAAAGCCCCCAAGGTAGAAATGTCTTAGAAGGTTGAAAGGTTAGAAGGAAAGGTGAGAGTGGTCTTCAAGTGCGGTCACAGTGGTAGATAAGGCGTCACTAGGGCCACCTATGCCGTAATGTTAGAGCTTAAACTTTGTTCTGACTGCAATAGATAGCCATTGACAAGTATAGAGATAAATTACTTGGGTACTCTATTAGTAATCTTTATCAAAGAAGTCACATTTTACACAAAATATTATGCCCAAAGTGTGTCCTGGTTTAGAAAAAACAGCAATGTAAAAACCCAGAGCCTGGGCCAGCAATTTGCAAGGCAGATTAGAAGAAAGGAGCACTGACAGAGAACCACAGAGTGAGGTCCTGGCAGGTAAGACGGCGCTGCACTCGGAGCAAGGGCATGAACGAAGACTGAGGTTTAGTCATCCTAGTCCTGAAGCCAGAACTTCCAGGTAAGAGAAGAGCAGCCTGGGTTACACAGAAAAACACAGTCTCAACCACAACAACTTATTTATGGACACACTGGTTAGGAAATACTACCCAATTCCTTAAGTAAAGAACAGTCAAGTCTTTAACTTGTTTTTATAATTCTCCTTATTGAGGTTTTTAAATCACTCTCAGTGAGGTGATTCAATCACTCTCAGTAACTTCTTCTGTAATCTTTACTAAGTCTCAAGTATTAAAAAAAAAAATCTCTTGTGAGAAATGCAATACTGCTGCTGGATCAGGTGAATCCTTCATGATTAAAGTTCCTCATAACCAGACAGGCCAAAAACAGATAAGGAATATCTACTAAAAACTACCCATAAAAGCTAATTTCTTCCTCCATGTACATTGTGTAACAAATGCTACTTAAAAGGTGGGGGGAAGAGGTAGAGCTCAATAATAAATAACAAAATAAAAAATAAGTTCTTCAACTACGAGAAGAATTATATAAGGCCTCCTTAGTAAAAAAATATAGAACATAATCATTTATTTACAAACAACCGTTTCTGTCTCATAAAACCAATAATTTTAAATACTCTGCTTCTCTGTATAGAAAATTATTTTACTTTATTTTATCTAGAAATAAATTAAGAATTTTTGTTTTCATCTAAAGTTGGCCAGGATTCTAAGACTACTATCTTTCTCTTTAAGTCTAATTTCACATATGTCAATTGTATTTCAGTTCTCTGGTTAATATGTCCTTTTTCCTTGTGTCATCTAATATTTCCTAATATGTTATTTTGTCTTCCATGAATAAAAGGCCAATATAAAAAATGTCAGTTAAAATTCATGCAATGCTGTTTGGTCAGAAGGAAATGCTTATTTTTGGTCCAAATGTTTTATCATCTATATCAGGAAAGGAAAGTTTGCTCCTCAAATAGCATTTTAGAATCTAAAAATAATGGAGTTTCTCAAAATGATTTCTTTTCTAAATTTCTTTAGTAAGTATAAGAAACTTTAAAAATAAAAACATAAGTATTATAAATATCTAACTGCAAATGCAGAATTCCAATAGCCAATTCTTTAAAGTTTGCTACTTTTTAATTTAAAATTACCATTTCTGCATTTTTCAAAATGCTTTTATAATTATTGGCAAATTTGTTTTTCCCCAAATGATTTACTCATAAAATCATAAAATCTGATTCACAAAATAAATGTTTCATTCCAAGATTTATGGCATTTACCTTCTGCACTATCTAGAAAGATCAGCTTAAACGTTTTAAATAATTTTTAAAGATATTTAACTAAAGTGAAAGTGAAAGTAAAGTTGCTCAGTCATGTCCGACTCTTTGCGACCCCATGGACTATAGCCTACCAGGTTCCTCCGTCCATGGGATTTTCCAAAGCATACCTTTTATAATTATTCAGATTTGTTCATTAGAAAGTTATTACTACCCTATTTTATCAATATATTATATAATAGAAATTTATTAACATTTTAAAAATCAATAACCAGGTTTTAAAAATAACTGGTTTTAAATAAACTATTTTGCAACATGAACTGCATCTTTTCTATTGTTCCATTTCTTTTCTCATCTAATAAGTTAGTACTAAACCGCTGAGCAAATTGAAATCAATCACATGTTTTGGTCATTTAAAAAAACATAATCACAGGTTATCTTTGAATTCTGTCATAATAATTTAAACTCATTTAAATACCTTAACATCCTTTAAACAGAAACTTAATGCTGGAAATGCAATAAAGCAGCTGTAACAACATGAAACTTCACTTTCTTTAGATCCAATCTATGTGAACTGTATTGTGCTTCATTTTTCACATAAACACTCCATACAATTGACTAAATACTCTAAAATTCTCAGGGTACTGATTTGATATTACTAAGAAGACTTAAAAATATATATAATTCTTTCAAGTTTTTTTGATATGGACCATTTTTAAAGTCTTTATTGAATTTGTTTCAATAGCTTCTGTTTTATGTTTTGGAGGATTTCTTTTGGCCACAAGGCATTTGCGATCTTAGCTCCCTGAATAGGGCTTGAACCTGCACCCCCTGCATTGGAAGGTGAAGTCTTATCTACTGGACCACCAGGGAAGTCCCTCAATTCTTTTTAACTATCTAAAGCTTTGTACTCTTGGATCTCCTAAGTCAAAATAATGAAATTCAATATTATAAAAATAAATCATTTAACATGTGCCAGGACCAAAAGTAGGGCAAAACTGAAAGAATCTAGACTATAAATATCACTTTTATTGTTATACTTACTTGTTGCAAACAGCTGTAATCATACATAAATGAGAATATAAGTTCAATATATTCTATTTACATGTGAATTTGGAATGCAGACAGCAGGTATTAAAACAACATTCTAAAAAATCCTTACTGTAATGGTGATATATTTCTGTAATGGTGATATAAATGTCAGATAGTAGAGTTAGAGTACTAAACTTCAGGGTTATAGAAATTTTAAAGATACCACTAAACTGATTATTACTATTGTATCACATATGTATCACACATTGTATCATGTATGTCTCACATATTTTTTGTCTGATATACTCAAACTCAACATAGTTTGTCTCAAATTGAGGAAAGTCAATGAAAGAGTAAATCACAGGATCATTTAAATAGCAAGCTTGCTAATAAAAGCTTATCAAGAATACTATTGTTCAGTTAATAAAATGAAGCAAACAGTTTTTAATTAATAAACAATCAGGCTTTATGTAGTGTTTTAAAACATACCAAAATGCTTTTCACTGACTTGTCTCACTTATCTCACAAATGCACTAGTGGAAAAATGGTAGGAAGTAATAAAAAATTAGGATTTCACTAGATAAGACTTTAGCAGATAACAAGCTGGTAAAAATTATAAGTACACATTATTTGCAACTATAACTTAGTTAGGGGACTTCTATGGAATGGGTATTTCAATACCATTTTAAAAGAAAGGAGGAAAGTTGACTGCATTGTTCTAAGTATAGATAATTTGAAAAAGTGGAAGAGTGAGTCATAATGGTGGTGGTGGTGGTGGTGGGGAAACAGACAAAAAAAAAAGAAATTAAATTTGCTCTGGAAGAGAAGGAATGGAAAAGTGAAAGGAAATAAATAAGTATAGATTGTGGAGAATTATTCAGGAATTTAAGAAATAGGACTTATAGCTGAAATGGTAGATAATGAAAAAAGCTTTAGAAGCAACATTTAAGAATAACTATAGAAAAGAAGCATTATTATAAAGAAATACCTTCTGCTTTTCTTTTAGCTCTGTTTTTTAAAAGTAATAAATATTTAAGAAAATAAAATTGCATTTTTATTATTAATTTAAAAAATTGATTATTTCACAGTTTTACCTTTATTACTGGAATTTTCATTTTGACTCTTATTATGGTCATAATCTACTCACATTCTTCTCTTACCTTACTTAATGCTTTGAAAAATCTTTTTTCTATTATTATCATTCTCTAATTGCATTTTACTTTCAAATTATGACTTCTAAATAGCCCTCAATCTGTAAGTGGCTTGAAAATATAGGTTTAAAAAATATACACTAAATGAAATACAGTATGTTTGAAAGAATTAATAATATATATAAATAAAGCTGTTAATTATGAAACTATGACCCTTGAAAGTCAAAAGCAGCAACTCTACATTGTAATTTTAGTTTCTGAACATATATATTGACATGGAATTATAAATTCATTAAAACTTTCTCAAAAATTTATACACAGAATTTCAAAAGTCTGAAAACACAACATTAAGTTATGCCTCATCAGTACAATATCAAAGAAACTAAATGAAAAGTGGGGAAAATCAGGCAAAGACGCCAATGGTCAAACATGTCTCTCCAAAATAATACATCAGCAGAAACTAACTTTTCTTTAAAAATCATTCTCTTTAATCACTGTCTCATCAAAATTAGAATGACAGGGCCTTGCAACATCTCTCTTGCTTGGGGTGTTGACTGTTGGGAGGATAAAGAATGTTGATAAAGGGTAGTGGTCAGAGGGTATCCAGGAACCTGTACTTTCCACTCAATTTTGTTGTGAACCTAAAACTGCTCTTGAAAAAATAAAGTCTATTAATAATAATAATAATTTAAAAATTGAACTTGCCAAAATATAACTCTAGAAATTTGGGTTGTTATTTAACAATAATAAGGTCATGGCAAGGGATCTATGTTCTGAAATGTGTGGAAATGCTAAAGCTAAAGCAATTTTTTTGTGTTCCAAAAGAATGCTTTCCATTAATATATAAATTATAGATAAATTCTTAACTTTAACAAAAGAATGGCAGATCTGGGAAGCTTCAGAGAATACTGAAATACATTCAAAAAGAGTTCAGAAAAAAATTTTTGAATGCAAATGACTAAAAGTGTTCAAAATTAGTTTCATACTAAAATATGAATTGGTTTTGGCTGTAAAGATAGTTTTTTTTTGTTGTTACAAATAAGAAAAAGAAAACATGTGATTAAGTGTTCCAATTTAATGTATTTGTTTGCATGTGCAATTTTTGGTGACTCAGCTATGCAAAAAAACAAATACATTTATATGGCTTAATTATCTATATTTCTTAATGAAATAGGGAGATGTAAAGAAAAAAAAGTCAAAAAAAACAAAACAAAATTCTGACTGACTGCTTCAGTAACCTTATTTACTCCTGCCCCTTTCCTCCCCAGCTAGGATGGAAAATGGAGAAATAAGAAGAGAGGCAATAAAGAAAGACATAAATATGGAAGCAACCTAAACAGCCATCAACAAATGAATAAATAATAAAAATGTGATAGGTTATTTATTCATAAAAAAGAAGGGACTCCTGTCATTTGCAACTATATGGATAGACCTTAAGGGCATTATGCTAAGAAATAAGTCAGAGAGAGAAAGACAAACACCATGTGAGCTTCCTAATATGTGAAACCTAAAAAACAAACAAAAACTCTGAACTAGATACAGAGAACAGAGAACAAAGGTGGGAAATGGTAGCGGGTGAAATGGGTCAAAGTGATCAACAGATACAAACTTCAAGTTATAAAAACATAAATCATGGGATGTAATGTACAGCATGGTGATTATTCGTTAATAATAATACTGTATGGTGTATTTTAAAAGTTGCTTAGAGAGTAGATCTTAAAAATTCTCATTACGAGGGGGCAAAAAGGTAATTATGTGTGGAAATGCATATTAACTAGATTTACTTTACTGATCAGTTCACAATGTATTCATATATTGATGCCTGTCTGTACACCTGAAACTAATGTTACATGTCAATTATATCTCATTTTTAAAATAAGAAGAAAAAGGGAAGAGATCCAAGAAAAGAAAAAAAAGAACAACTGCTTTCTTCTTTCCCAGCACTGGCAGTAACAAGGGAAGAAGCAAGGAGAAAAAAAAAGAATATTCCTTAACATTCATGTTTCATGTCCCTTCTCCTATCCCAACCCTCATCATCACTGAGTTCAAGTTGCATATTCCATGTTTCTACCATGTGATACAGTTCAGGGTCTGAGAAGAAATCCTTCCTTCTGGGAGGGTTGGTGTTGGAAGGGAATGATAAGAGATATAGGTCGAACACAAAATGCATTTAGCATTCCACCAAACAAAGAAACTCTGAATGTGTTTTCACATAGTCATAAACTAACCTTACATTCTACAGTGCTATGCTTTAGAAACATTATGAGAGTAAGTCTTTTGTGGATCACCCTGGAATCCACAAGCCCTTTAACACTGTTTCTGCAAAAATTAATGTATAAATTAAATTCATTTATAATTTATATATAATTCATATGTGAATATAATAAACATAATATATATAAACACATTTAATTTAAAAATTCATTTACAAATTGAGAATTATCTAAATATTTACAAACTATAGTAAAGATACTTATCTTCCCCACAAGAAGCCAGTGTCAGCTAGAGCCAGAACAATGATAAGGTGTTCAGATAGGAATCAGGACCATGGTGATGGAAAACAGAAAAGCTTTCAGTTCAGCAAAACAATGAAAAATACTGCTCTTGGAAGGAAAGCCAAGATTGCTCTATAAAGGGAGAATGTAGTCTACCTGTGGAGATAAACAAGGACCTTGGCCTAGGAATATTTTAGAGTCCACTGGATAAAGAGAATTCACACTGCAGATGAATGGTCAAGACTAAGCTACATTCTGTTTCTGCTACATGCATCTGACTTGCTTTTCATAGTGCATTCTCTTCTAAATCCTCATCCTTGATTTTTTTATTATCATAAATAGGAGTTGCCCAAGTGCCAGAGTTTTGAAGGTTGAATAAATGTAGTGAGAAAGGCTGGAGCCTATGAGGCTGGAGCCTTAAGACACTGTGCCAACCCTTCAAGTGGTAGCCAAAATAAAATCTGGAAGATATGTAAAAATCTAGTGCATACAGTATACTCAAGTAGTCTTTTCTTGTTTTGGTAATTTACTGCTATACAATATTTCTGAAAAATGGTTTCTATTTTATTGCTGGGTACACATCTTATCTTGGTAAATGCATTTATGAACACATATCCAAACCTCCTCTTTCACATGTACATATATACAAATACAATTAAGCATTAAAATTTCAATATTTCACATTTTTAACTACAAGACCTATATTTTTCCCCCTAGTTCCCAATACGTCCACCTATATAGAAAGAAGCAACAGTGGAAAAGGAATTAAAATTCATCGCTGCATTTCCTGTAGTGGTAGTTTTTGAGCAATTATGGCCATAATGGACCCACACAATCTGATTCATCACCTCTGTGCCTATTTTCACCTATTAGTGCCCAAATAAAAAACTGACCTCTAGGGTAACATGGTGATATCTAATTAAATGACTTTCTGTCTGTCATCTAGTCAAACTGTAGCATAAATTTCACTGAAGAAACTGATGCATGTTTAGACCCTATATTTTAAACAATAGCATAATTTGCCTTGATAATGGCAAACATATTTCCACTTTTTTGTGCCTTCCTAAAGGACTTTCAGGAATTTATTACACCACTTTAAAAAAAGACAAGACTGAAAATGATCATTGGTTAAGTTGGAGAATACCATCATCTTTTTTTTTGGACATACAGCCTTCTAGATTCCCTGCGAGGAACAATGGCAACTGCTATCAACTTTCTATTTCACAGTGAATCATCGCACTTTTGCATTTTCTCTATAGACATCATAGAGACAACTGGAACTATCAAATATACTAAAGGAGCTACCATTTTCATTGCAGTTTGTAGGAAGAAGAAAACAGTGGATTTTGTTTTACACCAATACATATGCTTGCTTGGGGCAAAGAAGCAGCTTTTTGTTTCCCATTCTGTGGTTAACTTCTAGAAAGGTGATAGTAGTCTTCTTACATAGATGTGCGCCCACTACAACAACTTCTAGGTAGGAGGAGGGTTATAAAAAGAACAAGAAATCAAATAAAAAATAAGGTATGAGAGAAAGTAGAGTGATGGAAAAAACTGAAAAGGTCATGGTAAATAAAATTAACTTCCAGTAGAATATTTAAAGAATAAAATGAAGCAATCAAGGAGGAATAATAAAACAAATAATCTTGCAAGAAAATTAACTTCCAGAATATAGAAATATCTAGAGTTGGATCAATACTATAGGATTCTTTACTAAGACTTTCAGAAGAAAATGTTTAAGTCCCTATATTATAGTTGTCCTATTCTTGTATGCAAGTATACCTGCTGAAGAGTTCAAAAATCAAGAACCTTAAGGAATATTTGGAAGCAGTTGTGGATAGAAACACAAAATGTATTAATAATCGAAACATGTATTTCCTACTGTCCTATTGTGTTGAAATAAAATTTAAAGCTAATTCAACATTTAAATAAATTTTCATCCATATGTGTAACATAAGGGCTCTGTTTTCCTATGACTGCCATTCATGGATAGTAAATGAAAAGCTAAAGGTGATCCAACAGCTCTTTATTCCATGCCACTATAATATTATTTACTAAATTTAGAAGTTACAGCACCTTAAGTATAAAGAAGGGGACAGCACTAACAATCCTCTAATCTGAAGAGTGTTTTGTTTCTTACCGTGTCTTTTCCACCTGTGACCTCTTATTGACATGCTGGTTACTGCATTTCTTGATATTCTAGAGGAAGTTGGTGTGATCTCAACTTGAATACACCTTGTACCCTCCTTACTAGATCTCATGGCACCGTGAGGCAATGAAGCTTGTATTGCATTGGCAACCTAAGAAGGAAAAATATAGTTTAAGATTGTCATTGAATAGATGTATTATTACTCAGATAAAACAAGATGCTAAATTTTAACAGGTTTTTAAAAAGAATAATTCCTCCAAGATATATCATAAGATGATACATAAATCCTCTAAATTAAGAAGAACAAAATTCACAGTTAAAAATATATGTGATGAAATTTAGAATTCCAAAATATTAAATTATATTTCCTAATGCTAATTAATAAATGCAGCTCTAGCATGTTAATGAGAACATTCTTACATATGAAAAGAACTATAAGGCTAAGAAGTTAGCTTAATGAAAATTTCAAATTATGTATACCTTTTTCAAGTATAAAAGTTTTCTATTACAACAGGAGCATGAATCATTGAGTATTAATAATATATTAATGCACTCCAAATGGCTTCTTAATTTATAGTTTTAAGCTGAGAAATTTTAATTTACATAAATAAGTGAGGCACCTACCAGCAATGGCTCTGGATATAATTCTAGCTGGGCTCTGTATATAATATCATCCAATGCTTTTTGAGCTAGATCCCATTCTCCATTGTAACTATAAAATTAAGTACAATTATTTTAAATTAATTCTATATAAATTAAATAAGATATAATGAGAAACTGTTTATCTTTAATGAGGAAAATAATCGATCATATTAGCACACTTCTTAGCATTCTACCCTCATTAAAAATGTATTTTTAAATCTTTGAATTCCTTTCAATTATATCTGAAAGTCTATTAACAGAAAATTTTATAGATATGCATTTCTTCTCTAAATAACATGTCTATTTATAAAACATGTACCCAAAAAGCTAGGCAATTTCAAAGCATTTTACTTTCAAAGCAAGTCAGAGCATAATAAATTATATACCTTGGAATAATGTTCAGAACACTTTATGGTCAAATTACTCTGTAACTCCCACAGTTTTTAATGAAAATCTACAACTACTGTGGCTTGCAGCATCCTAAGTAGTTATTTCTTTGCATTCACATAGTCAGTTAGAAGTGTATATGATATATGCTACACATAGCACAGAGATATTAGAGGAAAAAGTGTGTGTGGACTAACTTTCAAAGATATGGCCAAACCATTCCTAAAAACTGGCTCAATGATGGAATGGACAGAGAAATAATGGCTTTCTCATACGACAACAAAATAAAGGAGTGTGAATTACATCAAGAGTACAAGTGAGGCCTAAAAAATGGAAAGAGCATTGCTCTCACCCTAAACACAAGATAAAGCCACGTAATCTAAAAAATCATAACTTCTCATGAAAGCAACAAGGAGCTATGGTCACAGGGCAACCAAGTAGCCCAACACTCAACAGCAGTCAAGTGCCCTTGAGGAGACTCAGGCCACAATGCAGGTGGGTAAGAGAAATTCAGCTAAACTTTTCAACAAATTCCTAAAAGCCAAGTGTGGGCCAGACAAGAGTACAGACACTCTGGAAGTAGATACAAGGGGATTCATACCCACTCATTAGCTCTTCTTCACAAGCCACATTTAGGCACTCATAAGAAAGGCTAAGCACAAAGCAGGGGACCAGAGAAAGCTGCTCTTGGCAGCGCAGGCCTGAAGGAACAGTGGCCGCCACAGCCAAAAAGGCACCAAGGTCCAGCCAGACCCTTCCAGCAGAACAAAAGTTTAAAGCCTTTGGGGAAAGACCAGCAAACCATTTCACCCCGAGGGCAGAGGCAAAGACCAACTCTGGCTGTGAGGGGGAGAAAAAGAAAAAACCTCTACCTGCAGGGAAGAGTCAGGACCACTGAGGAACTCCTACCCTGATAAGCAAGGACACAGGGCCTGCTTAGAAATGAGACTAGACCAGAACAACAGAAAATACCACTTCCTCCTCCCCACCATCCCGAACCAGGCTAGTACATATCAGAAACATGCAACAGCACTCTACTGCTAGAGGAGAGGGAAGAACATGGAGAGAGACCCTCTCTGAGGTACAGACACACCGGGAAAGCTGAAAGCTGAGGATAGAGCAAGAATATTGAGGAGAAACTCTCCAGCTGTAAGTACCAGGTAACATAAAAGGAATCTGAAGTAGGTGGTGCAATATAGGTAACCATAGCAACAATGAAATCCAGTCCCAGCTCACTCCTCTCTATAATAACTCTACTAGTATACTAGAAAAGAGGCATATCCATCTCTAGGCATAAATAACATTTACCTCAATCTCTACTGTCCTACTCGTGAACAAAATGATGGTCAAATATTACAAAGCACACAAAAAGCAAAAGGCAAAACAACCCACTGTCAAGAGACAAAGAACAACAGAACCAAATTCAAATGCTACAGTTACTGGGGAAAATAAAATAACTAAGATTAATATATTAAAGTCTCTAGTGGAAAAGAGGGGCAACATGCATGAATAGATGGATAGTTCAGCAGAGATAGGGACTATAAGAAAAAGCCAAATGAAAAGGCTAAAAATAAAGAATGCTCTCAGTGCGCTTATTAGTAGACTTAACACAGTCAAGGAAAGAATCGAGGAACATGAAGACAGATCAACAGAAATTACTCAATCAGAAACACAGCAAAAAAGAGAAAAAGCAAAATAGATCAGAACATCCAAGAGCTTTGGAGCAATATTACTGGTCTAACACGAGTCAACAAAATTTTTCTTAAAGGGCCAGATAATAAATGTTTTAGGTTCGTGGGGTCAGCTCTGTCACTGTAACACAAAAGCAGCCACTGACAATATATAAATGAATGTCACTGCATTTCAATAAAACTTTTTTTTTTTTAAAGGGATCAGATCAGATTTGGTCCAAAGATCATAAATTCTTCCTTCAGTTAAGAAGCTCATAATCAGGACTTCCCTGGCAGCCCAGTGGTTAAGACTCCATGCTTCCCCAATGCAGGGGATGTGGGTTGGATTCCTGGTCAGGGAACTAAGGTTCCATAAGCTGTGTGGTGTGGCCAAAAGGAAAAAAAAAAAAAGGAAGAAGTTTATAATCTACTGGGGAAAATTAGGGTATCAAGCGAATATAATATATACAGTAAGAGAATTAGAAAGTAAAAGATCGGGTTCAAGGAAAAGTATTAACACCTAAAGCAACAAACAAGATATCATTGATTTTAGAAATTAGTAGCATATTCATAATAAACTTTGTGATGAAAGAGACTTTAAGATGTTTTTCAATAATTAAAATTTCTGGAAATGGAAAAAAGATACTCATTAGGGAAAAATGCTATTTGGAAATTACAGCAAAAAAATAAAAATAAGTAATGACAAAAGAAACTGTGAGTGTATTTACGTATCAATAATTTTCATTCTGTCTTTCAATTAAAGATGACAAAGTGTTTTAGTTGGTTATATATTCTTTAGAATATTAAAAGATTTATTTTAAATAATAAAACTTATTAGGATATTGATTCATATTTTCACAAAAATGTTATTATACTGCATTTATAATGCAGTAACAATAAAATAAGACTATAATTTTCCAAAGAGATCAAAGGTTAAGTTTGTATATGAAATAAACTTACAAGGCAAAATAAATTCCTGTTAACATTTGCACCATGAATCCTGAAGAAACTGGTACCCTGCTACTTATACCTTTGTATTTTCTTACTTGTTGTCGAGGATATCCACAAACACAGATTCTAGAAAGACCAAAATAAATATATTTGCAAAATTAGTAAAAATACAGATAATATATTTTGTAACATCTGTAAGTTAACAATATACAAGGTATGCTCTCATTACAAACCAAATAGCAATGAAACAAGGAATCTTTCAAAACAGAACATTTGTCTATAACATTTTCCTGAGTAAGTTAGACTGGAAAAATATGTAGAAAGCTAGAGGTATGTTAAAATATAATAAGTGAACCAGATTCTCAGAGTTAGTTCACTAATTCTGTTCAATCATTATTATTGATCGTATTATTAATGATTTTTGGTTATCATAAAAAACATGAAACTCAGTGTTATTTAGCATGAACAGATCACAGTGATATGATCCTCTATTCCTGACAAAGTTCTTGACATAAACTGCAGGCTCCAAAAAAATATTCTAAAATTATACTCAAACTTCATACAGTACATTTAATAAATTTCAGACAGACTGAAAAATTTATTAAAATACCATAAATAAAAAATAAAATACTAGTCTTCACATGTCTAAACATGACACCAAAGGTAGAATCTTACAGACCAATAGATTTTACTAACATTTTTAAAAGAAACTACAAGAAGTATTAATCTTAGTAAAGAATACTTAAAGAGTATTTAGTTTAGTAAATACAAAGCCACTTCAAAGTCTAACCCTGGGGACCAATTATATGTATCATTCAGAGAATAATATGAAATAAACATGTTTTGAAAGTCAATTTAAATGACAGGGAAAAAATTATAAACCCATGTATCCTATCCCATTTTATAACAAACAAGTAGGTGAAAGGCATATCACTGTAAAATAATCATATACAAGGACACAGAGTTTTCTATTTTCTTCTCTACATTTATATGTATTTTCTAAATTTTCTATGACCCACATGCACTGCTTTTAAATAAACACTAAGCTTCTATCTCTAATAAAATTGGAAACCAGTTGTTTTCTCATAATATGGTGTGACTGATACAACACAGCCCTCACTTTTTTTTTGCTTTATTATCTGATTTAATATTTACTTTATTATTCTTTCTTGAGATATAGCCATATTATTTTAAAGATATACCATAAAATGTTTGGATGTTTGTATATATGGCATAATGATCACATAATAAGTCTAGTTAACATCCATCACACACAGTTACAAATCTTTTCCTTGTGGTAAGAACTTTTAAGATTTATTTTCTTTGCAACTTTTAAATATGCAGTACAGTACTAACTGCAGTCACTATGATGTATATTACATCCCCGGACTTACTTATTTCATAACTGGAAGTTTCTACACTTTCACTCCCTTCACTCATTTTGCCCACCTCTCACCACCACCCACATCACCTCTTACCAGCACAACCTTCACTTAATATGGTACTAGAAAACAGCCTGTAATTTACCCCTCCATTCAATTACTACTTGGAAATTAATATTCCGTCTACTCAATGAACCTAAGCCTTCACTTAAACATGTCCGGGTATGCCACAGACAATTCCAAAAAATATCCCCTTTGAGGATATCATTTATTCAAAGCAACTTTAAAGAATAAATATAAACTCATTTGATATTGACAGGATCTTAAAATTCTTTAGAACCAAGAGTAAGAGGGAGCAGGGATACTTAAAAACGGAATGTTTCCTTTCCCTCAAAATTTGTATGTTGAAGCCCTAATTCCCCAATATGATGGTTTTGAATGTGGGACACCCTGAGGGTAACTAGGTCATGAGGGTGGGGACCATTACTGGATTAGTGACCTTATATAAAGAGGAAGAGAGGCCAGAGGATGCTCAGCCATCTGAAGCTGGTCAGTCACCTGTAAGGTAGGAACAGGGCCTTTGCTTAGAACTAAGTCTGGCATCTTCACCTTGGATTTCCCAGCCTCCAGAACTATTGTTTAAGCCACTCAATCTACAGTATTTTGTTATAGCCGCCTGAGAGAAGCTCAGAAAAATCAGCTCTCCATGAAATAAAAACTCAAATTTTGTTTTATATTATAAAAACTTATACGCAAATAAGAAAAGAGACTCCTCTTATTACCTAAAGAAGCAAACTTAGAACAATTTCTTCTTACACTTTACACCTTTATAATAGGGATGATAGTAAATAACTGAGAACCATTATATGAAAGATAAGATTTCTCAATTCATTTATTCATTCAATAAATACTTATTAAGGATTTATATTGTGTCAGACACTAGGGATATAGATAAAAGATATAGGTCCCACAGGGATTCATAATCAAATCAAAAAGACTGTAGTCAACAAATATTTGCAATGACTAAGATGACAGAGGTAGCAAAAGGAGAGAGAAGTAAATGCTAGTGGAAGAAGGAGAGGGCCAGAGCAAGTTTCCCAGAAAGAGATTTCTTTGAACTACGTGTGTTCTTAGTTGCTTAGTCACGTCCAGCTCTTTGCGACCCCATGGACTGCAGCCCGCCAGGCTCCTCTGTCCATGGGGATTCTCCAGGCAAGAATACCGGACAGGTTGCCATGCCCTCCTCCAGGGGATCTTCCCAACTCAGGGATTGAACCCAAGGCTCCCATTGCAGGCGGAATCTTTATCGTCTGAGCCACGAGGGAAGCCCCTTGAAGAAAAAGCGGTGTTTGGATTTCCCAGGAAAGAATACCGAAGTGGGTTGCCATTTCCTTCTCCAGGGGATCTTCCCAACCCAGGGACTGAACCCACGTCTATGGCATTGGAGGCAGATTCTTTACCACTGAGCCACCAGGGAAGCCCTAGGTGAAAATATAGTAAAGGGCAAAACCAGAGAAAGATGAAACAGTGTGATATTGAGGAGAGTGGTAGGATTTTAGTAGGAATAGAATGCTAGGACACTAAAAAGTAAGAGAAGCTAGCTAGTTAGGAGTCAGCATTTTATAACCTGCTACGCTTTATCATGAAGGCAATGGGAAGCAACTAAGATTTTTGTTTTGTTGTTTTAAGCAAGGGTTTGACATGATCAGATTGGTCTTTTGATATCACTCAGGTTCTCTTTGGAGACTAGAGAGGAGAGTGTCCAAATATCCCATGAGTGAGAGGAAGGGAGCCTGAACTAAAGAAGTAATTGTGGGGAGGAGAATCCATGGGACTGGAGTCACATCAATTAAGTATCAACAGGGACTGAGAAGGAAAGAATAAGAGAAGTGTGTAATTAGCCCTACATTTAGTTTGGACAGCTGACTGGCTGGCAGCCATTAAATCAATTTGGACAAATATATACTGTTTCAAAAGATGCTAAGTTTCAGATGTGTTTATTTTTAGGTATATGATACAGGTGTTACTTTTGTCTGTCATGCTCTCTCTTTTACCTCCGATATCTTCCATTAATATCCCTCTATCCCTCTTACCTTTAGGAACTAGTCTTCCCCTATAAAATCAGGTACAGCCATGTGATTATGGTGAGGCTGCCAATGAAACTGCCTGTGACAAGAGATCACTACTCTAAGATCTATTTTTCCCTTCTTCCTTCTAATAATGTATATAAAGGCACACACCCCTCCGCACTTCCCAACCAGCTCTAGCTAGAACAATGGCCACCCGATGGAGCCTATATTCTCTAGCCTTCCTAGTGTAAGTCTGATCATGTGACTAGTTCTAGACAACGGTTTGTTAACTGAAGTGGTGCGACTTCTGAGTTGTACCCTTAAAAAGCAGCTGCTTGCCTTCCACTCTCTCCCTACTTTCAGGATAGAAGGCAGATGTAATAGCAGTGATCCATCATCATACAGACACTGAAGAGGGACACCGAAGAGAATGCAGAATCCCAAGAAAGAAGTAGCATGAACACTTTAGAAACAGAGCCAATCTGCCCTCAGGCCATCTATTAACTTGGGATTTTATGTGAAAGAAAGTGAATAGCTACTTCCTTTAAGTTACCGTTATTTCTGTTAAAACAGTCCAACCAATATTTAAACTGATACATACAGTATTCTTCCAATAATACTGCTACACAACTTGGCCCTAGAAGGGTTTATTCAAGCCTCAGACAGCATGATCAGAAACTTTGGCTGGACTGTTTTTCACAGTGAACCTGGGAGAGACGTTCTTTTTTGCTGAGTTCACTAAAGGTAGACAATGTCAGTTTTTAGCTGCCTGTGGTCACTGCTCTCACCACATGAAAGAAGCCTATTGTCAGAAAAAAAATGTACAACGCCAAGAGTTGATAACCTAACATTATTTGAGCCTCTGAATCTAGCTGAGGTAAGTTCCATCTCTGCTTTTCCCAAGTTGTTGTTGTTCAGCCCCCGAGTCATGTCTGACTCACTGCAGTCTCATGGACGGCAGCACGCCAGGCCTCCCTGTCCCTCACCATCTCCCGAAGTTTGCCCAAGTTCATGTCCCTTACATCGGTGATGCCATCCAGCCATCTCATCCTCTGACGCCCTTTTCTCCTTCTGCCTTCAATCTTTCCCAGCATCAGGGTCGTTTCCAAAACGTCAGCTGTTCTCATCAGATGACCAAAATACTGAAGCTTCAGCTTCAGCATCAGTCCTTCCAACAAATATTCAGGGTTGATTTCCCTTAAGATTGACTGGTTTGATCTCCTTGCTGTCCAAGGGACTTTCAGAAGTCTTCTCTAAATACTAGGAGCCAAAAATTTTCCCAATGATATAATGCAGTTTTATGCAGATATCAGTCAGTTATAAGAGAAAGAATTCTAACTTTCATAAGATATTTATGGGACATTTCAGTGAAGATGTTTACTGAATCGGATACATAGGTTTAGAAATCAGGAAGGAAAGTATATGGTTTAGAAAAGAAAATATGGTCAGAAACCATTTACTGTTATTATTACACAGTTTGGTTTTTTTTTTTTAAACAACCTTGCCTTGGGTCTAGGATGGTCAATCAACTGTTAAATTTACTTTAGGTAAGAACTAAAGAGCCAGAGCTCTCACTTTACACAAGATATAGGAATCTAGGTCCTCTCATTTTCTCTACTAGCTACCTAAGGAGATAAGCAGTCATGTATTACAGGGTTTATTTACTTCTTTATTCAGAAATGCAGACAGTTAGTGTCTTAGTCCATTTGGGCTACTATAACAAAACACAACGGACTGAGTACCTTATGAACAACAGAAATTCATTTCTCAAAGTTCTGGAGGCTAAAATCACAAGATCAGGGTGCCAGCATGGTCAGGTGAGGGCCCTCTTCAAGGCTGCAGACTTCTTGCCATATCCTCACATGACAGAAGGGGAGGGGGAGACCAGTAGTATCTCTTGGCTAAGAATATTAACCCCATTCAAGAGGAATCCTCATGAATGACCGAGGTACCTCTCAAAGGCCCAACCTCCTAGTACCATCACATTGGACATTAAGATTTCAACATAAGAATCTGGGGGTGGGTGGGAACACAAACATTCAGATCATAGCCATTAGGGGTTTTTGTTTGTTTTTTAGCTGATAGTTTTTAATAGCTACTAAAACTTTACACCAACTGCCGCAAGTGACTTCAAGAATTTTTCCTTTATCAATGAAAGATTTTGAAAAAACTAAAACTTAATTATTTCCTTTAATTGTAACTGTACTTATTGGATCACAAATCTCAAGTGAAAGAGATCATCTTTCATTCATTTACTGAACAAATAGTTACTAAGTTTACTGTATGCCAGACCTTTCTCTTGAGGAGACTCTGAGCAGACAGCAGTGGAAAAAATCAAAGTTCCTGACTTCATGATAGTCCAGCAGTTGACAGGATATACCAAATGAACAAACAGGGTAATAACAGTGTTATAAGCACTAAAAGGAAATAAACTGGGGTGGGTGGGAAAGTGCTACTACAGAAAAGATGATAATGGAAGACCTCTCCAAGGAGGCGACATTGAGCCACATCCAAAATAATCTAGTCTTAATAGCTACAGCATTAACTGATAATGGCATCTCTTTACCTTCTCTTCTCCATTCTTTTTTTTTTAATACTTAAGAATTCTGATTTACTCTTCAGTACTCTGATTGCTCTCTTCAAAGATATTCTTTTTGCACAGATTTTATTTTATTTTCACTGAATTTACATTAAGATATATAACAAAGCAAAAACCAACAATAAAGCTACATGTCACATGAGTGCTTGACTCCTCTAATCACTAGAGGTTTATCCTGAAGTTATCTGATTTCCCTTTACAAATCCAAAACATAAGAACTCGACCTTACAAAAGAGCAGCTGAGTGACCTAACCCCTACTGCGGTATTAAACTTCCTCTATGGTCACATCTTGAGAAACCTGTATGCAAGTCAGGAAGCAACAGTTAGAACTGGACATGGAACAACAGACTGGTTCCAAACAGGAAAAGGAGTATGTTAAGGCTGTATATTGTCACTCTGCTTATTTAACTTATAAGCAGAGTACATCATGAGAAACGCTGGGCTGGAGGAAGCACAAGCTGGAATCAAGATTGCCGGGAGAAATATCAATAACCTCAGATATGCAGATGACACCACCCTTATGGCAGAAAGTGAAGAGGAACTAAAAAGCCTCTTGATGAAAGTGAAAGAGGAGAGTGAAAAAGTTGGCTTAAAGCTCAATATTCAGAAAACTAAGATCATGGCATCTGGTCCCATTACCTCATGGGAAATAGATGGGAGGACAGTGGAAACAGTGTCAGACTTTATTTCTTTGGGCTCCAAAATCACTGCAGATGGTGAATGCAGCCATGAAATTAAAAGACGCTTACTCCTTGGAAAGTTATGACCAATCTAGATAACATATTAAAAAGCAGAGACATTACTTTGCCAACAAAGGTCCGTCTGGTCAAGGCTATGGTTTTTCCAGTGGTCATGTATGGATGTGAGAGTTGGACTGTGAAGAAAGCTGAGCGCCAAAAAATTGATGCTTTTGAACTATGGTGTTGGAGAAGACTCTTGAGAGTCCCTTGGACTGCAAGGAGATCCAACCAGTCCATCCTGAAGGAGATAAGTCCTGGGTGTTCATTGGAAGGACTGATGCTGAAGCTGAAACTCCAATACTTTGGCCACCTCATGCGAAGAGTTGACTCGTTGGAAAAGACCCTGATGCTGGGAGGGATTGGGGGCAGGAGGAGAAGGGGATGACAGAGGATGAGATGGCTGGATGGCATCACCAACTCGATGGGCATGAGTTTGAGTAAACTCCGGGAGTTGGTGATGGACAGGGAGGCCTGGCGTGCCACGATTCATGAGGTCGCAAAGAGTCGGACATGACTGAGCGACTGAATTGAACTGATGGTCACATATGGGCTTCCCTGGTCATTCAATGGTAAAGAATCCACCTGCCTGGTGGGCTACAGTCCACAGGGTTGCAAAAGGTGGATGCGACTGAGCGACTAAACAACAACATGGTCACATATAGATACCTCCCAAATTCATAATAAACCATGAAAAAATTAAATTCCTTTTGGAAGGCATATTTTGTCAACATATTTTGGGGAGAAGATCTAAGTATCAATTTGTAAGTGAGGAAAATTACTGTCATGATTCTCATTCTCTGTTGAGAGACACTACTATCTCATTCTTAGACTGAAAGAAAACCTGTGAGATTGTTGTCAATGTACTGAATTACAAACCACAAAATGATTAGAAAGTCCAATTCCAGTGGGACTGACTGGAGAGACTATTTATTTAGAACTTAAAGTAGGAAAAAAAATAGATTACTACCATCATTAGCTCATAAGACCAGTGAGTAGAAATTAGTTAGAAAAAAAGGGAAACAATAATTTTTCTATTTTTTTAACTTGAGAAATATTTAAAATTCTGTCCAGTTCTATTCCATATCTATTTGGATAAAGCATATACCATGACATAAAACTAACCAATTTCAAAACCTCTTCCTTTTCTGCTCTGCTTTTTAAATAGTGAGAAGAGTGGAGGTGAGAAGGCCAGGAGAGCAGAAAAGTGGAAGAATAAGGGAGAAAAGAGAAAATGGAAGAATTACCTATACAGCAATGAGCACTTTTCTTTTCTCATGCTTCTGCTCTTTGAAATTAGGAGCCTAGTAAAGGCTGCATCTTCTCTCATTTTCCTAAAGAGAGTACCATATACAAAACTAGTACTGAAGTTGTTGGAGGAAAGATTATTTCAAATGGGTTGTAAAGGAATGATTTATAAAGATAGGACGGTTTACAAATTAAATAATAAGCCATGAAAAGTCAATGGTAGGTTCCTTCAACAAGGAATGACCTAGTATAAGGTATGCTCTAGAACGGATTTTAACTTCAAACAGGTGGGGGAAAAAGAAAGAGTGTCTGTGCATCTATAGTGGAAATGCGTGCTCATCACTGGGTCACAATACATAATAGCTGTCCTTTACTGAATGATAACAAAGTGGCATACACTGTGCTAGCAGCCTGTTCCCCTCTCTCTCATCAGTCACAAAAATTAATCCACAGGATGGTGTCTTTGCACAAAGGTGTCCTTAACAGACAGAAAACAAGACGAAATCTATTAGGTGATCAGAAGGCTGACTCAGAAACAAGGAATGTTCATACAGGAAAAAACACACAGATCAAGAATCCCTAGCAGTACATATTCAAGTTACTCAGTGAGGTGACTCAGCAAGTGAACAACATCAGTACAGTTGATTAGACAACGGGGGAGAGTTTAACTTACAGCTTAGTATAGTTTCATATTTAATATTGATATTCAACATCAAAAGGCAAGGTAAGCCATTTATTAAACACACTCGTATTAAACACACTCCTAGAGGAGAACATAGGCAAAACACTCTCCGACATAAATCACAGCAAGATCCTCTATGACCCACCTCCCAGAATATTGGAAATAAAAGCAAAACTAAACAAATGGGACCTAATGAAACTTAAAAGCTTTTGCACTACAAAGGAAACTATAAGCAAGGTGAAAAGACAGCCCTCAGATTGGGAGAAAATAATAGCAAATGAAGAAACAGACAAAGGATTAATCTCAAAAATATACAAGCAACTCCTGCAGCTCAATTCCAGAAAAATAAATGACCCAATCAAAAAATGGGCCAAAGAACTAAACAGACATTTCTCCAAAGAAGACATACAGATGGCTCACAAACACATGAAAAGATGCTCAACATCACTCATTATCAGAGAAATGCAAATCAAAACCACAATGAGGTACCATTACACGCCAGTCAGGATGGCTGCTCTCCAAAAGTCTACAAGCAATAAATGCTGGAGAGGGTGTGGAGAAAAGGGAACCCTCTTACACTGCTGGTGGGAATGCAAACTAGTACAGCCGCTATGGAAAACAGTGTGGAGATTCCTTAAAAAACTGGAAATAGAACTGCCATATGACCCAGCAATCCCACTTCTGGGCATACACACTGAGGAAACCAGATCTGAAAGAGACACGTGCACCCCAATGTTCATAGCAGCACTGTTTATAATAGCCAGGACATGGAAGCAACCTAGATGCCCATCAGCAGATGAATGGATAAGGAAGCTGTGGTACATATACACCATGGAATATTACTCAGCCATTAAAAATAATTCATTTGAACCAGTCCTAATGAGATGGATGAAGCTGGAGCCCATTATACAGAGTGAAGTAAGCCAGAAAGATAAAGAACATTACAGCATACAAACACATATATATGGAATTTAGAAAGGTGATAACGATAACCCTATATGCAAAACAGAAAAAGAGACACAGAAATACAGAACAGACTTTTGAACTTTGTGGGAGAATGTGAGGGTGGGATATTTCAAAAGAACAGCATGTATACTATCTATGGTGAAACAGATCACCAGCCCAGGTGGGATGCATGAGACAAGTGCTCGGGCCTGGTGCACTGGGAAGACCCAGAGGAATCGGGTGGAGAGGGAGGTGGGAGGGGGGATTGGGATTGGGAATAAAGACCTGCCCTCTGTAGTTGAAATAAAAAAAAAAAAAAAAAAAGAGATGCTCAAAGAAAAGAAAAATATTTTCACAAATTTACAAGACTTAGGAATGTACTAATAAAACTTATCTGTAGAATTGGTGGCTATGTTGCTTTTAGGAGGGTCATATGTACTATTTGGGCTTCCCTGGTGGCTCAGTGGTAAAGAACTCTCCTGCAATGCAGGAGATGTAGTTTAGATCCCTGGGTCGGGAAGATCCCCTGGAGAAGGACATGGCAACTTACTCTAGTATCCTTGCCTGGGAAATTGATGGACAGAGGAACCTGGTGGACTATAAACCATAGGGTTGCAAAAGAGCCAGACGTGACTTAGCAACTAAACAACAACAATGTAATATTTAGTACTAGTAGAAGATAAAAACTTGTTGACTAAAATTCATTCAATCTAGCCTCCTTTCAGATCTCCCCTTTCAGGGGTCTGTGCACACTACGTATGAGGAAAATACAAGCATCAAACTGGCCATCAATCTGAATCAAGAAGCAAAGCTTATAGTTAACTGAACAGATTTTTGCCCAGTAGAATAGATAAGTGGAGGGTGGGAAGTGTCCAGGATTGTTTTAATTCCACAACTCATTATAATCAGAAGGTTAAAAATAGAATGGAACACATCTGTCACTGAACCTAGCTCATATATTCCAAGAAATTTTTATGGCTGTATTATGAGTCTGTCCTCCTAGATAGACTAGTCAATCATTTTGCATAATCATTAACAACAACCAAATGAAGCAGCAACCTGAAACAACTGCCACAGGGCCAAGACAACCTGATTAGCCATAGCACAGTGTGATCACTTTATTTTATTCTTCAGGAAAACCTGCATCAGGACTGAGGTCAACAGGAAGCTCTTATACTTTAACTATATAATCACTTAAAACTTATATCACCTCAGTTCTATAACCAATTTCCCTTCCCTAGCTACGGACTAGGCTTTGCTTGATTGGATACTGTGTGCTTAGTCACTCAGTTGTGTCTGACTTAGCAACGCCATGGACTGTAGCCTGTCAGGCTCCTCTATCCATGGGGATTCTCCAGGCAAGAATACTGGAATGGGTTTCCATGCCCCCCTCCAAGGGATCTTCCCAACCCAGGGATCGAACCCAGGTCTCCTGCATTGCAGGTGGATTCTTGACTCTCTGAGCCACCAGGGAAGCCCATCCTAGTGCTTTCTAACTTTTATCTATACATCTTTAAAATATGTACACCTTAATTAAAGAATATCTGATAAATGACTAAGGAAATGAGGAATTAAGAGAAGTAGATTTGAAATCATACAATAATAGAGACTCTAAAACAAAAACAAAAGCAAACTAAAAAAGATGGAAATGATAAGTCTGATAGAGATCCTATTATGAATGTCTGTGCCATAAGAGTTAGCATTGTTAAACAGTTTTAAGTCTTTTGAATTATATAAATCTCTTCTCTCCTTCATTTTCTTATAGCTGGTGAATATACATTTGAGTTTTCTTGTGGCACAGAGTTAACCTAATACGTTTCTACTAAAATATTCTTTGGCCAGTATCCTGTAGACAGTTTTAAAGTAATCTGTGTTTCTCTTTGTTTTCAAAATCAGCCCCTACTTGTATTCTTAAAAACGGTTATCTAATTTCCTGCTTTGGTAAACTTGATATACTAGCTATTTTCTACCCAGAAGATAAAAGTAATTTTTTAGAAAACAGTCCATTGGAGTTAAACAGGACCAGCAACACATTTTTTCCCCTAACTTCGTCATCAGTAATTTCGGTAAAATATCAACAGTGGATCTCATTTAGGTGGATGTAGTAGAACATCTGTATGCACACACACACATGCACACACACACACATCCCTGGGTCCTACCACCTAAGACCCTGCTTTAGAGTAGTATGTTTTAAGTTCCACAAGTGAAAGTTCCAGCATCGAGTTACTCCTTAAGCCAATGTTTCTGAAGTGTTGGTTCTTACACTCATCTTATTGTGTAACATTTTCACTGGACCATACTGAAATGAGAAATGAAAAGTGCTAAACTTCCCACTTTTAACTTATAAACTGTTGTCCTAGCCTTCCACTCTACCCCTTTCGGGTGAAAAAATATTCTCCTTTCATTAAATGATGTTGATGGAAGATATTTATACCACAATGACTTGACAAAAGAAAAAGTTGGCAACACCATGTAAATACCCACTTCAACTTTTCTGAAATTTTATAGATCTGTGAAATTCAAAAACCCTGGGCACTTCCACTTTTAAAATATTTAAAACAAGAAACATATTAGGAAGAGTCAGTAATTGAGAGTGACGGCACACTGGTACCATCCTCCAAGGGGCAGGCAATGAAATTATGCTTCTCTATGCAACCTCCCTCTTATTAATTGCCCAAAGCTACATTTTCTAAGTAAGTTTGCCAAATATAAAATTATTTTACAAGTTCCTGAATTCTACATTTTCCCTTATTTACTTGAATTACAAAGGGCATTTTCTCTGTCTTGTTTTTCTTAAAAAAAAAAAAAAAAAAAAAGGCAGGGTCTTCCCAGTGGTTCAGTGGTTAGGACTCAGTACTTTCACTGCTGAGGGTGTGGGTTCAGTCCTGAATGGGGAACTAAGATCTCACAAGCCTCACAGCACAGCCAAAAGAAAGGTAACATGTTCAACACAGAAAATTTAGAGAATGACAGAAAATCACACAGGAAAAAAATTAAAATAAACTATAATTCCACCAAGCAGACATAGCTACTGTTAATACTCTGGTCATATTCAGTTAATGTTGAAATCACACCATATATACTATCATTAAATACTCTTTTAAATCAGAATTCTTAAATATTTGCATATATTAATACCCAACAATCATCATAATTTAACATAATCAAGAACTTAACCAAGTTCTTGCCTAAATTTTTTTTTAACAAGAAAAGTTTAAAAACCAGTATCTCAAAAAAAGATAAAAAATAATAAAAAATAAAAATAAAAACCAGTATCTCCTATTTATTTCTTGGTACCAAATTAGAACACAATAAAAATAACTAACTAGATAAGATAGACAGATAAAAAGCAAACAAAACAGAAACCATGTCAAAAACTGAAAGGTCATAACAGTTCCATACTTTTAACTGTACAGTATAAGCCTTTTCTCATCAAAATTTTCCATTGAATCGTTATTCAGTTTTATCCTTTTTGTTGTGTTTTTTATGACTTCATTGTGTCTTTAGAGAGTTTTCTGTATGTTGACTAGGTGCAGCTTCATATTAACTTATTTAGTGTTTCAAACAAATGATTAAACAAAAAATAACGTAGATATGTAACAAACAAGCAATACTAGATTCATATACTTCAACACTAAAAACATTTGAATTTACCTTGAACAAATTTGACACAGTGATTGAAGAGAAACACGGGGCATATAGGTTAAGGCAGCATTGTAACACAACAAAAGGAATGTCAACACTTCAAACCTAAAAACAAACCAAAAGAGTTATTTACAAATCTTGAGAATTCCAAGAAGTCAGTTATAATTAAGCAAGCACTGGGGAGGGGTATTGTGTTACAGAACAGACCTGTCCAATATAATCACACCAACAAGAATACAAAACCAAAAGGAAAAAGAAGTAACAGTCATACGAAAATTACCTTAAAAATTCAATGCGCCAGATGACATCTAAAACAAAATTTAAGTGACAAACAGGGAAGATGGGGTGTCTCTCTTGTATGAAATGACTCCACATTTTAAAACTTGTTATACACAACTCGTTAAACATTATTTATAAATCTACTGACATAATTTCTTTACAAGTCTGCATGGTAGAACAGTAGGTTATGTCCCCACGGTATACCTATTCTGTGCTGTCAGCATCTCTCTTTGGGGGTGAGGTCCACTGTACACAACTTTTGACAAACCATGCTGGGATAGGGCACTCTCCGTCAGAGCCATGGACCCAATGCTAGAAGGCTAAAGACAAGACACGTGAATAAAGAAAAAGCCATTCTGTTTAACGTGTGGTATTTAGAATATATATACTAATATATATATTTAGAATGACTGCTATAAACATCATATATCTCAGAAATATTCAGATTGCCTACTAAGCATTCTGCTCAAAGATTTAACAAATGACTAAAAACAAACCACAAATAGAAATATAAAATAGTTTAACTTCAAAAATTCTACCCCAGAAATACATAATTCACACACACACACATAAAATCTAATCTTATTTGTCAGATAAAGGGAAAAATATTCAAAATTAATACTTTTAATAGATCTTTTACAATCAGGTTTTAGTTTAAACTTTAATGATTTTGATTTCCCATTTACTTTGGGAATAGCAAAATACTTTGTGTGAAATTTTATACTTTTTAAGGTACTAGCAAACTGATCAAATTTTTCACCTCAATAACCAACCAAACCCTAATTTACAGCAACTGCAAATCTTAGGACTAATAAACTTACTTTGATAAAAATGTAACTTACTTCATGATATACAGATGGTTTGGATAAAGATGGAATCGTAAAACTCAATACTTTACTATGTCCCTGTTTGTCAACTATTTCCTACAAACAAAAGAAAGTGAAAGAAAATGTCTCATAATATTTATTTTTTACACATAAATTTAAATATTTATTTTTTACACATAAATTGTTAGTGAAAATAAAAAAGACCTGAAAAGAAAGGAATTTTAAAGTCAACTAAAATCTTAAACTATGATAATCCATTATTCATAAACATTAGGAGTTAACCTTCTCCTTAAAATGTAAGTAATATAGTTTTAAGGCTGAAATGCAGATGTCTTGTCTTAATTATCTTTGATTTTCCTCATGTAAAAAGTTCCATTTTCTAAATCAATTAACACAGTCCTGAAACATATTACAAAATGATCCTTAAATTATTTTTCCATTTAAAAAAGTACAAACCTTGAGTATGTATCTAAAATATTTAATATAATATTAATATTATATACAAACATTATCAGTAATGCAAACTATATATTAAATCCATGGTGTGAGCTTTGGAGACAGTCCAGATTTTATATAATTATTAGTGGTAGATCTTAATTTAAATCTTTTCTCCAAACTTTTTGTGAAAGTCACAATAATTTATAGACAGTAGCTTTTAAGTTTAAAAAATTAAAAATTTAACACTGATATTTTCAAATATTTCCATTAAAGAATTTAAATGGTCTGATTTTTAAATGGTCTCCAATCAGTAAAAATGTGTATTTACATAATTGTATGTCTGGCCATACAGCCTTTAGCCTCCATAAGGTTATTTTGGGGAGAATGAGCAATGAGTCATCTGATGTAATTAAAAAAACAAACATTAGCTCTACTAAAATGAAAAATAGTTGCTATTATGTATTCATTTTTGCTGATATTTGGCTTTTAAAACATTTTGTTAACTCCATTAAATACAAACCAAATTGTAAACCCCTAGAAGAAGAGCTTCAATGCATCCACTGCTGTGCACATTTCTGCTGGCGGAGACGGCGAGGTAGCACCAAATCAGTTCTGGAAGAAACTGCAGCGTAAATCGAAGCAACTGCTCCTCTCCACTGCGATAGAATTCAAAGAGCTGGTGACAGACAGGTTCCAACAACTGGAAGAAAGACAAAACATTAACTGAAGGATTGGACTGTATTTGAATGACACTGATATATAAAACATAAAGCATTTTCCTGATTGGTAATTACTGAAATATGCAACCATTTCCATTTTTGGCAGCAAGACTATTCACAGCTAACCTAGTTAGTAAACCAGGAATTCTAGTGGAAGGCCAAACTGCAAAGTTAAGTGTATACACAGGTACTCTGTAAAGTTTAAAACATTCTGTAACTCTCAAGTAGCATTGTTATTAAAACTGTATCTTTTTAACGTCCTAAAATAAATAAATTTTCTTCCTTAATATCCTTTCTTCCAGATAAAACATGCCAATATACAAATGACTGGCTACTGAGTTGGAGAAATTGAAATGGGAATCTTAGGTAGTTACTGTCACCCGGCCTTCCTGAGCTTATAATTAGGTAGCATCTGACTCTAATGACTGGTATGTAGAGTAGCTGAATAACATAAAGCCCCTAGATCTAGTTTCTTACTGTAACTATGACTAATTGCCCCTGGACAATCTAAACACCTCTGTCATTTTGTTTTAGACGTCATTTGGACTTACTGATAACCATTTTTCTCCCAACAACCCCACAGGTATTCATTTAATAGAGATGAGTGTATCTTTAAAGCATATACAATAATCACACACAGGTCACCCACAAATATGTCAAGAGATTCACAGGGCTATTTTTCAAACTATTTTTCAAACAGGCTATTATTATACTTTCAGTGAACAGGAGTTCATTCACTTCCTCAACTTAGGCAATAGATTTAGATCAACTTAGGAAACAGATTTTCTACTGCAAATAATTGGAAGGAACAAAAACTGATTTAAAGTGGATGCCTTGATTTCAAAAAAGTTCAATATGTAAAGTAAACTTGATAAAATTAAAGTCAGAATTATTTATGCAAGGTAAAGAAAAAGTTGTACTTCAATAAACATCAACAACAACAAAAATAAACATTGACAAAATTGGTCTTTCCTACTGAAATACTATCTTCTTACAGTTCAAGAACGTATTTCCATCCTCAAAATGGTTGTTAGAGGGCAAGAGGTGTCCACTGTGGCACGGCAAAGGTAACGGGAAACAGAAGGGTCAGAGGCAAAGTAACGCCACTTAAAGACTGCATGAAAAGTTTTTAGGGTAGGAATTAATTTAGAAGAATGAAGAGGTGGGTAGTGGAAGAAAGACTGCTATGGGAATGTTTAGCTTTCAGAACGGAATTTTTTTAAATTTCTTTGTGGACCAGTCCCAATAATCTTGTAAATTATGGTGTGACATTGCTCATCTCTAAATACCCAGGGAATCTTTAATTAAATCAATTAATATAGTCTAACAAATATTTGTAAACTTATAAAACTTTATGCTGAAAATTTATTCAATAGTCTGCATGAGCACATAATCAATTTTAATTAAAACACTCCAAACTGTCTTTTAAATTCGTTTAACATCTAAAACAGAGTTTTGATTTATGAAAGCAGAACCAAACGAAGATAGATTCAAAATGGATGTAGCAGTTACACACTGCAATAAGATTAGATGAAATTAAGTACGTCAAACCATTAGAGATAAATACCAATATTTATGCAGGGTTTTACACTTGCAAAGTACTTTCATATATGTAAACCCATTCAATTCCCACAATATTATAGGGTGCAATGTCTTTACCCTAACAATGTATTCTTTCTACTTAAGCAAATTGAGAGAAAGAAGCTACCAAAACCAGAAATAATCACACAGTTCAGGAAGGTCAGACTGAAGCCAAGACTTTTTAACTACTTTATAAACGTACCTGAAAAATGTCAGAAAAGAATAAGACAACATACAATGTGGGAAACACAGGCAGTATTGAACTTATCTAACCTGATTATATTTGAGACAAATAATGGGGCATTAGAATATGCTGCATTCCTAGTGTCTTGCTCAAATTTTTTAATGTATTTTCTCAAGGAAACATTACTAAACTTGATTAGGTAGGTTTCATAGTACTATTAAGAGAGAATTGTACTTCAAGTATTAATAATTTTGATATGCTAAATGGCCTTCTATAGTCTAATCATCATGTACCTTTTTTACCTTCTAAAATACATTATAAATTCTATAACAACTGAGTTATAAATGAATTTTTACAATCATCCATTCATAAGTAAGAATCTATATCTTAAGAGAATTTTAATGGTAATAAGAAATGTACCATAAAATGCCTTTAAATGACTAAAGAAGATGGGAAAAAGCTAACTTTGGGTAAATTTACAAGAGAATTTTCCAAACTTTTTTTTTCATTGAACAATTACTGAAAATATATGGGTAAGACAAAGATACAGAGAAGTTGGAGGGGACTACTATTTAGGTGCCAGCAGCCAGTGAACTGACTTCTCACTCTGGGCTCCCTATGTTTAGAACACCAAAAAGATTTCATGTGGCCCCTTCAAAAAAAAAAAAAACAGCTGGCTTCCTAACAAACCTAAGCATTTTTAGCCTCTAATCCTATGCCTATCTTAAAGCTACAGTCAATTAAAAGCACCAGTCAAGGAAACTTCACTTCATCCATAAACTGCCTCCTTAGAGTTTCTTAAGCCTGACGCACATACTTACCTCAGGGCCTTTGTGCTGTTTCGTCTCTGGAAAGCTCTTGCCCCCAGTTTTATTTTCTTGCTCTAATTCATTCAGACCTTCATTCAACCATCACCTCCTCAGTCCCAACATATACTTCCCCTACTCTGCTTTCTTATCTTCATAGTTTTACCACTGACATTTTATTATACATTTAGGTGTTTGTTTAATGTTTATCTTACCTACCAGAATATAAGTTCTAATCTATAAGATAAAGAATTTATTCTACTTTGTACATTTCTAAGTGATTTCTGACACATTATTATGTGTTCAATGAATATTTATCAAATGAATTTAACCACATAATGAAAAGGTACTATTTTCAAAAATCCAAATATCAAATTTCCCAGATTTCAAATAAAGTAGAATCAATATTTCAAATGTGCCAAAAGACAATGATATCAACTTTTCAGGAATACTGTATCTCCACATTAAGATACAAAATATTCTAAAGAGCAAAAGGAGACTCTTTGTGACCCCCATGGACTACACAGTCCATGGAATTCTCCAGGCCAGAATACTGGAGTGGGTAGCCGTTCCCTTCTCTAGAGGATCTTCCCAACCCAGGGATCGAACCTAGGTCTCCCACATTGCAGGCGGATTCTTTACCAGCTGAGCCACCAGGGAAGCCCGAAAAGTAGATCATACTGTTATATCTGAGAAATACTTCTGAGTACATTTTAAGACTGAGTTTTCTCTTTAAGAATACAGGATACACACTGTCTTTACAACATTTATCAGGCTAAAAACTAGATTATTTGCTTTTATCCACATGCCATACATTTTGACTTTCCTCACCATTTCCAATCCTTATCTACTTCTACTATGAATGGTAGGATTTATAAGGACCAGAATCTGGGAGTAGAGTTCACTTTATCACTTTCAAACTAAATTTGCTATCTAAAAATGCAAAGGAAATGCAGGAGAGGGGAAGGCAGAGAAAAGCAGCAAGGGCTGGGAAAAACTTACCACCAGAACCAAACTACTAGCTACTCAGATTTCGTGCATTTTCTCAGTCCTCCATATGCTATTCCCTTCAGCTTGCAATGTCCTTTTACTTTTAACTTTCTACACCTGGGAAACGTGTGCAAATCCATCCAGACTCAGTTAAGCATTGTGCTGAAAGTATGTATTTACTTATTTTCTCCCTTTCCTCTTTTGGGACACAGGCCATGTGCTGCTCATCTTTGATGAGTTTTCTGTTTGAGTTTTCTGTTGCCTAGCACTGCAGCTGACACATAATGGACACACAAATATTTGCTGAATGAATAAATGAATGCAGTGACCCAGGTTCTCCAAGATTATCCCCACAGATGGAGAGACAGACAGACACATACATAATACATAGAAAGATGAGCACTAACATGTTCAGAGATGGCTTCGGAATATGGTGATGCTATTTCTTGGCCTGAGAGATGATACATTGGAGCTCATTTTATCATAATTTTTTTTTATTCTGCCATTTTTCTGAATATAAAGTATTCTTACCTTTCTATTCATTTCTCAAAAGGAATCAGTTAAACACTCCAAAATATATATTACAGTTTTAAAAACTCTACTTATCTTACTTTTTAAAATATATGTATTACATTTCACAAGAAGTTAAAAATCAATCAAATGAAAACTATTAGCATGATGAACTCTGAGAGTACTTAGAGTACTTACCTCACTTTGTGGCTCCTGGATAACTTTATAGAGAGATGAAACTAAAGAACTCTTTTCCTTCAAATTTGTAGCATAATTTGGTAAAGATGTTTCCGGTAGCGTCTAAACAAATTTGAAAAATACACTTTACTTTTATGAAATGTCCCAAATAGGTAAATCCAAATACAGAAAGCAGATTGTCAGGGGGAGGGGGAATTGGGAAGAGGTAGAACTGAGAGTGACTAACTAGATACAGATTTTCTTTTGGGGGTGATGGAAATATCCTAGGCTTAGATGATGGTGTTAACGGCACAACATTTTAAAACCAGCAAAAACCTCTGCATTATCACCTGAAAACAGTGAATTTTTCATTATGTGAACAATATCTCAACAAAAAAAATGGTAAAAATAAAACAAAAGATACATTTAATCCTCAACATCAACAGGGATACAAATTAATATCAACAATGCATCTTTGATCAGAGTTTGGAGTTGGAAATAAGAATACGAATCATTTGTAAAGCCAGAGATTTTTTTGTAGCAACATACACGTTACCAATCTCATTAACAGTATTTTATTCTGTTTCTTAATAAACATGTTATGTAAGGATCTAATGTTTCAAACCTTAAAGCCACAGATCATATAATGACTGTTAGGTAAGACTGTTCTCCTTTACAGAACTAGGGGGAAGTTTCTACTTCTTGGAACGGAGAAGAAGATAGCCACACTACCAACAAATTTCCCTAATGCCATTTAAAATGTCAACAACTAACCACAGTTTGGCAGGGTCACCCTTTCAGAAAGGACACCATGACCAGAAAGGAATGGGAAGAGATAAAACTCCAGTAGTAACTCAGACAGTTTTGGGTAAAGGTAGTAGGGAAATCTGAAAACAATAACAACAACAACTTCATTATAACAAATGACAAAAACCTATCCTTCTAGAGTATGACCTTCTTTAACAATTTCTGTCTTCCAAGTCTTTATTTTTTCCTAGGAAAAGTATTTCTATCAACCAACCAACTAATCAACAATGTTCATCCCGCAGCAGATATGATGTCTCAAGATACTCCTAATAGCCATTGTAAGATATACATCATTTCTTCCATGTCCCATATCCTAGTATTTTATGATTTAAAATGGGTTATGGTTAGTGTATATAGGTGTATGTATGCATAAATAGACATAGAAAATCAAACAGCATGTTTATAATAAGGATATTTTATTCATTTTAACTTTACTGTGAATTCCTCAAAGGCAAGAACTATCTTATCTCTCCACCCACAGGATTTAGCACAAGGCCTTGTACTCAAATCTTTGCTGCAGACATTACATAATAGATGAACAAAATAAGAAATAAATACTGTCGCTGTTACTCTTCAGTAGATTCTTGAAAAATAGGTCACATTTCACCTTAGGATATATAAGTGAATAGACTGTTTTTTTAATGTAATAGGACAGTTTTGTTTACCAGAATGGTTAAGTAAATGTGAACTATCTGGGAACCTTCCACCATTCTTCGGGTGGGGAGGAGAGAGTTTCACTGCAACTGCTTACATAAAGAGGAGATTAGGGCTTTCTTCAATATTTCAAAAGCATGTAACAACATTACATCTCCAGGCAACATTCCATTTCTGTTATTTGATCAAGAGTAACCTAATACTGGTGGAATTTATATAAAAGGGAGTAACTGTCAAGTAAACAACAGATGTCTAATTGCCTGGAAGATAATGAACCTAAGCTATATACATAAAACACATTAATGTGTGTGTGTGTGCATGTGTGCACATGTGTGTCTAAACATAAAACTTCAAACTAAGTGAATTGAAAAATAAATCTTAAAAAATGATTAGTGAATAAAAAGATTTTTACATGCACTATCTAGCCTAAACTGAAACAGTCATTAAAAGTGTGAATTACAATTTTCAGTTATGTACCAATTAACCCTCATGAGGTAAAATGTTTTTTGTGAAATAGCCAAAAGTAACAGCACAGTTCTTTTCCGAAAAGACAAGTTCTAGAAAATATTCTGGGCCTAGGCTACTACTGCTAAATGAGAGGAAAGGTCTCCTAAAAAAAATTCTGTCATTATTTCATTTTGTGAATGTGAGAAAAGTTAACTTTTGTCAATAGAAGGAGAGAAAATACAATTGCTGTGTTTATGAACAGTGCTTTGAAAACCTTAAGATCTAAAAGAGCCTATGGATTTAAATATCATTACAACAAACCTTTAAATTTACATTGTACTAGTTCAAAGGTACTGGCCTTCTTAAGTACTAGTTAAGTTTTCTCACTTTGAAGAAGGCAGAACTAGAGACAAAAGAAGTAATAATGGGATAGTATGGTAAGAAATTAGCCTTGGCAAAATTTGAAGACAGATGCTTCATATTAAAGTATCATTTGGCAGATGGCTTTTATAAAATATAAGGAAGTGATACAGGTTAGATGGAAGAGAATTAATGAAGATGGACAGATGGATAGAGAACCAATAAATAAAACAACTCTGACCAACAACACTACATGTAAGACTAGATTTTGAGTCACATATTGTGATTCAGTGACTACCAGAAAATTAAAAAATCTGCTATATAAATCTACACATAACATTAAGAAAAACACAATACAATCTATAAGATAACACTTTATAAATAAGTATTTGAAATATAGAGGTTGAACTAACAACTCATGAAATCTTAAAATAATGAAGTCTGAGTCTAATCACTTTGTTGGTATACTAAGAGAATATTAATGAGGGCCCAAAGCTGGAGTAGATGCTAGTTTGTCCAAAGGCAAAAAAGAAAAAAGAAGAAAAAAAAAAAGCACAACACAAACTACGTCATCTTGTGCATTTGAGAGAATGCTGAGTGAGGTTCAGGCTGCACCCATGGAAAAGTGTAAAGCTAAAATCATCTTCACACACCACCTATTTCAGTTTTCCTGGTGAGGATATTGAAACCCAAAGAAATTATGCAATTTGTCCAACATTGGAAAACCACCTAGAGGAAAAATTTGACTTCTCAGTCTCAAGTACCCTGTACCACTTATTTTATCAATCATGATGACCTTGGCTTATTAGCACCACGGTTATTATTAAATTAAACAACCAAGCAGAAACTCAGATAGAATGACAGATAAATAATCTCTAAATTTTATTTCTTAAATATTTTAACCAAAATATGTAACTAACATCACGAATCATTTCAAAAGACAAGATACTTTAATTTTAAAAGTAAGAGATTTGTTCTTATGTACTTTCCTATTTTCTATTATTTTTAGTATGTTGCTAACCTAGTCTGGTAACCTTAACCTCTTTACCAAACATAAACAGAGCTGAATTCAATGCACATTAACACAAATCAAGATAATTTTCAGAAATGCCTACCATATTAAACCAAAGAGTAGGAAATATCTTCCCTTATACTTGACAAAAATTTGTATCATTTGTTATATCAAATTGACTATATTTACTTTTGGATGGTTAGGGGAAAGTTAAATAACTTTTCAGTTCATGGGGTCCAGGATTTTACTTCTCTTCTCTCAATGAAAAAGTTTACTTCCCAGGAATGGAAGAGAATAAACAAACAGATGATAAGGGAAGAGAATTAGCCATAACTTTCAATTATTTGCCTTAATAGTTGACTCCTCCTCTATGTTCCCCATCCTTCATCATGCCCTCTTGCCACAACTCCCATTTTGAAAAATGGCTTAATGGCTATATTTCCTTTTGCAAATTTTACTTCACCATTAAACAGAAGAATATCCCAGAAGTGGTACTCAGCTGTTAAACTTGACAATTTTCATCAACTTGCCAAAATAAGCATGATAATGAACCATATTAAACTCTCATGAAACAGAAAAAAAGCTTAAAAACACAAGACAACTTATGTAAGAAAAAAAGGCACACACCAGATTTATTCAAACTGTTAAAATATATAGACGGCACTGTATGCAGTGGACTATAGACAGTGAACTTCTATAGGTGCATGCATAACTACATCACTCTATGAATTAGGGGATCCATGGAAAGATAATTTATGACTACAGAAGCTGACAAAATGAAAATCTTTTTCATTCATCAGGATGAGATAACAACAACGGCTACAGCCAGCTACAAAATTAACAGGAAACATTGCTTCTCTCAAGGACATACTACAGCTGAAAAGTGTCATAAAAACTTCCATTAAAAAAAAAATTAGTTTTTAATGGAAGGATAATTGCTTTACAGAATTTTGTTGTTTCCTGTCAAACATCAACAAGAATCAGCCATAGGTATACGTATGTCCTCTCCTTCTCGAACCTCCATTTTTGAATGACTTCTGTATTCTTACTCAGTGAGGAGCTTTCTTATCTAAAATCAGAGATATCAAAAGTTTTGCTTTTTAAACATGTATCGATAAGAATGAAATATCCGACTCCTGCCTGGAGGATATCAGTCACCTAGACACAGAGAACCAGGCTTCAGATTAGGGGTTTCTGAACCCAACATTCCACACAGATGTTAACTTTGTAGTTTCTAAGGACAATATGACCATGGGTCCACTTCACAATCCAGGTCTGATTTTAACCCCATTACACATAGCTCTGCTTTGTCTTGAGCCTATCAAAATACTATTTCATTTAAACTTCATCTGAACACCTTTCCTCCAAATCCTGTAATGATTTTATTTTTTTGTTCAGTGAGATGCCTACACAGTAACTATTGTATGGTGTCCCTCATTGAAGCAAGCTAATAACTCTGACTTTTGTCCAAGGTCTTGGGCTAATCAAGCTAGATAAAAAAACAAAAACCAAAGTGTCAGCCCAAACTTTTCATGGTTCCTGATCAGGAAGTTGACATAATTATGTGTAACAATGAGACAGAGGACAAAAAGAAGGTGGTTAATTGGTTATTGTTTAGTCGCTAAGTCATGCAACCCCTTGGTCTACCACACACCAGGCTCCTCTATATATGGGATTTCCCAGGCAAGAATACTGGAGTGGGTTGCCCTTTCTTTCTTCAGGGGATCTTCCTTACCCAGGGTTCAAACCCATGTCTCTCCTACATTGGCAGGTGGATTCTTTACCACTGAGCAACCAGGGAAGCTCCAGTTTAACTGGTTAAAGAAACATAACTTTAGCTATCATAGAGAAGAGTTCGTAAGATAACCAAACAGAGGTTTTGTTTTTGATCCACTAACCAAAAGTTATATACCCCTTTACAGGCACTGGGTTAGCCAACTAAAGAAAGAGGCACTGATAGAAAGTTGTGCAAGTATCTTCCCATCTTCTGCTCATCGCTGATCACGTCCATTTCCCCTGCCGCCCCAAACGGGGAGAAACATTTCAGCCATGAATCGTTCACGGTGGTTAGGGAGAGTGACATCAACTTTCAGAGACCTGAATCATTCTTTGTGATGTTGCCATAAAAGGGAGAAGACAAACCTTTAAACCACTTGGCAAAGAAATCAATTTCCTCAGAAAGATTATTATGTGTAAATAATTCCCCAATAAGTTTTTTGGAATATTCTTTTGCTTCCACAGATATTTAGCTTTTCAGTCATTAAAAAAGAAAGCCACTGGAATTTAAAACCCAGATAAAACTTCTTTGGAATATAGTTATTATAGTAAAACAGTAAATATTACCTTAAACTCCGACAACCATTCCTCCACAACCCCTTTCTCTGAAGTGAACATCTTTCCACATCTGTTCTAAATCTTCAACCTGAAAATTAACATAGAAAAATGCTAAAATATTTAATACATTTTCTTTATAGTCAGATTACCAAGGATAGAAGTGATCCTATAAAATTTAGCTACTTTTTTATTGAGAAATTAAAAGTTTCAAACATAAATTACTGTTACTATCAAAAATCAATGTATACAAACAGCATTGAAATGCAAGAATCATAACAAAAGTATAAATGATTATAACATGATGAAATTAGCTCTTCAATTTTCATTCAGCTTTTAGTAATGTCAGCTGCAAAACATACTGGACATTTTTCCTTAGTTTAAATTAAATAATTCCAAAGAGATAATGGAACTTAAAAAAACATCTTAAAATTGTGAAAATATAAAAGACATGCATCCAAACGACTTTATAGAAAATTTAATTTGCTTATATTTCAGTTCTTTAGTACAATAACTATCTAGGCAAGCCACTTGGTTTCCTGGAAGCTTAATATTCATAAAACAGAAGTAAAAGTGGTAATATCCAAAATAATGACTATATGCAATAACAGCTATTCATAAGATTGGAATTTACTTAAGTATAAATAATAAAAAAGGAAGTTAAAGGAAATGCAAAACAAATTTATCTCAAGCAAAACTTCTGTCAACATACAATATAGTTTTCTTCACACCTCCATCTGTAAGAGAGTGGACTGTTTCTTGAGGGAAAACTTTATTAGTTCTATCTGAACTTGCTAAATTCCTAAGTCAGGCACAAACCCTGCATTAACCTTCTTAATATTCATCAGAATTATCATGTAGAAGAAACTGAGGCAAAATTGACAGAAACTGAATCTTAATTCTATTCTTACTTGTAGTATAAACTTGGGCAAGTTATTTGCCTTCCTTTTTTCATTCATGAAATAGGAAAACCACAGTACATACTTTCAATGGATTACTGTGAAAATTAAATGAAAAAATGTAAATAAAAGCACCTGGCAATAAAAGTGTTGTTTTACTACGCAATACTATTATTGAAGACGATCAACTCATACAACTTTTGCTTAGTTGTCTATCAAAGTATACAGATACATCTTAAATAAACAACACAGGTTCTTGCAAAGAATACATTCTAATGTTTCTATTGTCTAATTTCTATTAAAAATGGTTAAGAAAATACATACATTTGTTGATTCATTTATTCATATATGAAGAATTACTTGAGAGATATACATTTTACTTTTTTAGGATTAAAAAATAGCCCTTTTATTATTCTAAATTTTATCCTTTGATCAAGCCAAACTATTAAAAAACCACATTATTTGTACTGTATTATTCATTTTATAGTACTGTTCATTCACATAAACCACACTTTGAGTTTATGCCCAAAATGTTATGAAAACCCTGCTTGATCATATGTTATCCCCTTTAAAATTCAAAGGAGCAAAATATTCACATCCTTGGTTTTCAATTCAATGAAAAATTCTCCTTTAGAGTAACTGGTTTGCTTTTATATTATGGATACTGTGAATCTCCTAGCAGATTCTCTTTGCTTTGATTTTAATAAAATGGGAGTCAAAGTTTCTGCCCTAACTCTACCCACAAAAAAGTGGCTAGGATTAATTCTATTTATAATATTATATTACACACGTTCCCTTATTTTCTTTCTACCTAGATCTACTTTTTTTTTTATCCTGTTATACACATTTGTGAAGCAAAATGAAGCAAGGTAAATATAAGTACACATGAGTTTTCTTTTTTACTTATCCATTGCTCATCTAGTAAATTAAGACAGAAAGCAATCACAAATAGAACCAGAAGTTACAAAGAATTGGGAAGATAAAATTTTTACAAAAGTTCAAAATAATTCTCTAATTAAAATTAACTTTTAAAAGGTTAAAATCAAGGGGGATATGCAAAAGGATTGAGAATAGTCAAAGCAATCTTAAAGAACAGCAGTGCTGGAGGACTTGGACTTCTAAATATTAAGGCTTACTACAAAACTTACTAAAAGCATGGTAATTAAGCCAGTGTGGTATTATCATATTATTACTATCAATAAAACCCAATGGAACAGAGCAGAATGGCTAGAAAGAGACCTATACATACATGATGATCTGACCTATGACCAAAATGACTATGTAATGCAGTAGGGAAAGAGTAATCTTTATAAAAAATGGGGTTAGGTCAACTAGACAGCTACATGGAATAGGGGGTAGAAAGAGAACCATAACTAACTAGCTAACACCATATGCAAAAGGCAGTTGCAGTTGGATCACAGATCTAATTTTAAAAAGCAAAACAAAGCTTTTAGAACATAAAAGAATACCTTCAAAACCTTGGGGTAGGCAAAAAAAAAAAAAATTAAACAAGAGACACAGAAGCACTAATCATGAAGGGATTGTTATAAATTGGACTCCATTAAAAGAATTTCTGTCTGCCAACAAATGAATGGATAAGGAAAATACGATATACACACAAACATACAATGGAATATTATTCAGCCTTCAAAAGAAGGAAATTCTGCCATTTGCAACAACATGGATGAATCTGGGAATCTTACGCTAAGTTAAATAACCCAGACACATAAAGACAAATACTTCAAGGTCTCACTTGTGTGTAGAATAAGTCAAACTCATGTTAACAGAGAGTAAAGTCATGGTTTCCAGGGGCTGGGAGGGGGGAGGGTGGGGGGTGGAGGAATGTGGAGATGCTGGCCAAAGGGTACAAATTTTCAGTTATAAGATTAGTAAGTTCTGGTAACCTAATGGGCAGCATAGTAACCATGCTAATAAAATAATGTATACTTGAAATTTGCTAATAAAATAATGTATACTTGAAATCTGTTAGGAGGGTAGATTTTAAGTGTTCTCACTACACACATAAAAATTGGTAATTATGTGTAGTGATAGATTTGTTAATTACCTTGATTGTGGTATAACAAAACATCATGTATACCTTAAATACATAATTATTTGGCAATCATATCTCAGTAAAACGGGGGCAGGGGAAAGGAAGAACTTCTAGTCACCAGAAGATACCACTAAGTGAATGAAAAGGCAAAACCAGAGTGGGAGAAGATACTAACAATTCTGTCAAAAGTCTCATATTCAGAAATAGAAGGAATTCATCAATTATTAAGAAAAAGGCAGAAAATTCAATAGGAAAAGCAAACACATCACTTATCCAAATGGAAATATAATATATGAAAGGTACTCAAGATTGTTAGTCATCAGGGAAATATCACACACTCACACACACACACACACACACACACACACACACGGTGAGAATGTAAGAGACAATACTAAATGTTGAAAAAGATATGAAGCAATCAGAATATTCATACACAGTTGGCATGAATGTAAATTGATACAGCATCTTGGAAAAACTTTGTTAATACCCTCTAATTGAACACATGTACACTCTAACAATTTCATGCATAAAAATATACCTTACAGAAATGTGGATGTATGTCTCTGAAAGATGTGTTCAGGAACATTCAGAGTAGCAGTTTTTATAAATAGTCAAAAACTAGAAAGAAACCAAATGTCCACCAAGAGTAGAAATGATAAATTATAGTATATCATACATGGAGTTCTATACAACAATGACAATAAACAAACTGTAACTACATTAAGGTCACAATATTGGGAAATGGAAGGAAAAAAATATGAGTACATGCTATATAATTACATTTATATAAACTTGCAGAACAGGCAAAATTAATCAATTGTGTTAAAAGTTAGGAGAGTGGCTATTCTTGAAGGAGTTAATTCTTGGGTTCTAGTAATTGAGATAAGAGCTGGTTATACAAGAGTGTTCATTTTGTGAAAATTCAGCAAACTGAACAGATGATTTGTGCATTTTTCTGTGTGTATATTACTTAAAGCTATGTTTTTTTCTAGTAGTCATGTATGGATGTGAGTTGGACCATAAAGAAGACTGAGCGAGGAAGAATTGATGCTTTTGAATTTGGGGGTTGCAGAAGACTCTTCAGAGTCCCTTGGACTACAAGAATATCAAATCAGACAATCCTAAGGAAATCAACCCTGAATATTCACTGGAAGGACTGTTGCTAAAGCTGAAGTTCTAACACTTTGGCCACCTGATGCGAAGAGTTGACTCACTGGAAACGACCCTGATGCTGGGAGAGACTGAGGGCAGGAGGAAAACGGGGGCGACAGATGATGAGATGGTTGGATGGCATCACCGACTCAATGGACATATGAGTCTGAGCAAACTCCTGGAGATAATGGAGGACAGAGGAGCCTGGCATGCTACAGTCCAAAGCGTCAGACACAACATAGAAACTGAACAACAGCAAATTACACAGTAGTAACACCAGACCACCCCGCGCCTCTTATTCACTTGCTAGAGGTCAAATGGGAGCCCTCAACCGCAGATCTAGGTTTACATGAATACTCAGTGAAACTGTCCCTCCGCATGCTTCTCTGCCTTCCTCTGCAGAGCCCAAAAGAACAGCCCTCCAGAGCACCTCCTCTGCCCTGAACCCTCACGGCCCCACCACCACTTCTCACAGCAGGTCCATCAGGATTAATGTCATTTTCCCTCCCCCTGTTGATGTCAGGAACCACTAGAAACTACAGCTCCCAGGTTACACTTGCACATGTTCATAGCTCTTTGCAGGCCCTCTATTTCATCCCCATCTCCTATTCCACTCTAATTCTGGAAGGAAGTTCTCTTTCGCTGAGCCTTCTGAAATTAACAATCTGTCACCAGCAAAACCCTCTAAACCCTCAACAGTTTTCTGAATGTCACTTTCTTCTTGTTCTAACAAGAAGCCTGGCTCTTCTCTGAAGATACCCGCTTTCCCTGAAAGCTTCTCAAAGAGTGACTGCCTTTCCTCTCATATCCCTGGAAGAAACCACTGGCCCTAAACGTAATATTACCATTTCAGATCAATCTCCCTCTCTCCCATCCACCCAACGCTGTTCCAAAACGCATGTAGCTGTCATCTATCAATCAATCCCTCCCCTCCAGTCATCCCTCTCCTTCATTTCTAGATGATTTTAGCTCGGCTCATTGTCATGCTTTCAAATTACTCTTATTTAATATCTTAGGGTTTTTTCTTCTCACTCAGTGAACTCTTAATTCCTAAAAATCTCCTCCAGCAATACTGTCTTCTTCCCTGTCTCAGCAACTCAGTCATATGATTATAACCTAAACCAAAAATTCAGGTCAGGACCATTTTTTAAAATATTTTAAATATTAGTATTAATTCATTGAGCTGACCTGAGAGAACACCCAACAGTCAAAGCTGGAACAACTTGAACAACAGAACAAACAACATAGTAGTGAATTATTATCCAAAGTATAAAATAAATATACAAGTCCATATTGAAATAAATAAATGACTAAATAAACAAATATCAAAGAAGAAGAGACAAGCCTTGCTTTCAGATAATATATGTAGATACGTCCCTCTCCAGAAAGTTTAGTCCATGTCTCCCTATGGACCAAAATGGGCTGGTCATAGTGATTTGCTTCCAAAGATGAGTATTGAGAAGGGGAAAACAGTAACTTTATAGCGGAGAAATCTGATAAACACTGGCTTGACCAAGGTTAACAATACCCATGATGGCATCTGAATATCATGTACCCTTGATATGATGAGAAAGGCACTTACTTTATCTCTGTGATATTACTTCTAAAAAGCAATAAACCCAGTATGATCATGATACAAACATTAGAGGAAACTTAATTTTGGAGACATTTTACAAAATATCTGAACTATATTCCTCAAAATGAACAAGGTCATGAAAAATCAAAAATACCGAGAGACTCTAATAGGCCAGAGAGCCTAAGGTGACACTACACGACCATAAATGCAATATGGTCACCTGGACTGGATCATATTGAACAGAACAGAAAAGGGACAGTTCACCAAAAAAAAAAAAAAAGCCCTGGTGAATTTCTAATTAAGACTGAAATTTAGTTAACAGCAATGTAATAGTAATGACAAATATACAATGATAACATGACATTAGGAGAAACTGAAACTGGGTGTGGAGTACACAGGAATTCTCTGTACGATCTTTGCAACTTTTCTAGAAATTCAAAATTGTTTAAAAATTATTGAAGCTCTGATGTATTTCTATTCTAGGATCCAATCCAAAAGATACTGTATTCAAAAACAAACCATTAAAGTACATCAACACACAAGCACATATTCATATCTTCTGATAACGTTCTACACCATTTGTTATTAAAGCTTCAATTTCAATACTTTCATAATACTTCATTATGCAAGGGCTTCGCAAACCTAAGGAGCAAATTCTCTTCCATTACACCTTACTCTCTCCACTAACCGGAGGTGACAAAAAAGCTAATTTATGAAGAGATTTCTTATCTAGTTGCTGAAAGTTAAAAAAAGGGAAATAATTATAGTACTAAATTACAAACATGAATGAAAATTCAAATCATGTTTACTTATCATTAGTCGTGTTTTAAGCACAGTAATAAACTCAAGCATTTTCGTTGTCTTTCCATGGGGTCAAAAATCCTCAGCACAATATAGAAATATTTTTAATTAAATTTGTAATTTCATAGAAATATTTAACTATACCATAAAATTATAAAAAGTAAAAATTTCAACTGGCATTCATGCAGTTTTAAATTACCAAGTCAAGCCAGTTTGAAACAAATCTAAATACGATAAAGCTTATAAATTCTTTTAGATGACAAGTTTTTTAAAATTTCATAAAAGGAAAAAGTATATTAAGAAAAATAGAAAATGTACAAATATTTAAAATGAGACCGGAAACAATAATGCATTATACAAGGAAGTGGTTAATGGAATTTTATAAAATGTAGAATAAGTATCTAGAGAAACAGAAGATGAAAAAGCAAGAGTGTGTGCCAGCTGAGAGAAGTTTTTCTTTGTCCTTCCCACACATTGCAACACTCTAAAAAATCTCTCCATTAGTCCTGGCTTCCCTGATGAATAACAGTTATGACTAAAGGTACGACTAACGACTAGCTAGGACAAGAAGTAAACGGACCACAAAATTGAAACAGGGTTTTAAAAACTATTTCTGTCTACCAGCACTCAGCAAGAAGCTCTCTACAGTCGCTATCTCACCCCCACATTTCATATCTAAGATGTAATCTTTTAACATTTATGGCAGTCTTGATTATGTAACTTTGAAGTTTTAGAAAACTAATTAGATATCTCAAGTAATATTTTAAAATATATTCTCACACTAAAAAAAAATCTTTATTCTTCTTAAAGGCAAAAGGAACAAAATTAGGTATTTCATACTGTGTAACTAACTTCCTATTTTTCTCAAACATATCTTGGAAAAGAATATTTAAAATTGTATTAGAAAGCTTGCTAAGATTCAATGCAGTAGATCACAGAGTTAGTCTGTGTGAAATTAATTTTTTATATTTTCAGTATGTAATAAAACATTTATAAATCTCTTATTCTTTAGTCGCTGCATTATATTTTAATTTTAACCCTGATAATGATTCCTGAATTCCTCAAGAAACTTTCCAGAAAACATATCATAAAAGTGTTGTCACAAAAAGTCTATACCTTATTACATTTTACTCTCATCCAATTAAGGAAGAACACAAAAAGAAAAAAGAATACTTACAATTTTCACTGCAAAACTCTAAAAAATATATTTACTATTATTTCTCATGCATCATGAAGTATTAACTAGAAATTAATACTGAATCTTCTAAAACCATTTGCTTTATATGTCATGAAAATCAAGTTTCTATAAATCTAAAGAATAAACAAATTTCTGTGGGCAGATAATAACATATCACAAAGTTTTAACTTTTCTGTACTATGAAATAGGGCCATTACAAGTAAATTAAGTGCTATCAGATTATCAAGATTCTTAGTTGAATTTTAGGAAAACAGAGCAGAACGAAATGTTCAGATTATGTTATAGAATAAACTTAGTTTAATCTCAGTGATTTTACTGCTTAGAAAATGACCAACAACTGGAGAGTTCTATGAAACAGGGGCACCTGGTGTTGCTTGAAAAGAAGTGGTGCTGGCTGCCTCGTGTCCACGTGTGTTCTCAAGTGAGCAGCTTCCTCTCAGGGCACGGGGGGAATAGAATTTACAGCCATAGCAGAGGTGTCGGAAATCTTTCCAAAGACCCATAACTTAGGCCTATTTTCCCCACAAATCAAAAATATCTGGTTATTAAAAACAGAGCAGAGATTTTGACTATGGCAAATGTCTTTCGAATTCAGCATCTTTTGCCTACCTCAAGGACAAATACAACTGTGCTGGGATAACCAAAGTATTATGGCAACCAGGCCAGTGTATTTCTTTTGTGAAAGGTAGGACAACTGGAAGAAAGGTAGCAATCCCTCTTCTCATTCCCCACTTTCAGCTTCCTATTCTTCTCAAAACTTCCAGGACTTCAGAAGAATCTTTTGTCCGGGGAAAGGATATCTGATTTGAACTCAAATAATGTAAGTGAGGAAAAAAAAAAAATTTTGTCAATAACAACTTTGGTATCTGGACTGTCCCCATGAGCCGCTCTCACCAAAAGAATGCAGTGAACACATGCTGCGACTTGATCTGCAGCTTTCACTTTTTTTTCTCAATTGGGGAATAATTGTTTTACAGTATTGTGTTGGTTTCTGCCATACATCAACATGACTCAGCCACAGGTAGACATACGTCCATACATCCCCCCTCTTGAACACCCCTCATATCTCCCTGCTCATCCCACCCCCGCAGTTGTCACAAGGGCACTGGGTTGAGCTCAGTTTACTGTGTTACACAGCAAATTCCCACCTGCTATCTATTTCACACATGGAAAATGTATATGCTTCCCTGGTGGCTCATGCAATGCAAGAACCCCAAGTTCGATCCCCAGTCAGGAAGATTTCCTGGAGAAAGGAATGGCAACGCACTCCAGTATTCTTGCCTGGAGAATCTCATGGACAGAGGAACCTGGTGGGCTACAGTCCACGGGGTTGCAAAGAATCAGACACATCCGAGCAAATTTCACTTTCACTTTTTTCACTTTTCAAATTATATGTTCCCATGCTATTCTCTCAATTTGTCCTACCCTTTCCCTCCCCAAGTCCACAAGTCTGTTCTCTATGTCTACATCACCATTATGCAGCTTCCACTTTCATGTGTTTAGAATCCAGCCACCATACCATCATGAAAAGTTGCAAGGGAAAGAACCGAGACCCTGGCTGAGAGTCAGTACCAAGTACCAGCCACAAGACTGAGCCATTTGGATATTCCAACCAAGCCAAGCCTCCAGATGACTATAGCTTCAGCTGACAACATGAAGCAGATCTGCCATGCTATAATTAATCTAGTCAAGCTCGGATTTGTGAGAGATCAAAAATACTTGCTGTTTGAAGCCACTAAATTTGGGGATGATTTGTTAGGCAGCAACAGATAACCAGAACACCATCTTAATCAAATATCTAGGGTATACCTTTTTCATACAAGGCAGTGTGCTCTTATTAGAGAATATCAGATTTTTCAAAACATGATCCCTGCCATCAAGGAATTAGATTTTTCTCTAAAAAGTTGTAGTAAAACTTATTATAAATGGGACATAACCTATGAATGTTCAATTAACATGTTTACATTTTGCTAATGTATACTTTCTGCCTATCCTACTGTTAATGATGAGACATTGTGATATAGTTGGCCAGAATTCAAAGTTTGGAAAAGTCCATAGCCACAAAGCAAAACAAAACTCAATTAATAACTATCTTATCTTAAATGCTATGCTTAATCAACAGAGCCAGCTTATCAGAGTAACCATCACAGTCATCAATACACTATGTAAAAGTTGCTTTTATTCATTAGGTATAAACTATTTCATTTTGTACATATCCTTATACCAGCACCTCTGGATTTTCCTAAGACATCAAATGATTTCACTTAAATTTTCAGTTAAAAAAATGATGTTGCATCTTGGTTTTCTTCTTTATAGTACTGCTTGTTGTTTAATTGCTAAGTTGTGTCTGACTCTTTTTGCGACCCCATGGGTTGTAGCCCGCCAGGCTCCTCTGTCCATGGGATTTCCCAGGCAAGAATCCTGGAGTAAGTTGCCATTTCCTTCTCCAGGGAATCTTCCCAACCTAGGGATCAAACCTGCATCTTCTGCATTGACAGGTGGGTTCTTTACCAATAAGCCACCAGGGAAACCCTCTTTATAGTATAGGAAAAGGGAAAAAGGAAAGAGAAGTTGCTCAGTCGTGTCCGACTCATTGTGACCCTGTGGACTGTAGCCTACCAGGCTCCTCTGTCCATGGGATTTTCCAGGCAAAAGTACTGGAGAGGGTTGCCATTTCCTTCTCCAGGGGATGTTCCCGACCAGGTATCGAACCTGGGTCTCCCGCATTGCAGCAGACTCTTTACCCTCTAAGCCACCAGGGAAGCCTCTTTACAGTATAGATCTTTGCAAATTTTGAAATAATAAAAAATTTTAAATGATACAATAGTGATTCAGGTTTGATAGAACAATTAATTAATAACCCTTATTATTGGAAGCCCCAATGTAAATTTTAACAGAAAACATACAATTTCCAAAATTATAGACTATGATAGATTTTTCATCTGTCTAGGATTTTATAAAGTCTCATGAAAATTGAAAGGTAAACTAGAAAAATTCTTAAAGTCCCTGCTCATCCTACATCGATATATAGATTAATTATTCAAAAAAAAGTTGAGTAAAATGTTATAACAATGTACCATCTTAAAGTTACAGAAAGGGATATATGCATAAGACTACAAAACCCAAGTGTCCAATAGCCACATCTCAAAGCACAGGATGAACACAGGCTGCTTTCAGAGTGATGATGTTCCATTCTTTATTTGCTGAATGCCTTTCTAACTTACTCATCTTGTCTATGTCCCCTATAGCTATCCTAGTCCTATCACAACTTTTATGCTCCAGACACATACTCTCCTCCGCACCACATCAGCATTTCTCAATTCCCAAAACTAAATTCTTCAAGTAATTCTCTGTACCAGTTCCTTATTTTGATCCTGCCCACAACTCAAAGCCAACCTGGAAACTGGCCAACCTGAGGACAGATATCTCCACTTGGTCCAACAGTTGAGATCAAAGATATAGACAAATATAGATGCAAGTTTATTTTGAAGGGGCTTTGTGTGCGCAAAAACAGTAAACATATCTAGAATCTACTACAGATATAATATCCCAGGAGAAATCTAACAAGCTGAATACCAGGACACAACATTTCAATCAGGAAAACCTAATTTTTTTTTTAAACTTCCCTTTGAAATCATGTCTCACAGAAAGATCTCATATGCTTAGAGTCAGTTAAACCTCCAGACTTTTTTCATACAAACTGTTTCCAAACCAGGTCACTCCTATCTTATACTTAACCAATCAATTCTTAAGAATCTAAGTGACAATTTAGCATTTTAGATTGATTCACACATCACAGATACATAAACATCTGCTCAGTGAATGAATAAGTGAGCAAACCTTTGAAACTTTGCTGATTTGGGCCCTGAATTCCATTGTTTTTTAAATATAACATTTACCTTGTTATATTAGCTCTCCATCATAGCTGACATCATAGCATACAATAAAAGTGATCCTGAAGGCAAGGAATTTTGTACTAGAGGAAAAGTAAGGAAATGGGGTTAGAGATATGTTGTAAAGCTATCCACATGTAAGAAATTATTAGTGCAATAAAAATAAGTAACTTTTCCCAAAGTAGACACAGGCTAAGTACAGAAGGCACCAAACTAAGTACATATACATGATAAAAATCTATTTTCAATGTTTAGAACGGAGAAGGAATAGGGGCCTAGGCTGAACAAAGTTCCAGATCAGCCAATGAAATAGGAATCTCTGAAACAGATAACAGGAGAAATATCAAGGAGAAAATCAAAGTATACAAGAATTATAACAATGAATCTTATGACTGTGTAAGAAGACAACAAAGAAAACAAATAGTTCCAATGAAATGAAAGCACTGAAAGCCAGCGCTTTCATTGGGATCTAATAGAGAAAAAGGGAAAAAAAAAAATGACATAGGCAATATAGTCAGAGAGTTTTTACAATTAAAACACAAGAAAAATTACTTTTGCTTGTTGTCAATGAAGACAATTCCATTAAAATGGAAATTTTCCAGTTCTTATAATCAAGAAACTCAGTGAAAGTTGCAGTCATGGCCAACTCTTTGGGACCCCATGGACTATACAGTCCCAGGAATTCTCCAGGTCAGAATACTGGAGTGGGTAGCCCTTCTCCTCTCCAGGGGATCTTCCCAACCCAGGGATCGAACCCAGGTCTCCCACATTGCAGGGGGATTTTTTATCAATTGAGCCACAAGGGAAGCCCAAGAATACTGGAGTGGGTTGCCATTTCCTTCCCCAGGGCATCTTCCCAATCCCGGGATTAAACCCGGGTCTCCCACATTGCACGCAGGCTCTTTACTGTCTGAGCCACTAGGGAAGCCCCCTCATTGGCTTTAACCAGAGAAAATGACCTTGAACTTAAAGTATCAATGCTTTTCAGTTCCTTTTTTAAAATCTTATTTATTTATTTTTGGCTGTGCTGAAACTTCGTTGCTGCAAGAGGGCTTTCTCTAGTTGCGGTAAACGGACTTCTCACTGCAGTGGCTTCCCTTGTTGCAGCTGATGGATACTAGACATGCCAAGTCAGCAGTTGGCAGCACACAGGCTTAATTGCCCCACAGCATGTGGAATCTTCCCAGACCAGGGATCCAGCCTGTGTCCTCTGCACTGGCAGGTGGATTCTCAACCACTGTACCACCAGGGAAGTCCTCAGTTTCTTTTAAACCAACAACCTACTTTATGCATTGCTTGATGCAGAAATCATACTAACAAGATGCTAGAAGTATGGCACAGTAATAGCTGGTATTACAAGACTATAATGAAAAGAATTTTTATACACCAGAACATTCTTAGTCTTTACAAATAAAAACATAAGGTTTCTTAAAAAATAAAGCCCTTTGGTTAAGAACTTTCCATTTGCCTGCCAGATGATTTCTTATACCTATAATTAAGTGGCTGGTTTCAATTTGTTAATCAAATAAAGTACAAATTATTTTGGAAGATTAAGAAAAAGTTTTTGCTCTTCATTTTGTTCAGTTATGTCCAACTCTTTGTGACCCCATGGACTGCAGCACACCAGGCTTCCCTGTCCTTCACCATCTCCTGGAGCTTGCTCAAACTCATGTCCATTCAGCCGGTGATGGCATCTGACCATCGCATTCTCTGTCGCCCCCTTCTCCTCCTGCCCTCAACCTTTCCTAGCATCAGGGTCTTTTCCAATGAGTTGGCTCTTCGCATCTGGTGGCCAAAAGATCTGTAAGATTATTTTTTTTAATTACAAATCACCAGAAAAGAGAATATTATGAAGAACTTCACCACTAGTGTACATAACTTTAAAAGTTTAAGACTGTATGGTAATTACAGGCAAAGTTCAGTTCAGATACTAGAAGCAGGAATATGTACAGTCAAGTATTCAATAAAGATTTGTTGAATAGAGAAATAAATTTCATCCTTCATAATGCCTGTCAAACATGCCATCTGCTCTCCATCTCTACGGCAACACCCTCAGTCTCGGTTTTTATTGCCTCTGTAGGCTCCAATCACACAGCCTTCCTGCTCCTGTTTCTTCTCCAGGGCACTATACATATTACCACCAAACTAATCTTCCTAAAACACTGCTTTTCTCCTGAAACATACTATGACACTTTTCCATATTGTATTTGTCAGATCTTCTACCTCTTCAAGCTCCCCTTATAATACAGCCACAATTTATCTATCTAAATTTTACTTACTGCTGTTCTCCAAAATGCATCTTGTCATTCCAACCTCCATGCCTGCCTATGCCTTTCCTCTCTACTGTATCTTCCTTTTATGCCTCAGTTTTTTATAGCCTTCCCAGGAAATACTCAGGGCCTGCATTGATGAAGGGCTGGCAAGGCAAACTGTCAGGAGAGAACTATGGCACGACATCTGTGAGCCACAAAAGCATCATTTGATTGACTTGTTTAAAGACTGATGGATTAACTGACTGACCTTGACTTAGAAAAAAATCTTACTAGAATTTTTTCAAGAATATCTTTACAAGAATTCTAGATTCCACTAATAGAAGTTATGCATTTCATTAAAAATAAAAGTACCAGACAAACTTATTTAGAAAAGAGAAACAGAGTCACAGATGTAGAAAATGAACTTATGGTTATCAAGGGGGAAAGGAAGGGAGAGATAAACTGGGAGACTGGGTTGACATATATACACTACTATATATATAAAATAGACAACTAATAAGAACCTACAGTATAGCACAGGGAACTCTACTCAATACTCTGTAATAGCATGGAATCTAAAAGGAGTGGATATATGTACATGTATAACTGATTCACTATGCTGTTCATCAAAAACTAACACAATATTGTAAGTCAACTATACTCCAATAAAAAGTAATTAAAAATAAAATAAAAATAAGGAATATAATAACAAAATAAAAGAATCAGAAACTGAATTATTTTAAATTTAATACTGGGAAGAAATCTACAAGGGCAATTATTAGTTGAATTATGATTTTTCCAAAATGTTTGTAGCATTTTTTACAAAACATAATTACAGTACATACTAAATGATTCAAGTATTACTTCAGTAAATCAAAGTCCGTGATACCCTGACACCTAAGACACAAACTGTAAAGTTTATGTTGACACATTATAAAAGTTTCAAACTACAAAAGTTACCTCAAAACCATTCACTGATGTCATTATTGTATAAGTTAAGTAGTACAGTGATCAGTAATGCTTTTTACATATTCATTGGACCAGGACCTCAAGTTGACAGATTATATATCCATCCCCTGTCTAGCTCATACAATTTATCCAGACAGCAGCTAGACAGGGCCTGACTGGGAAGAAAAAAAGAGAACAAGACTAGACAAAAACAGACATAGGATGAGAATCAGTCATGTGTATAATTTACTCAGTACTTCTATACATGCAAAAAACCAATATTATCATATATTAAAATTGCAATATTAATAATTCAACAAGCCTTGAGTGCCTACTCAGTATAATACAAAGTGTTTCTATGACTTTGTATTGTTAGTAAAAGAACAGTAAAATGTGATCTGTGTCCACAGGAGCCAGTAATCCAGATGGCAGAGGAAATGGGGAGGATACTGAGAAGGAAAATGTTTTATAGAGGAATAATTACAAGTGCTAGAATCATGATAAAATTATGAGAAATACACAAAATCAATAATGTAGAGCATAAAACAAGGGCTCTGCTTATTATGAAAATACCAAGAAACTATAAAATTTTCATCAAGAAAACAAATAAACCAAAAAAAATTATAAATACTTTCATAGAACATTAATCTTTCATTTCCACTAATATTTTTCTTTATTAAAGTATCTTTTCATTGTTACACTTGAATCTTCTTCACATAATTAAAAGAAATATTCATCCTTCTCACTGCTTCTATCCCACTCCTCAAAGGAAAATGCTGTTGTATTACTCTGTATTATTTCAAACTTTCTTCTAAGTATATATATAATCAGCAGTTCTCAAACCTGTCTACTATTAAAAAGTATTGAGAACACCAAAGAGGTTTTTTTTTTTTACAGTAGATATATTTACTGACATTTACAATATTTGAAATTTTTGATGATAAAATTTAAATATTACAATGACAAGCCTATTATGTATCAACATCTTTATTTTTAATAATCCCTAAACAAAAAAATTACTCAGAAGAGTGACTGGTCTTGTTTCACATTTTTTCAAATTTCTTTAATGTCTTGGCTTAACACAACAGAGGTGGACCTTTATAACTGTTTCTGCATTCAAACTGATATGGATATGATGATCAGTTGGTGTTTTGACTCCCCTCTCCTCTCTAAAATAGAAATCTTAGAATCCACAGAGCCTTAACCTTTCCATCTAACATATCCTGGACACTTTTCTTTATGTGTGTGACTATTACTATTATATTTAGGGCCTTCAACAAGCAGCCCTTCTTATCATATACACCTTTGTGTAGTTCTCTTCCACACAGATGCTGGGCTTCGCAATGTGACCTGTTTTGACCAGAAGCCTTTATCAAACATGAGAAGAGGCTAAATAGAAGTTTGCACCTAGGGCATGTCCTCTTGAAACACCATCATAGAAGGTAGCCACCATGCTATAAAGGCTCATCTGAATAAGAATCACATGAAGAAAGACCCTGCAGGATGAGAGGCCATCTTGGGGATTTCAGCCACAGCCAAGCTCCCAGATGAATGCAGCTGCACGGTGATTTCAGCTCGACTGCTTTTAGCTATGCAAAGGCAAAACTGCCAGCTGAATCCAGTCAACCCATAAAACTATGAGAAAAATACATCTTTGTTATTTTCAAGCCACTTAGTTTTGGGGTAATTTGTTACACAGTAACAGATAATTAAAACACCATTAAGACACATTTAGAGAAATTAGGTTTTCCTGGGGGGAAAAAAAATTCTGAATATTACAATTTTAGCTAAGTCTATTGTTACAGATATTGCCCAGTTTTGAAATTTTTTTCAGTCCTTTAAAATGGTTGTTTCCATTTTTTTTTATGTGAAAATGCTGTGACAAACTTTCTTATATTTCTACAAGTACTTCTATAGGATAGACTCAAGAACACTGCTGGGTCTAAGGTTACTTGTGCATTTTGTTATCTAATAGGGTTTAGTTCACACTGTTATTATAAATGAGCTTTTTTTACACCTTCCATTTTTTCTTTTTAATTATAACTGCTTATTTCAAGTATTTAGGAAAGCCATTGTCTTCCTCTGCATTCTGTTTATTTCACTTCTAATAATCCATCTGAAACAGTTATCTAAAGTTCATCCCACACAACAGTTAAATTTTTTATTCTCCTTCAGCGTTAATTTAATTTTACCTACATGAATTCTGTCATTAAGTTGGCATGTCATATTTTAAATGTTCAAGTATCAAAGTTTGCTGCTATGGAAATGATATGAAGAGATGCTGACAATGCAGCTCAAAGGACAAAAGTTTCAGGTTACTTTACGAAAAGATTTCTGAATTCTTCAAAAATAAATAATCCAATAAAAAAACATAAACCTACATAGCTAATAAAACTGCTTGCTTATTTAGATCACAATCAAACAAGAACTATCACTACCACAGACAACCTATGACAATTCCTTCTCACCCTTTGCACACTCACAGACATAAACATTTTAGTCATGTTAATACCTATACAAAGGACACTCTTGTGACAGCTTGGTATCATGCACTTAATCTCAAAAGGTAAAGCTGAATGAAAATTAAGTGAAGATCACATAGCTAACTCTAAAAAATGAACTGGACAAACAAGGATGGGAGATATGACTACATACAGAAATTCAGGTACTTAAAAAACAGTAAGAGGATTTTTAAAACACCAGGATACATTAATAGGAAATTTTTAATACAAGAAATTTGAATGGGTGACAGTACACAATATTCTAAGGATGCCAAAGAACAGCAGCTGGGGCCATAATTCTGTGTCCACCAATTACTCCAAGACCAGGCAAACATGGAAACTAAGGCTCAGAAAGTTTAAGTGATTTAAATTTTCTGCGCAAAAAATAATAGCTGTCCTACCTACCACACATAACAGAAAAATAAAGAAAATAAAGCATGTGAAAACACTCTAAATTACAGTATGATAAATAAATATAAGTATCACTACTAGCTTAGGGAAATGCTATTTGACAAATGATCTTTATTGTCTGTAGAGGGGTATAGCTATTATTTTTTTTAATTGAAGTACAGTTAATTTACAAGGATGTGAGGGCTTCTGGTGTACAGCAAAGTGATTCAGTTATATATATACATATACATGTATGAAAGTGAAAGTCACTCAGTAGCGTCCGACTCTTTGCGGACGGCATGGACTACAGAGTCCCCGGAGTTCTCCAGGCCAGAATACTGGAGTGGGTAGCTGTTCCCTTCTCCAGGGGATCTTCCCAACCCAGGGATCGAACCCAGGTCTCCCGCATTGTAGGCGGATTCTTTACCAGCTGAGCCACCAGGGAAGCCCTTTGAGTAAAAAATTTATTCAAACCCTTGTGTCACAGGCTTTCCACAATGAGGGAGCTGCTCTGCTACATACGAAACCCCAACCCAGAAGCAGGTCACCGACGAATGGTTTACATGTATGTATCTACTCAATTTTATATACATTCAGTTATATATATATATTCTTTTAACTATGGTTTATAACAGGATGTTGAATATAGTTACCTGTGCTATACAGTAGGAACTTGACCTTTTTATATACAGTAGTCTGTATCTGCTATTCCCAGACTCCTAATTTATCCCGCCCCCACACTGTTTCCCTGTGGTAACTATAAATTTGTTTTCTATGTCTGTTAGCCTGCTTCTGTTTCATACTAAGTGGACCTATATAATTTGGTTCCACATATAAATGATATAATGGTATTTGTCTTTCTCTTTCTGTCTTACTTCATTTAGTATGAAAATCTCTAGGTCCATCCATGTTTCAGCAAATGGCATTATTTAATTATATTTATGACTAAATAGTATTTCATCAGGCTTCCCTGGTGGCTCAGATGGTAAAGAATCCACTTGCAATGTGGGAGATCTGGGTTCAATCCCTGGGTTGGGAAGATCCCCTGGAGGAGGGCATGGCAACCCACTCCAATATTCTTGCCTGGAGAATTCCCATGGACAGAGGAGCCTGGAGGGCTACAGTCCATGGGGTTGCAAAGAATCAGACACAACTGAGCAACTCAGCACAGCACAGTATTTCATCATATATATGTAACACATTTTCTTTATCCATTCATCATAAATGGACATTTAGGTTGCTTCCGTGTTCTTGGCTATTATAAATAGTGCTGCTATGAACACTAGGGTGCATTTATCTTTTTTATTTAGAATTTTCTCTGAATACATGCCCAAGAGTGGGATTGCAGGATAATATGACAATTCTTAGTCTTTGAGGAACCTCCATACTGTTTTCCACAGTGGCTGCACCAATTTACATTCCCACCAACATTGTAGGAGGGTTCCCTTTTCTCCACACACTCTCCAGCATATATTTGTAGACTTTTTAATAATGGCCAGTCTACAGATATGAAATAACACTTCAATGTAGTTCTGATTTGCATTTCTCTAAAAATTAACAAAGTTAGACATTTTTTCACATGCTTATTTGCCATATGTATGTCTTCTTTGAAGAAATGTCTACTTAGAACTCTGCTCATTTCAGATCTTCTACTCATTTTGTTTGTTCTTTTTGCTGTTGAGTTGCGTAAGTTGATTGTATATTAGGGAAAGCAAGCCCTTGTCAGTTGCACTGTTTGCAAATATTTGCTCCCAGTCCATAGACTGCCTTTTCATTTTGTTTACAGCTTCCTTTGCTGTGCAAAAAGTTGTAAGTTCGATTAGGTCCCATTTGCTTATTTTTGCTTTTTTTAAAAGAAGTATTTATTTTTGGCTGCACTGGGTCTTCGTAGCTGCCCATGGGCTTTCTCTAGTTGCAGAGAGTGGGGGGCCACTCTTCACTGTGGTGCGTGAGCTTCTCATTTCAGTGGCTTCTCTTTTGGAATGCAGGCTCTAGGCACAGGAGCTTCAGTAGTTGCGATACGTGGGCTCAGTAGTCACAGCTTGCTGGCTCTAGGGTGCGCAGGTTTCAGTGGTTGAAACACAGGGGCTCAGCAGTTGAGGCGCATGGGCACTAGAGTGCAGGCTCTGAAGTTGTGCATGGGCTCCACTGTTCTGCCCCATGAATCCTTCTGTACCAGGGACTGAACCCACAGCCCCCGCATTGGCAGGTAGATTCCTACCCACTGTGCCACCTGGAAAGTCCTGTTTATTTCTGCTTTTACTTCTACTGCCTTGGGAGACTGACCTAATAAAACATTGTTACGATTTATGTTAGACAATATTTTGCCTATGTTCTCTTCTAGGAGTTTTATGGTGTCATATCTTATATTTAAGTCTTTAAGTCATTCTGAGTTCATTTCTGCTTAGAGAGTGAGAGTGTATTCTAACTCCAAAGATTTCCATGTAGCTATCCAGCTTTCCCAACACCACTTGCTGAAGAGACTGTCCTTTCACCACTGCATGCTTTGGACTGCTTTATCAAAGACTGACCACAGGTGTGTGGGTTTAGTTCCAGCCTCTCCATTTGATACCGTTTATCTATATGTCTGTTTTTACGCCAATACCATGTTATTTTGATTACTACAGACAATCAAGTGTGGTACTGTCTAAAGTCTGAAACTATTATGCCTCTAGCTTTGTTCTTTTTCTTCAGGATTGCTTTGGCAACTTTGGGTCTTTTATGGTTCCATACAAATTTTAGGATTATCTGTTCTAGTTCTATGAAAAATGTCATGAGTAATCTGATAGGGATTGCATTGAATCTTATAGATTTCTTTAGATAATACGGCCATTTTAACAATATTAACTCTTCTAATCCAAGAGCATAGTCTTTTCATTTCTTTGAATCATCTTTAATTTCCTTTATCAATATTTTATAATTCTCAGCATATAACTCTTTCACTCCTTGGTCAGGTTTATTCCTAAGCATTTTATTTATTTATTTATGGGCGTAATTTCTAAAGGATTTTTTTCAACTTTCCTTTTATGATATTTTCTTGCTGGTATAAAGAAATGCAACAAATTTCTGTATGTTAAAAATTATCTCTATTTGAGGACAGATTTTACGATTTTTTAAAATAAGTTAGGCTACAAACTTATCAGAATATGACAACGTAATCTAAATCAAGTTTGTTTAAAAACAAAAACCTCAACTTTTTAACCAAATACAGCATTTGAACTTGTCAGGAACATAGCTCCTATTCACATAACTTATTTGCAATGCTGGCTGTATGACTAAGTTGGTATTAAGGCTGGAAAAAAGTTAAATCTAATAGGCAAGTCATTTCAATGACAAATCTTTAACATAACTAGCTGCTTACAATCATTTTTCTCATTTATTTTGTTACGTTTAAAGGGGAGAAAGATATATTCTTTGAAATCTCTGCGAAGCCCAATAATTCAGAATTTCTGAGGTAGAAGAAACAACTCTGAAGATATAACCTATCCATCTCCCACTAGGAAATCAAGGCACATATACAAGTTAAATATAAGATCACTCTTCCACGCAGTTACAGAAATACTAGAAGAATACCAAACTCCTGGCTCCTTTCAAGTACACATCATATTCTTGTTGTAGAGTACAAATAATCAGGGAAAATAAAAAGATCACTGTCCTTATTAATGCACTGAACCAGGTAAATGCACTATAATTTGAGCAGTGCTTCCTAAATTGTTCTTAAAAGTGTTCCAAAAGATATTAACAGTAGTACCAAAGAAGAAAAGGCTTTTCCTGTGAAAATTTTATTCAAGAAAGTTAAAGAGTTTTCTTTCTTTTTAATCAAAGGATTTCTCAATGCCTTTTAATGTGCTAAATCTGTGTCCTGAACCTCCAAGAACGATGTTTAGAATGAAATATTTTCCCAGGGGTACTGGACCATTAGATCCTTTATGGTCCAGATATAACTGGCATCATCAGGAATATAGTCTAGAAAACAGTGCAAGTCAAATGTGTCAACAACAGATGTCCAAGGATGATGTTGGGATAATGATTAACATTTCTCAAGCCCTTATGTATCTGGCACTTTGCTAAGTGCTTACGGGAATTTCCAGTTAATACTCACAGCCTTCTTAAATGGTAAATTAAAATAATCTCCATTTCACAAAAAAAGGAAGATGAAGCTTAAAGAAATAACTTGTCCAAGGTCACACACTAATAAGTGGCTGAGTTAAGATCAGAACCCAAGCAGCCCAACTCGAGAGTCCCCTTTCTCAATCACTCTTCATGCTCTCAACAATCCCTACCCACAGCACACAACAGTTCAAAGTTTACAGTACACTGTCTCTTAGAATAATTTACTCTTTTATCTTTTACTTCTTCATATTTTTATACTAAACTGAAAACTAGAATATTTTCATTTCAAAATAAATTGATAGGGGAAAATAAATTACATGTGTGATTCTGTATTTGCAGCCAAGCTGAGAACTATAGGGTCACAGAAAAACATGGTAGGGTAACCAAGCAAAAGTCTTCTTCATTTTACAGGGAAACACACCTCTGCCCCTTGGTAGCATGTGACTGAGAAAATTCTTGGTTTCAGTGCTTTTCTCAACAACTAGAATGAAGGTAAAGAAAGGGAATGAAAAAGTATATTACTGATAATTACCACAGTAACTACAGACTGTTAATAAGGGTGTTCCAGACTGTGTGGATATGTTGTTGTTGTTCAGTCGCTAAGTTGTGACCCCACAGACTACAGCACACCGGGCCCCTGTGTCTTCACTATCTCTAGAAATTTGCTCAGATTCATGTCCACGGAGTCTGTCATGCTAAGTGAAGCTTAAATGCCGGAATTAAGTTACAATTTTTATTTGCCCATAAATTGGAGGGTTTTGTTGTTTGTTTTGCAAATAATTTTTTTTTAATCTAGGACTAAGACTTTTATTCAATTTGATTATTTAGTTTACCCTATTCTCAGTACTCTGGTAAACTACTTCTAAATGATAAAAAAGCAAGTGTTCTTTTTTTGTACAGGTCCAAAATTTTCTCTTTCAACTAAGTGTCTCAAAACACTATAAAAGACACAGTGCTCTGCCCTGCTATTATTATAACACAGGCAAAGTAAGGTGGCTGAGATTATGTACAAGCAATTAGTTCAAATTAATGTCATAATAAAAACTATTTTATTCAGTCTTTCTCTTCCATCTCCATACTTTGAAAAAGCAGCCAGGTTTATTGGCAGAAGCTTCTGAACACTTAAAACATAAATAACTCATAAATACTTCCTCCATGCCAAATCAAACAAAATTCAGTTGAACTAGAGAATGAGCTAGCTGCTTGCCATTGACTGTATTTATAAGGAGATGGAAGGAGACAAACAGTTATCTATTTATTTATTTGAGACAGTTATTACCTTCTCCATTAAGCTATACAAATTTCTCTCTCCCTTGCCTTGCCTAGGGGAAGATTAAAAAGTTCTAACGTTTTGGCACTGAGTTTAGCAAACTGCTTCTTGGAGATGGACAAGTTAAGAGTATCTGAGATGTTGCTACAACCAAGCATTCAAACTAGCTGTATTAGTTCCTTATGGTTGCTGTAACAAAGTACCATATATTGAGTGACTTAAACAACAGAAATTATTTTCTCACAGTTCCAGAGGTTAAAAGTCTAATAATCAAGGTGTCAACAGGGTTGATTCCGTCTGAGAGTCGTTAAGGAAAGGATCTATTCCAGACCTTTTTCCTTGGTTTGAAGTCATCTTCTCCCTGTGCTTTCCCATTATCTTCTATCTGTAAAGTCATACCTAAATTTCTTCATCTTATAAGGACACCAGTCACATTGGATTAGGAGCTATCCCAATTACCTCATTTTCACTTAATTACCTAAATAAAGACCTTACCAACAAATTTACATTAGGAGGTACTGGGGATTAGGACTTCAACATATGAAAGAGGGGCTGGAGTGGGGGTTCAGCCTGTTAACACCATCAAAGCTACATGCAATAAACTAGGGTTGCAGCAATTAATCTCTTGTACTAGAGTTGCTGAAATATCATCTATTTATTCATAAACTATTAAATGTCTTCTAAGTCCTAGATGCTAGATTTACAAAAGTGAATATGATATAACTCCTGACTTGAGGGATTCAGAGGCCATTAGAGGAAACCATTAGAGTAAACCTAAACGGCAGAAATGAGTGTCCTTTCATCCCTTTTGAAACAAATCAAGGCAAATCAGGGTATAAGCAAACAAAATAATAAAAGCAAATACTATGAGGAAAAATGAGAAGGAATGTTGAAGGAAGTCTAGTGGAAATATTATCTTGCAATCATTTTGCTATCACTTGCCCCTCTTTCTCTTTCCCCAAAATAACAGCATAAAGAAATACACTTTCCAAAGCACAGCTCTACTTTAATTCCTTCAACGTTTTTTTGCATTCTTAACCAGCAGTTTTCCTTTTTCTAGTGTTAGAGAAAAATGAGAGAGAAATGTTAAACAAATTTGAAGTGACTCATGGGTTAGGTTGATGTCTTAGGGTGAGTCACTGCCCTTTCAAAAATTGGAATGAGATGTTCAACCATTAGTGATGTCTGCCAAGAGAAGTTCAGATGTTCAATTAGAAACTGATGAGGACACACGGGGGCTGCGGGGGGCGGGTTTATAATGATAAAATGCAAATAAACACAGTTGATGGTGGTGATGTGTACTAACAGAGCCATAATAATAAAAGCACACATCTTGACCACACTACAAACTCCTACTCGCCTCAACAGAAACCCAGTGGGTCTTATTAATACAGCTGCTTTTCCTTGGTTTAAAAAATTACAGTAACCAAAGATAAAATAAGCAGTTCAGTAAGATCATGTTGATTCACGGGGGTAACAGTCAATTTGCTTTAGCAGAGGCTGAATTATAAACTTATTTTTTCAATAAAGTTTCTAATAATGTTAAGCCTTATGGTAGTAGTATAACTGATGTTGCTTTGCAGCTGAATGTGAAACTAAAATTAGTACAGCAAAAAATTTCTATCTTGGTTCTTTCAAAGTATTTGAAAGTCCTGTAAGAATGTTTAATCCCTATAGTAGTTTAAGTATTTCTATTCAATTATGCAGTGTTTCTGAAGAAAGGGCTTATAACAGAAAATTAAATATCTTTGGATTCTGTCACCAATAACCAATTTTTTTTAACCAATAACCAATTTTTAACTGATAAACCCAAATTTAATAAATCACATTATATTACAATAAATTCTGGAGTTTTATAACCTGGTGTCATGAAAAATATCTGCCCTGATTACCATCCAACGACCAGTTCAATACAATTTCCACAAAGAAGCTGGTCTTTCTAAAGTGCTACTGGAAAAAATTTTAAAAAATTAAAAATAAAAAAAAGAAAGTGCTACTGAAAACTGTATAACATATGTGTAGCTCTCACAGTGGAAAGAACAAATTTTCCCCTTACTTTTCTTGACATCATCTTTCTTGGACTGTCCTTCCTTTAACCTCAACATACTATTATCACAGATAAATTATCACAGATAAATATCATCTCCAAATAAAACTGTTAAAATTTAAATAACATACATATGATAGAAGAGTTTATTGAAAGGAATCCTTTTATGAAACATTTAAAATAGAAAATATATTAATAGTTAACACAAATTACAGCAAACATAACTAATATTTATCTTCCACTTCTTTCTATGAGGAAAGGAATCATACCTTACATTCCTTTGACAACCACCCCCTTCTCCAAGTGTTTTAACACAGCTCAATAACAGAAGCAACATGGCATAATGAAAAGATTCCAAAAAACTGGGAATCCCTAGGGAACCTGACTTTCAAGGCCAGTGGGATTTGATTTCAGGACTTCCACAGGACTGGGGAAAATAGAGACACCACAAACAAAATCTAGAATGTACCAAGACCCAGGGGAAAGGAGCTGCGACCCCACAGGAAACTAAACCAGACCTACCTGCTAGTGTTGGAGGGTCCCCTGTGGAGGTGTGGGTCATGGAGGTCAGCGGTGGGTCACCATGGAGACAGGAGCACTAGCAGAAGCAGCCCTGAAAGGTGCCCCTTGGCGTAAGTCCTCTTGGAGGTCACCATTAACCCTACCATAGAGGTGGGAGACCCCAGAGCTGGGCAACCTCAGGTCAAACAACTAACAGGGACAAATCTATCAGCAGATAATTGGATTAAAGTTTTACTGAGCACAGCCCTGCCCACCAGGGCAAGATACAATTTTTCCCATGGCCAGTCCCTCCCGTCAGGAAGCTTACACAAGCCTCTTAGTGTCATCCACCAGAGGGCAGACAGAAGCAAGAAGAACCACAACCCTGCAGCAGCTAGAACGAAAACCACATTGCAGATTTATCAGAATGAAAAAGCAAAAAGTTATGTCCCAGATGAAGGGACAAGAAAAATACCAGAGAAACAACTAAATGAAGTAGAGATTAGCAATCTTCCAGAAAAAGAATTCAGAATTATGATAGTGAAGAAAATCCAGAATCTTGGAAACAGAAAGGAGAAGATGCTAGAAATGTTTACCCAGAAGACCTAGAAGAACTAAAGAACAGAGATGAACAATACTCTGGAAGAAATCAACAGCAAAATAACTGAGGCAGAAGAATGCATAAATGCCCTGGAGAACAGAATAGTGGAAATCACTGCTACAGAACAGAATATAGAAAAAAGAATGGAAAAAAAAAAATGAAGACGGCCTAAGAGACTTCTGGGGCAGCATTAAACATAACAACATTTGCATTATAGGGGTCCCAGAAGGAGAAGAGAGATAGAAAGGACCCAAGAAAATATCTGAAGAGATAATAGCTGGAAATTTCCCTTACAGGGGAAAGGAAAGTCAACCAAGTCCAGGAAGTGCAGAGTCCCAGACAGGATAAACCCAAGGACGAAAACACCAAGAGACACACAGTAATCAAAATGATGAAAATTAAAGACAAAGATAAAATATTAAAAGAAACAAAGGAAAAACGACAACCTACAAGGGAACTCCCATAAGATTATTAGCTGATTTCTCAGCAGAAACTCTACAAGTCAAAAGGAGATGGCATGATATATTTAAAGTGAGGGAAGGGAAAAAACGACAACCAAGAATACTCTGCCCAGCAAGACTCTTGTTCAGATTTGATGGAGAAATCAAAAGTTTTCCAGACAAGCAAAAGGTGAGAGAATTCAGCACCACCAAACCAGCTTTAGAAATGCTAAAAGAACTTTTCTAGGCAGGAAACCCAAGAGAAGGAAGGAACCTACACCAAATAAACTCAAAACAATTAAGGAAATGGTAATAGGCCCATACATATCAATAATTATTGTAAATGTAAATGCACCAACCAAAAGACATAGACTGGCTGGGTGGATAAAAACATGTGCATGTATGCACTTCCACTTACCACATCACTCTACTTGACCCCCCAAATTGTATGTAATTATTTTATATTGTTAGGTTAATCATGTTTTCATTATAGTTTGCAATTGTAATTGTTTTATTTATTGTCTGGTTAATCATGTTTTCACTATAGTTTGCAATTGTAATTATGTTTCATTTATTGTCTGGCTATGGATTATGAAAACTGATAAACATCTTTTACTACTATGATTATGTAACTATCATTCTCTTTATACCATTATATCATGATTGGTCAGCAGAAAATAATAGAATTCTATATCACTAAAACTACCATTTAATATGAAAACCTGTAATCACTTTTTAAAATCCAGATGCATATCAGAATTATCTTGTAATTTTTTGAAAAACACAAATGCCCAGCTATTGCTCTTTTTCTCCAAAGCTCCAAATGTATTTCTAATGAGCAATCAAGTTTAAAAACCACTGGATTATGACGACCTTTTACTTTTATCTAGTTTGTTTCATTTTTTGTATTCCATATTTAGTACTCCCATTTCATTTAGTTTACGTTTTCCAATTTCTTCATCTTTTTCTTGTTGCTATTCTTTCTCAAGCCTTTATCAAGCATAGTAGAAAATCTTTGTATACATATAAATCGTATGTACAATATAATAGGTATATTTTAGAAAACTTGTGAATTTTTGCATGTCTAAAAAATTTATGACATTTTGATTCCACTTGTTTGACTTAGTATGGATAGAATGCTAGACTTCTAATATATATTCACTAAAAACTTTGATATAGTTCCATGTATTTTGGCATCTAGTATTACTGCTAAAAGTCTAGAAAATTTATTACCTTAGTGATTTAAAAATAAATTGAATGAAGCTTGAAACTTCTAATCCAATTCTGAGAATATGAAGAAACACTATGTTGTTAAAAAAAAAAAAACAAACAGGAAATTAACATGTGATACAGTATTATTAACTAAAGTACAGATTTTGTTCAAATTTCACACACACAAACACACACAAAGAGCCCAAAAAACCTATACCCACTTTCCAGCAAGTTACTTAAACTTTCCTCCCCTGTGAAAAGTAAGTAATAACATCTGTATTACAGGAACGTTCTAAGGATTAAATATAAATAAAGCACTGGCATATCACAGATGATCCATGACCATAGCTCTATCACTAACAAAATATTTTCAGTTGGACAATCTGCATTTCATTCAACTGAACAAAATGCATTTCAGGATCTGTGGAGAGCGGGTTAAGGGATTAGGATGGAATTGGGAGAGAAGTTTCATTAGCTTCTAATACCCTCCAGTTACAATACTTCAATCTTTATTTGTTCTTCACTGATTAACTTTCTGATTTAGTAGCCTTATCTACTGCCACTGCCTCCAATTATTCCAACACCAATTTATTCCTTAACCCCCTTTACAATATCTATTTGGTTCTCATCATACACTCTCCATGACTTCAAAAATGACAATTCTATTAGTTCTGTCTCAGTACTCATTCTTTCTCTTTAACCTTGCCACAAGGATCTTCCTTTCTGAAACCCTACTAAGACTTCACTGACTTCAATATCCTACTTCTATCATCCATGTAACCCATTCTTCTGATTTTCTGTACTTCTCTAATAGTCTATTTGATTTGCATATTTCTACTTTCATACTTAATGGATGGTCTCCTCTCACCTATTTCTAAAATACTTCCACCTTCCACCCCATTCCTTTATCCAAATCCACTCAAAGTTTCATAATTTCCCAAAATAGTCTCTCCCTTTTCTAAACTACTAAAGTGTGTACTGCTTTGAGGACTATGTGGTTACTCCGTCCATCACAATATCTACAGATTAACAAAGCAACAGGAACTTTGACATTCAGATCAAGAGTATATAAACGCCAGGTCAGACTAGCAGATTTTCATGCTTCTCATCAGTGAAAGGTGGTGACTATAGTCTGTATGTTGATTACAACCAATAATGAATTAATTAAACATGACTTACATCTAAAGGGGAAAAAAAACAGAGGAGCTCAAAAAGATAGAAACAGCACTTACACCTGCTTGCCCAAACTAAGCATTTTTAAGGCTTACATGATTCTCTTAAATTTTCAAGCCTCTAAGTTCCTTCATAGAAGAATAATGTATATCTTCCAAATAGCTGAAACCTCAAATAATTTTGATTGTACAGCTTAAGAAAACTCATATGTACTGTTTTCCTTAGGTCCAGTGCAAATAACTGAATGAATGTTTACGCGTTTACATGAGAAGGCAACTAACGGTTCATCTGCTACTCAAAAGACCCTTTGTTCCAGAAAGCACACACCAACAAGTATCATTTAACATTTACTACTAAAAGGCTACCGTGATGCAAGCTTCAATAGTGACAAATATTTAAACCAGAATGGAAAAGTACTAAAGCTCCTTGATGTGCTGTGCTTAACATTCTTTACTGGGTACAAACAGTATTTAGGAATGCAAACTGATCTTGAATATCCAACACATTAAAATGTGAATTATATAAAGTACATTAAATAAATATCATCCCATTCCCATTCCAGTATCTTCTATCATAACCATACTGGACTGTTTGTTGAAACAGCAGAAAATATGATATCAACACAGAACAGACGAGTCATAATTATGATAGGGTTACCAAAAACTGAAACTAATTGGGCAAAGAGGAAAACAGTTCATAAAACATTCAAATAAAATAATTAAGCCTACTTCTCAGTAACAAAGAATAAAGAAAGCGTCTTAATTAGGAAAGCAATTAGGATAATTAAAAATCATGAGTTATGGCATCAGAGAGGAATTGAGTTTAATCTCTACCACTGTTTGTTGCTTTTGAACAAGTATCTTAATCTCTTTCATCTCAGTTTCTTTATCTGAAAAATAAGGATAACTAATACTTACCTTGCCAAGTTGTACACAGATAAATGAAATCAATTATGCAAAGTACTTAGAAAGTGGACTTCCCTGGTGGCTCAGATGGTAAAGCATCTGCCTACAATGCGGGAGACCTGGGTTCAATCCCTGGGTCAGGAAGATCTCCTGGCGAAAGAAATGGCAACCCACTCCAGTATTGTTGCCTGTAAAATCCCATGGACGGAGCAGCCTGGTAGGCTACAGTCCATGGGGTAGCAAAGAGTCGGACACTACTGAGCGACTTCACTCACTCACTTAGAAAGTAGCAGATATTAAAATATCAACAAACTGTTTTCAATTCAAAAAGACCTGGACATTTTCATATAGCTAAACTACCTCGTGTGTGTGTGTGTGTGTGTGTGTGTGTGTGTGTGTGTGTGTGTGTGTTATTAAACTACCTCGTGTGTGTGTGTGTGTGTGTGTGTGTGTGTGATTAAACTACCTCGTGTGTGTGTGTGTGTGTTATTAAACTACCTCGTGTGTGTGTGTGTGTGTTATTAAACTACCTCGTGTGTGTGTGTTTTTAAACTACCTCGTGTGTGTGTGTGTGTGTGTGTGTGTGTGTGATTAAAGTACGAAAAGGGACAGAGCAAGCTTCTGACAGACATCAGAAGGGGGATGGAGAACGCCTCCCTCGCTAGTGTTAGCAAGGAAGTTGTATTACTTCAGACCTTCAAGGAAGACAGTGCCAGAACTTATCAGTCCCCATTCTATTTCACAAAGCTAGCATATTCAGAAACCAAAACCTGAGAAAGACAATACAAAAGGAACACTAGAGATCTTACAGAGCAATCAAATCTAGCTTTAAAGATGTATGCTATTACCAAGTTGTCTTCATGCCAAAGAGACAAAACTGGTGAAATCTATTAGGAAAACTTTTAATATGATTCATCAAACAACAGGCAAAGAAGAAAAGCCATATAATCATATATTATGAAATTTATGTGATCCAATTTAAACTTAATTCTAAAAAGGGGGAATAAAAGACTACTTCCTTAACATACTAAAAAAAAAAAAAAAAAAAAACTGTCAAAAAGAATACACAACTATGAAAACCCTAAAGGCATTCATTCAAATAAGAAATGAGCCAAAGATGCTCACTATTCATTACTATAATTTAACAATCTTCTAGACACCCTAATCAGTGTAATTCTTTTTAAAAAAAGAAAAGGTTAAATATTGGCAAGAAAACAAAATTATCATCATTTACAAATTCTGTAACTGCCTTATTATAAAATCCAATAGAAACTATTACAATTAAGAATCTCATAAAAAATAAATTTAAAAAACAGAATTTCATAAGATGACTAATTAGAAAATAGTACAACAAATCACCAACTTTTCTATGTTCCATCAGGAGGATGTAACCCTCTTTAAAATACAATGAAAAAGTATTTCACTCACAATAGCAACAAGAGATTTTAAAATACCAAAAGTCAACTTTAAAAATAGGCAGAACCACATGAAGAAAACTACAAAACACTGAGTCATAAAAGATGACTTGAAGAAATGATGAAAATACTGTAAAGTATTTCATAGCTATCTCTAAAACAGATCATAAGATATCATAGCTATCTCTAAAAAATTAGTTTATATTTTCAATTAAATTCTTTCTTAACAAATTGGATTAAAGGTAATCTGAAAAAAATGAGAAATTATGAAATGTTTTGAAAAAGATAATAGGAATTCACACAACCATATAGTAAGATACATTAAAAAGTTACAGTAAATAGAACTGTTTGGAATTATTGGAGCAAAAAATATAGTCAAATGAAGCAGAACAGAAAATCTCTGGGGAAAGACAATTATTCAGTAAATAGTATAAAATAATTGACTTGCCGCTCTACCTTAAAATACGTTTCAAATAGATTAAAGATGTAAATTTTTTTTTAAACTCTCAAAGTAATATAAGGAAAAAGAAGTAATTACTTATAGAATATGCAAACACAAGAAAGTCTAAGCAGGTAGATACCATAAAAGAAAAATTTGATAGATTTAGCAACACTAAATGTTAAAAATTTGTTTAAAAATTAAAAATTCAAGCCAAAAACAAAATTAGGATGCAAATGACAAAGTGGAGAAAATATCTGCATTGCAGTTTGACCAATACCTAACAGTTTTATATACAAAGAGGTTTTATAACTCGGTATTTTAAAATCCAATAGCATAATAAGCAAAGGACATTAATAGATAATTCACAAAGAATACAAATATTTAAAGTCACTAATAACAAATGAAACAAAGAAATTTAGAGATTTTTTTCATATCAAAATAGCAGTTTTTTAATATGGAGAGATTGCTGGCATTCTCAAGCACAATTAATAAAAATGACTATCACAACTTTCTGGAAACCAATCTATTAATATCTATCAAAAATAATTATGTGTATCCTTTAACTTTAGAATTTATCTTAATAAAAGATATAAGCAATGATTAATCCATCAAATTATTGGAAATAGCTTAAATTTTTAACAATTGAAATGTTGGTTAAATAAGCAATGGAAAATCCAAATGCTGGACTACTAGCCACACATTTAAAATGATGGTATGCTATAAAAGAGTAATGCTTTATTGACTCAGGTAAGCATTCATTCAATTGTGTAAAAATAACCTAGAAACAAAACAGTGTCAACAATAACAAACAAAAGAGTAGGTACAATATGTGGGGGGCGGGGGGGAGGCAGTTGTTGAAAAAAAAAAGAGTAAATCCCATTAAAAAGGATCTATGGGATATTCACCAGTGTTAAAAATGATTATCAACAGGTGCACACACACTCAGTCACTCATTCATGTCTGACTTTTTACAGCTCCACAGACTATAGCCCGCCAGGCTCCTCTGTCCATAGAATTTTCCAAGCAAGAATACAGGAGTGGGTTGCCATTTTCTACTCCAGGGGATCTTTCCAACCCAGGGATCGAACCACCGTCTCTTGCATTTCTTGCATTGCACATGGATTCTTTACCACTGTGCCATTTGGGAAGCCCATCAATGGATAAAGGCATTATAGATGTTATTTATCATTTATGCTTTCCTGAATTTTCCAAACTTCCTACAATTATTATATATTGAATTAGTAACTAAGAAAATACAGAATGTTTACAATATTGCTTTGACTTTAGTAACAACAGTATCCAAAATCATGTTAACACTGATAGTTCTACTCTTTTCAGTTCAGTTCAGTTCAGTCGCTCAGTCATGTCTGACTCTTTGCGACCCCATGAATCGCAGCACGCCAGGCCTCCCTGTCCATCATTAACTCCCGGAGTTTACTCAAACTCATGCCCATCGAGTCAGTGATGCCATCCAGCCATCTCATCTTCTGTCGTCCGTCCCCTTCTCCTCCTGCCCCCAATCCCTCCCAGCATCAGGGTCTTTTCGAATGAGTCAACTCTTCGCATGAGGTGGCCAAAGTATTGGAGTTTCAGCTTCAGCATCAGTCCTTCCAATGAACACCCAGGACTGATCTCCTTTAGGATGGACTGGTTGGATCTCCTTGCAGTCCAAGGGACTCTCAAGAGTCTTCTCCAACACCACAGTTCAAAAGCATCAATTCTTCGGCGCTCAGCTTTCTTCACAGTACAACTCTCACATCCATACATGACCACTGGAAAAACCATAGCCTTGACTAGACGGACCTTTGTTGACAAAGCAATGTCTCTGCTTTTTAATATGCTATCTAGGTTGGTCATAACTTTCCTTCCAAGAAGTAAGCGTCTTTTAATTTCATGGCTGCAGTCACCATCTGCAGTGATTTTGGAGCCCCAAAAAAATAAAGTCTGACACTGTTTCCACTGTTTCCCCATCTATTTCCCATCAAGTGATGGGACCGGATGCCATGATCTTAGTTTTCTGAATGTTGAGCTTTAAGCCAACTTTTTCACTTTCATCAAGAGGCTTTTTAGTTCCTCTTCACTTTCTGCCATAAGGGTGGTGTCATCTGCATATCTGAGGTTATTGATATTTCTCCCAGCAATCTTGATCCCAGCTTGTGCTTCTTCCAGCCCAGCGTTTCTCATGATGTACTCTGCATATAAGTTAAATAAGCAGGGTGACAATATACAGCCTTGATGTACTCCTTTTCCTATTTGGAACCAGTCTGTTGTTCCATGTCCAGTTCTAACTGTTGCTTCCTGACCTGCATATAGGTTTCTCAAGAGGCAGGTCAGGTGGTCTGGTATTCCCATTTCTTTCAGAATTTTCCACAGTTTATTGTGATCCACACAGTCGAAGGCTCTAGCATAGTCAATAAAGCAGAAATAGATGTTTTTCTGGAACTCTCTTGCTTTTTTGATGATCCAGCAGATGTTGGCAATTTGATCTCTGGTTCCTCTGTCTTTTCTAAAACCAGCTTGAACATCTGGAAGTTCTTGGTTCACGTATTGCTGAAGCCTGGCTTGGAGAATTTTGAGCATTACTTTACTAGCGTTGAGATGAGTACAATTGTGCGGTAGTTTGAGCATTCTTTGGGATTGCCTTTCTTAGGGATTGGAATGAAAACAGACCTTTTCCAGTCCTGTGGCCACTGCTGAGTTTTACATAGGCTGCACCAAAACTAGGGAGGTCTACCCTCTCTATATCTGATCATATTTTTACACTTTAATCATAATGAAAGATTTTGTAGGCAAAAGTAGAAGGGGGCGGCAGAGGGTGAGATGGTTAGATAGCATCACCAACTCGATGGACATGAATTTCAGCAAACTCCAGGAGATAGTGAAGGACAGGGAAGCCTGGCATGCTGCAGTCCATGGAGTCACAAAGAGTCAAACACAACTTAGTAACTGAACAATACAATCAAAGAGATTTTCAGAACTCTAGGAAACAATCAGACAAAAGTTTTCACTCCCATCTTTATTTATGGTCAAGTGCAATGTCAAATAACATTTAGATATTAACTATTTGCTTTCAGCTCCTACCAAAGGTAGTAAGAATCAAGTGATGAACAAACCCTGGACCTCAGAACCAGCAGGGCTCAGCTTTCACCTACATCTAAAACTTGAGCCTGAAATTTTAAAAAAAGGTGGAAGGGACAGTGTGGAATATAGATACTACCTTTCTCGGGATACAAAGTGTGGGCCTTTGACAATTTCCAATCACAACTCTTCTATGTCTCCCTTGGTAGAGAGAAGAATGATTTTTTTCCTCTAATGTGTTTAAAAGGCATATATCCAAAGGGCAAATAAGCAGGATTTCTTCTGAACAAAGATGCTTTAAACAGGAGATTTGTAAATGTTAAATGTTCTCTTTCCCCAGGACGGACATGCAGCCTAACTCCAAGGGGGTCAAAAAGATTCAAGCAGTACTTGGCTCTCAACAGTAAGCAATAGTCAAACTGTTAATTCCATCTGCTCCCCTCCAAAAAATGACAAAGCATTACATGCTAGTGCCAGGGCCTACATTTAAGGGGTTTTTCTACGGGGCATTCATTTTCATAACACTAAGATGCTAATTATTTCTGAGTACTACTGAGAACCCATCTTGATACTACATGATGACAACCTTGATGCTGATAGCAAAAAAATACACTATCTTTAATATCATACTCTTTGTTAAAGATATTGTCTTCCTTTCTTTACTGGTCAAAGCTCTGAATTCCATCTACTATTTCCTCAGGAACTTAGTTCCAATAGATATCTCATTTTTCCTCTTACTTCTCACTTTCCTTATGCATATTAAAAAAAAAAATCCAAGCACAATATCCCTTCAACTCATATCCCTCTGCAGCAGTTTCAACTACGCCTATGGAATTTCCTAAGGAACTGTGAAATATCTATGTAACTCATCTATAGTAATAAAAAGTAGACCAGTGGTTTCAGGGATTGAGAGAGAGATTACAAAGGGGCACTGGGAGACTTTTGGAGGTGATGGATATATTCATTATTTTTATTGTGGTGATGGGTTTAATGAATATAAACATGTTAAACATTCAACAGCACACTTTAAATATGTGTAGTTTATTACACGCCAATTATACTTCCATAAAGCTATTGAAATAGATACTGAAGTCTGGGTCCTGTTCCACTCCTCAAATTGGTATAGGGGTTCCCCCTTGAAATCAGGACTCAAAAACTCCCTCAGATGATTTGAAAATGTGTAGACAAGATTGAGAACCACTGCTCTAAGGCTGTCATTCTCTCTTCCTTCCTTAGTTTTCTTAAAATGCTTCATGCAAGCATGTCTACTTTTCATCATCCATTCCTGATGCAAAGAGCCGACTCACTGGAAAAGACCCTGATGCTGGGAAAGACTGAGGGCCGGAGAAGGAGGAGGCAACAGAGGATGAGATGGCAGGATGGACTCAACAGACATGAGTTTGAGCAAACTCTAAGAGATAGTGTAGGACAGGGAAGCCTGGCATGCTACAGCCCATGGGTCACAAAGAGTCGGACCAAACAACATTCTTTCTCAGTCTGCTGGAGACTAGTTTCTGAGCCACTACTCAGCTAAAACTGTACTTGTTAAAGTCACCTATGAACTCCTGACAAATTCACTGGTCCCTGGAGTCCTCTTCTTACTTGACACCTGTTTAAAGCCTTCAAAATTGTTGACCCATTCCTCCTCTATTTGAAAACTTCTCCACCCTTGGCATCCTTCTTGAAGTTCCTCCTATCTTTCTAACTAATACTTTCTAACTAATTCTCTTTCACACTATTTTTCCACTTATCTACCTTTTATTTGTCTATTCTCCAATTTCTGCTTTTTATTATGCTAAAGTCTTTTCCAATCTGAGTCATTTCAACATACCCAAGTCAATACAGCTTCTTCAATTCAACCCCCCCCATTTTCCCTCTATTCCTGATTTCCTTTACAAGTTTCACACCCTACATTCAAACACCTATCTACATCTTCATCTGAATGTCCCATAGTTTCCTCAAATTCAAAAAATCCAAAATAGAATGCATCATCTTCCCTCTATCTACGTGCAACTCATTTCCAATCAATGGAACCCTCAAGATTCTTGATTCTTCCTCTTTTCTTTCCTGAGGTGACAGGATCTATCAGGTTCTACCTCACTCTACCAGAATTAGAATCCAAAACACAAATCCATTACGTGGTTTCTTATTCATCATTTTCAATGCAATCCCCTTAGCCAAGGATACAACATCCTGGGTTGGCCCTCCATCACCCTCACTGTTCTCATCTTCCACTGTTTTCCCATCTAACCCTCGCATTCAAGTCAGGACCAATGTTACTAACTTTGGACTTGTCACCAACAATGACTTCTCTAAACTGCCAGGGTTGCTCCTGCCTCCTTGTTTTCTCACTTACTCTACTTTCCTGGAAAGGTATTCACTCACCTTGTGCACTTGGCAAAATTATACCATACTTTAAAGCTCTACTATGTGCCCCCAACTTTACATACATCCATGCTGAGTTAGCCATCTCCTACTCTGATCACCTACAATGCTAGGCAAATTTCTATTCACACTCATCACAGAGTATTATAATTGTTACTTTACTTACCTGTCTTGTATATGACATAGTAAGTTCCTTGATGACAAGAGCTGTGACATTCATTTTGTATACCTATTCGGCCTGGGGTAATGCAAATTTATGTCTGATATAATTTCAATTATTTACAAGACACAAACTTGATAGCGCCAAAATGGTCTTGATACTAACATTTTTTAAAAGATCTCCTAATATTCATTATAAAATAAATATCAGGCAACAAGATCCTGAATAAAACAGTTGACTACAAGATATAATTAAACTCTGACTGTCAAAACACCACTGCTCTAAAAATGCAATGGAGAGCAGATTTCATCAAACAGGAATACAACAAAAAAACGAAGCACAGCAGGGATAACACACTGACTTAACCAATGCTTCATCTGATGTCCATACCCAGATACTGTGAATGCTGGTAACTAAGAGGGTTTAAAACCCTTTGTTGTTATAATTATAGTAAATCAAAAAAGGATAAATACGCCAAATCCAGAATTTATTTTCCAAAACAGGCAATTATTTTCTCCCTTGCCACTTTGTTGAAATGAATTATTACAACAGCCGGCTTTGAAGCTACTATTGGCCAGCCAAGCATATCCTAAAGATTTTTTTTTCTTTCTTTCTTCTTTCTTGCCTGCACTTCAAAAATATGGTGCTCTGAGACTTAAAATGTGTTAACCTAAAGAAAAATGCTTAGAAATTGGGGGAAGGGGTGGGGAGGCACTCAGAGCAGTGATCTATGGATGTTAGGAGAATGTTCTTAGGGAAACAAGCCTCCCAGGACTACTACATTGACTCAGGGTTACACCAATATATATTTTTTTACACCAATATTTATGACTTTATGCAGATAAGGTTTTAAAAGTTGAAAATTTCAAACTGTAAAGTGATACACGAACCAAAGAGGCGGCATACCTGCTACAAAAACTACTGTGTGATCCAAGGACAAATAATTTGCCAAAGGACAACCTGGCCCTACAGCCGGTAGGACGGTCTCTGAAGATAAGCAGCAGCTGCCCGCTGAACAAACTCCCCCTACCTGAAGAGCCGAGCGGCTGCCGGCGTGTGATAATGTATCGGAGAACTGATTCTGTGCAGTACGAAACTACCAGGGCAAAATTTTAAAATTTCAGAAACGTCTATACTCCGAGGGAACAACGCACACCTGTGCACACCGAAGCGGGGGATACCCAGTTCTGCCAGAGCGTGCAAACTTCGGCGGGTCTTTCAATGCTACAATTTTCGGACAAAACCCTGACGATTCTTGAGTATATCAGAAGAGTCGGACACGACTTAGCGATTAAACCACCACCACCTGGGGAGGACTAACTCATAATAAAAAGAGGGTAAGGACTGATGAAGAGCTCACCAGTGTAAATAACCAAGGAAGGAATCGTGGCTGCTTTGTGAATCTCTTCGACTTGTGGGGGAACGGGGAAGAATGTTGCTTTCAAAGACGAGGGGGGCGACAGTGACCATTTTGGCCATTAGACTGGACGGGTAGTTGCAGCCTCGCTGAAGTGGCAAGGAGGAGTCGGAGGGGTGGGAGGGATAGAAGAGGTCGGACCGGAGCATCAGCCGCTGCAGGGCGGTGGGGGTGTCCCACCCCAGGCAACCCGGCTGAAGGGCTGCTGGTCCGCGCGAGGCGGCTGCACCCAGGTCACGCCCGGAGGTCGGAAGGCTCCTCGCCGGGGAAGGAGAAAGACCCGAGTCCTCGCGCACAAAGCTGCCGCCGCCCAGGCAGCAGGCGGGCTGCGCCCAACTTCGGGGCGAGAAGCCGCCGGCCGCAGCCTACCACCGAGTTCCTCCCCTCAGACCCTTGGACGCCTGGGCGTCCAGCAGAGTCTAGCGTTCATCCGCGGCGCTTCGCGCTGGAGCCGTTACCCCCAACGAAGCCGCCGCCCCGGGGACAAAGTCCCGGTCCCCTCCCCGCCGTCGCCTCGCCCCGGCTCCTCCCTGACAAAAAAAGTTATCGGTCGCCGGCCGCCCTGAGGGCCCGGCGCGGTTCTCTCTGCGGGACTTACCAGAGCTCGACCTCCAGAACCTCGACTTGTCTGTCTCGCAACGACAACGACGGCTACTGCTCCGAATAAGCAGCACCACCTGCCCCCCCCACTTCTTCCTAGCAGAACGGGTCCTGGCGAGCCATCTTCCCCCTCCGCTCACTGACTGACAACCCAGTCCCGAGAGCCGCCACTGCCGCCAGCTACTCTGACGGGCAAGACCAGGGACCCGTCCCCAGGCAGCCAACCACCACCGCCCCACGCCAGCTCGGCCTATCGCCGCCCGCTGGGGCGGGATCAGAGCAACTTCTCCACCAATGAAAATCTTCTTTTGCTAGGCCCGGGGCGGGGCCATGAGGTGGGCGGGAGGGAGACTTGGTGGGCGTGGTCTAAGCGATAAGGCGTGGTCGGCGTCCCCAAGGGGAGATGATTGACTGTTAAGATTGAAGCTGCAACTAGGCGATAGTGATCAGAGAAGGTCTGTTGGACTCAGCCTTTAGTATTTACAGCTCTTCCAGATGAAAATAAGCCTTTCGGAATGACGTTCACCGTAATCGCAGAAGAGAAACTAATTGATATTTTAATTTCTTTATTTCTTGGTCAGGAGGATTTACTTCACAGTAATTTGAGTCACCAGAATTTCTCAAAATCTTATCAAATCCTGAGGTGGGGGGTGGGGGGTGGGAGGAGGAAAATGGTAATAAAATACGTTTTTGCAAAATGGTAATAAAAACTCTTCTCCTCTTACATCATTGCTTTTGGCCTTAGTCTGGAAAAAGTCAAACACAATTCCACAGTATCCGTTCCATCAGCTGTTTTTGTTTTTTTTTTTTTTCCTTCATCTTCCCTCCGTTCTCTTCTCCTAGATACTAAATATTTTATGTAACGACTGGAACCTAAGCACATCCAAACTGTTTCCTACATATAGTTACTCTGTTTTTGACCTTGTCACCCTTCTCCTACCACATCCCTCTCAAGTCTCATCAGAATTAATTAGAAAGAAAATGAACTTTCAACCTGAAAGACAGGAAGCCACTCTAGTTTTTAAGAAAGAAGAACTTCTAAAGCACCAAGATCTTTTCAAACATGGCAAACACATAAATAGCAAGCCCACAGTAAGAAAACATATTACTTAATATTGAAAGAGCATCAGGCAAACAACTTCAGGTATTCATTAGGGTAGATCTATAGAACAATCAGGATCTGTCATCCAAGAGAATAGACAGATTTATAAGCAAATAATAAAATATGGTGATAAGCGCAACAGAGCCAGGTTCAATGAGCCAAGGGAACACAGGAAAAATTATTGTGTTTACGAAAGTCAGGGAACTTCACAAACAAGGTAATATTTGAGTTGGATCTTAAAAAGGTGAATAGGGAATTTCCCTGGTGGTCCAGTGGCTGAGACTCCAAGCTGCCAATGCAGGGGGCCTGAGTTCAATCCTTGGTAAGGGAATTAAATCCCACATGCTGCAACTAAAGACCTGGTGAAACCAAATAAATTAAAAAAAAAAAAAATAGGGAAATAGGAGTTTGCCAGAGAAGAAAATCAAAAGACATTTCAGGAAGCAAGAACAGCAAGTTCAAAGATGCAGAGCTGTGAAAGGGCTCTGAGTAGCTGGGGAACACTGAGAAAGTTGGTAGGCTTGAAAGGTAAGTAGCAGCCAAAAATTAAGTTAGAACAAAACATTACAAAGAGAGATTATATAGGCCATAGGATCTACACTAAGGTATGTAGATAAGCATTGTCCAACAGAGACTTCTGTAATGGTGAAAATGTTCTATATTTGTGTTGTCCAATAGGATAATCACAAGTGGCTATCCCGCACTTGAAATATGGCACAGCATGCTTGCTAAGTCACTTAAGTTGTGTCCAACTCTTCACGACCCTATGGACCATAGCCCACCAGCCTCCTCTATCCAAGGGATTCTCCAGGCAAGAGTACTGGAGTGGATTGCCATGCCCTTCTCCAGAAGATCTTCCCGACCCAGGGATCAAAGTCCCATCTCTTAATCTCCTTCATTGGCAGGCAGGTTCTTTACTGCTAGCACCACCTGGGAACAGAAGAAAAACTCAATTTTTTATCTGAATTTTAATAACTACCATATTGAACAGCTCAGGCTTACGCTTTATTCTACAGGCAATCATGAACCAACAGAAGCTTATAATCATGTGAACAATACAATCAGTTTTCTTTTAGAGGGTGAGAATCCTAAAGACAATGCCTGTCTCTCTTTTGACAGGAACCTTGTCACTAGATTCCTTGTCACTCTCACCTCCACTAGACCAGGGTACTAGTGGAGGATTGGCAGTATAATTTAGGGGAAGTGTTGGCTGAAGGAAGAGGGATAAGAAGATCCGGAGAGTGTGTCGTACTCTAACATTCTCACAGAAGGCAAGCAGTCAAATCCCAGGAACTTGAATTCTGCCATCAAGTCCTGAGAGGATAGGGAGTAGGAGAGTGAAGGGTCAGAGAGGGAAAGAAAGCCAAAACCTCAGCTGGATCAAAAAATAGAGAGAGAGCAAGGGTGAGCAGAGGAATACACACGCAATCAGTTTTACTGGCAATCAGCCCTCTGGGCCACTGGATATGTTGGCCTGATTTAAAGAGCCAGAGAGTCTGTTGGCAAGAAGGCCCAGTAGGAGCAGGGCAAGACTCCAGCAGAGACAAAGTGCCAAACCACACCTTTGGAAATGGGAAATGGAGGCAAATACCTACTGACTTCCTGCACTATACACAGAACCAACTTGTCAAGCATACAAAGGAATGCCAGAAGCTCATAGTATAGGTCCTTGGGTAACAAAGAGGTGAAAAGTAGAGCAAAGTTTCATCATTTATCACAACAATAGGAGAGATGGCACAGAGCAGTACATGACTGATTCATTGTTCAGTGCTAGGCAATAACTGCTGTGTGACTTCAGATCAGGGAGCAAGCCTTCCAGGTGAGGGTGGTTGGAGAAAGCAAAGCATCACAGAGGGAGGTAAACACTGAGCCATGTCTTGAAAAATGGGCAGAAATTTGAATTCGGAAAGTGTGAGAAGGAAACTCTTGGAATTCCTGGAAAAGAGACAGAACAGAAATACAAGCAGCGTACAGAGGACATGGGAAGCCTTTGAACTGGCCAGAGCCTGGCAAGCTAGGTTGAAGGAAGACAATAGAGTGCCTTGAAAGCCAACTCCAATGTTCAGATTCTGTCAGTTTGCCTAGTAGCTTCCTGTCTGTTCCTTAGAATTGCTTGGGATGACTTTCAAAAATAGAAATATCCACATCAAATAAATCAGAAAACTGGGGTACAGGGCCTGGATATAGAGTTTATTTTAAAAGCTTTCCAAGTGAATCTAACATACTCCCAGGGTTGTAAACAGAGGAATGACATCATAACATTTCACTAACACTAAATCAATATTGTACATAGGATGGATTGAGTGGCAAGAAACTGAGACTGCCTGTATATATTTATATATTTGTTTCCTTTCTGCAAAAAGAGAGGAAGCAATTTATTGGCTGACTTCACTTCCTGTTTTACAGTGGTAAGATGATACAAAAGGCAATTTTAGTCACCTTCCTTCTAAGTCAAAGTAAAACCAAAACTCAAGTTTATGTTTGCGGTCCACTCTCCTGTCACAATTTGTGCACACAAAAACAATTTCCAACAGTAACACTCTGCAATTAACAGTTACACATAACCATTTATATTTTAGTAGCAAAGCACTAGGAAAATGCCCAAGAACATTCTGTTTCAAAAGGAAAATGCTTTTAACCTCTTTATGAAAGTCAGCATATTCCAAACCTTAACTACCCATCTTTGCTAGTCTCTAGTATCCACCGGCATAATTCTACACTAACTATTAAAATGTTTTTACCTTCTTGCAAATAACTTTATTAAATGCCAGTTGAACATTATAAAGCCAGTTGAACATTATATATTTTGTGATATTAAATTTCAGAAACTTTAAGAAAAATTTAGCTCAAATATATTTCTATTAAAGTTAACTGTAAAACATCTGGGTAATATGACAATTTTCTTCCAAGTTTTTGAGATAGAGTTGACATATAGCGTTGTGTAAGTTTAAGATATGTGGCATGATAATTTGATATACACAGACTGTGAAATGATTACCACAATAAGATTAGTTAATACTTCTGCTACTTCATATAGTTAACTTTCTTTTCTTTTTGGCTGCTGTTATGAGAACATGTAGGATCTACCCTCTTAGCAACTTCCAAGTATACAATACAGTACTGTTAACTGTAGTCAGCATGCTGTACATTATATCCCAGAACTTATTCATCTCATAACTAGAAATTTGTACCCTTTGACCGGTAGTAACTCCCCATTTCCCCCAGTCTCTAGTCCTTGGTAACCACCAGTCTATTCTTTGTTTCTATGTACCATGACTATTTTAAGTGAAAGAGTTAAAAGAATTTTACCTTGAAAAAAAATGTGAAGAATGTGTTACATTAGTGGCAAGCATGTTAAAACATATTTTTAAAAAACTTAAAAACAAAAAGAATGTGCTGAGAGTTCATTCTGTCTTGCTGTGCCATGCCAGATTCCCCTAAGAATGCCGCTTCAGCCAGTGCCTCCGGCAGAGGCCACAGGCATGATCTACACCACACAACCCCCTTCTTAGAACCATGCTGGTCAAGGGAAGCCAGGCCTAATGATGTGAACACTCCACCCAAACAAGGGTGGCGGTGACTACCTAAGCCCGTTCTCTTTCAAGAATATGAACTGGAAATGGGAAGAGAAAGTCAATCACGTGGTGGGTGCAGAAGCTAGGTGTAGAAAGGCTTCTCAAGGTGTAGAAAGAAGCCCTGAGGGGCCTTGAGAGGGGCAAGTCCTGAGTAAACTGAAGCCATCAGGCAGAGAAGAGACGTACAAAGTAGGGGATGAAGTAATTGGTAACAAAGGAGTGGTAGAAGTAGAGCCCAGGTAGAACAAGTCACCATAATAAAGATGGGGACCAATGCAACTCTGCTATTGAGGGAACAGTGAAATAACCCATTTTCCCCTGCTGCCCTGAATCACTCCGGTTCCCAGTGTTTGTGTTCAACATCTGTAAGAACCAACTGCAGCTGTTTCCAGAGTCCTACAAGGTTCCCCTCTGCATCACCTAAGACATTCTAAGTAAATTGTGGGGCCTGCCATACTTGTATAAACCAATAAGCAGTCTTCCAGAATCATGGAACAAGTGAAAGAAGCTGGATCAACTGCATTTTGCAAAGAGAATTTTATCCTCCAAGGCTGGTTCCAGGTTTTTCTAGGACTAACATCCTAGAAAGAAAACAATATTCTCTATAGCTTAAAAAAAATCATAAGTTAAAAGTTCAATAACTTTGTAACAGATATTTTAAGGGGAAAAATCTTTTTTTCTCTTATCTTTTAGCAGTAGAGCCAATCTTGTTCATATTTCTAAAAAGTCATATAGATAGGGGTGGAAAGCCTAATTACTAACTACTACCCTCAAGTGATTAGAAATAAAAAATATCCACATGTATCTTCTAAAACATTTTATTAACCAGTGTTTTCTAGAAGAATTATTGTTGAAGGGGTCTTGTTTTGCAGGTTTTATAAATCATGTTTCTGAAAAATATTTTATGACATGGGAAAAAGATGGGTACAAAACTCCAATATGACATGGTCACAACTGTGCAAATATTCATGTCTGGGAGATATGTCAGGGACATGTAAGCATGGAGAAATTATGGCTGAATTTTATTTTCTTCTTCACATATGTTTTTAATTTACCAAATGTTCTATAATAAACAGGTGTTAGTTTTGCAACCAAAAAAAAGGCACATTATTTTTACAGTGAAAAGGCAGCAGACTGGACATCACTTATTGTTAATTCTGCCCAAGCAAACCTCAGTTAAACACTCTTTCTTTTACTCTTAGCCAATGAATTATTCAAAATTCTTTAAAGTGCTCTCATAAATCCCGCAGAGAAGCTCTTGTTATTGCTGAGAAGCAAAAGACCCCATCAGTGCTTATTTAAGAGACGCATAAACTTGTATGCAGATTTTCTTTTCCAAATGAGGTCCCAGAAAACACAGAAAATATATATAGACAACTGTGACAAACACAGCTCCCAGAGGAAGTGGAAAGGTGTTGTGCCATCTTTGGGTGCCCCACAATAGTAAAGAGGAACTTTAGAACACAGATAAAAGGAGAACCTAAAAAGACAGCAGTTTTCATCCTCTGTCTTCGTTTGGTTGATGAATCTCTTTCAGGTTTTCACACCTATCTACATATCCATACACCAACTGGAAACCTGATTTCTCTGCTTTTCAGCCTACTCATTGCATTCATCAGATGAGTATTTCGGTTGTATGCAGTGTAACACTTCATTATGTATCAATTGTTGAACAATTGATTGAACAGTTTTGCTCCAAAACTGTTTCTCATGTCTTAATCTCTCACCCAGAGAAGAGAGGCATCAATAGAGCCGCACACTTCCTTGGTTCCCTTGCCCAGTGCTACCCTGGAAGCAATTTAACAAGCACAAGTACTGGTTGAAGAGTAGGTGAGTCTGGGAAGTCGAGGCCCAGCTGCAAGAAGGGTAACAAAGAGAGGCAGGAAGCGGCGCATCCCCAAAGAGTTTTGCCAACCCGTTCACTCTGGTCTGTGACTCTTGAGTTAAGAGAGTCCAATGTAAGAATAATACTTCTATTTTTCAACTTTGCTCTCATTTACTTAGTCACTATCACCACACCCTGATATTTATGCCAAAAAAAAAAAGTTCCAGTGAGCAAATTCAACCAGTGTTCAGTAAGGATAAGCCCATCACCCTTTTTTCCTCCACCATCATATTAAAGTGACTCAGTCCTCCGTCAAGCTGTTCTCTCTTGATACCCATTATGTCAGCAAAAACAAGGAACACCTTCTCTAGACTTCTCTGTTTACTCGAGGCAAGTCCTCAGCACAGGCACGGGACACATGTCCAGGCCCAGCACCCTTGTGTCTTTTCAAAGGTGTCGTCCCAAAACCTCTACCTCTGTGGTTTGAATCGTGATACTAATCCTTAAAGTCATTCTCAAGGATTTTTTTCAAATTTGAATTATACTAGGAAGAGAAGATATCACATTGGTCACAAATAGATTAGCAGAGTTTGGGGTCTGGCTCTGCGGGGAGGACCAGCCAGGAAAATGCCAGTGGCAGTGATGGCGGCAAGTTCCTTCAGTTTCAGAAAGTTGCTAGATCAGTGGGAGAACCAGGAGCTTGAGGCTCCAGGAGAAACTGTTACACCCCCAGTGTATGGTCAGCTTCTAAATTTGTATCTGCTCCATAATAACATGAATAATGCAGGATACTTTTGAAAAAAATATACTATATGCTATAAAACCTGCAAATTCTGAACTTGGTCAGTAGGACAAAGAATTTGGCAGAGAGATTTCCCCAGAATCTATTCCACCATCAAAGCTCACTAGTGGTCTGAGATGGTCCAGCCAATCATGGAAGTGCTTAGAGATGCAACCTGGAGAAGAGCCTTCTCCCTGGTCTCTCAAGCATATACATCTATCGTCACCTGCTATTTTGCAGCCTTTGTTGGACTTCCAGTGGAAGAGGCTGTGAAAGGTATACTAGAGAAGGACGGCAGGCTGATTCCACCACAAGGATGGTCATACCCAAAAAGCCACTTGCAGGGGCCCTGGATATTCCTTTAACAGGTTTATTCCCTTATCACAGCCTGCCCCTGTTCCACCCATTCCCAATGAGCGGCAGTTAGCCTGACTCACCAACTATGTGGCTTTCCTTATCATTTATCATTCTGAGTTCAAGATCCACCTTCTGAATCCTGAATACTGACAAATAGAGAAACGTAAAGTGTTTATTTTCAATTTTATCAGATGGATTAAGCACCTTAGCATTCCTAAATATTTGAAAATACCTATATAATATAAACTAGATTATAACAGTTGTTGAAACAATTCTCATTTTTTAATACTTGACAGTTTTGATGGAGCCCATCAGTATTAAGCAGTCAGTTTATATTTCCTACCGACTCATAGAATACTGCCTTCCTGCTTCATGTAGAACAGTGGTTGTCAGTTGTCTTTTCCTGCCCCAGTGCACATCACACGCCCATCTGTACCATAGGCTGATAGCTGCACCGACAGTTTGAGGCGGACTATCCCCAGGGGCAGTATCTGAATTGCTGAGGACCCTAATTCATCCTCTTTGGAGAATATGCTCTTTTCCTCTCAGCTGCTAAGAATCACAAATATAAAACACTGAAAGCTGAGGAATAAAAAGATCATTTCCTTAGTAAAACAATTTGTTAACTTTAGATTTTTTTTCTGAGAGTGTGACTACATCCATTGCTGGCAACAGAGGACTTGCCATGAGAATGAGCTTAAGACATTCATGGGAAGTATTCATTTGTATTATTTCCTTTCAGAAGAAGAAAGTATATGGGTGGAATGCATTATTGGGGAAAGAAGCTATTAAGTGATACACTTTGTACAGCTGTCCTGCAGCCTGTTGATTGCTTATATTTATCCCTTGTGTCAAGTTCTGCCCTTGGGAGAGATACTGAACAAATCTTGCATTTTTTTGTGTGACAGCCCTCTGAATATTTGAAGTTGTTTATTGTATCTTCAGGCTTCCCTGGTAGATCAGACAGTTAAGAATCTCTCTGCAATGCAGGAAACCCGGGTTTGACTCTTGGGTCAGGAAGATCCCCTGGAGAAGGGAACAGCAACCCACTTCAGTATTCTTGCCTAGAGAATTCCATGGACAGAGAAGCCTGGTGGGCTACAGTCCATGGGGTTGCAAAGAGCTGGACACGACTGAACGACTAGCACTTCACACTTCACTTCATTGTATCTTCAGGTTAAAACCACCTCACCTCCTAGTTCATTTATTCTGCATTTGTTCAATAAACATTCTATTTAATTCTTCAACTAGCCTGTCTTCCTATGAATGCATTCTAGTTTGTCACTGGTCATTGTCTCTGTTAAAGTAAAAATGTCTTAATTAAACAGAAATGAAATATGTAATAGAAAAAAAAAAAAACTTAGCAGAGATTGGGAATTCCCTAACCAAGTCCAGTAATTAGGACTCTGCAAGAATCCTGGAGTGGGTTGCCATGCCCTCCTCCAGAGGATCTTCCCAACCGAGTGATTGAACCCAGGTCTCCTACATTGCAGACAGATTCTTTACCATCTAGGACTGTGCACACTCACTGTGAATGGCCTGGGCCAATCCCTGGTTGGGGATCCAAGATTCTTTAAGCCCCAGGGCACAACCAAAAAAATATATAGAGATTATTTTATCCTATCTCTAAGACAAAGCAAGGCATTAGGAAAGACAATGGGGAGGGCAGATGGCAGGAACGTAGATATCTGAGACTGGGACAGTATCTAAGAAGCTCCATGGGCAGTAGGATGCTATGTGGAGATGAGAAGAATCAGGTGGATCATTGATGAAAATAAAAAATGTTAAAGGGGTCAAGGAGGGACAGGATATGTTGATGCGGAATAGTCCTGCCAGCTCTGCAATTGCAATTTTGCTTTAATTGAGGTATAACATATATATAGAAAAACAGAGAAAACAAAAATACGTTGCCTCAGTGGATTGTCATAGGTGAACAATGCAACCACTGATCCACGTCAAAAAAACTGACAACAATTCAGAAGCTCCCATGGGCCTGCTCCCAATCACCACTCACTCCTTCCTTCCCAAAGACAACCTTGTTTTTAAAAAATTTATTTATTTATTTTAATTGGAGGCTAATTACTTTACAATATTGTAGTGGTTTTTGCTGAACACCGACATGAATCAGTCATGGGTGCACATGTGTTCCCCATCCTGAACCCCCCTCCCACCTCCCTCCCCACCCCATCCCCCAGGGTCATCCCAGTGCACCAGCCCTGAGCACCCTGTCTCATGCATCGAACCTGGACCGTGAACCACTTCACATGTGATAATATATATACACGTTTCAACATTACCCTCTCAAATCATCCCATCCTTGCCTTCTCCCACAGAGTTCAAAAGACTGTTCTTTACATCTGTGTCTCTTTTGCTGTCTCACATATAGGATCATCGTTACCATCTCTCTAAATTGCATATATATGCGTTGGTAGATTATATTGGTGTTTTTCTTTCTGATTTACTTCACTCTGTATAATTGGCTCCAGTTTCATCCACCTCATTAGAACTGATTCAAATGCATTCTTTTTAATGGCTGAGTAATATTCCATTGTGTTTATGCACCACAGCTTTCTTATCCATTCCTCTGCCGATTGACATCTAGGTTGCTTCCATGTCCTGGCTATTGTAAACAGTGCTTCAATGAACATTGGGGTACACGTGTCTCTTTCAATAATGGTTTCCTTTGGTGTGTACGCCAGCAGTGGGATTGCTGGGTCATATGGCAGTTCTATTTCCAGTTTTTTAAGGAATCTCCATACTGTTCTCCATAGCGGCTGTACTAGTTTGCATTCTCACCAACAGTGTAAGAGGGTTCCTTTTTCTCCGCAACCTCTCCAGCATTTATTGTTTGTAGACTTATTGATAGCAGTCATTCTGACTGGTGTGAAATGGATAACCTCCGTTTTGACTCCTATTACTTTAATGTAGCTATGCTTATTAAATTTGATATAAATGGAATCATACAGAATCTATACTCCGGAGTCTGGCTTTCTTTTCCCTCTGGGTTCCATCCATGTTTCTTGTTGTGATATAGCTTATTCATTCTTATTGCTGTATGGAATCCTACTATATGAATATGTCAAAATGTATCTGACTGTTTTGCAGCTGATGGACATTTGGGTAGTTGTCAGAAGTTGGGCTTCCCTGGTAGCTCAGCTGATTAAAAAAAATCTGCCTGCAACGCAGGAGACCCCAGTTCGATTCCTGGGTCAGAAAATTCCCCTGGAGAAGGGATAGGCTACTCATTCCAGTATTCTTGGGCTTTCCTGGTGGCTCAGATGGTAAAGAATCCATCTGCAATGTGGGAGACCTGGGTTCAACCCCTGGGTTGGGAAGATCCCCTGGAGGAGGACATGGCAACCCTCTCCAGTATTCTTGCCTGGAGAATCCACATGGACAGAGAAGCCTGGCGAGCTACAGTCCATGGGGTCACAAAGAGTCAGACAGAACTGAGCGACTAAGAAGAGCAGCACAGAAAGGGGGGCTGTCACAAATAATGCTGCTGGGAGCATTGTTATACTATGTGACTCTCAGCGCTCAAGTATGTGTACTTTTGTGGTAAATACCCAGGAGTGGAACTTCTGGTTATAGGGTCAGCTTATGCTCTCCTTTACCGTGACACTATCAAATCATTTTCCTAAGTAAATGTATCATTTACATATCTATCAGTGGAATATGAGAATTCTAGTTGTGCCATATCCTTGTCAATATTTGTATTATCAGCCTTTTAAATTCTAGCTATTCTAGCAGATAGATAATGGTATCTCATTGTGGTTTTAATTTGCATCTCCTGAATAACTAATGCAGACCTTTCCATGTTCAGCAATTTTAAAGAATCTCTGCCTGTCTGTTTCATTGCAAATCACTGCTCAGTCAAATGTGGATTCAGAATCAAAAATCCTTTTTCACTTCAGATATGTTTGACATGTGGGTGTATGCTAAGTGGCTTCAGTCATGTCCAACTCTTTGTGACCCCACAGACTGTGGCCTATCAGGCTCCTTTATCTACAGGATTTTCCAGGCAAGATTTTTGGAATGGGTTGCCATCCAGGGGATCTTCCTGACCCAGGGATCAAACCCACATATCTCATGTCTCCTACATTGGAAGGTGGGTTCTTTACCGATAGTGCCACCTGGGAAGCACATATTTGACAAGCAACTTTGTAAATTTAAGTTGTATAACATGTTGATTTGATACATTTTTATGTAATATGATTATATTGTAGCTATAGTTAGCACCTCTGTCATGTCACATAATTATTATTTCTTTCTTGCTGTTGAAATAATTTAGATCTAGACTTAGCAAGTTGGATGATTATAATACAATACTGTTGTCTATATTCCCCATACCATGCATCAGATCTCCAGGCCCTGTTTGTTGACTAGTTGCAAGATTGATAGTCATTCATTGAGTTCCTTCTCTGAATCTGAGACTACATATGTTCGTTGTCTCCAATCACGTGGTCAGAAGATGGTGGTGAGAGGTTTTTCTGGACTAGGTTATTTCTGGTCCGATCTGCTGGCTTAGTGCCAGTGTATTTTCACTGACATTCCAGGGAGAACATTACTGGAAGAATATGCCAGCAAGGGCAGGGAAAGAGGAAAGGAGTTGAGTATAAACAGTGAAAACCAGCTGGTTTTTCAAATTTTACAGCTTGAAAATAGTTGATGACAGTTCCCACAATGAAATAATTTAACCTATCAGCCATAAAATCAGAGGATCATTAATACTGATACCTATTATACCAGTCCTCATGAGCAAAGGAAAAGTGAACTTTGACAGGTATTTGATGGTATTGAGAAATAGAAATCTCCTAGAAAGATCTTCATTTGATTGACTCACAGGACAGGTTCTCTAAAAATGTCAGTGAACCTCTGGGAAAAGGAGGTTTTTTGAAGGCCAAGGAAAAGTTTATCTGGCTTCAAATTCCACCTGGCAATTCTTTCCAGAGATAGCAATAGGGGCCGGTGAGAAGCTCTTTTCTGTTCTAGAAAAAGAGACTGCAAATTACTTTCCTCTGCACCTCAGTCAAAAGGAGGTACTAGGTGACATTTCCCTGCTGCCTGTCACAGGTTGACTTGAGTGTATGAATGTGCCACTCTGCATGTCCACGTTCGGTTGCTCAGTTGTGTCTGACTTGCAACCCCATGGACTGGAGCCCACCAGGCTCCTCTGTCCCTGTGATTTCCCAGGCAAAAATATTGGAGTGAGTTGCCATTTCCTTCTCCAGGGATCTTCCTGACCCAGGGATTAGCAGCTGGATACTTTACCATTGTGCCACGTGGGGAACCCATGCCACTGTAGGCTCTATTTATTGTTGGGATGCTGTCTATGTGCAAACAGTGGAGAGGAATGAGAATATGGGGAGAGTATTCAGGAAGAGTAACATGTAAACAGGATGCGTAACAACCTAGAATAGTTAGACACACCTTTGTTTAGCAGATCTGCTGAAGAATCACTGAAAGGAAAATCCTAAAGGACAAAACAGGCCCCAGAGGCCGAGACAGTCTGAAACTCCAGAACATTTAAGGGGACAGGTAGACCAGCTCCTGACTTAGCTGGTAACTAGTTTTTGATCGGGAGTGAAGGGGAGGAAGCAATCTGGGAAGGGGGAGTGAGCATGAAGCAACTTAAGGCAAAGGTCAACCATTTCCCAATTTTCCCTAAGGCTGACCCTGAAGTATTGAAACTTAAGTGGCCTGAATTCCCTGCCACTGAAGTTAAAACAGGCCTGGCATTTTGGCCACCTTAATTACCCATTCAGATCTCTCTCAAACACTGATGGCGCAATTGGAAGGACAAGCTGACCAGGTGAGCCAGGTTTTTCTTAGCCACCCAGCTTACCCAAGGGCCTATAGTTGAGCTTAAATATAATCACATTTTCAATTCTATGCAATTTGCACTTTATTCAGGTGAATAACCTGGTGTTGGTGGCATATATCTGCCCAGAGATGAAATCTTCATCTCTCTTTTCCTTCTCTAGAAGACACAGGAGAACTGAGAAACTAAATTTTGAGGGAGAAACAAGATAATTAGTAGGCCTAGAGGGTCTGAAGGGTGCAAAATGGCCAGGTGGAAAAGCTGCATTGTGGAACTAAAGACAGAATTGGGCTGGAAACCTCATAGTGATCTTGTGTGGCTTTGCACAAGCTCTGTGGGTCTCAGTTTTCTTATCTATAAAATGAGGGGATTGGACTCTGTGCTAAAAGTAAAATGTTCCTTTATTTGACATACTGGGGTTTTGCTCGAAGTTTTTACCCAGAAGTTAGATTATGGGAAGAGATGCCTGGTTATTCTCCATTTTCTCCCCAAAGCCTTGTGCGCTGTGTTTTCAGGGAGGCTCTCACTACTCACGTTGCATCTCCTGCACTATTTTGCTCTCTGGTTCTGTCTGAGTTTGGCCAGTAGGTGATATCTGCAGAACTGAGAGCTGAAGGAGATAGAGAGAGAGGTTTTTTTTTTCCCCCTACTCCTTCCTGCTTTGATGTGCTGGGTCCACAAGTCCAGCTTCTATGGGGCACCTTTACTCTCTTTGCCCCCTCAGACCTACTAATGGTGATAGCTTCCCCCTGTCACTAGTCCCTGGGTACCTTATCATATTTACTGGCTCCCTTAACCTTGCCCTCATCACTGTAAACACTCCTTTTACTAAAACCTCTTCCACTGAACAACTTTGAGTGGAGAATTCACTTTCCTACCAGGATCCTGGCTCATAAAAAAAATTTCTCTTCAAGAAAGGAAGTTTCAAGTTTCAAGAACTCCCTATGTCCCCCCTCTCCCTACCTGATGCTAGCTAGCTATTACTCTCTTTCTCATTTCTGGAGAATGATGAGGTCTGATGGATGTATTTATTTGAAGGAGAGAAAGGTATACAGAGTTAAGAGGTTTCCTTTTTTTTTTTATTGCCTCCATAATTTTTTCCTTTTTATTGAACTGTAGTTGATTTACAATATTATGTTAGTTTCATATATTGTGTGTATATATATATGTCTATATATATAAATATATTTAAAGATAAATATATATAAAGATATATAAATATCTATATAAGATAGATATTCTTTTTCAGATTCTTTTCCATTATAGATTTTTACAAACACCGCTGTTTTTCAAGTGGACTTTACCAGTGCAGCAACTCACAGCAACATGCAGGCTCACAGGTCACACAGAAGAAATCCAGGTAGGAAAATGGTTAAGTTATTTGGCTAACATAAATGCCAAATTACGTGGTCCAGGTTTCAAAGACCACCCCCTCCCTCTCCCCATCTTCTCCAACAATAATTATGGGACTTGACTTTGAAACGTGACCAGATTAAGCAGGCAGTTTCCAAGTTTTCTCTTTCACTTTGCATCCAAGATAAACGCAATGCATAACTCCAATTTTTATACATTTTAGTTTCAGTCAGGAGTTGGCAGTTTTTCAGAAGGACTGTGCCAAGTTTCATCTATTTACTGAAATTTACAGTTTTTTAGCCTTTCTGATTATAACCTTTTCCCCTATGTCTTCTTCTTCCTTCCTTCCCCATTCCTTGTGGATTGAGGCCACTACATCATCCAGGAATGAAGAAATTTGAGAGGCTAAATGTCTTTCATAGATATCTCAGATTTTACTAGAAATGTCTGTGAGTTCTGAAAAACTAGATGTACTGAAGACATGTAAGATTGTCAGGGAGGTGGGGAGTTTGCCCTTGTGGAGGAAAAAACCTGGAGCTTTGAGAGCACTAGAGAGATTTGAAGTAGGAGGAGGAATGAAGAAAGTCTTATTTGAAGTAGAAAGAGGAATGAAGAAACTTTTAAAAGCAGAAATACCTTACAAGAGTCTTTTATAAAGTGTGTGCCAAGGATCCTGAACACTGTGCCTTCTGTGGGGGTACAGGTTTGGGGAACATTATGATCAAATAAGTCTGAGAAATAAAGCCACATGTGGCTTTATTATCCTGTGGACAACCTCTTTGGAAAGCCCCAAAGCATACTAAAGGTACTAAGAACTCCTCTAGTAAAGAAATCTGTTTAATGATTGAGTCCCCACATTTCCCCATAAAATTCTTGGTCATGGAACTTTTAAAAATCACTCCTATTATCATCTTCTTATGGAAATATCAAGGAACAAACTTCAGAAAACATAGTCTATCATACTGGGAACAGAAACTCAGGGACAGGGGAATTCCAGTGGTTAGAACTCTGCTCTTTCTCTGCTCCACTGCAAGGCGGCGTGAGTTCAATCCCACAAGCCGTGGGACACAGCCAAAAGAAAGAAAGAGAAAACATGATTTATATCGTCTTCATCTCTTTCTTACTTCCTGGGAAACAGGGCTCTCACCCTAGGATTTGAAGTCAGATCACTACTCTTTTTCCAACCTGTTGAAAAATCTAGCTGAAAATGGTCTAAATGGTCTATATGGTATATGGCACCAGATTGGCAAACGTTAAGTGTTCCGCAAATGTTTGTTGAATGAATTCATGATTAAATAAAATGAGCTAGTCCCTATAAATTATGCAATGCCTGACACAGAATAAGTAGCAAGAGAGGTTATTATTACTATTCATCATGATCTCTGGTTAAAGGAAACAGAAAAACTCAAAACTTCCTATTAAAAAAAAAATTTGCTATTGCTCCGCTTCAAAATAACTTAAAGACTTAGATGGGCTCTGTCATGGGGTGACATACATTTTCTGAAGGAGAACTGAATGATTAAGCCACAATAAAATGACCCTTCACACAAAGAAGTCTTATATGGAAATGTATCACAACCACAGATAAAAATTTTGTTTGCTTAGAGTCACAAGCAATGAATGGCATGTTTCTACAAGGAAGAAATAAACTGGATAAATAGATATACATATATATTCCAGTTCTGTGATGTCAGAAGAAAGAGATAGTTTGTTGAGATTTTGCTTTTTTATTTTTAATATTCTTACCATAGTTGTAATTACAGTAATAACATAAAGCATGAAGGAGATTTGAAGTCATTCATTTCACTTCTGCTCCTACTTCAGCTTATAAACAGAATGGAGGTTCTAACAAGCTGCAATTGTTACGATTATGTGAATAATCTTCTAAGCTTCCTGAGAAGAAATTTATCTTCTCTGAGAATCTCAAGTGTTTCCTAATTTAGGGATGTACCAGAGTTTGTTTCTCACTGACAACTATTAACGAATCACATCAAATCTTGTGAAAGAGAATTGTCTTTCCTGCCCACAGTATACCATGAAAGCATTAAGAATAGGATCATGCTTTTATTGAGCACTTTCTGCCATTTAAAGCATAGAAATAGATTTGTCTTTACATATGTATTATCTCATTAATGAAAGACAAAGTTATCAGTTATTTGGAAGAGGAAGAGATTGAATAAATTAAAATGTTACAGATTTCAAATGCATTTAGTATCATTTCATTGAGTTTTAGGAATATATCTGACATCGAGTGGTTAAGCATGGAGAAAGTAACAGATGCTGTGATTTGAAGTTGCTTAAACAAGGAAATTTGCGTAACCTCACATACCAGGAGGTACAGAGGAAGATCAAGTCTCTGACGGGTAATTCAGTGTCTCAGTGATTTCATCAGCCTTGGGCCCTATCCCTCTCTCTGCTCTGCCATCTGCCCCACTGTCTGTTTACTGAGACTCATGATAAGATGCTTGGAGAAGGAAATGGCAACCCACTCCAGCATTCTTGCCTGGAGAATCCTGTGGACAGAGGAGCTTGGTGGGCTGCTGTCCATGGGGTCGCACAGAGTCAAACATGAGTGAAGCGACTTAGTAGCAGCAGCATGATAAGATGGGTGCCAGCAATAACTGTTCATTACTCAACTGCAACAGGAAAGAGTAAATCTTCCAACTAAGGGATGTGCACCTTTGCCTTTCGTCTGATGGGGGCAATTTACTGTGCAGTGCTTGGTCACTCAGTCATGTCCAACTCTTTGCCACCCCATGGACTGTAGCCCACCAGGCTCCCCTGTCCACGGGATTTCCCAGGCAAGAATACTGGAGTGTAGCCATTTCCTTCTCCAGGGGATCTTCCCAACCAGGGATCCAACTGGGGTTTCCTACATGGCAGGCCAATTCTTTGCCACTGAGCTACCAGGGAAGCTTGGCTACTCCAAGAACAGGGAAATGACTCTGATTGTCCTAAACCAATGATTCTCACAGGACAGTCCCCAGATCAGCAGTTTAAGCAGTTCCCAGCTGCCGGGAACCTGAAAACCTACTAGAAATGCAAATTCTCTGGCCTCACTCCAGCTCTCTTGAATCAGAAATGCTGAGGGGAGGGGCCAGCAATCTGAGTTTTAACAAACATGCCATGTATTCTAAAGACTGAGGATCACTGCTTTAGACTAAGAAGAATCTCTCTTTGAGATGGGGAAGGAGTAGACACCTGGACCAAACTGGGATTATGTTAAGAAGGAGGAGGTGGAAGTTATGCCTATTGAACTACTAACAGTGTCCACATCCTGGATTTCTTTAAAAAAAAAAAAAACCCTGGTTTCAACTATTTTCTTCCACTGGGGTTGTAAAACATGATCATCTTTAAGATGACTATTTCAAAACTCTCTCGAAATCCTCTGGTGAATGTACTGTGTCCTGGAAAGACAATAAGAATATATCAGAACTCAAAAGAGCTGAGGTTTAATTCTAATTGTGTCACTGTTTAAGCCAGTGTCATTGAGAAATTAACTTGGGACTCTCTGAAACCCAGCTTTTACTTCTGTAAGGGTGTTGAAACAAAGTCTTCAAATTCTCAAAAGCAAAAATGACTGTAGCCAGCGATTACTTAGCACTTACTCTGAATCACACATTGCCAAGGATTTTATTTAGCATGCTATCATTGACTACTTAAAATAGCTTCAGGAATGATGAGTGGATGGGGGAATAGATGGGCGGGTGGGTACATGGATAGGTATGTGAGTGGATAAATAAATAAATTAATAAATTCAAAAAAAGAAAAACCCCGATAAAGTCTGTGGTGGTGGTGGTTTAGTCACAGTCATATCCGACTCTTGCAATCCCATGGACTGTAGCTGGCCAGGCCCCTTTGTCTATAGGATTTCCCGGGCAAGAATACTGGAGTGGGTTGACATTTGCTTCTCCAAGGGATCTTCCTGACCCAGAAATCAAATCCGGGTTGAATACTGTAAGCAGATTCTTCACCAACGGAGCTATGAGGGAAGCCCCAGGCTATAAAGTCTGTAACTTGCCTCCATCTCAGTAGGCTACTGAGTGAAAAATCTCTGAAATTCGGGTCTATCTGACCTCACAGTACACCTGCTAAGCCACTATTCCACATGTACTGGCCCACTTTCCCTAATCTCTATCAAACTAATTCTTTGTGATTCTGTAATTCATATGGTTTCTTATGGTTGAGTTCATTATGCTTTTTAGGAAAGACAAATTTTAGCATAACGAAAAGAATGTGGGCTTTTCATTTAGGCTATATTGGAATCTTGGCTTCACCACTCTCCTGATATATGACTTTGGGAAAGTTATGTAACTTCTCTGAAACTTTAATTTCCAATCTGTAAAATAACATTTTGCATAGCATTTGTGAGGATTAAAGGAGATAATACATTTAAAGTTCTTGGCACAGAGCCTGGACTATAATAGATACTCGATAAATGTTCATTTCCTCCTCTGCTTATTGCCTGGTGGGAAATGTTATCTGCTGAATGAATAGGAAACATTTTAGAACATTTGTTTATTAATTTCCCCAAATATTTTCATTCATAAGTGTCCTTATTAAGTTATACCAGAAATGGAAAAATTCTGCCTGTAACTCTTGGCTGAAATTTTTCTAGATATAAAAACCCAGAAGATATAAGAACAGAAAGAAGACCACATCCAGGACAAGAACAACACTAGACTATATATATCCACACTATCAGTTCCCCTATATCCACACTATCCTAACAATCTCTTCCCAAAGTTTTTTCAAGTGGGCTATGTGCGTCTACATTTGAATTTGGAAGACTGTTTCCAAATTTAGAGGAGTAGTCTTCTTAACCTGTGTTAATCTCAAAATAAAACTATCTCTTTGAGGTAAGGAGTCCATTCTTTCCTTTCACAGTGCCCCCCAAATGGAGGGGTAACAACACCCACAGACAGAGTTTGGGGAAAGCTATTTATTTGAATCATGACAAGAAAAGCCATGGCTCCCAAGGAAAGACTGCTCCCTTTGAATCAGCTACATTAAGGAAAAAAGAATTTTATCCTCCAAGCTCAGAAGGGTGTGTGTAGTTAATAGTTCATGAATCACTCCCATGGGATTTAAAAACTTGTTTCACTGACAAATTTTCTGTGGCTCTATCATCACATCATTTTTAATGGTGAAAAGTCATAGAATTAGAAAACACAGCCCTTTCAAATACTTGAAAACTAAGAAGTTCTGATGTTTGCTTTAAAATCTAATGTTCATGGTAGGCTGTTTAATTTTGCCAGCTTGAAGAATAACAAATTTTGGATTTAGTCACTCAGTGGTGTCCAGCTCTTTGTGGCCCGTGGACTGCAGCCCACCAGGCTCCCCCATCCCTGGGACTCTCCAGGCAAGAGCACTGGAGTGGGTGCCATTGCCTTCTCCAAGAGTAGTAGTAGCAGTGGTAGTAGCAAAGTTCTCTGCTCTTTTTCCAAATGATATTTCCTTCAGACCCAACAAATAAGACTGAATAAAGCATAACATATAGAACAAAAATAGAAAACCCCTTTCTCCATCATCATTGGGACCCCAGGGCCCTCCAAAGTGCCGTTCTAAAATCTGCCTCTCAGACCCTAGAGAACTTGGCTGTCTCACTTAGTAGTTACTGGGATAAGACTCGCCTCTGGTGTGCCAGCAAGGGCCCCAGAACAATGTGCTGAATTGTATAATAAGAAGCTCCACCCAGGCAGTCCTGGCTCAACCTCTGCTTGCCCTTAGCCTGGCTACAAAACACCAATTACTTGAATATTTAGAATGTTTTTCCTCTCCAGATCCTGGTATGGATAGTCCCAGGCACAATACCATTGCTCCCCTCCCTGCTGTTCCCCTGCCTCCAAATCAGGGACTCCAAATCAGAAGTTTTAATCTTAAAACCAATGCTAAAGAAGTTAACCAACTTAAGTTCACAGAGTGATGGAGATGGGATTCTGATCCATGACTGCCTAGTTTCAAAGTCCATAGGTTTTCTACTGCATTTGCTTGTTCTTGAGGAAAGGGGTTTTGATTGGAGGATATGATGAAAGATGGACAGTTTTAGAGACAAGGTGAAATTGGAGTCACACCAGGCCTAAATAAGTGCTTTATTAGAGGTCTCTAGGAAGACATGGGGAACACACAAGGGAATTGGGGAAGAAAGACAAAGAGAAGGAGGAAACTAGAGACAAACATCACCTAATCCAAAAACTTGAACACTATAAAGCCAGTTCTGATACTTGAGCATTATTAGATGTTGTGTAGGAACTAAATCTCTTACATTTTTTACTGTGTGACATTTTAATCTGATGGAAGATATACATTCAACTTCTGCACTCATTTAATTCATCTTGTTTCTGAGGCAGTTAGCAAAGGGATCCAAGATACTGGATCTGGTCCTAGGCAGATAAACACTGTGAATTTTTTTTACGTTGGCTCAAGTGCCAAAGTAATGATTCATTTTACACAGATAGCCAATAGGATTGATTTCCAATCATGTCTGTCTTGGTCTATATCAGAAATAGGTAAAGGGGATCAAAAGTTACAAACTTCCAGGTGTAAAATAACTAAGTCCTGGGGATGTAATATATAGCATGGTGACTATAGTTGATAATAATGTTTTGTATATTTGAAAGTTGCTAAGAAATTAGATATCAAAAGTTCTCATAAGAAAAAATTTTTAACCATATGTAGTGATAAATGTTAACTAGACTTATTGTGATGACCATTTTGTAGTACATACAAATATAAAACCATTATATTGAAAAAATATAATGAAACTAATATAATGCTATTATAAAAATATAATGAAACTAATGTAATGCTATATATCAATTATATTTCAATAAAAACAAGAGAAAGAGAGACCTGCAAGTCTGAAAGTATTGTAAACTTACTGTAAATGATTCCATAGTTCATTTACAAACTTGCCAGGAAGTTCCTGCTGTGTCTGTGGGTGTAATGACAGATGGACCAAATGAGGTGGAGTTTTAACTAGTTTAAACAATGTACCTCAAGTAAAATTTAGCTCCAATCATTCTAATTCAAACAACCAAGTGTTAAAAAGCAATACTTAAGATAATCAGGGAAATATGAACACTGTATATTTGATGTTAAGGATGATGTTAAGGAATTTATCGCTTACTTCTTTTGGTGTCATAATGGTATTGTGGTTAGTTTTTGTTGCCATTGTTTTAGGATATTTCTCTTTTAAAGCTACATACAAAAATATGTATAGATGAAATGATAGGATACCTGGGATTTGCTACAAAATAGTTCAGTGGTAGAGGGAGGGAGTGAAGAAAAATTAGATGTGTAAAAATGAAACTAGATTGGCGATACATTAATCATTGGAGAAGCTGAGTGAAGAGTAAATAGTGTTATATTATCCTCTATCCTTCTGTTTATGTTTAAAATTTTCCATTAAAAAGTTTTGCTTTTCTATATATAAATTTTATGAGTGTACCATATGGAAATTTCAAAGGCTTCAGAGGCAGGTGAACCAGAGTGCAAATACTAGTTCTTTTCACTAACCAGTTAGTAAAGAGGTTCTTAAACTCATGGAGCTTCTTTTTTATCTTTAAAATAATTAACTTGTACCTCATAAGAATATTGAGAATTAAAAGAAATATTATCTATAATGCACCTCACACAGTGCCTGATAAAAGTAGACAGTAAGTATTGTTATAATTGTACAAGACACTGAAGACACAGGCATTTCAAAGAAACTTGGAACAACATGTTTTGAGATTTCAATGGAAATCTCAAAGCAAAAAGAAGTAAACTAAGAAAACAAAAGGTGGTACCCTTTCATCAAGAGCCGGAGGTTAAAACTTTTCCTAGGCAACAAGACAATTATCCCAAACACAAAAGAAAACAACTTTCCATTTATCTCATTTCTAAGGTAACCATTGCATCATTAGTAAAATGATCCAAGGATAAACTGGACATGGTTTGCAAGGTCTCAGATTCCATTCTGCTTCAGCATTTGAATGGAAAGGGGGAAAGAAAAATGTCCTTGGCTGGGAAGAGGAGAATAGAATCCAGAATTTTTTTATTGACACATTTCTCTAGTTTACAGTTGTACTTAAATTTAGTTTATTTAATTATGTGTGTATCCGAGTCACATGGATCTCTTATGTGAAAAGTGATTGCTATTAATAATGATCAATAAAAATGATTATTGTTGTCACGTTTGTTGTCATGTTTATAACTTGCTCCTTTTTCTATAATAACTTAACCCAGTTACTGGCTTTACCATTCAGTTACTCAAACCAGAACTCTGGTTCAGTTCAGTTCAGTAGCTCAGTCATGTCCGACTCTTTGAGACCCCATGAATCGCAGCATGCCAGGCCTCCCTGTCCATCACCAACTCCCAGAGTTTACTCAAACTCATGTCCATCGAGTCGGTGATGCCATCCAGCCATGTCATCCTCTGTCGCCCCCTTCTCCTCCTGCCCCCAATCCTTCCCAGCATCAAGGTCTTTTCCAATGAGTCAACACTTTGCATCAGGTGGCCAAAGTATTGGAGTTTCAGCTTCAACATCATCCTTCCAATGAACACCCAGGACTGATCTCCTTTAGGATGGACTGGTTGGATCTCCTTGTAGTCCAAGGGACTCTCAAGAGTCTTCTCCAGCACCATAGTTCAAAAGCATCAATTTTTCAGCGCTCAGCTTTCTTCACAGTCCAACTCTCACATCCATACATGACTACTGGAAAAACCATAGCCTTGACTAGACGGACCTTTGTTGACAAAGTAATGTCTCTGCTTTTTAATATGCTATCTAGGTTGGTCATAATAAGGAGTAAGCGTCTTTTAATTTCATGGCTGCAATCACCATCTGCAGTGATTTTGGAGCCCAAACAAATTAAGTCTGACAGTGTTTCCACTGTTTCCCCATCTATTTCCCATGAGGTGATGGGACCAGATGCCATGATCTTAGTTTTCTGAATGTTGAGCTTTAAGCCAACTTTTTCACTCTCCTCTTTCACTTTCATCAAGAGGTTTTTTAGTTCCTCTTCACTTTCTGCCATAAGGGTGGTGTCATCTGCATATCTGAGGTTATTGATATTTCTCCCGGCAATCTTGATTCCAGCTTGTGCTTCCTCCAGCCCAGCGTTTCTCATGATGTACTCTGCATATAAGTTAAATAAGCAGGGTGACAATATACAGCCTTGACGTACTTCTTTTCCTATGTGGAACCAGCCTGTTGTTCCATGTCCAGTTCTAACTGTTGCTTCCTGACCTGCATACAGGTTTCTCAAGAGACAGAACTCTGGTAGACATCGCATTCCCTTTTTTCCCCTCACCACTTCTCTCCCCACACACTTTTAACTGATTCCCAAGTCATCAGTTTTATCTCTCTGATGCCTTAGGCAAAGTCCTCAGCATCCTACAATTAAATTTTTGCAGCAATCATCAAACTGGTTTCTTTATATCCAGTTTCTTCTTTATTTAATTATATTGCAAAATGCTGGCAAAAACAGCATTTTAACACTCAAATCTGATCATTTCATTACTCTGGGTAAAATATTTCTGTAGCTCTCAATTTTCTGCAGAACAAGTTCAAATGCCTTAGCTTGGAAACAACCCTTGTCTGCACTTCCAACCACATCTCCTCTTCATCTGTGCATTCAAATGCACCCTGTCCCTTGCTCTCAAGCTTTACTAAATGACTTGCCATTTTCTACAAGTGCCATGTTTTCTTCTGCTTCTGTGTTTTTGCACATGCTATTCCCTCTGTCTTACAAGACATTCGTTCCCTGTTTATTTGACAAACCTTGCTCATACTTCAGTATGCTTTTGGTTTCTTAGCCTTTCACTACCAGTTGCTCACAGCCACCATGTTGAGTCAGACCCTCTATTCTCAGAGCAACTTGCACATGCATGCATATACTCCTGTTTAAAATCTTATAATAGTAACTTGTGTGTGTGTGTGTGTGTGAAAGAGAGAGATCCCATGAGCTCCTAGAGAACAGAAACTCCAGCTTATTTATCTTTAACTCCTTAAATGTTACTCAGTACATGGCATGAAGTAGGTGCTCAGAAACACGTGCAATAAATGAAGGGAACAAATTAAGCAAGAGAAAAGTTTAAAAGTTCAATATAATGAGTAACTGTACTTAAATCTTTCAAAAATACCTATCTTTCTATGAAGACTTCCCTATAGCTCAAACGGTATAGAATCTGCCTGTGATGCAGGAGGCCACAGTTTGATCCCTGGGTCAGGAAGATGCTCTGGAGAAGGGAATGGCAATCCACTCCAATATTCTTGCCTGGAGAATTCCATGGACAGAGAAGTCTGGTGGGCTACAGCTCGTGGGGTCACAAAGAGTCAGACACGACTGAGAGACTAACTCACACACCCCTTTCTGTGAAATATAAAGCTAAAAAAAAAAGCTATCTTTCCTACTACACCTTCCTCCTTCAAGCCTTAGTTCATTAGGTTATTCTTTCTGTCTAGAACGCCTTTCTCTTCAATTTTATCCTTGGCTCATCTTTTAAGAGGGCTTCCCTGGTGATTCAGATGGTAAAGAATCTGCCTGCAATGCAGAAGACCCAGGTTCAATCCCTGGGTCAGGAAGATCCCCTGGAGAAGGGAATGGTAACCCACTCCAGTATTCTTACCTGGAGAATCCCATGGACAGAAGAGCCTGGTGGGCTATGTATAGTCCATGGGGTCTCTAAGAGTCTGACACGACTGAGTGGCTAACAGTTTCCTTTAAGTTTCAGTTTCCTTTAAGAAGCTACTTAAGAGGTAACATCATTTTCTCTACTAGGTTTGTCCTGATCCTCTAGGGAGAGTTACCAAACTCCTCCTTAAATGCTTGTAAATCTCTCATGTGAAAAATAGATTCTTATTAGACTCTTGTACTTTATAGTATATATCAGAGCCCCTTGATATTCATAAGGTATATGCCCAGAGACCTCACAGATCCAAAAGTTTGACTCTGCGAAAGCTTATATGGGTTTCTGAATTTCTTCTAAATTAAATCTCTAGCTTGAATTCTGAATTTCCTCCCAACACAAGATAGTCAGCTTTTTTACTTTCACTTGAAATCCTTCTTTTACTTTATGGCCACTTTTTAAAATTCATTTTTATTTATTTATTTATTTGGCTGCACTGGGTCTTAGTTGGAGCATGTGGGATCTAGTTCCCCTACCAGGGATCGAACCCAGGCCCCCTGCATTGGAAGTGTGGAGTCTTAGCCACTGGACCACCAAGGAAGTTCCCTGGCCATTTTTAAGAGTCAGACTTACTGGAATATGATTTACAGAGAGTAAAATTGACCTTTGTTTTTGGCAGCATCTCAAGGCTGAAAGCACAGGCCTAACCACTGGACCTCCAGGGAATTCCCCACATTCACCTTTCAGATGTATGATTTTATGAATTCTGGCAAATGTATCCAGTCATATAACTATGATAGAATACATTTCTACCACTCCCAAAAGTTCCCGTGAACCCCTTTGTGGTCACTCTCTGGCCTACCTCTATCCCTATGGTTTTAACTTTTCCACAATGTCACATAGGTTGAGACAGGTAGCATGTGGCCTGATAAGTTTGACTTCTTTCAGTTAGCGTAACGCATTTGACATCTGTCCTTTGTACTGATGAGTCATAGTCCATGGTATGGAATTCCATCGTATGGAATGCATCACAGTATGTGTGTACACATTGCAGACATACTGTTATTTACTCATCCTTTCACACATAATGAACATCTGTGTTGTTTGCATCTTTTTTCTGATGGTTATGAATAGGCTTCTATAAGCACTTATGTACAAGTCTTTTGTAAACATATATTTGTATTTCTTTTGGGTAAAAACCTGGATGATGAGTTAGGTCATGTAGAAAGAACATGTTTAACTTCATAAAAAACTGTCATGCTCTTTTTTCAAAGTAGCTACACCATTTTTCATGTTACCCACAGTGTATAAGAGTTCCACTAGCACAGCAACCCCTCACCAACACTAAGAGATCTATGATGATATCTCATTGTGGTTTTAATTTATGAAATGCATGAAATTTCATTATGTATGAATTTATGCATGAAATGTCTGTCCACATATTTTCTCCATTTTTTAAATGACATTGTCTGTTCATAATTACTGAGTTGTTAGAGTTCTTTACACATTAATGATGGAGAAGGCAATGGCAACCCACTCCAGTACTCTCACCTGGAAAATCCCATGGACAGAGGAGCCTGGTGAGCTGCAGTCCATGGGGTGGCTAAGAGTTGGACACGACTGAGCGACTTCACTTTCACTTTTCCTTTCATGCATTGGAGAAGGAAATGGCAATCCACTCCAGTGTTCTTGCCTGGAGAATCCAGGGACGGGGGAGCCTGGTGGGCTGCCGTCTATGGGGTCGCACAGAGTCAGACACGACTGAAGTGACTTAGCAGCAGCAACACGTTAATAAAATCAGTCTTTTACTAGATAGTGTTTTATAAATATTTATTTCCAGTCTGTGACTTCTCTTTAATTTTCTTAATATTGTTTTTTGAAGAGTAGATGTTTTTAATTTTGATCAAGTCCTGTTTATCAACTTTTTCTATTTTGGTTTGAATTTTTTTTTGGATGCTCTTTACAAAATTTTTGCCTAACCCACATTCACAAAGATTTTCACCTCTTTCCTCCTAGAAATGTTATACTTTAGGTTCTACATTTAGGTCTGTGGTCTATTTTAAGTTAAATTTTTACTATAGTGTAAGGTATAAGTCAAGGTTCACATTTTTTGTACATGTATGTCCAGCATCTGTTATTGCAGCAGCAACATACTGAAAGCCTAGAATTTCTACATCACATGATTGCATATTCTTCTCAGCATGTTCGTCAAAAATGAGTTGATCATGTATGAGTTGTTTTATGTTTGGATTCTGTTCTAGGGTTTGGCCAATTTTTCCTGTAAAAGAATGGATAAGATTTTAGGTTTGCAGGCTACAATCTTTGCTGTAACTAATCGACCCTGTCATTACAGCCTAGCAGCAGACATGGACAATATGTAAACAAAAAAGCCTGACAATTTTTTTGCATCAACAAAACTTTCTTTTCAGAACAGAGAGCAGGCCAGATTAGGCTTTTAGGCTGTAGTTTGACAACTCTTGGTGTAGTCTGCTTGACTATTCTGTGTCTATACTTTTGCCAGTACTACACTGTATTGATTACTGTGGCTTGTAAGTTTTGAAATCAGGTAGTGATGTGATTCTTACAACTTTTATCTTTTTTCATAATTGTTTTACCTTTCATTTATTTTAGCCATTTTTCTGCAGAATTGTTTTGACTCTCCTTTTCACTTTCCTATATAAGTTTAAGATATGCCTGCCAGTTTCCAGAAAAGAAAAGAAAGAATGCTGAAATTTTTATTAGAATTACACTGAATCTACAACAATTGGGAATAATTGGAATCATAACAATATTGAGTCTTCCAGTCCATGAACACAGATACTTCTTTCTTTAGGGATTTTGATTCTACTATCAATATTTTGGACTTCCCTGAAGGTTTAGGCAGTAAAGAATCTGCCTTTAACGCAAGAGACCTGGGTTTGATTGCTGGGTTGGGAAGATCCCCTGGAGAAGGGAATGACTACCCACCCCAGTAGTCTTGCCTGGAGAATTCCATGGACAGAGGAGCCTGGTGGGCTACAGTCCATAAGGTTGCAAAAGGTTGGACATGACTGAGCAACTAATACTTACCGATATTTTATAGTTTTCAGCATATAAAACTGACACATATTTTGTTAGGTTTATACCTAACAAACAAAGTTAAACAAAGTATTTCATGGTTTTAGTCCTATTGTGATGTGGTACTTTTTATTTCACCTTCCAACTTTTGCTAACATATGTACACAATTGATTTTTGCACATTGAGCATGTATCCTACAACCTTGTTAAATTCGCCTATTAGTTACAGAAGCTATTTTGTAAATTCTTTGGGATTTTTTATGTAGACAGTCATGTCACCTGCAAATAGAAACAGCTTAATTTCTTCTTTTTCAATCTCTGCATCTTTTTCCTTTCCTTGTTGCACTGGCTACAACCTCCAATAGGGCAGTAAATAGCAATGATGGGAGTATACAATCTTCCCTTGTTTCTGAAAGCAGAAGAAAACACCCAGTCTCTCACCATTAAGTATGTTAGTTATAGCTTTTTCATAGATCTTTTATTAAGTTGAGTAAGTTTCTATTTCTAGTCTGCTTAGAGTTTATACCATGAACAAATGTCAAATTTTGTTTAATGCTTTTTCTGCACCCATCGGAATGATCATACAGTTTTTCATCTTTAGTCTATTGATAGTGTAAATTACATTGATTTTGTTACAATATTAAGCCAACTCACTTTCCTGGGACAAACTTCCTTAAACAAGATGCATTATCCTTTTTGGATATGCATTATCTATATTGTTGGATTTGATTTGACAATACTTTGCTGGGAATTTTATGCACAATATTAGTCAATAGCTTTATTTTCTTAAAATGATTTTGTCTGATTTCAGTATCATGATAACGTTGACCTCATAAAAACCATTTCCTATGTCAACCATCCCAGTACAAATTAGACAGCTTTTCAATTTATACCCACTTACTTGACGAACATTGAAAAACAAAACAGCCTCTTCAAAGCGACTCCCTTTTCTCTGTTTTTAAATTTTTGGCCATACCCTTCAGCATGTGGGACCTTAGTTCTCCAATTAGGGATTGAACCCCTGCAGTGGAAGGCGGAATCTTAACCTCTGGACTGCTGGGTAAGTCCCCCATAGTGACTCCTTATATGAAAAATAGTGTGCATCAACAAAGCTTCTTTAGGATATGGATGACAAGCAGTAAGGTAGACATACTCATTGGTTCATTAACTGAATCTAGAACCTCAGACACTTAGTATAAAAGAAAAGATTCTAAGTCTCAGCACAGTTGTATATTAATATACCTACCTCATTTGTCTCTTACTGGCTTGAGAATAGCCAAAAAACACATGTTAAATATAATTGTCTGCGTCTCTGTAATTGCTACCCTAATTTTTGCTTTAAAAAAAATTATTTCACACTGGAATATAATCTCTTTATGGACATGGCATATAATTTATTATCTTTGTATTTGCAAGGCTAGTGCTAGGCTTGGAAAATCTTGAGCATTAGCATAATTTATTTAATGAATGAATGAGCACTAGAAAAAGCTACACTTTGTACAGCTTTTCCTTGTACATAACTCTTATTTCAGAACAGAATAATACTCTCTGAAACAACATATATGTCATAAATACTAAAATTTAAATCTTTCACTTTGCTAGAACTATTCCATTTGTCTTTGGGTTTTACAGGAGAATAGCCAAACTGTATTAAATGTAAGTAATAATAATTGTTGCTTTCTTTTATGGAAGCTTTAATAAGCCTCAAGATCATATTGAAAGCATAATAGTCTCAAAATACACATTACACTATGCGTTACAATAGTACTGGTTAGGTATATTCTTTTTGCAGAAATATTTTTTAGTTAGGCTTTAAAATCTCCTTTAACTTTCAAAATAACCACAGTTTTGTACTTAGGGCAGTTCTATGTGTCAGTAAGAGAAAGAAATCTACATGAGAAATCTGCATGAAGACTTTTATGTATGTACCTCATGCATCAAGACAAAAAAAAAAATCTGAATTCCTTGTCTTTGAGGTAGCTGATCAGTGAGCTGGCCTAGACTACAATGACATCTACTGGCACAAGTAGGACTGAACATCCAGAGGTAATTTTAATACGACATAGCAGTCTTTGAGTTTTCCTTTATGATTACTGACTGATAACATGAGCTGCACTAGCCAGAATTTCTTAAGAACAAAGCTCATGTGGTTTTGATCTTTGACTCTCTGGTACCTAATATTGTGCTTCTCACAAGATGCTCCACAAATGTGTTGGAAGATCATGAACGTAATCGCTGGTAGTAACCTTTTTAAATGGCAACCTGCTCCAGTATTCTTGCCCAGAAAATTCCACAGACAGAAGAGCCTGGTGGGATGCTGCCCATGGGGTCAAAAAGAGTCACAAATAACTGAGTGACTAACACTTTCACTACTTTCACAACCTTTTAAAAGCATGAAATCTGATAATATTGTAGCAGTGATTTACATTTTTTTAAAATAATAGAATACAATGGTAGCCCTTCATCTTTGTGATTGATAAAGCTCATAAATTCTAACAATAAAAATAGATCCCATGTTCCAGAAAATTCACATACAATTTTACAAGCCATTTCACAAAGGTCCTGAATCCCATCTCTCACCTCCAGGTTAAGAATCCCAGTTCAGGAGGGAGCAATATGCTTTAAGATACTTCAATATGAATGTGGACAAATTAAAACAGCAATGAGTGACTTCCCGGATGGTCCAGTGGCTAAGGCTCTGATTCCAACGCAGAGGGCAGTGCTCGCTTCGGCAGCACATATACCAGTGCAGAGGGCACAGGTTCAATCCCTGGTCAGGGGACTAGATCCCACATACCACAACTAAAGATCCCAAGTGCCACAATTAAGATCCAGTGCAGACTAATAAATGAATAAATAAATAAATAAAACAATCAGATGTCACTATGTACCTTTAGAAAGGCTAAAACCCAAAACATGGACAACACCAAAGACTAACAAATATGTGAAGCAACAGGAACTCTCATTCGTTGTTGGTAGGAAAGTAAACTGTTACAGTCACTTTGGAAAACAGTTTTGCAGTTCCTTATAAAACTAAACATACGTTTCAGTTCAGTTCAGTTCAGTCGCTCAGTTGTGTCCGACTCTTTGCAACCCTGTGAACCGCAGCACACCAGGCCTCCCTGTCCATCACCAACTCCCGGAGTTTACCCAAACCCATGTCCATTGAGTCGGTGATGCCATCCAACCATTTCATCCTCTGTCATCCCCTTCTCCTCCTGCCCTCAATCTTTCCCAGCATCAGGGTCTTTTCAAATGAGTCAGCTCTTCACATCAGGTGGCCAAAGTATTGGAGTTTCAGCTTCAACATCAGTCCTTCCAATGAACACCCAGGACTGATCTCCTTTAGGATGGACTGATTGGCTCTCCTTACAGTCCAAGGGACTCTCAAGAGTCTGCTCCAACACCACAGTTCAAGAGCATCAATTCTTCGGCACTCAGCTTTCTTCACAGTCCAACTCTCACATCCATACATGACCACTGGAAAAACCATAGCCTTGACCATACAGACCTTTGTTGACAAAGTAATGTCTCTGCTTTTTAATATGCTATCTAGGTTGGTCATAACTTTCCTTCCAAGGAGTAAGCATCTTTTAATTTCATGAATGCATTCACCATCTGCAGTGATTTTGGAGCCCAGAAAAATAAAGTCTGACAGTGTTTCCACTGTTTCCCCATCTATTTCCCATGAGGTGATGGGACCAGATGCCATGATCTTAGTTTTCTGAATGTTGAGCTTTAAGCCAATTTTTTCACTCTCCTCTTTCACTTCCATCAAGAGGTTCTTTAGTTCTTCTTCACTTTCTGCCATTAAGGGTGGTGTCATCTACATATCTGAGGTTATTGATGTTTCTCCCGTTTATGTATACATACGTTTATGTATGACCAAATACTCATGCTCCTTGGTATTTACCCAAATGAGTTAAAAACCTATGTTCACACAAGAATTTGCAAACAGATTTTTGTAACAATTTTATCCATAATTTCCAAAAGCAACAAAGATGTCCTTTAGCGATAAAGAATGGACAAACAAAAGATAAACAAATGGTTGGAATTTGTGCAATGAAACATTACTTAGCAATGAAAATAAATAAACTGTTAAGTCATGCAAAGACTTGGATGAACCTTAAGGATGAAGAAAATTTCTTATGTTCTTCTAGGTTCTTCTGGCTGGTCTGAGAACTAAATTGACATGAGACAGATTAATAGGAGAAAAATCACACAAAAGTTTAATAACGTGTACATGGGACAGACCCAGGAAAACTGAGTAATTCTGCAAAATGACTGAAACCCTCACTGAAATGTCGTCTTCAGCTAAATACAAGAGTATATTGGGGGTAGTAATTTGGGACTTGAAAGCAGAGGAAGGCAATTCACATAAAGTTGGAAGAGCAAATATTTGGTAAACAAATGTATGCTGGACCACTCAATGGCAAGGGGACACAGAGTGGACTCTGATCTTTAGGCCCTGCCAAATTTCCCCCATCACATCTCACCCATGTTCTTTTCATATATTGCTAGTGATATCTCTAGTCTGGAAACAGACCCTTTAAATTCTTTAGGCAACGAATGCATGCATGCTATGCATCCTAAGTCTCTCAGTCATGTCTGACTCTTTGAGACTCTGTGGTCTGTAGCCTGCCAGGCTACTCTGTGCATGGGTTTCTCCCAGGCGAGAATACTGGAGTGGGTTGCCGTGCCCTTCTCCAGGGGATCTCCCTGACCCGGGGATCAAAAGTGCGTCTCTTAGGTCTCCTGCATTGGAGGTGGGTTCTTTATCACTAGTGCCACCTGGGTCAAAGTTTCTTCCTAAGTCTCTCTGGCCTTGATTGTTTTCAGCTCAAAATAAACCACAAGCCCAAGAGATATTTTGGGCTGGCAAAAAACTATTCTGTAGGATACTGTAATGATGGGTATGTCATTCATTATCTTTATACATTTATTCAAACCCAGAGAATGGACAACAGAGAGAGTGAATAGTATGGTAAACCATGGACTTGAATCAATAATAGTTGATGACTATTGGCTCAATTTCAACAAGTGTATCACACTAATGCACAATCTTATTAGTAGGAGAAACTCGAGGGAAGGGAAGGCAGTGAAGGAGGTGTATAGCAGCTCTGTGCTTCCTGATTAATTCTTCTATAAACCTAAAACAATTGTAAGAAAAAGTAGTCTGAAGGAGTGGTAGGGAGGCTCAAGGGAGAGGAGATATATGTATACGTATAGCTGATTCTCTGTGTTGTACAACAGAAACTACCACAACATTGTAAAGCAATTATGCCCCAACAATTAAAAAAAGGAAAAGAAAAAGTAGTTTATTAATTTAAAAAATAAGAAGAAATAAACTGTCATACTGACATATGATTTGTTACAGTGAAGAAAGTGCATGTGGTCCTATGAGGGATGAATTGAACAAGTCTACCTTCTAATGTTATTCTCTGCTACAATTTTAAATGATACATAATCTTTTGGGGTAGCGGGGTTTGCTCAGTCGTGTCTGACTCTTTGCAGCCCAGTAGCCTGCCAGGCTTCTTTGTCCATGGAATTCTCCAGGCAAGAATACTGGAGTGGGGTGCCATTTCCTACGCCAGTGGATCTTCCTGGGGAGCCCACATACTCTATGCAAAAAGTTTACTTTTTACATACTCGTGTAATCAAGTCTGTCTAACAGAAGGCTATTATAAACACTACAGAGAAAAAAACGTTGTACTTAATTCTTGGGCTGATGAAATTAAACACTTCATTTGGTGTGCTTTTCATTTTGATATCCCTTCGGACTGAGACTTGCCTTTCTCAGAAAGTACTGTAAATCAACTGTGGTTTGCTGATGTGATAGAGGGAAGAAGGATGATTTAATGATGGCTTCCGCCAAGAGCTCTCAGGCCCATCTAGCAAGCTGTTGCCAAGAAATGTTTAATCGTGTGGTAGAGAGTATTACTCCCTGGATCTTTGTGAAAAACTGAAAATTGCTTTTGGCCTGTCAGTTGCATTGTAAAAAGTCTTAGGCTTAAAAATTGATCTTCACTTTATCTTAGAAAGCAGAATAGCTGTCTAGCAAATCATGATTCCTACAAGTCCTCTTTTGAACCCCTGGTGCTTACCAAAGTAGAAATATTTTTAATCCTTCCCCATAAATTTCAAAGGGAGGTGAACCTTTGGGCCATAGCTTGAGCAATTTCAAAACAGAAGTTTGTCTTCTGGCCTGAATTACTTGAAGTTTGGGTCTTTTTTTTTTCCCAAAATACCTTCATGTCTTCACCAGGGAGCAGGCCTAACCTTAGGTAACCGGGGGAAAAGTAAATAATAGTAAGATAAGCTTGGGTTTCCCTGGTGGCTCAACAGTAAATATCTATCTGCAATGCAGGAGATGAGGGAGATGCAGGTTCGATCCCTGGGTCAGGAACATCCCCTGGAGGAGGAAATGGTTACCCACTCCAATATTCTTGCTTAGAAAACTCCACAGACAGAGGAGCTTGGTGGGCTACAGTCTATAGGTGTCACAAAGAGTTGGACATGACTGAGCAACTGAACACGCACACAAATTAAGCTTATAGCTATAACTGCTCATATTATTTAGGTGTAAAGATATTATTTTGCTGTGACTAAATGTACTTGGTTTGTGTCTAAGGAAAAGACCCTGCCCCCAAATGAAGAGATAAAGCCAAAGGAAGTGGATCTCTGCTCTCCCACTGGAGTCCTAGCTTGTGCTTAGCTTGCTGGGTGTGTATATACAGAAGTCTAGTCCACCAGGGCCAAGGGAAGCTTTCTGATGGAGAGCAGACCTCATGAGATGTGACCAGCCTCAGAGAGTCTCCTTTAAGACCTCTACCTATATTAACATCTCTACCTTCCCAGACTCCTGTTAGAAATGCATTTATCTTGTTTTGTTAGTTGCAGTTCTTTCTGCTCACTCTCTATAACACTCTGGAACGAATTCATCTGTCAGATTTCACTCTTATAGCCTCTGGTCAAAAAAACAGGACTCTAAAGAAACTAATGTGCTCTTACATATCTATTGAAGATAGGAAGGAGGAATGATTTTGGAAGAAGAAAGTATTGGAATTGCCCAAAAGCACTGTCACAGCAGCACTTCTGCTTAAAAGTATTTATTACAATCTGCAACAGCAACTAGGCAGGTGTGTTTGCCTGTTACTCAGTATCTAGATTCCTTTGCTGAGAAATTCAGAGGGTGAAATACCTAGTAGATAACTGTTAGTGATGTGGGAGATAGATGGGCTTCAGGTTAGACATTCACAACTGGCCTCCTGTTTACATTTCACGGGCACGAAGAAGAAGGCTTCAGGCTGGATACTTAAAACTGTTAGCATTTTCTGAGACAAGACATTGGTGGGCTCCACTTTAAGGTATTTACAACCAGTCTCCTGTTTGCTCTGCAAAATGGAAGTAACAGCAGAAACAAGGTAAATAGCCAGTGTTTGTCTCTTGTAAACACCTTAAGGTAATAGTCATGGCAAGGACAAAGAGGGGCAAAACCCTGTTTGGGTAAAGGATTAAGGAATCTCCGCTCTCCCCTTATCTGGGACAAGGGAGACACTATACATGCGCAGAAACCTCCTTGTGGGTCAAAGTCAGGGTATAATGCCACCATGATGAGTCTTGCTCCTCCCAGAAGCCTTTACTTCCAGATCAGTCTTGGCTGAGGGCTGCATGAGCAGCCAGGGGAGGGTCTCAGAGTAGCTAAGGTTTAGAGAAAGAAACCAGATAATTGGCCTGAAAGAAGACAAAGACCCGGAAGAACTGACTTACATAAATGACTTTTACTGCCTCTTCACTGCATTCCTCCTCACTGAGGACACCCACACCCTTTCTCTCCAGGTGTGCATCTCTGCCTCGCTCTGTCTTAACTGAAAAAACCCTTTCTCTGTGTGTTCTCCCAACGGTTGTTGTGCTGTCTCTAATAATAAACACTGTACCTGCTTTTACAGTTTACTGTACCTGCTTCTGTGAATAATGCATGTTTTACTGGGGACAAAGCTCCAGGGAAAAAATAGCTTCTAACATCTAACCCTTGCTGATCTGGTGACTAGGATTCCTGGTTTTCATCCAGGCTAGCAAAGCAAGCAAAGTCGCTCAGTCGTGTCCGACTCTTTGCGACCCCATGGGCTGCGGCCTACCAGGCTCCTCCGTCCATGGGATTCTCCAGGCAAGAATACTGGAGTGGGTTGCCATTTCCTTCTCCAGGGGATCTTCCCAACCCAGGGATCGAACCCAGGTCTCCCGCATTGCAGACAGATGACTTACCCTCTGAGCCACCAGGGAAGCCCCATCCAGGCTACCCAGGTTCAATTCCTGGATCTCACTTCACACCACTGCTCACTGCTTCCTCGCCGAGATCATTGGCACCTTTACTAACCTTTCCCCTTCCTTTCAGCACTAAATGTTTACCTTGTGAAAGTCCTTTGGCCAGACATTAATTTGAGATACTATCTGCTTATCTTTAAGGTAGAGAAATCTGAGTTGCTATACTCAAAGCAGCATCAACCTGATTTTAATAAGTCACTTGTTGTTAATTAGACTTATCAAAATAGGAAGAAATGATTATAGAGAAAGGGGTAATATTGTAGACATACTACTAAAACAGGTCATATTCTTAAAAACTATTTATTAACATAAGCCATATATTTGATACTGAGAGTCTGATATTTTGGCCTAGGTCACACAATTGCTAAGTAACAGAGTCAGGATTCAGACCCTAAGCTCATCTGACTCACATTATCTCCCCCATTATTACAACATCTGCTCAATGACTCATTAAATTTCAGTCACTGTTTTCATGGTTTGTGTCCATTAACTCATTTAATCATCCCTGTAGTTCTATGAAGTAGGGACTATTATTATCTCCATTTACACATGAAGACCCTTGAGACAGTGACAGCAGAAATAATCTGCTTCAGGCTCTGCAGCTAGTAAATGGTTAAGCTTGGATCTGATCCCAGATAACCTTCCCTGGAGGTGATGGAATTCCAGTTGAGCTATTTCAAATCCTGAAAGATGATGCTGTGAAAGTGCTGCACTCAATATGCCAGCAAATTTGGAAAACTCAGCAGTGGCCACAGGACTGGAAAAGGTCAGTTTTCATTCCAATCCCAAAGAAAGGCAATGCCAAAGAATGTTCAAACCACCACACAGTTGTATTCATCTGACATGTTAGTAAAGTAATGCTCAAAATTCTCCAAGCCAGGCTTCAATAGTAGGTGAACTGTGAACTTCCAGATGTTCAAGCTGGATTTAGAAAAGGTAGAGGAACCAGAGATCAAATTACCAACATCCGTTGGATCATAGAAAAAGCAAGAAAGTTCCAGAAAAACATCTACTTCTGTTTTATTGACTATGCCAAAGCTTTTGACTGTGTGGATCACAACAAAGTGTGGTAAATTCTTCAAGAGATGGGAATACCAGACCACTTGACCTGCCTCTAGAGAAATCTGTATGCAGGTCAGGAAGCATCAGTTAGAACTGGACATGGAACAATAGACTGGTTCCAAATAGGAAAAGGAATACTTCAGGCTGTATGTTGTCAACCTGCTTATTTAACTTCTATGCAGAGTATATCATGAGAAACGCTGGGCTGGAGGAAGCACAAGCTGGAATCAAGATTGCCAGGAGAAATATCAATAACCTCAGATATGCAGATGACACCACCCTTAATGGCAGAAAGCGAAGAACTAAAGAGCTTCTTGATGAAAGTGAAAGAGGAGAGTGAAAAAGTTGGCTTAAAACTCAACATTCAGAAAACTAAGATCATGGCATATGGTCCCATCACTTCATGGGAAATAGATGGGGAAACAATGGAAACAGGGAGAGACTTTATTTTGGGGGGCTCCAAAATCACTGCAGATGTTGATTGCAGCCATGAAATTAAAAGACGCTTGCTCCTTGGAAGAAAAGCTATGACCAACCTTCATAGCATATTAAAAAGCAGAGACATTACTTTGCCAACAAAGACCCATCTAGTCAAAGCTATGGTTTTTCCAGTAGTCATATTTGGATGTGAGAGTTGGACTATAAAGAAAGCTGAGTGTCGAAGAATTGATGCTTTTGAACTGTGGTGTTGGAGAAGACTCTTGAGAGTCCCTTGGACTGCAAGGAGATTCATCCAGTCCATCCTAAAGGAAATCAGTCCTGAGTATTCATAGGAAGGACTGATGCTGAAGCTGAAATGCCAATATTTTGGCCACCTGATGGGAACAACTGACTCATTTGAAAAAATCCTGATGCTGGGAAAGATTGAAGGCAGGAGGAGAAGGGGATGACGGAGGATGAGATGGTTGGATGGCATCACCGACTCAATGGACATGGGCTTGAGTAAACTTTGGGAGTTGGTGATGGACAAGGAGGCCTGGCATGCTGTAGTCCATGGGGTCGCAGAGTCGGACAAGACTGAGTGACTGAACTGAACTGAACTGAACCTTCCCTGGGGGCTCAGCAGTAAAGAATCCTCCTGCAATGCAGGAGATGTTGGTTCGATCCCTGGGTCAGGAAGATCCTCTGGAGGAGGAAATGGCAACCCACTCTAGTATTCTTACCTGAAGAATCCCACAGACAGAGGAGCCTGGAGGGCTACAGCCCATGGGGTCGCAAAGAGTCAGATATAACTGAAGCAACTAAGCATTCACAGACAGCCTTGACAATACAGTAATGTTTCTGTAAAATTCCGACTTGAGATTTGTCTTCTTACAAATGAATTTTGAATTTTCCCCCATGGTGATCAGTTTCAGCCTTTATACGATGTCTCGCTTCCCACTTCCTTTCCACACTCTCATTCTTCACTTGTAGCTGGTGAGTTTAGTGAGAGCTCACACCACCTGCATTTAGCAGGCTCGCTCTGAGTCATTGATGGGATTCAAAGCCTAACTCCCGGCTGAGTAGAAATGGGCATGTTTCAGAACCTCTCTTGTCTGTAAGATGAGGATGTTCTACCTTATCTCACATAATTGTTATGAAGATTAAAAATGCATGTCTGCATGCACCCCAGTGTTCATAGCAGCACTATTTGTAATAGCCAAAACATAGAAGTGACCTAAGTATCCAACAACAATGAATGAATAAAGATGTGGTACATATATATACAACGAAATACTACTCATCCATAGAAAAGAATGAAGTGATTCCATTTGCAGCAACATGGATGAACCTAGAGAATATCAAATTGAGTGAAGTAAGTCAGACAGAGAAGAAATATACTGTATGATATCACTTATATGTGGAACCTAAAAATTAATACAAATGAATTTACTTACAAAACAGGAACAGACTCACAGACATAGACGACAAACTTATCGTTACCAAAGGGGAGAGGGGGGAGGGGTAAATTAGGAGTATGGGATTAACAGAAACACATCACTATATACAAAATAGATAGGCAACAAGGATTTACTGTATAGCCCAGAGAATTATATTCAATATCTTATAATAACCTATAACAGAAAATAACCTGGAAAAATATATATATGTATATATGTACGAAGTATATTAATATAGCTAAATCATTTGGCTGTACATCTGAAATTAACACAGTATTATAAATCAATTATAACTGTACTTCAATCAAAAACCAAAAAAAATGTATGTGTGTGAAAATATTCTCAGCCCAGTGACTGGCTGCACCATTCAGTAAATGGTAACTATCATTATTATTAATCACTACTATTGTGATTATATTACTGCTCTACTACTGTACCAGGAACACAAAACGATGAATGCTTGCCATTTTCAGTTACATATTTGTGTGCTGTTTCCAAAGGAAGGTATTCACATTTTCAACCCTGGGAAAGATGACTCATATTATTCTTTCTTCAAAAACATTTGAAGCAAAGCACCAAGAATTTGGAATAATAATATGCTTTAGGAAAAACATCATATACCAAAGAATGACAGTTATTTCTCACAAGTGCAAAGTCAGAAACTTGAACTTAACTTTTTGCATTAAGCGAACAGATCAGGGATGACAGAGAAGCAGTAGTTATTGAGGAGTGTCGTCTCCAGCCCATAAGCAACAGTGACTCAGCAGTGACACTGCCTATGCAGATCCACCGTTAAGAGCCATTCATTGGTAGTAGACTTCAGCATACGACCCTGTAGCAGACACTGTGGGTCCAGCTGCCTTTCTTCCTTTCTCCATCACTACCAGAAAGCCAAACTCCATTAAGCATCAGGCAGCAAAATGCTCAGGGAAGTTCAATTCTGCCTCTGGGAATCAATCATAATTGGCCTAAGCCAGTACTGATAATCTTATTTCCCTTAAGTTCACTGGCTTAAGGATGAAAGAGTGACACAATTGGGGTCAATTAATTATAATGGAAAATCAACTGAAGGTTATTTTTTAAATTCTCTGATAAAAGAGGTGAAGAAAAAAGAGAGAGAGAAAGGGAAAAAAAGAAGAAAAAAAAAAAGAGTTGAAGAAGGAATTCATAGGACCTGGGCTCCATCTTAGGCCTGTTCATGCTGATCATTCTCGGCCACCTCTCCAATGGACTCTGAACTCTGTCTTTAGTGCCAATGGAAACGACAACAGAAGGGTAAGACCCCCTCCGGACGGGGGACCCTTGAAGATCATATCCAGGTTACTCCTCACCTAAGAGAACACATACACTAATCACCCCTTCCTCCAGACAGGCCACAAATTTTCTGTACCTATCGGAGTGTAACTTCGGGCTTATTGATTATTGGCTAATTGTTTAACTGTCTAAGCACATGGGACGTGAATGATGGGGTTATTGGGACTGTATTTACCATTCTTTTGTTTATGTAAGTCTCAAGGAATTTGGGCTGGTGGGTTCAGACAGATACACATGGGGTATAAAAGATTTTCACAAATGCTGGTCAGGGTCCTTGGCTAAGAGGAGACTCTGCCTTGGGCCCGCCGGTGTAATAAACTGCACTCCACTATCTGCATTGTCCTTCTGAGTGAATTTGTTTCCCAGAACATGTGGCTGCAACAGAGTCAAAGGAAAAGAAAACACTTTCCTTTTGCTCATGTCTGATGAGGGCATACTGTTTAGAATGTTAGCAATTATCTTATGAGCATGAGGAGAAAAATAAGAAAATTGCAGTGTAGCTGATCAAGAGCTCAAGCATTATTAATTCTGGAACTTCCCATTTCTAGAGTTTTTATATAAGATAACAGACTTCCATTGTTTAGCCATGTTTAGCCAGTTATTCCCATTACTTGCAACCAAAACCTTCCTAATTAATTCAAACCATAATCCATTCGGTTCTAAACTAAAATTTATGGGTGAAGTTAGAAGAGTCCCTAAATTTCTCTGTGAAAGTGATGTATTATGGGGAAATAAATAAAACAATTAACTCTGGCTTATAATAAATATCCCAAACATTCCTCATACATTAGGATAGGAAAAGAATGAAAAGAAAATGAATTTTAGGATGAGACAGATATGGACTTGAATGGATTCCATCACTTGACAGCAGTGTGATCTTAAGCAGTGTATCTAACATCTCTGAGCCTCTCTCTTCTGACCATGCGGATACTGGCACATTGTTGCTATTCAGTCGCTAAGGCATGTCTGGCTCTCTGTGACCCCACAGACTGTAGCCTGTCAGACTACTCTGTCCATTGGGTTCTCCAGGCAAGAATAGTGGAGTGGGCTGCCATTTCCCTCTCCAGGGGATCTTCCCGACCCAGGGATCAAACCCAGATCTCCTCACTGCAGGCAGATCCTTTACCATCTGAGACTCCAGGAAAGCCCGTTGTATAGTAGGTTATCTAAATCAGGACTGTGTTTAGTGGTTCACTATATCATGCCCCCTTTAATATACATAAGTGTCATGGTCCCAGAGCAGGTTGGAAAAGAATTTCCAGATGTGAGAGAATGAGAGGGAAATAAAGTATGTTAGAGTGGGATACGGTGTTAGGACAGCGGGCCAGCTCAAGAGAGATCTGATTTTGAACAGGGGTCCTTAGTCCACTTTTATAGCCAGGGTACAAGGAGTGGGATAGGGGTCTTGCCGGTCATTTGCTAATTGAATTGTTGTAGCCACGCGTTCCAGGAAACAAACTCACTCAGAGGGCCATTGCAGATAATGGAGTGTAGTTTATTACACTGGCGGGCCCAAGGCAGAGTCTCCTCTTAGCCAAGGACCCTGACCAGTTTTTGTGAAAACCTTATAAACCCTAAGTGTATGTGCCCAAACCCACCTCTCCAAATTCCCTGAAACTAGTCTGAACAAAGGGAAAGAAAGATACAAAGTTAACCCATGATTCATATGCCTTAGGTCTAGGTAGTTAACAGTGGACAATTATCAATAGGCCTGTGGTCATACCCCAATAAGCATAATAGAATTTATGATTCTATTTGGTTACACAAATAATAAGGGTATTCTTTCAGGTGATGGAGAGTCTAGGTACAAGCCCTGGGGCTCTTCCATGGGCTGGGGTGGGGGGGTTGTCTGGTTTTCCAGTTGGCATGTTGTTTCCACAGATACTGGACATATAGCTCAAAGTCCACAGTCCGGCCCAAGATGGAGTCCTGCTTTCAAGATGGAGCCTGTTCTGTCTGTTTCCTCCAGGATGAGGCATGTAATACTGGGTAGGGGAAGAGTAGGGCAAATACCTTCTCCCTATGGGGTAGGAGGGGAAACAGGTTATAGTGTTCCATTAATAGTTACAACATGGGGGAGGGAAGGATGTCAAGGGTCTGGTTTTTCCATTCCTGCATTCTAAGACCCTCCTTGGTTTTATCTGCTCTTTCCTTCTTGCGTCACCACAATAAGTATCTCAACTCTTTCTGTAATTTGCTTTAGGAAAAATATATAAAATATATATATTAAAATTTAAAATTATAACCAGCGTACTGAGCAACTGAACAACTACAACTGAACCCAGACTCCACAGGGGGCAAGCAAAGAACAATATAGTCTTTTTCTCCCCACTGCCCTTCCAAATCCTCTCTGATTGTTCTTTTCTGTCCCTTGGATAAAACCTTTAGCAGATCTCAAAGCTTTTTCTTGCCATTCTTGGTAAGAAAAGAATGTTCTCCTTATTTTCAGGTCTTAAATAATTCAATTGAATGAAATATCAAAACTTTAAACTCTCATCCAATTGAAAACGTCTCTTTTGCCTCCTTTCTGCTAGGATGGAATCAAGACCTGCAGGAGTAATGCCTCTGCTTCTTCTGTCTCACATCATTTCCTCCACCTGCTGGCTGCCATATAAGATCTCTTAAAGGTTTGGAGCAGGGGTGAAAGAGAAACATAAGGCACAGGAACAGTCCTTGACCAGTAGTTTTAATCTGACTGTGCTAATTTTCAAAAGCACCCTCTTTCCCTCTGGGGCACCATTTTGGGATCTCTGGTGAAGCCGCACCCTTACCTCCTCTGCACCCACCTACATCTGGGACCAGCTGTCTCCACATCTATTGTAGGTGATGCATCCTCAGATGGCCCTGACTTTGCTTCTGAAAGGTTGTTGCTGAACCACAAAAGACATTGGGATTCTTGGCCTCTGGAGGAGAAGAATTCAATCTGGAGCCAGTGACAAGGCTTGATCACTCAGAGCTTTTGTGTAATAAAGTTTTATTAAAGTATAAAAGAGAGAAAGCTTCTGACATAGATATCAGAAGGGGGCAGGAAGAGTGCCCCCCACTAGTCTTTAGCCCGATGTTATATAGCTACTTCAGTTCAGTCACTCAGTCATGTCCAACTCTTTGCGACCCCATGAATCGCAGCACACCAGGCCTCCCTGTCCATCACAAACTCCTGGAGTCTACTCAAACTCATGTCCATTGAGTCGGTGATGCCATCCAGCCATCTCATTCTCTGTTGCCCCCTTCTCCTCCTGCCCCCAATCCCTCCCAACATCAGGGCCTTTTCTAATGAGTCAACTCTTTGCATCAGGTGGCCAAAGTATTGGAGTTTCAGCTTCAGCATCAGTCCTTCCAATGAACACCCAGGACTGATCTCCTTTAGGATGGATTGGTTGGATCTCCTTGCAGTCCAAGGGACTCTCAAGAGTCTTCTCCAACACCACAGTTCAAAAGCATCAATTTTTTGGTGCTCAGCTTTCTTCACAGTCCAACTCTCACATCCATACATGACCACTGGAAAAACCATAGCCTTGACTTACAGTCCGCTAATTACAGAAAGGCGATGTCTCAAAACTCAGAGACTGGCATGGGCCCCTCATCCACAACATGCATTTTGAGATAACATTGGCACCAGGTTAGTCATCCCGGGCCATAAAACGATTGACATGAATCTTGAAGAAAGGCAGGTTTCCAAGCAAGTACAGTCTCATTAATATAGCTTAAGAGAATATTTGCATGAGCAAAACATACTAGTTTGTCAAGGCAGTTCTGAGTCTTAGCTGGAACGTTAAGTACATAGTTCACTAACAGAGCTTAAGACAAACATTTCCATAAGAAAAATGCATTGGTTAGCTCAAGGGCTGAGAAAAGTTAATTAAGTTCAGGTGGAACCACGACTTATGGTTCCGGGGTTGCAATGATGATGGAACCCATCTTAAAACCATTTTAAAACCCAGAATTTTAAGAGAAACCTCTTTAAATTTGTATAGAGAAGGGGAAAAAAATCTAACACTTGTTTGTTTCCTCCTGCCACTTAAGAGAGAGAGAAAAAACGTCTGATACTTGCAGCCTATTTCCTCCATTTGGAGACCCCTGGCCTTCCTGCCTGTTACCCTCTCACTTCCGCATCTGAAAGTTCATCTGTAGCTTCTTCCCATCTTGGTTCCCTCTCCCTTATCAGGAGGTTTCTTGGGCATGGCCAATTTCAAGATAATAACCCATGCCCAGATTTAATCTGCAGCATCCACTCTAGCCCAGAGGAAACATGCTTGTGTTTCTGACCTGCTGAAACACTGTCTATCCTGTCAAATCCAGGTGCAACCATCAACTTCAGAATTTTCAGGTGTGAGTCCAGCATCAGTCGTTGTGTCTGTGCCCCAACTCCAGGGACATATGCCAAGTTCTTCAAGTGGCTCCACTATTGTGCTGGCTTCAGATGAAGGTTCAGTCTCTCCCTTCTTCATCCCTCCTTCTTGGAGGCAAGAAGAAATGTACAGAACTCCACCCTCCTCCCAAATCTCTTTCAAACTTGAGGGCCCCCATTTTCTGTGATAGCCTGAAGTGGGACATGGGCAATGGCAGCATACTGATGTAGCCATACTAATGTAGCCTTGTCTTTTCTTCAGGGTGTGAAAGTTGTTAGTACCTGCTGTATTATTCTTGGCCTTTGAAACTGAAGGGATTCAGAACAAGCCTCCCCAAAATGTGCCAGTGTGGCCAATGGACTATTTTGAGTTGAAGACAACAGAGGCTCAAAAGACTTAGGAAGAGTTTCTCTCCCTCCTCATCTGCCTAAAAGAATTTAGATAAAGGACCTGATCCAGGAAGAAAACCATCACCAGAGGTAACTACAAAGAATGTGGGCTAAGTGTGATGGGCTGGGAGGAACTCGGCAGGGCCCATTTGTTCAACTGCATAGCAAGGCAAACATTTGTTTACCTAACGTTTGCTCTTGCCATCTTCTGGTGAATTGTTTTCCTTCCCTTAGAAGTACCAGGACCCTACCCGCATCTTCTTAGCTCAGAAAGGCATCAAAACCTCAATTGTCTAACTGTCAGGAACATCTCACTGTCTTTGTGGGACTCCCATAATATGTAATTATATTTGGTTATCTCCTATTCATCTTTCTTATGTTAATTTAGCTGATAGGCCAGCTGAAAGAACTGCAGAGGTTAGAGAACAATTTTTCCTCCCTTGCAAAGCTTCTGCTAAAACTTTGAGATAACAGGAAATGTTCATTCAATATCCAGTTCCCAAGGTATATTATACTATTAAATGAATGTTATAAATGAATATTTTCTCTTGGAAATTGTTTAATACTCCTTCCAGGGGCAACGCCCACTCCCTATGTAGTTGAGGAAGATCACTGTTTCATACATGCTTGCGCTTGTGTTCAGTCGTGTTGGACTCTTTGTGACCCCATCGACTGTAACCCACCAGGCTCCTCTGTCTACGGGATTTTCCAGACAAGAATACTGGAGTGGGTTGCAGTTTCCTCCTCCAGGGGATCTTTCCAACTCAGGGACTGAACCCACGATTCCTGTGTCTCCTGCATTGGCAGGCGGATTCTTTACCACGGAGCCACCTGGGAAGCTCTGTTTTATTCATAAAAAATACTCAATCTTCTCGAGGTTCTTCTTGGGGCCCAAGCATGTTTGAATCCACTCAGATTTGGTACCTGGGATCAAGGATCAGTGGAGACCTCTGCCCAGATATAATATCTAACATTGGTGAGCTGTAACCGGTAGCTGAATTTAATGAGGTTTACAACAAAACTGAAAATGCTGAGATTCTTCAGCCATGGTAAGTTAGGGTTCCCTAGGTCATTAGAACAGGAAAGACTCTGTCTAAGGGATCAGTAAGATCTGAACTTGGAGACATCATCTCAGCCATTGTTTCCTTTTGCTATGATCAGGAACATCTTGGGGTTGGAATGCTCATATAAAGCCATGAAATTGAGTCAAAATGACTGGAGATGTGAACACATAATTTTATCCTCACTGGCTTCATGGTCATGACAACTGAGTTCACATTGCAGAGACCAGTCCCTAGAATGCTGTTTCTCATTTTGCCTAGAATGGTTGCAAAATATTTGCAGTTCTGCTCTTGACTAGATAATCTGAGTCTGGATTTTCCCATAAAGTCTATATCAATATGATTCTGAGTTTTGAAAGGATTTTAAAGGCCCAAAGATATGGATAAGGGAGAAAATATTCTACCAAGAAGGTTATAACCCTCAGAGTATCATTCCACAGGACATGATGCTATCAAAGTGTTTTTTTTTATCAACGTATCTCTGCTAACCCTGGGTGCCAGCACAGTAATGGAACAGACACAGTAGCATTTTCTCGTTGGAGGAATCAGTTCATTTCCCAGATCTTATCAAGTCCTGATGGAGTTAGAAATTGGTTTGGAAACTCCTCTAGGAGTTTCTACAACACTCATCTCTGGATAGGAGCCTGTATGAAGTGATTTCCATTTCTTAAAAGCCCTGAAGAGTAGGAGCAGGATTAATTCTGTGAGTTATGGCTCCTATTGGGATTCCCAGGTGGCGCAGTGGTAAAGAATCTGGTCGCCAATACAGGAGATGCAGGAGACTCAGTTTCCATCTCTGGGCTGGGGAGATTCTCTGGAGTAGGAAATAGCAATCCACTCCAGTATTCTTGCCTGGAAAATTCCAGGGACAGAGAAGCCTGGTGGGCTACAGTCCATGGGGTCTCCAAGAGTTAGACAAGACTGAGCGACTGAGCGCGCGCGCGCGCACATACACACACACACACACACACACACACACACACACACACACACACACACACACACACACACACACACACACCCCCCATATGGCTTCTGTTAGAACAGTGCTTCTAATCTTCCCAGATGTCTGTCAACCAGGAGATTAGGCAGTATCTCCTTCTGAGATGACAAATGCCACAGTATGGCAACTCATTGTCCTAAAGTTGTATATCCCAGAGTCTGACCGCCATGGAAACATAATAAACATAATAATAATAAACATAATAAACATAATAAAACCGCACAGGAAACATAATAATGCGAATGAGACTTCTTTTGATCAGAGATTAAGGATGGGTGATAAATGAAAATGATTCCTACTGCCTAGCCTATAGTGACAAGTAATTTGGAGATAGCTAACTTTTCTTTCGTATTCCTGAATAAGCCTCATCACTCCTGGCTGCCACCCAACCTCAAAGCACACAGGCACTTAAAAGTAAATGTCAACCTTCAGGTCATGTATATCCTAAACTGTGCTCCACCATGTTGTCTAAGAATATATGAGACCTAAGAGTGGAATGCAAATCTGATTTGCTAAAATATTATTCAACTTGGGTACTGACAAGCAAAGGGTCAGTGTGACAGCAGCTGAACTTTGAAAAATCCACATACTCTTCTCTTTTGCTTTTTCTAGTCACGACCTTCTCTTTAAAGAGCTAAACATTCATCTTTGGGAACGGGTGGTAATTAGGAATGAAAGAAATAACAGGCAGCTTCTGACATGGAAGCTAGGATTTTACAATGAGAAACAGTCAAGGTGAAGAATTTTTTTTTTTTTTCTACTTCTCTTTGACTCCTACTTAGCATGCTAGGAGCTAGACTTGGCAAACCACATCATAGAGGTTTTCCTATTTTGCTTAAACACTGTGCCAAGAAACTTCTTACTCTATAGGTGGGTGGAAAGAAGATGTGATAGAGAAGAAGTAAAAGAAAACCATCCTTATGGCCTGGGGGATGGTGAGAAGGGAAAGAGGGATCAGAGGAAGGGAAAGTGGACAGTGAGAAACTCATACTCTTGTCCATGTGGGATTCTGGGAGAGTTATGCCTAATGGCTCCACTTCAACAGGTTAGGAGGCCTCAGTGCTGAGGTCCCTCCCTGGGAGAAAGAAAGAGAAAGAATTTAATTTGCACACCAAAACCTGCTGTGGTACCCATGACATGGACACAGAGTTGGGAGCCAGAAGCTAGCCATGGGACCTGTTGTGGCAATGGGATAGATGATCCCACAGTGCTTTCAGGATGGACAGCCTGGCCAGGGGCTGGATGGGGAAACACCCAAAAGGTCTGCAGCCAGAGAGAGTTGAAGGAAGGCCAAGCAAATAAGGAAGGATGACCAAGCCCTGACAGAATCAGGGGAAAATAGACCACTTTAGGAGCCACTGAAATCTGTAGACAAAACTTGGATGAACTGACCAGTACACAATCAAGAACCAGGACAAGACCACACAGATCCTCTCTCCCTACCTGTTGGGAGCCATTATGGGAGAGCCCACCCATGACAAGGTCATGAGGAGAAGACCTGAAACGCAAGGCTGTTCAGGCTACAAGGGACCCTCCAGGTTGACCCCGGCCTCTACCCAACCCTGTATCCTCTCCCTCTTGCTGTTGTCCTTGTTCGCCCTGTTGTGGATCTTTGCATTGCCTGCCAAGAGCCCTCCTGCTTGTCTTTCACTAAATAAAGACCAACATAGAACCCTAATTAATAAATCTCCTGGACGCTGGTTCCCTATGAAGGGGCCAAGAATGAAGGAAATGTTTCAAGTAAAAACCTTTTGCTGGCATTCTGACTTGTTTGGCAGATGCGTACCAATGCACACAACTCCTTAATCATAAACAGCATAAAGAACCTGATCACAAAAGGCCCTGATAGGCACAGAGCCCTTCGGGGGGCGAGGAAGCCCTATTAGAGAACACAAAAAATATTATTTTAAAAGTGGTTATTGGATCAAAACCAGACAAAGATGCCACAAAAAAAGAAAACTACAGGCCAATATCACTGATGAACATAGATGCAAAAATCCTTAACAAAATTCTAGCAAACAGAATCCAACAACATATTAAAAAAAAATCATACACCATGACCAAGTGGGCTTTATCCCAGGAATGCAAGGATTCTTTAATATCTGCAAATCAATCAATGTAATATACCACATTAACAAATTGAAAGATAAAAACCATATGATTATCTCAATAGATGCAGAGACAGCCTTTGACGAAATTCAACACTCATTTATGATTAAAACTCTCCAGAAAGCAGGAATAGAAGGAACATACCTCAACATAATAAAAGCTATATGTGACAAACCCACAGCAAGCATTACCCTCAATGGAGAAAAATTGAAAGCTTTTCCCCTGAAATCAGGAACAAGACAAGGGTGCCCACTCTCACCACTACTATTCAACACAGTGTTGGAAGTTTGGCCACAGCAATCAGAGCAGAAAAAGAAGTAAAAGGAATCCAGATAGGAAAAGAAGTGAAACTCTCGCTGTTTGCAGATGACATGATCCTCTATATAGAAAACCCTAAAGACTCTATCAGAAAATTACTAGAGCTAATCAATGAATATAGTAAAGTTGCAGGATATAAAATTAACACACAGAAATCCCTTGCATTCCTATACACTAACAATGAGAAAACAGAAAGAGAAATTAAGGAAACGATACCATTCACCATTGCAACAAAAAGAATAAAATACTTAGGAGTATATCTACCTAAAGAAACAAAAGACCTATACATAGAAAACTATAAAACACTGATGAAAGAAATCAAAGAGGACACAAACAGATGGAGAAACATACCGTGTTCATGGATTGGAAGAATCAATATTGTCAAAATGGCTATTCTACCCGAAGCAATCTATAGATTCAATGCAATCCCTATCAAGCTACCAATGGTATTTTTCACAGAACTAGACCAAAGAATTTCACAATTTGTATGGAAATACAAAAAACCTCGAATAGCCAAAGTAATCTTGAGAAAGAAGAATGGAACTGGAGGAATCAACCTGCCTGACTTCAGATTCTACTACAAAGCCACAGTCATCAAGACAGAATGGTACTGGCACAAAGACAGAAATATAGATCAATGGAACATAATAGAAAGCCCAGAGATAAATCCACGAACCTATGGACTCCTTATCTTCAACAAAGGAGGCAAGGATATACAATGGAAAAAAGACAACCTCTTTAACAAGTGGTGCTGGGAAAACTGGTCAACCACTTGTAAAAGAATGAAACTAGAACACTTTCTAACACCATACACAAAAATAAACTCAAAATGGATTAAAGATCTAAATGTAAGACCAGAAACTATAAAACTCCTAGAGGAGAACATAGGCAAAACACTCTCCGACATAAATCACAGCAGGATCCTCTATGACCCACCTCCCAGAATATTGGAAATAAAAGCAAAACTAAACAAATGGGACCTAATGAAACTTAAAAGCTTTTGCACAACAAAGGAAACTATAAGTAAGGTAAAAAGACAGCCCTCAGATTGGGAGAAAATAATAGCAAATGAAGAAACAGGCAAAGGATTAATCTCAAAAATATACAAGCAACTGCTGAAGCTCAATTCCAGAAAAATAAATGACCCAATCAAAAAATGGGCCAAAGAACTAAACAGACATTTCTCCAAAGAAGACATACAGATGGCTAACAAACACATGAAAAGATGCTCAACATCACTCATTATCAGAGAAATGCAAATCAAAACCACAATGAGGTACCATTACACACCAGTCAGGATGGCTGCTATCCAAAAGTCTACAAGCAATAAATGCTGGAGAGGGTGTGGAGAAAAGGGAACCCTCTTACACTGTTGGTGGGAATGCAAACTAGTACAGCCACTATGGAAAACAGTGTGGAGATTTCTTAAAAAACTGGAAATAGAACTGCCATATGACCCAGCAATACCACTGCTGGGCATACACACTGAGGAAACCAGATCTGAAAGAGACACGTGCACCCCAATGTTCATCGCAGCACTGTTTATAATAGCCAGGACATGGAAGCAACCTAGATGCCCATCAGCTGATGGATGGATAAGGAAGCTGTGGTACATATACACCATGGAATATTACTCAGCCATTAAAAAGAATTCATTTGAATCAGTTCTAATGAGATGGATGAAACTGGAGCCCATTATACAGAGTGAAGTAAGCCAGAAAGATAAAGAACATTACAGCATACAAACACATATATATGGAATTTAGAAAGATGGTAATGATAACCCTGTATGCAAAACAGAAAAAGAGACACAGAAGTACAGAACAGACTTTTGAACTCTGTGGGAGAAGGCGAGGGTGGGATGTTTCAAGAGAACAGCATGTATATTATCTATAGTGAAACAGATCACCAGCCCAGGTGGGATGCATGAGACAAGTGCTCAGGCCTGGTGCACTGGGAAGACCCAGAGGAATTGGGTGGAGAGGGAGGTGGGAGGGGGGATCGGGATGGGGAATACATGTAACTCCATGGCTGATTCATGTCAGTGTATGACAAAACCCACTGAAATGTTGTGAAGTAATTAGCCTCCAACTAATAAAAATAAATGAAAAAAAAAAAAAGTGGTTATTGGATCAACGTTTGATTGCTTTTAATGTGCTGAGGTTGTGCAGTAAAAACTATTGTTAATATAGTTAAGGATTTAGAAAAATAAGAGTTTAACCCTAGTATGGAAACAATAAGATAATTGCTAATTTTAATCAAGAGTGCTAAAACAGAGGCTGCCTCATCAGAGCCACAGAGTCTTTGTGTGCTAAACTTTTTAGATAAATAGCTGAGAACTTTTGCAAAAAGGCTGACATTTGCATTAACAGGATTGTATTTCTACTATGTTGCAACCTGCTGTACCATGAGACTGCAACTTTTCTGTTTTCTGCTGAACTCAAGGCAAAATAGAACAATAAAGAATAGACTACAGAAAGCAGTTTTGCCTTCACCTAGGTCATAAAATGTTAATAGGCCCCAAGGCCAGAAGATAATGTACAAAGATCCACTATGAAAGAAGACTCTCATGAACAAAGAAGTATGCAGAAAACACCCTGGTTTCGTGAAAGACAAAACTGATGTAATATTAAACTAAATTTTGTATGCTTATCTTTCACCTCCCCTTAGAAATGTACTAACTTAAGGTATAAAAGCTATGGTAAAAAATAAAGCATTGCCAGACTCTGCTGCACATCCCGGTCTGGTCTCTTTCTTTCTCTCTCTCTCTCTCACTCGCCGACTCCGTTCATCCGGAGGGTACCCCTGGATCCCCTGGGGCTGGACGCCAGCACTTACCCCAAACCATAAGAATACAATAAGCTGTAATCTTCCCCATGTACTTTCAGGTAAAAGGGCAGTGAGAAGTGAAAATGTGAAAAATCTGAGAACCGAAAAATTTTCTAATGAGGTGGTTAAATTACTGGTTGAAATATGAAACCAGATCAATCAAGTTAGTCTTGTTTCATTTTTTCTTTCCCACCACCTACCAGGCCACAAGACCAGATCAGCTATAGACAAAACAAAGAAGCTAAATTTTTTCTAAATTTCTGTATTGTGAGTAACTTGCAATCCTGCTACAAAACACTGAGATGAAATAATAAGTTCACATCAGACCTCATTTAACCCCACAAAAATAGTCTTTTATTCCTCAGGACTTTGTTATTAATAAAGATCTTTATTTATGAGAGATTTTAGTACATGAAATTGGCTTCCCAGGGGGCACTAGTGGTAAAGAATCCACCTGCTAGTGCAGGAGATGCAAAAGACTTGGGTTCAGTCACTGGGTTGGGATGACCCCCTGGAGCAGGAAATGGCAACTCGCTCCAGTTATTCTTGCCTGGAGAATCCCATGGACAGAGGAGCCTGGCGGGCTACAGTCCACAGGGTTGCAACACCTCAGACACAACTGAGCACATGTGCACTATTACTACTTAGTACATGAAGAATGGTCAGTACTATTTGTACTGTGGTTAATAGCCGATATTTTAATCTCATGGATGTAATAAGAGTGGTAGACTACATTACTTGCTCACAAGTCTTCCTTCCCTCCCCTCCTCTGCCATGGTTCACTACAGGCAGAGCATTCCTTAACTTTTTGATGTTGGCCTTGGCCATGTGACTTGCTTTGACAATGGAATGTGAGTAGACAAGAGAGCCTGTCAGTTTTGAGTCCAGATAATTACCCATTTCTACCCTCTTCTCTTGTACTTCAGTCATCTGACTTGAAAAGACCCTTGAGTATTCACTGATCATACAATAGAAACACATGGAACATACTTAATGCAGAGTTCAAAGGAGACTCACCAGTCCCCACCTACAGGCCGTGAACATGAAATAAGAGATTCGGGAGTTGTATTTTACACATCAGTATTATAGCAGGAACCTGACTGATGCATTAAGCAATCAGCATTTCTTTAAATACTAAGCAATAAACATTATCCAAAATATTCATACATTCAAATTCCCAATAAATCACAGATTTAACAAGTCAAAACTTCTCACTCAAGCATTGATTACAAATTTATTTAAAATTATAATGTCTAAATAATGGCTTAGGGACTTCACTGGAGGTCCAGTCGTTAAGAAACCACACTTCCAATGCAGGGGACCTGGGTTCGATTCCTGGTCAGGGAACTAAGCTCCCACAGGTCACATGGCCAAAAAATAAAAGTAAATAAATAATTATTTAAAATCACAAATTAACAATCAGATTCTTATAAATGCTTTAAAAACCTATAATGAGGACAAAACATACACACATATTATGCTGATTATTAGCACTGAAGGATTTGGTTAGGCAAATTGTTGCTTCTCAATTGGATTTGGAATTCAATAATACAGTTCTACCGCAAACTAGTGATTCTACCCCAAACCACAGGTTACTAAATTAAACCCCTATTATAGTCAAAATTCACTTTTACTTTTAATTAATTGCCTCTCATATAGATTTTAATGTTTTGATACATAGTTTTTCTCTACAAAATGTTACGTTTTTTCACATTTTCTATGCCTGACCATGTAAAACCAAATAGCTTACCACTCTGACTTAACAGTTTAACGTGAAGGTTTAATTGAAGGCTTCCATTTCATGTGTCTCATTATAACTAGCAGAATATGTAGATCAGGGTTTTGCAAACTTTAAGGTACATGCAAATCACCTGTTCAGTTCAGTTCTGTTCAGTCGCTTAGTCGTGTCCGACTCTTTGTGACCCCATGAATCGCAGCATGCGAGGCCTCCCTGTCCATCACCAACTCCCAGAGTTTACTCAAATTCATGTCCATTGAGTTGGTGATGCCATCCAGCCATCTCATCCTCTGTCGTCCCCTTCTCCTCCTGCCCCCAACCCCTCCCAGCATCAGGGTCTTTTCCAATGTTAAACTACAGACTTTGATTCTTTGGGTTTATAGGACCTGAAATTCTACATTTCTCTTTCTTTCTTTCCTTATTTTAAGATTCTACATTTCTTGCAAGCTCCCAAGTGATCCTAATGCTCTGGTCCTTGAACCACACTTTGCATAGCAAAGATGTAGATATATCTTCTCCTGGGTGGTTAGGGGTTGAGTCTATGTAGTCTATTCTCTTTGGTATAAATGGCTCTTTTATTTTCTTGGAATACATTATCTTCTTGCACAACTAATGGGTGTGCTGAAAAACTATCAAACCCTCATTCTATTACTTCATGTGGCTGGTGGTGGTGATCATTTTTTCTGTTTCTTGTAACAATATCTACCTCTACTATTGCCTGTATATATTCTTTTCTGTATATAGACATAAAAATAAGGACATTTATATACTTTATACGGAGAAGGCAATTGCACCCCACTCCAGTACTCTTGCCTGGAAAATCCCACGGACAGAGGAGCCTGGTAGGCTGCAGTCCATGGGGTCATTACGAGTCAGATACGACTGAGCAACTTCACTTTCACTTTTCACGCATTGGAGGAGGAAATGACAATCCACTCCAGTATTCTTGCCTGGAGAATCCCAGGGAGCGGGGATCCTGGTGGACTGCTGTCTGTGGGGTCGCACAGAGTCGGACCCGACTGAAGTGACTTAGCAGCAGCAGCAGCATATACTTTATAAACAGGCTGTGAGGAAAAATTGTGAAAGACTTTGAAATTGGAAAAAAAAGTTGTTAACTGTCCTGTCTAGCACAATTTTCTATTGATTGATTGATGGGGTTCAGGACATACTACCTCAAAATATGGCACCTTGGCATATTGAATATATTAAGTTGAAGAAATCTGAGAGACAGCATGTGCAGGGCGGGCTTGCCTTACTCTGAAGCAGTTTATAAGACCCTCATGTGAGGGCTCCCCACTCCAGTACTCTTGCCTGGAATATCCCATGGATGGAGGAGCTTGGTAGGCTGCTGTCCATGGGGTCGCTAAGAGTCGGACACAACTGAGTGACTCCACTTTCACTTTTCACTTTTATGCATTGGAGAAGGAAATGGCAACCCACTCCAGTGTTCTTGCCTGGAGAATCCCAGGGATGAGGGAGCCTGGTGGGCTGCCATCTATGGGGTCGCACAGAGTCAGACACGACTGAAGTGACTTAGCAGCAGCAGCATGTGAGGGCTTCTCTGGTGGTGCAGTGGATAGGAATCCGCTTGCCAGTGCAGGAGACCTGGGTTCGATCCCTCATCTGAGAAGATCCCACTTGCCACAGAGCAACTAAGCCCCATGTGGGCCACAACTATCGAGCCTGTGCTCTAGAGTCTGGAAACCACCACTACTGGGCCCATATGCCACAACAACTGAAGCCCTCATCCCCTAGAGCCTAGGCTCTGCAACTAGAGAAGCCACAGCACTGAGAAATCCACACACCACAACTAGAGAGTAGCCTCCGCTCTCCACAGCTAGAGAAAGTCCATGCAGCAACAAAGACCCAGCATAGCCATAAATAGATAAATAAAAATAAAATTAAAAAATAAATCCTTGTGTGAGTGGTACATTCTCAATACTTCGGGAAAGGAACATCCTTATCTCCAAGAGAGGAATCTGAACAGTTTTCTATACTTGGCTCATATCCTTTTTTGTCCTATCACATTGTTCCACCACTCTCTACTCTTCATCAGACCGAACCTTAAAACACTCAAGTACAACCACTTCAGGTCTTCATTTCCTTATGAAGTGTCCCATAGAACTTATATTAAACAAATTTGTATGCTTTCTCTTATGAATTTGTCTTTTGTTACAACAGTCCCAGCAAAGGACATAGAAAAGTAGAAGAAAGTCATATTTTTCCTCCACAATAAACCATTTTGTAGTTGTTGTTCAGTCGCTCGGTTGTGTCTGACTCTTTGGGACCACATAGACTGCAGCACGCCAGGCTTCTCTGTCCTTCACACCAGTAGTATCTCCCAGAGCTTGCTCAAACTCATGTCCATCGAGTCGGTGATGCCATCCAACCGTCTCATCTTCTGTTGTCCCCTTCTCTTCCTGCCTTCAATCTTTCCCAGCATCAGGGTTTTTTCTAATGAGTCAGTTCTTCCCATCAGGTGGCCAAAGTATTGGAGCTTCAACTTCAGCATCAGTCCTTCCCATGAACACCCAGGACTAATCTCCTTTAGGATAGACTGGTTGGATCTCTTTGCAGTCCAAGGGACTCTCAAGAGTCTTCTCCAACACCACAGTTCAAAAGCATCAATTCTTTGGTGTTCAGAATTCTTTATGGTCCAACTCTCACATCCATACATGACTACTAGAAAAACCGCAGCTTTGACTAGTCAGATCTTTGTTGGCAAAGTGAAACATTTTATGACAATGTAAGTTGTAGTGAACTAATATTTCAGCACAAAGGATTTTTTCCATAGAAATGCAAATTAACAGTTGAATGCAATTTATTATTGCTGTAAATAAACCCATTTTCATTTATTTGTAAATTTACTTTGGCATTCCTTACTGACTGTGTGTGTGTGTGTATATATATATATATATATATATATATATATATATAGTTCTTTGAATTCTCCTTTGATCAAGTGGTAACACAGGGCTGTTTCCCTTATTAATTAATGAGTCACATAGATTCTATATCTACATAAGAATGTCATATAGAAATAATGGCTGCTTTTATTTATTTATTTATTTGCTTGTTCAATAAGTTTATTATTGTCTTATCTGAAAAATCTTGATAGAAAATTGTGGTTTGGTTTAACTCTCTGCAGCTTGTTCCTGAGCTCTAAGGAAGCTTGCCTTCTTCTGAGCTACCCGATCTTTCTTCTGGGCAAGTGACATTTTGGGATGGTTCCACCTCTTCTTTTTAACTTCTTTTTTTTTTTACATAGTGAAAACTTTTATATTTGGAATTAGCCAACTGGACTCAGTTTAGATGATCCCAATTTTGTTGGCAACATCCAAAGCATCATAGTTAACTTCTTTCTTAGGCTTCTTCTCATACACTGGATTCTCTCATATTGCAGCATGAGCTTTCTTATACATCTCCTCCATCATGTCTGGAGTTACATTGTTCTTTATGTACTGAGAGAACTGTTTCTTATAAGCATCTTCATCTTCTTCAATCAGGTAACGCATGTAATCTGTAATGTTCTGCCGCATGATGTGCTTTCGGTGCACCTCGGCACTGAATTCTTTGCTTTCTGAATCATAACCAGGGAACCGTTTGGTACTGTGAGAGATAGACAAGCCTCCATTGACAGCTCCCTTTGGGGCCCCAAAAACTTTATTCCCAGTAGTAGTTCTGGCAAGTCCTACATCCAAGTAACAGGTGAAGGCACCAGGTTGACCATCAATACTTTCCACATTGTCTTCATCTCCAGTCACTTTGACTTGGCCTTCATAAATTTTGTCCAAACCAAACCTATTAAGAAGCCTGCGGGCCAGCAGCAGGCCAGTACAATATGCTGCAGCATAATTTGTCAGGCCAACCTTCACACCATATTTTGGGAGTTCGTGAGCATAAGCTGCACAAACTATCACATCTCCTTCTATACAGGCATAAGCAATCTGACAAATGATATCTCTGTTCGTTACACGAACAATCATTCTGTATTTAGGCGTGTTGTACTTATTTTTATCTTGGATGACCAATCGTTTCCGAGCATAGTAGTCAGTATTTGCCCTCTCACCTTCTTCTGAATTTCACTTGGTATCTCTTGAAGTAGACCTTGTTCTTGACAACTTTAACAAACCCCATCCTGCGGAACAGAACCCCGACTCCGAGGCTTGCCACAGAGCTGCAGAACCAGCACGGCTCTGGAATGGCTGCTTTTAAAAATTATCCTTTAGCAAGACATAGAAACTGGAAAGGAAAAGCTGCCTACTGTTTTATTCACTATTGAATATCATTAATAAGTAAAAATTGGACAGATCTATTCATCTTCACCATTCTTTTGTCTTGTATCCATCTTTTTTCCTACATTTTAATCTTTTTCTTTTATCATTAGAAACTTAAAAAATAATCATTTGACTGTGAATTTTTCAAAATTTTGACAACAAGCGCTAGTTGCTTAATCATGTTTGATTCTTTGTGACCCCCTGGACTGCAGCCCACCAGTCTCCACTGTCCATGGAATTTTCTAGGCAAGAATACTGAAGTGGGTTGCCAGGCTCTTCTCCAGGGGATCTTCCCGAACCAGGGATCTGACCCAGGTGGTTCAGTCTGAACCACCAAACAAGAACACCTTTAATATGGTGCCTATGCCCTTTTAGCACTAACTCAAATGTATTTTTAAAGAATTCTTGTTTTCTGGCAATAGAAGGATATTTCCTGACCCATTGCAATTTTTTTCCTGTTTCTAATCTTGGAAAATGCTACAGTCCAAGAAGTCCAGGCTCCTTTTTGGTGAAAAAAATCAAAGACCCAAACATTGGCATTATAAGTACACACGAGAGTTAGTGGTGAGTGAATGCTACTGCTGCTGGGGCACTGAAGTCAGTGTCAGAAAATATATATGTTTTTGAAGTCTTGAGTTCATACTCATTTCCCGGGTATTAAGTTGCTATGTCATACTTTTCTTATAGGCTGGGGATTTACTGACCCCGGAGACCCTTCACCATATTTCTGCTAGAGAAAACATGCTATGCCCTAGAAAAACACACAGACTTAGCTTTCTAGATGCACAGAAGGTGGCTTGGGGGAAAGCTGCAAAACAAATATTTGTATCTTAATTCTAACTTATTTCCTTGTCCTAATCTTCTACATACAGTTATTCACATATGACCAGAGAATGGAAGAGAGTTGGAAATCAAAAAGATTTAGGAAAATCACTCAGAGACAGAATGAGGACAAGATATGAATCAGGAATAAGAAATCAAAGATTCTGTCTTAATCTCCATTCCTCTGAGTTCCAACTGGATTCCCACACTGGATGAAGTGAAATATTCATTTTGACCTCTCCCTTGGTGGTGACAGAGAGTCAGTGTTCTCTGAGAACACTGGAACTGTGGCTTAGGCTCCCCTGGAGCTTTCTCTAAAGCAGGGAACACACTTTTCTTTTTTACTGTAGGAGGTTTCCTGCTTTGGCTATGAGAACCAAGTACCACTTGATTCTAAAGAGTTTTCCTCTTTCCAGCTCATTCCCCACTGAGCTTCCTTCCCTTAGTTGCCCTTTCAGAACAAATTGCATCTTGCCTCACCCAGAGAACTGGAGCCATGACTAATGTCAGATTCTTGGATCTAAGCATTAAATACAGCTGCATCTGAGTTCATAGACTCAGGCATCCTCTTAGTCCCCATGTGAGGCAGCCCAGAGGGTGAAGCGAGCATAGCACCTGTCCATGGATTGGTTGTGCCTTAACACAGAGTTCATGTGACTTGGGACCAATCTCTCTCTTTAAATCTAGATTATTTCTCAGACAATCGAATCAACATTTAAGTGCCTACCTCTTCCACACACATACACACATACACAAACATGCACAAATACACACACAAACACACCTCAAATAGTTAAATGCTTTTGTGCTATAATAAGATTCTTCCTAAAACTATATCACAAATAACCAGGTAAAGAATGGACTTGAATGATTTCTATACACTTTGTGAGAATACTGTAGGGCCTATCAACCAATAATGATATTTCTGTCTTGAAAATGACTTCCTCTCTCCTTGTCTCTGTGAAGCAAGTCATAGTTAATGCCCAGTAAGTACAAAGCAACAAAGTGTTCTGTTCACTTCTGATGGCTGAGAAATTAATATTACTCTCAAAGAGAAGTTGTCCTTTAAGAACCACAAATGAGCCAAATTTGGGGACACACTTGGTTACTATCTCTTTGAATCATTTGTGGAAGACAAAATTTAGAGGACTCAGCCTCACAAATGGAGGAAGATGAGGAAACGTATAGAAGATTTTCACTAATCAAAGACATGAAGGTGAGGGTAACAGGATACCTTATTGCCTTACTTCCTGAAAAGATGCTGAAACATGAACAGGCAATTCACAAACTCCATTTAGTATTAGGTAAAGTTTACAGACAAGAAGCATTAATGTTTATCATCTAGTTAAGCTTGTATATGTTTACTTCATTTTACTGAGTATTTGCTATGTTAGGACTAAGGATACAAAGGTAAGAAGGAAGAACAAAGCCCTGCCACCATAATTTCACTTGGTCCTGACTTTACAAGCAGTTCTTTGACTCATTTCTTTTTAAAATTTATTTATTTTTAATTGAAGGATAATTACAATATTGTTTTGGTTTCTGCCATACATCAATATGGATCAGCCATAGGTATACATATGTCCCCTCCCTCTTGGGCCCCCCTCCCACCTCCCTCCCCATCTCACCCCTCTAGGTTGTCACAGAGCTCGAGCTGGGTTTGGCTTCCTGGAGTCACACGGCAAATTCCCACTGGCTATCTATTTTACATGACTCTTGAATTTAAAAGCAGCAGCTTTGGTTGTGAAGGCAGCTAGAAGGGAATGATCATTTTGCCTAAAGAGCTCTCACTGGGGAACTAACTGGTGGATAATAGATGTTTCTGAGCAGCTAAAACCAATTTCACATGTTCCAAATACTGAAAGTCACAGGATGAATCCTTAGGTGTGCCTCCTGGAGCCTTTATTCCTATTTTATACACAATTCTAGCCATGGTGGTACATGAAAATACTGGCTCCCTTACAAAGACACATTTTGAGAACTTTCAAAGTTAATACTGGAGGGAGATTCTTCAGTAGGGAGGGAGAGGGGAACCATGCAGTCCTGGTTTACCCTTATCTGATGCTAGTAACTTTGTTTTCAAGGTATATTTGACCCACACCCACAACTGACAAAAGGGCAAATGGTGCCATAGCCCTAGAAAGTTAAAGGTTACCCTGAAGGATTTGATAAGGTGTTATGATTTTATAACCTTTAGAGAAATTAACCCAGAAGATACTATGGTTTTATTACCCTGTAGAATGTTACCCAGGTTTGTATCTCACTTGGCCACATTTCCTTTTGCTAACTGTATACATGTTCGTGTGTGTGTGAAAGCAAGGAAACCAACTCTACTGTCTAATTGCTTAATTCCTGATTCCCTCACTAATAAAAATTAGATGCGTGAGTGCTAAGTTGCTTTAGTCATGTCCGACTCTTTGCGACCCTATGGACTGTAGCCCTCCAGGATCTTCTGTCCATGGGATTCTCCAGGCAAGAATACTAGAGCAGGTTGCCATGCCCTGCTCCAGGGGATCTTCCCAACCCAGGGGTCAAGCCTGCATCCCTCATGCCTCCTGCATTGGCAGGCAGGTTCTTTACCACTAGAACCACCTGGGAAATCCAAAAATTAGATACATTCTAACAAATAACTTTGTTCAAGAATTTTGCTTTTAAAGTTCTGTATTCTTGTAGCTAAGTTGATAAAGAATCTGCTTGCAATGCAGGAGACCTGGGTTCGATCCCTGGGTCGGGAAGATCCTCTGGAGAAGGAAATGGTACCCCACTCCAGTATTCTTGTTTGGAGAATCCCATGGACAGAGGAGCCTGGCAGGCTACTGTCCATGGGGTTGCAAGCGTCGGACACGACTTAGCAACTAAACCACTACCATTTGCTTTTAAAGCTCTGTCACACACATTATCTGAGATACTTAATGAAAGGTTGGGGCATGCCCCGGGAAAGTGCTGCAAGGCAAATTCCGGAGGCTGGCTAAACTTCCAGGGGCTGGCCCCCTGCAGGCTGGTCCAATCAGGTACCAACATAGAGCCCTTGGACACTGACCACCGCTGTAGCCCGCGCTTTCTTCCTTATATGAAAAGACCTGGCCTGGACGCCGGCCCGGACTATAAAACCGCTCCCCACCCCTCATACCTTGCAGACTCCCTTTGTCTCCTCATTCACCCGCCCCCGGGAGTTCTGCCCGAGAGCGACGCTTAATAAAGGCCTTTACCACCGGTCCTTAGAGGCGGCTTTTTTCCTCCTGTGGCGTTTTTTCCTAACATCTGGTGCCCCAACGTGAGGCCCGAGGTGAGGGCCCCCGGCACTTGCCGTTGAGGCCCCCTCGAGCTCCACCGCCGCGGAAGCCTCGGACCCAGGCGGCTGACCAACCCCCCGGACGGCAGGATACGGAGTAAGTCCCTTCGGCTTTGGGGCCTGCATTCCCTGACGATCACCTCCTAGGGCCCTGTAACGAGTGCGCACTTACTGGGCCCTCCCGGTCACCAGCTGGTGGGGAGACGTCCCCAGCGGCTGAGTAGACCTCCGGCTTCGGCCTTTCCGGGTCCCTGCGGTCATGAGGAAGACGTTCCCCGCGACTACACGGACCTCCGGCTCCCCTTGACTTGTCTGAAGACATTCGGACAGCGGAGGTTGCCTCCATGCCTCGTGGTCGTCATGGGATCGACAGCCTCCAAACCCGATCCCCAATACTCCACCCCCTTAGAGTGCCTGCTGGCTAACCTGCAGACTCTAAGGCTAAAGAGAGATATCCGCCCCAAGCAGCTTACTTTTCTGTGCTCACAGGCCTGGCCTCAGTATTCCCTAGATAATGGCTCACAATGGCCAGCCACAGGGACACTAGACTTTGACGTCCTCCGTGATTTAGATAATTACTGCCGGAGAAAGGGAAAATGGTCTGAGGTCCCCTATGTTCAGGCCTTTTGGGCGATGCGCTCTCGCCCCTCCCCCTCCTCTCCGGCCCCTCCTAACCCCTCCCCCTCTAACCCTACTCCGGCCTCTTTTGTTCCTGCTCCCGCCCCCGAGGCTCCACCGCCGGCCCCAGATCCTCCGGCCCTTAACCCTATCTTGTATCCTCCCCTTCCCCCCGTCACTCCCTTCTCGTCTCCGGTTAGCTCCCACACTCGCTCCCACAGCAACCCTCCAGGGGCCTCCCCTCCCCCTCCCCCAGCCCCGCTACTCCCTCTGCGACAAGTAGCCGGAGCTGAGGGTCTAGCCCAGGTCCACGTCCCCTTCTCTCTCCAAGACTTAGCACAGATTGAGGCCAAGCTGGGATCCTTTTCCTCCAACCCCACTCAGTACATTAAGCAGTTTACTGGTCTGACCCGCGCCTATGCCTTAACATGGCAGGACATATATGTCATCCTGGGGTCTACCACCACCCCCGAAGAGAGGCAGGCCGTTTGGACGGCAGCCAGGGCTCAGGCCGATCAGCGGCACAGTGCTAACCCCTCCCCCGAGCGCCCCCCAGGAGCTCAGGCAGTTCCTGACACCGACCCTGATTGGAACTACCAGGAAGGGGGTGGCGGCCAGCTGCGGGTACGCTATATGATAGAGTGTCTCCTCGATGGGATGGAAACGTCCTCTCATAAAGTTGTAAACCTCCTCAAACTAGATGAGGTGACTCAGGGGCCCGACAAAAACCCAGCCATGTTTCTTAATCGGCTGACTGAGGCCCTTGTTCAATACACCAGACTGTCCCCTGAGTCCCCCTTTGGGTCAGCTACCTTGGCCAATCATTTTATCTCCCAATCCGCACCTGACATCCAAAAAAAACTGGCCAAGGCCGAGGACGGCCCTCAGACCCCTATTCGAGACCTGGTAAAAATGGCCTTTAAGGTTTACAACGCCCGTAAAAAAAACTGCTGAGGCCAGCCAAAAGGCAAGGCTCAAGCAAGAGGCCGAATTTCAGGCGAGCCTCCTAAACCAACAAACCCAGGCCTTGGTAGCGGCCCTGCGGCTGGCGGCGGGCTCGGGGTCCCAAAACCCCCCTCTGGGGGCCTGCTTCAAGTGTGGCCAAGAAGGACACTGGGCCAAGATGTGCCCCAATCCACGGCCTCCTTCCAAGCCGTGCCCGTTGTGCAAACAGCGAGGGCACTGGGCTAGTGACTGTCCCCAGGCCTCTCGGGCCCCGACCTCTAGGGGCTGGAGACCAGAGCGCCCCAGGGAGACCTCCTGCCCTCCTCTGGCCTTCGAGCTGCTGAGCTTCGACGATGGCTGACGCCGCCCAGACTCGGGAACCCCGATAACCCAAGCCAAGCCCAGGGTAACGCTCCAGGTAACGGGTAAGTCTGGTTAATGCGGGGGCTACCTATTCGGTCCTTCCCTCTGTCGGGGACACTTTACGTCCTTCCCAGGTTTCGGTTATGGGCATTGATGGCCAACCCTCATGTCCGCTCCAAACCCAACCACCACCCTGTCAATTAGATTCCTGCCTATTTGCCCACTCTTTTCTGGTCATCCCCTCCTGCCCTACTCCTCTCTTAAAAAAAAAATATATATATATATATATATGTATATATATATATATATATATATATATATACTCTCACAGATCTCCCAGCAGGTGGCTATGGCCCTGGACATCGACTGGCATCTCCACATCCCCTATCGGCCCCAACCATCAGGCCTGGAACAAAGGCGCAGACAGCTCCAAGAAAGCCCCCTCTGGACCGGACTCAATGGTTTACTCCCATACCTCTTGCCCTTTCTAGGCCCTATACTCCTGCTGGTTCTGGGCCTCACCACAGGCCCCTGCCTCGTCCAACTTATTCTTCGCTGGGTCCAAGAAATAGCGCAGGCTGCGACCGGACGGGCCATGCTCCTAACAGCTTATACTCGACTCAATCAAAAAGACATAGACCCACTTCACAATCCTGCATAAGCTGACCTTTCGTCCCGGCTGGCCCCTACCCCTCATCGCCCCCGTTCAGCAAGAAATAGCCAGAGAGAACCGGCGCCCCTTGTCCTATAACAAAAAGGCCGGGATGAAAGGTCAGGGCATGCCCCGGGAAAGTGCTGCAAGGCAAATTCCGGAGGCTGGCTAAACTTCCAGGGGCTGGCCCCCTGCAGGCTGGTCCAATCAGGTACCAACATAGAGCCCTTGGACACTGACCACCGCTGTAGCCCGCGCTTTCTTCCTTTTATGAAAAGACCTGGCCTGGACGCCGACCCGGACTATAAAACCGCTCCCCACCCCTCATACCTTGCAGACTCCCTTTGTCTCCTCACTCACCCGCCCCCGGGAGTTCTGCCCTAGAGCGACGCTTAATAAAGGCCTTTACCACCGGTCCTTAGAGGCGGCTTTTTTCCTCCCGCGGGGTTTTTTCCTAACACTTAACTGTTCTTCAAAGACTGAGAGAATTTCAAGGATATCTCATCTATGTTACCTTCTTCTTAGCTCCTACCACATGTACAGGAGGCAACCATCTTAACATTCATTCCAGAGTATGTTTTATTGGTAGTTTTGATGGCTTTGTGGTTGGGACCAGGAGAGATGTATTCTTAGCTCACGGCAGCTCCTTAGGCCTCTCCTTCCCAGCCTCTCATCAGTTGATTGGCACCATGAAGGACCTGATCAGGACCTTTTAGATACATCAGTGTAAGTATCTGAACGTAACAAAGTGCCAAACTCTGTGCCAAGAAACATGTACCCAGAAGCCTTTCTTAATGAACTTTGTAATATTTGTAACTCCAATATATTTGCTGTTTCTATTACAGCTTCCCTGGTAGCTCAAATAGTAAAGAATCTGCCTGCAATGCAGGAGACTGGGTTCAATCCTTATTTGTTTCTCTAAAACAAGTGTTAAAACTTCAAATAAGAAGAGCCTATGTTGAGGGATCATGAGAATAATTTTTCCTTTTTTATTTCTGTTCTTCCTCTATAAATAGCACTGTTAGCAATTTGATTTATAGTTGGGTTTCCAGACAGTTTTTCTATGTATTTTCAATATGTTCTGCTATCTTTCCATATCATAGGCTATCTCTTTGAACCCCTTCCTCACAGTTATGAAAGATTTTTGCAAGACTTTGAATGTTGGTACCAAAATGGAATACTTGAAAATTGTGCTCAACCTATTTGGGGATTTAGAAAAGAATTGCTTGTAATTTTTCTGTTTTGTCTATTGTTGGAAAGACTTTTGGAGTATGGGGAAAGGTTGGTGAAAACATGGAGAAGACGATAGAAAAGAAACTTAGAGAAACTGGAAAGAGTTACCTAGAAAGTCTGGTCTATAAGTCTCCAGTGAGAAGGGGGTGTGGGGGCAGAATTCTCACAGACTTTACAGGGTCGCTCCCATCTGACAAATGGTGAGGACAGACATATGTGCAGGAGAACACAACTGTCCTTAAAAACATGGGAGTGAGTGCGGCTGAGAAACTGAGAGAAAAGAGCAGCAGATGGCTATTCAACGTAAGCTGGACAAAGATGTTTGTTACCAAACTCAGCTTCCAGTGTTCACTGCTCTAAAGCCAGTACTGGAGAGGGAAGCACTGATTGGAAAAGGAAAGCTTACCTTTATTCAGGAGGCCAGCAACCTGGGGAAAAGGCAGGCTTGTATCCCAGAACCAACTCCAAAGATTCTGCTTGGCCATGAAAATTTTTCACTCAAGAGACCTGAACACTCTGATGGATTTCAGGCAAGTACCTATGCGAATGATAAGCATTTGAAGGTGGTCAGGCCGAGTCATACTGGGTGCACATCCAGTTACTATTTATAGCAGAGGAAGTTTACTCATGAGGCAACCAAGCAAGGAGATGGGAGAACAAGTCTCAGATCTGCCCTCTGGAAGGCAAAATATTTATGGGATAGTAAAGCAGGGCGGGGCTTCCCTGGTGGCTCAGTGGTAAAGGATCCACCTGCCAATATAGGGACATGGGTTCGGCCCCTGATTCCAGAAGATCCCACATGCTTCAGAGCAACTAATCCCATGCGCCACAACTACTGACCTGTGTTCTAGGGCCCAGGAGCTGCAGCTACTGAAGCCTGAGCACCCTAGAGCCCATGCTCTGCAACTAGAGAAGCCACTACAATGAGAAGCCTGCAGGCAGAAACTAAGGAGTAGCCCCTGCTGGCCTCAGCTAGAGAAAAGCCTGCTGAGCAACCAAGGCCCAGCACAGCCAAAAATAAATAAATAAAATAAAATAAATTTTTAAAGCAGGGTGGTTTTAGTTGTGGGGAAAGGTGATTGGAGGTAGGGTAAAGGTGAGATAATCGTTGTTCTGCAGAGGTGTTTCTGGGTTACGTGCTTCTTCATGGGATACATGTTCAAAAATGGTGCAGTTTTTCGCCTCCTGACGTCAAAAGGTTATTCACTGGACATCTGGGCAGGCCCAGTCTGGGGGCTGGTGGTCCCAACCACTCTTGACCAGTTTGAACTGGGTAAGAGTCAACTCTAAGTTTCCAGAAAACAACTTAAATCCACCTGTTACCATAGTGACCCATACGTCAGAGACGTTATCTAGAGGGGTGGTTAAGGAGCCCTGTAATATATTATCTGGGCTACATGAAGCTTGGAGGGTAGACAATTAAGAAAAACAACAACTAAATTAGTTGTTTAAGAAAAACAACTCATTTACTAAGTAGTGAAGGGAGGTTACAAACAGAGAGGGTTTTAATAAACCTATTCGCTTATCTACTGTTTTGTAAGACACACTTGGGATTTAAGATGCCAGTTTCTGTTAACCCTATAGGGTACAGTTTCAATTCTACATGACAACAAACTGTGCATTTCTCCTTTGTACAAAGAGAACAACCATCGCCTGGGCTAGGATCTGTGGTGTAATTACAGCCACTGTGTTGGGTTGGCCTGGGTCAGTAGACAGCAACCGTGAGGTTCAGGGTCAGTAAGAGCAGTGACAGTGCAGATGGTCTCTGGGTGTTAGAGCCACGCTTTCCGGGAAACAAACTCACTCAGAAGGACAATGCAAATAGTGGAGTGCAGTTTATTACACCGGCGGGCCCAGCGCAGAGTCTCCTCTTAGCCAAGGACCCCAACCAGCATTTGTGAAAATCTTTTATACCCCATGTGTATGTATCCAAACCCACCACCCCAATTTCCTTGAGACTTACATAAACAAAGGAAGGGTAAATACAACTACTATAACCCCATCATTCACGTGTTATGTGTTCAAACAGTTAATAATCAATAAGCCCGCAGTTACATTCCAAACAGTTAATAAGCCTGTGGTCACGTTCCAACCAGTTAATAATCGATAAGCCTGTGGTTACATACCGATAGATACGGAAAAAAATTTATGACCTGTCCGGAGACAGGGGTGATTACGGTATGTTTCCTAGTAACCTGGATGTGATCTTCAAGATTCCCCTGCCCAGAGGGGGTCTTATCCTTCCATTGTCACTCCCATAAGCGCTAAGCACAGAGTTCAGAGTCCACTGGAGAGGTGGCCGCCCACGACCAGCACGGACAGGCCTGAGATGGAGTCCAGGCCCTATGAATTTCTTCTTCACGGGTAACAACAGCGTGGGCTGGTCAGGGCATGCCTTCGGTCTGCTCGGGTTTCAAAAGGCAGTGTACTAGGCATTTCAGTCAACAAAGAAACAGCAGCACATTTTGGAGTGTTACAACATCAGGGCTGTTCTGTGGAATCCTCTGACCTCAAGGGGGTACACTGAGTTTTGGGTTTAAGAAGGAAAATTTATAGCTAGACAGACAAATATTTGGGCATGAATCAGAATGCCTGGGGCTTCTTGTATATACAGTTCTTGGGGAGTAAAATTCAAAAAAGACTGGACTTCTGCAGTCATGCCTGCCACACTAAATTGTATAATACAGGGAAGCATGGCTGGTAAGGATCACACGAGGCTATGCTTATCCAGATCACTGTGAATACTTCATTTTTCGCTTCTGCTGAATTCTTTTCCTCTTCAGGCTCAAATCTGTACTCTATTTTGCCTAGTGAGTATTCTTTTCTTGTTGGCCTTATCCTGTGTTGTTGAGGGAAACTACACGACTGCCTTAAGGAGAAGGTCCTCACAAGGAACTGGCGAAGGACCAGGGCCACCAGACACGTCTCGATTGCCCTGGGAAACATTTCCTGCACCTTCTAGCTGGTCATCACACAAGTTTAGAGCACTAACAGACCTTGCACCTAATGAACTCTTGTCCATCTGGTTCCAACTGAATATCTGAAAGCCACAAGGACCAAAATGCAACGCTCTTATCCTAGGTGTCAAAACCAGGACTTAAGACCCCATGGACACTCCATACCCTTGAGCTATTTTCAGACAGCTGCCCACCGCCCCTCCCCATCTCCTCCTACAAGATAGACGCATCTGCAACCCCATCCTGAGGGAGCTGGGAGGGAAGAAAGGAGGGAAGACGGAGACCCCCCAGCACAGACAATCAGAGACTTGGCCTTGACTTGAGTTGTTAAGATAGGACTGCCTCCCTTCTCCAGCTGGCAGGAACAATGACCCTGGGGAGCTCAAGCCCCGGGGGAGGAGGAACTTATGGCTTTTACGACTGCCTGAGAATAGTGCTGAGAATAACAAGCTTGCCTTGAGGAAAACAGATTGTCTTTTGATCCTGAGAAAATAGAGTCTATGTGTCTCGTAAACTTTGTAAACTTGCTGTTATCAACTTTGTACATGCTCAAGCTCCATCTGTGTAACCTTGGTTTTTGTAAGCTATTTCCTTGCTCTCATGTATAAAGACTCGCTGTAGAAGTAAAGTTTTGTCAGTCTTCCATAGAGGCTGTCCATGTCCTTTTCTCAGAGTCTACTCCACCGAGTCTTTCACATGTGGCGCCCAACGTGGGGCTCGAAGTCACGACGAGTTGAACACGGAGAAAGATTCCTGCAGAAGGAGGTAAGCAGACAATGGGACACCAGGCAAATAAGATACCTTTCGTTTCACTTATGCATCATTTTTTAAAACAATTCGGCACTAACGTTTCTGTTGATCAGTTAACTGAATGTTACCAGCTTGTTTTAGAATACAATCCTTAGTTTCCTGAGGAAGGGACTTTAAATGAACAAGGATGGCAATGTGTTTGAAATAATGTCTTAACTGCATATCGCTGAGGTGCTCAAATTCCTCCCCGATGGTGGGTTACTTGGGCATTGATTCGGACTGTTATTGAACAGCTTGATGGCAAAAAGGTTGATGTAGAAGTAGAAACGGTGCAATCTTTACATGAATATGAATTAGATGAAAAGGATATGCAAGGTGCTTTACATCATAAGAATGTTCTTTTTAATCAGAAGGGACCCACCGATGTTGGCCATGAGAGCAAACAGCCATCTGCTGTTTGTGATTTTTGGTCTCCTAAAACCGAAAGTAATTTTCCTCCACCGCCGAAGGAATTCCCTAGCACCGCTCTTCCGTCAGCCCCTGCTCAATGCTTTGCCACCACGGGACCTAATTAAACGCGCATTCCCCATCGTATTTAACCAACCACAACCAGGTCATGTTACCTGGAACCCTGCTAATTTTACTTTAGTTTCTGCTTTCAAAAAAGCATGCACTCTTCATGGGCCCACTTCTCCGTACTGTCTTGAATTCCTTCGGAACTGGGCGGATCATTGGCTCCCCACCGACTTTGCGGCGGTGGATAAAATGGTTTTGGCTCCTCAACAATTGTTGCGATGGCAAATGTGGGTTAATGATGAAGCAAAAGAAATTTTACAGGAACAACAAAGTCACAAAAATCCTGTTCAGCTCATTTTTGACATTTTAACAGGAACCGGCACTATGGCTGAGGTGGGGGCTCAATTACAAAATACTGCCCCACCCATGGTATATTGGATAAAGGAGGTTGCCTTGCATGCCTGGGCAAAGGTTGACAGTGCTCTGTCTGATGGATATTTCGTCAAAATATTTCCAGGGCCACGGGAAGAATATGCCCAATTTCTAGGAAAACTTAAAGACGCTACAGAGAAATCCATTAAGGATGCTAATCTGCAGCAAATGTTGCTAAAACAGTTAGCATTTGAAAATGCTAATGAGGACTGTCAGAATGTGATCCGACCAATTCGAGAAACCGGATCTATTATGGATTATATGAAAGTCTGTCCAAACATTGGTTCCATTCAGCATAGAGCTAAAGTTGCAACCATGGAAACTCTCGCTGCACAAAAAGGCTATGAATTTGAAGCGTTTCAATTGTAGGAAGCCCGGCCATTTGAAGAAGCAGTGCCACCTCCCCACTAGACCAGGGCAACCTCCTCCTACTATGAATTTCAAAGAGAAAGGGAAACCTCCCGGACCTTGCCCGCGATGTAAAAAGGGGAATCATTGGCTAAATGAATGCAAGTCGAAATATGACAAAGTGGGGAATCTACTATTGCAAAAAAAGGACTGTCAGTCAGGAAACTAAATACGGGGCTGCCCTTCAGCCCCGCACACAAAGAGGGGAATCCTCATAATATTCTTCAGTTGCAGGCAGCTATGCAACATAGTGCTTATGTTGATATTCCTTGTCCTAAAGATATGGAACTTTTGATGATAAATTCTCCTTATAAAATTAACACTGGGTATTACCACCCGATACCCCCTCAAACCGTGGGACTAATTTTAGGTCGAAGCAGTTGTACCATGCAAGGGCTCACAGTTATGACTGGAGTTATTGATGAGGATTACGTAAGGGAAATTTCACTAATGGTTCAAGTCACTTGGAATTTACATTTGCAGAAAGGTGACAGGTTTGCTCAGTTACTTCTTCTACCATATATAAAACCACAAAAGACTTCTACCACTGCCACAACGGGGGGTTTCAGTAGCACTAACATTACTGCAGGATTAACTACTTTATTACATGAACTTAAAAAACCTTTATTACAACTTAATATTTGGGGAAAAAATTTTGAGGGCCTGCTAGACACTGGAGCGAATATCTCCATTATACGCCGCTCTGAATGGCCCCCAGAATGGCCCATGCGACCGGCCTCTAACAGAATAATTGGTGTAAGAGAAGCTAATTCCTTAACCACTTTCGAAAGTGTTTCCTATTTACAAGCTCATGGTCCAGACCAAATTACAGTTTATATAAAACCCTATATTACTGAAGTTCCTATTAATCTTTGGGGCCAAGATTTCTTACAACAAACTAAAGCAAGACTTGTACTTAATGAACCTTTTTGATCGGGGCCACTGAGTTATCGCCAGTTATCGCCGCTACGCCTACAATGGAGATCTGATGCACCTGTGTGGACTGCCCAGTGGCCCCTGACTACAGTAAAATTAGCGGCTTCAAAGGATTTAGTGAGGAACAATTGAATTATGGGAGAATTGAACCTTCTTTTTCTCCATGGAATTCTCCTGTATTTATTATTAAAAAGAAGTCAAGTAAATGGAGAATGCTTATTGACCTGCGCGATGTTAATGACACCATGGTAACCATGGGAGCATTATGGCCTGGTCTTCCAAATCCTGCTATGATTCCAAAAAATTGGTCTGTTATCATTATAGATCTTCAAGACTGCTTTTTTACACTGCCTCTTCATGAGGAAGATAGGCAACGTTTTGCCTTTTCTATTCCCACGACAAATAATATTCATCCTGTTCAGAGATATCATTGGAAAGTTTTACCTCAAGGTATGAAAAATTCCCCCACCATCGGCCAATATCTTTCACCCAGACTTTGCAGCCTGTGAGGGACACATACCCTAACGCTTATATTATACACTATATGGATGATATTCTGCTGGCCGATGCTTTGCCGCTCCAATTAGACAAAATTTTTTCAGACACTGTTCAGCAATTACAAAGTCATGGCTTAATCGTTATCAGAAGAAAAAATCCAATGTACAGAGCCTTTTAATTATTTGGGCTATCTTTTAACAAAAAACAAAGTAAAACCACAGAAAATGTCCATTAGAATGGATTTCATGGAGACTTTAAATGATTTTCAGAAATTGTTGGGCAACATTAATCGGTTGCGACCCTCCCTGGGCATTCCCACATATGCTTTTCAAAATCTTTTTAAAACTTAAAAGGACCTCCAGACTTAAACAGTTCTCGCCATCTGAGCTCTGAGGCAAAAAGAGAACTAGAATTAGTAGAAAAACATATTGCTGACGGCTTCGTTCATCGTATCCACCTAATCTTCCAATTTTTTTATATGTTTTTCCCACTATTAGATCTCCTACTGCTGTTATATCACAAGCAAATCCCCCAATAGAATGGATATATCTCCATTCAAAACAGGCCAAAAAAACTGTCCTTTATCTTGAGCTTATTGGCACTATTGTTCATCAGGGTCGTGCTCGTAAAGAAGCGCTCACTAGATGTGATCCTGATGGTATATATATCCCCATTTCAAAAACAGAATTTAATGCAGCATTACAAAATAATATCATGATACAGATTGCCTTTTCTGATGTTCAAGGAACTTTACTTCCAAATTTGCCTAAAGGTAAACTTTGGGACTTTCTGAAAACAACTCCTTTTGTTGTCAATTCCATCATTTCTGAAACCCCTATTCCAGAAGCACCTACCTACTACATAGATGGAAATAAACAAGGATATTCTGGAATAGTGGTCCTCACTGGATGAAACGAGTAAAAAGTCCTTTTTCCTCTGTTCAGAGAGCTAAACTTTATGCTTTATATCTTCTACTAGACTATGAATCTTCCCCTTTTAATATACTTACAGATTCATTATATATTGCCTCCATGTTTCCTAATTTTGTCACAGCTCTACTTTCTTCTTCAGATTTGGAATTGACTCAATTGTTTCTGTCTGTTCAGACTCTCATACAATCACGTTCATGCCCTTTCTATATTAAACGTATCCGTGCTCACTCAGGTCTTCCTGGACCTTTAGCAGCTGGAAATAATAAGGTTGGTAAATTAATAAGTGCTCTCTTCTCCTCTCCAAAAGAAGAACATGAGCTCCTTCATACCAGTGCTAATCGCCTACATGGCCACTATCATATACCTTTATCTGCTGCTCGAGATATTGTACGATCTTGTTCTGTCTGTTTCCCATTACATCAATGGATGTCACCATCAGGAGCTAATCCTCGCGGCCTTCATCCTGATGAATTGTGGCAAGCTGATTTTACCCATTTTTCTTTGCCCCTTCCTCTCTGCTTTTCATTGTAGTTGCACCCATTCAGGCTTCATCTGGGCTGTTCCTGCCTCTTCTGAGTCAACTAAAGCAGCAATCCAGGGCTTACTGTCCGCTTTTTCAGTGATGGGCCTACCTCATACTTTGAAAACTGATAATGGTCCCACTTTTACTTCAAAGGGTTTTGCGACTTTTCTTTCGGATTGGAACATCCTTCATCTTTGTGGAATCCCCTATAACCCCCAGGGGCAAGCCATTATCGAACGGGCCCAAAGGACCCTTAAATTAACTTTAAATAAATTAAAAGGTGGGACACTCTATACAAAATATGGCCCAAAAGGATATTTACCTCTTGCTTTACTTACCATAAAGGTTTTGAATGAATCTTCAGAAAAGATGACTAGAGACAAAAGGCATTTCTTGAATATGCCCAAGACTAATGTTTCTGAGCAAGTTTTGAATTTGGATGTTTGGGTTAAACGATTTAATAACTGGAAGCCAAGGGTATTAAAGCTCCTAGGCAGAGGATATGGTCTTGTCTCTACAGATGGAGAAGACATCTGGGCCCCGCAGTGGTATATACGTCCTTGACAACAAGGATCCCTCGGGAGCAAAGAAATGGGTGACCCACATCACCAAGAGAATGGCCACAATGTCACTGAAGGAAGAGAAGCAATGGAAGAGAAGGAGAACTGCCCCAGCTCAACCGTATCCCACTGGGGCACAGATCAAGAACCTGACCAGAAAAGCTGAAGATGCACTGAAAGCAACTGGAACCCCTTTGACTCCTGATAAACTTTTCTTGGGTATGCTAGCTGTATTGTCCTGTACATCGGCAGTGAGTGCTAATTATACATACTGGACTTACATTCCTGCTCCCCCTCTGTTGCAGTTTGCTGATTGGAGTGAACCTAGCCCTCTGGTCTTCACTAATGATAGCCAATACTTCCCTCCTCCATGGTCTAGAGCTGGACCTACTCACCCTGATGAAGAGGGGAAAGCAGTCAACATATCCATAGGGTATAACGTTTTACCTATTTGCTTCGGTGCAAGTCCTCCTTGCATGTCTATATTCCCTCAATGGTGGGGTTATTCCTATAATAATGGCACAGGTTTTAGGATGGGTTTTTTTGTTGCCGCTTCATTTCTGTTAAATCAATCTGAAAGGTACTATCATGGGCAAATTTCTAACAGTACAGATGCTTTATTTTTGCCTGGTGAACCTCCCTGTGAAACAGTATCCTGGCGAAAGAAACATCAGGGTCCTTCATTATTATGGTCTGAGTGCCGGGGAATTTTTGGAAAAATATCTCGTTATTTGAATTTTACCTTTGTTGATTGGGGACCACATGGAATGTTTGTTAATTGCTCTGAATGGGAAGTGGAAACCTGCGATGGGACAAAAAATATTAGCTTTAATCATTCTTTGAGCGGATTATGGCATCAACAGAATGATATCCTCAACTGGTATAATGGTGGCCTATCTCCACCCAGGCCCCGTATGATCCATCCTCAACTTGGGCCCGAACATTGGCACATCTGGAAAATACCCGCCTCTTTACACCAATTTGCTACCCTTGTAGGACATGCTCGTACTTCAGGCCCCCAAAACTATACTATCACTTATAGTGGCACTGGGTTTATTCAAGCATGTGTACGCCCTCCTTTTCTGTTTGCTATAGGAGAATTCATTATTACAAAGTCTACACAACTAGTACATTGCACAAACTGTAAACTCTACACTTGCTTAAACCATAGTTTGCCATTCAATCATAGTAGGGAGGGAATTTTCCTTATGAAACAGAGAGCGGAATTATGGATACCTATTTCTCTTGATGAACCATGGTCTGACGCTAGGTTTCTGTCATTTTTATTAAAAAGAGTTGTTAAAAGAACTAAACGCTTTATTGATTGGGTTATATTGGGCATTGTTAGCCTCATAACAGTCGTGTCTCTTGGCACTGTGTCAGGCATGGCCTTACATAATTCCATTCAAAATCATGAGTTCATCACTTTATGGCACCACAATTCCCATGAGCTGTGGACACGACAAGCAAAAATTGATCAGCAGATCCAGGCCCGGTTAGATGAAATACAGGATGCTTTGATATATGTAGGAGACCAAATAAATCAATTAAAATTACAACTTAAACTGAAATGTCATTGGAAATCTACAGACTTTTGTATTACTAATTTACCCTACAATGCCTCTGAGTACCCTTGGGACTCGGTTAAAGCTCATTTGCTGTTACAGAAAACTAACATGAGTCTTGATGTTGAAAAATTGAAGAAACAAATATATGACAGTTATTCTCACTCACCCCCAGAATTATATAGTTCGAAGTTTTATGATGCATTAATCTCCGCCTTGTCATCACTAGACCCTCGATCTTGGTTTCCATCTGCTCATATTGTCTCATATGTTCTAATAATTCTCATTATATGCATTGGTGTTATGGTCCTCCGACCCTCTAGATAATACCCTCCCAAACCCAAGCTACAGGAATAAAAATGATGGCTGCACGGGCTGGCGCTGCCGGGAGGGGCTGACGCTGCTTTCTCCGTCTGCGCTGCTCAGGCTCCCGGCCGCTCTGCATGGAGCGCGCCCCGCGCTGCGCGAGGTTCCAGCCCTCGGGTGTTACACAGGAGCGCGGAACGAGAAGCTGCGCCTGCTCTCTGTGCCTTCCCCGTCAGAGCGGTCCGGGCAGCCGGGGGCTTGGTGGGCGCACTCTCCCCAGGTTAAGTATGTAACCTTGAAGGCAGGCTATAAGGTTGGCTCTTACTTGAAATCTCCAAAATTCCCTATTTGGATTGTTGGCAGTGAAACTCACCTCACCGTATTTTTTGCCAAGGATATGGCTTTAGTTGCCCCTGAGGCTCCTTCAGAACAAGCCAGAAGAGTTTTTCAAACTTATGATCCAGAAGATAATGGATTCATACCTGACTCACTTCTAGAAGATGTGATGAAAGCATTGGACCTCGTTTCAGATCCTGAATATATAAATCTCATGAAGAATAAATTAGATCCAGAAGGATTAGGAATCATATTATTGGGTCCATTTCTTCAAGAATTTTTTCCTGATCAGGGTTCCAGTGGTCCAGAGTCTTTTACTGTCTACCACTACAATGGATTGAAACAGTCAAATTACAATGAAAAGGTAATGTATGTGGAAGGAACCGCAGTTGTTATGGGGTTTGAAGACCCCCTGCTACAGACAGATGACACGCCCATTAAACGCTGTCTCCAAACCAAATGGCCATACATTGAATTACTCTGGACCACAGATCGCTCTCCTTCACTAAACTGATTTGCCTAAGTATTTATAAAGAAGATTGCAATAGCAGATGTTGAAAAAAGGATGCAAGACTGGCAAGTGACCCAGTGAAGCTATACACTGGTATCACCGATAAACTGTAAATAACAATTAAAGACACATTTTCAGTGTTTAAGATATGTTTAAATTATTTGTTTTAAAGCTTTATGTTAAAGGTTACCCTATTTAAATTCTTTATGTGAAATTTACTAGCAAAACTAAGCTTTAATCAAAGTTCATCACTGTTGCAGTCAGATAATTTGGTCATTTGCCAAATTACAGACATTATATTACAATAGCATTTTTATATTGAGTATCAAGGTTACTATTTATAGACTTCTACTTTGGGATTTTATTTCATTCAGGCACCATTTATTGTTTAAGTGATTCTGGCATGCAATACATCAGCCTCCACATTGAAATGCAAAAGAGTTTTTACCTTCATTATTTCTAAAATTTGGTTTCCATTAGAAATATTGATAAATAACAAATTATCAACCTGGATCTTTGACAATTGGCTTAGCTCTGGCATGTGTATAAAAAGTAGAAACTATAAGGGAACATTACCATTTAGTCACAGATATATAGAGGATGTATTTTAAAAAATGATAGGAAAGAAAATCTGTTTGATAGTCTTAACACTGTTAACTTTCACTGTATTGCCAATTACACATTTCCAAATTTGTCCCAACAGCCCTGTAAGCCAGCTTTCTTGTATATTTATAAATGTGATAAATGCATGAGAACATCTGTTATTACATTAGTATATTGCATTATTTATTATGATCCTAGTTGATGGCTTAAATAAACACTTTTTTTCTTTAAAAAAAAAAAAAAATGATGGCTGCAGTCCTAACACTAAAAAAGAAAAGGAGAAAATGCTGAGGGAAACTATGTGACTGCCTTGAGGAGAAGGTCCTCACAAGGAACTGGCGAAGGACCAGGGCCGCCGGGCATGTCTCGATGCTTTGCCCTGGGAAACATTTCCTGCACCTTCTAGCTGGTCATCACACAAGTTTAGAGCACTAACAGACCTTGCACCTAATGAACTCTTGTCCATCTGGTTCCAACTGGATATCTGAAAGCCACGAGGACCAAAATGCAACGCTCTCATCCTAGGTGTCAAAACCAGGACTTAAGACCCCATGGACACTCCATACCCTTGAGCTATTTTCAGACAGCTGCCCACCGCCCCTCCCCATCTCCTCCTACAAGATAGACGCATCTGCAACCCCATCCTGAGGGAGCTGGGAGGGAAGAAAGGAGGGAAGACGGAGACCCCCCAGCACAGACAATCAGAGACTTGGCCTTGACTTGAGTTGTTAAGATAGGACTGCCTCCCTTCTCCAGCTGGCAGGAACAATGACCCTGGGGAGCTCAAGCCCCCGGGGGAGGAGGAACTTATGGCTTTTACGACTGCCTGAGAATAGTGCTGAGAATAACAAGCTTGCCTTGAGGAAAACAGATTGTCTTTTGATCCTGAGAAAATAGAGTCTATGTGTCTCATGAACTTTGTAAACTTGCTGTTATCAACTTTGTACATGCTCAAGCTCCATCTGTGTAACCTTGGTTTTTGTAAGCTATTTCCTTGCTCTCATGTATAAAGACTCGCTGTAGAAGTAAAGTTTTGTCAGTCTTCCATAGAGGCTGTCCGTGTCCTTTTCTCAGAGTCTACTCCGCCGAGCCTTTCACATTTGTCTTCAATGACTTACAGGATATCTTATGCATGTATTATCTCACACTTAATTTGCCTAAAACCCACCTTAACAAACCATGCTTGTAGCTGAAATTCAGCTTCTGTACCCTAGTACCAAACTGAATCTCAGAGACAGAGCTTTGGGTGAAATAGAAAACAACAGATTTATTGCTTTGCCAGGCAAGGGGAACCACAGCAGACTAATGCCCTCAAAACTATGTGGTGGCTCCAGAGGAGGTAATGAGTTTTATAGTAACAGTTCAAAGAGACGGACGGGTGTGATCAGCTCATAGCCATTCTTCTGACTGGTTGGTGATGGGGTAATTGGGAGTCAGCATTGTCCATCTCTGGTCCAGCCAATCTGGGGTCTACATGCTTGTGGGAAGCACATAGTTAACTTTTTCTGGTAGGGGTTTCAGTATCTGCAAAATAGCTCAAAGATATTGCTGGGTATATTCATTGAGTGGGGGAAACCTTGACCCTGTCCCAAGGCTGTACCGGTGTTTCTTGATTGCTTTTCTGTTTCTGCATTTCCTCCCGTCCTTGATTAGCAACTCTTTGAACCTGCCCTTGGGAACTCAGGGAAGGTCATGGAAGCTGTATGAAGACTATTTCCTACAAATAAGAAATAGGCACAGAGAGACTTTTGTGCCCTGAAGACCCACAGGGTCCTGCTTGGTTTCATGCTTACAGACCAACAAGAAAAAAATATCCAAAAGAAAAATGAACAAAGGACATAGACAATACAGAAAATGCATGAAAGAAAAAACATAAATGACCAATAAACATGAAAAAATGTTCAATCTCATTACGAATTTCTAAAATAACACACACACAAAAATCACTTTTTTGCCTGTCATATTAATAAAGGTTTCTAAAACCTAGAGTTCCACTGTCATAATGTTGTAGTGAAAAGGAAAAGAGGAATGAATTTTTCTTTCCCTTTCCTGAGAACAAAGAAGATAAAGAAAACAGTGAGCAGGCCTGAACATTCCTAGTTTTTTAACTTCTGCATGTCTTTAAGTTTGCTTTTCTGCCCCCTAACTCTGCAGGAGTTACAATTCAAGTTTTCTCCTTTGATTCTATGCTAAATACATCCCCTATCTGGTGTTTATCCTTACAACACCCTTCCCCTTATAGTTACATATCAGAAAGGAGGCCACAGAGCCACTGAACTGCCAGACTCAGATACTGGGTTACTGATACTTTATGACTATGTCTGAAACAATGCAAGAGGAAGAAATCAAGATCCTGTCACCTTTGTTCCTCATCACTGATCCTGAATGCGAGCCCTTGCCTTATATAAGCCCCTAGACTCCTCGTGGAGGGGGAGTACATTTCTTGAGGCATGAGTCTACTGTGTTCCCTTCTCTGCTGGCTGAGAATAAAAGCCATCTTTCTATTTCTTAAAGCTCTGTCTCCGCATTTTTCATTGGGCCTCAGTGGGCAGAGAAGGCAAAGATTTTGGCTGGCAATAATGATCCTGATTTAAAGCTCTTTTTCAGATAGTGATTCCAACGTCTCCAAGCCTGAAGTCAGTTTTCAGGTCTGCCTGGGATTCTTCCCTCCAGGTGAATGACCCCTCCATTCATTAGTTATCTTTACAAAAGAAACAAGGGAGGTTTTCAGACATTTAGAAAAGCTAAGAAACCTCAAAATGTCATCTACAACAGCAAATTTTACCTAATCAAGTTTCAAGCAATAGGGATAAGTCTTCTGCAAACATACATACTTAACATATAAGTATACTTGAGATTTTTCTCTGAGGACACATTACTAATTTCCCAAAGTAGTATTCCCAGGGATCCTATTTCAGGACAGAGGAGGGGGATGGTTTATAGAACTGGTTTCTGAGGAACACATTTTGGGAAATTCTGGTTAAATAACAATAGTTAATATTGTCAACTCAGTGAAGTAATACTCTTTGCCTTGCTCTGGCACCAAACTAAGTGTTACAAGAAGCACACTGACTAAAACCACCCACCCTGGCCAGGTACCATAGTAACCATTTGCATAAATTATTTTACAATAGGAGGTCCTGGTAAGGAACATGGAAGTAATAAGCCACCACCAACCAGAAAAGTGAAGTGAAAGCCACTCATTCGTGTCTAACTCTTTGTGACCCCACGGACTGTAGCCCACCAGGCTTCTCTGTCCATAGAATTCTCCAGGCAAGAATACTGAATTGGGTTGCCATTCCCTTCTCTAGGAGATTTTCCTGACCCAGGGATTGAACCTGGGTCTCTTGCATTGCAGGCAGATTCTTTATCATCTGAGCCACCAGGGAAGCCATGTGAGACACCAGGGAAGCCCCACTAACTGGAAAAGTTCGGGAAAGGTCAAAAGGAGATGCCACTATGACCTCCCAGAATCCCTCTTGCTGACATCCATCTCGGCCGAGCAACACACACAACCACCAGGAAGGATTCTGAGTCAGAATGATTGGCCAAAGACAACCCGGAAACTAACCCCATCACCATAAAACCTGAGACGGTGAGCCACGTGGCACGGCAGTTCTGGCTTCCCTTAGCCTACCACTCATCACCCGGGTACCCCAATAAAATCTCTTGCTTTGTCAGCACATGTGTCTCCTCAGACAATTCATTTCCAAGTGTTAGGCAAGCTCCCCCTTTCGGGCCCTGGAAGGGGTTCCCCTTCCCACAACCTAAGTATTGTTGCAAACCTTATAACAGTCCCATGGTAAGTTTTATTTTTACAGATAAGGAGACTTAAACACAAGAGAGGTTAAGCAACTTGTTCAAAGTTGGTAGTCTAGAAGAGAGTGGCATACTTGACTTTGCATCCAGGCAAGCCTTCTGCCTAACCTCTGCCGGGGTCCAGCCTCGGCAGGATCCAGGGGATACCCTCAGGATGAACGGCGTCTGCGAGACAGAAAGAGAGAAGACACGTGAGACCAGCCTTGATAGGGCCAAGTCTGCGAGGGAGAGAGAGAGAAAGAGAGAGACAGAGAGAGAATGACCAGACGGGGGTGTTTGCAGGGTCTGGCAGAGTCTGGCAATGCTTTATTTTTTACCGTGGCTTTTATACCCTAAATTAGTACATTTCTAAGGGGAAGATAAGTTTAACATTACACCAGCTTGTTCTTCATGAAACCAGGGTGTTTTCTGCATACTTCTTTGTTTATGAGGGTCTTGTACGTTATCTTCTGGCCTTGGGGCCTATTGACATTTTATGCAAGTCAGATGAATGTAAACCTATTTTCTGTTTCTATGGTGACCTTAGCTGAAAGGTAGCAGTCTCATAGGGCAACAGTATAGAGTAGAAGTATAACCTTGTTAACACAAAAATTAATCCTTCTGCAGAAGTTGTCAGTTGCGTTTATCTAAGAAGTTTACCCCAGACTGACTCTGAGACTTTGGTGAGGCAGCCTCTGCCTAGCACTCCTGGCTGACAATTAACAACCATCTCACTGTTACCACACCAGGGCTAAGCTCTTATTTCTCTAGATCTTTAACTGTATTAACAATGGTTTCTATAACACAACCTTAGCACATTAAAAGCAAAAACACAGCAAGCAAAACACAGCAAACAAATGTTAACCCAATAGCTACTTTTAGAATAATTTTTCTTGTGTTTTCTAATAGGGCTTCCTCACCCCCCGAAGGGCTCTATGTCTGTTAGGGCCTTTATATGATCAGGTTCTTTATGTTATTTTATGATTAGGGTATTATAAGCAATCATGCATATTAGTACCAAGGGCATAAATGCATTTGCCAGACAAACTAAAATACCAGCAAAGGAGTTTAAATTAAAACACTCCTTTCACCCTGGATAATCTCATAAAACACCACCACCTGGGAAACTTATTGATTAAAGTTCTAAGTTGATTCTTATTTGGGAAGAGATTGGGGAAGGCTTTCTGCATGTGTCACAGAAATTAGGGAGTAGTCTATTGAGGCAGGCATCAGAAAGACAGATATCATCTTTAAGGTGAACGCCAGGGGCAGCTTTTCAAAATCCCTGAAAACCTGATCTGCCTTGCCTGTCAGGCTTTCTCCCTCATGACCTTGTCATGGGTAGGGTCTCGTGTGTTGGCTCCCAGCAAACCTCTGTGCTATATAACTTCCATGGTCTCTTTAAGCTCTGAATCCTAAGGCTCTTCCATGACCTTTAGTGTTCCATATTCTGCAGTATGTGAAAGGACTTTTTCCAACATCAAGTAGAGAGGATGCTGTTCCTTGCTTCCTTTGCCTTATTACAGAACAGCTTTCTACCTCATCGCCTACATTTCTGCCTTTGAATCCTGGATCCTTGGTGTTTTCCAAGGCCTTAGAGTAAGAAGACAGGTTTCCACTTCCTTTCAATTAAAAAAAATGTTTAAATATACTCGTTCTTCACTATTCTAGGTTATTTGATAAAGTAAACAAAATTTTCCTCTAATTCCATTAGGGGATAACTGGTTTCTATTGTCAGGGTCCACTCTAAAGTCTCAAATTACAGTTGATTCTTTAACAACAGGGGTCTGAACTGAGTATTTACACAATGATTTTTTTTTTGTTTTTGTTTTTGTTTTTTTAATGATTTTTATTTTAATAAGTACATGAAGTACTACATTGGAGAAGGCAATGGCACTCCACTCCAGTACTCTTGCCTGGAAAATCCCATCGACAGAGGAGCCTGGAAGGCTGAGGTCCATGGGGTCGCTGAGGGTCGGACATAACTGAGTGACTTCACTTTCCCTTTTCACTTTCATGCATTGGAGAAGGAAATGGCAATCCACTCCAGTGTTCTTGCCTGGAGAATCCAGGGAAGGGGGAGCCTGGTGGGCTGCCGTCTATGGGGTTGCACAGAGTCGGACACGACTGAAGTGACTTAGCAGCAGTAGCAGCATGTACTACATGATCCACAATTGATTGAATCACCTGTTGCAGAACCATGGATATGGACGGTTCACTATGGGATTCTGAGCATTTGTGGATTTTGGTATCCTCAACAGCTTCTGAACCCAACCCCCTGCAAATACTCAAGGATGACTGTCTTGACTAGTTAAAACCAAGGATCTGAGAACATTTAGATTAAAAAAAAAATTATAAGGTACACAGAGGTATAAATGTCTTATTCTTTTGTAAGAATGCTTAAATTTTGTGTTTTTTTTTTTTTTTGGCTGCACCTTCCTCCACCAGGGATCCAACCAGAACCCCAGATGAAAGCAGTAGAAGCTCAGAGTCTTAAACATGGACCACCCGGAAACTCCCTTTTTTAAAACATTTTTTTGCTTAGATTGTTTTTGTTTGTTTTTGGAGGGCCTTATAAGCCCGGCGGGCTGCCGTCTATGGGGTCGTAGAGAGTCGGACACGACTGAAGCAACTTCGCAGCAGCATAAGCCACTTGCTCTTTCATTTGATTTATACTATATTGCTTTCTCCTAATCGAGAGAAAGCATAATGCTTTGACAGAGTAAATTATTTTACTTAAAGCATGTTTCTATATATTCCTATATGCTTGCATGCATGCTAAGTCGCTTCAGTCGTGTCTGACTCTGTGCGACCTTATGGACAGCAGCCCACCAGGCTCCTCTGTCCACGGGATTGTCCAGGCAAGAATACTGGAGTGGGTTGCCATCTCCTTCTCCCATATTCCTATACAGACCTAGGTAGAAAATTAAAGGGATATGTATAAGTTTTCAAAGTGTAAATTTCAAATAATCTTATATTATAGATATTATATGCTAGAAATAATATGATGTATAGGTACAAAAAGCATCTCATGAGTTCTATGATTACTTGGGGAAGCCTAATTGGAGATTTCTGGAGCTGACACCTGATCTTCATTTCAAACTCTGAAAAGTAAACCAGCCTAAGCAGGCAGGCGTTCCACATCAAGGAAACACCCATGGGGGCTGTGTATCCTTGCTTTATGACTCCCAGGCAAATAAACCTTGTTCTCCATGCGATAAACCTTTAACTTGCAGTACGTGGTAGTCTTCCCCCATTTAATATTGAGCGCCTACAGCATGTCATTCAGCCGTGAAGAAACACCAACGCTGGTCCTTACGGAGTTTACGCTAACGGGACGCTCTTTAATGCCTTCTATCACCCAGTTATTCCCAAAAGATAATCTCGCCACGTCAGCCAAATTTGTAAAACCTTTCTTGGGCAGAGGGAAAGGAACGCGTAACTTCAGACCAGCTGGAAACGCAAACAGCCGGCGCACGGAATGGACGTTCGGCACCTGGCCTGCAGCCGCTCCGAGCGGCGCGCGGCTCTGACGCGTAGACCCCGCCCCCAGTCCTCCTTAGCGGCCCCGCTCCCTCGAGCTAAGTGCGCAGGCTCCTCCTCCGGGCTCCGGTTCTGCTGGAGACGCAGCCCCGCGACTACATCGCCTTCCAGCGATCTTCTGAGCGCGTCGTCTGGTCTTGTCCTACCGCAGTGGCTGCGCTGTCGCCTGCGCGTTCGCAGGCAGGGTGGTACCGCCAGCCACTCTCCAGCCTCGGTGGTTTGGTGAACACAAGCCGCAGCGTGCCTGGAGAGTGCAACCCCTCGCCCGGCCCGGCGAGTCCCGGGCGTGAGCCGCGCTGACCGAGGGAGGATGGCAGCCTCTGGGGTAGAGAAGAGCAGCAAGAAGAAGACCGAGAAGAAACTTGCTGCTCGAGAGGAAGCCAAATTGTTGGCAGGCTTCATGGGCGTCATGAATAACATGCGGAAACAGGTACCGCCTCTGTGGGAGTGACCGTCGGCGTGGGGGAGGTGGTCCGGGGCTTGGGCCCCTGACGGACCCGGCTGAAACCCGCGCCCCGTGGATCGCGACCCTCTTCTTCCTCTGCCCTCGCCCTTCCTTGCGTTTTCGCACGCCGGCGAAGCAGCTGCTGGCGGAGGGTCGCGTTAAACAGCTCTCCAGCAGAAGTGCCTCGTTGTCCGCCGATGCTGTGGCTCCCAGGTCAGACTCCTAGGGGACCTCTCGGGCTGGCGTCCGGCGTCGAGTATCGGTTGTATAACAGCTGTGCCCTGGTTATCTCTTTGTGAGCCGAGCATCCCTCCATTGGCCAGCCGTTTTTAGATGTCGTGAGATCTCGTGCGGAGAATCCCATTGGCACAGCCCAAACCGAAGCCCTCGAGGAAGGGAGAAGCGTTGCTGGCCCTGACATCAGCTCCTCTTAAATAAGGATCCCCGCCTCCCTTCTGTGTTACCGGGGTGGAGCTAGGAGAAGACAGAGTCTCCTGTACGTGTTAATTTAGAGCAGAAACAGTCGTGGATAAATTTCCGTGCCATCCATTAAGGGTCCCTTGCGCCTCTGTTATTAAGAGGAGTCTTTGTTCTGTCTTTGATGTGTGGCGTTTTAGTGACAGTCTTCAGCACGTCGGCGAAAGGTGGGTTGTGAAAAGAACGGGTTTTAACGCCAAAGAATGTAGACCAGAGACTCTGTTTGTTTGGAAATGCCTTTTAGACCAGTAAGCATAGAAAAGTCGCTTGGTCATTTTCTCATCCTGGAAGCTTTGTTTCTAGAAATGTGCGTCGAGGGAGCTCTGTGGGAATGTTTCAGTTTTGTGTCTGTGGTCCTGTTTTTCATGACAAAAGCAGGATGTGAGTGTAACTGCAAAACCTAGCTTGCTCATTTGGTGGTGCTGAAACTGCACAAACCAGATCGGGACTTAATTGAGAGCAGCTGGTCTCAACTTAATTGAGGGCAGCTGGTCTCCGGACTTTAATGAAGGTCAGGTTCTTCTTTCCTGCGGCTTTGTAGGACCTTAGTTCCTCAGGTAGGGATTGAACCAGCGTCCCCAGCAGTGAAAGCCAAAGAGTCCTAACCCCTGAGCCGCCAGGGAATTCCCAAAGCTCAGTATCTTTGTCTTATGGCAGAAGGAATTCAGTGAAGTGATAGGTAAGAAGTACATTTCTTTAGAAATGCACAACCCATAGACAGAATGCAGTCTGGCTCAGTACCTGAAAATGCACCTCGAATATCATTAGTTTTCCTGGGCTCGATCATTTCATAGGCTAATGAGTGGGAAGATTATTCCAGCGGTTTCAGGGGAAGGGGTGGAGATTTCTGGGAACTGGGCCGTCACCCACTTTTTGGCCTTTTATGGTTAACCTCAGAAGAGTCAGGGCACTGGTGGGTGTGTCATCTAGTTTGTGCTAATGCGTTACAGTAAGTGTGTAGTGAGGCTCAAGGTCCACTGGAAGTCGAATCTTCCACCATCTTGGACCAAGTTGGTTTTAACCAGTTTTTGTCATGTCGTGTGGCTCTGCCACCCTTTCCTACCGTATCTGTTCTGATGGGAATATGGACAATAGTAGAGGAATTTTAAGATTTTTTTTTTTTTTTAAGATAATAATCAGTGGTGTCTTTAAGCAAACTCTGCTGGCATCTTGTTTTTGTTCATTAGCTCCTGACATTGTGCATGAGTGCAATAGATGGTAGTGGGAGTGCATTTAAATCTTTCCCGGTCTTTGGGCTGAAGTAGCTGTGAATGCCTGAATTCAATATTTTATGTAACTTTCATGCATGTATTTACATGTGTACATTCATGTTCCTTTCATGTGAACCTTTTTTATATTTACGACACCACTGACTTCACATTACTGGTGCATTTAACTAGTGTCTGCCTCTAAAAGGTAAATGAACCCTAGATAACTAGCGCCCAGATTTGTTTCCAACAACCCTCCCATTCCCCCAAATACGTGTTTTTCATATGCAGAGTATAGCATTGTAAAGCATTGCCTCATTCTGTAAATAGGGTGCAACTGGGTTGCAGCATCAAATGTCTGCTTGAGAAGGAGGGGATTGTCCGAGACTATGTTTAGCTTTGGGAGTTTAAAATTGATTCATAACCATTTCTTAGACTTAGCCTTAAGCAATATGAGTATCTGTTTGTTTATTGTTACAATAGAAATACAGTTACTAAAGTACCAGGATTCTGTTACTGAGTGGGAAGGGAAAAATGGATGCTGGATGAGCCATCAGGAATTTCTTCCACAATGGTTAACTGGCCCTTATCTGCCAGTTTCTGCTTTTTGTCGATGGCTTTGCTAACAGTTCTCCAGTAGCATTTTTACCAACTTCTTGGAATCCTGCATCTTTTGTAAGATGTGCAGTTTGACTTTGCAGTTCATTTACGTTGTACACGTATTGTTCTGTTTGACATAATACAGAAGAGGCTCACCAAGAAGGACTGACAAGGGCAGTTGATGGGAAGTGGCAGGAGGAGAAGCTAGGGTAAGCTAGAGGAGGAATGTTGGAGTGAGGACCAGTTTTAAAATTGTCATTGTTCTCTGGTGAATACTTTTGTGTTATTACTATTTTTCGCTTTCCCTTATGTCCTCATTACTTTGAAAATGGGATGACAAGGGCCCGTCTGTACACACCGAGAAACATCCCTACAAGAATTGAAGACTACTGTGAACTTATAATTCCTGAATCCAATTCCTGCTCTATCATTAAGTAGTTCTGTGATCTTAGACAATAGGATTTAGGTCATTTCATCTCTCTGTGGCATTGCAGCCAATCTGTATGTAGTGGTGAAAGGGGATGCTGCTGAGCCAGCAGCCTCAGCTTCCTGTGAAGCCTTTTCTTTCATTATCCTTGCAGTCATTCCTAGCCTCCTGTTTTTAAGTAAACTTGACGATGAAGTGTAAGATTCACAAAAAGGATCCAGATCATAAATGTGCAGCTCAAAGAATTATTGCAAAATGAACATACCCCCTCCAAGAAAAAGAACATGACTCGTACACCAGAGGTCTCCCTCTTATGCCCTTCTCAGTTGCTACCTCCTCAAAGGTAACCACAATTCTGATTTCTACTACCATAGACTTGTTTTTCCTGCTTTTGAACTTGTGTCCATGGAATCATAGAGTATTTACTCACGTGTCTTGGTTTCTTAAAGCTCACATCTTGTTTGTGAGATTTATATATACTGTTGTGTGTTGCTGTAGTCCATCTTCATAGTATGGAGTTTGCATACATACAAACTTGCATGAACACACTGCAATTTATCCCTTCTATCATGTTGGGTATTTGGGATTATTAAAACTAGTACTACTTTGAACATTTTTGTACATGTCTTTTGATGTGTACACGCATGCCTTTGTTGGGAAATACCCAAGAATGGAGTTGCTGAGTCATAAGGCAGGCCACATCCCACTTTACTCAGTATAGGGGTACAATTTCTGGAGTTGTGCCGGTTCACACTTCAGCCAGTTCTGTATGACAGAGGCTTTTGCTCTGTCTTAGCCAACACTTGGTATCGTCAGTCTCGATGATGTTAGCCATTCTAGTGGCTGTATGGTAGCATCTTATTTTGTGGAGTGCCTTGTCATTTTTCCAGCTTTTTGTTTAGGTTCACGTCATCTGTTACACTAGAAAGGGGCTCTTCAAAGCAGGGCAGGGTCCTTAGTCACTACTGCACATCGCCAGTGCTGATGCTGTTCGGTAATGAAGTCCGGAAGACCCTTATCAGCTGAGAGATGTTTTGAGAACTTTGAGTACCACTATAGTTCAGTTTCCTCAGGTTAAATGAGTTGAAGAATAGTTAGAATGTAAGAGCTCATGTTAAAGCCCCCTTGAGAGTGAAGTGAGAGAACCGCCAAGCTAGTTTTGAGGGCTGGATGCTTGCTAAGCAGCCACCCCAGTGCTCTTACTATTGCTAAAATAACTCAGCCTCTGTATACTCACTTCTCCAAGACTGTCAGGTATAACACGTCGGTAATCCTCAGGGTCTCCTGCAGTGATCTAAGCCTTCTGCATCAAATCCTCAATAATAGAAACACTTCTCAAGCACTTACTTTGGATATAGCAGCCATTCTGCAAAGTGTTCTACATGCTTTTCTCATTGAGTTTTCATAACAACACCCATTGACAACTCCCTATTATTCAGACCTCCCTATCCTTAACTCTTCTCCATTTTCTCTTGTTGTCTGTCCGGTTTAGGAGATCTCTCTCTCTCTCTCTTTGCTCTCTTTTCAGTGTCCCGAGCTTTCTTGGCCCTCTGTCCTTTTTTTCACATCCTTTGGGCAAGCAGCACTGATGACTGTTCACCTTTGTGCAAGGCTTCCAAGCACAGCTGAAGAATATCCCATTACTGGGCAGCCCTCCACCGGGTGAGTCCTGACTTCACCTGGCCTGGCAGTGCTACTTACTGGTGAGCAGTCCCACTTATCCATTTATTTTACTGTTTCCCTCTAACCTGAACCCTTAGTCTGTATCCTTACTTTCAGTAGATCATCCCTCTTTTGACATCACAAATAAATAGAAGTCATTTGTCTGGAACTATCTATCTTTCATCTTTCCACCACCAAATCTGTAAACTTGTTTCGGCACTTTTTAAAAATTCTGCTCCTGCTAGTGACTCAGGCCGTTGAAAGCCAGTACTTCCACCTGGGCCTTGACTCTCTCAGTACTAGTCTGATCAGAAAAGTTGCTGCACCATTGATTACTCTATCCTTGTTAGGCGTCATGAACTTCTCCTCTGCTGGAGTCTAGCTGTCAGCATTTAGGCATGTTTTGACCTCTCTAGCTTTTAAACCAACCAACAAACCAATCCTCTTATTCTTTGTCTCAGTAAGTAAGTAAAGTCACTCAGTCATGTCCGATTCTTTGCGACCCCATGGACTAGCCTACCAGGCTTCTCCCATGGGATTTTCCAGGCAAGAGTACTGGAGTGGGTTGCCGTTTCCTTCTCCAGTTTGTCTCAGTAGTTCCCGGTAAATACCTCTCTCCCTCTTTGGCTCACTGGTTATCTGTTCTCCTGTTTCACTTTGGCTTTTTAACTCATCCATTCAGGTGAATATCTGTTGAGAATCCATTGTGTGAGACCTACTTAACATAAAATGGCAGGTACCAGAGACTGGTAAAAGGCCAGTGTGACGAGCACAGAACAAGCGGGAAGATGGTGAAAGATGAAAATGGACAAGTTGCTGGAGATCTACCCAGGTATAGCCTCATAAGTCAAGTTAGTGGGTTTTGCCTTTTTTTCTGATACCCTTTCAAATATGTGAGAAGGGGAAAAGGTGTTATCAGTTTTTCTTTTGACAAAGATGATTGACTGCTCTTTGAATTAAGTGAGTTAACTCAGTAGTTGCTGACAGACCAAAGAGAAGTTCCCAGTGAGATGGTCCTTTGGACAGAGGTGAGAGCAGCAACAGCAATATCAATGAAGTTGTTGTTCAGCCACTGTCTTGCCCAAGTCTTTGCAACCCCATGGACTGCAGCAGACCAGGCTTCCTTGTCCTTCTGTCTCCTGGAGTTTGCTCAAACTCATGTCCATTGAGTCAGTGATGCTGTCTAACCATCTCATCCTCTGCCGCCCCCTTCTCCTTTTACTCTCAATCTTTCCCAGCATCAGGGTATTTTCCAGTGAGTCGGCTCTTCGTGTATCAGGTAGCCAAAGTATTGGAGCTTCAGCAAAGGTGATATGTTCAAGAGATTTAGGAGGTAAGATCAACAGGTTAGTGATAATAACCATCCTGTGTGGTTGTGATGACTAACTTAGATAATCAAATTAAGATAACTTAAAACAGGACCTGATAATGAGTAAGGTCTCAATAAAAGTTGGCTGTTTTTTTGTTTTTGCTTTCGTGAAGGTGGTGATTGATTGAATGCTGAGGACTTCTGTACAGGATGTCATTCATGGTCCCCAGGGTTCTAGAGTGCATAACTAAATGAATCATGACATTGTTTACTAAGAGAGGAGATATTAGAAATGGACCACAGCTTTTTTTTTTCAGATTAAGGCTTTGAGGAAAAGGTAATTTGCATTTTAATTGGTTCACAGTGCTGCTGAGACATTGAGGTATCTGAGTTGACAGGTCTGGAGAGTTGTGGGTTAAAAATATGAATTTATGAATTACCTGAAGATAGAAGGTAACTTCATTGAAGCTGTGGAGAGTTAAGAGACTAGGATAAAGGTTGGATAGGGAATGAGCCTGTAAGGAAAACAAAAACGGAATGGCCAAAAGAGTAGGAGGAAAGTGAGAGTTCTGAGACTCAGAGAAGAAATTGTTTCAGAAAGAAGATGGCAAAATTTGAAGCCTATGAGAAGTCAGTAAGATAAGAACTAAAAATGCTTGTAGGATGTATTAACAAAGAGGGTGTCTTGACTGTGATGAGTTGTTTTGACGAGACGAATGGAAGTCAGATTAGTGTGAGTAGGCTATCAGAAAATTGATACAGTTCATTTGAGAAATTTGACCCTAAATGGAGAGAGGGAGTCAAATGAAGGCTTTTGATGTTACTTGTTTAAATGGGAGATGTGTATGTGTGGGTTTAGAAACTCAAATGAAAGAATTCATTTGAGATGGAGAAGTTGAGTTTATGTGAGACAGAATGGGTAGTTGATAATTCCTGAGATGAAGTCCAAAGTAAAGGTGAGTAATCTCATATGGAAGGAGGATGGTCCCTCTTCCATAGGAATAGGAAGGAAAAGAGGGTTGTTAAGTGTGTAGGTGGGTATGTTTGGAATCAAGAGACTGAGGGAGTTTCTGTCTAGAGACTTTTGGGAGCTTACTGCATTCACTGCAGGCTGGAAGCTGAGCAGGCATGGCAAACAGGGGGAACAAGGGCTGCAAAACCCCGGAGCCAAGGTTACCACGCAGGGACAGTCTTGATGACTAGCTCATGCCACCATAAAGACATCTCCATCCCCCACACTCTGCCCTATCTTACCATCATTCACTCAGGTTTCAAAATCCTGGAAGTAGGTGTCTAATTGGCTGGTCTTTGATTGTTTGCCAGATTAGGTCTTTGCTAAGGTGTGAATAGAAGAACTGTCTGACTTACAGGTTCCATAATGAGAGGCAGACTCTGAGAATTGCCCTCTCTCCAGGATAGTTCATAATGAGGATTTTTTTCCCCAGAAATGAGAGTTTGGAGTTCTAATGGGTGGGGAAAATTGGAAGCTAGATTGCCAGGATCCACAGATATATACTATGACCTCTACTTTCGGCTGCCCAATACAAACATGCATGCTCTTATTCTCATTCCTATAATTAAAAAATATGTATATATACCACCAAAATTTTTTTCACTTATAGCATCTAGCTCCAGGATCACTTAGTGATATCCATTCCTTCTAAGTCACTTTAAGATCCTAAGGGCTATATGTGATAATTGACACTTTATATGATCTTAGAGGGGAAGGGCAACTTTTATGTAAATATTTTATAAAAAAGAAATAAAGTAGAAGCCACATTCATTGTTTATCATGGTTTATTAATTGTTGTATGTGTGACTTCTTTCTTCACTGGCCATCCTGTTCATTGTCTTTAGCCAACCCCTCAAGTTTCTTTACCTGATGGGGTGGTGACCTGATCTGTTCTTCCTAGGTATCTTGAACCTTTGAACTTCCCTGTATAGGTTTACTTTAGTCTTAATATTAACATTTACCACTACATTTGGCAGTATCAGTGTTGCCTCTGGGATTTGATTTTCTGTTACTTAAAAGCTGACTAGTTGGCCTGTTACTGTTGGGTGGATGCTGGCAGAAGACGTGAGACTCCTCGGTCCGGGGCAGCAGACTTGGTTATTCACGGCACACAGCATCCGCAGCCTCCGAGTGTATGCACCAGTCCCCCTTCCCCAGAAGCACCACGAGGGTGACGTGGTGGGCCCGGATGGATATTACACACACAGAGGGTTTGTGCTGGAGCTAAGAAATGAACACTGGGTTTAGGGAATCTGCCAATTTTATAGCAAACCACAGGCAAGCTTGCTTTTTATCCCGGAAGGGTGACATTGTCTCACCGTCATGGTTACTTTCTGCCAGCAAAACCCTGAGAAATGGTGGCTTGGGTAAAAAGTGACAGAACCTTTCATTCTTGGCATGTCCAGGACCTCGAGAACCATAGAGGATTGTCTCTCCCAACAACCAGAAGGAATCCAATGGGGGTCCCTTGAGTTCCGGTCATCTTTTGTCTCATGGAGAAGAGCAACAATTTTTTTTCTTGATGGCCAGGATCAGGCACCTACCCCATTGTAGTAACTTTTTACCCAGTGGCACAAGGAGGCCAGAATGGCCAGGTCACAGTTTTAACTTTGAATTCTGTGGAAATGCTGTTTTATCACTTCATTAAATGATTCTTTTCCTAGGTCCCCAAATCTTTAAACTGCTAGCAGAACCCACCTCCAGAAGGACTAATTGCTGAGATCAGAAACAAAAGTTTTGTAAATGAATCATTAAGCATATTCCATACCTTGGTTGCCAGGCTAGTTCTGGCTAGAAACCATTCTGTCTGTACAAATTTAATGAAATCAGATCATTTGAAAATGGATTCAGCTGCTTAAAGAAAAAGCTTTGAAAACCACTGATCCAAGGTTTTTCCCTGAAAAAAGAATAAACTGCGTGTGTCTGTCTCTCTGTGTCTGTGTGGTACTGAGAACAGAATATTTCTGATCATCACTTCTCTTGAAGGAAAGGCACAAGGTATCTTGAGTTCACATCTCTCTTCCTAATTTTACCCAACAACAGAGAAGTTGCTAGTAAAATTAAATTAGAACAAAAGACATTGCTGTTTTATTAATGATGAGATTCCTCACATACTTCTGCTTGAGTTCCCCATCTGCTCAATAGGACAGGAAAGATGTGTCTTACAGTGGACTCTGTATGCTGGACTTGGGCCCAGCCATCCACCCCACTGCCCTCTTTGCAGGACACATGAATATTCAGATTATAAAATTTAGATTATTGGAGTTTACAAGGTGTTCTTCTCAAGCAAAGCCTCATCTTCCAACTTTATTTCACTAGAGAAGCACTGACTATGGGGGATTACCAGGTAGTTGCTCATCTGTCAGTAGGGTGTTTTATTATGTCTCATTTGGCTGTTGATCTTTATATAAACTCCCTGAGTTGAGAATCTTAGAGCTGGACAGTAGAACCTAGGCACCAGATCTCTTCCCAGACGTTAACTGGACAAAGTACTGTGAGCTCGTATTCCCAGGGCTGCTTCGTCTTCTCGGTGTTCTGTTACTGGCACACGGAGCGCTTTGCTCTGTCTCAGATGCTGACGAGGCATCCTCTATCAACTGACTGTTCCCCTGTGCAGCCTCTGAAGAACAGTTCAGGAAGTTATTTAACTTTTCACTCCAGAAAGCTGTGGAATGCAGAAAGGTGTGAAATGGGTAGATACCTGTTAACTCTAGACTTGGAAGGTCGCTTGCGTTTCTCATCTCAAATTTTTCTCAGCCAGGATGTCATTCATCGCTCTCTAGATTGTCTGCAGTGAGCAAATGACGGTACTGTCTAATTCCATACTAGCAACAAAATCCCCCAAGTCCGTCTGTTATGAACCCCTTTATTGTTGAATTCCCACATCTGTAATCTCCCTGTCAATTAAAGTAGTTGAAATGCAAAAGTCTGCTCTCCCTATTTTCTTATGGTGCTTAGTGTCAGCCATAAGGCATTCACTTAAGTGTTAAGGTCAAGTCAGGATAACTTCAGCATCTTCAGTGTAGGCTGTCTTCCATCAGAATAGATTGTTAATTGAGCACTTGCAGAACTTTTCCAATTTCAAAGTAGTTTGTGTCACGTTTTCAATATGGCAGAGGGTCTCTAGGACTTTGAAGATTAGCATAGTGTCACCCCCATCCCCACAAACTTGAAACTATACAAGCACATCTCCTATCTCTCAATAAATAGTAAAGATGTTGACACATTATTATATGGTCCTAACCCACGTTATTGTCGCCAGCCAAAAACAGAGCAGAAACTTTGTTTCTGGTGAAACAGTTTTCAAAGAAAAGAAAATCTTGGCTTTTGATTTTGACAGATTGCCAGCTTTTGTCAGCTGTCTGTAATTGATAGACCCTAAGACTAAACTCAGCCTGGAGGAATCACTTTGATCAGGAGGCTAATGGGCACACCGTTTCCTGGAGAAGGAATTTCATCTATGCATAATAATGCTTTGTTGGCATAGGATACATTGTTTTCCATGGAAACTTGCCAGCAGAGCCTCTCAGCTGCTGGGTCTGCTAGAGTATCTCTTTCCTCCTTGTGGTCCATCCTGCACGCTTAAGATTAATTTTCAATTCTTTTTTGAACCCTGTGTCCCTGGTAACTCAGTGCCAAAATAGTTGAGTTTTGTCTAGTGACAAAGTCTTCCCTCCTGTTTGGGAGGAGAGGGATTCACATTGTAACAGGCGGTTGTGCAGAGCAATTTGTGGCCTTGAATCCTTTACAGTTCTGATCCTCCTGGTTCTTCTGCACCTTTTTGTCCTCATTACAATCCTCACCTGCTGTGAAATTCCTTATATATTCAGATATATGTATGCATAAAATACATTGAAGTATAGTTGCTCTACGGTGTAGTTTCAAGTATACAGCAGAGTGATCCAGTCTCCTTCTATGTATTACTCTTAGTTCATGGAAGAACCTTTTCTTTTTTTCACCTCCGTTTGTCTCAGCTGGAGCGTGACCTTTAACAGACTCCTCTAAGGCCTGCGTCCTTTACAGTGTGCTCCTCAAAACCTTGCCTTTCTTCATCTTTTGTTTGCCAGGCCTTGAAAACTTGGTGGTAGCAGACACATTCCTTTCTGTTTCCTATTTGTGTCGAAGTGGGCGGTGTCTTTGTGTCCATTTGTTCCTTCCAGACAACTCCAGCTGAGTTGTTAACCTGTTTAAGTTGAATACTTTCCTATCCTGTAGAGCTAACATTGCTTAGATCAAATGCCTCTTTTCCTTTTCATTTTGGCCCCAGATGTTTTGCTAACCTACTTCTTCTACTGCTGCTAAGTCACTTCAGTCATGTTCGACTCTGTGCGACCCCATAGATGGCAGCCCACCAGGCTCCCCCGTCCCTGGGATTCTCCAGGCAAGAACACTGGAGTGGGTTGCCATTTCCTTCTCCAACTTCTTCTGCTAGTGCCTTTCAAAGTCTATAGACATTGCCATGGTAGAAAATATGAGGTCTGTGTTAGGTTTACTGCCAACCCTTAACCACCCTCAGTAAGGTAATTTTAATTATGGGGAAGCCCAGCATCTAACTTAGGTCTGAATTATTTGGCTCCCCTTAACGGGCTTCCCTGGTAGCTCAGATGTTAAAGCATCTGCCCACAATGCGGGAGACCTGGGTTCCATCCCTGGGTCGGGAAGATCCCCTGGAGAAGGAAATGGCAACCCACTCCAGTATTCTTGCCTGGAGAATCCCATGAAGCCTGGTAGGCTGCAGTCCCCAGGGTCGCAAAGAGTCGGACACGACTGAGCAACTTCACTTTCAATGTGACCTAGTACTCTCCCGTAGTCTTAATTTCCAGAAACTTCGCAGATACGTTCCACTAGAGCATTTACCATTCCTGTCTTCTCACCAGATCACCTTGCAGATTATTTAATAATGCATGCAATACTTTATTGCTGATTTTCATTTCCCCTTTTCAAATCGATCTGAACTTACTGTAATCACCTACTATAGCTGTCCCAGTCTTTTGAGGGCAATCCTTTAATTATCTGTTTGATTTCTTAGCTTTAGCTTTAAAAGAAATCTTATAAAAAATTCCTAGGTCAAACTTCTTTCTGAGAGAGACTGTTCAGTCTGCTCCTGAATTCCTTCTTCCTTTGTTATATATCTCTTTGGTCTACATCACCCTCATTGAATAAATAACAGCAAAAGTAACCCTTTTCCCCCTCTAATCTCATCTTTTAAAGATCAGTTGCACCAAAATTTATCTGCTTTCCTTTTCAAAGATGTTTGACTGAGCTTGTCATATATTTCCCTTAAGGAAGGAAATCTCCTTTATTAATCTCGGTGTGTTCCTTTGTTTTTCTTTTACTTTGCCACTTGCCTTATCCTCATTATACATGTATTTAAACCCAGTGATGTTTTTCTTGCTTTTCTGAACAAACAAGATTTCTAAAGTCATGTAAAGTATTTTTTTCTCTTAATCTTTGCGTTTATTATTGCTTTGTTGAGGCTTTTCTGGGCTTCCCTGAGGCTTTTCTTGTAAATCTCAATCCAAAATGATGATTTACTCTTGTGTAATAAGGGTTCCGTTTTCATCTATCCTTTCAGTGATTTAAATCCACCACCCAACTATAGTTGAATCTACAGTCTATCCAGGGATCTGTACCCAGGGTCAACTTGAATTCACGCTGGGAGGGACTGATTGCAGAACCTTGTTGACAAGCCACATAAATCCAAAGGTCAGTCATTCCTCAGTCCTCTCCTTGGGATACAGTGAAGAATAGAATTTGGGACTGCTGCTTGCATGCCTTCTCCTAACACCAACACATACTGCTGAAAGCTAGAACCTCATGCAATGCTGTGGAACTTACAGGAACCTAAAGTGCCTTTTTGCAGTCCTGTCTGGCAAATACTTAAAGAGAGCAAAAGGTCATTCCACAAACGTGTGTCTAAAATGATTGCCTTTAGGGGAGTTTTGAGGGGAGTCTTTTCAAACCAAAGGACTTTCCCCACAAAAGTGCCTAATACTTGCAAACCCTAAAGCAGCCCCAGAGTTGCTGTTTGGCTTGGTTTGAGTGTCTATCCATACTGGTTTGAGGGACCCTCTTCTGGTTATAAATATTTCAGAAATAGACACAGGAGACAGATAATGGTGACGACAGACTAGTGAGCATGGCCTTGACTTGAGCATAAAATGGGCTTCCTCCTCTTCTCCCCCTTAACTAAAAACTTTCCTACCCAACCTGAGGCAGAGCAGCTGAGGAATGGAAACAGTCCTCTCCTGCCATAGATAGAGGCAAGCCTGTCCCAGTGAATTCAGCTCTGCTTTGGGAGCAGATTCCTGGAAGAGTGAGCTGGGAAATCGGGCTCCGTGTGGTCAGTGACCTCTGCCACGCTCTTGCTCATCCTGCGGTCACTCTTCCACCAGCGACGGATGGAGAAAAGGACTGAGACTTCTTCCCAGTATTTAGCTTCACCAGAGGAAGAGAGAGCACTTTATGAGAGAGAAAACTGTTATTTATTTTCTCATAAATCGGTATCAGCCACTCCAGTACCATTTTGTCCCAGTTCTCAAATCTCTCACCACCTTTTTTAAATTAAACTTAATTTTTTTAAGAGCAGTTTTAACAGAAAAATTGAGCGGAAAGTAGTTTGCATTTACCCCTTTGGTCCCCCTGCCCCAGTTTCCCCTCTTATTAACATCTTGTCTTAAGTGTGAGGCATTTGTTAAAATGGATGAGGCCTTGTTACATTATTAACCATAGTGTATCTTAGAGTTCATTCTTTGCACACTCTGTGGTTTTGACAGATGTATAATGACATATATCCATTGTTAAGAGTATCAAGCAAAACAATCCCACTGCCTTAAACGTCACCTGTGCCCCACCTCCTCACCACATACTTGAAATGGCATCTTTATCATATGCCAGATTCCCATTAATGTAGATCCCTCACATTGTTTAGGTTTATTTCTCAATATTTAATTATTTTCTTACTGCTGTGATTAGGATTTTTTTTCTCATTTGTGTGTTTTTTTAAATGACATATTACTCACATCTAATTACCTTTTCATATTTATCTTCTTTGTCTAGCCACCTTACTGACTTTCCATATAAGTTCTACTAGTCTTAAATTGATTGATCTTTATTTCCGTACTGATATGGCTAAAAATTGCAGAAAAATGTGACAGGATGTGTGTATGTGTATATATATTTCAGACTTGAATGAGGATGCCTTTTCTGTTTCACTATTAGATGTGATGTTTGCTGTTGGTTCTGATGAATGACCTTAAGCATACAGACACATCATTCTCTTTACTAAAGAATCTCAGGAAATGAATTTTTAATATTATCAAACACCCTTTTGCCACATATTGAAGCTTTTCTACGTGAAAAATTTCTCTTTTAACCCATCAGTTTGATGAATTACATTAATAGATAATATTCTTGAACCCTTCTTGTGTGCCTAGAACAATATCCTGCTGGACTCAGTTTGCAAATATTTGACGGATCTCTATATTAATCCCTGAAAGAGGAAAATAAGCAAAGAAAATGTGACCAAAATAACAACTGACAGTTTTTTTAAAAAAAATGAAGGTAGCAAGGAAATAATAAATAGCATTTTGTTTATTTATTTTTTAATAAAGAGCATTTTAAAAGATAGCATATGTAAAATGAAATTAAGTTATTAGTGAAAAACAGGGATTATGTTAAACTCTGTTAAAAATTATCTTTGTGGGAACCTCAGGCAAAGTTACACAAAAATTATGCTTTTATAAGAGACTTAAGATTCAAAAGCTGGAAATAATAAATAACAAAGATCTAACACATATGGGAGGACATAAACAGAAATTGCAAGGTTTTTTGGTTTGTTTAATCCAATGAAGATAGGTTGTTCAAAAGGTAGTTTTGTTTAAGTTTCTGTTCTTTTCGCCTCAGGCCTTTTACCTTTCATTCTCCAGCTTCCTGCCTCTCTGTCTCTTCCCATTTCCTGTTTGTGCATACTCCTCTTCCCCAAGGATAGATAGCTGGAGGGACCTCTCTCTTTAGGTCAGCCCCATTTCTTGTTGAATAGGACCTATTAATCTATTGTAGTCCAGTCAAATAAATGTACCATTTGAATGTAAACGATTGCTCCCATTTCACCTCCTCCCATTTGCTGTACACATTAACATCCAGCTAGAGATTAATCTTAGACTAAGACTAAATTGTACAAAGATCCCTCTGATTTCCCTGACTTCCTTCTGTGTCTGTTAATTCACTACACTAACATTTCCCATCCCCAAGTATGCCTTGGGAAAGTTTTTTGCTACTTTTCAGTTTAACTTGACATTTTTCTGGAACTTCCCTTCAGCAGCCATAGGTCCCTCTCCTGTCTAATTTGCTTGCTATTCTGTCAGTATTCTTTCTTCCTCTTTTTTTCTTTCCTTCCCTCCCTCACTTCTCCCTGTCTTTTTCTCTTTCTTCCTTTTAAGCAAACTTGATCAGCTTGTTTTTGATGGTAACCAAATAGTTGGCTTGGTTTTGCTACCTAGTATTTTTTGGTGCAGCAAAACCACCTGCAAGCTATGCCTATTCTGTACACCTTCCCAAAATAAATGGAAATAAAAATGTAAGACATTATTGGAATAACAGTGGCTTTAACTATGATCTGCATGCCATGCCTAAACAATAGTCTATAGTTCCTAGTAGTGTTAGTCGCGCAGTCATGTCTGACTCTTTGTGACCCCATGGACTGTGGCCCACCAGGCTCCTCCATCCTTGGAATTCCCCAGACAAGAATACTGGAGGGGATTGCCATTTCCTTCTCCAGGGAATCTTCCCAAACCAGGGATCAAACTCTGGTCTTCCACATTTGCAGGCAGTTTCTTTACTGTCTGAGCCACCAGGGAAGCCCCTTTAAAAAAAAAAAAAGAGAGTCCTTAAGTAAGCTGTAAGAATGAAATGTTCATTTCTTAGCTGGCTAAGAACCCATTTTTAGGGCTCTAAAAAAAATGGGACCCATTTTTTTCTCATTCTAAGTGTTACTATTTTATTTGGGATTTTATTCATGGAATAGTAATGTAGGAAATAGTGATTTATCTATCAGAAACTATATCAGTAGTTTTAGTAAAATACCTAAATTTGCAAAATGTCATATCTTCTGAGCTATTGGGCCATTATTTAAATTTGTGAGTACTATTACTCTGAAAATATTATTTGCCTCGTATTCCCAGTGCCTAAGAGAGTGCTTTACATTTTTTTTTCCTGAGCCAAATCTATACATTATATCTTTAACTTCATTAAGAAATTGAAATTTTATTTGGTAAACATTTCTTTTTTCTTGAAATTCATCTTTAAGTAAGTAAAGTAAATCTTAAACTTTAATGTTCCCCATTTTTCTAACACTTTAAGTTAAGTATACAATGTAGATTTGTCTTCTTTCAGTAACCTACAGTGACACATTTGTCCTTGGTTAGATATCACAATTTAAAAGTGGCTGCTATCCAGGTCTTATCAGAAGTGGATATTAGAGAAGTGTTATTTAAGGAAAGAGTGCTAAATGGACACTGGGTTCATCTACTCTGTGTTCTGAATTGTTCCAGTTTTGGGTTAGGTCTATGAAGGCAACTTTCTTGGAAAATGAAGTGTGTACTCTACATTTTTATCAAGGAGAGTTATTTATTTATTTATTTATTTTTTTAAATATTTTATTTATATGTATTTTTATTTATTTGGCTGTGCTGGGTCTTAGTTGCAACATGTGGGATCTAGTTCCCTGACTGGGGATCGAACCTGGGCCTCCTACATTGGGAGCACAGAGTCTTAGCCACTGGGCCACCAGGGAAGTCCCAAGGAGAGTTTTTTTAAAAGCAGATTGCTTTATTTGAAAAACCACACTGTCTTTGTTTGAAAAAGGACATTGTCATTTACTGTCCCCGTAAAATCTCACCATGATAAACATCTTAGAATTGTGTCAGATAAAAAAAAAAATTGGTTTCCCCCAAAGGTTAGTACTTTTTTTCTGATTTTAAAGATTTTTTTTTATCCTGACTGTTGGGAGCTTTAGTGCCAGATTTTGATACACCAAACTCATGACAGCAACTCTGTAAGTCTTTTGTAAATAGATTTTACATTATAAACAAGATCTGTGCTGGGAAAATATTGGATTTAAATGGAGAATAGAGATAAAGCATTTGGTCAGCACCTGTTTTTTTCCTTTGCCTAGCCATTCCCATTGAGCCCTTTTTAATTGCATTTATTTCTCTCTTGATTAGAAAACACTGTGTGATGTGATCCTTATGGTCCAGGAAAGGAAGATACCTGCTCATCGTGTTGTCCTTGCTGCAGCCAGTCATTTTTTTAACTTAATGTTCACAAGTAAGTATCTGAGGATAAAACATAATATTTTTTCTGTAAGATTTAGGTGAGGTCTAAATGAAAATATGCCATTTTCATATTTAACATGCCAGTTTTAAAAGCGCTTAAGACCATAGAACAGTGAAGAGATTGAAAAGAGGTCATGGTGATGATTGCTCGAAGAACTGTCCTTTTGTTAGCTCTAAAGGGCCCTAAGTGTTTTTTAATGAATATACAGCTTCTAGTTGAATACTGGGTTTTTTTCTGAATCTCAGATTAAAAGACAAAGGAGCAGGTAAGTCTTATGGCATTTTATCTAGCAAGTTAAATGAAATATAACATACTAGAAAAAACCATATTTTGGAGTTAAGAATTGGGTCCGAGTCCTGGTTCTTCTACTTAGTACTGCTTATGAGCTTGATCAAGTTATATAATATATCAGCCTCAAATTTTCTCTTTAATGCCCTGGCTACCTACCAGGGTTTTGGGGAAGAATGAGAGCCTTGCTGTTGAAAGCTGACTATGTATATTTAATTGTCATTGTTTTTATAGGTCTCTTCCAACTGTATCAGAGGCATTTTGCCCATAGCAATTTAAGAGAATGCTACCAAATTAATTTAGGAGTTGGGGAAATACTAAATCGAGATTTATGTCTTTCTGTTTACTTGGCTTTTTTTTTTTTTTTAAGTACACTAATTGAGTAGTATATTATTTTAAGGCACATCTCAAGTATGGAGAATTAATTTGCATTTATTATAGGGGAGTGCTGGGTGGGCTTTCTAGGGTATTTTCTTTCAGAGAGGTGTCTGTCATGCTATTTTTCTCTAACATTTAACACAGCCTAGAATGATCTGGTTCTTCAGTTAGACTCATGGAAGTACTCATGCCATTTATGTTTCTTCTCTTTGTATTAGCTAACATGATTGAATCAAAGTCCTTTGAAGTGGAACTCAAAGATGCCGAACCTGACATTATTGAACAACTTGTGGAATTTGCTTATACAGCTAGGTAAGTTAAGGATCATTTCTGCTGTGGAGAAGGAAGGTCAGGATCTGCCATGCAAAGTATTATTATAACAAATTGGTATGCTCCACAGTCTTCAAAATGAAAAACTATAAGGGTGGTAGGGGTGGGGTTTGAGGAGCTTATGCTATACTAGTTCAAAGGCTGAAAAATCTTAATTTTTTGTTTAATTTTAGGGGCCAGTAGGATACATTTTACAGCAGCATTATTTAAATAATAAATGGTAGGAAATTAATATTCATTTCACCTTATTTACAGAATTTCTGTGAATAGCAACAATGTTCAATCCTTGCTAGATGCAGCAAACCAGTACCAGATTGAACCTGTGAAGAAAATGTGTGTTGATTTTTTGAAAGAACAAGTTGATGCTTCAAACTGTCTTGGTAAGAAATGAGATTCCTATTAAAAAAAAAACCTTTAATTTGTATTTTAATAAAGAGAAAAGGCATGGTTATAAGTATCCTCATTTAATCTTCTTTTTTCCTTATTTAATCTTGGGATGCTCACTAAAAAATTTTCCAGTAATATATTTTAAGAGGAGGTTAGGGAGATGCCTATTAACCTCAGCAGAAACAAGCCATAAAATACTGTATCAGCATTTTCCAAAATAAAAAATAACCTCAGCAATGATTTTTTGTGTGTAAGAAGAGGTGCAAGGATTTACTTTAGAAATGCCAGAATGATTCAGTGTTAAAAAAACAAACATAATTTACTACGCTGACACGCTATACTTATATAAAAATACTTAAAGCCATAGCAAAAGATGCAGAAGGCACTTTTGTATTTCAGTACTCATTCCTATATTTATAAAAACTCTTAAACTAGAAATAAAATAGTTAACCTATATGTGTCTGAAACCGATAGCACATGTTCTTTGCATGGAGACATGCTGGTGTTCAGCTTCGTGCTGAAGGTTCCCCCCGTGCGGTCAGTCAGGGAAATTCAGTAACAGTAACAATAGGGGTCTCCTTATCCGGCATAATCAGACAGTAGTCAGTTGGCTAATTTAAATTTCATTAATGTAGTAAGTGGCTAAAGAAGGTTTTATCAACTGTAAAGGTTTTATTTTAGTGTAATATAAATATAGCAATCTGCTACTGTTTGATGCTAAGCCCAACTCTATAAATGCTGATTTTACCTAAATCTGTCTTACCTAAGTCACACCAATAAAATATCATCTGGTTTTTTATTCTTAATTTCCTTAAAACAAATTGATAACTCAGCAAGAAGTCTGATGACAGAATCCTTCTAGAATTTTGCAGTGTTGTCTCAGATTTTATCAATTGTCTTGGTCATGCTTGATTTGAGCTATTTCAAGACTGTCTTAAACCTTAGAATTAGTCTTCACAGAAACAACTACTTTTCACATTCATATTTTATTGATCCACATGACATTTTATTTGGTCACATAATCACAAATTCAGCTGCCAGAAATTAATTAATTAATAAATACTGGTTTTTGGTGAAAGCATCATTTCCCTACTGGGAGCCTAGACATTCATATGTAGCCGACTGCTCACCATGAGTACATAGCATGCCGTGTTATTGGTTAGTATATTCCCCTCCTTCTTTCTCTCCCCTACGCTCCCTTTTTTCACAACCCTTAAAAATATTCTTAGCTGATGACCCTACAGCTAGAGGTGAGTGATTTGGCTCATGACAGTACTTTGCAGATTCCTGATACAGAACATTAATAATAATTAATTACATTGAAGATAATTTAAAAAAATCTTAAGTGGAGATCTGTCAACTGTCCCTAAAGTAATCCAAATATTTAGCAACCCTAATTGAAGTCATATTAGAATTTTTAAAAAGTAGAACATTATAAGCTTATTTTAAAATTTATTTGCAAGAGAAAATGTTTTACTTGTAGCCAAGAAAAGTTTGAAAAAACATTGAAGATGGTCTGTCCTACCAAGTACCAAATTCAGCTACATATAAGGTAGTATCATTCTGGCATAACAATAGACAAATCAATGGAAAAGACTTAGGAAATTTATTATCTCATTTTCCTAGAGTCAATTACTGTATCTTCACTGTTTTTTTTAAGGTATTTTGGTTCATTTATATTCTTTCTATCTTCAGGTATAAGTGTACTAGCGGAGTGTCTAGACTGTCCTGAATTGAAAGCAACTGCAGATGACTTTATTCATCAGCATTTTACTGAAGTTTATAAAACTGATGAATTTCTACAACTTGATGTCAAGCGAGTTACACATCTCCTCAACCAGGACACTCTGACTGTGAGAGCAGAGGATCAGGTAACTAAATTGCCTTCCCACATTACTCTTAGTAAAAATGCTCCTATGGATTTCTTACACTTCATTTTTGGATACATGACAGAGAAAAGAATGATATTAGGAGAGATGGTATTTACACTAAATAGAGTATGCCAAATTCTGTTTCATAGGAAAAATAAGTCTTGGATGCTCCTAGGGTCTGGCGATTTGAGAGACTGCTTGTAGAGATGCTACTGGGGAGAGAAAACAGTGCTTCCCCCCAGTGTTGCCCACATCCTAATCCCTGGAACCTGGGAATATGTCACCTTACATGGCAGTTGAGACTCTGCAGATTTGGTTAAGGATCTTGAGAGGAGGAGATTATTGGGTGGGTCCAGTGTAATCAAAAGCATCCTTAAATATGGAAGAGGGATACAGGAGAGTCAGTGTCAGTGAGGTGATGTGAGGTAGAATTGGCCGGCCATTGCCAGCTTTGAAGATGGAGGAGGGACCACAAACCAAGAAGACAGATGGCTGCTGGATGTTAGAAAAGTCAAGAAAACGGTTTCTCCTCTAGGCCTTCAGGCAGCCTTGATGACACCTTGATTTTTGCCCAGGGTGTGACCCACTTTGGACTGTGATCTCCAGAACTGTCAAATAAACTGTCAGAGGTGTAAGCTGGGTGCAGGCGTTGGGAGCTAGATGGGGTAACACTTTAATATGCAGACATTTAATTAATCTATTTTCAGTTCCCCATCCTTCTCTGTAATTTAAGTCAAAAAGTTTGTGATAATGTATTATATAATGGAAATCAGTGATACCATGTTGATAGCACATACCATGAATATAATGAGGCTGGCATGTCGTCTCTGTCTTCCTCCCAAAAAAACTACAGCCCCAGCCTAATCATGAGATAACCTAGATTGAGGGACAAACCTAGACTGAGGGACAGTCTATAAAATACCCGATTAGAACTCACAACTGTCAAAAATCGTCAAAAACAAGGAAGGTCTGAGAATCTGTCATAGAAGAACCTAAGGTGGTATAATGACTAAATGTAATGTATCTTCTTTGGAATTGAGGAACAGAAAAAGAAAATTAGACAAGCTAAAGGATTTTTTTTAAAGTATGGACCTTAATGTAGCAACATTTATTTGTTAGTTATGATGAGAATTTTATACTAATGTACCAGTTAACATCTAAGTGTAAGGTATATGGGAACTCTCTTTCCAACTTTTCTATAAATAAAAAACTATCCTAATAAAGAACTTATTTAAAAATAAAAGACTAATTCCTATAAAAAATTGATCCATGGGGAAATTAAATTTAGGCCTTATTAATACAACCTAAAAGTGTGTGGTATATGAAATAATAGATTTTTTTCAATGTGTTTAAACTAGTGATTTGTAGATCAGATTATGTTAATAAACTTGGCACTGTTTTGGTACAGTTAAATGAATTATTTTATTTTAGAAAGCAATTCTTACATAAATACTCTAACTTACTTTTATATATATAGAATTTTTATATCATAAAGTTTGTGGAAAGCACATAGGTCTATCAGTTCATAATTCAGGAATATTAGATTGTAACAAAATCTTAGATGACCTTCATATCTCTTGGGATAGAAGGCCACTGAGGAAATAACCCATTTTCCTGGTACCATATAAGCAAATATTGAAACTAGTGTTGATCAATAGATTTTTTTCAGTGGGAAATGTATATCATATCTCCTTGCAAAACAGAAGTTACATTTTGTTTAAAAGCAATTTAAAAATCTGTATTCAACATCATCTTTATCGTTATACATTATGCTGTAGTAATAAGTTCTATAAAGCATATTACCTAGAAGAATCACTAGAGCATTGTGTAAACTGTTCTGAAGTAAAGATATGGGCATTTGGGGATGAAAACAAGTATCTGAATAAGATATTGGGGGTAAGCAGTTATGTCTTAATGAGATTCTTTCTCTTCACTATGAGAGTAAACATAGGTAATTGGAAGTACTGCTACCATCTAAAAATTTTACCATGCTGTTTTTCTCCCCTTAGGTTTATGACGCTGCAGTAAGGTGGTTGAAATATGATGAACCTAATCGCCAGCCTTTTATGGTTGACATCCTTGCTAAAGTCAGGTTTCCTCTTATCTCAAAGAATTTCTTAAGTAAAACAGTACAAGCTGAACCACTTATTCAAGACAATCCCGAATGCCTTAAGATGGTGATAAGTAAGTTTCCTTAATATCCATTTATAACCTGATCATGTAGCCAGTTTCTCATGGACTTAAAACCCTTCAGATTGGATCAGATGGGGCAGCCACGGAGAAACACTTGACACTTAGCCCTTCTGTATAGTTAATCTATTGGGATTCTCAGCTGTCTATCTGGAAGGAACTTAGCCTCATCCCTTATTCTATAGGAACACCTGTGATAGAAGGTAAAAAATTAGACTTTGTTTCCTTTCATGTACAGCAATTTTCATTTTATGTGTTTTATTTCCTTTTTAAAATAATTGAGCCAAGTAGTGTACTGTGATCACATTTTCTTTTTTGAAGAAAAATGTTGGTTTGTTGCACCTGGAGCACATTTTTTGCCACATTCTTTTTTGATTCACTTAATTTTTCTTGACTTTTAGACTTGAGTTCCAACCCCTCTGTAAAATGCCAGTTAATAAGATTGTACTATTAAACAATCTGTTGCTTTTCTTTCTTTGGCAACACTGTTCATAGAGCCTTCTTTCTGCCTGTTCCAGTATGAAGTGTTTGCACTGTAGGTGTAAACTTAAGGCACAGTTCTTGTCCTGGGACTTCTCTGCCATCCTGGGATGTTCTTTCACTCCTTTCCTAAGTTAGATTCACTATTTTCCTCAAACCCAGGTCTTCCCCTTCCTAAATTCTGTTTGATTGAACATATCCTTAAAAGTTTCCTGAGAAAGAGTATATGATCAGTAAATATTTGGAAATTTGACAAATCACATCTTTATTTTATCATAAAATGTTGAAGGATAGTTAAACTGGCTATAGAGTTATGTTGAAAAATGATTTCTAGTTAGAATTTTGAAGGAATTTTCCATTGTTTACTAGCCTCCAGTATTACTTTTGAGAAATCTGATGCCCAGTTTATTTAGTACGCCTCCTTGTAAACATGTAACATTTTATTTTATTTTAATCCCTGGTGTTTTGACGGTTCACAGTAATGTACCTTGGTTTTCATCTTTTAGTTATCACACTGGCATTCTCTATCTATTCAGCCACAGATTTCTCAGTTCTTTATTGCTGGTATTGTGATTCTTTAGGGATTGAGTCTGTAATCTTTTCTTGTCTCTCCTATCCATCTTTGTCTTTGCTATTTTCTTGGAAATAGCCTTAATTTTTCTTTTAGCACTTTTATTTCAGTTATTTTTTATTTCTGTGAGTTTTATTCTCTTCTTATTTCATGGCTATAATATCTTATTCCAAAGTAGCATTATAATGCCTTTAATGTTTTCTTATCTTGCCTGCATTTCCTGTATTGCCTTTTTTTCTTTTTTTTTTTTTCTGTATTGCCTTTGTTTTGGTTTTGTTTTTTCTCTTTTTGTTGTTGAAAACAAATATTTCATATCATCTGTGAACCATAAGAGTGTGTTATTATAAAATTGATAATACTATATATGTGAGTGGTCTTCTCATTTATTGGGCTAAACTGTAGGATAATCAGGATAGCCAGACAGTTTTTAAATTGGGGACCCCCAGAGGTCATTAATCTTTCCCTGGTGGCTCAGACCGTAAAGCGTCTGCCTACAGTACGGGAGACCCGGGTTCAATCCCTGGGTCAGGAAGGTCCTCCGGAGAAGGAAATGGCAACCCACTCCAGTACCCTTGCCTGGAAAATCCCATGGACGGAGGAGCGTGGTAGGCTACAGTCCATGGGGTCACAAAGAGTTGGACATGACTGAGTGACTTCAGAGGTCATTACCTGTAGTTATTTTCTCAGGCAGTTGGGTTAGAGGCATTTGGGAACTGAATGGGGGAACATTCTGACTTGAAGGCTTTCACTTAATCCCTGTTTTCAGTTTTACACCCTTTTCTGTGTGATTTTCTGAATCTGGACATCTCTGATTCAGAATCTCTGAAAACCAACCCTTCTGTCTCCTATAGTGGGAAAAACATAGGTATCTGACTGCAGTAGGGAAAGGAGACCTGGCAATTCAGCGGTCATTTATTTTAGAATTTTAGAGTTCTCTTGATTTCATCCCCACTCTCTCATACCTACCTCTTTTGGGGTACTCTGTATCATCCCAGGGTTCTGCAGGATCATTTGGCTTGTTTCTCATTGGTGCCTCTTGCCATAACTATTCAGGTTTAACATTCTGTCTGCTAGCTGTCTTCATTAACTGTTAACAGGAGTTGCAGATCTTCTAGCATTATCAGAGGTAGAGTTTGTTTGCTTCTTCTTTGCTTGTTTTTGGAGAGTGGCTTTCAAGAGAGAGGAAGGAAAACGTCTTGAAATGGAAAGTCTAATCTCAAGTTATTTTTGTATTGATAAATCTTAATCAATCTTTTCCTTTATATCCAGGTTTAGAAATATGTTTGGAAGGGTCTTTCTTGGTCCAAGATTTTTTTTTTAATTTCCTAAATTTTCCTTTTGTGCATTTGTGGATTTTTTTTTTTTAATTTCTAAACCTTATATGCAACTGAGATTGATTTCATATGAAATAATCTCATGCCACCCAGAATAATTAAGAACCTAGCTTTATTTTCCCTCCTAAATGTTTGGCAAGATTCTAACCCAGTATTATTGTTGAATGATTCATCTTTGCATTGCAGGCAGATTCTTTACCATCTGAGCCACCGGGGAAGCCCTTAATTATTGTTGTACTTCATTTAAATTGTCATGTGTCCCTAAAGAACTTGTAATTTTCTTTTTTTACATTCTATATTTCTTTTTTTTTTTACATTCTATATTTCTTAAAAATTTTCAGATATTTTTGTTGTTGCTATTGTGATTGTATTTTTTTCTTTAGTCATTATTGATCTTTTTAAAAAAAAATTTCAGTGAATTTCTTTTTTCTAGGGAAATAATTCATGATCTGCAAATAATGATTTTAGTTTTTGCCCTTAATATTTATATTTTTTTCTTTTGTTATATTGCATAATTGCATTGAATAAGTTTTTAATTGAACAGTGTTCAATTAACTATGGTGGTGATGAACATTAGTCTTGTCTTTCCCTTAATCTGATGGGAATACCTTTAGTTCTCACCTAGAGCCATGGACCTGGCTTTTGACATTAGTTGGGTACATGTGTTGGGGTATGTAGGTGGATATGAGTGGAGAGTAGGTAGGAGATGTTTATAATTAAGAAATTAATTTTGTTTTCCTGAATTTTAAACTTATTTCTAGTGGATACTGATAAAAGTTACTGCTTTTTTTCTGAGAGTTTGAGGATTTTGACAAATATTGCTATAGTGCTATTTTAAAATTTAGTATGTGTATTTAAGCTGTACCTAAAGCTATAAAGAATAATGCAAACACTAAATGTTTTTTGTTCTGTATTTTAGTGTGTTTTTTTTAACTTTTCAAATGGGACTTAATTTTTTTAATAGTATTTAAATTTATCCATATTTGTCAATCTCTTTGCACACCATTTCTTCTTGTATCTTAGATCTTCTCCCCATATTCCTGAACAGCATCCTTTATAAAGTTCATACATTTACAGTCTGATTTTAAATTGTTTCAGTTGTTGGTTATATAAAAATATATATTTTTTCTTTTACTCTATTCTTAAAGATGAACTGGGCATATAATTCTAGGTTGAATATATTTTCTCTCAATACTTTGAAGATATTTCACCCCACCTCCATCGTTACTATTGATGTCTCCTGTCAGTGCAGTTGTCATTCTTTGTAGATAGTGTGAATTTTTTGCCTGTGTCTTTTTAAAAGGGTTTCTGTTGGTTTTGATGTTTAGCATCAAATATGGCTGGGCATTTGTTGGTGTTTATCTTGCTCAGTGTTTGTTCACTTTCCCTAGTCTGAGGAATCCATGTTTTTCATCAGGTTTGGAAAATCCTCAGCCATTTTCTCTTCCAATAGTGTCAACTTCCTCAGGAATTTTAATTAAAAAGATGTTGTCAGTTCTCCACTCCGTAATATCTACGCTTTTCGTTGCACTTGGGGTGATTTCTTCAAATCTGTATTCCAGTTCACTATTTCTTCTTTCATCTGTTTCTTTTATTTTTGGCTACGCTGTGTCTTCATTGCTGTGTGCAGGCTTTCTGTAGGTGTGATGAGTGAGGACTACTCTAGTTGCAACACATGGGCTTCTCATTGTGGTGGCATCTCATTGCAGAGCACAGGCTTTAGGCACTCATCCAATTATTAAATAGTATCACTTTCCCCTTGATTTGGAAGTAAAGTAAAATTTCTGTTAGACTTATCACATGGCTACTAGTTAATAATATTATGGTTTTAGGGTAAGTTGACCCAATACTGTCCCCTAATTTGGGAAAGTATTATGATATATCCATACAGTGGAATGCTCTATATTTACTAAAAATATCTTAGATGACTATAATAATAATAATAAACATTTTTCATGAGTGGCAATAGCATAAAACAGTGCATGGTATAATACCTTTTGGCTCCAGTTAAGGTGTCGAGGGGGGGAAAGGGTATGAATCAAGAACATATCCCTTAAGGGGTGATGGGAAAAGAACTGGAAAAGGAGAGTTCACCCAGGCTGCTATCTTTAAAACCAAGGTGTAGGGAGTTTAAAGAGGTAGATTATAGGTAATACTTAGTTTCTTTAAGTACAGGGAGGTTGAAAGAAAATCAAGACCAAGAAGACACCTTTAGATTAGTGCTTTCATTATGTGGATTTCGTACGTGTTAATATTGGATTTTTTGTTATATCTTTATTTGCATACTGTGTCATATTTCTGGTTTCACTGGGTGGAGACCTGCATCTGTTTATTCACACATGGAGTAAGCTGTTGAAGATAAATTAGCCAGTCTAAATGAAGTATAGTGTTTAGTTCTTATGTGGATTCTGAACTGACTCAGACAGAGTATCGGGATTATTCCAGAAATCCAGCCAAGTGTGGGGTTAGGCTCTTGAGCAGGAATCTTTGTTACATTTTCTTTTTTTCTTTGTTTTGTCTTGTTCTAATGAAGAACAGTTCTACAACTCCTTGACTAGGCACAAGCAGCTTTGAAGCCTGAATAAAGCTCAGTGGAGAGAAGGCCTCCCTTCCTCAGACTGTCAGTTACCTCCCTACCATGTGACCTAGAGGCTGCCTTCTGAGAGTAGAAGAAAAACAGAAAAGATGATAGGAATACAGAATAAAACTAAACTGAGAGAATTTACGACTAAAAGAAAATGAGTCCTAAAATGAAGATCACAGTCAAAGCCACCACAAAGGGTCAGACCAAGTTCTTACTCAGAATCTTCAAATGACAGTACCTGCCTCTCAGAGGATTAACTCCCAAAGGAATAAGCCTAAGGAGCAAGGTGCTTCTCAGGGAAAGGTCCCAGAGAACTTGTCCTCAGCGAGAAACAGCCCATCAGTGAAGGAGCCACAGTTTATGCTTCCTCCAGGGGTGGACACAGTTGGCCACAGTCAGCTACTTGCAGCCATGGCCTGTTGCCTGGAACCTTCCCCTCCTGTATCTCTCCTTCCCCACTGCCTGTGTTCTCTTGTTGGGAGAATTGTGTTCATAGATTCCACAGGACACATCCGCCCTGTGTGGAGCCCTCCTAGAGCAGTGGCTCTCAACCCCCACAAGATCTGTTTTGGGGTAGTGTTCAATAATTTGGATGTCTAACAAGTTTCCAAGTGATGCTGCTGGTCAGGGAACTACAGTTTTGAGAACTACAGTCTTACATCTAGAGTGGGAGAGGAGGGCATGAGGAAAAGGGTTTTTTTACAGTTGTAAAGGATTGTGAAAAAACAAATCAAGAATATATGATAGAAACCAAATGTGACTTACAGAGCCCAGAATATTTGCTGTCTGGAGAAGGTTTGCTGACCCCTGACTGAGGGTGGGCATCTGAGTCTTGGCTGCTGAGTGTGCCAGCTGCTCTAATGCACATTGCTTCTACTGATGCTCTAAAGTAGAAAGAAATGCTAGAAATACTGATATTGATTTTCATTCATTCACAACCTGTATTCCTCTTATAAAAGCCCAACACAGCATCATGAACAGAAGTGTTTTCTGCATGTATTGAAGATTGCTTACCTTATTTTATTTTTGAGCTAGTAATACTGTACATCATACACAGTTCAGGGTACATAGTGAAAAGTCTCACTGGAGGTAACCATTATTATCTTGTATATCCTTCTAAAAGTAGTCTTGAATCTGTGCACACACAGTAATTTATTGACAAATGCTTATATATATTATGTGTAAATATATATAAATAAAGATATAAATTTTTAAAATAAATAATGTCACGCTCTGTGTACTCTTCTATGTCTTTCTCCCTTGCCTGCCTTCCCATCAGCTTGTGGGATCTTGGTTCCCCAACCAGGGAATTTTCCCATCTTGCTTTTTTCCATTCCACATTATTTCTTGGAATTCATCCTATGTGTACATATTACCCTTCCTTGTTCATCTCAATAACCATATTTAGTATTCCAGTGTGTGGATAACCATAATTTTTAACCACTTCCCTGACAATGAACTTTAGGTTGATAAAATCCTAAAGGGGGAAATAGCTGGCTAAAATATGTGAAATAATTTCACAGATAATTTGCACTCATCCACATTCCCACCAGCAGTGTAGGAGACTGCTGCTTCCTTTATCATACCCTGTGTTCCAGATAGTTTGATCTTGTGCAGTCTGATGTATGAGAACGTTTGATTTTAATTTGTATTTCTCTGACTAGAGCACATGAGCATCTTTTCATATGTTTCAGACTTATTTGTAATTAGTTCTTTTTCTATGAACTTTGTTCAGATACATGATCTAATTTTCTGTCATTTGATCATCATAATGTTATTGAGTATCTTATATAAGTCTTTTATATGATTTATAAATTCTTTTCTAGTTTGTCTTTTTCTTTTAACATTTACTTTTTTTTTTTACTGTACTGGGTCTTAGTTGCTGCATGTGGGATCTAATTCGCAGATGAGGAATCGAACCTGGTCCCTCTGCATTGGGAGTGCAGTCTTAGCCACTGGACCACCAGGGAAATCCTGCCATTGTCTTTTAATTTTTCTGTTTTTTCTTTTTGCCATGAAATAATTTAACTTAAAATTGTAGTTCTGAATTTTTTTTTTTTTTTAGCTTCTGTGTTATTTGTCTTTTCTTAGGCTTCCTTGGTAGCTCAGACGGTAAAGCGTCTGCCTGCAATGAGGGAGACCTGGGTTCAATCCCTGGGTTGGGAAGATCCCCTGGAGAAGGAAATGGCAACCCATTCCAGTACTCTTGCCTGGAAAATCCCATGGATGGAAGAGCCTCGTAGGTTACAGTCCGTGGGGTCACAAAGAATCTGATGCGACTGAGCGGCTTCACTTTCACTTTCAGGCTTCCTCATCCTGAGCCTATTTTTTTAAACTTTTCCTATTTTTCTTTTAGTTCATTTATAAGGCTTTTTTTGTAAAAAAAAAAAAAAAAAAACCATTTTACAATATTCTGTTGATTTGGAATTTGCTTTAGAGTAAAATATGAGGTTGGGTGTTTTCTTCATATCACTGTCTATCATCATTTATTGAATAATCTACTTTTCCCACACTGATTTGAAATGACATCTAAAGTTTTTAATCATTGAGTGTCCCTTGACTTGATAAAATTAAGTAATTGCTGAAAGAAAGATTTTAGATCACAGTAGTTATGAATCTTCATTGCATTTTAGGATCATCTAAGCAGTAAGTACTTCTCCAAGTTTTATGTGCATCTGAGTTACTTTCGGATTTTGTTAAATATGCAGATTCTAATTCAGTAGCTCTGGGATTCAGTATTTCTAACAAGTTCCCAGGTAATGAAGTGGCTGATCTTTTAACCACATATAAGGGGCAATACCAGTGCCTCCACCCTTCCACCAGAGGTTTTGATTTAACTGTGCTGAGATAGGCCCAGCGATAGTTTCTGAGATTTTTCTAGGTGACTCTAATGTACAGTGAAGATTGAGAACTGCTGGGTTAGGAGATCTGAATTTCAATAATTAATATTATGGCTGCCGTTGCTTGAAAAGCCAGATGATTCACTGATATTTCCTAAGTGGATAGGACAATCTTAGCATTAATGGTGATGACGGAGAATAATAAATTGATTAGCACTCAGATTATTATACATTTCTCCTGCCTCATTCCCGCTCACTCTTTCCATAAATGTTAGAGAGATGATAGAAAAAAAAAACGGTTACAGAAATAAGAGCACTGCTTTGTTTGGGTGTTTCCTTTTCAAAGTAAGTATTAAAGTGCCTGAAGTTCTTGAAGAGTTGCCATGTATTTTTCTCCAGGTGGGATGAGGTATCATCTCCTTTCTCCAGAGGATCGAGAAGAACTGGTAGAAGGCACAAGGCCCAGAAGGAAGAAACATGACTACCGCATAGCCCTGTTTGGAGGCTCCCAACCACAGTCTTGTAGATATTTTAACCCAAAGGTAACTAACTTTATCCTTGTTTTTGTTTGTAAAAGCACTGAGCAGATAGACCGGCACCTACCACCGATAGTAATGACTCAGATGTTATAGTTTATGGTATTCTTTCATAGACCTTACGAGATACATAGTTAGATCTCATTTTACAAATAAGGAAACTGAGGCTGAGTCATATTTCAAATGTCTCTGTGACTGCTCTGGAGTGCTACATAGTAACCATTATCAAAGAAAAAGGAAAACAGTTTTTCTGATTTGTTAGGAACTCCTTGCATTCATCTCAACTCCTTTCTTTACTTATGTGCCACTTTCAATGAAAATCTGCTTCTGGAGCTATGGGGTTTTTTTTCCCCTTTAGTAATTATGTTTGAATATAAAAGAATACAGTCTTTCTAGAAAATGTGAAAAATCTAGACCATCATGAGGAAAAAGATAAAATTATCTTTAGTCCAACCATCTAGATTTTATTACCAATTTTAATGTGCTTTACATTATGCCAGTTGGGCAGCAGAGTTTGAGGCATAGGTCTAGGAACACAATTTTTAAAAATAGATTATGAGAAAGTCCATTCATATTTCTATCTCTTGTTTCTTAGACCTGTGACTTTTGGCTGTTGGAGAGATAATACTACATTTTGCTATTGCTACATATATTGGCTAAGCAGAACACATACCATAATCTTAAAAAGATATCACCTGACCTTGCAAGATGGTACCCAGAGCTGATGTTGAGTCTCAGCACTTAACGATCTCTTTCATCATCTTATAGGCCCATTTTTTGTTGATGATAGATACCTGATGAGTCCAGAGCATCCTTTTTACATCAGGATACTTCTGATACTACTTTCTCTGAGAAGTGGGTCCTTGGAGGCTTTCTATATAATACGATAGTGGTGATACACATACGGTAGTATTGTCAAGAGTGCAAAAGACAGCATGGGCCAGTCCAAATCCAGAATAAACATCAATTCCAATGAGGACGGAGCTTTGTCCCTTCAATAATGGGACGTTCCAGTGTAGTTAGCATGGCATTAGGTAACTAACTAGTTCCCTCAAGGTGTGATAACAAATCAGGTTCTTAAAATCGGTCAGTATTGCCCACAAAGTGGGTGCTAGCCAGTAGTGGATAGCCACGTAGGCCTCAGGTAAGGAAGGGCCATTAGCTGTTTTTTTTGGCTTTTTTTTTAACTTTTTATTTTATATTGGAGTATAGCCGATTAACAATGTTGTGACATTTTAAGGTGAACAGCAAAGGGACTTAGCCATACATATACATGTATCCATTCTCATAAAGGTTCATTAACTTCTGTAGCCACTGACTTACGTAGATACTGCATGCATCTGTCACTGCACTGTAGCCACTCATAAGCCCGTTGAGCAAGCATCACACTGGGGAGGAAAGATGCAGACACAGTCCTCTCCACATGATTACTAAGACTTTGCTGCAGCTGTGGGCACTCCAGTAAGAATTCATGTGGGCTTCTACTTTATCCTTCCTCAAATCCCCTTGTCAGCATTTTTTCATTCTTGCTTATTTCAGGTCTATAACCATCTGGGTAAACCATTAGTCACTGTCTGACAGTTGATAAAAAACTGACCTGAGGCTTCCTCTACTGAATGACATAATGAACAATTGAAGGGACTGCTTGAAAATCTGCCATATCAGGATATGTCTTTTCTGTATTATCCCTCAGTACCACTCCTGAAGGGACTGCAATGCTTAAGCTAGTACTTTTGGCTAGTACTATCACAGATGAACCAAGCTCAGGTCTCTCAAATTGGTCAGTTGATGTGTAGAGACCACCTCCAAGAACACATAACCCTGGGTGAGGGAGAAGGCCTACTGAGGAAGGGTTGTGATTATACCATTTGGATGTTCTGTGCCTTTGAGACCTCCAAAAGCCCAGTTCTGTGTCTAAATACTAGATCATGGATTGAAACCATGCTATTGGTGATGTGATAGGTCAGGTAATACTATTCAAAATGGGTTAACAATATGCTCACCTGGTTTCCCTTGGTGTCAGATATTTGCCGTCTGTCAGACCCTAGTGGCTAGCCGGGAGCTATTTACTGAGAAAATGGTACCTGCCTAAAGTAGGTTGGCCCTGCTCTAGAACCCCAGGGGTGTACTCTGTGATTGTCTTGGGACATGCCTCAAGTTATAAGCAGCAACTCAGTGCCCTCGGGTCACAGGCTCGCCTGAGCAGCTGAGCTGTACTTCTGTCACCTGTCCCACTTAGAAAGCTGCTCCAGGTTTTGCTCACAACTGGCAGCTTTTTGGTTTGCCCAGTTAGAGTGTAAATGTAGGACACCCAAACACAGGATATGTGTCATCTGTAAAGTGTTAGAAGATGCTTGGGGCAACAAGCTGTCCTTCATTTCCAAGGGGTTATACCAACGTGATGTAGATCAGGGCTTGGCTAACTTTTTCTAAAAGAGATAATAAACAGTTGCAGCTTTATAGTCTACATATTTTCTGCTGTAACTGCTCAAACTGATGCTGTAGCCAGAAAGCAGCCATAAATAATACATAAAAAAATGGGCATGGCTGCATTCCAGTCAAACTTTATTTACAGAGACAGTCAGTTGGTTGGATTTAGCCTGCAGTTTGCCAACCCCTGCTGCAGACCTGTGGACATCTAGGAACTCTGTTATGAGCAACACCATACTTTAGGATAACTTTTGTTTTGGGAACACTTGTCTTCCCAAGACATGTGGGATCCCTTCTATTTTCTGTTCATTTCTGTTTCCAGAACTGATCAGTGTTATAGGCATCCACATAGGAGATCTTTGGCAAGGGGAGATAGACCAGGGCTCCTGCAGCTGAGATTATAGCATAGAGTTAGAGTCTAGAGATCTTGAAGTCAGACTATGAAATAACTTTATCTTCTCTGTCAATTGAAAAGAAATTCCATCTAATGATCTGGGTAGATAGTAACAGAAGTACACACTAGCCAGAGTGTAACCTATAGACCAAGTTTGAATGGTTGCTTCAGTCTGGTCCAGTGAGGAGACCTCACCTGGCCCTCATGCAACAATCAAGAGTCACCAGTCAGTTCAGCTGCTCAGTCGTGTCTCTTTGCGACCCCATGGACTGCAGCACGCTAGGCTTGCCTGTCCATCACCAACTCCTGGAGCCTGCTCAAACTCATGTTCATTGAGTCGGTGATGCCATCCAACCATCTCATCCTCTGTCAATCCCTTCTCCTCCTGCCTTCAATCTTTCTCAGCATCAGGGTCTTTTCCAATGAGTCAGTTCTTCCCATCAGGTGGCCAAAGTATTGGAGTTTCAGCTTCAGCATTAGTTCTCCCAGTGAATATTCAGGACTGATTTCCTTTAGGATGGACTGGTTGGATCTCCTTGCAGTTCAAGAGACTCTCAAGAGTCTTCTCCAACACCACAGTTCAAAAGCATCAATTCTTTGGCCCTCAGCTTTCTTTATAATCCAACTCTCACATCCATACATGACTACTGGAAAAAGCATAGCTTTGACTAGACAGATCTTTGTCAGCAAAGTAGTGTCTCTGCTTTTTAATATGCTGTCTAGGTTGGTCATAGCTTTTCTTCCAAGGAGCAAGCATCTTTTAATTTCATGGCTGCAGTCACCATCTGCAGTGATTTTGGAGCCCCAGAAAATAAAGTCTGTCACTGTTTCCATTGTTTCCCCATCTATTTGCCATGAAGTGATGGAACCGCATGCCATGAACTTGATTTTCTCTGAATGTTGAGTTTTAAACCAGCTTTTTCACTCTCCTCTTTCACTTTCATCAAGAGGCTCTTAGTTCTTCTTCGCTTTTTGCCATAAGGGTGGTGACTTATATAACCCACAGAGGATATATGCTGCCAGGTACCAAAAAGACCTCCGGGGAAGGAGTGGGCAGGTTAGATTGGTTAAATATCATCATATTTGGACTGTCCCTGTGACCTGCTTTTGGGTCATATATCTATCTACAGTCCAGAATATAGGCTGATTTTTTTTTTTTCTTTAAAGACATCTGGTTTCCTTCCTTAGTAGAAGACGGAGTGAATGGCAGGTACCATAAGGCTGGATGGCCTGTGCAGCACCGTGCAGTAGGCACAACGTCAGTGTGCTTAACAGGTTGATAGACCTACACATCTGTTTCATACTACGTAATGTTAAGACTGTTGACATTTCAGTGGCTATTTAATTTCACTGTTTTTTAATTTTTCAGGATCCTTCTGAGTCAGGAGCAGGAAACTTACCAGTTCTTTTTTTTCCCCCCAAGGAAAATCTGAAGTCATAGGAGCTTAAATTATAATTCTATGAACCACAGCTTTCAGGTTCATGATAGTTGCATCCCTCCTAACTTTGGTGTTGATTTTGACAGTTAAAAAAGTAATTAAAGTATGTTTTGGTAAATATCTTATAGTAGATGTCTGGTTTGATGTACAGAGGTAGAAGGAGAATACTGATTTCATTTGGGACACAGCATTGTTTTTAGAGTAAGGCAAATATAGAATGACTACTAACACTTGTTTCTGGTCTGTAGTTGTAACAATTTCCTTGATTTTTTTTTTTTATTGAACAGTTGAAAAAAGATGAGTGTGCTGCACGAGCCTGGAAATGAGACTGTAACTTCAGAAATCTCATTTGATGTCTTGCTTTGCTTTTATAAATGGCACATACTTGGTGCTCTTCTGTATACTCAATCACAAGTTCTTAGACTTACAGTGGAAAAATTTAAATAATTGAGGATATAACTACCAATATAAACATTCTTTTTTTTTAACATTCTTATTTCATTAATTATTACTTGTTTCCTAATGTTAATACTATTAGCAACCCATTATAATATTTATTAAATATTTCTGTTGGAAGTTCCACCCTCTCCTTTCTTTTTGCTAAAAACTACATCTTAAAAATTTTTACCATTTACTCTTATTTCGTATTTTAATATAAGCTGATTGTCTTTATTTTCTAATATTAGAAGTCAGGAGGCTGATTTCTCTATAAGTTATTATTTATCTTGAATCTCCAAAGTGAACATTATTTCATCTTCCATTTCAAGTAGACTGCTTAATAATAAATACTGTATAGGAATTGTTTTAAAATTCTTGAATTTAACATTTTCAGAGATGTTAAAATGGTTCTAACTATCATTGACATGTGTCCTATACCTGTCTCAAATGAATATTTTCACTGATTGATCTCCTTCAAAGAGACAATTTAAGCAGTACTACTTAATTGAATTATCTAGAATTAAGCAGTATCCCTATAAAGTGTTGTTTTTAGATATTTCTTGGATATCACTCATGAGAAGCAGCAAATATTTATATTAATTGCTGGTTGAAAGATGATAAGAAAAAATACTAATATTTTTTCTAGTAGATAAGTAGATAAAATAGTAGAAATCTTGGGTTGCTATATTGAATTGAAATGATACTGTTCTTGTCGTGGTCCTTTCATGAATTTTGCTGAGTCTTCCCCTTCCCCACTGTCCCTGTGTTTATCAAGTGTTTAATGATTACTGAAGCATTATTTGTCTGAATCCAGTGCTCTGTTCTTAGAATTTGTGTTCTCAAATTGTAGCATATTTTATATGTTTTATAATACTAATGCTAAAATAAAAGTTGACTTAATTGACCAGATTATTTGGACTATTCCTGTCAGTGAAATGATAAGCTTTGAGGGCTTAAAACTTTGTAGGGGTCTTGGCTCACCACTTTCACATGGTGGAGAAATAAGAGACTCTGCCCCAGAGAAAAAGGGATTCTGCATATACCCTGCTAAAACCAGACAATGAGTAAGAACAACACAGTGAGGACCATTCCTGGTTGCAAAGGCAGAAAACCAGTGGTGCCATGTTTTACAGAGCCGTCAGATTCAAAAGGTCTATGCTGAGTATCTTTTTCTTTTGGCTTCACTGCACACTTGTGGGACTTTTAGTTCCCCTACCAGGACACTCGGCAATGAGAGAATGGAGTCCTAACACTGGGCCGCCAGAGAATTGCCTCTAGGTACCTTTTCCTGCTCACAACTCTGAAGTAGACTCATCACTGAGCTTAGTGTCTGGCCCAGCGTGTACGGAGACAGTGCTACACTATCATCCAGGTGGAACTTGGCAATTGTATGTTGCATATGATTTTAAAAGACTTGTGCTTTAAAGAAGTATAAGCCTTATAGGAAAATGTTGTTACATTAAAAAATTAGAGAAGTTTTTGTAAGAGTGCATCAGTGGTGTTTGTCACCAGCAGAGTGTTGTACAAGTAGTGTACTGAAGTCCAAGAGTAAGTGCTGCTGAAATGATCAGGAGCATCTGTCAGAACAGAATCTCCACAAAGGACAGCAGTAATCCCAGGTGGGTTGGACCATAGCTATATCCCCCAGGGACTGACATTGCTGGAATACAAGTATGGGTCAACATGGGTATCCTTTAAACATTCTTAGTTGTCACTATAATAGGTACCAGTGGTAAAACCAGTGTTCTTTGCAGCTTATGCACGTTAGGTATTTCTCCCACCTGATTGTTTGCAGGCAGTTTGGTGGTTCTCAAGTTCAGACAGAAGAGATTGGAACACATTCTGAGGTGAATTCTCAGTAGAGTGCCTTCCTAAAATGTTTTCCAAAATAGGAATATTGATAGCCTCTTTTTTTTTCCTTATCAAGCATCTCCATAACACACTTTTGTAGTTTTGTTCTAAAGTCTGCCTCACAGCCCTTGTACCCCACACAGGTGTGGTACCTGAAGTTCCCCGCTTCAGGGATCACTTCCTTTTGTGTTTAATCACTGTGTCTGCAAGAAACCTTGGTGAAAATACAACTCACCATGGGAGGGATGACTTCAGAGTTACTCTCATAAGCCACAGTCAGCCATAATTACTACCAATTAACAGATGAGTCCCCTTGAAAGACTGAGAGAAGACAGAAAAAAGTTGAAGGCATTTGATTGAGGGCCCTGGGTGGGAAAGGATGAAGAGACTAGGAAAGATAAATCTATGTGGTGTTTTGAAGGATTCTAGTCATCCTGGAATTAGCTAGAGGGTAGTGGGTACATAAATGCAATGCTAGTGGGCCAAGAGTCAGGCTGAAGAAAACCACCTGGGAGTGAAAGAAATCATTACTATTTTTACTATATCATGTCACTTGGAATTTACTATTGGCTACCTTTGGTAATTGTTCACATGATGATCCCAAGGCACAGTAAGAACTATTATTCTAGAAGGATTAAATCGTGCTCAGATAGGTTTCTTGTGATGATTTTCTTTGAAAATCGGTAATCAGTATAAGAGATAATTAACTTCAGCTGTTATAAACAACAACAGTTTGTACAACAGCGTATTGTACAGTCAGCTGGTTGTAAAGTGCAGTTTAACCAGAATTTGAAAGTTTGGGGTTGGGCAGCAGCGGGGATTGTGAAGGATATATATCACAGTCCTGTCCCTCAAACTCAAAGTGTGTGAGGTGTACACAACCTTGAAGCAGTTACAGAAGATGGAGACCGAGGTCAGTGAAGCAGCCACTGAACGTAACCAGTTAAAGTCGTGACACTGATAGCTTACACTGAACCGTGTCAGATTCGTGATCTCTGAAGAAGAAAATTTAGCTTCGGAACCAGAGACAAGGCTTGATCACTCAGAGCTTTTGTGTAGCAGAGTTTATTACAGTGAAAAAGGGACAGAGAAAGCTTCTGACACAGACATCAGAAGGAGGCAGAGAGTGTCCCACTCAGTCTTATCAAGACCTTCTATACTTTTTCAACTGGTTGCTAACAATAGAAAGGTCTTACCAGGCCCACTCCTAGGACATAAGTCTTAGTAAGATGAGTCGGAAGGTTCCGGTTAAGAAGGAGAAACATGTCCTTGAGCAAGATACATTGTTATATAATCATTCAGTTCAGTTCAGCTCAGTGTCCCAATCTTTGCCACCCCATGCACCGCAGCACACCAGGCTTCCCTGTCCATCACCAAGTCCCGAGGCTTATTCAAACTCATGTCCATTGAGTCGGTGATGCCATCCAACCATCTCATCCTCTGTTGTCCCCTTCTCCCACCTTCAATCTTTCCCAGCATCAGGGTCTTTTCCAATGGTTCAGCTCTTCACATCAGGTGGCCAAAGTATTGGAGTTTCAGCTTCAGCATCAGTCCTTCCAATGAACACCCGGGACTGATCTCCTTTAGGATGGACTGGTTGGATGTCCTTGCAGTCCAAGGGACTCTCAAGAGTCTTCTCCAACACCACAGTTCAAAAGCATCAATTCTTCGGCTCTCAGCTTTCTTTATAGTCCAACTCTCACATCCATATATGACTACTGGAAAAACCATAGCTTTGACTAGACAGATCTTTGTCATAAAATTAATGTCTCTACTTTTGAATATGCTATCTAGGTTGGTCATAACTTTTTCTTCCAGGGAGCAAGCGTCTTTTAATTTCATGGCTGCAATCACCATCTGCAGTGATTTTGGAGCCCCAGAAAATAAAGTCTGTCACTGTTTCCATTGTTTCCCCATCTATTTGCCATGAAGTGATGGGACTGGATGCCATGATCTTAGTTTTCTGAATGTTGAGTTTTAAGCCAACTTTTTCATTTTCCTCTTTCACTTTCATCAAGAGGCTCTTTAGCTCTTCTTTACTTTCTGCCATAAGGGTGGTGTCATCTGCATATCTGAGGTTATTGATATTTCTTCCAGCAGTCTTGATTCCAATTTGTGTGTCCTCCAGCCCAGCATTTCTCATGATGTACTCTGCATATAAGTTAAATAAGCAGGGTGACAATATACAGCCTTGATGTACTCCTTTCCCGATTTGGAACCAGTCTGTTCCATGTCCAGCTTCCTCACCTGCATACAGATTTCTCAAGAGGCAGGTCAGATGGTCTGGTAGTCCCATCTCTTGAAGAATTTTCCACAGTTTGTTGTGATCCACACAGTCAAAGGCTTTGGCATAGTCAACAAAGCAGAAGTAGATGTTTTTCTGGAACTCTTGCTTTTTCGATGATCCAGCAGATGTTGGCAATTGATCTCTGGTTCCTCTGCCTTTTGTGAATCCAGCTTGAACATCGGGAATTCACGGTTCATGTACTGTTGAAGCCTGGCTTGGAGGATTTTGCTAGCCTGTGAGATGAGTGCAATGGTGTGGTAGTTTGAGCATTCTTTGGCACTGCCTTTCTTTGGGATTGGAATGAAAACTGACCTTTACCAGTCCTGTGGCCATTGCTGAGTTTTCCACATTTGCTGGCATATTGAGTGCAGCACTTTCACAGCATCATTTTTTAGGATTTGAAATAGCTTAACTGGAATTCCATCACCTCCATTAGCTTTGTTCATAGTGATGCTTCCTAATGACCACTTGACTTCGCATTCCAGGATGTCTGGCTCTAGGTGAGTGATCGCGCCATCATGATTATTTGAGTCGTGAAGATCTTTTTTATGTAGTTCTTCTGTGTATTCTTGCTACCTCTTCTTAATATCTTCTGCTTCTGTTAGGTCCATACCATTTCTGTCCTTTATTGTGCCCATCTTTGCGTGAAATATTCCCTTGGCATCTCTAATTTTCTTGAAGAGATCTCTAGTCTTTCCCATTCTATTGTTTTCCTTATTTCTTTGCACTGATCACTCAGGAAGGCTTTCTTATCTCTCCTTTCTATTCTCGCTATAATTTGGCCTTGGAGTACAAAATGAAGCAGGGCAAAGTCTAATAGAGTTTGCAAGCACCCTCTTCCAACAACACAAGAGAAGACTCTAGACATGGACATCACCAGATGGTCGATACCAAAGGCAGATTGTTTATATTCTTTGCAGCCAAAGATGGAGAAGCTCTATACAGTCAGCAAAAACAAAACTGGGAGCTAACTGTGGCTCAGATCATGAACTCCTTATTGCCAAATTCAGACTTAAATTGAAGAAAGTAGGGAAAACCACTAGACCATTCAGGTATGCTCTAAATCAAATTCCTTATGATTTTACAGTGGAAGTGAGAAACAGATTCAAGAGATTAGATCTGATAGAATGCCTGGAGAACTATGGACGGAGGTTCGTGACATTGTACAGGAGGCAGGGATCAAGACCATCCCCAAGAAAAAGAAATGGAAAAAGGCAAAATGTTTGTCTGAAGAGGCCTTACAAATAGCTGTGAAAAGAAGAGAAGCGAAAGGCAAAGGAGAAAAGGAAAGGTAGACTCATTTGAATGCAGAGTTCCAAAGAATATAGTCATTAGTATAGGGCTTAAGGGAAAACATACCCTTGAGCAAGATGAGTCGTTTTGCTGTGTAATCATTATTTCTGGGCTTGAATAAAGTTGGTTAGGCAAAATAGATTGTTGCCATAACAACTCAGATCTTAAGAAAAAAAACCATCTTATGTGATTAAGGTGAAGGAATGTAGAAAAATAAAACATTTGTATAAGGAGGGCCCCAGACTCCTTATCAACCTACCTCAGAATTAACTCAGTACAAAATAGATAATGACAGCAGCAGTGGTCTGAAAAGAAGAGATCCCTCTGGGATGGATTTGTCCAGCAAGCTTCATGGAACTTCTCGAGGGAAACTTACTGATAGAGTTTAGATAGAAAGAAAAGAATATATTTAATCTTAAGTATGAATATATCTTGTTAAATTTTTTCATAAAAAGAAAAAGCATACAACATATTAACTGAATGGATTCTATTTCCTTTAAAAAAGGAATTTAGATATAGGTGTACTTTTCATGAAACTGTGTCTAGGAATGCTGTGGCATCTGGCAGAAACCTCCTTTCTCCCCTAGTTTTGCTTCATTTTCTCTCAAAATGATACAAAATCAAGTTCTCAAGTCTTTATTTTTAAAAAGTTTCTTTCATACTGCATTTTGGTTATCTTATTAAAATTTACATGTGTAGTGTTTCTATTATTTGAGGATTCATGTGTTTTCAGAATGCAGATTATATAAAATCAGTCATTTCTCTTAAGGAAAATATCAGGCTCATATTTTTGCCTTAAGGCATTTGAAGAAAAATACTACATCCTATCAACTCCGGAAGCTTTTCACTTCCTGCAGCAGTGTCCTACAGCTGAAAAATCACGCAAGATGTAATGAAGTGCTCTGTTGTCAACTCCAGACTTTAGTGTGGTAGGAATTCAGAAAAAGGAAATCAGAGAAGCTTGCAAAAAAAAGTCTAGAATGTGATGTATCACAGCAGAGGCAAGAAAGGTTGACTGGGACCGGCAAAAATAGGACTTTATACTTGGGTGTGTCTCTATAGTATGTGGGGATGCATGCATAGGTGATTTGTCAAAACTTAAATCCTTCTACCTGTGTTTTTTCTAGACTTTCCAGTTTTCTCATTTTAATATCTTCTCAGCAGCTAAGCATAGAACCTTGCCTAGTTCAGCTCAGTCACTCAGTCGTGTCCAACTCTTTACAATCCCATGGACTGCAGCACATCAGGCTTCCCTGTCCATCACCAACTCCCGGAGGTTACTCAAACTCATGTCCATCCAGTCAGTGATGCCATCCAACCACCTCATCCTCTGTCATCCCCTTCTCCCACCTTCAATCTTTCCCAGCATCAGGGTCTTTTCCAGTCAGTCAGTTCTTTCCATCAGGTGGCCAAAGTATTGGAGTTTCAGCTTCAGCATAGTCCTTCCAATTAATATTTAGGATTGATTTCCTTTAGGATGGACTGGTTGGATCTCCTTGCGGGCCAAGGGACTCTCAAGAGTCTTCTCCAACACCACAGTTCAAAAGCATCAATTCTTTGGCGCTCAGCTTTCTTTATAATCCAACTCTCACATCTGCACATGACTAATGGAAAAACCATAGCTTTGACTAAGACAGATCTTTGTTGGCAAATTAATATCTCTACTTTTGAATATGCTGTCTAGGTTGGTCATAACTTTTCTTCCAAGGAGGAAGCATCTTTTAATTTCATGGCTATAGTCACCATCTGCAGTGATTTTGGAGCCCCCCAAAATAAAGTCTGTCACTGTTCCCATTGTTTCCCCATCTATTTGCCATGAAGTGATGGGACCAGATGCCATGATCTTAGTTGTTGGAATGTTGAGTTTAAGCCAACTTTGCCTAGAATGGATAATAAAACTTAACTGAATTAAATTATATTTTTGGGGTAACAATCTCCCGCTCACACATACACACTGTGACTCTAGTGCTGTTCACCCATCTGCTGCTAACATGAAAGCTCCATGTGCTTTTACCTTGCCCGCAGTCCATGTGTGCAGAGAGCCATAAGTAATTCTTCCTCCACCCCCAGGCCCCAGATGGGGAGTGGTCCCATCAGTGGAATAAGACTGGCACTCATATCCACTAAGCTGACAGGCCTGACTTCCCATCTGTTGTTTTCCCCTCTCTGCTTGCTTCGTCAACTACGCACATCTCCTAGGCAATATATAACTTACATAGTATAAGTTATTAAAGGGCAGATGTTAAATCACATTCTCTATTTTGGATGAAGCGTAGATTGAAGGAATTGGGCATATTTCCAAGGGAGGTTGGCCCACATACACACAGGAAAAAATACCGTAAACTCCCCTGCATACAATCTAAGCCAGATGATACAGGTGCATTTAACACCTGACAGATACATATAATGAGCCCAAGTATAAAACATTACTGTTTATGTGAAATGAAGTCTTATTTTTCATTCTAGGTAGAAATTCTTGCAAAGAAAGATCATTTCACTTATCTGCCTAGAAGATGAACTATTAGGCAGAATGTTATATATGGCTAATATTTATCAAGCATGATGTTTCACATGTATAGTGGAAGAGTTGGAAAAGATTTAAAAACTTTGAGGACTTCTAAAGAAATCAGAGCCCAAATTGCAAGTAAATAGAAGCATGTGCCTATTCCTGTGTCTCACACACACACTGCACACACACTAGCTAATCAGTTCCCTTGGACTTAAGAGTTCTGACAGAGCAGTTTATTTTAATTCTTGAGTATGAAGCATAACCTAGCCCTGGATGACTTAATGATCATCCATTCCCTACTCAGGTCCTTGAGTAGTACTGGAAAGTTAGAATTATTGTCACCAAGCTCTTTCAAATTACTTCCCTCTTCTGAACCTCATGTCCTAGTGTCAATGTAAGTTCACTGAGCTAAAAGAAATAGCATTTTTATTTTCTTAGATCCAGCATCTGCATGGGTAGCTCTTTTTATTTTGAAAAGTAGCAGATGTTAGACACCACTTCAAAGAATGTCTGACTAACTTTCTCATCCTGAAATTAAAGAAGAGCTTGGAAACAGGTTCTTAAAGATATCTTTGGAATCGTTTGCATATTACTTTCTAATATCAAATAAATTGGGTATAAGAGGGGCAAGACTTGAGGTTCACTAAATATAAGGGATCTAATTAATAAAATTGTATTTCTCTACTATTCAACCTGGTCAGGTAGGAATTATGAGTAATTTGCATAATATGTAAGAGATTAACTTTGTTTGCTTTTGAGATATTACTCCCTGTAGAATATTCTATTGCTTACTTTTTCCCATTCTGTACTATGCAGTTTCCCTAAGGAAACAAATTTCTAAAATATTCTTCCTCAGTTTTTCAAATCCATTGAGTAAAACTGAAATTTCAGGACGATGTTTACCCTACAGTTTTGTGAGCCTACCAATAAACATGCCACTGAGCAGCCCAGGGGGACTCACTAGACCCCACTTTGGGAATAAAAAAGGGATAAGGCTCTGTTTCTCTGGTCACCTAAGAAGCAGAATGTTTATCATTACTGGAAGTCAAGATACTCAACATCAGGTGCTCTTTTTCCTGAAGAGATCATCCCTTATGTCCTATGATGCTTTGATGAGCTAGCATGATAGATATCAGTCAGATTTTCCCAAAGAGAACTCAGCATTAATCAATCACACACAGTGCTTTGCTTGATAAGATTGGGAATTGTCTGGATTTCGGTCTGACCCTAATTATTTTCAGCCATTTTCAGAATGTAGCCAGAACACTGTAGCTTCCTTGCTTTAAAAGGGGGAGGATCCAACAAGCTGTAACTTTGGAAGCATTCCCCCACATATTTTCACAGAAAGGCACGGGCTTCAAACAAAAAGTGGCGGTGCTGTGAGCAGCCTTTTTTGTGAAGTGCTGATAGGTGCTCATTTCTTCTCATTGAGAAGGAAAAATTTGAGCTTCCAGATTATTCAAATTATCCAAGTATATCATAAATATCACAACTTTAAGAGTCTGGCTGACTATACTGACTCAACTGAATATTTACAAAAAATATCTCTCAGAAGTCTACAAAATGCCTTTGTCTTTAGACATCAGTAGGATAATGGCAGTTAAGCTTCAAATTATCCATTAATTCTTTACATCACTATACATCTGGCAAGGAAGGAATGCACTATTTCCTTTTTTAAAAAGTCTTTCTTTAATAAAACTACTTATTTTAGAATTTTCTTGTGTTATTATCCTCAGTAACAGAAGGAATAGAAGACTGGGTGGTAGTGATGAATGCAAATGTATTATAGTTTATTTTAGAGCCAGAAAAGACCCAAAGCCATCTCTGTCTTCCTCTTGCCTTCTGCCACAATTAACCAACATTCTGAAGAAGAAATCACACAAAATTAGATAATAGTTTCAAGCCCAACATTCTTATATATACTGATAAACTAACATATTCTTATGTTTTGTATATTCTCAGCTGTATCTTTGCTTCCTCCTTTTCAATTATATTTTTCCATCATTGAAAGCTTCCTGTCCTTTCCTATTACAGGATTATAGCTGGACAGACATCCGCTGCCCCTTTGAAAAACGAAGAGATGCAGCATGCGTGTTTTGGGACAATGTAGTTTACATTTTGGGTGGCTCCCAGCTTTTCCCTATAAAGCGAATGGACTGTTATAATGTCGTTAAGGATAGCTGGTATTCCAAACTGGGCCCTCCAACACCTCGAGACAGCCTTGCTGCGTGTGCTGCAGAAGGCAAAATTTATACATCCGGAGGTTCCGAAGTTGGTAAGGACTTATTCAGTGTTTGTATTTGTGCTTTAAAGCCAAGCGTATATATAGGCTTTTATATCTAAATAAAGAGTTGGTATTATTTGTCCAGATACTTTTTGACATAATTTAAATACATAGCTGTCATATTTTAGAGCACATTTCCCTGAAGGTTTACCTTACTCTATATAAATCATTAAGAGAACTTCATCTTAAATTATGTTAATTATCCAATTTCTGTCATGATAAAGCTTTCATTGACGTCATCTGGATTTGAATTTCATTGGTGCCATGTGAATTAGTTATTTTATATACCTAATCTTGGGAGAAGGGAATGACGACCCGCTCCAGTATTCTTGCCTGGAGAATCCCATGGACAGAGGAGCCTGGTGGGCTATGGTGCCTAGGGTCACAGAGTTGGACATGACTGAAGTGACTTAGCACGAATGTACACATGCATACACATTATTTGCTTTAAAGATTTCAAATTTCAGAATTTGGCTTACTTGTAGACCCTTTAAGATCTCTTTATTATAGTCAAGCTTTTAAAATCTATTATCTTTGCTTTTTTTGTATCAGAGAAAGGTAAGACGAATCTTTTTCATTTGCTTCATGCTTTCACTTTTTAATGTAATGACTGATAATCGTATCTTGGGCTTTTTGATCAGAACAGGGTGTGGGTATGGGTATAAAAACCATTTTCATTGATAATTTGTTAGTGTCTACTAGTGTTCCTTTTCTAAATGAAAAAATTTTCTACATGCAGACTAGATGCATATTAGCTTTTATATGCTTCCATCTTTTCAAGTAATTTCTTTAGCTAAATAATGGGCTTATAAAGAAAACTAGGAAGACCAAGTAACTATAAGGTATGGAATTTAAATGTTAGTCTTTTTATTTTCTTTGATTTTTATATTAGCCCAAAGAATGTTTTACTTTTGGTCAGCATATTTATTTTTTACTCCCCACCCCCAAATGTTTATAAAATGAATACAAGAAAGGGTATATTTTCTAAATGTGATTTTAGGAGGTGACCTTTCCCCTCTTTAAAAGCATTCTTCACAGAATGTCTAATTCAGCATATTTGAAATAACAATAAATCCTTAATATAGTAGGAAGTGTTTTATAGATATACTTTTTGTAGAAAGTATAGTAAATAACTTCATTTCTTCATCATTTACTCTACTTAGTTTTTCACTTAAATAGTAACTTTTTTTGTATCTACTATATACTGTTTATTTCCCTTGTGTCAACGGACTGAATCTACTAGATTGGAAATGTTTAAAAAGTTAAAAAGATGTTACTGTTAGTCATGATATTACTTCTTCCATTTGGTATTCTTTGATATTTGCTCTTTGTAGGCTTTGGTTTTGAAAGAGAATTACAAGGGTACTATTGTTTTTAAATGTTAGAAAAGTCGAGAAAACTGGGAGATGAGCAATAATTTCATTAAGTTCTAACTTCTTTTTTTCTTGGGAAAGAAAAACACACTTGACCTTTAATAGTATCATTTCTAAAAAAAAAAACCTCTTTACTGAGCTCCTGTAATGTGCAGAAGTTGTAAAACAGGATGAGTGTGTTTTACCATTAAAATGTATAATCAAAGAACACCAGAAACATAACAATGCTATGAGTGTATACTTAAGAATGGACTGGCATGATTTCAGAGCCTTCTTATACAACAATATTCTCTACACAGCTGATAACAGTGAGGAAGAATAGTTTTGTTAATGATGCAGTGGCTCTTCTAGAATATTAAATGACAATCCTTAGGATACTCTCAAATAGTAGTTTTATAATTTAAGGTATGGATTTGCCATCTGTAAACAGCTGTTTTTCTCCTCTGTAGAAACATTTAGTTAATTCCTGTCATGCATAACTTGGCTGGAAGACATAATAACGTTTCTTACTTAATTTGAAAATCTTCTGAAATCAAACCAGCTTCTTCTCTGAAAGTTTAATTACCAATTAATAAGGCTCTCTGACAGATCCTTTTTTGAATATTTTCCAAGGCCTATACAAACAAGCATAGCTTTTTCTTAAACTATTTCTATGTTTTGCTGCTGTTTTTTTTTTTTTCCACCCCCCTCCCTTTTTTTTTTTTTTTTGCTGCTGTTTTTGCTTGAGATTAGAAAAGACTCTACAACCCTCAAATCTTTCCTCTAGGAATTAATGATTCAGCTCCTCAGTCAGCTCACTCCAAGCTCCCCCCACTACCACAACCCCACACACACACAAACACACACACTCAGCTAATCAAGATGGGGTCCTTTTCTTTTTCAGGAAACTCAGCTCTGTATTTATTTGAGTGCTATGATACGAGAACTGAGAGCTGGCACACGAAGCCCAGCATGCTGACTCAGCGCTGCAGCCACGGGATGGTGGAAGCCAATGGCCTGATCTATGTTTGTGGTGGAAGTTTAGGGAACAACGTTTCTGGGCGAGTCTTGAATTCCTGTGAAGTCTATGATCCTGCCACAGAAACGTATGTATCATCAATTTAAAAATCTTACTTCACTATTAACTGTATTCTTTATGCTCCAAGGAGGAAAATCTTAAAAGGCAGAAGGAACCCAACAGAAGGATTTTGTTCTTATATTAAGAGTATATTAATACATACACTTTAGAATGTGCTAGGTTCAGGGGCATGTGTATAGGTTGGACCCTTCCTCTACGCCTTAAGATATGGCTTGACCTTGTATCTTGTGGGAGCCCCTCTCTTTCTTTCCTGCTTGTTCAATAAATAAATGCCTGAGGATGAGCAAATATGACTGGTTCATCAGACTCAAAATGCCTTTTTTTGTTTGTTTTTTGGTTTTTTTTGAGATATCAGGAAGTGTAGAGAGGGGAAAACAATGTACAATCAGTGGTAAATTTGCCTTTAATTATAAACATTATATATTGGTTCATAGCTTTAATGAATCATAGCCCTAAGTATAATGTCTTTTTTTAAAAAATTTGTTCTTACTAAAGTATGTTTGGATTCACATTTATTAAATAAAATTATTCTTAATCAACTGGGAAGTAAACTCCTTTTAAAAAAGCAAAATATAAAGAAATAAATGGTTAGCCAGTTTTCCTGATCTTGTTAATGATGGAACCCATCCAGTACAGCCAAAGGAAATGTGCTGGTTACTGAATAGTGGGAGTGGTGGAAAGTATAGTGTAATTGACTAATGAGAAAATGAACACAGGTGATACTCCAGTCAGACCTTTTATTAATAATCAGAAACATACATAGACCTTTAATAAGAAAATTCACTTGTTCATTTGAAAGGATTGTTCTTCCTTTACCAGAAAAAGTTATTGGGTAGATATGTTCAACTTAAATGTTATGCCAAAGAACTGCACCAAAACTCTTGTGCTCAATGTTTGTATTTAGAAAATACTGCCGGGCTACAGAACATACAAGCCTTCTACTCTAGCTATCGCTTTTTTTAAGTTAAGAGTAAATATTTAATTATGAAATATGATTGTCATTTGCAGCTGCTTATTTGTGCTTCCCACCTACTTTTCAAGGATTTAAGGAAGCAAAACCATTAACTCTTTTCCCAGACAAAAGTGCAGTTGCAATTGTTCTTTTCTCATTTTTTGCTCTACTACTGTCCCGTGTTAGGAACAGAATTGAAAGAAGCTTATCTTGAAACTTGGGGCTTCCTTAGTAGCTCACACAGTAAAGAATCTGCCTGCAATTTAAGAGACCCGGGTTTGATCCCTGGGTTGGGAAGATCCCCTGGAGAATGGAATGGCAACCCACTCCAGTATTCTTGCCTGGGAAATCCCATGGACAGAGGAGCCTGGAGGGCTACAGTCCATGAGGTCATAAAGAGTTGGACATGACTGAGCAATTAGCACTTCTATCTTAAAACTTATCTTTTGCTAAACTGTTGAGACTAGGAAATCTCTTGAGATCATCAAACTTAATACTTCTCAATGTTTTTAAAAAATGTACCTTTGTACTGGCCAGGGCTCACTGGGGATACCCCTTATTGTAATCTACCGTCCATCCAGCCAGTTAGCTATCCAGCCCCTCTTGTCCTAAACAGTAGGAGCAGGGTGTATACAGACGGTCCTCCCTCCTGTATCAGTCTCCACTTTGCCTCCCATAGATTCTATACTCAGAAAGCATACAGGTGGAAAACTGTAATCTCGTTCACTCTGCTGCCTAATTATTGTTTCATTTCTTAAAAAGGTCTTAAAAGTAGAACCCATACCATATAAACTCCAGGCTTCTAAATTTTGAGATCTGTATTCAGGCAGTATCAGTGTAAATCAATATATTCTTGTTCATAGTAGCGGGGGAAAAGTATAAAGGAATCTACAACATCAATATTTTTTTTTTAAAAACTAGGTGAATATAATCAGTTTGGGGAATATTTTTAAACTTACACAACTTAGCATTTCTTTTGTATGTACTGAGCTTATGTATTAAATTTGAATTCTGTATATTTTCTATTACATTTAAATTCCCTAAATTTTCCTAAGTGAAAAGCTAGTGTAAATTCTCTTATTTTATATCATAAAGAAGGGGTATGTGTATTGAGTTCTTCCCAGTCAGATACTCTGTTTAATGCACTTTGACAGCTCCCTGAGTACAGAGCCTGTCAGAGGTCGAGTACAGGCTCTCCCACTTCTGAGTTGTACGCTGACCTTTTCCCCTGGGGGGTCCTGTGTGTTTATCCTGAAAAATGGAAGGTCTTTAACCAAATGCTCAGAAAATGAGAATAGTGACTGTCAGAACTATTTTTAAAATAAACCAGAAGTATGTAAACATAAGGCTACAAGAGTTGTTGATATTTCAGAGTTCTTCATTATGCTCTAAAAAGAAGAGTTATAAATAACCATGTTAGAGAGTTATACTTATGCCAGATATCCCCCCCTCCTTCTTTTTTTTTGTGTGTGTGTGGTTGTCTGGAGCCTTTTGATTTCTATCACCCATTAAGAGCACCACCTGCACAATCACAGGTGTCAGTTATATGTCTGGGAGTTTAGGCAAAAAGAGAGACTGAATCTCATAGAAAAAGTAACAAAATTGTGTGTTTAAAGCTACCTGTGAATTATTCTCTGACATATGTCCACATTATATTCTCAATCTCATTCTTTATAATAGAGCCTGTGAACACAGCAATGTGCTCAGTTCAGTCACTCAGTCGTGTCCGACTCTTTGTGACCCCATGAATCGCAGCATGCCAAGCCTCCCTGTCCATCACCAACTCCCAGAGTCTACTCAAACCCATGTCCATCGAGTCGGTGATGCCATCCAGTCATCTCATCCTCTGTCGTCCCCTTCTCCTCCTGCCTTCAATCTTTCCCAGCATCAGGGTCTTTTCCAATGAGTCAACTTTTCGCATGAGGTGGCCAAAGTATTGGAGTTTGAGCTTTAGCATCAGTCCTTGCAATGAACACCCAGGACTGATCTCCTTTAGGATGGACTGGTTGGATGTCCTTGCAGTCCAAGGGACTCTCAAGAGTCTTCTCCAACACCACAGTTCAAAAGCATCAATTCTTTGGCACTCAGCTTTCTTCACAGTTCAACTCTCACATCCATACATGACTACTGGAAAAACCATAGCCTTGACTAAATGGACCTTTGTTGGCAAAGTAATGTCTCTGCTTTTTAATATGCTATCTAAGTTGGTCATAACTTTCCTTCCAAGGAGTAAGTGTCTTTTAATTTCATGGCTGCAATCACCATCTGCAGTGATTTTGGAGCCCCCCAAAATAAAGTCTCTCACTGTTTCCATTGTTTCCCCATCTATTTGCCATGAAGTGATGGGACTGGATGCCATGATCTTAGTTTTCTGAATGTTGAGCTTGAAGCCAACTTTTTCACTCTCCTCTTTCATCAAGAGGCTTTTTTGTTCTTCTTCACTTTCTGCCATAAGGGTGGTGTCATCTGCATATCTGAGGTTATTAATATTTCTCCCAGCAATCTTGATCCCAGCTTGTGCTTCTTCCAGCCCAGCGTTTCTCATGATGTACTCTGCACATAAGTTAAATAAGCAGGGTGACAATATACAGCCTTGACATACTCCTTTTCCTATTTGGAACCAGTCTGTTGTTCCATGTCCAGTTCTAACTGTTGCTTCCTAACCTGCATACAGAGTTCTCAAGAGGCACTTTGTAAACACTCTCTAAACACTTTCCTTAATTTTTTTCAGGTGGACTGAGCTGTGTCCAATGATTGAAGCCAGAAAGAATCATGGGCTGGTATTTGTAAAAGACAAGATATTTGCTGTGGGTGGTCAGAATGGCTTAGGTATGTGATGTTAATTCACTGTTCAACATTATCAGTGAATATGCTGATATTTCCTTATCCTAAATTATAAAAATGTTTCTTGAGATCTTGATACAAGCATTAATTACATACATCATTAGATTTATTTTTACAGTTTCTGGGAACTAACATTTTATGAAATGTCATAATACATTTAACATTCTTGTCTGTGAATGTAGGTAATAGCCAGCAGTCACTGTGACAGTCTCAGATGGCTTTTGTATATTTCCAAATACCCTCTGGGGAATGGCATCACTCTAACTTAAGAACTGTTGAGTGACAGAAATATTTGAACTTTAATACAACTTTTAAAACTTTTAAATTTAACTTTTAGGTCTTGTATCCAGGCTCTGAACGGCACTGTTTCCTAAACATTTTTAAACACTTCATGAACATATCAGTATTACTCTTCTAATTGATTATATTTGATATTTTTATTTTCATAAATAATGTTGTACTAAAGAATCTAAACTTATTGCTTAAAAAAAAAAATTGTATTTATCTATTTTTGGCTGTGCTCGGTCTTCATTGACACGCAGCCTTTTCTCCAGTTGTGGCGAGCGGGAGCTACTTTCTCGTTATGGTGCGCAGGCTCCTCTGGTTCGGAGCACAGGTTCTAGAGCACATGGCTTCAGTAATCGTAGCCTGAGCTCCAGCGCTCAGGCTCAGTAGTTGTGGCACACAGGCGTAGTTGCTCTGCAGCATGTGGGGTCTTCCTGGGTCAAGGATCAAATCCATGTCTCCTGCATTGGCAGACCACCAAGTCACCAACGAAGTCCAAGAAATTGCTTTTCATAATGTAGAATTTGGACTGAATCTACAGATAGATTCCACAAAGCTCATTTTAGTCAGTGCTTTTGAATAACAAAGAAATAACTTATTTTCCTTCTTCTGTCTCTTTCCATTGCTATCTTTCATAAACTGCTGACAGATAAATGGTAGAAGGAAAACGAACATTTGAATAATTATAATCAAACTTAATCAGAAAGGAACTTCATTGAGTGGTTTCCTTTTTAATTTTTCCAAGCAGATAGAACATTTTTATAGACTAAATTTTAAGTATTTATGGTTCTAAAATGATAAATAAAAAGTTAAATCCCTATTGTGTTATAGTCAGAATAAGAATTTAGATAGTAGATATGTAACATTGTTACAGCTTTTCTGTATGTTTGAACTTTTTCATAAAAAATGTCTGGAAAAATATGAAGAATTAATACTTTAAGAGATTGTAGAAGTGTTCACAGTTCATGTTTTTTTCTTTTGAAGGTGGTCTGGACAATGTGGAATATTATGATATTAAGTTAAACGAATGGAAGATGGTCTCACCAATGCCATGGAAGGGAGTAACAGTGAAGTGTGCAGCAGTTGGTTCTATAGTTTATGTCTTGGCTGGTTTTCAAGGTGTGGGTCGACTAGGAAACATCCTTGAATATAATACTGAAACAGACAAATGGGTCGCCAACTCCAAAGTCCGAGCTTTTCCAGTAACAAGTTGTTTAATTTGTGTTGTTGATACTTGCGGAGCAAATGAAGAAACCCTTGAAACATGAAAAATGAGTGAACTTCAAGATTCATTGGAGGCTCAAAAATATGGCCACCGTGCTTTGTTCCAAGAGTGCAGTTACAAAGTTTTAGTTTGGTATTTTGTTGTTGTTGTTGTTTTTAAGGAAATTTCAAGTAAAGTAAGATTCATGTAAAATAGATTTTCTTTTATATGAATTTCCTTAATTGAAAGACCATATTTCAACTGGCCATATAACCAAGAACAAATCTAGCAAGAAAACTTGTAAAATTATAAGCACTTGGTGAAAATATGAATTCTTAAATGAATTTCACATTTGTTTAAGTATGATTAGGGCAGAATGGGGGACTGACTCATGATTGAAGCAGTCTCATGTTAGCTCTAGATTCTATTTTCATACATCATAGAAGTGCTATGTAGTTATGTCTGTTTCTTTTCAGTCAAAAACTAAGAAATAGTATGAATTGTAAGTCAAAGATAGTTCTGATGGAGCAGCTTAGTCTCATATAATTTTGCTTGTCTTCATTTGTTCCATTTAGTGCCAAATGTATTCCATTTTAAAAGCAAGCCAGAGTGAGTCAAAGCATACACTTATATCTCATAAAACCTCATAAATACATTTTGGGAGTTAAAATGTAATCAACTCCTCATGAAATATATTCAGTACAATTAAATAATTCTATCTTTTTAACAAAATGTGAAGCTTAGCACCCATCATTAATTTACATCACTTTTTTAACCCAGGGATTAAAAAAGGATTATACCTCCTCAGTGCTCACTCTGTTAATATTACCTAGCAAAAGAAAGCTACTTATAGCAAATTCTAGGTCACTAGAATATCACTGATAGTTATACACTGTCAATGTTGAATCTGAACTTCTTATAGATTAAAAAGGTACATAATTTCTCTTCCTTAGCATAACATATCAGCAAATTTGACCCAGTTGTCTCTACAAGTTTTATAATTGAGTTAAATATTTGTCATATTAATTACTTATATGTGATCAGTAAATCCTTTACAAAACCAACTGTTCATTTCTTTCCTAGTAATGTTTTACCCTTTTACATTATGAAATGTATGGAATGAGCCATGTAAAGCTGTCACCATCAATGTTTTTAAACCTGATAATATTAAATATTTTTAAACTTCAAGTAGACTGCTAAGTTCATTCTTCACTTTAAATGTGTTAGGTAAGTTTTTGTTTTTAACTTGTGAAGCAATGTTTCTTTTTAAATTTTTATTCTTTATATGAGGGTTATAATCTTAAGACCTAAAAATGTTTAAATGAAAAGGGAATTATGAAAGATTATGGTAGATGTATTTCCATTTACGTAAGGTTTTATGTACATTACAGTTCTATTAATTTGTCATACAATTCACTTGTTTAAAGTGTACCGTTCATTGATCTGAAATATATGTAGAGTTATGCCACCATCACCCTAATCATGGACCACTTTCTTCACCATGAGAAGAAACCCTATGCTTTTTAGCAGTTACTCCTCCTTTTCCCTGTATTACTTTCTAATGGCTCTTATGACAAGTTACCATAAACTTCATTGCTTAAAACAACAGAAGTTTACTCTTTCACAGTTTGGGAGGCCAGAAATCCTAAATCAAGGTATTGAAACGGTTGATGCCTTCTGGAGTTCCTGAGGGAAAAATTTCTCTTGCCTCTCCCGTAGCTTTTGGTGGCTGCTGGCAAGCCGGATATTTGTTGACTTATAACTGCATCACTCCAGTCACTGCCTGTGTCTTCACATGGACTTCTTCCCTGTGTGTCTCTGTCTTCTGGTACTGTTAGAAGTCATTGGATTTAGCTCACCCTCCTCATTGGTGAAGGGCATGGCAACCCATTCCAGTACTCACTCCTGGAGAATCCCATGGACAGAGGAGCCTGGTGGGCTACAGTCTGGGGTCACAGAGTCGGACATGACTGAAGCAACTTCGCACACACTTAGCATGCATGCACGCACCTCTTTATATTTTTTAAAATTTATTTTGTAATTGAAGGATAATTGCTTTACAGAATTTTGTTGTTTTCTATCAAACCTCAACATGAATCACACATCATTTTATCTCAACCAATGACTGTCTCCAAAATAAGGTCTCATTTTAGAGTTTTAGGGAGACATTACTCAACCCATTTCTGTCTCCCAAAGGACCCCATCCCATTAATCTTTCTTTTTCTAGATTTGGTTATTCTGAACAATTTTATGTTGGGTTTTGGCCTTTGCTCTCTGTTGGGAAAAATGTGTAATATTTTTGAGGGCAGAATATTGATTTGTCATATCGCAATTTGGTTATATTATGTAGTTACTTAATATTACATAAATAATTTCCCATATGGAATATACAACTGTTTAAAGTATTTTAAATAGATTACCCATTTCTTTAGGCTGTATCTGCTGACTGGAACACACTATGATAAGTATGCAGATAGCTTTGATGTAGGTTAAAATGAAGTGTGTGTGTCTATTTCCTTAGTGACCTTAGTAATTCTAATTATTGTCTGTTTTCTGTCCTGGAAATAGTCTATGACATTGTTGATATCAAGATAATGAGTATAATATGTTGGTAAGTACATTTTCTATTGCTCTCCCACCCAAAATTCCTATCCTATAAAGTGCTCTATTTTCTTTTTAGTAGACATGAGATTGTTAATATTATATTTTTTGCAGTGATACTACTTAGATGACATAACAATTCAGTTTATACTTTTGAAAATCACAATGTGAACATGAAATTTTAATGTCTTAAAAAAAGTTGTTGCTATCAAAAACATTAATTACAATTGTGACCTAGCTTTGAAAAACCTGAAAAATTTAGTCATGAAAAGGAGCCCTTTTTAAAAACCAGCAGTCTGTATTTCTGTTGAAATGTCACTCTTACTAACTAGAAAGCTTTTTTACTTTCCAGAGCTTTAGTCTCTTCTGATAACAAAGCTGTAAAATGGGATTCAAGGTCTGGTTTATTCAGTTCTTTCAGGGGATTTCCCTGTCTTCCAACCATCCATTGAATTTGTGAGCACTATCCATGTGTAATCTCCAAGAGCATTTTTCTATTTATGATTGTCCTCCTCTACAGCATGTTGGTCTTGTTTCAGGTTGTCCTGAGGGCATTTTAGTTTGCTTGCGTGTGTCACTCAGTTGTGTCCGACTCTTTGCAAACCCATGGACTATAGCCCGCCAGGCTCCTCTGTCCATGGAATTCTTCAGGCATGGATCTTCCCCACCCAGGGGTCAACCCAGGTCTCCTGCATTGCAGGCAGATTCTTTACCATCTGAGCCACCTTAACATTACTTATGCTATTGGTGTGTTTCTCTTTCTTCTCACTTCTTTTTCAATTGCTTTGATCTTTTCTTTTGGAATCTTTCCTCAAATATCTGGTCCTTGGCTATGCATTTATATTTAAAATGAGATGTTAAAAAATTGTGAACTTTCATGTACAAGTGTGAGCTGAAGTGTCAGAGAACTTCATCATATGATAAGGAAATGGCTGCCTATTTTTGTTGGAGATTGGTAAAAGATCCATAGATACTTTTCTGGGATGTCTGATTCTCCAGAAAATAAAACTTCCAAACTCCCACCCTTTGTGAGGGGGAGGGCAAACTAGGAAGAGACTGTCCTCCTGGCTGAAGGATTTCTGAGCTCAGGAAAAGCACTATTCAACAGGCATAGTTTGGTTCCTGTTTGTCAGTACCATAACTTGCCCCTCTATATTTACCTCCTAGACTCTGAAGCCTCTCTTCTTACCTTTTTGTCAAGAAAAGCACCTATTTCCCATCAGGTAGGGGTGAACAGTTAACCCTTTTGCAATACCTGGTGGTTCTTAATTCTTGAGGCCTCTTAATTTTCAACCTTTTCTGGGGACATCAGTTGTCCACCTTAAAGGAATATGACTGTTCCTCTTAAGAAATTTACTATGTACTCTTCTATGTACATTCAGTCTTCATAAATTGTGGTTTGAAATTATGGTTATCTCCTAGTATAATCAAAGTTTTTGCTTGTTTTACGTCTTATTTTGAGATATTTTTAAGCGGAAAGGGAGGCAGAGATATTTTTAGTCTGTCACCTTGAAATAAGATATTTTCTTCCTATGGCCTCATTCTCCTGATTTCCATCTACTCCTCCCCTATCACTACTGAGTTCTACATGCCTCAGCCCTAGACTCTCATCATCTCACACAGCACTTTATCTTCTCCACCCTCACCCTCATTTTAAAGCTTCAGCCTAACTGGTATTATTTTAGGTCTTTGATGTCAGCAAATTCCTTATACATGCTGGCATCTGCATGGATGAGAAGTCATTGGCCACAAAGAGAGATTGGTTACCACAAGGGGACTGCTCAAAATATATATGTTAAGAATAATGGGAGCCAAGTTTCTCACTATGAAAGAGAGAAAAAAAAAAAAAACAGAAGGGAAATAAAATGAATTCTGTGATCTTGGATTGAAATTGGAGGTTATCAAAGTGTGAAGTCATACACATAGAAACCAAAATGTACATTGATGTAAATGTATCTGTCTATAGTATATATCCTCTAGCAATGCCCATGAAAGGATTTGGGAACAAAGATATTACAAAAGCAATGAACAAACTTAAGAGCTCAGATCTTGGCTTCTAAGTACCACCAAAAAAGACCCAGGTCTCCTTGGAGAGCAGGGAAAGTGTCAGATGACCCTGGAGCATCTTTTAGGCCAGGAAGTGAAGTGCTCAAAGAAGCATGAGATGTTTCAGTTGGGAATGATTTGCACATGAAAATAAATGATATTAACAAAGTATAATCCAGTGAATAAAATCAGAAACTCTTAAGTCCATACTGATAGGAATAAATAAATGAGTGAATTAAAAGTTTGGTGAGGAATGAGGTTTTACATACTTTCAAAGTCTCTACCTTTTGTTATTACTAACAAAGAGGAAAAGAGTAATTTTACAGTGGAGCAGCTTGCCAGATAACACCTAAAGTGACCAAAGTGAACATCACAATTAATGGGACAAACTGATGTGCACAATCTGACAGGTGCATTGTGAAGACCATGGATGCCAAAGATACATAATCTAAATCTAATTAACAAAACACTTAAGTCTGCATTAAGGAAATTCTATAAAATAGGTGTAATCTTTAATAGAGTCAAGGTAATGAAAGTCAAGGAGAGACTGAGAAAATAGCCCAGAATGAAGAAGCCTGAAGAAATATGAGTAAGACAATGATAATTTTGAACTGCATCCTTGTCGCTTAAAGGACATTATTGAGACGTTTTTAAGGCAAAATATGAATAGAATCTAAGGATTAGTAATATGCAGCAATACTAATATCCTGATTTTGGTTATTATTTTGTGGTTAAGTAGAATGTCCTTGTTTGTAGGAAATAAAATGGGTGTTGGGGCATCAGGTCTATAATATAGTCTCAAGTGGTTCAGGAAAACGTTCTTTGTATTATACCTACATGTAACTCTCCCACAACTTTTTTTTCAAGAGAAATGAAACTAATTAAAAAATATATATATACTAGATTGCACCAGTTACTCTCAGTGCTCTGTAGATTCCACTGTCTTCCAAATCCAAAGTATATGAGCAAGAACAATGGCTAATCTTTTTATTTTAAACTATCAGGGACAAACCTGTAATCCAACAGATCTATCGACTCACTGCAACCAAGGAGATGGCACACTAGAGGAACTGTAGTGTGTCTCACCACACAATGGAAAAGGTAGTTGTACGATTAGTGGGAAAGGTGGAGTTCAGGTAAAATCTAAATGAAACAGTTTTGATACTCCCAAAGCATAGCAGAGCAGTGTAATGATGCATGAACACCACATCAGGAGTGAGAAGTGGATCTAGGGTCATGTTTCCTTGGAAACCACAAAGTTAAGAGGATATGTACTGTTTTTTGTTGTTGTTGTTTTTCAGGAATCCCCCTATCCTCAGCTCTGCACCTGGTTAGAAATAGAAGCTGCTTCTCTGTGTCAGGTGTCTTAGATCCACTAGGCAACGAGTGGAATATTTCATTATTACTGATAAAAGTTCACATAGCAACGTTCACGTGGGTTTTAAAAGAACAAAGTTTCTCTGTGTAAGAATGTAGTACTCACCCAAAGATGCCGGTTGTTATACTTTTTAGTTGCAGTCTGTCCTTAATCTGTTTACTGTAAAAGTTACTACTGGCTTACATTGTTACCCATCCTGATGAACGGCTGGCCAGGTTTTTACTAAGCAGTTACAAATGAAAATCCGACTATGCTTCTCAAACCACAGCTAATACTCCTCCCAGGGCTGAAGTCCTTGGTTTGCCTGACCAACTTTCCTTTCATTTGAGATCTCAAACTACTTCGAACGAGACCCTGCATCAAGCTCTTAAGCGCCTTTCTTCGCAAAACCATTCAAGCATCCCGCCCTCCCAAGGTTGCGCTCAACGCGTGCGGGGCGGGCCCACTCTTCTCAAATCTTATTGGGTAAAATCCTCGCCTCTCATCACACTATGGGCGGGACAATAGAGAAAGGGCCTTTACCAGGCGCAAGAAGATGACATCACAGTAGCGGAGCCGGGACCTCCGGTTGCTCTGGGATCTGCTCGCCGAGGGTGCTAAGTGAAGACCGCTCCGTTCGCGACACCGTCGCCATGACCATTTGTCAGTTCTTCCTTCAAGGCCGCTGCCGCTTCGGAGACCGGTGCTGGAACGAACATCCCGGCGCCAGGGGTGCGGGCGGAGGACGGCAGCCACAGCCCTCAGGTGACGTTTTCCTCAATCCTTCGCAGCTAGCCGAGCAGGGGAAGGCCAGACGTGGGGCCGGGCGGGCGAGGATCCGACGTCTCTCCTGGGGCCAGCCGCTGGGCACAGCGCCGCGGCGTACCAGTCAGGTGACGCGGACGTGCCCGCGCCGTGCCCTCGCCCGCCCCGCCCACTGACGTTTTCGCCTTTGATAGGAATTACGGCTGATTTTGTTAAGCGGACTGCAGCTTATTCGTGGTTACAGTGAGAAACAACGAATTTTAAAGTTGGAATTACATATCAAAACTACCTAGTCTTTGCACGGCAGTGGTTCCAGAATTGGCGTAGGTCGACCTAGACGCCTCCTTGCTGTAACATTGTACTACTTTTCTGCGTACTTGTTTTTCCCGTTGATGCTTTTAATGTAATTTTTTTTTTCTAAACTTTTTTCTAGGGAGAGGCTATAAGTGGGGTCAGAGTCAGGGCTCTTTGGGGAAGTCGTGAACTCCTTTGAAAATCTAATAAAAGCTACAGAGCCGTAAACCTCATGTAAATGCACATGCTTATAAAATTGGAGGTAAGATCGGGAGAGTGGGCTGCTCAATTAAGAACTCTGGGCTCTGAGGGAAAGGTATGCAGGACTGCGGTGACCTGCCTTCTGGGCCTAAGTCATTGTCGAAATTGGAATATTTCACTAAATCAATTGTGGATGATGCAAAGGAACTGTCTTCGAGGAGAGGAGGAATCCGAAGTGAATCTATAGTACAATGCAAGGTTTTAGAGGTCAAATGAATAGTTAGATTTTCTTAGAACTGAAACTTAGTTCTTAAAAAGTACCACAGGATGCTGACCACCTCGCCTTTCTCTTTCCTCCTGTACAGCTACTCATCTGACGTTTAAACCGTTTGTTACACTGTGGTTTCACTTTTATACCCCTTCTAGAAGACAATCTTTTTTTTTTTTTTAAGACAGTCTTTTTTAATTCCCCACAATTAGTCTAGTGAAATATTCCAAACCAAAAATTAGGACTCGGGATCAGACAAATGTGAGTACTTCCAGGAACAACAAAATGTAATATTTAACATTCTGTGGAGACTCACTCTAAATACAGTACAGAATAAATGTTGAATGGATAGATTGATGGATTTTAAAAGTGTAAATAAAACTAGTTAAATAAACAGTGTATCTAATGCTCAGAAATAAATAAATGCTTGCAGAATCAGTGAGTGTGAAGGCCAAAAGCTATCTCCAAATGATGGAATGAATTTCTTCCGTTGTGAAGGAAAAAAGATCACACAAAAAAAGATCAAACTCTAGAAAAATGCAATATTATTAACCCCTACTTGCGGGATCTGATCTAGCAATGTGCCCTCTTTCCTCTTTGGTTTTGTTAAGTAGTTTTAGAATTGGGAGATGAATTTTTTAAAAGAGTGTATCTCCCATCACTCCAGTTTTATTATACATATTTAATAGCATGTCTCCTAATTCAGTTAGAAACATGGTGAATTATCTTGGCCCCAGCTGAGAAGTGATGAATAAATGATATAGTTGAAGTGATAAGATTTTTTTTAAATATGGAGACAGAAAGGAGAAAGTCCTTTTGGCTCACTTTGATAGTTATAAGAATACTAAAAATATGCTTATAATAGAGGAAGTCAATGCACTTTATTCATATGTAAACTACCGCTACAATTCTCATATGGAAAATAAGAGGATAGGTGTTTTCTTTCTCAGAATACTGAGTCAAATAGATTTACCCATTTATGAAGGACAGAAGGTAGAATCGAATCTTTTCAATAAACTTCTTAATACATTGCTCTTTTTTCAGATTTTACTACTATATAGGGCCCAATTGGGGAGCAAAGAATGATAGAGATACAACTTTTTACCATGAAGGAGCTTATGATATAGGTTACATGCCTTCTGTCCACTCCATTATCAAACAATTGTTTATTTAATAAACTTACATCAATTGAATTTAGTAATATAATTTTACTGTGGATTTACAGTCCTCTCAGTCTTGTTAAATGAGATCATTGTGTGATTTGTTGCTACTGTGTGTGTGTGTGTTTGTGTGCTCAGTTGCTCAGTTGTGTCCGACTCTTTTGTGACCCCACGGCCTGTAGTCCTCCAGGCTCCTCTGTCCATGGGATTTCCCAAGCAAAAATACTGGGCTAGGTTGCCATTTCCTTCTCCAGGGCATCTTCCCGACCCAGGGATCAAACCTGCATCTCCTGCACTGCAGGCAGATTCTTTACTACCAGGGAAGCCCCTTTGTTGATATTACACTTAATTCTATAAATTGAAAATGAAAAGTTTTGTAATTTAAAATGAGTGGGCATGTAGTGCCTGTTGAATCTTTACATAATATCAGCATATAATAAGACAAAATATAATGAAATTTTTAGAGATTGAAAGCATGAGTTGCTAGTAAAATTGTTTATTTTGTTGTTTATTTCAGGTAGTAACAGAAGAGGATGGAATACCACCAGTCAGAGATATTCCAATGTTATCCAGCCATCCAGTTTCTCCAAGCCTACACCATGGGGGGGCAGCAGAGATCAAGAAAAGCCATCTTTTGCTTCTTTTGATTCTGGAGAGTCCGCTAGCAAGAACAGGGGATTTGGCTTATCTCAGAACCCATTTGCTTCACCTGCCTCTGATGACCAGAAAGATGATAAGAAGCTTCTGTAAGTGAAAGCCTTCAGAAAAATTACCACCCATTTGCTTATTTTTTTCCAAAAGCACCCATAATATTTCCTTAAAAAAGAAGTAATCTTATTACTTTATTAAATTGTTATAAAATCAAAATAAGCAAAAGGAGAAAAAGCATTCATGATCAGAGGTAATCTCTGTTTTGCAGGTGTCATGCTAGACTTTATTTCAACTTAAAATGTGATTATCAGTGCAATGTTTTCTTGGGGATAATTACTCTTTTTCCACTTTTCTATCGATGATACTATACTGTGAATATTTTTCTAAGGTAATCCTGCTTATGTTAAATTATGAGTTCTTTACAAAGTATGAGGTGATTTAAAGCAGTTTGTGATTTTGGAGGTCACTTACAGCATCTTGTATTTTTCTTTCTGTAATAAAACTTTTGCTTCAGTTACCTCATGCAAACTGATTTCATTTGATTTTCCTTCATTATTGTGGAGTACATTTCTTATCATTTATTGAGAACGTTCGTAGTAGAATTTATGACTGGTGCTGGAACAGTGCCTGGCTGTATATAAATATTCCCTCAGCTCCCAGCAACTAGGACAGAGCTTAAATATATTCATTAGCCTTTTATATCCCATAATTAAATTAGAACTAGTTGTAAACATTTTGAGCCATGTATCGTACACAATTGAGTAAGTAAAATAAAACAAATGAAACATTCCTTCCTATATTTGATGATGTTGTAAAAATCCTAAATTTTAGTATTATTTTATTATCAATTACCATTCTTACTTCATTAATTGTGCTATTCTGGGTAAGAGGGAAATATTTAACTTAGAGCTGAATATATCCATGACTTCTAACAAATTAACCATGGGCATGAGTCTGTTCCATTTTTGCAAAATGTGAGTATTAGACAGAATGATTTCTGAAGTCCTACCTACTTAAATATTTTATGGTTCTTTATTATTTACTGGTTCTTTCTTTCCCAGTTAAATGATCATTGATGTTAATTATAATGAACAGAGAAAGTTAAAGTTTAATATTGGGTATTTTAAAATGTTAAAGTTAATATTGTGTATTTTATATTTCAGTTCTTTAAGATGTATATAGTACTATAGTGAGTTCTCAATAAATATATTGGTTAATGGTTCAGTGTACTGGAAAACCAAAACCATAAATGTCTTTGATATTATAATATTTATAATCATTAAGTGCAGCTCATATTTTTGTCAACTTCTGCTTTGAAGGACACTTCAGAAAAGATAGTGGAAAAATCTAAAATTATATATTTGCTATAACAATCACTGAAAGTTATCAATGATAAATTTTACCAAGCAGAAGAAATAGATCTTTTGCCATTTTTTTTTTTTCAGGGAAGGAATTGTTAAAGATATGGAGGTTTGGGAATCATCAGGGCAGTGGATGTTTTCTGTTTATTCACCAGTGAAAAAGAAACCGAATATTTCAGGTAACTAGAAATTATGTGTTTTTAAAATGTGTTTTACCACTATTATTTTCTAAAACCAAGACCAGGTCAAAAAAAGAAATTAACCAAATATTTAGCCACAGTTAGGGGAGTTTGAACATTGTTTAAAATACCTGAGTATTCTACCAGAACTTTGTAATTCAGAGATTGAGGTTGGAAGATATAGTTCAAGATATATTGATCCCGTGAGAAAACCAGTAAAATGAGGACTCGCCACTCGCCACATTTCTAATTCTGTAAGCCTAAGAAGAGGCTCTACTTTCTTGGTTCCCTGTAGATACTACTTCAGAACCTTTAGCTGCCTGCAGAGAATAGAAGAATCATATTATGCCTGTCATTAGGCTTTCATTCTGTTCTCTTTCTTTCCTCTTTTTTTCTAAGGATAGTTATTTTTAATAAAGCATGTTGATACCTCTTCTGGAGGTAATGTTTGAAGTTAGGGAGCCTTAGAATACTCCTTTCTTTCCCACTTTCTTTTGTCCATAGCTCATTTGGGGCTGAAAGCTAGACCACCACAGTTTTCTAAGCCTGCTCTGGGTGGTCCTAGGCCCTGTGAAGTTGAACAGGAAGTCATTGGAAAACGAGGGCCCTTTCAGTCTCTCAGAACTCTGGAATTTCTGTCTCTGCTCTACCTGCTCATTCTTTGTGAGTATTTGTGTCACACCACTCCTTAGTCATTTATTTACTAATCATTCAACAAACACTTATTGAATTTCTTTTTTGCCAGGCCTCATTCTAGGTGGTAGGGATATAGCAGTGAGTAAGATAGCTCATGAAGTTTATGTTCTTGAGGGATGGAGGTTATAAGCAATGCAAATAAATAATTTTAAATAATGATTTTTCTGTAAAGGTAATAAGTGTTAAGCCTTTTTTAAAAATTTCAGAATTGGACATGGCTAACCAGTCCATCCTGAAGGAGATAAGTCCTGGGTGTTCATTGGAAGGACTGATGCTGAAGCTGAAACTCCAATACTTTGGCCACCTAATGCGAAGAGTTGACTCATTGGAAAAGACCCTGATGCTGGGAGGGGTTGGGGACAGGAGGAGAAGGGGACGACAGAGGATGAGATGGCTGGATGGCATCACTGACTCGATGGGCATGAGTTTGAGTAAACTCCGGGAGTTGGTGATGGACAGGGAGGCCTGACGTGCTGCGATTCATGGGGTCGCAAAGAGTCGGACACGACTGAGCGACTGAACTGAACTGAACTGAATGTCCTAAAGCAGTGGTTCTCAGTGTAAAATATAGATCCCTCAGCAGCATTGTTAGATAAAATATAGGGCGTCCAGTTAAATTTAAATTTCAGATAAGTAATGATATTTTTAGTATATGGATATCCCATGTACTGTTTGGGACATACTTATACTTTTTTGTTTTTTGGCTTTGGCCTTAACATATGGCTTGTGGGGTGTTAACATTCCCTGACCAGGATTTGAACCCAGGCCCTTGGCACTGAAAGCGTGAAGTCTTAACCCCTGGACCACTAAGATATACCTACCTTTTTAAGTATTTGTTTGTCAGAAATTCCAATTTAATTGGGCATCCTTTTTTTGTGTGTGCTAAATCTGGCAACCCTATTCCTGAGATCCTTTTTAGGGGCTATACAAGTTTAGAAATATTTTCATAATAATACTGAGACATTAATTGCCATTTTCACTGTGTTGACATTTGTACTGTTGGTGTAAAGCTGTTGATGAGGTACAGGCAACAAACTACTAGTAGATTATAGTAGTCAATAAAAAAAATTTTTTTAATGACATTTTCACTTAAGAATGTCCCTGATGGCTGGTGCACTAGGATGACCCAGAGGGATGGGATGGGGAGGGCTGTGGGAGGGGGGTTCAGGATGGGGAGCACAGGTAAATCCATGGCTGATTCATACCAATGTATGGCAAAAACCACTACAAATTGTAAAGTAATTAGCCTCCAACTAATATAAATAAATTTTAAAAAATTAAAAAAAAAAGAATGTCCCTGATGAAGAGGTAAAAGTTATTAATTTTATAAGGGTACACCTTTTAAGTATTCTGTGTGCAAATGGGAAGCACACATAGAAACATTAACAAATAAAAATTTTTTTCTATTGTAAGATGACATGTGCTAACATTTGGAAATTCTGGATAACTCAGTGAACCAATATTTTCCAAATGACCAGTGTGTGAAGTTACAAAATTGTGCATGGTTGAAAAATTCATTCTAAGTGAAATGATGTGAAAGGGGCTCAGTTGTGTCTGACTGTTTGTGACCCCATGGACTATACAGGCCATGGAATTAACCAGGCTAGAATACTGGAGTGGGTAAACTAGTTAATAGTTTGGTTCATTAATATGATTTGAGTCCACATTATAGCAAACCTTTAAGAAACTATTGCCTGTCAAGTTTTGGTATTGTACCAAAGATGAATATCCACAATTATCTGAAAAGACCACTAAAGTCATCCTTTCCCAGCTACATATCTGTGTGAGAAGAGTTTTTCTTTATATACTTGAACCAGGGAATGTATTGAAACATATTGAAGCAGATTGAATAGCAGAAGCAGATATTATAATACATCTTCTTTCATTAAGCCATGCATTAAAGAGATTTGCAAACATAAAACACTGCCACTTATATCACTAAATTTTTACTTTTTGTTTTGGAAAATAGTTTTTTCATTTATGTTGACACATTGATTTCTTTCTTTTCTTTCTTTTTTTTTTTTTTAGTTCTACCACTTTATTGCTACCAACCCATCTCCCTCCACCCTCGTGCACACATGCTCAGTCATGTGACCCCATGGACTGCAGCCCGCCAGGCTCCTCTGTCCATGGACTTCTCCAGGCAAGAATACTGGAGTGGGTTGCCATTTCCTTCTCCATGATTTCTTATTTTTAAGTGAATTAATATTTTCTACATTTTTCAGTTTTCATTTCAAATTTGGTGAATATTGATTTATGTAACCTATGTAAGCAAAAGATCTGGAATCCTTAATTATTTTTAAGAGTGTAAAAGGGTCCTGAAGTCAGAAAGTAGGAGAATCACTGTCTGTAGGCATCCTTTATAATGAATTAATTTTTCCTTTGCCACTAGAATGATACTGTATTTATACTTACCTTTGAAAGAATTGAGAAAATAGTCACCCAGATCATTTTCTATCTTTGTGGTTCCATGAGTGACTGATGGAAGGAAGAGAAAGTAACCAGAGGGACAGTGTTTCTTTACATAGAGTGGTTATCTCTTTTTAGGAAGCAGTATTGAAACTGAGTCCTGAATGAAGAGATGTGTCTTCTGGGAAGATTTGAGGGGAAATGTTCCTGGCCATATAATAGGTAGTACAGAGCCCCTTGTACAAACAGGATTGGCGTACTTGTAGATTAGTGTGGCCTGAATTGCTGGAGGAGGATAAACAAGAGAAAGAGTAATATAACATTAGGCCAGAGAGAGGCAGCCAGGGGCCAGATCATGTTGGGCCTAATTGCACTAGGAAGCCAGAGAGTTTTGAGCACGAGGAGGGATGTGATCTGATTAGAAAACGCTCACTTAGACTGTTATGTGAAAAGAAATGGTTTTCTCGGAACAGGGGTTGGGGGCACAAAATAGAGGAAGGGAAATGAGTTAGGAGACAGCTGCTGTTGACTGAGAGTTATTTGCGGTGGAGACAGAATGGGTCAGATCCGTGTTCTGTTTTGGAGCTAGAACTGGCAGGAGGTTTATTAATTAGATATGGGCAACAAGAGAAATACAAGGTGATTCTTGGTTTTATGGCCTGAGTAGTTTGTAAAGATAAGTTGTTAGAGAGCATTGAGGGTTCTGATTTGAATGTTTAGGTTTATTCTAAGGTAGGAGTCTTTGGAGTTAGTGTTATCTGGTTACCAGTAATCCTCTGTAGAAAAATATCCTGAACATATTTCTTTCTTCTTTTTTTTTCCTCAAAAAGTTTTCCTATTATGGAAGTTATATCTGTTGCCATAGAAAATTTGAAAAATACAGAAATATGTAAATAAAATAAAGATCAACTGATCTCAGAGATAACAGCTGTAACATTTTAGTGTATTTCCTTCAAAACATGTACACACTTATTTCTTATTATATATATAATTAGGAATCATAACCTAGTGTTGTATTCTGCCTTGTTGTTTTCAATGTTTCTATTACTAGAAATACTAGAATGAACATCTTTTTTATGTAACACCCTTTGTTTACATGTTCAATCATTTCCTGAGGTCAAATTCTGGAAATTCTGTTAGAATCAAAAGGTATGAGCATTTGTAAGGCCTTTGACATTTATTGACAGCTTTCCTCCCAGAAAAGTTTTACCGTGATTTCCATAATGGCAACTTAGAAGAATGTCCATTTCACCACATCCTTATTAATAATTGTCCATTTTTAATTTTTGCCAATCTGATAAATAAAACATTGAATCTATTTTAAGTTGTATTTTTATTTAAAAAATTTTTTTTATCTACTTACTTTTTCCTGTGTTGGGTCTTCATTATTGCACAGGGGCTTTCTCTAATTGCAGGGAGTGGGGGTTATTCTCTAGTTGCGGTGCATGGGTTTCTCATTGCAGTGGCTTCTTTTGTTGAAGAGCACATGTCCTGGAACATGCAGGCTTCAGTAGTTGTGGCATGGAGGCTCAGTAGTTGCACTTGAGGGCTCTACATCTCAGACTCAGTCGTTGTGGCACATTGGTTTAGTTGCCCTGTGGCATGTGGAATCTTCCCTGACCACCAGGGAAGTCCTAAGTTGTAATTTTAAATTGAACTTTTCAATTTCATTTGTATACTGGCTATTTGAGTTGTTTCGTGAATTGCTTGTTCATTATCTTTGCCCATGTTAGCTTATTTTTCTTAGTGATTTATAAGAACTAATTATACATTCTCATTAACTCTTCTCCTGTCATATATGTTGCAGTTATGGTTTTCCCAGTTTAATTTTTTGTTTGCCTTTTAATTTTGCTTATTATAGTTTTTAACATACAGAATTTTTTTTATAAGTTCAAATGTATATGTAATCAACTCTTTCTTTTTCTTTTCTGTATTATTCCTTCCACTCCATTTATCTTTAGAAAATTTTACCCCTTCAAATATTAATAACAAACTATATTTTATTCTAATTTTATACTTTATTAGATAAAGTCTAGGTTTTTAATTCTTTCCTTATGATTATGAAATTTTTCTAGTGATCAAGATTAGCATATTTTCCTATCTAGCACCTCTCATTTTACTATACTATCAAAAGTATTGGTATTTAAAGATTCCAATTGATTCCTCACTTCAGGTTTTACAGACATTTCACCAGAGGAGTTGAGACTTGAATACCATAACTTCTTAACCAGCAATAACTTACAGAGTTATGTAAGTTTGTTTCCTATTCATCTAACTAACAGGTTAGCTGTTAATTATTGTCTTCTCTATAGTGGCTCACTTGTATGTTGGCAAAGTGGATGAAGTCTGTTTTTCAGAAGACTATTTTTATATTCTAAATTATTTTCTTTACAATTGGTTGGTTATCTAAAGTGATGAGAATATACTTTGACTGTAGTAACTACCAGTGCTTTTATTTTTATTACCAATTATCCAGAAATCATACCCTTTCATCATTTGACAGACATTTATGGTGCATCTCTTACATGCAGACACCATGACGACTGCTAGAAAAACAAATAAGGTGCAGTGTTGTGTGCAGATTAGCCTTCTCATGTATCAAGTATCAAAAAATTGAAAAACTGGGTGAGAATAAGTTTAGTGCTTAAAGGAAATGACATAAACCCTGTATTTTTCTTTTGTCTACTGTCAATATCATATATTTTGACCAGTACACATGTTTGTCTCCCATCCAAATATAACTATTAATAACTTTGTGCTGCCAGGTACTTGGGATCTTAACAAGGAGCTGGAGAATAGGGAAAGGGAAAGGGGTCTACAGCAAGAGTGTCTGTGGCAAGTAGGAGTAGGTCAATGCAAATTTTACAAGTTATGGGCCATAAAAATATTTTATAAATTTATTGTGACTTTGGAAATAGAGACATGAAGTTGTTGAAGAGATTACCTTAAACACTCAATACTGACACATTATTTTTCTGTCCTCTTTCTTCAGCTAAATTCTGTCCAGCAGTTAATAAATCAGTGGAGGAACAGGGTGAATGAACTGAAAAGTCTAAATACATCAACTGCAATAGCTTTGGTGAGTATTGGAGAATTTTCTACAGGGAAGTATCTATTGCCTTTTTGCAGAATTTCACTTTGGATTTATGAAACAAAACTATAATTCTCTGTCAAGAATTAGGATACACACATTCTCAAGAACCATAATATATTATCATTTAGAGTCAAGGTTCTGGAATTCCTTTCTCTCTGTTCCTTAGTCAGAAATGCAGAGATAATTATGCTTGTCTAAAACTATTCTTAGGATCAGGTTCTTAATTTTGGTAGTACTAGTTTTGAAAATTGGGAAATAAAATATAAATTGAAGTATTCCAGCTTATCAGCATTTAAAAAGAAATTGCTTTGAAAAATGATATGGGGGAGGAGCCAAGATGGCGGAGGAGTAGGACAGGGAGACCACTTTCTCTCCTACAAATTCATCAAAAGAATAACTGAACGCAGAGCAAACTTCACAAAACAACTTCTGATCGCTAGCTGAGGTCATCAGGCGCCCAGAAAAGCAGCCCATTGTCTTCAAAAGGAGGTAGGACAAAATATAAAGGATAAAAAGTGAGACAAAAGAGCTAAGGACGGAGATCCGTCCCGGGAAGGGAGTCTCAATAGAGGACGTTTCCAGACACCGGGAAACCCTCGCCCTGGCGGGCCTGGAGGAAGTGTTTGAATCTCGGAGGGCAACCTGACTGGGAGGGAAACAATAAATAAAACCCACAGATTACAAGCCTAAAAGCAACTCCCAGCAGAAAAGTACCCCAGACACCCGCATCCGCCACCAGCAAGTGGGGGCGGAACGGAGAGGAGCGGGCGGCATTGCTTGGGGTAGGGTCGGGCCTGAGTGCCCTGAGGACAATTGTAGGGAGCTTTTGTGAGTTGCCAACTTAAACTGTGGGACAGCAAAAGAGAGAGAGAAAATTAACTGGCCCAAACACACTGCCAGCCATTCGCAGAACAAAGGGACAGAGAAAGTCCAGAGAAGAGCTCGCAGGCTGCGGACCGGCCCAGCCCCACCGGAGGCAGGGGGGAGGGGAAAGGGGCAGGCTGGGCCCCAAGGACCGCATCCCCTTCCACACTGCAAACAGGCCTCCACTTTCTAATCAAAGACCTCCTGAGATTCTGGATGGTCGACATCCGCTGGGGGGGGGGGGGGTCGCGGCGAGACACAGGGCGCAGGCACCCGACTGGCGCGGGCGGGGACTGGGGCTGGGGACGCGGAGGGCAGAAGGCACACGCACCCGACTGGTGCCGGTGGAAACCGAGACTGGGACCGCGGAAGGGAGTGGACGCGCCGCACCTGGGGAGAGTGCACCCGTCAAGCCCCTGGCTGCCTGGACCGCTCTGACAGGGAAGGCACAAAGAGCAGGCGCAGCTTTTTGTTCCGAGCTTTTGTGGAACACCCGAGGGCTGGAACCGCGCGCAGCGCGGGGCGTGCTCCATATAGAGCAGCCGGGAGCCTGAGCAGTGCAGACGGAGAAAGCAGCGACAGCCCCTCCCTGCAGCACGACGGAACTAGCTACCTGAATAAGAGTCCACCTCCGCCCGCCTGTGTCAGGGCGGAAATGAGGCTCTGAAGAGACCGGCAAGCAGAAGCCAAATAAACAAAGGGAACCGCTTCAGAAGGGACCGGTGCAACAGATTAAAATCCCTGTAGAAAACACTGACTACACCGGAAGGGGCCTGTAGATACCGAGAAGTGTAAGCTGGAACGAGGAGCTATCTGAAACTGAGCCGAACCCACACTGACCGCAACAGCTCCAGAGAAATTCCTAGATATATTTTTTTTTATTTTTCTTTTTTAGTAGGGAAAAAAAAAATTTTTTTATTTTTTCTTTTTTATTTTCCTTTAAAATTCTCTATTACTCCCAAATTACTCCTTAACTTTCATTTTCATAGATTTTTACAATTTTTTTAATTAGGAAAAAAAAATTTTTCTTTCTTTTTTTTTTTTTCTTTTTCTCTTCTATTTTCTATTTTTCTTTTCCTCTTATTTCTTTTAAAGTCCTCTAGTACTCCTCTACTACTCCTTAATTTTCATTTTCAATACACTATAACCTTACAAAAAAAAAAAAAAAAAAAAGCCCTATTCCAGACACAGCAATCTAAACAAGATGAAAAGGCAAAGAAATACCAAACAGGTAAAGGAACATGAAAAATGCCCACCAAGTCAAACAAAAGAGGAGGAGATAGGGAATCTACCTGAAAAAGAATTTAGAATAATGATAATAAAAATGATCCAAAATCTTGAAAACAAAATGGAGTTACAGATAAATAGCCTGGAGACAAAGATTGAAAAGATGCAAGAAATGTTTAATAAAGACCTAGAAGAAATAAAAAAGAGTCAATTAAAAATGAATAATGCAATAAATGAGATCAAAAACACTCTGGAGGGAACCAAGAGTAGAATAACGGAGACAGAAGATAGGATAAGTGAGGTAGAAGATAAAATGGTGGAAATAAATGAAGCAGAGAGGAAAAAAGAAAAAAGAATCAAAAGAAATGAGGACAACCTCAGGGACCTCTGGGACAATGTGAAACGCCCCAACATTCGAATCATAGGAGTCCCAGAAGAAGAAGACAAAAAGAAAGGCCATGAGAAAATACTCGAGGAGATAATAGCTGAAAACTTCCCTAAAATTGGGAAGGAAATAGCCACCCAAGTCCAAGAAACCCAGAGAGTCCCAAACAGGATAAACCCAAGGCGAAACACCCCAAGACACATATTAATCAAATTAACAAAGATCAAACACAAAGAACAAATACTAAAAGCAGCAAGGGAGAAACAACAAATAACACACAAAGGGATTCCCATAAGGATAACAGCTGATCTATCAATAGAAACCCTCCAGGCCAGAAGGGAATGGCAGGACATACTGAAAGTAATGAAAGAGAATAACCTACAACCTAGATTACTGTACCCAGCAAGGATCTCATTCAGATATGAAGGAGAATTCAAAAGCTTTATAGACAAGCAAAAGCTGAGAGAATTCAGCACCACCAAACCAGCTCTTCAAGAAATGCTAAAGGATCTTCTCTAGACAGGAAATGCAGAAAGGTTGTATAAACGTGAACCCAAAACAACAAAGTAAATGGCAATGGGACCACACCTATCAATAATTACCTTAAATGTAAATGGGTTGAATGCCCCAACCAAAAGACAAAGATTGGCTGAATGGATACAAAAACAAGACCCCTATATATGCTGTCTACAAGAGACCCATCTCAAAACAAGAGACACATACAGACCAAAAGTGAAGGGCTGGAAAAAAATATTTCACGCAAACGGAGGCCAAAAGAAAGCAGGAGTCGCAATACTCATATCAGATAAAATAGACTTTCAAATAAAGACTGTGAAAAGAGACAAAGAAGGACACTACATAATGATCAAAGGATCAATCCAAGAAGAAGATATAACAATTATATGCACCCAGCATAGGAGCACCGCAATATGTACGGCAAATGCTAATGAGTATGAAAGAGGAAATTAATAGTAACACAATAATAGTGGGAGACTTTAATACCCCACTCACAACTATGGATAGATCAACTAAACAGAAAATTAACAAGGAAACACAAATCTTAAATGACACAATGGACCAGCTAGACCTAATTGATATCTATAGGACATTTCACCCCAAAACAATCAACTTCACCGTTTTCTCAAGTGCACACGGAACCCTCTCCAGAATAGATCACATCCTGGGCCATAAATCTAGTCTTGGAAATTTCAAAAAAATTGAAATCATTCCAGTCATCTTTTCTGACCACAGTGCAGTAAGATTAGATCTCAATTACAGGAAAAAAGTTGTTAAAAATTCAAACATATGGAGGCTAAATAACACGCTTCTGAATAACCAACAAATCATAGAAGAAATCAAAAAAGAAATCAAAATATGTATAGAAATGAATGAAAATGAAAACAACCCAAAACCTATGGGACACTGTAAAAGCAGTGCTAAGGGGAAGGTTCATAGCATTACAGGCTTACATCAAGAAACAAGAAAAAAGTAATATAAATAACCTAACTCTACACCTAAAGCAATTAGAGAAGGAAGAAATGAAGAACCCCAGGGTTAGCAGAAGGAAAGAAATCTTAAAAATTAGGGCAGAAATAAATGCAAAAGAAACTAAAGAGACCATAGCAAAAATCAACAAAGCTAAAAGTTGGTTTTTTGAAAAAATAAACAAATTTGACACACCATTAGCAAGGCTCATTAAGAAACAAAGAGAGAAGAACCAAATTAACAAAATTAGAAATGAAAATGGAGAGATCACAACAGACAACACTGAAATACAAAGGATCATAAGAGACTACTACCAGCAGCTCTATGCCAATAAAATGGACAACTTGGATGAAATGGACAAATTCTTAGAAAAGTATAACTTTCCAAAACTGAACCAGGAAGAAATAGAAGATCTTAACAGACCCATCACAAGCAAGGAAATCGAAACTGTAATCAAAAATCTTCCAGCAAACAAAAGCCCAGGACCAGATGGCTTCACAGCTGAATTCTACCAAAAATTTAGAGAGGAGCTAACACCTATCTTACTCAAACTCTTCCAGAAAATTGCAGATGAAGGTAAGCTTCCAAACTCATTCTATGAGGCCAACATCACCCTAATTCCAAAACCAGACAAAGATGCCACAAAAAAAGAAAACCACAGGCCAATATCACTGATGAACATAGATGCAAAAATCCTTAACAAAATTCTAGCAAACAGAATCCAACAACATATTAAAAAAATCATACACCATGACCAAGTGGGCTTTATCCCAGGAATGCAAGGATTCTTTAATATCTGCAAATCAATCAATGTAATACACCACATTAACAAATTGAAAGATAAAAACCATATGATTATCTCAATAGGTGCAGAGACAGCCTTTGACAAAATTCAACACTCATTTATGATTAAAACTCTCCAGAAAGCAGGAATAGAAGGAACGTACTTCAACATAATAAAAGCTATATATGACAAACCCACAGCAAGCATCACCCTCAATGGTGAAAAATTGAAAGCATTTCCCCTGAAATCAGGAACAAGACAAGGGTGCCCACTCTCACCACTACTATTCAACATAGTGTTGGAAGTTTTGGCCACAGCAATCAGAGCAGAAAAAGAAGTAAAAGGAATCCAGATAGGAAAAGAAGTGAAACTCTCGCTGTTTGCAGATGACATGATCCTCTACATAGAAAACCCTAAAGACTCTTCCAGAAAATTACTAGAGCTAATCAATGAATATAGTAAAGTTGCAGGATATAAAATTAACACACAGAAATCCCTTGCATTCCTATATACTAACAATGAAAAAACAGAGAAATTAAGGAAACAATCCCATTCACCATTGCAACAAAAAGAATAAAATACTTAGGAGTATATCTACCTAAAGAAACAAAAGACCTATACATAGAAAACTATAAAACACTGATGAAAGAAATCAAAGAGGACACAAACAGATGGAGAAACATACCGTGTTCATGGATTGGAAGAATCAATATTATCAAAATGGCTATTCTACCCAAAGCAATCTATAGATTCAGTGCAATCCCTATCAAGCTACCAACGGTATTTTTCACAGAACTAGAACAAATAATTTCACAGTTTGTATGGAAATACAAAAAACCTCGAATAGCCAAAGTAATCTTGAGAAAGAAGAATGGAACTGGAGGAATCAACCTGCCTGACTTCAGACTATATTACAAAGCCACAGTCATCAAGACAGTATGGTACTGGCACAAAGACAGAAATATAGATCAATGGAACAGAATAGAAAGCCCAGAGATGAATCCACGAACCTATGGACACCTTATCTTTGACAAAGGAGGCAAGGATATTCAATGGAAAAAAGACAACCTCTTTAACAAGTGGTGCTGGGAAAACTGGTCAACCACTTGTAAAAGAATGAAACTAGAACACTTTCTAACACCATACACAAAAATAAACTCAAAATGGATTAAAGATCTAAATGTAAGACCAGAAACTATAAAACTCCTAGAGGAGAACATAGGCAAAACACTCTCCAACATAAATCACAGCAGGATCCTCTATGACCCACCTCCCAGAATATTAGAAACAAAAGCAAAACTAAACAAATGGGACCTAATGAAACTTAAAAGCTTTTGCACAACAAAGGAAACTATAAGTAAGGTGAAAAGACAGCCCTCAGATTGGGAGAAAATAATAGCAAATGAAGAAACAGGCAAAGGATTAATCTCAAAAATATACAAGCAACTCCTGAAGCTCAATTCCAGAAAAATAAATGACCCAATCAAAAAATGGGCCAAAGAACTAAACAGACGTTTCTCCAAAGAAGACATACAGATGGCTAACAAACACATGAAAAGATGCTCAACATCACTCATTATTAGAGAAATGCAAATCAAAACCACAATGAGGTACCATTACACGCCAGTCAGGATGGCTGCTCTCCAAAAGTCTACAAGCAATAAATGCTGGAGAGGGTGTGGAGAAAAGGGAACCCTCTTACACTGTTGGTGGGAATGCAAACTAGTACAGCCGCTATGGAGAACAGTGTGGAGATTTCTTAAAAAACTGGAAATAGAACTGCCATATGACCCAGCAATCCCACTTCTGGGCATACACACTGAGGAAACCAGATCTGAAAGAGACACGTGCACCCCAATGTTCATTGCAGCACTGTTTATAATAGCCAGGACATGGAAGCAACCTAGATGCCCATCAGCAGATGAATGGATAAGGAAGCTGTGGTACATATACACCATGGAATATTACTCAGCCATTAAAAAGAATTCATTTGAATCAGTTCTAATGAGATGGATGAAACTGGAGCCCATTATACAGAGTGAAGTAAGCCAGAAAGATAAAGAACATTACAGCATACTAATGCATATATATGGAATTTAGAAAGATGGTAATGATAACCCTATATGCAAAACAGAAAAAGAGACACAAAAGTACAGAACAGACTTTTGAACTCTGTGGGAGAAGGCAAGGGTGGGATGTTTTGAAAGAACAGCATGTATATTATCTATGGTGAAACAGATCACCAGCCCAGGTGGGATGCATGAGACAAGTGCTCGGGCCTGGTGCACTGGGAAGACCCAGAGGAATCGGGTGGAGAGGGAGGTGGGAGGGGGGATCGGGATGGGGAATGCGTGTAACTCCATGGCTGATTCATGTCAATGTATGACAAAACCCACTGAAATGTTGTGAAGTAATTAGCCTCCAACTAATAAAAAAATAAAAAAAAAGAAAAATGATATGAATGCACATTTTAAAATTTATTTATTGACTGCACTGGGTCTTAGTTTTGGCACATGGTATCTCCGTTTCAGCACGTAGACTCTCTGGTTGAGGCATGTGGGCCTAGTTGCCCTGTGGTGTGTGGGATCTTAGTTCCCCAACCGAGGATTGAACCTGCATCCTCTGCATTGGAAGGCAGATTCTTAACCACTGGACCACCAGGGATGTCGCATGTAGACTAATACACACTTCGGTGACTAAAGGACACTTACCATAAGTTCCTGTCTTATACAGAAATGCTGTTAGGAGATATATACGCACTTGTCCCCAAAGATGCATGATACTACTGCAGCATATTCATTATCTCTGTTGATAAAGTTTATTTTTCTACCCCCATAAAATGTTCTTAAGAGCATTATTTTTAAATAAAATATTTACATTTAGAATTTAATATTTCCAGTTTCCTAGGTGATTTTTCTTTGTAGTTTCTGAAAAAAGCTGTGAGAATAGTAGCTGCCTGTGAACTTAGTGAATGACTGAAAGTCCCAGTACCCTACTCCTTAAATATCTGCTTGTAAATGACTAGACTCTTGTGCAAGCTAGTTTCTGCCTTTCAGTTGTCATGCCATTTGAATTCAGTAGGACTTCTTGGAAGTATTTTTTCTCTAGATGAGAGGTGGCCCACCATCACCAATGCTAATGTGGAAGGGGTAACTGAGTTCAGAGAACTAGGGAGCTTCCTTCAAGGTTGAAAGTTCTGTGTTCTTTGACAGCTTCCAAGGGGCCCTTCTGTAGGTGAGGATCTTGAATAGCCCACCTTTGACTGGCTTACCATGCATCAATTCTTTATGTCCAATTATTCTTTTAATCCATATGGATATAATTTGTTTATCCACATTCCTTATATGATAATTTGTTTATCACACAAGCTGAGAGAGAGAAGCTAGCCCCCCCCCCCAAAAAAAAAGCTAAAAACTGTAAACTATATGATTCTGTTTATATGAAACTCTAGAAAAGACAAATCTCATTTCTAGTAATAAAAAGTGGATGAGTGGTTCCCTGGGACCAGAGGTTGGGAGAGGGTTGCCTTGAAATGGATGCATGAGAACTTTTATGGGTGATGGGAATATTCTAAATATTGATTGTAGTGATGGTTATAAACTTATGAAAACTCATTGAAAAATAAATTTTTCAGTGGATGCATCTTATTTTATGTAAACTATTCCTCAATAAAGTTGAGTTTTAAAAAATGCCAGGGACTTCCCTGGTGGTCCAGTGGCCAAGACTGCATTCCCAATGCAGGCAGCTGGGGTTCTATACCTGGTTGAGGAGCTAGATCCCGTATGCTGTAACTAAAGGATCCTGAGTGCCACAACTGAGACCCAATGCAGCCAAATAAACTATTTTTTAAAAACAATGCCAATAGGGTTTTCAAATGAAAGAAAAAATATATGCTTGTATTAATGAGGAAGGACTTATTAGAGGTCAGAATTAAGTGAAAAGTTCATTGAAAAGGAGATTAAGATTTCAATAAGCAGAGATGAAAGATATTTCTACAGCAGAAAATAGCAAGAACATAAAATATTTTAAGGGAATAGGGAATGTTTAATAGAGTTTACTGGTGAGCTTTTAATAATGTAATTGTGAATTAACTTGGAGTCAAGCATTTGAGTAAGTCAATTGGGGTAGCCTCTAAAGATCCCTTACCTTGTATCTAGGTTTCTTGATTAATGCAGATCAACCTGTAGACACTGAAATCTAGAATTAAAAAGTATTTTTTTTATTTTAATATGTGTTCATTGAAGACATTTAGAAAATGTTTTAAAAGCATAAATAAAATTAAAAACACTCACAATTCATCAGCCAGACAATCACTCTGCACTCCCTGAGAAAGGCCCATTTTTTCTATGCATATTCACTTGTGGGCATTTTTCTATGTTAAACAAAATGAAGACATTTTAGAGTGCACATTTGAAAAATTTAATTTGGCTAAAAGTATACAGAAAAAGTACTTGAGAATTATTCACTTGCCTACCTCTTTTTTATAGCTCTCCGATTTACAGGATGGAGTGAATCAAGCAGCACCTTCATTTGGTTTTGGCAATAGGCAAACAGTAACATTTGGGTCACCAGGTAAGTGACAGAGTCATGCAAGACTTGACTGATATAGAAAAATGGGATTTTATGGGTTTCAAATACAAAGCCTGAAGGTGTCTCTAGTGCCATTTTAAGTCACCCTTGCAAATTCTACCACCTTCCATAATAGAGCTTTAAAGAATTTGGCTCATCTAGCATTTGTGAAATGGTGTCCAGAATGGGCACGTTCTTTGAAAGACTCTGTGGCTCAGGTTTTAGATGTATATTTTAGGAATGATTTTTCTAGAGTTTCATAGGACTACATAGCTATGGTAGCAGCACCTATGAGGACTTTCTTGTTTCTATACATAACAGCATAGTTTTGTCTTCAAGTGACAGCTCCAGTGAGAGGAGAGGACAAGCTGAAGTGAAGGTTCACTCCCTAATCCCTGAGATTTCTCAAGAGCTCCCTTCTTAATGTAAATTAGAGTGCAAATGAGATCAGTGTAGCAGAAAGACAGGCCAACAGAGTTTAGTGAGTTTGTCCTAACTTCTCATTTTCACTTTTCTTCCTTCCAGTAAGTTTCTCATCATCTAAACATGGCAGAAATAAGAACAAAAAAAGATGGGGACAAGGTAGTAATATAGCTACATTTTTTGACTAATAGTTTCTTTTTTCTTTTTCTGGTTTTTGTAGGTTTTCCAGTGAATAACAGCAGCAGCAGCAGCACTCAGAATTTTAGTTTTAAATCAAGCTCTGGATTTGCTACAGCCCCTTCTGGAAGTCCTCCTGTGTTTGGGAATACTCCAGCCTTTGGAGCTGTACCCGCTGCCAGTTCTGCCATCCCTGCTGCTACTCCGACTTTTGGCCTTAGGAAACCCGAAATCACATCTGCTGCTTCATTTTCATTTAAAACCCCTGCAGCTTCTGGTTTTGGATCATCTGGATTTTCAGGATTTTCGCCTTCTATGGCAGCAAGCCCTGTTGGATCTCCAGTGGCGCTAGCCTTTGGAAGTGGCAGTTCTGCAGCTGGTTTTGGTAGCTCAGGCTCACCGCCTCACACTGCTTTCTCTAAGTCATCCAGTGATGCCTTCGGAAACAGCAGTGTACCCACTTCTCTCTCTTTCTCACTTGGCAGCGCCACAACAGATAATGCATTATTCACACCCAAGGATCAACTAACAGCAGAAGAACTGGAACAATTTCAATCTAAGAAGTTTACTCTGGGAAAAATTCCATTAAAGCCACCACCTGTGGAACTTCTAAATATTTAAAAGGGCAACTTTAAATACAGAACAGCTTTTAAAATTGTTTTGAGTGGTTCATATGAAAGAGGAGGAATACACACACACACACACGTGTATATGCATATATATGCATATATATTTATAAAAAGTATAAATTTTCAATAATAACATTAGGAGTTCTTAAATTTAACATTTTTTCCTTGACTCTAGCTATTTAAGTAAAACAACAAAAACTACTCAGCAACAGATTTTTTCTTTTTTTTTTACTGTAATGATGAATGGAACTGAAAAACCTGTCAGGGTGCACTGAATAAAGTACTTTTCTCATTCTGTATCACTTTATACTGTCTTACCATTTAAAATTTTACCTTTAAACTTTTTTTTTTTTTTTTAAGGAAAGAGATAATTTCTAGAACAAGTAGGGAAAAAATGCTTAAGTGTTTAGTCTGCCTGCTGAATAAACATCAGCAGCATGGTGACTTTCTTTTGTGTTAAAGAAGATTCTCTTAAAGAGAGAAATATAATTTTTAAAGGGTAAAAGCTTTTATTTTTAGTAACTAAGAAGCATTTTTGCCTCATAACTTTTCCTCCTGTTTTGGCTATCTCATGAACCATTTGAGTTTTTGTCAACAATTTCATGCTAGTTTTTATCTTGGCCTAATTTTTATGTAATTCTATTTTTTCCTCACATTGTCTCATCAAGTGGATGGATTGTAAGAGGACTAGAAATTATGATCTCATGTAGATGAAGAGCATATGTGTATATATATATCCTTTGTAGATGCATAAGACATTTCTGGAAGAGTAAGAAACTTGCTAATAATGATTACCACTGGGAAAAGAATTGGTGTCCGAGTTAGGAGAAATACTTTGTGTACCATTTTGAACTGTTTGAATATTTTACCATGTACATGTGGTACTTTGTTTTTTTAATTAAAAGAAGATCACGAAAAATTAGGAAACTTTTTTCAATTAAACATTATTGGCAAGTTTAATAATGTGTATGATCAAGCTAGTTTTTCAGGATGCATTTTTGAAAAGAATTTTTTTTAAACAAGTATTCAAGATGCATCTTCTCTAGGCTTTTTTCTTTTCAAGTAACAGAAGTAACTTTATAACTGGAAAAAGGTCATTGAAGAACAAGTCTAGGCTTTCTTCCACCTCCATTTACATTATTAAGGTATGCTTTTATTCCTTTTGGTATATTTCTTAAAACCTTTTTATAAAATATGCTTATTATAACAACTTTGGAAACTTACAACAAGGAAATTAAAATTATCTGTAATCTCTCCCCCCCAAGAGTAGTGTATATAGAGGGATGAGGATTCATCAGCTGTTTTTCTAGAGTTTCTATTAGAATTTTCAGATGTGTTTGGGTCTCTCTGTGTCCTCAGATTGAAGGAGTAGTATCTTATATATATGGTTGATCCAAACAGCCAGAGACGTCATTAGTTGAAGCATACGTGTCAAGAGTCCTGTGTTCCTTTTTCAAGCCTCAGAAAATATATAACTAGCACTGCGAGAACAGTTTCTTTACACAGATCAGGTGTTGAACTGATTTTTTTTTTTTTTTTTAAACGTCAGATGGGTAACGTGCCGGTGTCATAAAAAGGTTTGGAAGGAGGCACATGTCATGCAGCAGCGTGAACACCCAATCATCACGCTCATGAACTACAAAAGGATCTGAACTGATTCTTAAGTGAAAATCTTACCTATTAAAGATATATGCACCACATGATTTTAGCGTATATGCAAAGGATTTGGTCCTCAGGGGATCCAGATTCTCTGTTGTACTTTTTGAAGAACTTTATAACTCTTAAGTTTCGGAACCCCAGCACTCCAAATAAGAGGTGTATGTTTGAATTTTAGTATATGTGCTGCCAAAGCAAGCACGAGGTGTATGTTTGAAACCATCCTTGGTATAGAGATGATAAGTAGACCCTAAGTTCCTGTTTTGATTTCAAGTTCTTTATAAGGACTTTCCAATTTTTTTTTTTTTCAACTTACAGTTGACTCCTAGAGTTCTCCTACCCTGATGGAACGAACCCTGCATAAAGGTAGATTAAGTTTCAAGACCCTAAAAAGGAGTGAAGGGAAGAGGCAACCAAAAGGTACAAGATTTAGATGTATTCAATGAGGCAAGAACCAGTTCTGACAGAGCTGGTCATATTGAAAGTACACTCCCAAATAGGCACAGACAGACCCATTTCACAGCTTCTATAACGGCTGCCCCTTTTCCCTAGGACTTAGAGGAAGGGACAGAATTGCATAAGGTTTTATTACAAGTAAAATGATCTAACTAGCTTGATTATTTGATCACAGAAAGAAGTATAACAGCTGAGAGCTAATTAGAAAGGGAGAGAGAAGCTGATATTAAAACTATTTAAAAAGTATAATATGGTTTAGCTACAGAGTATGTATTGTTCAAGTATTGTTCATAAGAGTAAAAAATCCAATCTGTTGTCCAACAACAGGAAATTGGTTAATCTGGTAGATTCATATATTGGAGTACAGCTTTTCTAAATGACCTGGGTTTCACTCTGTAGTCAATGGGCAAAAGCTTGTTATTTATTTATTATTATTTTATTATTATTACTCTAATTGCACTGACTGGGACACTCAGTACTGTGTTGAATAGTAGTGGTGAGAGGGGGCATCTTTGCCTTTTTACTGATCTTAAAGGAAAAACTTTCTTTCATGATTGAATATGATATTAGCTGTGGCCTTTTCATGTATGGCTTTTATTATGTTGGAGTAGTTTCCTTATTTTCCCCAGTTTGTTGAGTGTTTTTATCATGAAAAAGTTTTTACTTTGTCAAATGTTTTTTTATGCATCAGTTGAGATGATCATATGGGTTTTGTCCTCCATTTTGTTAATGTGTATTTATATTGATTAATTTTGTATGGTGAACCATCTTTGCATTCCAGATACAAATCCCACCTAATCATGTGTAAATACTTTTAATGTGCTGTTGAATTCAGTATACTAGTATTTTGTTGAGGATTTTTGTATCATTATTCATCAGGAATATTTGCCTACAGTTTTCTTGTGTCTTTTTTTTCTGGTTTTGGTATCAGAATAATGCTGGGTTCACACAGTGAGTTTGGGGATGTTCCCTCCTCTTCAGTTCTCTGAAAAGATTGGTATTAATTCTTTAATTGTTTGATAAAATCCTTCAGTGAAGTCATCCTGTCCTCGTTGGGCAGTGTTTGATTACTGCTTCAATCTCCTTACTGTAGGTCTGTTCAGATTCTTTACTACTTGATGATTTAGTTTTGGTAGTTTGTATGTTTCCAGGAATCAATCCATTTCTTCTAGGTTATCTAATTTGTTGATATTTAATTGTTCACAGTAATCTTTTATAAAAATCCGTTTTTATTTCTGTGACATCAGTTATAATATCCATTCTTTTGAATCTAATTTAGTTATTCAAATCTTTTAGCTCTTTTTCTTAGTTAATGTAGCTAAGGATTTGCCAATTTTTTTGGTCTTTTTAAAAAACCATGTCTTAGTCTGCTAATGCCACCATAATAAAACACCATAGACAGGGTAGCTTAAAAAATAGACATTTATTTCTCTCAGTTTTGGAGCCTGGAAGTCCATGTCAGGGTGCCAGCATGGTCAGTTCTGGTGAGAACCCTTTTCCTAGTTTGCAGATAGCTGCCTTCTTGGGTGCTAAGATGACCTTTTCTTGGTACATGTGCATGAAGAAATAGATTTCTCTCTCTTCCTCTTCTTACAAGGCCACTAATCTTGTCATAAGGTTGCCATCCTCATGACCTAATTTAAACTAATTATCTCTCAAAATACCCCCACCTCCGAATACCATCACTTTGGTGGTTAGGGCAGCAACACATGAATTTGGGTAAAGGACACACATACTCAGTTGGTTTTATTGGTTATTGATTTTTCCACTGTTTTTCTATTCTCTATTTCATTTACTCTCCTTTCATCTTTATTATTTTTTCTGCTAAATTTAGTTTTTTTTTCAAGGTATAAAATTATTGATTTGAGATCTTTCTTCTTTTTAATGCAAGCATTTATCTCTGTAAACTCCTCTCATCACTGCTTTTGCCTAGGTTTTGATGTCTTGTATTTTGTTTTCATTTGTTTCTAAGTATTTTCTAAGTTCCCTGTGGTTTATTCTTTGACCCATTAGTGGTTTAAGAATGTGTTGTTTAGTTTTCACATATTTGTGTTTTTATCTTCTTCTGTTGACTTCTAGTTTCATTCCATTATGGTCAGAGAAGATAACTTTGTATGATTTCAATCTTCTTAAATTTGTTAAGACTTGTTTTGTGGCCTAATATGTGGACTGCCTTGCAGAACAACCATGTGTACTTGAAAAGAATGTGTATCCTCCTGTTCTTGGGTGAAGTGCTCAGTATATGTTTGGTTCAGCTGTTCTTTAGTGTTAAGTCCTCTGTTTTTTTTTTTTTTAATTGATCTCCTCTTTGTTCTATCCATAAATGAAAGTGAAGTATTGAAATATGCTACTGTTACTATGTTGCTGTCTATCTCTCCCTTCAGTTCTGTCATGTTTGCTTTATATATTTGGGAGTTCTAATATTAGGTGCATGTACATTATAATTGTTATATCTTCCTGGTGAATTGATGCTGTTATTATATAATGTCCTTCTTTGTGTCTCATATAATAGTTTTGGTTTTAAAGTCTGTTTTATCTTAGTATGGCCACTTCTCCTCTCTTTGGATGCTTGTTTTCATGGAATATTTTTCCATCCTTTTAGCCTATGTGTATCTTTAGATCTATAGCATGTGTATCTTTAGATCTATAGCATGCCTCTTGTAGACAACCTATTAGTTGGTTCTTATTTTTTATCCATTTAGCCCATCTGTGTCTTTTAATTAGTGTATTTAACCTATTACATATAAAGTAATTACTGACAGGGAAAGACTTACTATTGCCATTTTGTTCGTTGTTTTTTGTATATGTTATAACTTTTTTGTTCTTCCTGCTGCCTTATTTTGTGCTATGCTGGGTTTTGTTGTTGTTGTTGTTGTTGTTAGTGACACATTTGATTCCCTTCTCATTTCCCTTTGTGTATATTCTATAATTTCTCTGTGGTTACTGATGTAATTACATACAGTGTTTTAAAGTTATAATACATTTTAAGCATAATTTAACTTCAGTCACATAAAACTGCTCCATTTCAGTTCTGCCTCACCCACTTTATGTTTTTGAGAAAGATTACCTATTTTAATATTGCATGTTTATTAACATAGATATATAATTACTTTTTATGCTTCTTTTGTGTTTTAAATTCCATACCATATTTAAAAGTGATTTATGCAGTTACATTACAACACTACATAGTTATAAATTTATCTATATTTTTACCTTTGTGAGGGAGTTTTATATTTTTGTCTGGTTTTCATCATCCTTCTGTTTTGACTTGAAGGACTCTCTTCCACATTTTTTTTTCCCAGCCAGCTTGTTTTCTGTTGATACCACAATGATCAGATCTTGACCATGTACTTCCACAGTGGTCACAACCATTCCTTCCGTTGCTGCTGTGTGGTCTTCAAATTCTCCTCATGCATATTGAGCTGGCAGTGCATAGCACGTCTTTTCTTGGGCTGCAGTTCCAGGGGCTTATACTTTGTGCTCTTGTAGAATTTCCTAAGATTCTCTTTCTGAGTCTGATTAATGGTAGTGAGAACAAAGGCAATAGATTTGCAAACAACTCGAGTCTTAAGATAGTTTGGATGTTGTGCTGCCTGGCAGTTCAGAGACATGCAGCTGGTACAGCTCCACCTTCAGGTCATCCATCTGTTTCAGCAACTCATCTTTCTAGCCTGAAAGTCTCAAGACAATCTTGGCTATGGCTGTACAAGGTTGTTTTTAAAGTATGAAACAGATGAATGAAGACATTTTCTTTACCCAGACATTAGTTTATGTTAAAAATTATTGCAGAAGAAACTTAAGAGGCCTGACTTCAATAATATTCATCAGATTAATACAGTTTGATCAAATCAATAATACTTGGCAAATTAATATAACAAAATACCACTTCCTGTCTATTGGCAAAAATCAGAGTCTTGCAATGATGGTGTTAATGAAGATGTGGTATTTTGGAGACTGTTGTGAGCTGCTGACTGGAGTGTGGATGGGTGTAGGCACTTCGGAGACAGTTTGGCAATATCTAGTAACATTAAAGATGATCATCCTCTACAATCTAGAAATTTTTACTCCTCTTCAAGGCCCTTGCTCCTTGAAGTGTGGTCCTAGGACCAGCAGCATCAACATCATCTGGGAACTTAATACACATGTAGAATCTCAAGCCTCATCCCAAAGCTACCAAATCAGAGTCTCTATTTTTATGATATTTATGGGAGGATGGTATGCACATGAATATATGAGAAACTACTGCATGTGGGAAAAGGAGACATATAAGACTAAATAGTACTATTCATAATAGCAAAATATTGGAAACAATCAGAAGTTCATGCTCAAGGTAACAGATACACTTTGGTATAATGTGATACATCTGTAAAACTTGAGTTACACATATAAACAGCCAAAAAAGCACAGGTGGTTTAATATACCACTGAAAATAGAGTATAAAACAATACTATATGTTGTTTATAAATTTATAAACATAGTAAAGGAATAACAGCCTGAGAAAATTAGCACCAGATTCAGAATAGAGTTTGTCCAGGAAAGGGGGAAAAAAAGAATGAGATTTAGAAGGCATATATAGGGAGCATTATATCTGTGATTTTTTAAAACTTTATTTATTTATTTATTTTATTTAAAACATGACAATAGTAGAATTTTATAGAGTAGGTGGTGAGTGCATTATATTATTTTCTATGTTTTTCTATATACTTTAAATACATTTACAAATGTTTAAAGATTTAATTTAGAAAAAAGAAGTATTCTTTCCCACCCTAAATTGTATTATAAAGTTGCTTTTAGATTTCTGAAGTAATCACTATGAATTGAGTAGTTTGTCAGATTGTTTCCAAATCTTGAATTAAATGTTCTACTCTGATGATACTTGTCATTCTAGTACTAAAGTACAAGGAGTACAACTGCTCTAAAGAACAACCAACTGTGGATGTAGACCATGTTATTTTTGCTGCTAATGAAATCCTGAAAGTAATTCAAATATTTGTGGAGCAAAATGGAAATTATTTTTTATTCATTTGTTTGGGAAAGAGTATGTGTTTATCTCTCTACTTATACCTGACGAGGAAGATAATGTAGAATCAATATAACTGGTTACCTTGAGGTTCTTTTCTCAACCACATATTATCAACCAGCTGGAAATCTATTCTTTTTTTTTTTTTTTTAAATCTGTTCTTATTTACTTGGTCACTTATAATGTAAGCAGCATTTAACCCTGTTATCTCTGAAACAGAGAAATAGAGGAATTATATATATATATATATATTGTAAACACAGTAAGTATCAAGCTTTTGCATTTGGAAAACTTCTAGTGATTCTATATGACTCACACCTCCCCTACACTAAGAAAAAAAAAGTCAAAAGAAGACATGACTTTATTGGAATTATTAATTCAGAAGCTACTCAACTGAAGGACACTTATATACATAATTCAGTAGAGAAAACATATAGTGCTATGTAAGAAAAAGTTTGCTTGATTTACAGGAATTGATGATCATCAATATTAAGAACCCACCAAATGCAAGTATTACATTAAGGATTCAGTCCTAAAATCTACTGAGAAGGTTTAGAAACAGGCTATGAAGGATTATCATAAGTTCTAAACGAAGTGTCAAGTTCCTCACCTGGAACTCATCCTCAAAGATGAATGAGAATCAGTTCAGTTCATTCGCTCAGTGGTGTTCGCCTCTCTGTGACCCCATGGACTACAGCACACCAGGCTTCCCTGTTCATCACCAACTCCCAGAGCTTACTCAAACTCATGTCCATTGAGTCAGTGATGCCATCCAACCATTCCATCCTCTGTCGTACCCTTCTCCCACCTTCAATTTTCCCCAGCATTAGGTTCTTTTCCAGTGAGTCAATGCTTCACATCAGGTGGCCAAAGTATTGGAGTTTCAGCTTCAGCATCAGTCCTTCCAGTGAATATTCAGGACTGATTTCCTTTAGGATTGACAGGTTGGATCTCCTTGCAGTCCAAGGGACTCTCAAGAGTCTTCTCTAACACCACAGTTCAAAAGCATTAATTCTTTGGCACTCAGCTTTCTTTATAGTCCAACTCTCACATCCATACATGACTACTGGAAAAACTAGCTTTGACTAGGTAGACCTTTGTTGGTCAAGTAATGTCTCTGCTTCTTAATATGCTGTCTACGTTGGTCATAACTTTTCTTCCAAGGAGCAAGTGTCTTTTAATTTCATGGCTGCAGTCACCATCTACAGTGATTTTGGAGCCCCCAAAAGTAAAGTCTGTCACTCTTTCCCCATCTATTTACCATGAAGTGATGGGACCAGATGCCATGATCTTAGTTTTCTGAATGTTGAGCTTTAAGCCAACTTTTTCACTCTCCTCTTTCACTTTCATCGAGAGGCTCTTTAGTTCTTCACTCTGCCATAAGGGTGGTGTCATCTGCATATCTGAGGTTATTGATATTTCTCCCAGCAATCTTGATTCCAGCTTGTACTTCACCCAGCCCAGCATTTCTCATGATGTACTCTGCATATAAGTTTAAAAAGCAGGGTGACAATATACAGCCTTGACGTACTCCTTTCCCAATTTGGAACCAGTCTGTTGTTCCATGTCCAGTTCTAACTGTTCCTTCTTGACCTGCATATAAGTTTCTCAGGAGGCAGATCAGGTGGTCTGGTATTCCCATCTCTTGAAGAATTTTCCACAGTTTGTTGTGATCCACACAGTCAAAGGCTTTGGCATAGTCAATAAAGCAAAAGTAGATGTTTTTCTGGAATTCTTTTGCTTTTTTGATGATCCAGCAGATGTTGGCAATTTGATCTCTGGTTCCTCTGCCTTTTCTAAAACCATCTTGAACATATGGAAGTTCACGGTTCACATACTGTTGAAGCCTGCTTGGAGGATTATGAGCATTACTTTACTAGTGTGTGAGATGAGTACAATTGTGTGGTAGTTTGAACATTCCTTGGCATTGCCTTTCTTTGGGATTGGAATGAAAACTGACCTTTTCCAGTCCTGTGGCCACTGCTGAGTTTTCCACATTTGCTGGCATATTGAGTGCAGCACTTTCACGGCATCATCTTTTAGGATTTGAAATAGCTCAACTGGAATTCCATCACGTCCACTAGCTTTGTTCATAGTGATGCTTCCTAAGACCCATTTGACTTCGCACTCCAGAATGTCTGGCTCTAGGTGAGTGATCACACCATCGTGGTTATCTGGGTCATGAAGATCTTTTTTGTATAGTTCTTCTGTGTATTCTGTGAATGAGAATAGAACCATGCAAATTCAAATGGTAGAAAGTGAAAGTTGCTTAGTCCGACTCTTTGCAACCCCATGGACTATATAGTCCATGGAATTCACCAGGCCAGAATACTGGAACTGGAAGCCTTTCCATTCTCCAGGGGATCTTCCCAACACAGGATTGAACTCAGGTCTCCTGCATTGCAGGCGGATTCTTTACCAGCTCAAGTAGTAACATATATGCAAAAGCACAGTGGTGAGTACAGCAGAATGCTACAGAGAAGTTAATGAACCAGGAGTCTGTGGTAACTTCCCAGAGGAAATGAATTTTAATACTTGTGAGAGAGAAGTGAAATCACAATGGAAAGGAGAAATAGCCAAAAGAGCCAGCTTCTAAAAAAAGAGAAGCTGGGCCTGGGAAGACTATATTCACTTTATGATACACAGCTTGAAAAGATTATCTCTTTAGATAAAGAATCTAAACTTGGACAGGTTAACTTTCCTAATCCTCTTATCTGTAGAATAGGTAATATACACCACCTATTCATTGTGTGACCAATAATTAATGTAACATGCTTAGCAGAGAAATTATGTTCAAAAATTCCATTAGTCACTAAAATTATGCTTGTTCACTATAGAGAATTCAGACCACATAGAAATACATAAAATGAAAAGTATACTCCGCATTCCCGATAACATTGTCTTTAACACTTTTGTGTACATTTCTTCAATCTTTATTCCTTATACATAGTCTAATAGTAACTATCGTTATCAATGCCATAATACTATTTTGCATCTTTACACTGAACAGAATGTTGTGAAGAAACTTCCACATCAGTACATACAGGTTTACCTCACTGTTTTTTTCTTCTCTTAGATAAGAAGTAGGTTTATTAATATAGGATTACTTGTGAATGATAGAAGCAGGCAGGCAAGAGAGCTCCTCCCCAAGAACTAAGTGAGCTACATTTTTATAACATAAAGAAAAATGGGGAGGGAGAGAAAACCATCTTCTTCTGCTTCCTTTGTAAAGCTATTGCAGGAAAATTGGTCCCAAGGGGATGGTCATGTCCCAGGTCTCTGACAAGTTCCTGGGATGGGCCCCCAAGTGAGAATCCTTGGCTTTACACAGGAAAGAATTCAAGAGCAAGCCATAGAAAACAAAGCAGAGATACACATTCCATGGGGCAGCATGTGGGCCATCTTAGAAGGCAAGGGCAGCTTACTTCACTATTTTTAAAGGCCATATGAAGTGAAGTCGCTCAATTGTGTCCGACTCTTTGCGACCCAATGGACTGTAGCCTACCAGGATCCCCAGTCCATGGGATTTTCCAGGCAAGAATACTGGGTTGCCATTTCCTTCTCCAGGGGATCTTCCCAACCCAGGGATTGAACCCAGGTTTCCTGCATTGTAGGCAGACGCTTTACCATCTGAGCTGCCAGGGAAGCAAAGGTCATATAGTGTTCCATTGTGTGTCCATTCCTTAATTTACCTAACCAGGCCCCCATATATGGGCCAACAGTCTTTTACTAGGACATTCTAGAGCATACATCTTTGCACTGTGGGAGTACTTTGTAAGAAACGGAAATGCCGAGTTGAAAGTATGAAAAGTTTTCTTTTTAATAGAGTTTGCTAAATTGTTCTTTGAAATGTCTTATTGATTTATCCTTCCCCGCTTTCCTTCCCACAACATAGGTCCAGAAAATAGAAAACAACCTATTCACATTTCAAAGGATAGTAGATGATATATTTGTTATTGAAAATGCACATTGATAAGAGCCATGAAGACTGGGAGCTTGATCAGCAGCGTTTCCGTGAGTCCCTTTCAGTGAACTCCTGGACCAGTCCAGTATGGACATTGCTTCAGGTCTTATGTGCTTTTTTTCATTAAAACAAGAGATCCTTATACATATATATGTAATATAAATGCATAAGCATGCATTATCAGATACATTATGGGTATTATTATTTTGAACAAACTGATATCTGTTAGACCAATTAACAATAAGAAAAATAATTATACTTTCGAAAACAAAGAAACTGGAGACTTCCCTGATGGCCCTGTAGCTAAGACTCCATGATCCCTATACAGGTGGCCTGGGTTCTCTCCCTAGTCAGGGAACTAGGCCCCACATGATTCAACTAAGACCCAGAGCAGACAAATAGATAAATGAATAATATTAAAACATACACACAAAGAAACAATCCAGAGACCCAGAGAGACAGGATTCCCAACTATTCTGAAGATGCCATCTGCCCTGTATACTAGTTTTTGTGCTTGACCACAGAAGCTAAATCTCATCAAAATGAAAAGGAAAAAAATAAAATCAATTATTGGCAGAAAGTACCACCTTAGGCAGCTCCCTGGTGGGGGCAGAAGTGGACAGAGGTGACTTTAAGAAACAACTCCAGCTTTCTAACTGACTAAGCAGTTTCTAACAAGCCCAACCTGAGACAGAAATGAGTAAAGGCTGTCAAAAGGTGAGGAAATGAAATTCTGTCTGGGAGGAGAGAACTATCCCCAAGTGACTGAGGCACCTTCTGGCCTCATGGGCTTCTTTGTCTAGCTTAGATCCCAGGGCCCATCAGTCAGTCACTTTTTTTTTTTTAACATTTTAATTTATTTATTTGACTGTGCTGAGTCTTAGTTGACAGCATGTGGGATCTAGTTCCCTGGACAGGGATCAAACGCTGGTCCCCTGCACTGGGAACTTGGAGTCTTAGCCACAGGACCACCATGGAAGTCCCCAGTCAGTCACTCAAAGATATGTACCTCTTCTGCACCCTCTTCCTCCAGGTGCTTGCAAAGTCAACCTGAACCCCCAGGAGCCTGTCTTCTGTGACCATCACACCAGCAGGGCGGAGTGCTGCTACAGACAGCTGCACTGTGAGTCCCGACCTGTGTTCTCGGTGACTGCCCAGGAATCCACACAGTTCCTCTTGGGTGTTGGGCACCTGTTCCCACCTAAGCTGTTCTCCACTGTCACCTGATCTAGCTTCTCTCTGAAGGAGGGATCCCTCCTCATGCTTCACAGAGAATTCGAAGCCATCCAAGAGGACATTGGTCATTCTCTTCTGCACTCCAAGTTCAGTGCTTCACACATGCTGTGTGATACCACTAGTTATCCACTCCCCCGCTTTAAGGAGTCTCCCGGAAACGTCACACGTGCTGTATCATCTTCTTGCTTGAGAGGGTAGGGAAACAGATGCAAATGCTCTCCATCTTCTCGCCACCGCTCCAGCCCTCTACTCCCTGTAATAGCCATGCTTCTCTGAATATTCACTTCACTTGATCACTCCCCTCCCCAACCCAGTCTCACGTCACCCTTCAACCCATTCTGATTTGCCTCCCACCCACCATTCCACTGAAACTGACCTTGCAAAGGTCTTACTACCAGTTAGGCTTCTTTTCAGACTACCTTTACTTCTGACAGCATTCCTGCCACAGCTCCAGCTCTACGTCTTCTCTGAGAGTCAGTGAAGAAAAATGATCCCCAGGATTCCCAACAAAATTCTTACAGCCTCTGATCCTGGATCAGTCACGGAACACACAGGCTCTTCTGATATCCTGGCCAGAGAGTTTCATATGTACATATGATATGTAGCTTTTTAACAGTTACCTAGTATTCTGTTGCATGAATGTGTCATAATGTATTCAACTTCTCCTTTGATGATGGACATTTAGGTTTTTCTAGCAATTTACTAACATAAATAATGCCAGGATGCACTTTCTTGTACCTTGATCACCCACATACACTCTCATACTCACATTGTTCTTTCTTCACAAAACTCATCAAGTTCATAACTGCTGAATTGTGATTTTTGTGTTTTAAGGAACTTTCCATCACACCACCAACATGTCACATTGTATGTTCCTGTGACCACTTTGAGGAAGGGAAAGGGGGAGGGGACACTGGAGGCTGCAATATCTAGACTTTGTCTTCATTCTCTTTGGTTCACCAAATATAGTCCAGCTGTAAAGATATGTGCTCTATGAAGTTTACCCTAAAATTAGAAGAAAGAAAAGGTCCAATTTTCTGTAGAAGCCCCACTTGCCTTCTCATCTCCCTGGGCCACCTGGGAATGCAGGAGGGGTACCTTTCTCCTAATCTGTCCTTCCTCATAGCCTCTGCTTCCACCCTATCAATTCACAAGAACTGTTAAAAACTTTGACATTTCCCATTTCCCTTCTTTTTCCATTGTCTAAGAGCTGCTGTGCCCCAAGCCACAGAAAGCACCTACCACAACCCTCCAGCCTCAAAGAGGTGACATTGCCCCCAGACCAATGCCTGACTTCTTAGCCCTTGTCTTGGTCCTCTGCTGATGGTCCTGGCCTCGCCCATCCCGTACTGCCTCTGTCCTGCCAGTCCATCACTTTGAAGCTGTAAGTCAGCACTTCTGGCTAACTAAATGCAGCATCTCTCAGAAGAATGTCTGAGAGATGTGTTCTTTCTGCTTCTGACGCCTGATATTTTAAAAATAATGTCATTTACAAAAATAATGTCTTTAGAAACCTCTCTAGGCTAACTTCAGTTTAGAAGTCCTAGAACTGGGCTCTCATACCCTCCAGATCTCCAGTTACTACCTGGTTACACTTTCTGTACTTTTATTGCTGATAAATAAGCTTTCTCTTCCTTAACTTGCAGAACATTTTTTCCCATTTTTTTCTCTTGAGCTTCCACATTCTCAGTTCCATGACAAAACACTATCAACCCCTTTTCCAGTCCTTAGAACAGAAGTCCTCTTCCTCCTCCTCCCTCCATGCCCAGCAGGGAGTGAAAACACGGACTGAAGCTGTCCCCTCTCCGACCCCTGCTCTTCATCAGCGTTCTCAACTCCACAGGGGCTCCCAGGAAAGCTCCCAGCCCACTTTGGAATATAGTCTTCCTTCAGGTCACAACATTCGCTGATATTTTATAAATAAAACTTTCTTTTACTGGTACTTGGTAAACTGAATGAACAAGTTGTTGTTTAGTTGCTAAGTTGTGACTGACTCTTTTGTGGTCCCCTGGACTGTAGCCAGCCAGGCTCCTCTGTCCATGGGATTCTCTAGGCAAGAATACTGGAGTGCACTTCCATTTTCTTTTCCAGGGGAATTTCCTGACCCAGGGATCAAACCTGTGTCTCCTGCATTGCCAGGTGGATTCTTTACAACTGAGCCACCAAGGAAGCCCAAATGAACAAGTACTACTCATAAAATAAAGAGGGAACTTGTAACTGCCAGCATTCAGTAAACAGTCTGCCTGCAATGCCAGAGACCCTGGTTTGATCCCTAGGCTAGGAAGATACCCTGGGGTAGGAAATGGCAACCCACTCCAGTATTCTTCCCTGGAGAATTCCATGGACACGGGAGCCTGGTGGGCTACCATCCATGGGGTTGCAAAGAGTCGGACACAACTGAGTGACTAACCCTTTCTCTTTTCACATTGTTTCCAGAGGGTATTACGAATGCTGCACTATTGGCATTAGTAGATATATTTGCTTTAAAGACTCAATTTTATCACAAGCTTCAAAACAGAACCAGGAATGGTGTACAAGTTATGGTCCCTACCTTGTGATTTTTTTGGTTTTCCAAAGCCTAATTTTTTTTTTTCTAGATCTGTGTACACGAGTGATTCTTTATCCTGTGAAGGTAGCATTTTATCTCTGCATGGGTCCCTAATTCCTATTTACTCATGAGATTGAGAAGAGAGGAGCTCAAAAAGAATGTTATTCAACTTGAAACAAAATTTTTACTGAGAAAATAAGGCTTGAAGCAGAAGAAATCCCAGCTGGCCTTTTTCCATTACCTAATTAAGAAGGTAAATCAACGACTTCCCTGGAGATCCAGTGGTTAAGACACAGTGCTTCCCTAACTGAGCTACTAGGGAAGCCCTCCAGTGCAGAGCATGGGTCTGATGTCTGGTTGGGGAACTAAAATACCACATACTGCATATATGGCCAAAAAAGAGGGGCGGGGGGCAGTGGATCAGTATACAAGTGTTTGCTGATTTGATTAATTTGAAAAGTGAAAGTGAAGTTGCTCAGTTGTGTCCGACTCTTCGCGACCCCATGGACACTAGCCCACCAGGCTCCTCCATCCATGGAATTTTCCAGGCAAGAATACTGGAGTGGGTTGCCATTTCCTTCTCCAGGGTATCTTCCTGACCCAGGGATCGAACCCAGGTCTCCCGCATTGCAGGCAGACGCTTTACCATCTGAGCTACCAGGGAAGCCCCAGATTAATTTGGGGAGAGATCAATTACATTTATGGTATTCAATGACTCAGTCTATAATAATGCATGTATGTATATATGGCTCTTTTAAAAGACAGAATCTCTAGTCTCCCCAGTTCTACTGGATCCCACATTTCTATGCTGTCCTGTGAGACCCAGGATAGTTTCTCCTCTGGGGTGTCCCAGAGTGTGGCACGTTTACTGCTAGAGGTGCTCGAGATGACTTTGGGAGGTTTGTAAACACATTTTAAAATTTCATGTGGTTCCCAGTATTTATCTTACAATAGATTCCTTTTCTTTAGCTACAGTGGATCATTTTTCTACTGATATTAATAGAAAAAAAAATGGTTCGTGAATCTACAGGCACTATTGCTTAGGATGAGATTAAGGTGTCACTAATAGATACAAAGATAAATATTAAGTAAAAGCTACAATAAAAAGTACACAAACACGACAGAAACCAGGAAGGTTGTACAAGGGTGACTAAGGCTGAAAAGACCCTTCTATCTTGTGCGGCCTGAAACATTGTGATTTCAGAAATGTGATACCTGACCCTCATCCATCCGTCTTCCTGCAATATTCCAAACAGCTAAGGTAAGTTAATTTAGTGGCTGGCTCTCTGTGTTCCCCGTTTCCTGCATGGATGGTGCAGCAAAGCAGAATCCACAGACCGAAATTGACTGTGCTGCATTTAGGAATCAGAGGAGACACCAGGGGTTTATCTGTTCGGTGGCCAGTGATTTCACCTGGGTTTACTTTACTTTTGAGAAAGACGAAGAAGGAGGTAGTAATCTCTTCCCCAGGAGCCCCAGACAGCTGATTTGGGGTCACAGGACTTGCTGGCCTGGAGGCATTTCAATATCACGCTCGGGCCCTTGCAAAGCAAACCCCATGACTCCACGGGACTGCCCCCACTCACTGTTGCGCCAGAATGTCTCTGTGAATGATACAGCTGAAATGAGTAGGTCCTGGAAAACTCTTCATATTTTATAGGAATTTTATGGGAAGAAGGTGCTCGATCTTGTTGGATTTAGTTTAGTTTAACAATTGTCACTTATTTATTGAAGTAAAACCTTTTCCAGAAAGAATATGAGATGACTTACAAAAATACGCATAATAAGATTAAAACTTTAAACAAGTACGTGAGGAAACCAGAGCAAAAGGAAAGTGAGAAAGTGAGAGCAGGAAAGATAAAATGGAGCCAAGAGTGAGCTCTGACACCAAAATGTATTGAGAACAGGCTCTCCGGTTGCTAATGGTGGTGGCGGCGTGGCCTCTTGGCTTCCTCATAGCAAGACAGTGAATCAGTAACAAGTGATGAGCCCATGGTGACCCTGATTTTTTTCCTAAAAGGAGAACACAAACAAGCAGCTGCTCAGGACAAGGCTAAGCATATCATGTGCTGAGATCAGCGGAGCTTCTAGTGGACACGTGATACCTTCAGTAAAATCCCCAATAATGCCCCTAAGGATGCACCACAGTGACTTCACAGGGCCGTTTACTACCAGGTTCTTAAGCAGAGGTGGCCAGTTGATTTTTGATAAACATCTGAAGCCAGTTCAGTAGAGAGAGGACAGTTTTTGAACAAATGGTGTTGGAACATTTAGATATTTACATGCAAACGATGAACTTTGAGCCTTGCTTCACATATAAAAACTTCACATCATATAAAAACTCAAATATATCATATTTTCATTTTAATTTAATAGCTTTATTGAGGCATAATAGATAGTGTATTGCTGATACTTATGTGTGCACTTACATAACTTTGACACAAACACCCCCTCCCCCCAGGAAAAATGGAACAGCTGCTGAGGGAAGGCAGACTATCATCATCAGTCAAGGTTCAGTTGCAGAGAACAAAGTCTACTCTAACAGAAAAATCCACTCTAGTTTACACAAAAAAACATTTCAGGGTATAAAATGACATATGGGATCATTACAAGGGCAACAATATAGGCTCTATACTGAGCTTCTAGGAACAGCTCAGTCTCATGACCATAGTTGCCACAGTTAGCAGGCTGCCTCTGACTAAGCTAGGAAGCCACCCAAACTTCTGCTGGCCTCAGAGCTGTGCCTCTTCTGCTGGGCTCCTCATTAGTAAATAGATGCATGTGTCCTGCCTCTCACATCAGTTCCAAATTCAGGTCTTGCATCTGATTGTAGAAACCTAACTGACATCTCGAAATTTAGCTTCAAGAAAGTCTGGGAAATGCAGTTTCTAGCTTTCTAGCTTCTGTAGTGTTGGAAGGCACTTTAGAAGGAGCTTGGGATAGACGTTGAATGAGCAAATCCACGATATCCCATCATGCTGTGGAAGCAATTGGTTTGAGGGGGGAAATAAGGAGTTCAGTTTTGTACATGATAACTTCAAAGTATCTTTTAGATATACTAGTAGAGATGTATAGTAGGCTGGGGAAGAAAATGCAGCATGATGTAGTGGTACAAGCACAGATTCTGGGTTTGGGTTCAGTCTGGGTCTTGAACCCAGTCTGCTTGAGTTCATATCATACCTCTATCATTTATTGGGCTTCCCTCATGTAAAGAATCCACCTGCAATGCAGGAGACCCTGCTTAGATTCCTGGGTCGGTAAGATCCCCTGGAGAAAGCATGGGCCACCCACTCCAGTATTCTTGGTCTTCCCTGGTGGCTTAGACGGTAAATTTGCCTGCAACATGGGAGACCTGGGTTCGATCCCTGGTTTGGGGAGATCCCCTGGAGAAGGGAAAGGCTACCCACTCCGGTAATCTTGCCTGAAGAATTCCATGGACAAAGGAGCCTGGCAGGCTACAGTCCTTGGGGTCGCAAAGAGTTGGACACGACTGAACGACTTTCACTTTCTTATATTAGCTGTGTGACATTGGAAAAGTTACTTGACCTCCTGTGCCTCAATTTTATCACCTGCAAAGTGGGAGTAGTAATAGCATTTGCCCTAGTAAGGTTGTTATGAGAACTTAAATGAGTTAAGGTTTGTAAAGTGTTGTTTAAAACAGTACCTGTCACAGAATGTGTATGTGTTTGCTATAGTACTACCTACCATTGTTTTAATTAATAATACATTTGGCCCTCCATACCCATGGATTCTGGGAGATAATGAATTTGTGCTGTTTTAAGCCACTAAGTTGGAGTTGTTATACAGCAGCAGATAACTACAGTGGACTAAGTATGAAGTGATATTAAGGAATTAATAAATTAGAACTGTTATAATTTGGAGTTACAAGAAACATTCTTTTTAACCTGGGGTGCTGCCTACCTGCCTCTCCCAGGGAGCCTTAGGCCCCGTGTTGGGCCCCATGATGCCGCCTGGGTAGTCTGTGCTGACCGAGGCGGCCCAGTCTGTTGCCACACGTACCTGTTCTATACAGCCCCAGGTCCTGGTGGCTTCTACCCCTGCTCCAAACTCTGAGCTTTGCATGTTCCACTAACCCAGGTGGGGGTTGGGGGGGGCGCGGGGCAGGTGGAGAGCAGAGGTGTCAGGCTTCGGCCGCCTCTTAGGGCAGAGCACTAACCCAGCTATGGCGGCCTTGCAGTGCTGGCCCCAATAAAAGCAACTTCAACCTTGAAAAAAGTATTCTTTTTAATAACACATATGGAAATATACAGGAAGTATCTGGGATTTATTTTAAAATAATGATGAAGTAAATATCAAAATATATGAAGAAAATACACTAAAATGTTAGCAATCAGTAGATCCAGGTGAGGGATATACAGTCTTTGTACCATTCTGCTTTTAGACATGTCTAATAATTTCCATATTAAAATGTAAATATACATACATATAGATAGGTGTCTATAGAGAAAGAATTCTGTCTTAAAGCCCCTTTCCCTCCTCTTCCTCATGCCTCTCCTGCTCCTCTTTCTTGTTCATGTTGATGTTCCTAATTGTTCCTTTCATTTGTCTCACAAAGGTATCCCTTTAGGGCAGGCTGTATTTCTGAAAGGTGTATATAGCACAGCATGTTTTTATAATCTCCTCTTAAAAGTTGGATTAAGCCTTCAAAGCCCAGCTCTGTGTGTCCCAGACTCCAGTGTGAGCCACCCCAGGGGGACCTCCTCTCCGCAGGTCTGGTCGAGCCCTGGGGGGCTGAAATGTCCTTGAATAATGGCCCTTATTCGCTGCCTTTCAGGGGGCCTGCTGTGCTCTCCTGGTGCCAACCCCAGCTGTCTTTTTCACCATTCTGAACTCTCCTCCACCACCTCAGCCGAGCCGTAATTCTTTCTCAGAAACCCAATTCCTTAGGCAGAAGCCACGTGTTCCGCTCAGGCAGCATCTGACAGCTGTGGCCCCCAGCCTGGCCCCACAGACATCCAGTGTTCCCTTTCACAGGCCGTGGCGCGTTCCTGCCAGAAAAGTCCACTTCCTTCACGAGTCTCTTTTTCATGGTGTCGCTCTCTGTGGCCTTGAGTGTCATGCCAATTCCTTGCACACTTGATGAAAGGATTTGGGGGTAGAAAACTTGAATCAATGGGGTCTTTTTATTTTTGAACATCAGTAAACAGCACAAATCAGTTCAATGAGTTCAGACTCAGTTATTTCCATGCTTGCTGCAGTCTCTCTACCCAGCATTAAATCCCACTGAAAATGCCTCTTGTTATCTCCGGCTAATGAAGAATGTCGCTCTTTTTTCTTGGTTTGAACACACTCCAAAACATTGGCCTGAAAGATCAGTTTAACACTGGACAGCTCTGAATACAAAAATCTTTAACTTTCCCTTTTCTTCAGCTCACTGACATTATTCTAATCATTTTCTTTTCATTATATTCTGCTCACTGACAGTATTTTTATCTGTTTGGTAATACAAAATGCAATCATTTGTTTTTGAGATTAATGAAGGCATGCCAGGATCCTTTCCATTGATTAAGTTACAAATAATATAATTAGAGATTAAAAGGTTTGTTAACCAGTTAATTTGTCATAGTTGTACCTCCATCAAAACCACTCCTCACCTATGTCATTCTCAACATCCAAATTCAGGAGGAACACTTCCCAGTATATTTAGTGGCACCAGCCAAGAATATGGCTCTCAATATTTTTTATTTAAAAATAAATGGTGGCATATGAGTTTACTGAGAAATAAAACCACAGAACAAATATTCCTGAAAGATTTTAAGGCAAAAAAATCTATATATTGCTCCCTGTAATACTAAATGCCCCCATATTTTGAAAATGTTCAACTTGAGTGGTGCCAGTGATACAGCTTTATCAGGTCCTTCCGACATGTGGTGAAGACTTCAGCCCCGTAAGAGGGTTCCATGGCCGAGTCCAGAATCAGACTGCAGATGTTCAGATCTCAGTTCCAGTCCTTACTGTGTGACCTTGGGCAAATTCACCTCTCTGTGCCTCAGCGCCTTCATCTGAAAAATCAGAACAATTAGAGTAACTATTCTCTCACCACCTCGCCTTGGCAGGTCATTGTGAAGGATGTAAAACTGTATTGTCCAATATATGGAAAACAATCATTGTCATTGCCGTTGTCATCATTCTGGATGGATGCCAATTAACTCTCTGATCTAGCTTCACAACTCTGCCAAAATGGTCTTCCTACAGCCCTGCTCTCATCCTTTCTCACACTTGCCCACGCTTGACAAAACCTCTGGCATTTTTTCACTCATCAAGTAATCTGCCACTCCCCCTCAGAGGAATTTTCCTTTCTGTGGCAGGATAAGTCTGCAGGCTCTCCCTCAGAAGGCAGGAATGATCTGGAAACCCCAGGTCACAACATGAAACAGATCTGGTTTTTCAAGATCCTCATTAACTTAAGCTAGATGAAGAGCTGAGCTAATTTTATTCCTCTGTTTGAAGCACATTCTCATTAGTCTACACAGAAGTCTATTCCCTTGTTTTATATTTTACTTACTCTCCTATTCACTTTTCCTCCCTCCCATTCCACTGCCCACCCCCCACCCCAGCATTCTGGGTTTAAGGTAACTCTCTGTTTTGGGCTTTGTTAAAAGGCTGTGTGACAGTGGTGAATGCACATGTTATATGTGTGTTACTTGTAATGTTCCCCCTACAGTCTTAAGGTCCACGCTGCTGTGAGGACTTCTAGGCTTCTATTCTCCCTGATGCCTGGTATCCTAGAATGCCCATCTATACATCTGACTCTCCTAGTCCCCAGGTGACAGACACACAAGTTGCCTCCAACAAACCAGGTTAAAGAGGGCTTCTCAGAAGACGGTCCTAGGAAATCGTGCTACTACATGAATGAAAGTAAAATTGGATCCCACCTACCGCTACATACCAGGTAAACTAGATTGATTAAAGACCAGTATCTGAGAGCTGAAACAATGGGATTAATAGAAGTAAGTGTGGGTGAATATCTCAGTGACCTGGGGGAGTAAAGAACTTCTTAAACTAAACCTCAAAAGCATGAAGGTCCTTGAACACTTTTTCCATTCACCTTGGTTTTCCAGTCCTCCCTCTTAATCTGCCTTTCTCAATTGCCAAGAGATCATCTTTTGTTTAAAAATAAAAGTGGTACGTTAAAACTTTCAACTCTCCCTTCCTATGAATAAAAAATAGTCTTTTTTTCAAGGCTTTTCCTTTGTCCAGAACAAGGGTCAGTAATCTAGGGCCCATGAATCTTAAGTCTACCCTATCTCACAGTTGGTACAGCATGCTACACAAGATTTTTACGTTTTTAAATGGTTGAGGGGAAAAACAGAAGAAGATTTTGTGACACTTGAACAACCTATGAAATGTCAGTGTCCATAAATAAAGTTCTATTGGAACCCAGTCAAACTTACTCCTTTCCATCTCATCTACACCTGCTTGTTCACTAGCTGCAGAGCTCAGTAGTTGTGACAGAGACTGTACAACTCACAAATCCTGAAGTATTGACTCTCTGGCCCTTCATCTGCCAACTAGATTGCACGCCCCTTAAGGATAGAAGTCGTATCCAATATTTCCCTGATGTCTTAGCACAGAGCCTTGCAGGTAACCAGTGCTATTTAACACCTAGGGCTATTTAACACCTAGTGCTATTTATAGCACTGAGGGCTATTTTTGGCTTCAAGTAGCAGAATACCCTATTGATAGGGTTTTTTATTCTAATGTAACAAGCGAGCCAGAGATAAAACTGGCATTGATTCAACAGCTCAAGGTCTCTTGCCCTGTCCCCTCAGGGTTGCAACAGAATAGAGACAGCTCCTCAGAGAGTTTCTTCACGTAACCATGTTCAAAGGCAGAAAACTGGCAGCAACATGGGTAAAGAAATGACCCAGTATACCCTCCTCTTAGAAGAAAATATTCCCTGAGATGCCCCATCCCTGAGACTTGCACCCTTGGTATTAGCCAGAAGTGGATTGTGTGCCCACTTAGGCCAGTGGCTGGACCCCCTCTCTTCAGAGCTAGAGATCTCCACCCAAAACTCAAGTGGCATCAGAAAATGAGGAATAAGCAGCAGTGACTAGTGACTGCCTAAGAGTTAACTAATGAGGCTGATCTTTGAACTTGGAAAGGCAGTCCAGAAATTTGAACTATTTTTTTTCTGAGTGGGACTAAGCAGTAGCTTGATTCCAACCCTCCCTACCATTGATAACTCATTTTAAAAGAGAATGACTTTTCTAAGTTGTTTCAAATGGTTTTTAAACTGTAGAAGCACTTAAGTTAGCTGAGTAGCTTTTACAAGTTCTGCATGGTCTTTTCTAATAAAATTTAGTGGTCCACAGCCAGGACCCTTCTATAGCTGCACAGGGTCACATGGAGTGAGGTCATAAATCTAATAGCATCCCACAGCCTGCCCCCTTCTAGTCAGAACTCTTACATGCATAACAGCTGGTCCATCAGGATCACAGGGGCGCTGTTTTGCAATGGTTAAACAGAAGGATAGTAGTGGCTTTCAACCAAAGCATGCTGTTGCATGTAGGAAAGAAAGGCCAGGATGTGAACGCACAGGTTCCAAGGAGACATGAAGCCGGTGCTCAGCATGTGATCCAGGCCCCTGGAGTCAGAGCCGCTGGCTCTGGGAGCGTGCCACAACAGGTAGTCCCTTTGATTCTCCAGCCTCACATGTTTCACGTTCTGTTTATGAACCTCTGCACACTCAATTGAGCAAATGAAGGCACAATCAAACAAGGACAAGTAACAACAAGAAAAGTAATATAACTTTTAAACCTAGAAATCTCGAAATGCCAACTCTGTAAAGAGTGTTACGATGTGGTAGGTTTTATATACTTAAAAATTTTGGCTGCTCTGCTTGCTGCATATCAGTGTTTCCAACTTTTTTTCAGTCTGACTTTGTGGGATCTGTCCCCCTACTCTTGTCCCATCCTATTCTGATAGTCACACCTGCCTGTAAGACCCAGGCATGAACATAAATGAGCCAATCTACTCAGTCATCCCCCACAGAAACTTGGGGGAACAGGGCGCAGTGGTGAGAAATTACAAATTTATAGGGAGGGAAAAAACATTGTTTTCACAAAGGCAACTTCTTTGGACAGTTCAGTGCATAGCCTTGACTCTGTAGATAAATGTTTCCAATGTCAGAAACTGGCCAAAAGAAAAACAGCAAAACATTTAAAAATTTCAACCCTAAAACATTGACTCCTGCCATGAACCACAGTCTATCCAAACTTCTCCCAGAAATTCAAATATGGCTATGGAGTTGCTTTCTCTGCTTCAAGTCAAACATTACACTTTTTATGACCTGTTATTATTGGCATCCCCAACACACATACACACACTTAAAAACTGTAAAAGAATTTTTGCTCTGGCAAGTGAATGAAAAGAAAGGGGATTCTTGAGAGTTGATGTCAGCTTCCAGGTGTAACCCCTTTCCCTGGGTCCCCGGGAGAAGCAGGGGACGAGGCCCGTGGTGCTGGGACCTAAAGCTGACTCTGCTCATAGACCTCAGCTCAGGGGCAGAGTGTGCAGCTTGGCATGCTCTTCACTGAACTGGGTTTCTTTTGCATTTCTGTGTTTAGTTCAAGGTATTGAGCAAAACATTTGTATGATTTTCAGTCACTTCATGTAAAGGATTAATGAATAAATACCATTTAGCTCTAAAGCTACATAAGCTTTAAGAATTGACATGATTAATAAAAGAAAGGTAAGTAAATGTGCGAGAAAGTTATTGTCCAAACCCACTGAACTAAGAAAATGCTGAAGGTAAAAAGAGCAAGTTGGTCAGATGGTACAACACCCAGTTCTATAACATGCTATGATCTGTGTTTGGAAGGAAATCCTGAACAGAACATGCATGATAAGTCATGTCATAGTTTCAAATTATTCTATGCCCTTTCCTGATGCTAATTCCCACAGCACTGAATTTGATAATTCAGTGTCCCTGTTCTCCCAGGAAAGATGGATATGAGTGAACCACACCTAATGAAGTCAGCCCTTCATCTGTGATTTCTTTGCAGAGACCATCACCAAAAAAGAGAGAGAGAGAGAACAAGTTAGAATGTGGCCTCCTTATAAAAACGGATCTGTTCTCACAAGAGAAAGTGTGTGAGATGAGGTTTGTTTCATTCCATTTATGTAAATGTCTTCGGTGAAATCACATTCTAAACATTTTCAAAATTTTCCCATGTATAATTAAATCAGAAGCTTGCCACTATTTATGTGAAGGAAACTTCAGTTTGTTTTATAAATTTCAGTGAGAACTGTCAGTTCAGTTGCTCAATCATGTCGGACTCTTTGAGACCCCATGAACCGCAGTATACCAGGCCTCCCTGTCCATCACCAACTCCCGGAGTTCACCCAAACCCATGTCCATTGAGTCGGTGATGCCGTCCAACCATCTCATCCTCTGTCATCCCCTTCTCCTCCTGCCCTCAATCTTTCCCAACATCAGGGTCTTTTCAAATGAGTCAGCTCTTCGCATCAGGTGGCCAAACTATTGAAGTTTCAGCTTCAACATCAGTCCTTCCAGTGAACACCCAGGACTGATTTCCTTTAGGATGGCCTGGTTGGATCTCCTTGCAGTTCAAGGGACTCTCAAGAGTCTTCTCCAACACCATAGTTCAAAAGCATCAATTCTTCAACACTCAGCTTTCTTTATAGTCCAACTCTTACATCCATACATGACTACTGGAAAAACCATAGCTTTGACTAGATGGACCTTTGTTGACAAAGTAATGTCTCTGCTTTTTAATATGCTGTCTAGGTTGGTCATAACTTTCCTTCCAAAGAGTAAGCGTCTTTTAATTTCATGGCTGCAATCACCATCTGCAGTGATTTTGGAGCCCAAAAAAATAAAGTCAGCCACTGTTTCCACTGTTTCCCCATCTATTTGCCATGAAGTGATAAAGACTGGATGCCATGATCTTAGTTTTCTGAATGTTGAGCTTGAAGCCAACTTTTTCACTCTCCTCTTTCACTTTCATCAAGAGGCTCCTTAGTTCTTCTTCACTTTCTGCCATAAGGGTGGTGTCATCTGCATATCTGAGGTTATTGATATTTCTTCCAGCAATCTTGATTCCAGCTGTGCTTCTTCCAGCCCAGCGTTTCTCATGATGTACTCTGCATATAAGTTAAATAAGCAGGGTGACAATATACAGCCTTGATGTACTCCCTTTCCTGTTTGGAACCAGTCTGTTGGTCCATGTCCAGTTCTAACTGTTGCTTCCTGACCTGCATACAGGTTTCTCAAGAGACAGGTCAGGTGGTCTGGTATTCCCGTCTCTTTCAGGATTTTCCACAGTTTATTGTGATCCACACAGTCAAAGGCTTTGGCATAGTCAATAAAGCAGAAATAGATGTTTTTCTGGAACTCTCTTGCTTTTTTGATGATCTAGTGGATGTTGGCAATTTGATCTCTGGTTCCTCTGTCTTTTCTAAAACCAGCTTGAACATCTGGAAGTTCATGGTTCACGTATTGCTGAAGCCTGGCTTGGAGAATTTTGAGCATTACTTTACCAGCAGCATGTGAGATGAGTGCAATTGTGCAGTAGTTTGAGCATTCTTTGGCATTGCCTTTCTTAGGATTGGAATGAAAACTGACCTTTTCCAGTCCTGTGGCCACTGCTGAGTTTTCCACATTTGCTGGCATACTGAGTGCAGCACTTTCACAGCATCTTTTACTGGCATAAATTCTTCAAACCTAAATCAACAAGAGTAGTCCAGAGACTGCTCTGTGCCTTGTCCTGCGCTAAGTGTTTGTACACTTACTTTTCAGTAATAGCCTTTTCAATTTAATGAATAGAAAGTTCAAAAGTTATTGGAAGATGTGATACAATAAAAAGGAGGTAATGTTACTTACACAGTAGTCAAAATGTAGAGTACTTAACGGAGTATGGCAAGGCTGTATATTGTCACCCTCTTTCATTTATATATGAAATGCTGGGCTGGATGAATCACAAGCTGGAATCCAGATTGCCAGGAGAAATATCAACAACTTCAGCTATGCAGATGATACCACTTTAATGTCAAAAAGCAAAGAGGAACTAAAGAGCCTCTTGATAAGGATAAAGGAGGAGAGTGAAAAAGCTGGCTTAAAACTCAACATTCAAAAAACTTAAGATCATGTCATCCAGTCCCATCACTTCACGGCAAGTAGAAGGGGAAAAAGTGGAAGCAGTGACAGATTTCCTTTTCTTGGGCTCCAAAATCACTGCATTGCCTTGTGATTGTAGCCATGAAATTAGAAAATGCTTGCTCCTTGAAAGGAAGGCTATGACCAATCTAGATAGCATATTAAGAAGCAAAGACTTCACTTTGCCAACAAAGGTCCGTATAGTCATAGCTATGGTCTTTCCAGTAGTCATGTATGGATGTGAGAGTTGGACCATGATGAAGACTGAGCACTGAGGAACTGATGCTTTTGAATTGTGGTGCTGGAGATTACTCTTGAGAGTCCCTTGGACAGCAAGGAGATCAAACCTGTCATTCCTATGGGATTGGCCACCTGATGCAAAGAACTGACTTACTGGAAAAGACCCTGATGCTGGATAAGATTGAAAGTAAAATGAGAAGAGGGCGGCAGAAGATGAGATGGTTGGATGGCATCACCAATTCAATGGACATGAACTTGGGTGACCTCTAAGGAGATGGTGAGGGATAGGGAGGCCTGGTGTGCTGTAGCCCAAGGGGTCAGAAAGAGTTAGACATGACTGAACAACTGGACAACAACAGCAACTCAAGATGCAGAGCCTGAATCTAAGCAGGAGGAAGCATGAAATAACTCCAAAATGAGGGGCATTCTATAGAACACTGGCCAATATTAAAAAATATTAATGTCTTGAAAGATAAAATACTAAACAGGCATAAGAACTAAACACAATGTAGCCATGATCTTGGACTGTATCCTAAGTCAGGAGGAGGGGGCAGGGGTTGCTGTTGGGATAGGAAGAAAAATTTTTAAATAAACTAAGATAGTAGTAGTACATTGATATTAAACTTCCTGATTTTAACAATTGCATTGTACTTATGTGGGCTTCCCTGGTAGCTCAGAGGTTAAAGCGTCTGCCTGGAATGCGGGCAACCTGGGTTTGATCCCTGAGTTGGGAAGATCCCCTGGAGAAGGAAATGGCAACCCACTCCAGTACTCTTGCCTGGAGAATCCCATGGAGGGAGGAGCCTGGCAGGCTATAGTCCATGGGGTTGCAAAGAGTCGGACATGACTGAGCAACTTCACTTTTCACTTTCACTTTCTGTGTTAACAGAATGCCTTTATCCTTAGGAAGTATCAGTTGAAGAAAATAAGAATGAAGGAGCATGGTGTCTGCAAGTTTGGTTCATAGAAAACAATAGGTATGTATGTATATATACACAAATATATGTAAACTAGATAGTTTGCAAAGTTGGCAAAATGTGAAAAATGGTAAATCTAGATAAAGATTATACAAGAGTTCTCATACTGTTCTTGTAACTCTCCTGTATGTTTGAATTATTTCAAAATAATCTTGAAGTTGAGAAAGGTTATGGGAACGTACCTTACACTTCTGAAATCGGGTGCCTTGAGAGATTTCCTTGTTGTCTAACACTGAAACTTTACCTTTAGCAAGGCACTGATGACTAAGTTGAGATGAAAAAGTTTTACAACCAAGTTTTGCAAGACTTATTTCCACTTTGAAAAACAATGATGGAGATGTACAGTGGGGGGGGGGGAGTGGTCATTAAATCAATTATGTGTAATGGGAACTCGACCTCTGTTTCCTCTTCTTTATATCCACTCCTGGGAAATCAGAGAAAAAAATACTAGATGTGCATTAAAACATCCTCCCTATTACACTCCCTTTCCATCAAAATCAGGCTCTGCCATCTGCTCTGGCTGTAGGGTTAGCATGTCACCCTCATAGCTTGCAGAACTCTGGTCCCATTGGGCCATGACCCCCACCCCCAACTTGGTCTGCCTGGAGCAGCATAAGCTGCAGGTCACTCTGCCCCACCACCGTGGAAGCTCTTCCTGTCCCTCTGAAGTGGCTCTGAGTGACACAGTAGCCACGGGCACATGTGGCAGTGAGCACTTAACAACGTGCCCGTCTAAACTGACACACACTCTCAAAGACTTCACATGCGAAAATATATGCCAAAAATACATACAGTGTCTCATTAATAATTTTACACGTTGATTAGATTCTTGAATGATGTTTTAGAGAGATTGAGTCAAATGAAGCATAGCATTGAAAGAATTTCAATTGTTTCACTTTATGATTTTTAATGTGGCTGCCAGGAAAACTTAAAAGTTACATACTTGACTCATGTTTGTACTGGACAGTGCTACCCAGATGGAACTGAGCAGCCCCTCTCTTCATGTCCTTCCTGTGCACCTCGACACATTTCTGCCGTAGCACCTGCACGTGCTTCTTCACCCGGCTGCTGCCTCCAGCAGGACTGCAAGCCCCAAAAGTGGTGCCCTTTTATCCTTGGTTTGCTGCTTTGTGCCTGGAACACCTCACAAAGGGTGTTAATCATTTATGGTCATTTATTTTTTTTGTAATCGGGGTGAAAGTCTCATAATATAATATTAACCATTCTAAAGTGAACAATTTACTTCTAGGATAATCACAATGTTGTGCAACCCCCATCTCAATTTAGTTCCCAGACTTTTTTGCCACCAAAATATAACCCATACTCATTAAGCAGTTATTTCCCATTCTTACCTCCCTATAGCCCTGGCAATCATCTGTGTTCTTTCTATGGATTTGCCTATTCTGGGTATTTCATCTAATAGAATCATATAATATGTGACCCTTTTGTCTGGTTTCTTTCACTTAGCATACTGTTTTCCAGGTTCATCCACATTATAGCATGCATCTGTACTTCATTCCTCTTTTTTTTTGGTCTCACCTTGTGGCTGGCAGGATCTTAGTTCCCTGACCAGAGATCAAATCTGTGCTCCCTGCATTGGGAGTGTGGCGTCTTAACCCTGGACTGCCAGGGAAATCCCCACTCCTTTTTTTTTTAATGTTCCTTCTTCTGTTCATATTTTTCTCTCCCACCTCCCCGTGCCTCCTCTGTGCTTATCCAACGTAACTCATCACTCAAGAACTAAATCAAATCATACTTTTTTCATAAAGATTTCTACATCCTCCATCTTCCCTGAACTCCTTTAGCTCTATCTACATTACATAATGTAAATTCCACACATAAGCGATGTGGATTGGTTTTTAAATAATCCAGCAGGTATCAGGGTGGAGAGAGGGATGAATGAGACCAGGTTGGCCATATATTGATGATCATTGGAGCAAGGGATGGGTACATGGAGGCTGATAATGTCATTCTCTCTATATTGTGTATGTTTAAAAGTTTCCAGAATAAAAATTTTCGAATGGTGTTTCATACTATTACCTGTTCTATGAGTCTTATCCTCCTCATAAGATCTGCTCCTTTGTGGCCGGAGATTGTCATTCATGCCTTGGTTGATGATGGATGCCATAGAAAAGCAGACCTCCACTGGTGCTTGCCGAAATAAATCTTATCTGAGGTGTTAAAAAGTTTCATTGAGAAAAAGCCGAATTCTGACATGAGAATATAGATCTCAGAGGCTATTCCAACTTCGGTTTCCTGGCCTTTCTTCTACAGTTAAAATCCCTTTTGATTTTTGCTCTAACTTCTTTCTTGGGCTTATGATTGATCTCCAGTGAACGAGCACAATGCACTTGCTCCAGTGTTCTGAGACATTTCTGGATAATCCGTAAAAATAAAAAACCTGGAAGCCAGGTTTCCATTCAGATTTCTGTTTTGTCCCCCGTTTCCCTCTGCATAGAGCCCGTTCTAGTTCTCTCTTTTGTCCCAGAGATCTACTGGCACCAAAGGTGTGGAAGAAGGGTGCCCATCCTTCATTGCTTCCACATCCACACATTAAACTGTCATGTCTTATTCTCCTTCTACACTAATAATTCAGAGAAAGTACTTTAATAACAGAACTAAGACTCAGTATGATAACCCACAGTTTTCTACACCTTCCACTCTTTGTAATTTCAAACTCTGTAAGAAGAGTCATATCAACAAATGTTTGTAGCCAGCGCCCCAAGAAGAAACCACTTTATCAGAATCTAGTGTCTAGTTCCTTCAGATAGAAGAAACAGGCTGAAACTACAACAGCCATTGCAGCTTTATGATGGCAGAGGTGACCAGAAAATGATGCACTGACCTTTTCTCCTCTTTCCCTGAAAAGTGAGGGAAAATATTTTTGTGGAACAGTAATTTCAAAGCTTAGCAAACCTAGAAACAAGGGGGTTTAATTACTTATTCATGCAGGGAGCACTCGGACAGGAGAGGCCAAGGAACTGGACACAAAACAGAAGTGTGTGAGTCATTTGTTAATGCTTAAATCTGAAAACTGTGACTCTGATTATGCAAGCATGCATGCTCAGTCGCTTCAGTTGTGTCCGACTCTTTGTGACCCCGTGGACTGTAGCCGGCTAGGCTCCTTGGTCCATGAGATTTTCCTGGCAAGAATACTGGAGTGGGGTGCCATACCCTCCTCCAGGGGATCTTCTCAACCCAGGGGTAGAACCCATGTCTCCTACATCACCTGCGTTGCAGGCATATTCTTTACTGCTGAGCCACTGGGGAAGCCTGTGACTGATTATAAAACACGTTAAAAAGCCCACATTAGGACAAAGTAGTCACATGAGCTTTCTCTCCCTCTGAACTGATTCCCGTATCTTCAGTTTATCCTTGCCTTTGTGCTCTGCCAAATAACAAAGGCTTTGTTTCAACAAGTCTCCTAATATTTGAGAGTTACTTCCCATCACTGCTCTTATCACATGCTCTTCTTATGAATAGAATTTTTGCTAAATCACGTGCTGGATAACTGTGATAGGCAGAATAATGCCCACTCACCCCTCTACCCAAGATGTCCACAGGGCTTCCCTGGTGGCTCAGTGGTAAAGAATCTTCCTGCCAATGCAGGAGATGCAGGTTCAATCCCTGGGTCAGGAAGATCACCTGGAGGAGGAAACGACAACCCACTCCAGTATTCTTGCCTGGAAAATTTCATGGACAGAGAAGCCTGGCAGGCTACAGTCCATGGGGGTCACAAAAGAGTCAGACATGAGACTTAGAGACTAAACAGGAACAAACGATATCCACACCCTAATCCTGAGAACCTGTTAGGTGGTTCTGTGGCAAGAGAGAATTAAAAGGCAGCAGATGGAATTAAGGCTGCTGATTGCTTCAGGTCAACTGACTTCAAGACAAAGAAAGTAATCTGGATTATCCAGGGGAGCCCAATGTAATCACAAGTGAGGGAGGAAGGAGAATCAGTGTTGGAGTAATTGGGTGTGAGAAAGACTTGCCCGACCATGGCTGGCTTTGAAGATGAAAGTGGACCAGAGCCACCAAATACAGGGAGGCCTCTAGAAACTGGAAAAGGCAAGGAAACAGAGGCTTCACGGGGGCTTCCCTGCTGCCGTTTTTATTTAGGGAGACCCATTTCAGACTGCTGACCTCCAGAACGTAAGTTAATAAATTTGCATAGTTTCAAGCTTCCGAGTTTCTGTGGGTTCTGCAAACAGAGGCGATAGGAAAGGAACTAATCCAACCTCTAGCTGTTTATGAGAGCTGGGGAGAAAGGGGCTTTCTTTTTCATTATCTTGCTCAAAAACACTAGTTTGAACTAAAATTCCTAAAAACAAAGGGAACTCCCCTACTGCCTGCTGTGGCTAACGCCTGGGTGTGGCTGCCACCTGCCACTCCCAACTTTGCGTGACTACCCTTTGCGTGACTACCCCATCATCCCAACTCAGGGGCTACTCCTCGGGTCAGGACTGCAGGCCACCCGAGGGGTGTCAGGGACCAGGCTGCTGAGAGGCCCTTTTGGATGAGCTCAAAAGTTGACTGTTACTTTTCTCTACAGCCTTTCCAGAAGGATGATCATGTCAATAATGCCGAGTAATTGAGATGCTGCCCTCTTTGAAGTAACTATTTCAAATCTTTTCCACAGTATGATTTTATTTTTCAAAGAAAAAAAAAAAAAACAAGCTTGAAGATACTTCTTATCCAACATAGCCCAGTATCTGAGTCCTACAAAGTAAACTATATGTTTTCACCTGTTGATGATCAAGGCACTGATCATCCACTTTGTAGTGCTTTGAAATTAAGTATTCTGTGCCTTGGCCTCCATCTGGCTGCCTGTCTGTTGCCCTGGTCATTGCCATTGGTGTTGATAGGATAGGGAAGGAGGGAAGACATAAAAGAGGACTTGATCACTGTGTCTGTCACACTAAATAAGATTTGTTAACAGAATAGTTGGACAGTTTTCTTAGAGACGGTAAGAGCTAATCTGACCAAAAATAGAAGCCAGAACTAATTGTAAGCAACAAAAGGAAATCATACTTTTCAAAAATCAATACTAAGTTTCCTCTAAACTGAAAAGCTTTTTATAATTATAAAAGTCACTCATGTTTTCTGTAAAAAGCAAACAGAACTATGTAGATTATTCACATTATTTTAAACTAACAGCCGTTTCCATTATTCACTTATTCATCTGTATTTGAAATCGGTTTTCTTTCAGTTGTGCATATGTTCCCTTCCCTGTTTTTCCACTTCACAGTTGCTTCAAAGGCTGTAAAATCGGCTCTGAAGAGCTGTGTGTGGCCTTAGGGTAGGGAGTTTCACAGACTATTTTCTTTTTTTTTTTAATGGTTTATTTAGTTTTTGGCTGTGGTGGGTCTTCATTGCTGCATGCAGACTTTCTCTAGTTGCAGCAAGCAAGGGCTACTCTTCATTGTCATATGTGGACTTCTCATTGCAGGGGCTCCTCCTGTTGCAGAGCACAAGCTCTAGGGTGTATGGGCTTCAGTAGTTGTGATTTGTGGGCACAGCAGTTGCGGCTTGTGGGCTCTGGAGCGCAGCCTCGGTAGTTGTGGCACATGGGCTTCCTTGCTCCGAGGCAGCACGTGGGGTCTTCCTGGACTGGGGATTATCGGTGTCTCTTGCACTGTAAGGCGGATTCTTAACCGCTGGACCGCCAGGGAACCCCACAGACTATGTATTTCTGTGCCTCACTAGCACAACTGAAGCAGAAATCACCACCCCAAGATTTCCCCTCACCCCTGGTCAGGGCTTCTGTATGTTCTGAGAATGGTTATGTGGATGTGACTGAGAGAATGATCACATACAGTAAAGTCATGTCGCCACATTTTCTGCACATTCTGTAGCCATAAATGATTTGATAGAAGTAATGTTCCAGGCCAAGCTTATTTTTACATTTCATGTTTACTTTCTGTAACATGAAATAAATATGCTGTATGTGGCATGCAGTTTGCCCTGAGTGATACAACACATAAATGAATGCTTTGATAGCAGTTATCAAAAATTGATGCAGTTTGTTCCAAAAGTTAAATGGAATTGCACAGATATACTAAATGCACTTTCTTGAGTAAATTTCTCGACTATCGGAGTCTGTGCAGCTGTTTCAGTTACCTTTTGACACAACATATATTTATATATGTCATCCACAATTTCAAGTGATGGAAGAGATTGCTCCCCATCTTAGTTTCCTCTTGGGGGAAGGGGATGTACAAGCACTAGCGAGCACTGGGAAGAGCTGCTAATCTAAATTATAGCAAAAGAAACATAATTGTGACTTTCAACATGATCTGAGTAAGTGAATCAGCAAAGGAACTAAAAAAAGTTGATAACCAATGAGGTTAGAGACTTTATTTGGGGAAGGATATCAAAACAGGCCCTATAGCAAAGTAAATCCCTTTAACTAGAATGTAGAATAACAACACTGAAATGGTGCGCATCTAAAAAGTGAATAAATAGATGCCAAGGGCGAGTGAGTCAGAAGCACATGAGTGGAAGTGGTTGAACTCCAGAGACCAAATCAAGCAATGCTGCTTAATACCATCACATGATCCACCCTGAGGCTCAGTATTTAATTAAAATGAAGAGTGGAGCACAGCAAAAACCAGACGAACACTGTTGTTCTTAGTGGATGAAGCCAGAGGAGTTACAAGTTAAACCTTGATTGCCTGGGTCTGTGAGAATTCAGCATGGAATGTCTCTACTGTTTTCTGGGATTTCTGCTTTTGGCTGCAAGATTGCCACTGGATGCTGCCAAACGTGAGTAACTCTCAGTTTCTGCCCTTAACCCATTTTCTGGCTATTGGCTGAAGTGATGGGTTTGTCTGAGTCTGCAGCTGGCCTTTAGGAAGCATTCGTGCTCACTCGTTTCCTCTGGAAATGGTTGGGGATGTTGAGAGCACGGCAAAATGCATTCTGTTCCATTCTTTGCTCCAGGCTCTTAGGAAGTGAAAGATGCATGGCCCCTCTGTTGTGGAGGTTTATTCTATCAAAATTGCCACCTACTCTCTTAGAGACATTGGGAGGGTTCGGGTGCGAAGGGCACAGTCTCTGACTTGAGATCACAACAACACTACCCACTAAAGTTTGTCTGGTTTCCATCCGCCGGGATAGGGCCACAGAGGAACTGAAGCCCAATTCTGGAAACAGGTTTTCTAATAACTCCAACCCAGAAGCTGTTGCCAGTTCTGCTGAGGGAATTCCCTGGCAGGCCAGTGGTTAGGACCCCGTGCTTTCACTACCAAGGGCCTGGGTTCAGTCCCTGGTCAGGGAACTAAGATCCCACAAGCTGCTCAGCCAAAAAAAAAAAAAAAAGAAAAGAAAATGAAAATCCTGCTGATTTTTCACAGACCGCAGGAGTTTGCTGCCACTGTAGTGAGGTTACTGAGAAAAGAGCTGAAGCCCTGGGTCTCTTTTCTAGTTAGAGGCTGGGGACTTCTTAACAAAGGTAATGCCCAGACCAATGAGGAGCTGCTTTAAAAAGAGGAATTTGTGACTGGAACGGAAGCCAGAGTTGTGAGCCACCAAGCTCACAGGCGGCCCACTTGTCCAGTCCAGGGGATGTGTGGCCCCAGCAGCTCCCGTCCTCCAGGCAGAGGTAGCGTGGAGTGGGAGAAGGGAATGAGTGAGATATCACCCAGAAGGTCCACTCTGCTTCACTCTAGTAGAGTAACGACCTTCGCAGGGTGAAAGTTCTGATTTTGCCAGGTGACTCCACGAGGGGGCAATGGTGGGGGTGGAGTGGGGGAGGGAGGTACTGAGAAGGGGTCCAACATGTGTTCAGTTCAGTTCGGTTTAGTCACTCAGTCATGTCCAACTCTTTGTGACCCTATGGACTGTAGCATGCCAGGCTTCCCTGTCCATCACCAACTCCCGGACCCTGCTCAAACTCATGTCTATTGAGTTGGTGATGCCATCCAACCATCTTATCCTCTGTCATCCCCTTCTCCTCCCACCTTCAATCTTTCCCAGCATCAGGGTCTTTTCCATTGAGTCAGTTCTTCCCATCAGGTGGCCAAAGTATTGGAGTTTCAGCTTCAGCATCAGTCCTTCCCATGAATATTCAGGACTGATTTCCTTTAGGATGGACTGGTTGGATCTCCTTGCAGTCCAAGGGACTCTCAAGAGTCTTCTCCAACACCAGTTTAAAAGCATCAATTCTTCAGTGCTCAGCTTTCTTTATAGTCCAACTTTCACATCCATACATGACTACAGGAAAAACCATAACTTTGACTAGCTGGACTTTTTTTTGGCAAAGTAATGTCTCTGCTTTTGAATATGCGGTCTAGGTTGGTTATAACTTTTCTTCCAAGGAGCAAGCGTCTTTTAATTTCATGGCTGCATTCACCATCTGCAGTGATTTTGGAGCCCCAAAAATAAAGTCTGCGACTGTTTCCATTGTTTCCCCATCTATTTTCCATGAAGTGATGGGACCGGATGCCATGATCTTGGTTTTCTGAATGCTGGGTTTTAAGCCAACTTTTTCACACACTCCTCTTTCACTTTCATCAAGACTCTCTTTAGTTCTTCTTCAGTTTCTTCCTTAAATGTGTACGACACCATGCATAGTGCTATGCTAGCTGCTCCACTTACATCAGTCAGGTAGTCCAGATGGTCCTGCCACTATTCAACGGGTGAGGAAACAGGAGCCCAGCTCTGGCTTTTCACCTGCTGGGCCCAGATCTCTCATGGGACGGTTCTGGACACAGGTACACACATTCCTCTCACTTCTCCTCCCTGCAAGAGAGAAAAGCCCAGCAATGAAGTGCAATCCCGGAGGCTGCTGGGTGGAGGAGGAAGAGAGGGGGCCACTGCTGGCTCCCAAGCACGCCGGCCAGTTCCCCAGGTGGCGGTGGGACTGATGGGGAGCTGGGGGGGCGGGGCGCCAGGAGCCCGCAGTGGTGGGGGGGTCTTGGACAGCGACCTGGGATGGAGCGAGAGGGGGAGAGCGTCAGGGGGCCAGGGTCCTGCAGCCAGCGCTGAGACCGGAAGCTGGCCGACCTCCCAACCCCAACTCACCTTCCCGCCCCCTAACCACCAAGCGGAGGGTCTGTAGTAAGCGGCTGGGAAAGCACCCGCGACGGCAACCGGGGAGCCCAGACGCAAGTGCTGCGACGGCGCGGGCGGGGGTTTGGCCCTTGTCCGGCCGCTGAGCCGCATGGAGTCTCGCAGCATCCCAGAGAGGCTCTGCAGGCCCCTGTCCCAGAGGAGGGGGTGGGCCAGAGACAGTAAGGAACTCGCTCCAGGGCGCACAGCGAGCAAGGGGAAGAAGGCTTTCGTGCAGACCAGACCGCCGTCCTTCCTGCCAGCCCTGGGTCTGGACCACGAAAAGTGACTTAGCTCTTCTGAGCTTTCCTTTCTTTGTTTGCGAAACTGAGTAATGGGATTCTTGTGAGATCAGCTACTTGAAGTCATCTTTTTTTATTTATGTGTGTGAAGATTTGTATCTTTTTCTCCCTCCTGTAATTCCTTAAGTGCGTGGATCTGTTGTCCTTATTTATCTCTTGGCTTCTCTGTTGCCTTGGGACATGGTAGTGATCAGCAAGCATTTAATAACTGATCAGTTCCCAGAGAAGAAGGCTAAAGTGCTTGGAGGAGGAATTGTCTCACCTCCATGTCCACTCAGGACAGACTCCCCCAGAGCCCGCAGTTGGGGAATGGAGGGACAGAGAGTTGACAGGTCATGGGAGGCCCCTGCACCTAATCCTAGTGTGCGCTCCACCAGCACCCCTTGCTGGGCTCAGTAGGCAGGTTAGCCTGAGGCTGGGTGGCGGTTTGACGGGAGGCCCAGCCTATCAGCATTGCAACAAAACCTGCTGCTCTGCTTCACCTTGGCCTTAAGACGAGATACCCTGGCCACAAAAAGTAAGGATGGGTAGAATTTCATGGTATATCAGACACCAAGGTACTCCTTTCCATTTTCCAATCATAGCCCTGGTAAAGGAGGAAGGAGAAGGTATTGACAAAGTATTAACAGCTCACAAGCAGCCCAGCTGCCGTGTCTCTGCTGGTGGCCAGAGCAGGGCCTACGAAGGGGAGAGGGAACAGCCGCATGGTGCTGGGTGTGTACCCCACATCTTTCCCCTCCCCACTGTCTTTTAAAATCTTACCGTTGGGCTTTTGTTGTTGCTTTTGTTCTATTTTTTAAGTCAGTTTTTTAAATTTGACGTTGTTGTAGATTCACATGCACTTTTAAGAATAATGCAAAGAGATCCCTGTGTATGTACCCTTCACCTGGTTTCTCCCAAGGGTAACACCTTGCACAGCCGTAGTACAATGTCACAACCAGGATACTGACATTGACACAGTCCAAACACCAAGCAGTCCCATCACCACAGATACAAACCCACTTCCCTTTCTCACTCAACCCCACCTGCCAGCCCCTGGCAACCACTAATCCATTCTCCAATTTTATAATTTGGTCACTTCAAAAATGTTAGAGAAATGGAAACTTATAATATGTAATGTGGGGGAACTGGCTGTTTTTACTCAGCATAATTTACTGAAGTTGTTGCATATATCAATAGTTATTTCTTTATCACTGAGTAGTATACCACACTATGTCATGTACCACAGTTTATCCGTTCGCCCCACTGAAGGATTTTCTAGTTGTTCCAACTTGGGCTATTATGAATAAAGCTGCTATGAACATTAATGTACAGGTTTTTATGTGAACATAAGTTTCCATTTTTTCTGGGACAGATGCCCAAGAGTACAACTGCTTGGTTGCATAGTAATTGCGTGTTTAGTTTTACAAGGAAACTGCCAAGCTGTTTTCCAGAATGGCTATACCATTTCTACCAGCAGTGTATGAGTGATTCAGTTTTTGTACATCTGATGTCATTTTTAATTTTAGTCTTTCTGATAGGTATACAGTGACATCTCATTGTGGTTTTAATGTGCATTTACTCACTGGTGAATGATATTGAACATCTTTTCATGTGTTTACTTGCCATCTGTGCATTCTCATCTGTGAAATGTCTGTTCAGATCTTTTACCCTATTATTTGGAGTTTTTAATATTTTTTTTTGCCATGTTATGTGGCAGGTAGGCTTTTGGTTCCTCCCAACCAGGGATCGAACCCACACCCCCTGCAGTGGAAGCATGGTGTCTTAACCACTTGACCATCAAAGAAGTCCAATTATTTGCTCTTTTTAACATTGCGAATTGTGAAGATCCTTTATATGTTCCAGATAGTGTTCCTTTGTTGGAAATGTGGCTTGCAAGTATTTTCTCCCTATCTGTAATTTGCTTTATTATCCTCTTCACAAAATGTTGCAGAGCAAAATTTTTTAATTTTAATGAGGTCCAGTTTATCAATTTCTCTGTTATAGATTAAGATTTTGGTATTAAGTCTAAAAATTCTTTCTTACTTAGAGCCTGAAGATTCCTCCTAGGCTTTTGGCTTTTTTACAGCACTGTGTGTTGAAAAGCTATCTTTCCTCCATTGGATTATTTTTGCAAAAGTCAACAGGGCATATCTATGTGAATCTATCTTTGAGTTCTGCAGTCTGTTCTGTGGACCTATATGTTCATTCCTTGTCACTCTCCTTTTAAGTGTGTATCTCTCCTTGACTTTTGACATTTAAAGTCAGAAGAAATCTGTTTGGATTATGTTTCTGGAAACACTGACATTCACTCAGAATCTGAGAAACAGGAAGGCCTTGGAAGAGTGGGAAAAAACTGATCCTGGGAATCAAAAGTTGCAAATCTTCATTTCCACTTGATTAAAGATGTCTCTGAATGAATCATGTCACTTCTCTAGGACTGAATTTCTTCACCTATAAATGAAGGAATTTGAATTAACTAATCTTAGCTCTTTCATTGTCGAACATCCTATCATTCTATGACTCAAAATTCAACTGAATTTCCAGTTATGAACATTTATTAATAAACATAGATTTCCTTTGTTCCTCACTTTGTTCTTTTTTAGAAACATACTGTCTCATGGTATCACAGGACATTTGGTTTTTTGTTTGATTTGAAGGCCCAGAGAAGAAACGTGGCCTGAAATCCCACAGCCTGTTTCACTGTAGCAGGTTCTGTGGCTCTCAGATCAATGTTCTTTCAGTGTTCATCTGCCTCCATTATAAAAAGGGAATTACGTGCCGCTCCCTCCTCCTACCAGCAAGGAGGAAGAGAAGACAGAGGCTAGTGGCATCCTTTCAGTATGGCTTCTCTGAATACCTGCTAAATGAGAGGTAAGTAGACAAAATAATTTTTTTTCAAATATTTTTATAGGTTTTCATGATGTGCTGAGCAACGAAAGACCTTCTGGTCACATGTGGGAGCACAACCAATTAAATGGGTGGTCTTCAGATGAAAATAACTGGAATGAAAAACTCTATCCAGTGTGGAAGAGGGGAGACTCAAGGTGGAAAAGCTCTTGGAAAGGTAAATCAAAAGACTCAAACAACTGTAATTTCTTCTTCTTTTCTTTTTTTTAGTTGCAAGTGTATAATAGTGATTCAGTTTTAAAACTGAAGTATAGTTGGTTTACAATGTGTTCATTTCTGCCGGACAGCAGTGATTCAGATATATATGTATGTATATATTTATACACATTCTTTTTTTAAAATATTCTGTTCCATTATGGTTAGTCTCAAAATATTGACTATAGTTCCCCGTGCTAGACAGTGGGACCTTGTTTTGTATCCATTCTATGTGTACTAGTTTGCTTCTGCTGACCTCAAACTCCCCTACTTCTCCTCCGCCTTGGCAACCACCTCTTGTCTGTGAGTCTGTTTCCATTTCATAGATAGGTTCATTCGTGTCATGTTTTACATTTCACGTGTAAGTGATATCATAGGATATTTGTATTTCTCTGTCTGACTTCCTTCGCTTAGTATGATAATCTCTAGTTCCATCCATATTGTTGCAAATGGCATTGTTCCGTTTTTTTTTTATGACTGTGTAGTATTTCATTGTATATATGTACCACGTCTTCTTTATCCATTCATCTGTTGATGGACATTTAGGTTGTTTTCATGTTTGGCTACTGTGAATAGGGCTGCTATGAACATAGAGATACACATATCTTTTTGAATTGTAATTTTTTCCCTCCTATTTGCCCAGGAGTGGGATTACTGGGTCAGGTGATAATTCTATTTTTAGTTTTTTTATGAACTTCCATACTGTTTTCCACAGTGGCTGCACCAGTTTACATTCCTACTAACTGTGCAAGAGGGTTTTTCTCCACAGCCTCTCTAACATTTACTATTTGTAGGCTCTTTGAAGATGGCCATTCTGACTGGTGTAATGTGGTACCTCATTGTAGTTTTGATTTGCATTTCTCTAAACATCTTTTCGTGTGCCTATTGGCCATCTGTATGTCTTCTTTGGAGAAATGTCTACTTGGATTTTCTGCCCATTTTCCAATTGGGTTGTTTGGTTTTTGTTATTGAATTATATGAACTATTTATATATTTTGGAAATTAATCCTTTGTTGGGCAAATCATTTGCAAACTTTTTCTCCCATTCTGTTGACTGTTTTTTCATTTTATTTATGGTTTCCTTTGCTGTGTAAAAGCTTGTAAGTTTGATTAGGTCCCATTTGCCAAACAACTGTAATTTCTTCTTTCAGTTCATGTTGTAGATTGTGGACTCTCTATCCATGAAAGCAACAGGGCTCATGTTGCTTCCATGAATGATAGTACACTAGTTATCAGGTGGGAGGCACCTGGATTTGGCAATGTTCCCTTTATTGTCACAGTATCACTTTCTAAACTCCTCACTCTCCTCCACACACAGAATTTAATCTCCTTAGAAATTTACATTTGGTACCTCTTGGAAGGTTTTGGAAAGCAAGCAGGTTTAATGTGGGAATGGTCATCTTCAAAAATTCTGAGATTCCAGAGCACTTTGACCATCTCAAAAGTGTGATTTGTCAGAAAGTTATTATCTTTCCATTCACATCAAAAATGAATGACTCCTTCAGTCATTCACTTTGAAATTAAAAATTGCAAACCTTTAATACTTGTTTCCTCAATCAAATTAAACAGATTTTTCATTATTTAAGTAATTGTTCTCTCTGTGAACTCAGAGAGTTCTCTGAAGAACTGTTCTTCAGTTGGTCTGACTTTCTAAGTTCATCTTCTGGAGTGTTGTGCTCTGACAGCAGAATTGGGAGTCCTGAAAATAATTTATTGTAAAGAGGCAGAAGGATCCTCTGGTCCTTATTTGTAGATTTAGCTTTCCTTTCTTTATTTCAGTGAAAAGGAAAAGAGATGTTTGATCACTGAGCTCCTTGTTTCTATGTCCTAGGAGGCCGTGTGCAGGCAGTTCTGACCAGTGATTCCCCAGCATTGGTGGGCTCAACCATAACATTCGCAGTGAACCTGGTATTCCCCAGATGCCAAAAGGAAGATGCCAGCGGCAACATAGTCTATGAGAAGAACTGCAGAAATGGTAAGGAATGTTATTCACATCACAGGAATGGAATTCTGGCTCCTCAAAGAATAATTTGATAGCTCTTTGTTGATCAGATCAGTTTCTGCTCACAGAAAAAAAAACGTGGCTAGCACAAATGATAAAATGCATATATTTTGGTTTTGCTTTGCTCTTAGTTAAAACAGAGAAGCTCTTTGTCCAAGTTAAAGAGCACGAATGATTACGGACACATCAAGAGGAATTATCTTGTTAAAACTCAACAGCCTTAAAAACTCAAATAAATTCTGAAATTCTTCAGTCAGAAACAAGACTATTAAGGGCAGTGATGATCTGATTTTATCACTTAGAACTTCTATTAAACTGCCAATGGTTTATTTCTTTTTGATTCATCTTCTGATGAGGAAAACAATAAATTCTGTATAGAAAGAGTTTGATCATTTAAAAGTATTATATTTAGTAGCCTGTAGTTTTGGTTTTTGGTTTTCTTTTTTTGCTTTTATCCCACTAAACAAGTTGATTCTTATGAATGTTTCAAGTGACAATGCAGTTCTCTTTTATCTCACCATTAGAAGAAATGAGAGCTCTTGAAAGAGATGACTGATTCCAGGTGTAGGACAGGGCACTTTTCAGGTGAGCCAGGGACATCTCGTGCCAGTAGACAAGGAAGTAATGGGGATATGTCACAGGGACACAGAGGCAGCTTGAGGGGCCCCTACTGGCCATATGTGGGACAATTTAAGAATAATTAAAAAAAAAAATAGTGGCTGTAGTAGATGGATAAATAAAAGGCTCTCCATAAATGTCAGTGAACATAAAAAAAAGAGGATGAGAAGATTGTTTCAGATGAAAATATATTGATCATGACTTGTTCAAAGTGGAAAATGTCATACATTCAGAAAAGTAGGGAGCAAGTACATCAAAATTCAGCAAGTTTAATATTTTTTTCTGTTTGCTTCCATCTATCAGTATTTCTATTTATATATCTTTTTTCCGAATCGTTTGAAGAAATGAAATACGCATGTGTAGGATGTGACCCTTGATTGGACTGTGGTAGGAGTGGTAATGATATGATTATGAAGGAGAATGTCTTTATTCTTAGAAGTGTGCTGAAGTCTTTAGGAGAAGAAAGTCATGATGTCAGATGAGTTGGGGGAAAAAGCTCCAGATAGACAGAGTGAATCAAAATAAAAAGATACAGCTTCCCTCAGTTTGCTTTGAATATGCTTGTGGTTTGGAGCCCCAATATGAAGATAAACATATTAAATGAAAACTCTGAACTTTTCTGAAAAATTGCTTTATATAAAACTCACTGAAATACAATATGTAGGCAGAAAAAGACCCAAGTCATAAAGGTATCATTAGATGAATTCTGAATATTAGGGTGTTAGTTGTCCAACCGTATCTCAACTAGTTATGAAAAAATATGAAAATGTATTTAATTCAATGGTGAACATTGAGCGTTCTGAGTCCAGATGACAATCATGGTGTGCGCCTTTCTCTGTTTAGATACTGGTCCATCTCCTGACCTTTATGTTTACAACTGGACAGCGTGGACAGAGGACAGTGACTGGGGAAATGACACCAGTGAAGGCCATCACAACGTGTTCCCTGATGGGAAGCCTTTCCCTCACCCCTGGAAAAAGAATTTTGTCTACGTGTTCCACACACTTGGTTGGGCTATTACAATCCCCCCTAGTTTCTTCTTTACCTTTCCTTAAAATTTTTAATTTTGTTTTTCTTTTCTCATTCTATTATTGAGAATTTCAACACCAGGAGTTTAACAATTACTCTTTTAACTTTCCTTCAGTGAGGGATAAAAATAAAATCTTGGCTAGCCTTGCCATATCTCTAGGACATCAAATAGTTAAAAGGAGAAAAAGACAGGTTTGGCTTTCTTTTTTTTTTTAAAAAAAAAAAAAAGAACTACTCAATTTGTTTCTGTCTAAAGCAGTAATATGAAAAATGATATTTGAATGGCATATGGATGGTCATTTGTTGATTTATTCTTTAATTTCTTATATTTTTATATATTTTTAAAAATTTCTTATATTTTTAAAATAATTTTAAAGAATTAAACTTATACTCTTAGTAGAAAATTTGGAAAATGCAGAAAAGCACAAATGAAAAATCAGTCATCATAATTCATATCAGAGATTATCATTGTTAACATGATGGTGCTTTCTCTACTAGTATTTCTTTCTTTTTTCTAGTATTTCTTAATTAAGATAATAACATATACACATTTTGGTCAAAATTATGAGCATTGACTAAAATTCTTATGCAACTTGCATGATCTTATGGAATCCATTTTGCTTTATTATTAGTGATTCTTTTTTTAGGAGGACTAAATTTAGGTTGTTATTAGCAAAGCTGCTAAATTCTTAGTTAAAAATCTTAGGTTCCATCTGGATCTGAGCAGCTCAAATCTGCTAGCCATCACACAAACTCCAAATTTTGGAATGTTTTGTCAGTCTTAGTGAATTTCAGAGAGCTTTTCTTTCTTCAATTATTTACAAATCAAAGCAACATATTAATAATACACTCCAGTTGAACAAAGTACAAAATATATAACAGATACTATGCTTGTTGATTTAAAGCAAATTTTTTTCAGGGCCTTGTGGCCCTGAAACTGTGGCCCTGTCAGTTAACTCCCCAAATGTCATTTCTTTGACCTGAAATGACATTTGTCATGTACATGGAGTCACATAAACTCACTAACACTTCAGATTCTGTTTAGCCTAGTTAATATCGATTAACTTAACTAGTTAAGATGTCTTTATTTAACATCAGCTTTTAGTCCAGAAATTGCTGTTTTCCTAACAAGATTGTTTTGAATTTCCTTTTTCTGCTAAAGTCTCAGAGTTAACTGACATTTTCTCTCAGCTAAGCTCTGCCACTGTGGTCTGCCTCTGGGTGCCATAACTAGCATTTTCTCACGTATCACTAATTCCAAGAGACGTGTCTTCCCCCTTTAATCTCTAACAGAATTGCCTCTGCGTTTCAAGGTAAAGGGGGATCCTGAACCTTTACTGACACCTTTTTTTTTTTTTGGCCATACCTCGCCGCATGTGGGATCTTAGTTCTCTGACCAGGGATCAAACCCATGCGTCCTACAGTAGAAGCACAGGATCTTAACGCTTGGACTGCCCAGGGAAGCACCCTTTTTCCTGACACCTTTGATCATGTGATGAACATGGTCTTTAAGCATACCCATCTTACAAGTATCCATCTTCTAAAACCTTTTGTTCCAATGACACATCTATGACAGGTGCCTCATAAAGATTAGAAAAATCTTTGAGCCCTAAAGGAGAGAAAATTACTGTCACCAGCTAGTCAGTGGTGGTTAGATTTAGGTTAGAGTTGGAGAAAGAAAAAAGACTCAAGGGCCCTAGAAATGTCAATGAAACTACTTCATTCCTTTTCATACCCACCATGCCTGTTTCTTTTTCACCACTGCGTTTTCATATACAAATGTTATTAGAAGGTGGAGGAATCTAGTTCCCTAAAAGAAAAAAAGTTGCTCAGCAATATAGCTGAGCTAGTAATATTATTACAAAAATGAGGTAGATTTTTTTGATATATTTTTTAACTCCGTTGAATACTTCACTATTACATTAAATGCATTTTCTGTGGGAAGCACATGTATTTCAAGTGCCAGGTCACTTACTTATAAAAAGTATTTGTCAACTAAGGACTAACAGCATTATCCCACTTAAACAGCTCTTTTCATTTTAGTCAACTATATACAACTATATTTATTTGTCGGTTTTATAAGGTTTTATATAAAAATAAGCACTGTCTTCCTTTCTGAAGGAACCAAGACAGCATCCCCACCCTGTTTTTCCTTTCTCAAAACAATCTGTAAGTGGTAGTTGTTAGTCTTTAAGGAACATCAACTTTCTATAGTGATCATATGATGTAGCCAATAACTAAACATTTCTATCTTCTCAAAGGTCAGTATTTCCAGAAATTGGGACAGTGTTCAGTGACAGTTTCCATAAACACAGCCAATGTGAGTCTTGGCCCTCAAATCATGGAAGTAACTGTCTATAGAAGACACCGACGGGCATATGTACCCATCGCAAAAGTGAAAGATGTGTATGTAGTAACAGGTAAGTGATGTGAGCTCTGAATTAACTGAGGACGAGGTGCTGAGTTCTGGTGATGATGTTAGTGGGTTTGAAAAAGTAGAACCAAATATTCTGGGTTAGGTTACACCTCATCTGGACTCCTTTTCAACCTCATATTTAATAACATATTCCATCTGTGTTTTCTAAAGTAAACCAAGAAAACTCTAGAAAACTTGCATTAAAAAATGGGAAACGATGCTGAATTACCCCTCATTTTAATTTCCAAACTAAAGGCACTGTTGAAGTCACCCACTTAAAATCAAGCAATCACGCCCTCCTTCTTTCTTTCTTTTTTTTTTGAATGTACATTTTAGATCAGATTCCTGTATTTGTAACTATGTCCCAGAAGAACAATCGAAATTCATCTGATGAAACCTTCCTCAGGGACCTCCCCATCACGTTCAGTGCCCTGATTCACGACCCCAGCCACTTCCTCAATGAGTCTGCCATCTACTACACGTGGAACTTCGGGGATAATACTGGTCTCTTTGTTTCCAACAATCACTCTTTGAATCACACCTATGTGCTCAATGGAACCTTCAGCCTCAACCTCACCGTGCAAGCAGAGGTGCCTGGACCTTGTCCTTTGCCTTCACCCAGACCTCCAAAAACCACCCCTTCTTTGGGTAAGTGTTTTCCAGGTTAAGTTTTGTTGGCAGGGCTCCTTAACAGCTAGAAAAAGATTCATGTGGTTTGTATAATTAGATCCTTAGTTAAAGAGATTATGTAAAGACTCTGCAGTGATTCTGTTTTCTACCCGTTGATTTCCTTTAGCTACTTATCATGACGTTTAGTTGTTAGAACATGGAAGAAGAATCTGTTTAAAGTCACTTGGTGGTTCACATACAGTTCTTTGACCTTCCTAATTCTCACTGTTCCTTGTTATGTATACAGGTGCTTTCCCCCTTCCAGTCCTTCACATTTCTGTCTGCCTCCCAGTTTTTCTAGTTAATGGGAGACATGTTATCCCCTTATAAACATTCAGGCCATTCCATTGTCCTTTCTCCCCTTCCACATTCCCTTCCCCACTTCCATTCTCCTCCCCACCCTGCCCACATCCACTCCACGTCCTATGAAAACTCAGCCATCCTTATAAGTAGTTTACAAAGGGCTCAAAAAAGAATAAACCTTGAGAACATTTCTTGGCTAGCAGACTGGAAAGATTCCAGACACTAAAATCATTCTAGAGATAAGGCATAATTAATTAATCCCAACTTCTCATAATAATATATGGGGACATTCAAGAAGTTCTTGAGCATTTACTTTGAGAAGCATTAGCTTTCGTCTAATTCCGTACCCTACCCCAGGCCGTCACCATCCTTCCCACTCAGCCATGAATCAGTCTTCCATCCAGGCATCCCAGGGATAGCAGTAGACTGACATCCTCTCACTGCACACAAGAGGGTGCCGTCACCAAGGACAGACAGAACACTCCACGGTGATGTCCAGACTTGTTGCACTTGGCTTTTTATTTTTAACCCAAACCTGTTAGATATAAACAATAAACTGTTATTAATAAATAAGTGTGTTGTTAAAAAAAACTTATTAAGTCAAGCATATCTAATGCCAGACACTGTAAGTTGTTGCTGATTTTGCTTTTTTTAAAATACTTTTAATTATAAAATTGATACATGTTCATTAGTAAAAATTCAAATTCAGAAATTTCAAATAAAAGTGAAAGCTCCTGCTTATTCTCTCCTCCCAAGAGTAAAACCTTGTTAAGAGTTGGTAGTGTTTGTTTCCAGATCTTTTCTGTCCATTTACAAACATTTTCCATAAATACAAATAGGATTTGTGGTTTTAATTTTTAGGTAGATGGGCTCACACAATATATATTGCTTTACAATTTGCCTCTTTTCATTTAACAAACATCACAGACATCTGTCCATTATAAGTACATGTAAGTGTAATTCACTTTATTCAATGACTTCTTTATTTAACCGTTCTCTTATTGATGAACACTTAGTTCATTCTAAGTTTTATTATAAATATAACTGCCTTGAACAACTCTAAACATATAGCTTTGTTTTGGTATTTCTGGAGAAGAGTCAGTTTATTTATCCACAAGAATTGATGGTCTTCCTTACAAATAAGGACATCAAGTGTAAAATTCAAAATAAATTACAGATGCTTGCTTTGTCTGTATAGAAATTCCTGAATGGTAAAGGTTTTAATGTTAGTCTATTTTGAATTGCATTTTTATAAAGCAAGATTATTTTTCTTAGAACATATTTATATCATAACATATGCAAAAGATATTTTAAGTCAATGAAAGAGTATTTTAAATGTGTTGTTATTTTCTATAGGTTAAACCATAAGATAGAAGGTAGCAACCTTATGAATTCATTACATTTTATAGTGAAAGGCAGCTACTTGACTTCATCTAAAGGTATTAGATCAACCATAATCAATCCCAAAATGCCATAAAACAACTGTGAGACTTGGACAGACAGAAATATGTAATGGGACCCAAGGTGATGATAGGAGTTAGCCCATGACTTGAGAAAGGGGTTAGAGTGCTTGTCCTCTGGGGAGAGAGCATTTTTAACTACATAGACCATATTAACAGGCTGGGACTGTTGAGCACTGGATTGCTATTTGACCAGAAATTATGTTGTCTCTGCTTTGGTAAGTGGCTTCCAAATAAGTACAGCTATTACATAGAAACCAAATGCAGCCGCAGGAGTGAGACATAAGCAAAGTTGAAGTGGTGACTCAGGGGGATAATTACGTTATAGGATAGACAGGTATGCACTAGCTTTAAGCCCCAGAATTCTCTTCCCTTAGCTGACAGTGCCACTGATCATTTTTCAGAATTTTGTGCACAAATCTAAAAAGATAAACCTTTCCAAGACTGATGCTAATCAGTGTTATAATATGATATATGTATTTATGCATGGCTTCCCTGATGACTTCAGTGAAAAAGAAGCTGCCTGCCAATGTAAGAGACAAGAAATGTGGGTTCGATCCCCGGGTCAGGAAGATTCAGTAATGGCAACCCACTCCAAAATATTCTTGCCTGGAGAATCCATGGACAGAGGAGCCTGGTGGGCTACAGTCCGTGGGGTCACAAAGAGTCCTTCACGACTGAAGTGACTTAGTATGTGTGTGTGTGTGTATGTGTGTGTCTGTGTGTGAGTATAATATATATATATATATATCATGTTATTTTTTATATCATATATATATTATCTATGTATCTGTGTGTGTGTGTGTGTGTGTGTATAAATAAAATCTCCTTGCAGTCCCGGGGACTCTCAAGAGTCTCCCCAGCACCATAATTCAAAAGCATCCATTCTTCGGCACTCAGCCTTCTTTATGGTCCAAACTATAAAGAAGTTTTCTAGGGAAGAGGCTGCCACCCCTACTACCCTTCACAAACATATCTTTTGCTTTGAAGCCCATCCGTTAAATCTCAGAATACAATGAATGATTACCCTGCAACTTCCAAACAACCACCTTGAGACTCAAGGAATATAGCCAATCTGCCACAGCCTGCGCTGCTGATAAACCACACCTACATCTGAATCGGACATGGTGTCAGAACCTTTCTGGGTTTGACCCAAACAATGTTTCCCAAAGTGTCTGCCACAGAGCACTCATTTCCAGAGTTGCTCTGAGAGCTGTTCTGCGAAGTTCCCTCAGCATAGGAGCATCACAGACACACTCGTTCCCCACTAGAGGCTCTGAGGCCCTAGAGAAATCTCCCAGTTGACTCCATCCTTACATACACCTATGTTAGAGCTGCACCTCTTATGAAGTTTTGATTCCCCCCAAACTGGGTCCATTTTCATGTCTTTGGAAATTTAAGAGACAATGATGTTGTATTTTCAATATTATATTTTCTTTCCAGTCTTTTTATCTTGCTAATGGAATACCAACACCTTATTTAGAGCCTTTTAAATTGTAACTAATAGAGCATTAAATTCTTTGCTCTAATCACATTCAAAGGGCTATTTTTCAAAAGTATCTTGTATTCCCTTCTTTCCTTCTTCACACCTCTGCTCATCACAGTGACTGTAAGACTTCGAGAATATAAACCTAGGATCCATGAGACATCCAAATGGGGAAAGAATTGGCTTTTTCCACGTTGTTTGCTTCTTAACATTTAAAATTACATGTCATATATGCTATAACACACCTATATCTAAATAAATATATATATATATAAGAGCATATTGGGACAAGGAAATGAATATTTATTAATTACTTCCTACGTGGCAGGCATGAGAAGCAAGTTTTATATGTCTTATCTATTTAAGTTTAATAGTTCAACCCTGGTAGGTCAGTAAATATTGTTCCTATTTTACAGATGGGCAAATTGAGGCAAGGAGAAGTTAAATGATCTGCCCATGGTCTCAAAGAACTGAAAGCAAGGGGCCTAGAATTTGAGCCCAGAATACCTTCTTCCAAAGTTACAATATAATTTTATCTATTGTAGCCTGCTTTATTTCATGATTATTATGTTACACATTTTAAAATGGCTTTCACCTTTCATTTGCTATTTATATTTGAACGAGACATGGGACTGTGTTTGCTTACATAATTTAACAATTTTATAATGTAGCTCTCACATCTCATGAATTGTTATGCATTTAGTTCAAATTTCTGAAGCAATTTAGTAGTATAGAATTCTTGATGTTTTTCTAAAGAGCAATAAACAGACGTTTAGATCTTTAGTTATATCATGGACATCTTTTGCATTCTCAGAAACTTATCTAAAAATCTTTCTATTTAAACCCTCTAGTACCTACTGGTGACAATACCCTGGAGCTGAGGGAGATTCCTGATGAAAGCTGCCATATTACCAGATATGGCTACTTTAAAGCCACCATTACAATTGTAGGTAAGACCATGGGGGAAAGATGTTAGAATCCACCTTGGGCAACCCACTCCCTTCCCTGACTCCAGGGAGGGGTGGGGTTGGGAAACGAGGGCACCCACTCAAGGTGCTACCACACGTGCACAAAAAAGACTCCACTAGCTTCTAAATTTCCACCTGCCTTTCCAGCCTTCCTTAGACATCCCTCTAAGAGATGAAACGAGGTTCTCGGTGGAAACAAGCCCTCAGTGAGGCCCGCTTAGCGAGGAGCCTACGGGGGTCCTGGACCTCCTCACCCTGTGCAGCTCAGAAATCTGAATGAATGTGGCCTGAAGGAAGGCCAGCTGCAAGTTCCCACAGCTCCTGCTTTCCTCTCCTGGGTGATTTCACAAAGTCACACCTCCTGTGTGTGAGAAAGGGGTTGAAAAGAACAGCCACGCAGGGCTGTGCATGAGGGGCACTCACTGCTCACTGGTGCCCAGCAGAGGAGTTGGGTGGGGCTACAACTCACGTTGTATGCTCTAGGGCTGAGCCCCTTGGCAGGAGACACAGTGGATGAGGCCTCCCTTCCTCCAGGGTCATCTGCCTCCTGACACGTACACAGGCTTCAGGAATGAAGGTCAAGCTTGGACTGAAGAACAGTTCAGTTTGACTTTGAAAATGCAGCCTGGACATGTATCCAAACTCTGGGATAGCTTCCCAAGTCTGGCATGGCGAACGGCTGTGTTCATTTTGTTTGGCCTTCTGATTTGTTAAGAGGTGGTTTGGTTTTCATTGTATTTTGATGTGTTTTTCTATGGGGTATTGTTCCATTAGAGGGCATTCTAGAGGTTAACATCATCCAAGTGACAGACGTCCTGATGCCTGGGCCACAGCCTGACAACTCCCTGGTGGATTTCGTTGTGACCTGCCAAGGGAGGTGAGTACACAGTCTCTGAGGAAGGAAGGGGCCAAGTGAGAACCCCAGGTGGAACAATGGCCTTCGCACACCTCCCACCTGTTAGGTTGATTTGGAATCTGTGTACCCAGTTGCTCACTCAGTTCTGACTCTTTGCAACCCCATGGACTATAACTTGTCATGCTCCTCTGTCCGTGGGAATTCTCCGGGCAAGAATACTGGAGTGGGTTGTCATTTCCTCCTGCAGGAGATCTTGCCAACCCAGGGATCAAACCCAAGTCTCTTAGATCTCCTGCACTGGCAGGCGGACTCTTTACCACTAGTGCCATCTGGGAAGCCCCAGATTTGGATTCTAGTTCTTCACTAAGCCAGAACGAGGACGGGCCCTCCCAAGTACTCTCAAGTGTGCACTTGCTTTGCTGGAGTTGAGCAATGCTCATCACCTTTAACTGTTGAATAATTACTAATTGGACACTTACTGTGTCCTTAACATTTTACTTCTGTTTTCATGTCAAGTCCTCACACAATCATCGAGTCTTCTCATTTTACAGATTGGGCCACCAGATACACAATGATTATAGTACCTCTCCAGATGGTGGGTACCCAGCAGAGCAAGGTTCGCAGGCTCAGAATCTCTGAAGTTCCCTGAGGCTCCTCTGGGGTCTGGGGAGCCAATGTGGAAGGGCTGTGGCCTTGTGCTAATGCATAGCAATGCCTGATTAACCTGTCTCTCTTTAAACTTATAAAACTCTTTCTAACGTACTACATAATTTGACTTCCTGTGGTTTGCTTACAACTATAGTCAATAGGGGCTTCCCTGGTGGCTCGGTGGTAAAGAATCCACCTGCAGTGCAAGAGACGTGGATTTGATCGCTGGATTACAAAGATTCCCCTGGAAGAGGAAATGGCAACCCACTCCAGTATTCTTGCCTGGGAAATCCCTTGGACAGAGAAGCCTGGCAGGCTACAGTCCATGGGCTCCCAGAGAGTCAGTTGCGACTGAGCATGCACATAGATAGATAATAGACTAAATAGAAAGTAATTACTATATAAATACTTTATCAATTAACCCATTAAATATTTAAATAATTTAAATATAATAAATGAATCAAGGAATTAAAATGTATGTGTATATGATATATATGGGTTTCCCTCGTAGCTCAGTCGGTAAAGAGGTTAAGAATCTGCCTGCAATGCAGGAGACCTGGGTTTGATCCCTGGGTCAGGAAGATCCCCTGGAGAAGGAAATGGCAACCCACTCCAGTATTCTTGCCTGGGGAATCCCATGGACAGAGGAGCCTGGCAGGCCGCAAGAGTCGGATATGACTTAGTGACTGTATGTGTGTGTGTATGTATGTGATGTATAGATTAGAGAATGAGCCGGTATAAAAATGAGGCCATACTTGATCCAAAGGGAGAGCTCCAGGGAATTCTCTGGTGGTCTAGTAGTTAGGACCCCACTTCCACTGCAGGAGGCATGGGCTCATCCCTGGTCAGTGAACTAAGGTCTGGCAAGCTGAGTGGTGCAGTGCAAAATAAGAAAGGAATAGCTCCAAAGCCCTCTGAGTTGGGGAGGGGATGGGAGGACAGAGAGAGAGAACATCCTGACTGGAGAGGCAAAGGTGCTACCAGAGGCCCGGGGTGAAGAGAGCAGGAGCTCATCTAATTCCCTGATCCTTTATCAGCCTCGCTTCAGAGCCTGGTCTCTCCATTCAGGAGGTCTACTCAGACGTGAAACAGAGGCTAAGACAGTAGTGCATGGGAGCCGAATGGTTACAGGGACAGCTGTCAAATATCTTTTATGCAAATCCCAGCTCCACCTCTAACTGCTTTTGTGGCCAGTGAGCTCTCCTCCCAGGGCTGGTTTCTCACCTGCTGCGTTAGGCTACTACGACTTGCCTCGTCAGGTTGCTGAGAGGAATAGACAAGGCCGTGTCGCTTATCTGAGACTCAGAGCGCTGCACACAGCAGGTACTGCATGAACAGCTCCGGCCGCTGCTGCTACTATAGTCAGATATCTGCACGGGCCCACACAAGGCCGGCTGGCACTTAGCACTACCTTAGCCTAACACCTAAGCCACCTGCGTCTTTGAGTGTCTAGGGAGCCAAAGAGAAGAGGCAAGTTCCCAGCAGCCCCTTGGCTTGGGGGAAATAATTTCCTCCTTCTGCAGTCCTAGGGCCTCACCTTCCTGAGCATATAGAGGAAACAACGGCTCACACACCCAGGCTTGTTTAAGAGTAAATTGTATGTGACAACTTCACACGATATAGTTTGAGTAAGACTAAGGTGGGATTCAGTTTCACAGGAGTGTAATGATGTTTTCCTCTTAAACTGACGTCGTACTCTCCTCTCTCTCCCTCTGGATGTCATTCATACCCCCCAGCATCCCCACAGAGGTCTGCACTGTCATCTCTGACCCCAGCTGCCAGATCACCCAGAACCCAGTCTGCGACCCTGTGGCCGTGGAGCTGGGCGACGCGTGCTTGCTGACGGTGAGGAGAGCCTTCAGTGGGTCTGGGACATACTGTATGAATCTCACTCTGGGTGATGATGCAAGTCTGGCCCTCACGAGCACCCTTGTCTCTATCGCCCGCAGAGGTAAGTTTTGTTTTATGGTTGTACGAACATTTCATGTTGCAGATAAAGCATGTGTCAGATACTAAAGCTATTCAACACTTCACTCTCAATGTTTAGCTTTATTCCAGTGTAAAATTCATTGAACTGTCATTAATGTGGATTTGAGAAATGATATTACAATATAATAGCAAATCTACTTAGGGAAGGGATGAGAGAGAGAGAACTTATGAAATAATGGCCAAAGGAAAACCTTTACATTTATTTATTTATGGCTGTGCTGGGTCGTTGTTGGTGTACGGGCTTTTCTCTAGTTGCGGTGAGTGGGGGCTACTCTCTAGTTTCGGTGTAAAGGCTACTCATCGCAGTGACTTCATTTCTTGTGGAGTGCAGGCTCTAGGCAGTCACTTGGGCTTCGGTAGTTGTGGTGCATGGGCTTAGTTGCTCTGCGTCATGTGGAATCTTCCCAGGCCAGGGATCAAACCTGTGTCCCCTAAATTATCAGGAGGATTCTCAACCACCAGGACCACAAGGGAAGTCCAAGAAAAGCCTTTTGATGAAAAAAATCAGCTATGATCACGGACAAGTAATAATGGGATGTGGTCACTGAATGCTTGGATAGGTTTGTATTTCAAAGGGAAACTGTAAAGCCCAACATCAAAAAATAACAATGTTCTCCAATTAAACTATAACAAAGGGGAGACTGCTGTCATGTCCTCAGAATCTACCTGGACAAAGACATGACGCCAAGAAGAGAAATGAGAAACCAGGTGGACTCTTGGCTCCCTTCTAAATTACCATGGACCCTTCATTTCTTTCCCAAAGTCTACCAAGCATTACGCTGAGACGGCAACAAACCAGATTACCCAGTCTTTAAATGTTCAGCAGACAGACTACTCCTTGTCCCCTTAACCTCAGAGGGGTAACATGTTGACAAAGTGGATGAAGGAATTTCACTGAGAAATTCCCGTTCACTGGTGGCTGTTTATTTTCCCTAACCCCTAGGGACTCTACCTGGTGACCCTAACTGAATTTCACATATAACTGGCTATGTTGTAAAATATTTCTTCATTTCTTAAAAGAAGTGCTACATGGTGGAACGGAAGGGACAGGTAAAATTGTGCACACAAGACAGCATGTATTTTGCTCTTAAATTATTTATGTATTTATTTGGCTGTGCTGAGTCTTAGTTGTGGCACACAGGATCTTTAATCTTTGCGGCAGTATGTGGGATTTTTAGCTGCGGCGTGTGGTTCTTCACCTGTGGCATGTGGGATCTAGTTCCCTGACCAGGGATCAAACCCAGGCCCCCTGCGTTGGGAGCATGGAGTCTTAGCTACTGGACCACTAAAGAAGTTCCCACTTTGCTCCTTAATTTGAGTATTGTTGGGTATAATCTAATGACTAACTTACAAATAATACTTTTGGTCTTGGAGTCTATCTTATAAAGTGAAACGTACTTAAATATATATTTACTCATTAACTGTATAAAAGGCAGCTTTAACCTTATTGAAAGAAAAGCATAAGTAATAATGCATATAATTATTTGCTTGAGCTTTTTTTTTGGTGAGAGCCAAGGTGTACATTAAAAAAAAAAAAAAGGATGCAAATATAGCCTGCTTCCTTGAAGGCAGGATACATGGGGCTTGGGGTGCAGGACTGGGGAGCATGGGAAAAAAGAGGTAGCCAGAGCCTCTGTATCCTACTGAATGTGGACCTTCTATGCCGTCACTTTTGGGAGCTACTGGGGTCATTCTTCTTGTGTTGCCACAGCTGCTTTTAAAACTGCCTTTTAGAGTCCTAACCTAGTCCATGAAGCTTCCTTAGTTCTGGCAAATCACCATTCTCTTACCTAGATTAGATGCTTGGATATTTGCTTTCCTTTAATACCTACTGTAGTTAGTGATAACTTCAGGTGTGACCTGAACTGTGTGTGTGTGTTTTTTTAATGTATTTATTTGGCTGCATTGGGTCTTAGTTGTGGCACGCAGGATCTTTAGTTGTGGCATGTGGGATCTAGTTCCCTGACCAGGGATCACACTGGGGCCCCCTGCATTGGGAGCACGAAGTCTTAGCCACTGTACCAGCAGGGAAGCCCCTGAGCCATTCTATTTATTTATCTATGGTTGCGCTGGGTCTTAGTTACCATGTGCATGAGCTTTCTCTAGTTGAGGCAAGTGGATAGTCTTTGCTGTGGCGCTCGGGCTTCTCACTGCAGTGGCCTCTTTTGAAAATTGCAGAGCACAGGCTGTAGAGTGTGGGTTCAGTAGTTGCGGGGCATGGGCTTGGTTGTTCTGTGGCATGTGGGATCTTCCCGGACCAAAGATCAAACCCATGTCCCCTGCATGGGCAGGTGGATTCTTAACCATTGGACCACCAAGAAAGTCCCTCCCTGAGCCACTTTTAAAATCCAAAAGAGGAAGGAAAGAGAGCTTTTAATTCAATGGAAATTGTAAACTGATGACTTGTTTCAGAGTCAGAATTTCAAAAGTTGACCACTGTTCGAAGGCGAGCGCATAGACTTTTAGCTGAAATGACTTTTAATCATTGATTCACTAAATGTTCATGAAGCACCTGGGATGTTTTCAACAAATATTCACTGGGTATCCACTCCGTGCCCAGCACAGCTCCAGGCGCCACAGAGAGAGTTGTAGATAGAGTGAGAACAAGGTAAGGAAGATCCCCGCTTTAGTAAGCAGAAACAGGGAATAAACCAACAAGATGATGTTGTGAAGACAACAAAACAGAGCATGCAGGTTGACAAGCAGGGAAGAGAGGAGACAGACGTGGACTCTCGATTGAGAGGTCAGGAAAGTGTGCCAACCTGGTGGTGCCCGCTTGGCAAAGGGCCCCCTCCGAACTGAGACCTGCATTTCCAGAATGAGCGGCCCGCCTAGATCTTTATGTGCACTTATAGGGTCTGCGTTTATTCTGTGTGTAAGGGGAACCGCTGGCAGGGTTGGAGCGTGATACGATTAATACTTTTAGATGATCATTCAGACTGCTGAGTGAAGCCAGGGTTATTGGAAGGTAACACTGCAAGTGAGCAGATGGTGAAGATGTCCTCACAAGGGAGAGGGCTGGTGGCTGGAACTGTGATGGTGGCGGAGAAGACAGAGGGAAAAGAGACCAACTTTGCTTACACTTTGGTGGCAGAGACAAGGCTAGTTGATTTGCTGGGTTCTGGGAGAACAAAGAAGACATAATCCAAAGAAGGAATTGTGATAGAGTGTGGTGGAGGCAGAGGAAGGGTGACAAGGACAGACTTGACAAAGGAAGGCATGACCCAGTGCCCTCATGCATGTCTGGAAGGTGTTGCAAAGGGTGAGATGCTGGCAATGAGCTGGGGGATGGGCATTCCCAGCAGAGGGCATGGAAATTTGAAAGAGCATGGGGAGGATGGATCTTTATCCCAGCTGGAAGGTAGGCAGTGGAAGATGAGGCCAGAGAAGCGGGCGGAAAGTTCGTGAAGCCTTTTGCTGCATGGGCGTGGCTGGGTTAACTCAGACCAGAGCAGGTGTCTTCAGGACATGACATCTTCTAAGCCCTTAACACAGTGTTCCAGACATGCTAACTCATTCTCTAAATGGAAGGTAAGCTGCCCTGAAGACTATGTATTATGTAATGGGAAAGATTACTGAGAGCTCAGAGGGGCTATATATCTTCTGTTTGCACCCTTCCTCGTTGATTTAATTACATTACAAGCAGCATGTCCTCTAGGTGGAAGCTGTCACTAATATGACCTTGCTTCTGTTTTAAGACCCAGCTTCCCTTTCAAGAGTGGCAAATGGTATCCTGGTCTCCCTTGGCTGCTTGGCCATACTCGTCACTGTGATTGCCTTTTTGATGTACAAGTAAGTTGCTGGTTCTAACACTTTAAATCACTAGAGTATATTGTCAAAAATAAATGGCATATTTCTGCACAAGTGGGCTGTTTTCCCTTTTCTGCTTTGAAACATTTTGTGTGTGGGAAGAAAATCTTCTACTGAATGATGAATAGCAAACTAGCCTATTAATTTTGCTGTGGTTTTTTTTAATCCCTAAAAATGCTACCAAATGTCAATAACTTTACCAAATTGTCAGTTTAATGCTTAACATATAATCTCAAGTTATAGTAAGCAGGCACATTTCTTGCATGAAGAAGAGAAAATGTATTTTAATAAGATAACACTGTCTTAAAAGCCATAAGTTAAATGGAATGAACGATTCTGCACTTGACTTGTGAAAGACTTATAGAAAGCAACCTTTTCCAGCTGGAGATCTCTTTTTAATCTGTCCAACACATTGCTTTCAGAAAACAGAAGGAATACAAACCAATAGAAAACAGCCCTGGGATCGAGATCAGAGGCAAAGGCCTGAATGTTTTCCTCAATCATGCAAAGACCCTGTTCTTCCCTGGAAACCAGGAAAAAGATCCACTGCTCAAGAACCAACCAGGAATTCTTTAAATCTTCAGCCTTACTTCTGACCAACAGCTCATCCTCAGCACCATTTATGTCAGCTTGCTAGAGTGGATGATGATAACTTTTTAAAAAGATTAATGTAAAATATAGATTGTGGGTGAGGGAGGTTCAATTTTTTAAATTTTTTATAGGTTAAGTGACATTTTAGGGACATGGCTGAGGTTGCATGTAGTTTAATTCTTTTCCATGTTGTACAACTGATAAAACCAATTAATAGAGCTTCCTTTCATGATGATTTATGTTTCACTTACAATGTCTTAGGTAATCAGTAGGATAGATACGCTATATTCAGAGTAGCAGGAGAAGGTGCTATTCATTAGAGTCTGACCTAAGTTAATTGGAAAGAGAGGCTGGACATGTTCTAGCTTTCCATATAATCGTATACATAAACCAGTGAATTCCTGTTCTGAAGGTCATGATCCAAGCTCCCTGAATCCTGTGTCCATGAACATGCATGAGCTCCCAACAGAACACTGACAGGTCAGCTTTTAGTAAGCTGTGCATGCTTGCTATACTAAAAAAAAATACTAGGCTAATAAATGTGTGAATATTGTCATGACTGCCTGCCCAGTCCAAATGTGTAAAGGATCAGTGCTCATTCATTCATTTTTCCCATGGACATTTATGTAGCACTTTCTGTATACCAGGCATGTTGCCAGGTACATAGCCCTGTACTTGTGTTGACAATCTTGTGGACATACCTGAATTTCTGTAGACTCTGGCACTCATAGTTGAAATGATGTATTATGATTTCCCAAAGAAGGAAGTCTTTCTGGTTTTCCTACCCATTTCTCTATTCAAATGACACAGAAACTTAATCAGTAAGGATTTTACTTTCATTTGTAACTGAAACCACCATGTGTCAGTCATGACATTCTTTTTCTCCTTCCTGAAAAATAAAATATGAGAAGAGACCAGATCTTGGAAATATTTTTCTAATTTTTGTGTGCCTTTCAATTTCCTGTACACTTTTAACACATAAAAAGTTGTTTAACTTTGCACCGTGGAATGCTGATAATTTCTGAGTATTTTATATTTTTAAGTATATTAATACAATATATGAAATTTTGACTAATTATATATATATATATATATATAATTACACCAATCTAAAAGAAGATTTTATACAAACAGTTGTTCTGGAGTCTTTGTTTGAATAGTCAGTATTGTAATAAAAATAAAGGGGAGAGGATAGTTCTAGGTCACAGATTAGCAATCATTTTCTGTAAAGGGCCAAGTAGTAACTATTTTAGGCTTCATGGGCCATATGGTGTCTGTTGCAACTACTCGACGCCAATACTGTAGCAGAAATGCCATCATATACATAAATGAAAGGGCATGGCTTTGTTCCAGCCTGAGCATATTGACAAAAGCAGGTGGCGGGCCAGATTTGGCCTATGGGCCATAGTTTGTGGACCTATATTCTAGGCTAAAAGAATATAGAGACACAGTAACCAAAAGCAGTTTAGTAACCTAGATTGCATCCTAATATTAAAAAAAAAAAAAACAGCCATGAAAGACATTCTTTGGGGCAACTGAGGGAAATTTCAGTACACTCTGGATACCAACTGATATCACAGAATTGTTATTAATTTTCTTTTTTTTTTTTTTGCCATCTCTACAGTGTTTTAATTATCCTCACATCCATCATTTCAGCCACTCCCACAAGCAAAGCAGTCAGATCAAATGTCTTGAAAACGTCCATGTAGGGAGAAAAAAATTTTCTTTCCACTTCAAAAAAATCTTTTTGCTTTTTGCACACTGACATAGAGGTAAAAGAAAATGACTGCAACTTAAATATGAAAGAATGCTTTACAATTAAATCCACAATTTTACACATTTATCTCAAACATGTGTCAGTGAAAAATCACCAACTATTACAAAATAGGAAAAATTATATGACAGAAGAAACAAAAAACTTGATAAAAAATATATCTCGGTATGAAAAGTACTGCATTCTTGGTGTCTTCACATCCTCCTCTTCTGTGTACTTATATACAACACATTGTTTCCTCGGATAAATGCATCCCTGTACTTGTTCTTCAGCTGTCCATTGACATACTCCTCTGTCTGCTCCAAGGCTATATTCATGTAGCCATCCAGGCAAGCCAGGACCCCTCGATAATCCACTCCCGAATTTAATTTCACCACAACTGGTCGCCCGATGATTTGCTTCAGGAAGTCACTGGGTGTTTGCTTCCGCAGACTCATTTTAACAATCCCGATCAGAAATCTCGCGGCCGGGATCCGAACCCCTACTCCGGGCACCCCACAAGCCCGGCCTCCGCCGACCCACCGGGCAAAACTGAAACTTGTTATTAATTTTCTTGAGAATAGGTAAAGACTTTCTTAAGGAGTTGGTGTGCTGTGCTTCCTATGCTTAGTTGCTCAGTCGTTTTGGACTCTTTGTGACCTCATGGACTGTAGCCTGCTAGGCTCCTCTGTCCTTAGGAATTCTCCAGGCAAGACTGCTGGAGTGGGTTGCCATGCCCTTCTCCAGGGCATCTTCCCAACCCAGGGATTGAACCCAGGTCTCCCACATTGCAGGAGCATTATCATCTGAGCCACCAGGGAACTTCACAGGGCTCCTGCAGGCCGCTCTGAAAGAATGAATGGACATGAAAAGCACTTGCGTATATGGCATAATTGTATGGATACTACATGTGGGAAGCAGTGTGAAGGGGCTTTGCCATTTTTATGATGACTAGGAGGCCAGGACATTCATACCTGAAGCAGAAAAGTAATATCAAGTTGCAGCAGAATCACTTGTAGGTTTATTAAACACAGGCTACTGAGCCAAACCCCCAAAATTATGGGTCCAGGCCCCATAACTTCTGTTTCTTAACAGTTCCCATGTGATGTTGGTACAGCTGCTCCCAGACCTAACTTGGAGAAAATAGTGGTCTTGAGAGCCACTCTTGCCTTCTCCTATCAGCAGAGGGCAGCAGAGAGCAGCAAATATGCAGTCCGTCACCAGGGAAGCCGGTTGAAATCCTCAGGAAACCTCGCTCGGTTTCAATCTAACAAATGGCAGGAGAGAGAACTGGAACCGTGAATTATTTAGATTTATATTCTCCGTGTGACCTTGGCAACAAGTCATCTAACTTCCGCCCAGTTGCTATCTGTGAAATGGGGAAAGTAACCTAAAAGAGAGTGGGATGGCTTGATTAATGTCTGCTGAGAATTAGAACTTCCGAACAAAATTGAAATGTGTAGGTAATAAATTGTTCTGGGAATTTCTTACTCCTCAGACTCTTTATAAATGTCTGCATTTTAAACACTTCCGACTCATTCATAAATATTGGTTGCCCTTGTTGAATTTTCAATTGTTTAACAGTTTAGAAGGCAATACTTTAAATGCATTCATTATATCCGGAATGTGTGAGAACTCCAAATCTATGTGACAGGCTTAGATGAGAAGACAGCTATCCAAGGGATGAAAGTGCCCACCTTCTGATGGGGCCTTTGGGAGGTGGGAAATCATTTCAAGTTTTTTCAGAGTGGTCCAAAAGCTGCTGAAATAGATAACCTAAAAATTCAGAGACTGCTTCCCAGGAATCACCCCTTATAGACTGATTTTGATCCTTCAACCATCATTTATTGAGTGCCACTATGTCCCAGGCTCTGGTCTGAAGGCGACAGAGCCATGAACAGGAAACAAGGTCTCTGCTTTCTCAGAGGTTGAATTCTTACTGCAGTGAGAACCCTACTCTCTGGCCTGGAGTCCCCTCATCCCGTCCACCACATTGGCCTCATCTAATCTGCAGACTCATCTAATCTGTTTCCTCTGCTACTCACAACAGAATTGCCTTTCCTTTTTGTCCTCAAAATTCTGGAATAAAATTTGCTCTGGAGATCTTCATAAGCTTTTTGGAATGTAGATGCCTTAATGGTATTTTGTATTTAACTTTAATTCTCTGTATAACTTGAGCTTACTGAATCCTTAATTTTAAGATATTTATTGGAATAAATTCCTTTAAAGTGAAAAAAAAATATGATGAACTGCTGATGAGAAGTGGCAGAAGGATTTTGTGGCTGTGGATGAAATCTTAAATTTTGATTTTTGGAACCAAGTGGGGGAAGGTAGGTAGGACTTAAATCAAGACACCCAAGCTCCAGCCTGACACTGTCACTCACAAGCTGTATGGCCTGAAGTCAGGCACCGAAACCTCCTCTGTGAAACAGAGGAGGAGAGGGAAGCTAATCTGGATGAGGTCTCAGGTTCTCACACTCTGCTGCATGAAGTGGTGAGGGTGAAGTTAGCCACTTGCCTCATGGTGATGTCAGGAAGATGGGTTCTAAAGCCAGGGTTGGCCAACTCTGCCTCCGCCGGTTTTTCTATGGCACACAAGCCAAATTTGGTTTTTATATCTTTTAATGTTTGAAAAAAAGAATATGATTTTTGTTTCACACAACAGTTGTGTGAAGTTCTAATTTCAGTGTCCGTAAATAAAGTTTTATTGGCACACAGCCACAGTCATCCATTTCTGCATTGTCAGCAATGGCCTTTGCTCTCCAACAGCGTTGAGTACTTGGAACACAGATGGTATGGTCTGCATAGCCTAGAATACGTACTATTTAGTCCTTGATCAAAAAAAATTTGCTGATCTGTGTTGTAAAACACTCTTGAACTCCATTCTGAGCTGAATTGAGAAAACAGAATTCTTCAGAGAATTTCAATTCCATGAAATGTACATTTCTAAATTGAGCACTTTGAGCTCTTACCCTCAATTTCATGTCACATTATTCTGTAATGACAACACACACTGTATTATCGATCATAGTTAAGTGTACATTGCCTACAAACTGCTATGGGAAAATATCAAAAAGGCCTTTCAGAAGAAAAAAAAAATCTGATAATCCTCGCAAGAGAAATTACAAATAGAATCACAATATGAATAAGCAAGTGATGAAGGATTTTGTAAATCCCCCAAAACACCAACCATAAAGAAAATGATTGATATATCAAATTATGTCACAATTTTAAAGTACTGTATGAAAAAGATGCCACAAACTTCTTGTCTAAAAACCTACAGAATTCTCAGACTCCACTAATGAAAGTGCAGGAAAGGAAACAATTCAGCCTTTTGGAAAATAGCTGTGCAGTTCCTTATAAAATTAAACATACAGTATACCATATCACATGGCTCTTCTACTCCTGGGTATTTACCCGAGAGAAATTAAGACATATATGTTCACGCAATGACTTTTATGTAAGTGTTCATAATAACATTATTTGTAATAGCTACAAGCTAGAAACTGCCTAGATTTCTGTCAACTGGTAAATGGATAAATGTAGTGTATCCATACAATGAAATACTACTTGACAATAAGGAATAAACTATTGACAGGTGGAAGAATATTGATGATTTTCAAAAGCATTATGCTAAATGCAATAGTCGGATACACTGAATGAGTCTGTTTGTATGATATCCCAAGAAAGACATGACTACGGTGACTGAGAGCAAATCTGTGCTTACTTCACACTGGAGGTGGGGGAAGGAGAGTGACTGGGCGCATGAGGGAAATTTGGGGGGCAAGGGAGACATTTTATGGCATGATGTTAGTGGTTAGACAAGTGTATCCATTTGTCAGATAGCAAATTGTAGGCTTAAAATGGTTAAGTTTATTTTGTAGAAATTTGTTGTTGTTTAGTCTCTAAGTCGAGTCCAGCTCTTTTTTGATCCCATGGACTGTAGCCTATCGGATTTCTCTGCCCATGGGATTTCCTAGGCAAGTATACTGGAGTGGGTTGCCATTTCCTTCTCTAGGCGATCTTCCTGACTCAGGGACTGAACCCACATCTTCTCCATTGCAGGCAGATTCTTTACCACTGAGTCACCTGGGAAACCCTTTTGTAGAAATATACCTCAATAAGGTTAATTGAAAATTGAAAGGTACAGAGTGAAAGAAGATTATTTGCAATACATGTAACTGATATAGATTAGTACCCAGATTACATAAAGAATTGTTCAGTTCAGTTCAGTCGCTCAGTCATGTCCGACTCTTTGCGACCCCACGAATCGCAGCACACCAGGCCTCCCTGTCCATCACCAACTCCCGGAGATTATTCAAGCTCATGTCCATCGAGTTGGTGATGCCATCCAGCCATCTCATCCTCTGTCGTCCCCTTCTCCTTCTGCCCCCAATCCCTCCCAGCATCAGGGTCTTCTCCAATGAGTCAACTCTTCACATGAGGTGGCCAAAGTACTGGAGTTTCAGCTTCAGTGTCAGTCCTTCCAATGAACACCCAGGACCGATCTGCTTTAGGATGGACTGGTTGGATCTCCTTGCAGTCCAAGGGACTCTCAAGAGTCTTCTCCAACATCACAGTTCAAAAGCATCAATTTTTTGGCGCTCAGCTTTCTTCATAGTCCAACTCTCACATCCATACATGACCACTAGAAAAACCATAGCCTTGAGTAGACGGACCTTTGTTGGCAAAGTAATGTCTCTGCTTTTTAATATGCTATCTAGGTTGATCATAACTTTCTTTCCAAGGAGTAAGCGTCTTTTAATTTCATGGCTGCAATCACCATCTGCAGTGATTTTGGAGTCCAAAAAATAAAGTCTGACACTGTTTCCACTGCTCCCCCATCTATTTCCCATGAAGTGATGGGACCAGATGCCTTGATCTTAGTTTTCAGAAGTGCAAATCATCACACAACCAGATTGGTATCATACCAACAAGACTGGCAATGAAAAAAAATCTGACAAAATCAAATATTGGCAAAAGTGAGAACATAGGATCACTTGTACTTTGCTGTTGAGAATTTAAATTGGACCAGTGGTTTTGTGGAGCAATTTGGCATTACCTGGTGAACGTGAAAGTGCACAAAGCTAGAAGCCAGTAGTCTCACTCTTTGTTGTAGAAAGCCCCAGAGAAACCCACAGGTGTTCCAGGCAACACGGACAAGAATGTTCAGAGCAACATAAGCGTCCCTCCACAGGAGAATGGCTGAAGCAGTTGTGACATACAGTGGAATGCTAGTCATCAGTGAAAATGAATAAACCCACAGCTATAAATACCCAAAGGAAAGACTTGCAATGTAATATCAACAGAAAAAAAATTATAAAAGGATGCATGCAATATGATACAATTTACATCAAGTTTTCAAAAGCATGGAAAACCAAGCAACATAGGAATGCATAGAAACATATGTAATAAACCTATGGAAAAGAAGGCAAAAGAATTGTTGTGTGACGCTCAGCACAGTGGTTGCCTCTGGGGAGGAAAAACGGGGCGGTAGCTAGTGGAGCAGTACTCAGAGGGCTTCCATAGCGCCAGCCATGTTTTATTGCTTAAGTTGACTGATAGATTTGTTTTATTATTTTTCTTTATATTCTATCTTCATGCTATATGTATTCTTTAATAGTTTTCAAGTATTGCCTTTTAAAGCATTTTTATTTTATCAGTATATTGGTGTATAATTGATTTGCAATGTTGCATTAGTTTCAGGTGTATAGAAAAATGATTTAAAAAAAAGAAAAATGATTCAGCTACATATAGCTATTCTTTTTCAGACTCTTTTCCCATATAGGTTATTACAGAATACTGAGTAGAGTTCCCTGTGCTATGCAGTAGGTCCTTGTTGATTATCCTTTTTATATAGAGTAGGGTGTGTATATTAATCCCAAACTCCTAATTTATCCCTCACTGCCTGACTTTCCCCGTTGATAACTGTAAGTTTATTTTCTATGTCTGTGAGTCTGTTTCTGTTTTGTAAATAAGTTCATTTGTGCCATTTTTTTAGATTCCACATGTGTGATCATATGATATTCATCTTTCTTTTTCTGACTTACTTCACTTAGTATAATAATCCCTGGGTCCATCCATGTTGCTGCAGATGGCATTATTTCACTATTTTTTTTATGAAATATTACTTGTTTTTTAAGTGAAGTAGAATAACTTCTAAAAAGAAATTTTAAAATAAAGACAACTCATTGTAAAAAATTGACAATGGCTTGTGAATAGACAATCTATAGGAAATCCAAATGCTGATGCACAGATGAAAAGATGTTCAACCATACTAGTAACGGGGGCGATGCAAATGAGGAGAACAGAGATATGTCAACCATAAACCGTTGGTACAGTATGATAATATTTAGGTAAAAGTTTCAAACATTTAAAACAATACTGTAAATTGTTTATGCTTACATGTAAATAATAGAATGGGAATGGTACACATCAAATTCAGGGTAGTGTTTGTCTCATTGATGGACGGATGCATGGGATTAGGGAGGGTTGTGAAGGCACTTTAGCTGAATCTGTGACATTTTATTTCTAAAGAAAAAAAGAACTGAAACAAACAGAGTAAAATGGGTTTCCTCAATCTGGTGTTCATTTCTTTTTCTCTCCACTATACTATATGTTTAAAAAACTTTATAACTTTTTAAAAGAACGAGTTCTTGGCAATCTTTTCATTCCTCATGTGTGGTGTGAACAAGAGGAATGAAATATAAGTTCTTTCATTCCAAACTGTCCAGAGCTTTGGAACCCAGAGTTCTGATCTCTTTGCCTTTTTCTGCAAAGTCCACCCTTCAACTTTGTAAAAACTTTCACTGGAGTACAGTTGATTTACAAGGTTGTGTTAGTTTCAGGTGTACAACAAAGTGAATCAGTTATACATGTGCATATATTCATTCTTTTTTTAGATTCTTTTCCTATATAGGTTACAGAATATTGAATAGAGTTCCCTGTGCAATAGAGTAGGTACTTGTTCATCTATTTTATATATAGTGTATATATTAATCCCTATCTCCCAATTTATCCCTCCCCCTCATCCTCCCTGGTAACTGTAAGTTTGTTTTCTATGACTGTGACTGTATTTTTGTTTTGCAAATAAGTTACTTAATACCATTTTTTAATATTTCACATATAAGTGATATCACATGATATTTGTCTTTCTCTGACTTACTTCACTGGTATGATACTCTTTCTCATACTAGTGAAAGAAAGAAAGCTGAGCACCAAAAAATTGATGCTTTTGAACTGTGGTCTTGGAGAAGACTCTTGAAAGTCCCGTGGACCACAAGGAGATCCAACCAGTCTGTCCTAAAGGAAATCACTGCTGAATATTCACGGGAAGGACTGATGCTGAAGCTGAAACTCCAATACTTTGGCCACTTGATTCGAAGAACTGACTCATTGGAAAAGACCCTGATGCTGGGGAAGATTGAAGGCGGGAGGAGAAGGGGATGACAGAAGATGAGATGGTTGGATGGCACCAACTCGATGGACATGAGTTTGAGTAAGCTCTGGGAGTTGGTTATGGACAGGGAAGCCTGGCATGCTGCAGTCCATGGGGCCACAAAGAGTTGGACACAACTGAGCGACTGAAGTGAGCTGATGATACTCTCTGCTGCTGCTAAGTCACTTCAGTCGTGTCTGACTCTGTGCGACCCCATAGACGGCAGCCCACCAGTCTCCCTCGTCCCTGGCATTCTCGAGGCAATAACACTGGAGTGGGTTGCCATTGCCTTCTCCAATGCATGAAAGGGAAAAGTGAAAGTGAAGTCACTCAGTCGTGTCCGGCTCTTGGCGACCTCATGGACTGCAGTCTACCAGGCTCCTCTGTCCATGGTATTTTCCAGGCAAGAGTACTGGAGTGGGGTGCCATTGCCTTCTCCAGATGATACTCTCTAGGACCATACATGTTGCTGCAAATGGCATTATTTCATCCTTTATTTTTCATTTATTTTTATTAGTTGGATGCTAACCACTTTACAATATTGTAGTGGGTCCTGTCATACATTGACATGAATCAGCCATGGAGTTACATGTATTCCCCATCCTGATCCCCCCTCCCACCTCCCTCTCCACTTGATGGTATTATTTCATTCTTTTAATGACTGAGTAATATCCCATGGTATATATATACTACATCATCTTTATCCATTCCTCTGTCAATGAACATCTAGGTTGCTTCGACGTCTTGGCTACTATAAATAGTGCTGCTATGAACATTGGGGTACATGTATCTTTCAAATTATGACTTTCTCTGGATATATGCCCAGGAGTGAGATAGCTGGATCACATGTAGCTCTATTTTTAGCTTTTTAGTGAACCTCCATACTGTCCTCCATAGTGGCTGTACCAATTTACATTCCCACCAACAGTGTGGAAGAGCTCCCTTTTCACTACACCCTCTCCAGCGTTCATTGTTTGCCAATTTTTTGGTGATGGGCATTCTGATCGGTGATACCTTATTGTAGTTTTGATTTGCATCTCTCTAATAATTAGTGATGTTCAGCATCTTTTCATGTGTTTTTTTGGGCCATTTGTATGTCTTTTTTGAAGAAAGGTCTGTTTAGATCTGCCCATTTTTTGATTCAGTTATTTGGTTTTTTGACACTGAGTTGCATGAGTCATTTATTTTGGAATGCCCTCAAACTTAAAGATGTTTCTGATTGGATTCATAGTGACTGTTGGTGAGTAATATCCCAAATTTACTTCCCCTCACTTACAAAGTGAGGGGACTTGACCTCTGTCACCCCAGGAGCCCCTGACTAGAGGTGACCTTAGAAGCTCCACAGCAACTGACTCCTCACAGGGTCATGGCAGAAGGCTCTGCTTGGGGAACCAAAGTCTGCTTCAGTACAGATGCTGGGTTTCCAAGCTGCCCGCTATTTTTCTTCCTCACTTTATACCATATACTGCTATTTAGCTATTCCCCACTTGGGCCTGAGCCCCAGGAAATCAGACCATGTCCTGAGGGTGCAGCTGATTCTACAGCCAGTGACATTTTGATTCTAGTCCTAGCCTCAGTCTCCTCTAAGCAACCCCATGAGGTTATGAAGAGAGCAATGGAAATGTGCTTGGCCGTACCATTTATCCCCTGAGAATGCCCTTTAAAATATCCTTAAATGATGAATGCTCTTATGAGGCCCTTTAAAGAATATGCACTTCTGAGACTTTTTTTTGAAAAACAGAAGTTCTCGCTTTTCCTCTCCAATGTGCTTCCATCAGGCTGTTATCACTTCAGATCCGGATTACTAATAACGCTCTCCAAACGGCTCTCCCAATTCTTTCCCTGTGTGTCTCTGTCTCTCTCTCCATATTCATACTGCTTGGTGCTTCCAAGGCCTGCTTTTAAAAGATGATTTTGGAATTGTTGAGCTGGTATTAAGGAGTCTTCAGTCACCACCCCATCACCTACAGGGAAAACCAGACACTCGTGTGACCTTGAAGACTGTCTATGGTGGCAGGTTGGGAGGCATATCATCTGTAAGTAATAAAGTGCCTTTCTTCAGATGAGGATTCAGTTTAACCCTTAAACCACTGCCTTGCCCTGGGATGAGCACAGAGCAGAACTGAGGTGATATCACAGCTCATACCTCAGGCCTGCATTTGGGTTGATGACCCACATACGATGGGCCTCACTGTGTCAAGATTGAAAGAGGGGCACAGTTGTGCTGCAGTCTGGCCCCCACTTTCCTTTCCACCTTCATGCTCTACTCCTTGCTGCCAGAACCCTCCCTGTTCACCATTTGGTTTATTCACTCTACCTAGAATCAAACATATCCAGCCTTGGGCCCCCACTGTCTTCTCCTCTCCTACCCAGCAAAAAGTGCTTTCTCCTCTGTTTCAACAAAATGTTCCTCGAGTACACGTGAGCTGGTCTCTCTGCTGAACTTCTTTCGCACAATTTGAATGGTTTGTTTGGAGGTGGAAGTGGGTGTCAGTTACCATGGCTGCATAACATCCCTAGCTTAGTGGTGTGAAGTCTCTATCGTGTTGACCAATCCCATGGCATAGGGGCTTAGACAAAGCACTACAAGTTCGGCTTTTTTCTCCTTCATGATGTCTGGGGCCTTGGTGGGAAGACTAGGGGCTGGAATCATCTGGAGGCTTCCCCACTCGCATGTCTGGGCACCACCTGGGCTGCCTGGAAGGCTGAGTTCAGCTGGGACTGTGGACCAGAGCAGGTTAGTGTGGTGTCTCCATGCACACCAGACTTCTCACCAGGCGAGATTTGTATTCTGTGCGGGAATGTCCCAAGAGCAGTCATTCAAGAGAGCCAGGTAGAAATGGCATCGCCTTTTCTAACCGAGCTTCAGATGTCACATGGCGTCACTTCAGCCGTGTTTTGTTGGTGGAAACACTCACAAGCCCATCCAGATTTGAGGGGAGGGGACACAGACCTCACCTCTCAATGGGAAAAATATCGAAGAATTTGGAGTCATATTTTAAAACAGCTGCGTAGCATTATGCTGTGGCAGTATATGTGCTTTTTGTGCTTGGGTGCTCAGTCGTGTCCTACCCTTTGCAACCCTTTGGACTGTAGCCCACCAGGCTCCCCTGTCCAGAGGATTTCCCAGCAAGAATACTGGAGTGGATTGCCATTTCCTTCTCTGGAGGATCTTCCCGGCCCAGGGATCAGACCTGTGTCTCCTGCAGTGGCGGGCAGATTCTTTACCACTGAGCCACCTGGAAGCCCCTGTTGCAGTCTATGCGGTTAATTAAATCCTGTCTTATTTTCCAACCTCACATATTTGTGTCTTTTTTTGCACTGCATGCTAAGTCCAGTGATGCCAAAAACTGGGTCTTAGACTCGGAGTCCTTCTTGGAGTGTCTCATCTGTCCCTTTCTAACACAGAACACCTTTTGAAAAAAATCTCACTGAAATCAATAATCATTAAGTGGCTGCTCTGAGGCAACTTGCTGGTTACCTGCTGTTTAAAATACCACAAACTCCGGGTCATTAGCTAAGGTATTTTTTTCAGCACAGAATAAGAGGCTGAAGGTCAGCCACTGTGTTAATAGCATGGTTGGGGAATTAGGGCTACACATAGACTAATTAGTCTAGTTAACACTCCTACCACCCACACCCATGGGAGCTTCTACAGGAGCTGTCCTGTCGTCATGCAGACAGGAGACCTCAGAGAAACATGTCTCAAGAACCCCACATTTCAACTCTGTCGCAACCCAAGAGACAGCTTTTTGTTTTGTTTCGGTTTTTTTTTTTTTAATTAATTTTTGTTGGAGCATAGTTGCTTTACAATGTTGTCTTTGTTTTTTGCTCTACAGCAAAGCAAATAAGCTGTACATACACATAACCCCCACTTCCCGCTTTTTTAAAATTTCCCCCATTTAGGTCACCACAGAGCACTGAGTTCCCTCTGCAGTAGAGAAGGGTCTCATTAGGTGTCTATTTTATACATAATAGTGTGTATATGTCAATCCCCATCTCCCAATTCATCCCATCCCTCCAGCCACGAGGTTCGGTCTTGTTTTTTAACTTTTATTTCATGTGGGAGAATCCCATGGACGGAGGAGCCTGACCGGCTACAGTCCATAGGGTTGCACAGAGTTGGACAAGACTAAAGTGACTTACACACACGCATAGTCAGTTTACAGTGCTGTATTTCAGGCATACAGCAAAGTGATTCAGTTATACGTATGCATCTACCTATTCTTTTTCAGATTCTTTTCTCACGTTGGTTATTACAGAATCTTGAGTGTGTAGTTCCCTGTGCTATATAGTAGGTACTTGTTGATTATCTATTTTGTATATAGTAGGATATATAAGTTAATTTCAAACTCCTAATTTATCCCTTCCCCACCCTTTCCCCTTTGGTAACCAAAAGTTTTGTTTTTGAAGACTATGAGTCTGTTTCTGTTTTGTAAATACGTTTATTTGTATCATTTGTTTTAGATTCCACATGTAAATGATATCATATGATATTTGTCTTTCTCTGTTGGACCTAATTTACTTAGTATGATAATCTCTAGGTCCATCCATGTTGCTGCAAAAGGCGTTATTTCATTCTTTTTAATGACTGAGTAACATTCCATTGTATATACGGACCGAATCTTTATACATTTCTCTGTCAGAGGGCATTTAGGTTGCTTCCCTGTCTTGGCTGTTGTAGATCCTGCCACTGTGAACATTGAGGGGCGGGTATCTTTTCTTTTTTAGAAAAAATTTCTGTTTTATACTGGACTCGAGTTGGTTTACAATGTTGTGTTAGTTTCAGATGTACAGATCTTGCTTCAAATTCTGTCAGTGTTCTGTCTGTGTTTTCCCCAGAGGAATCACTTTTGATGTGGTCGTCTGGCAGAGGGGAGCAGACCCAGTGTGAAACAAAAGCAAAGCAGAGTTCAAGCCATCCTGTCCTCGAGCAAGGGAAAAGCCTTTGTGTGGCGTCTCAGCGTGAGAAGCGGGCTTTCCAGGCAGCTGCAGGCACACGCTGTCGTGTGTTTCTCGTGGTCATTGCCTGTGTGGTGAGAGCCTGGACATTTCAGAGAGAAAGAGATGTGGAGGCAGGGGGTGCTCAGTGAAAGAGAATACAGACTTAGAATGCTTCTCAACTGGAATCCTTTCAATGTAGGATTGGCTTAAATTTATTGTCTTACAGTCAGTCCAGGCCACTGTGATTTGCCCAACATGAGCTTGTCTCATCACAGCTGTTGATACTCTTAACATCTTACCATGTGTCCCCCTGGGAGAGGTGTTTGGGTCTTACTTTGATCATAACCATATTATTTCAGAACCCTAAAGAGAGCAACAGGAATGAAAAGAAGGAAGCAAAGATTCCCACCATGGCTTCAGTCAGGAAGCCCCCCACCCCACCAGCAGAAGCCTCCTTCTTAGGAAATCATAGATATCTTATTTTGTAGAAATAAGGGCAGGGTAAATCCTCTCATTAAAACAAAGAAACAAACAACTGCTGCATCCTGGTATGATGTAGATTATGTAAGATTCTTCTTGGTTATTTAAGAAGCATCCTGTTTGCATGGCACCTCCTTACGTTTAAAAAAGAAAGTTAAAAATTGTACCCTGACTGTTATGCATTGGGTTTTGGTTTTGGACTTTGAAAGATCCTCTAAGGGTAGAAAGTGATCTAATTTCCTCAGTGTCAAGTTCATCTGCAGCATCCCTGGTTTATTATGTATATAAACTTGATATACTTTAAAAAAAAATCTTCAGACATCACAGAGGCTTGAATTTCAAAGGAATAAAGGGTTGTTTCCTAAGTGTTTGTAAAGTATTGGAAAGAAGAATGAATGAAACCTAGAGCCATGAAAACATTTGTACTCCTTAAGTTCTTCCTTTTCACAAGCAACTAAGGCAACTTTATCCTTGGAAATGGGAATTAACAGTTAGCAATGTGAAAGTTTTTCTTTCTGAAAAAAAAAACAACACAATTTGTAGAGTTGGAACAATAATAACCCAGTACCCCTGTGACTCTTCAGATGATTCCAAGACCTCTGACTAGCCCTATAACAAAGGACTTGCACAGGAGTCAGGACTCTCTGAGGGTACAGGGCCCAGGCATCTGCTTCGGAAGGCTTCAGAACAGTGGGGCTGAAATTGAGGCAGGCCAGATTGAGACGGGTTACCTGCTAGTGCCCATGTCGTGGGCGAGCTTCAGTGTCAGGTGAAAATGACCCTTTGGGGGACTAAAAAAGATAAAATCCCAATTGTTGATTCAGTTCCCAGTATAAGATGGACCCAATGCTCAAAGATATTCCTCCCATTACAACTCGACTGAAAATATTGAATAAGATATAAAAACATGTTTTTAGTGTATGAGCAAGCCAGCAGGAAAGTAAGGAGAAGCTTTCATGACCAGAATCTATCTCAAAAAAAAAAAAAACAGATCTAGAGAAAACAAGAGAAATCAAGCAGTGTAACCAGAGTTCTTTCTAGGGGTTTTGTGTGAGTGTACACACACCCTTAGGATGCCAGCTGCTGCTGCTGCTAAGTCACTTCAGTCGTGTCTGACTCTGTGCGACCCCATAGACGGCAGCCCACCAGGCTCCCCTGTCCCTGGGATTCTCCAGGCAAGAATACTGGAGTGGGTTGCCATTGCCTTCTCCAATGCGTGAAAGTGAAAAGTGAAAGTGAAGGCGCTCAGCTGTGTCTGACTCTGCGACCCCATGGACTGCAGCCTACCAGGCTCCTCTGTCCATGGGATTTTCCAGGCAAGAGTACTGGAATGGGGTGCCATTGCCTTCTCTGCTAGGATGCCGGAGCTTGGGTTTAAAGACTTGCTCTTTGGGTTAAAGATAAACACATGAAGACCAGGCAGAAGGGAAGGACAACCCTCCTCCACCCCCTTCTTGCATAAAGTCAGAATTCTGGAATGATATCCTCTCTGGGTGAAATAGACAAATATGCACCTCATTGATGTAGAGTGGAAATGTTTGACTGAGCCGGCTCAGGACTCTGGTGGTGCGGGTGGAAGTGAGGAATGAAATGAACAGTCCCCTCTGAGAGTTCCGAACCACAAGCCTGTACTCATGTGGTTTTAGAATTGGTATTCACACTGAAGAAATTCATAGTTAAACATTTCGTTTAAAGTGGCCCTTGGTGAGTAATGAATGGCTCCATATACCTGGCAGAAGCAGTACAAACTTTCTCTTCAGGAACTCTAAGCTTTAGAGAATTTCAACAGATAAAATCTCAAGATATATGGGATCATAATTAAAAAACAGAACAATAACTCACTAGACATATGTGCAAATAATCCTTCATGAATGAGTCTGCAGACATGATAAAAAGAGTCAGGCTGGCAACCACTGAATATATTGGAATGGTCAGATACAAAACATAAGTTTCATATGCTTCATACATTTAATGCTATAGACAAGGAAATTGAAAGTGTGTTGAGGGAATGACAGACAATCAACATTGGCTTAAATGGACTTCTTTCTATTAATAAAAAGCTTCTAGAATTGAGAACCATACTTACAGTTAGAAACAGTGAGCAGAGTTTCTGTTACTGTGATTTTGTTTTAAAAGTAGAAAGTTTCAGATGCATACAAAAGGAGAGAGAAACCACTCTCAAGACATAATGTAGCTTCAACAATTACTCAACCTTAGTTTTTTGTTGGTTTGTTTGCTTTCAAGACAGAAGGTTTTCCCTGGCCTCAGCCACCCAGTCTGATGCTACTAATGCTCCCATGGCAGCCTGTATTTTATACCCTTTATAGCACTTATCAGTGGGATGGTAATCGCCTGGCTTCTGCTCTTATTGTTGTTTATTTATCTCCCAGACCAGAAAGGAAACCCCTTCAGGCCAAGGATCCTGTTTGCAGTATCTGGAATAGTGCCTGAAACAGAGTAGATACTGAAAAGTATGTTTGTGAAAATAAGTGAACCTGATAGAGCCATGCAAATGCTATAAATGTTATTGGTCCCTGAAAGGCTGTGCAGTTGGTGTTGTCACCTTGGTCTTGACAGCAGCAGCTGCATGAGGAACAAATAACACAACCAAGAGAGCCACAAGGAAACGCAGAAGCCCCAGAAGCCACTCACACAATGACTGGCATCCCAGGGGACTAAGGAATCCCCTCTGTATTTTAAGAAGCCTGAATGGAGCACTCCTAAACTCACTGGTTACACTTCTCTGAATTTTTCTTGTGGCATAAATTTGGGAAGCCACCAAGGAGATAAGAGGATTGATCTGTTGCAACAGTGGAAATGAATGTGTATTATCACTGCTGCTCTTTAGATGTGGTCCAAAGGTGGTTGTTATTGCTGTTTAGTCATTAAATCATGTCCCACTCTTTGTTATCTCATGGACTGCAGCACGCCAGGCTTCCCTGTCCCTCACTGTCTCCCAGAGATTGCTCAAATTCATGTCCATTGATTCGGTGATGCCATCTCATTCTCTGCCATCCTCTTCTCCTCTGTCCCTCAATCTTTCCCAGCTTCAGGATCTTTTCCAATGAGTTGGCTCTTCGCATCATGTGGCAAAGTATTGGAACTTCAGCATCAGTCCTTCCAATGAATATTCAGGGTTGATTTCCTTTAGGATTGACTGGTTTGATCTCCTTGCAGTCCAACAGACTCTCAAGAGTCTCCTCCAGCACCACCGTTAGAACGCACCAGTTCTTTGGTGCTCAGCCTTCTTTCTGGTCTAACTCTCACATCCATGCATGACTACAGGAAAAACCATAGCTTTGACTATATGGACCTTTGTCAGTTTTGCTGTTTTAAAGATGAGGTCTCAGGTTCAAAGAGGTGTCCCCTCAGCTCCTCTGACGAGTGCCCCTCTGGGCACCCTTCCGCCAAGGTGACTTGGAGTGAGATTGCAAGCCCTCGAAGGCGAGGATCCAGTCAGAGGAGGGGGCCACTGCTGAGGAGTCTGAGCTTGCTTGCTCTGAGCCAGTCCCTGGGAGGTCAGCCGTCAGTGGTCAAATACATCTACTCTTCTGAATTATTCAAGTCTTGGAATAATAATTACAAAAGGGAGGCAACTCATAAAACTGGGATAAAAAAAAAAAAAAAGAAAATCTGAGCCAAATCTGTACTGGATTGTCAAGGCATCTGATCAGAAAAGAAATCAGAGGCTCATCAGAAATCAGGTTTGGGCTGAAAGAAAACAACTCAGGGTCTTTTTGTGAAGGGGCAGGGGTGGGGGTGGGGGTCTGATTTCTTGGGGGGTCAGGAGGGCCACAGAGCCTCTGAGTGAACATATAGTGCTACAGGTGGAGTTTCATGGGGCTGTGGTTGTCGTTAGTCAATCACTCAAAAGGGTTGTGTAAACAAGGGGGAAACATGTCCTGTTACTAATACTGTTTCAGATTCCCTTAAGAGTGTCACCATCTAATGACCAGCAGGGCTGAGCAGCACACTCAGGGGCCTTGCTCGTTAGACTGCGCAGTTGAGGTAAATGTAGAGAGTTGTCTCTGAAACACCTTTATCTGAAGTGTTGCTTCGGCCGCAGGAGGGATAGCAAAACCACTTCTCAGTGTGAACCGACCCACGTGCGTCGAGTTTTTAGGCACGAGTGGGATGTTCCATTCTCATGAAAATGATTCCAAAATAGCAGTTTCTCATTATCTGTGATTTATCATTTTCTGTGATGTTAGACCCAGCTTGTTGGCAACAAGTCCTTAAAGTTAATTAATGAAAGCAATTTTTACAGGTCTTCTTTCCTACCTGGTAAAGACTCAGGGGAAAGACTGTTACCCATCAGAGAGGTTCTCAGAGATGCAAAATGTCCCTGTTTGAGAACAGAGACATCTGCTGTTGGGTGTGGACTTTAAGTCCTTGGTTGGTTTTTAAAGACAGAATCAGAAGGGGAGGATGGTTTGATAATCTCTCTCTTTGGGGTGCTGAGAATGGAGGGCTGAAGCGGCTTCCTGAGGACATCAGGAATTATAAATTAACCAGTGTCCATGACTACATGGAATTTGAAGTTTGTGGATCTTAATACACCCTTGGTGTGTTAACTGAGGAGCCTCCTGTTCGTTCTGTTAGCAGCAAAGACAAGAGGTTCCTGAACTTGTTTCCTGGAGCATTGTGGGAAGGTGGGAAGGTAGGAAGGTGGGAAGCTGCAGCTAGCTTCAGGGATTGGGGAGGGATCAGGGGCGCTGGTTTGGAGATGAAACCAGAGGTACCTCAAGACCCTGCATCAGAGAGAACAGAGAGGAAGAAAAAGAGCAGGCTGAACTAGAGAAAGGCTGAGCAGGTTTCTCCGATGGACCCACATTTGACTCCAGGACGTGTAATGCTGCAACTAGTACATCATTGTTTAATAAATGAATGGATGAATTCATACAATTTGGGGACTAGGAAGTTTATCGAGTCCGGTCTTTGCTTACTCCATGCATGAATTTACTATGCTTCTGTGTTTCCTAATGGCTGGACCTTTTGGTTGCAAAGGATATATCACAATTCAATATAATTTTATTTTATTATAAAAAAAAATTTTATTTTAAAAAGTTGCTTTGTTCATAGCAGCTTTTTGTCATGCATGTGTTCAATGACTAATACTTAAATAGCCACAATTTTTTATTATTCATTGTAGTGAAATAGGTGGGGACCACTTCTCTGCAGCTCAGCTACCCTTCCCAACCTCACAGGCAGCTCATTCCACAACTGGGCAGTAACTGGGCAGTAACTGGGCAGTTGCAGCTGTCGGTCAATATTCCTGCCTCATTTTAAGTTTCACCTATTTCCTCAGATTTCCATTGTCGTACTGTTTCTGCTTTCGGGAGAGCTTGCAGAGGGAAGGGCTAGTATTAAAGTTACCTCTTTCATAAATCAAATTAATTCTGGATGTGCTACGTTTGTGTATTTCTATTTAAAAGTTACTTTGTCCTCCTTTTTGTAGTCTCCTGATTGGAAGAGGGAAAATCCATTTAAGCAGAAGTTCGGTGACAGGGACTCATTGTTTTATAAACCTAGAGGTCGGCACTTCTGTCTTTCTTCACCCCACCTCCCCGCAGAGTGTGGAGTCTGTTTTGCCTGCTGCTCAGATGTTTGCTGTTCATTTGCCAGTCATGTCCTCTGTGCTGCAAGGACACGGGTGCAACCTGGAGTGGGTATTGAGGTTTGCAATGGGATGAACGGTTGGCGTCCCAGGAACCATGGAGCCTGTGCTTTAAGAGCATCACAGAGGGCTGTCTTTTCACCTTACTTATAGTTTCCTTTGTAGTGCAAAAGCTTTTAAGTTTCATTAGGTCCCATTTGTTTAGTTTTGCTTTTATTTCCAATATTCTGGGAGGTGGGTCATAGAGGATCTTGCTGTGATTTATGAAAAGACAGCCCTCAGATTGGGAGAAAATAATAGCAAATGAAGAAACAGACAAAGGATTAATCTCAAAAATATACAAGCAACTCCTGAAGCTCAATTCCAGAAAAATAAATGACCCAATCAAAAAATGGGCCAAAGAACTAAACAGACATTTCTCCAAAGAAGACATACAGATGGCTAACAAACACATGAAAAGATGCTCAACATCACTCATTATCAGAGAAATGCAAATCAAAACCACAATGAGGTACCATTACACGCCAGTCAGGATGGCTGCTCTCCAAAAGTCTACAAGCAATAAATGCTGGAGAGGGTGTGGAGAAAAGGGAACCCTCTTACACTGTTGGTGGGAATGCAAACTAGTACAGCCGCTATGGAAAACAGTGTGGAGATTTCTTAAAAAACTGGAAATAGAACTGCCATATGACCCAACAATCCCACTTCTGGGCATACACACTGAGGAAACCAGATCGGAAAGAGACACGTGCACCCCAATGTTCATCGCAGCACTGTTTATAATAGCCAGGACATGGAAGCAACCTAGATGCCCATCAGCAGATGAATGGATAAGGAAGCTGTGGTACATATACACCATGGAATATTACTCAGCCATCAAAAAGAATTCATTTGAACCAGTCCTAATGAGATGGATGAAGCTGGAGCCCATTATACAGAGTGAAGTAAGCCAGAAAGATAAAAAACATTACAGCATACTAACACATATATATGGAATTTAGAAAGGTGATAACGATAACCCTATATGCAAAACAGAAAAAGAGACACAGAAATACAGAACAGACTTTTGAACTCTGTGGGAGAATGTGAGGGTGGGATATTTCAAAAGAACAGCATGTATACTATCTATGGTGAAACAGGTCACCAGCCCAGGTGGGATGCATGAGACAAGTGCTCGGGCCTGGTGCACTGGGAAGACCCAGAGGAATTGGGTGGAGAGGGAGGTGGGAGGGGGGATCGGGATGGGGAATACATGTAAATCCATGGCTGATTCATATCAATGTATGACAAAACCCACTGGAAAAAATAATAATAATAATAATAATAAATAAATTAAAAAAAAAAAAAAAAAGAGCATCACAGAGTCCTGCCTGCCAGGGGCCTTTCAAGGAGGAGGCTCCTTTGTGGGAAGAAACTCCTCCACCATTTTTCCAACGAGCCTGTTTGTTGGGCCAGAGTGCAGGCTCACATTCCCACCCCTTGGCTTAGGCAGGTCTTTTCCCTCAGATTTCAGAACTGTCGCTCACTCCAGAGCTGGGCCTCTGAGCAGCCACATTGTTCCCTCGGTTTCCTGGGTGCTGGCAGGCAACGAGGCTATCTTTCCTCCCACAGCCGACAGGAATTGACAGGGACTTGGAGGCTACCAGCCCTACACGTACTCACCTTCACAATGAAGAGTATGCTTTCTTCTTAATGTGCAGCTTGCATACAGTGGGTCACCCACCCATGCAGTGATTCACTCTCTTCTCAAGGACGCTCACCAAGGTTTCAGCCAAGCCATTCCAGTGCCAGGCGCAGGGCGTGGGTAGGGAGGGGAAAGGTGAATAGTCCCTGCCCCTCAGGAGCTTCCAGACAGGAGAGAGGATGAGTAGAGTAAATGTCCTCCATATCATATGGGGCTTCCCAGGTGGTGCAATGGTAAAGAATCTGCCTACGAATGCAGGAGATGCAAGAGACATGGGTTCAGTCCCTGGGTTGGGAAGATCGCCTGGATTAGGAAATGGCAACCCACTCTAGTATTCTTGTCTGGGAAATCCCATGGACAGACGAGCCTGGCATGCCATGGTTCATGGGGTCACAAAAGAGTAGGACTCAACTGAGCAACTGAGTGTGTGCATGCACACACACACACACACACACACACACACTCACACACACTCACACTCACACATCCATATCATATATTTGTATTTGAAAGTCCAAAATGTTGTGGGATCACGTCAGCAGTTTTATTGGTGCTGGAAAAAGCACTGAGAGGAAGTGATAAATAAAAGGCTCAAGGAGATTAATTGACTTCAGTCTTACACTGCTAGTAAACAGAAGAGCTGGAAATCTAAGTCTTTTCCAATGGGTTATCATCCAATCAAACATGGTAAATGTTAAAGACATTTATGAACAAAGGGATGAAGGGTTGTGGAAGGACCGTCTGAGAGAGTCAGGGGAGATATCTTAATGTTTAAAGTAGGTTTTACAGAGGGGGTCTGAGTTTGCCATGTGCAAAGGTGGAAGAAGTGCATTCTTGAAACACGGAATGGAATAGTGCTTGCAAAGCTCGGCGTGGAAATGTTATGGCGTGTTTGGAAAACAGCAAAGACCAGGTGAGGCTAAAATAATTTTAGTTGGCAGGATATAGGATGGAAAGAGTAGAGATGGACTAGAGACAGGAGACCCAGGTAGGAGTCTGTCCCAGTAATGAGCCAAAAGTTATTGAGATCTCAGACTAAGGAAGGAACAATGAGAATGAAGACAAGAAGCTGGATTCAAAAAATATTTTGAAAGTAGCATAAACAGGATTTGACAAGGGAATAGTTGTTGCAGAAAGATCCTGCAGTGAATGCAGTCCAGAGTTTAGGAGATTTGGGTGTGTGTGTGTTGATGATCCCATTAAATGAGATGGCAAACATAGGTGGTAAAACAGTTTTGGGATGTGAAAAAATAGTGGAACATGGAACTGATGGCAAATTCTGGGAGAAGCACCAAATTCATGCCTGCGGGTAAATGGAAGTGAAGAAGATGAGACTTAACTTTATCTGTAACACTTTATTATTTTTAAAAAATAACTTGAAGCAATGTGAATATTAGTGGTGGTACACACAGGTGCTTATTATTAGTTTCTGTGGTTTTTAATTTTTTAAAAGGAATGCCTGGAGTTCTTTAAAAGAAAGTAAGTAAGGTATCGAGCGTTTGGAGGAGCTACTGTGTACTTGGCACTGTTCCAGGTACTTGAGCTATAATATTTGCTCCCTTCCTCTACTGGCCTCTTCCTTTCAGAAGTTAGCACGCTGGAGTTCAGAATCAGCTTCTGATTCCAGCTTGGCCCCAGGCAAATCAGTTTTCCTCCCTGGGTTTCTTTCAGCTCTCACATCCTACAATTCAATATGAACTGCACCTCGTATTCCTTATTCTCACTGAGGTGAGCCCCAGGGTGCAGTCCATTGGTATAAAATAAGTCCACTGGGGAGTGTAACTAGGGGCTGACCTAAGCACGTGTTCCAAATGGTCCTTTCTACCTCTGCCTCCCACCCAACCCCATCTGAGGACAGCAGAGTTTCCTCATGGGATTTCCAATTTGCGAGGGAATCTTGATAATTTCTTTGGTAATGGGCTATGTCCTAATTCCAATCTCATCAACAGAAGCAACTTTTGTACATTCAACTTTAGACGCCATGGAGAGAACAGTTACTAAACAAAAATTTCTGCCTTCATACTGTTTACATTTTGGTGAATGGAGACATCAAGAAAAAATAATAACAATAAAAAGAGGACACAGCATGTCACTACAGTGCAAGGCAACGCAAGGTGAGTAGTAAAATGCTAGTGCTCTGACTCCTACAAAACCTAATTCCTGATCCCTAAATTCTTCTTTTTAAACTGCTAGAATCTAGATGTTTTATTTTTAAATTTTATTTATTTATTTTTTAAAATATTTATTCATTGCTGTGCAGGCTTTCTCCAGTTATGGCCAGAAGGGGCTACTCTCTGGTTGCGGTGCATGGGCTTCTCATTGCAGTGGCTTCCCTTGTTGCATAGCAGGGGCTCCAGGGCACGCACACTCTAGTAGTAGGCACGTGGGCTCAGTAGTTGCGATTCCCAGGCTCTAGAGCACAGGCTCAGTAGTTGTTGCACACAAGCCCAGTTACTCCAAGGCACGTGGGATCAGGGATCAAACCCTTGTCTCTGGCATTGGTGGGCAAACTCTTTACCACTGAGCCACCAGGGAATTCCCTAGAATCTAGATATTTTATTGAAAAGGAAAAATTATTTCTAAGTAAAAATTCATAGAAGTAGAATTGTTTGAAGAAAGAACAGATGCATTTTGAGATTTCTGAGAAAGGAGCAGTGACATTTTACACCCTTTCACAATGTATCAGAATGCCAATCCCCTCTTGCTACTGCCACATGTTATTGATTGGTGCCAATTTTATTGACTGGAAAAGGGATCTGGTTGCTTTTTTTTTTTTTTTCATTTTTTTTTTCATTGTTGCTTTTATTCACATTTCTTTGATTGCTAGTGATGTTGAAACAGTATATCCAGTAGTGAGACAGAGCCTGAAGTGAGGGAGAAAGAGAAAGGCTTCTTTTTTTAAGGTTTACATTCTGATTAATGTTATTAAAATGTGTAAAAATAATTTCTGATAAAATTCTCCACTTTTAAACTAACCTGTCTGTTCCACAACACCTTTTCTATTTAATTATCTCTCTATTTTGACAAATTTCAGATTTCTAGATGGATCTGGAGGCAAAAGGCATAAAGTGAGGCCTAAGAGATTGGGAACCTTAGGATTACATTGAATCAACTAGTACATTTCCTTTTCTTTCCCTCCTCTTCTCCCAAATGTTAGATTATGAATTAGATACATATATATTGTGATAATTCTACTCTAATTTTATAGTAAAGTCAAAAACTCCTACTAAATTTTAAAATACTTTTGTATTGTTGCTTTAGTGGTAATAAAACACAAAGAAACCACCACTGGACAATGCAGGTTAATGGGAAACTGTTTCTCTTCATGTGTTTCAGCAGCTTGTATACAGTAAACATTTTTTAAATGTAGAAAGAGTGAATTAAGAAGAAAGCAAATGAATGTTTACTTGAAACATCTGAATGCTAGCCTGGGGAAAAAATAATTCATAACCAAGTAGGAAAATCTTAACTGGTTTAAGTTTATTTTATGTCGTTTTTTAACTTGAAAGGTTAGAAGTTTGATTCATTAGAGACTCAATTAGTAAAATATTAATTTAGAAAAGATATAATGATTTTCATATTGTCCAATATTATGTATGTTTAAGTGCCAATGTCGTTTGTCAAAAGCAAATCCAGGTGTTTGGTGGAAGACTGCTATTGAACATCAGTTACTATGGCTTAGTTAGTAATTAGAATAATTACCTCTGGTGAGAAAAATCACTCAAAATATTATCAAAGAAAAACCTACTCTGATGGATATGCATTACTTCAGATATTTATCGATGTGTTATACCTAAACGTAAAATTAGCTCTCAAGCTTGCGATCTTATATGTTTAGAAACAGAATCATTATAGCAAAAATGTAGTGTAAATTACAAAGTCACTTAAAAAAATAATTAATATTTGCCTAATACCTAAATTCTTCCGGGTCACTGTTAGGTTACCATCCTCTTCCCCTGCATAGTTTTCATACTCCGCCCACGGCCCACCTTCTGGCCACGCCCACGCTCCTGACGTCAATTTTCCGTGCCGAGCCGCATTGACCTAGCCAATCGAAAGCCGCACACCTGCACGAGCCCCATTAAGCCCCGCCCCGTGAGTCGACGCAAAGCTATTACGATGGGGCCCGGCGGCTTTGTGGCGCTGCGGCTCGGGGCGCAGATGTGCTGCAGGGCCGTTTTTCCCCGCGCTTCTCCCGCGGCTGGTGCCGGGGGTCGGCTTCGGCTGCTGGCCGTGGGAACGCCTACGGCGAGGGCAACACTCAGCAGGGCCTGCCTGGCCCCGGACCGAGCGCGCGGCCTGCACGGCGGGCCAGGCCTGGAGGAGCAGGCGGAGGGGACAGCCGGCGAGGGACTCCCGGAGTCTGGCACCGCAGGTACGGTGATGGAGAGGGGAGACGGGTCCTGCTGAGTTCTCTCTGTATTTTTCTCGGGGTCACAAAACTTCTACAAAGCAGAACCGGAAGGGCCTGCAAAGGTTGTTGGCACCAGCTTTGCATTTCACAGTGAGACCAAGAGATGAACTGAATCAGTCTCCGAAACCCCAGGCGTCCGTCTGAACAGCCACGCCGGACTCTTGGCATTACACCCTCAGCGTCCTCATCTCCCTTCACTGTCTTCCTAGGGTCCCGAGAAATGGACTTGTCAAGAGTGTTGGGGCGTGAGAATTCTGAGGAGGAGCTGGGGGCTGGGGTCTAAAGGGTGCAATAAGAAGCGCTAATAGGAGATATGGTCAATTTAAGGGCCTCTGATTTGTGTACGTTTTTAGACGCTTGAGAGATGGTAAACAGATCACACCTGTGAAAGTATGAGAGAGAGAGGTTAACATCTAGCGCCTTGGAAGTCAGCTTTAAAGCTTAAGAGAACCGTAAGTCCAGAAGCTATAATACATCACGGTGACAATCCGAGTATCTAAATCTCCAGAGAGGGGGGAAAAAAGATTTTCACAGATAACAGTTGTTACATAACCCAAATGGTATTGTAAGAAAAACTTGAGAGTTCAGGATGAGAACTGCTGTTAACTTCTTGCCCTCGGTTTGGTAGATCTGGGGCCACACATACTTGGCTACGTCTGAGTTTCTCAGATGAAGGCTGTGGGCCGGGTGCTACCCAAGAGCCCCTCCAGTTCCCAGTGCTAGTTCTCTGACCCTTTCTGGCTGGAATTTAGTTTAATATGTCCCAGGGTGTTACCACCTCCCCAAATTGTGCTTCTGTTTTCCTCTCTTTGTGTAGCAGTTCTCTGCTTGAGCGGTGTTACTTGTTTCCTCAAGTACTGGAACAGAAGCGGTTATTGCTGGTGTATGGTACTACTTGCATTTGCTAATAGGAAAGGATGTGGTGGCTCCCAGTGACCTGAGCACATTCCCAGAAAAGTCGAGCAGTGCTATATGAAGCCAGAGCCCGCGTTCAACTTCCAGGAGGCATGGGCCCTGTTGTTTTACAAAACATTTCAGATCTGAGCACTCTCCCAGAGGAGCAGTTTCGCTGTCAGCGGCCTGCATTTCTGAGTGCACAGCATGTCTGTCTTCACTTAGCCACCTGACACAACCAAATATTTTGCGTTTCAGATCACGCTGGTCCCAAGTTTGACATCGATATGCTGGTTTCACTTCTGAGGCAAGAAAATGCAAGAGACATTTGTGTCATCAAAGTTCCTCCAGAAATGAAATATACAGATTACTTTGTGATTGGTAGTGGCACTTCCACTCGACACTTACATGCCATGGCCTACTACATTGTGAAAATGGTAGGATGCTTTCTTTTTCTTTGAAATCTTTAACTTAATGGAATACTGTCAACGCGTCAGACTGAAGAGCAGCACTTGAAAACTAAACCCATCACAGAGATTATATGAGAAACCCAGAATTGGCACAAGTGTTTTATGTTCTTTGATGGTCAAAAAGTTATAAGGACCAATATCTAGCCTTAGTGGGTCATGCTATTTCATATTCTTGTCTCTGCGTCAAGTAACGTGAGGCAGACTAGAATACAGTATTACTGAGGGATTTCTGGAGCAAAACTGTCCAGTTACCCACTAGCCCTATGTGACTATGTAATTATAAATTAAAACTAAAAATTCAGTTCTTCAGCTGTACTAGCCACATTTCAGGTGCTTGGTGGCCACATGTGGCTTATTTGTACTGAACAGTGCAAGTATAAAACATTTCTACAGTTTCAGAAAGTTCTGTTGGATAGTGCTGGCCTAGAGTTTAATTTAAATGAAAAGATTTAGTCCTTGTCTTCTGAATTCACAAGTCTAGTTGAGGAAAGAAAAGGTAGTTCATTTTCCAACTAGACTGAACAGGAATCAGAATGAGGAAGAAAATATACTTGGACGCTGATTCTGATACCACTCCAGAGGGAAACATACTTCTTTCACCCTGTTGAAAATTAGTCATGGAGGGGACAGTCAAGACCAAAAGAGTACCTGGGATTGCCTTAGAGAAGAGTGGCAAAATAAGGAGACTGAGAACAAAACCCTGGTGCAACAGGGTAGAACAAAGGAAAATTCTTAAAAATGGGGTAGTTGGAGAGACAAAGAGAACTAGGAGGTCATGGAGGAAAAAGGACCTTAGGGTCTCTGTCGGATATAGTAGTAGAATAGAGTAAGTAAGACTTAGAAGTGATCATTGAACTTGGAGCTGTAAAAAGAATGAGAGATTTTTCAGAGAAAGTTTCTGTGGAAGACCAAGGGAGGGGAATAGAAATGAGTTTTACAGAAATTTTAGGTGAGAAGGGAGAAAAGGGCCAAGTCAAGAAAGTTTTGTTGTTCTTGTTTATGGTATATAACATGAAACTTAACATTTTAGTCATTTTTAGGTGTGCAGTTAAGTGGCATTAGTTACATTCACATTGTTGTAGGAAGGTTACCTCTATCCGTGTCCAGAACATTTTTCATCTTGCAGAAAACTCTGGACGCGTTAAACCAGAACTCCCCATTCTTCCTTCCCCTAGCCTCTGGCAGCACCATTCTGCTTTCCATCTCTGAACTTGACTACACTAATAAGTACCTCCTTTGATGGAATCATACTTTTATTTGCCCTTTTGACTTACTTCACGTAGCATAATACTTTTCAAGGTTTTTCTGTGTTGTCGAATGTGTTAGAATTTTCTTCTTTTTAAGCCTGGATATTTATTTTAATGTATATGTATACCATATTGTATCTTATCCACCCAAATGGTGGGCATTTGGGTTGCTTCTACCTTCTGACTATTGTGAATAATGCTGCTGTAAACATGAGTTCATGTTCCTGCTTTTAATTTCAGAAGTGAAATTGCCAGATCATGGTGATGCTATGTTTAATTTTATGAGGAACTATCATATTCTTTAACATAGTAGCTATACCACTTTATGTTTCCGCCAGCAGTTCACAGGTGTTCAGATTTCTCACCACTTGTTATTTTCCGGTTTGTTGATAAATGAGTCTGAAAGTGTGAAAGTGTTAGTTGCTCAGTCGTGTCCAGCTCTTTTTGACCCCGTGGATTGTGGCCCGCCAGGCTCCTCTTTCCATGGGATTCTCCAGGTAAGAATCCTGGAATGGGTTGCCCTTACTTTCTCCAAGGGATCTTCCCTACCCAGGGATCGAACCTGGGTCTCTCGCATTGCAGGCAGATTCTTTACTGTTTGAGACAGTCTAAGGATCATGAAGTAGTACTCCTGATTTTGATTTGCTTTTCCCTGATAATTAGGTTGAGCATCTTTTCACATGGTTATGAGCCCATTTGCAGCACTTGAATACGGTCCTTTGTCCATGTTTTAATTGATTTGTGTGTGTGTGTGTGTGTGAAGTTGCGGGAGTTCTCTGCATATTCTGGATATAAACCCTATGTCATGTATGTGATTTGCAAATATTTTCTCCCATTCTGTAGGTCGCTTTGTTACTCTGATAGTGTCTTTTGATGCACAGAAGTTTTTAAATTTTTCTATCCTTGCCTTTGGTCTCATATCCAAGAAATAAATGCCAACTCCAGTGTCGTGAGGCTTTCCCCACCATATTTTCTTTGTTTTGGCTGTGTTGCCTTGCAGGTGGGATCTTAGTCCCCTGACCAGGGATCGAACTCACACCGCTTACGATGGAAGCTTTGAGTCTTAACCACTGCCAGGGAAGTCCCTCCACTGTTTTCTTCTCAGGGTTGTATAGTTTTAGGTTTCATGTTGAAATCTTTGGTACATTTTGAATTCGTTTTAGTAGACAGTGTAAGATCTTGCATGTGGGTATCTAGTTTTCCCAACACTGTTTGTTGAAAGGACTGTTGAGTGGACTTGGCACCTTTGTTGAAAAAAACATTTGAACATATGGGCTCTTTATTGAATTGGCCTGTAAGTCTGTCTTGATCACTGTTTTGATTACTGTAGCTGTGTAATAAGTTTTTTTTTTTTAAGTTTTTAAATTAGGAAGCTTGAGATCTTCAACTGTGCTCTTGCCTTTTAAAATTGTTTGTGGCTATTTGGGGTCCCTTTAGATTACATATGCATTTTAGGATACATATTTCTGTTTCTACAAAAGAAAAAAAGTTGTGGGATTTATAGGGATTGATTGAATTGAATCTGTAGATGGTCTTCACAATATTGTGTTCCAGTTCATGGGTACACGGTGTCAATTTGTTGGTGTCATCTTTGCGGCGTTGTGTAATTTTCAGTGTACAAGTCTTGCTCCTTTGGTTATGTTTATTTCTAAGTATTTTATCCTTTTTTATTCTGTTGCAAACGGGATTGTTTTCTTCATTTCCCTTTCAGGTTGCTTATTAAGTATACAGAAGCACAACTGATTTGGGGATGTTGATCTCATATCCTGCAACTTTGCTGAATCCATTTTTTCTAACAGGTTTTTTTGGATGCAGTCTTTACGGTTTTATGGTATAAGATCATGTCATCTGCAAACTGAGATAGTTTTATTTCTTCCTCTCCAGTTTGGTTACTTTTTTCTTTTCCCTTGCTCTAATTGCCATGGCTAGAACTTCCAGTCCTGTGTTGAATAGAAAGTGGCAGAAGTGGGCGTTCTTGTCTTGTTCCTGATCTGAGAGGTAAAACTTTCATTTTTTGTCATTGAGTTTGATGATAGCTAATAGCTGTGGGCTTTTCATATGTGGCCTTTATTATCTTGAGGAGATTTTTTTTTTTTTAATCTTCGTTGAGTTTTTCTCATGAAGGGGTACTGAGTTTTGTTAAATGGTTTTTCTGCATGTATTTGAGATGATTGTATGGTTTTTGTTCTTTATTTTGTTAATATGGTTTATTACATTGATTGACTTTCACGTGGAAACGTCCTTTCCAGAGATAAATCCCATGTGGTCTTGGTGTATTATTCTTTTAATGTGGTGGTGAATTTGGTTTGCTAGTATGTTGATCTGCAGTTTTTTTCTTCCACCAGGTAAGCCCCACATATACATATATCCACTCTTTTCTAGGTCATTACAGAGTCTTGTGTAGAGTTCCTGTGCTATAAGTAGGTTGTTGCTGGTTATTTTATAGTACTGTCTGTATGTCCGTCCCATTCGCCTAATTTATCCCTCTCCCCGTCCCCTTAATGATAATTTCATTTTTCTTTAATTGGGGTGTAATTGCTTTACAATGCTGTGTTGCTTTCTGCTGTACAGCTAAGTGGCTCAGTTATAGGAACACAGCCCATCACCTCCCTCTGAACCTCCGTCCACCCCCTAGGTCACCACAGAGCGCTGAGATGAGCTCCCTGCTCAGGTGGGGCCTTCCCGCAGGTTCCCACTAGCTAGCTGTTTTACCCATGGTAGTGTACACATGTCAATCCCCATCTGCCAGCTCGCCCCACCCCTGGTCCCCCTCCCCATCCACCGTGTGCGCGCACCTCTCTCCTCCACACCTCCGTCTCTGTTCCTGCCGGCAGATGGGCTCACCTGCATTCCACGTGTGTGCCTTAATACACGGTACTTCTTCCTCTCTCTGACCTCCTGCACTCTGTACCGTAGACTCTAGGTCCGTCCCCATCACGAGTGGTGACCCGGCCTCGCCCCTCTCTGTGACTGAGTGACATCCCGTCGTGTGTATGTACCACATCTCAGTCTGTTCATCTGTCGCTGAACATCCAGGCTTCTGGGTCCTGGCTGTTGTAAACAGTGCTGCAGTGAACACTGGGGTGCATGAGTCTTTTGAGTTATGGTTTTACCAGGTTATGTGCCCAGTAGTGGAATTGCTGGGTCACACGGTAGTTCTGGTTTTAGTTTTTCAAGGAATTTCCATACTGTTCTCCAGAGTAGCTGTGTCAACTTAAATTCCCACCAACAGTGCAAGAAGGTACCCTTTTCTCCACACCCTCTTAGACATTTAATGCTTGTAGATTTTTTTATGATGGCCATTCAGAAGTGTGAGGTGATGCCTCATTGTAAGTTTGACTTGCGTTTCTCTAATAATGAGTGATGTTGAGCATCTCTTCGTGTGTTTGTTGGCCATCTGTATGTTTTCTTTGGAGAAATGTCTGGTTAGGTCTTCTGCCATTTTTTGATTGGGTTGTTTGTTTTTTTTTTTCATATTGAACTGCATGAGCTACTTGTTTACTTGGGAGATTAACCCTTTGTCACTTGTGTCCTTTGCAAATATTTTCTCCCATTCCGAAGGTTCTCTTTCTGTCTTGTTTATGGTTTCCTTTGCTGTGCAAAAGCTTTTAAGTTTAATTAGTCCCATGTGTCTTCTGTTTTTCTTTTCATTTTCATTAATCTAGAAGATGGATCAAAAAAGATCTTGGCTATAATTTATTTAAAGTAGTGTTCTGCATAGGTTTTCTTTTCTTTTCTTTTTTTTCAGTTGGAGTATAATTGCTTTATTGTGTTGTGTTAGTTTCTGCTATCCAAAAAAGAGACTCAGCTCTACGTGTGACTGTATCTCCTTCCTCTTGAGCCTCCATGCCACCCCTCTAGGTCACCACAGAGCACGGAGCTAAGTTCCCTGTGCTCTCAGCAACTTCCCAGTAGCTATCGGCTTTACATGGGGTAATGAATATATTTCAGTGCTACTCTCTCAGTTCATCTCACTGTGATGAATTGTGTCCCCATCCCCCACTGTGTTCACAAGTCTTTTCTCTATATCCGTGTCTGTATTCCTGCCCTGCAAATAGGTTCATTGGTGCCATATTTCTGGATTCTAATTAGGATATTTATTTTTCTCTCTCTGACTTATTCACTCTGTATGAGAGGCTCTAGATACAGTTCAACTGACTCAGTTCCTTCCTTTTTATGGCTCAGTAATATTCCATTGTATGTATGTACCACCTCTTCCTATTCCATTCATCCGTCGTTGGACATCTAGATTGCTTCCATGACTGTCGTAAATAGTACAGCGTTGAACATTGGGGTGCATATGTGTTTTTTTTTAAATTTTGGTTTTCTCAGGTTATATGCCCAGTAAGGGATTCCTAGGGCAAATAGTAGTTCTGTTTTTAGATTTTTTCATCATTAATGATCTTCTGTTTATTTTTTAATGGGCGTGGTGGTGGTGGTGGTTTAGTCACTAAGTTGTGTCCGACTCTTGCGACCCCATGGACTGTAGCCCACCAGGCTCCTCTGTTCATCGGATTTTCCAGGCAAGAATACTGGAGTGGATTGCCATTTCCTTTTCCAGGGGATCTTCCCGACCGAAGAATTGAACCCAGGTCTCTGGCATTGCAGGCAAATTCTTTACCAACTGAGCTATGAGGGTATAATTGCTTTAAAATGATGTGTTAATTTCTTCTGTCCAACAGTGAATCACCTGTATATACATATATCCCGTCTGTTTGGGCCTCCCGCCCACTCCAGCCCCCTCCATCCTACCCCTCTCCATCCCTCTGGGTAATCACAAAGCAGTGAACTGAACTCCCAGTGCTATGAGCAACTACCCACTAGCTAGCTGTTTTACACATGGCAGTGTATTTATGCAATTCTACCCTCCCAATTGGTCTTACTCTCCCTGTCCCATGTGTCCATACCTCCATTCTCTACTTCTGCAACTCTATTCATGACCTGCATATAAGTTCAACTGTATCATTTTTCTAGATTCCATGTATATGCGTTAATATATGAGACTCGTTTTTCTCTTTCTGAGTTCACTCTGTATGAAAGGTTGTTGCTGAACCATGAAAGACGCTGGATTTCTTGGCCTCTGGAGGAGAATTCTATCCGGGGCCAGTGATGAGGCTTGATCACTCAGAGTTTTTGTGTAATAAAGTTTTATTAAAGTATAAAAGAGATAGAGAAAGCTTCTGACATAGACATCAGAAGGGGGCAGAAAGAGTGCCCCCCTGCTAGTCTTTAGCTGGATATTATACAGCTACTAGCAAGCTTTTAATTATAGAAAGGAGATGTCTCAAACTCAGAGTGGCACCAGGCCACTCACCCATAACATGCATTTTGAGATAACATTGGCACCAGATAAGTCATCCCAGGTCATAAAATGATTGACATGAATCTTGAAGAAAGGCAGGTTTCCAAGTAAATACTTAGTTTTATTAACATAGATTAGGAGAACAATGTATGAGTAAAACATACAGGTTTAAGTCCATGCTGAGTCTTAGGTGGAACTGACTTGAAGACAGTGTCTAGGGTAAATATGTAGTTCATTAACATAGCTTAAACATTTCCATAAGAAAAATGCTATGGTTAGCTCAAGGTTTGAGAAAAATTAAGTTCAGGTGGAACCAGGTGTTGTCATGGCAACACAGAATTTTATTTTATTTTATTTTTTTTTTTAAATTTTTTTATTAGTTGGAGGCTAATTACTTCACAACATTTCAGTGGGTTTTGTCATACATTGATATGAATCAGCCATAGATTTACACTTATTCCCCATCCCGATCCCCCCTCCCACCTCCCTCTCCACCCGATTCCTCTGGGTCTTCCCAGTGTACCAGGCCCGAGCACTTGTCTCATGCATCCCACCTGGGCTGGTGATCTGTTTCATCATAGATAGTATACATGCTGTTCTTTTGAAACATCCCACCCTCACCTTCTCCCACAGAGTTCAAAAGTCTGTTCTGTATTTCTGTGTCTCTTTTTCTGTTTTGCATATAGGGTTATCGTTACCATCTTTCTAAATTCCATATATATGTGTTAGTATGCTGTAATGTTCTTTATCTTTCTGGCTTACTTCACTCTGTATAAGGGGCTCCAGTTTCATCCATCTCATTAGGACTGGTTCAAATGAATTCTTTTTGATGGCTGAGTAATATTCCATGGTGTATATGTACCACAGCTTCCTTATCCATTCATCTGCTGATGGGCATCTAGGTTGCTTCCATGTCCTGGCTATTATAAACAGTGCTGCGATGAACATTGGGGTGCACGTGTCTCTTTCCGATCTGGTTTCCTCAGTGTGTATGCCCAGAAGTGGGATTGCTGGGTCATATGGCAGTTCTATTTCCAGTTTTTTAAGGAGTCTCCACACTGTTTTCCATAGTGGCTGTACTAGTTTGCATTCCCACCAACAGTGTAAGAGGGTTCCCTTTTCTCCACACCCTCTCCAGCATTTATTGCTTGTAGACTTTGGATAGCAGCCATCCTGACTGGCGGCAACACAGAATTTTAAAAGAAAACTCTTTAAATTTGAATAGAGAAGGGGAAAAAGTATAACACGAGTAGTTTGTTTCCTCCTGCTGCTTAACAGAGAGAAAAAATGCCTGACACTTACAGCCTATTTCTTCCATTTGGAGACCCCTGGTCTTCCTGCCTGTTACCCTCTAAGAGTCAAAGACCATCCACAGCACAACAAATGACCCAGTTTCTTTCCATTTTATGGCTGAATAATACTACAATGTATGTATGTATTACATCTTCTTAATCCATTCATCTGTTGCCGGACATCTAGGTTACTTCCATATCCTGGCTTTTGTAAATAGTGCTGCGGTGAACATTGGGCACCATGTGTCTTTTTTAAAAACAGTTTTATTTATTTATTTATTTTTGGCTCAACTGGGTCTTTTTTGCTGCGTGAGCTTTTCTCTAGTTGTCGTGACTCTCTAGTTGGGGTGCATGGGCTTCTCAGTGCCTTGGCTCTAGGGCCTGTGGGCTTCGAGCCTCAGTGGTTGCAGCATGTGATGTGGGCCCAGCAGTTGTGGTTCCCGGGCCCCAGAGCACAGGCTCAGTTGTTCGGTGCACAGGCTTAGTCACGATGCAGTACCTGAGATCCTTCCAGACCAGGGATGGAACCCATGTCTCCCGCAGTGTCAGGCAGATTCTTTACCACTGAGCCATCAGGGAAGCCTCATGTGTCTTTTAGTTTTTTCCCCCATGATTAATGATCTTTTCTTTTTTAATTGGAATATAATTGCTTTACATTTTATGTAAGTTTCTGCTCACCAACAAAGTGAATCACTTGTGTATATACATATATTCTCTCCCTTTCGGCCTCCCTCACACTACCATTTCCCTCATCCCACCACGCCGCTAGGCCATCACAAAGCACTGAGCTGAACTCCCCGTGCCTTCTGTCAGCGACCCTCTAGCCACCTGTTTTTCCTATGGCAGTGTGTATGTGGCAGTGCTAGTCTTCCTGCGCGTCCCACCCTCCCCATCCCCTGTGTCCACATGTTTGGGTGCTACTTCTGTGACTCTATTCCTGCCTGCATATAGGTTCATCTGTACCATTATCTGTACAAATATTAATAAACACTTTTGTTATTTTGTTTCTGACTTCACTCTGTATGACAGATTCAGGGTCCGTCCATGCCGCTACAGATGACCTAATTATCTTCCTTTTTATGGCTGAGTAATATTCCCTTGTATATATATACATACCACATCTTTATCCATTCATCTGTGGATGGGCATTTAGGTTGCTTCCATGTCCTGGCTATGGTGAATACTGTTGCAGTGAACATTGTGATGTGTGTGTCTTCTTGAATTATGGTTTTCTCTGAGTATATACCCAGTAGTGGGGTCACTGGGTTATGTGATAGTTCTATTTTTAGTTTTGTTTCATGAATAATGGTCTTTTTTTAAAATTTATTTTTAATTGGAGTAAAATTGGTTTACACTGTTATGTAGTTTCTTTTGTACAACAGTATGAATAAGTTATAAGTATACATATATCCCTTCCCTCCCACCCCCCGCCCCAGCTGTATGGGTCATCACAGAGCATCGAGCTGAATTTCCTGTGCTACACCGCAGCTTCCCACTACTTAGGTATTTTATTTATTTATTTTTTTTAATATTGTGAACCATGACTCATATACATTTTATTCAAAGCTTAATTAATAAATATTTCTTCTTGCTAAGACAGCTTTTATTGTCACTGGGTGCTACTGATTTTTTGAGAAATAGAGCCGCTCCACACTGAATCCACTGGTCTTGGTTGCCCCCACACGGAATGTTGATATTGATCACCACACGATCCCTTTCAGCACTTGTGTAAACAGGCAAAGATATGCACTCATCAGGGTAATACGGACCATATGCAGCCTGTGGAATCCAGCCCATAAAACAAGGGAGAACTGACAATACACTAGGAGAATCATGCTCATTTTCAGAAAGTCGATTTCCATCAAAACTGCATCCTTCCAGCAGTAAGCCACTGATGTGCCTCAACTACTGTAGATGTTAATAGCTCAGTTGTGCCAGACTCTTTGCGACCTCATGGACTGCAACCCACCAGGCTCCTCTGTCCATGGGATTTTCCAGGCAAGAATGCTGGAGTGGGTTGCCATTTCCTTCTCCATACTTCCCTATTTTATACATAGTGATGTTTATGTGGCAACACTACTCTACCGATTTCACACTCCCCATCCCTTGGGTTCACGTGTCCACTCTCTACTTCTGCTTCTTTATTTCTGCCCTGCAGAAAGGATCATCTGTACCATTGCTCTGCATGTTGTATCCGTATGTTAGTATGTGGTATTTGTTTTTCTGACTGGTCCATCTGCATCACTACAAATGACCCAATATTGTTCCTTTTTATGGCAGAATAATACTCCATTGTGTACATATATGTATACACACACACACACACACACACACACACACACACATCTTTTTTGGGGATGATTATCTATTTTTAAATGAAATAAAGATGAATATTCTTAATGGTAAAAGGTACTATTCACAAAGACGATAGACATCATAAACCATTAGACACCCAATAACAAAGAAACAAAAATACATAAAGCAAAAATCAGAAGAAAATAGAAGGGAAAAGAAAAAATATATAGTCATAGTGAGATGTATTAACATTTCTCTGAGAGTATTTTATCAAGTGCAGGAAAAATAAGAATAAAGGCATTTTGAATGATGTCATTAATAATTTAAAATATAATAGATTTCTATTTATATGAATTTGTATTAATCTTATATCCTACACAAATATATTTAAAATTTTGTATCTAATACATTGTTATTAGATGTCCATAGGACATTTAGAAAAACTGGCAAAAAGAAAAACAGTACTAAATTTCAAAGAGTAGAATTCTTTTTTTCTTGTGATTCAGTTAAACATATATTATTTTTGAAATTATTTTCCATTTCAGGTGATTACACGATATTGATTATAGTTCTGTGTGCTGTATAGTGAACCTTTGTTACTTTTTGGATATCTTTTTTTTTTTTAATTAGAAATTTAGCATTCTATACTAAGTCAAACAAGTGGAATCAAAATGTAGATTTTGATTTGATAAATTTTTTAGTTAGGCAAAACTTGTAAGTTTTCTAAAATATATATAGTTATACATATTATCTATATATATGTATACAAGGGCTTTTCTTCTATGCTTGATAAAGCCTTGAGAAAGAACATCCAAATAAAAGAGATGGAGAAGGTGGAAAACAAACTAAATGAAATGGGATCAGTGAAAATGAAATAGAAAAAATGAAATAAATTGGATAAAAGATCCTCATATAGTCCAGTTGTTTTTAGACATGGCTGCTCATTAGAAACGTATGGAACTCTGACCAAAATACAGCAATATCTGGGTATTTGTATTTTTCAAAAAATTCCAAGATAATTTTGATGTGCATTTGGATTTTAAAAAGTGATTATAAGGTTTTCTACTAAATGGTTGTTTTGGTGATATAGAATTCTGTTATTTTTCTGTTGATCAATCATGATACACTGAAGTGAGTAATAGTTACATAATCACAATATTGAAAGATGTTTATCAGTTTTCACAACCAATGGCCAGACAAAAAGTAAAAGGTAATTGCAAACCATAATGGGAGCATGATTAACCTAACAGTATAGAATAATTACATACACTTTGGGGGGGTCAGGTGGAGTGGTGTGGTGAGTGGAAGTGCATTATGCACATGCTTCCATCTGCTCAGTCTCTGTCGTTGGTTGGTGCATTTAATCCATTTACATTTAGGGTAATTATCGATATGTATGATCCTGTTACTGTTTTCTTAATTGTTCTGGGTTTATTTTCTGTAGGTACGTCTTTTCCTTCTCTTGTTTTCTGCCCAGAGAAGTGGTGCTGAATTCCCTTTACTTTTGCTTGTCTGGAAAGCTTTGGATTTCTCCATCAAATCTGATTGAGTGTCTTGCTGGATAGAGTATTCTTGATTGAGATTCTTCCCTTTCCTCACTTTCAGTATATCCTGCCATTCCCTTCTGGCTTGTAGAATTTCTATTGAGAAATCAGCTGATAGACTGATGGGAGTTCCATTGTATGTTGTTGTCTTTCCCTCGTTGCTTTTATTATTTTTTTTATTTTTTATTTTTTTTCCCCCTCGTTGCTTTTAATATTTTATCTCTGTCTTTAATTTTTGTCAGTTTGATCACTGTGTGTCTTGGTGCGTTCCTCCTTGGGTTTATCCTGCCTGGGACTTTCTGTGCTTCCTGGGCTTGGTTGACTATCTCCTCTCCCGTGTTAGGGAAATTTCAGCTATTACCTCTTCAAATATTTTCTCAGGTCCTCTCTCTTCCATCTGGGACTCCTATAATGCTAATGTTGGTGTGTTTAATGTTGTCCCAGAGGTCTCTTAGGTTGTCTTCATTTCTTTTCATTCTTTTTTCTATATTCTCTTCTGTGGCAGTGATTTCTGCATTCTATCCTCCAGGTCATTTATCTGTTCTTCTGCCTCAGTTATTCTGTTAGTGATTCCTTCTAGTGTATTATTCATCTCTGTTTGTGCTTTAGTTCTTGTAAGCCTTGGTAAACATTTCTTGCATCTTCTCAATCATTGCCTCCATTCTTTTTCTGATGTCCTGAGTCATCTTTGCTATCATTATTCTGAACTCTTTTTCTGTAAGGTGGCCTACCTCCACTTAATTTAGTTGTTTTTTTGAGGGGGGGGTTGTCTTGTTCTTTTATCTGGGACGTAACTTTCTGCTTTTTCATCATGATTAACTTTCTGTAATGTGGTTTTTGTTTTAGTTGCTGTAGAACTGCGATTCTTCTTGCTGCTTCTGTCTGCCCTCTGGTGAAAGGGGCCACGCTTGTGTAAACTTCCTGATGGGAGGGACCGTGGTGGGGAAAAGCTGGGTCTTGCTCTGGTGGGCAGGGCCTTGCTCTGATCCAACTATCTCCTAGTGGATGGGGTTGCACTCTCTCCCTGATACCTTTTTGGCCTGAGGCGCCCCAGCCCTGAGGTCTATGGACTCTGGTAGGGTTAATGGTGACCCCCAAGAGGGTTTATTACTCCAGGGGGGACCTTCCCAGACAGCTGCTGCCAGTGCCCCCGTCCCTGTGATGAGCCCCTGCCAACCCACGCCTCCACAGGAGACCCTAGCAGGTAGTTTTGGTTGAGTCTGCTGTGGGTCACTGCTCCTTTACTCTGAGTCTTGGTTCACACAAGGTTTTCTTTGTGCTTCCTAAGACTGGAGTCTCTTTCCCCGCCTAGTCCTGCGGAAGTCTTGTAATTGAATGCCTGTGGCTTACCAGTGAAATTACCTGGGGATTCCCAGGCCCTCTGTCGGATGCCCAGGCTGGGAAGCCTGACGTGTTTTAGAACCCTCACAATAGTGGGAGAGCTTCTTGGTATTATTGTTCTCCAGTTTGTGGGTTATGCATCTGGCAGGTATGGGATTTTATTTTATCTTGTTGGACTCTGTCCTACCGTCTTGTTGTGGCGGCATCTTTGTCTTTGGACATGGGGTATCTTTTTCTGGTAGATTCCAGTGTCCTCCTGTCGATGGTTGTTCAACAGCTAGTTGTGATTTTGGTGCTCTCGCAGGAGGAGATGAGTGCACGTCCTTCTACTCCACCATCTTGAATCCGAAGCCTACCACACCTTCTTAAGCCATTCATCTGTTTATGGACCTCTAGGTTGCTTCCATACCCTGGGTTTTGTAAATAGTCCTGCATTGAGCATTGGGGTCAGTGTGTCTTGTTGAATTATGATCTTCTTATATGCCCAGTAGTGGGATTGCTGGGTCATATGATAGTTCTGTTTTTAGGGGATTTTTTTTTTTTCATGAAAAGTGGTATTTTATTTAATTTTTAAAATATATTTTAGTTGGAGTAGAATTGTTTTGTTAGTTTTTTTGTGTTAGTTGTATTGTGTTAGTAGATTGTTGTGTTAGTTTTCGATGTATGGCACTCTGAATGACTTACAAATATACATATATTGCCTCGAGTGTCCCACCCATCCCATTGCTGAGTCCCTCGCCTCTGCGTCATCATAGAACTTGAAGCAGAGCTATCTGTTTTACACATGGCAGTGCGTATATGTCAACGCTGGTCTCCCAAATCATCCCACCCTTGCCTTTCTCCTTGTCCACATGTCCCTTCTCTATGTCTGCCTCGCTATTCCTGCCAGCAAATAAGTTCATCTGTACCATTTTTCGATATTACTTATATGTGTGTTAATACACGATACTTGTTTTTCTCACTTCATTCTGTATGACAAACTCTGGGTCCATCCACGTCACTGCACATGCCCATTTTGTTCCTTTCTATGGCTGAGTAACACACCATTGTGTGGGCTTCCCTGGTAGCTCAGTTGGTAAAGAAACTGCCCGCAGTGCAGGAGACCCGGGTTCAATCCCTAGGTCCAGAAGATCCCCTGGAGAAGGAAATGGCAACCCACCCCAGTATTCTTGCCTGGAGAATCCCATGGAGAGAGGAGCCTGGTGGGCTACAGCCCATGGGGTCACAGAGGTGGACAAGACTTAGTGACTAAACCACCACCACCAATACACCATTGTATGTACGTACCACATTTCTTAATCCATTTATCTGTGGATGGACATCTAGATTGCTTCCATGTCCTGGACATTGTAAATACTGCTGCACTGAACATTGGGGTGCATGTGTCTTTTTGAATTACAGTTTTCTTAGGATACATGCCCAGTGAGGGATTCCTAGAGCATACGGTACTTCTATTTTTGGTTAGTTTTATTTGTCCAGCATTATTGGTCTTTTAAAAATTCTTTTGAGTTTATTTTAAAATTGGACTACAATTGCTTTACATCGTTGTGTTATTTTTTGCTGTCCAACAGAGTGAATCAGGTATATGTATACATACAAACCCTACCTTGTGCATTTTTCCCACTGCCACCCCCTCCATCCCACCCCTCTAGGTCATCACAAGGCAGTGAGCTGAAGCGCTATATAGCAGCCTCCCACACATGTCACTGTATGTATGACAACGCTACTCTCCTTAATTGGACGTACCCATCCCTTTCCACGTGTCCATGTGATGTTCTCCACTTAAGCAGATCCATTCATGACCTGTATGTAAGTTCATCTGTATCATTTTTTAGATTCCATACACATGTGTTAATATATGATACCTGATTTCTGAGTTACTTCACTCCGTGTGACAGACCCTAAGTCCATCCACAGCAAACTACAGGTTACCCAGTTTCCTTCCTTTGGGGGCTGAGTAAATACTCCATTATATGAATCTACCACATCTTAACCATTTGTCTGTGGATGGACGTTTAGGTTGCTTCCATGTCCCGACCATTGTGAATAGTGCTGCAGTGAACATAGCAGCGCGTGTCTGTCTGAGTTGTGGTTTTCTCTGGGTATATACACATCAGTGGGATTGCTGGGTCATAGGACAATTCTGTTTTTAGGTTTGTTTTGTTTTTTTCATGAATAATGATTTTCTATTTTTTTAAATTTATTTTTAATTGGAGTAAACTTGATTTTGAGTGTTATTTTCTGCTGTAAAACAATGTGAATGAATTATACACATGTCCCCTTCCTCTTGAGCCTCCCTTCCACACAACCCTCTCCCCATCCTGCCATTCTGGGATATCACTGAACATTGAGCTGCGTTCCCTCTGCTTACAAGTGCTTCCCTCCATGTATTTTACACGTGGTAGTGTATATGGCAATGCTGCCCTTTTGTTTGTCCCACCTTCCCCTTCCCTGTGTCTGCATATTTGTCCTCTGCTTCTGCCTCTCTCTTTTTCCCCCGCAAATAGGTTCATCTGTTTCAGTTTTCTAGGTTCCATATATTTGTGTTAATATGTGATACTTGATTTTCCTTTCTGACTGACTTCACTCTGTTTGAGAGTCTAGTCCTACATCACTACAAGTAGCACAGTTCTGTTCCTTTTAATGGCTGAGTAGTATTCCATTGTATGCGTCCCACATCTTTATCCATTTACTGTGGGTAGACCTTTAGGTTGCTTCCATTTCCTGACTTTTGTAATTAGTTCTGCAGTGAGCGTTGGGATACCTGTGCCTTGCTGAATGATGGTTTTCTCAGGGTATATACCAGTAGTGGATTGCTGTGATATAGCAGTTCCATTTTTAATCTTTTTTCAAGATTAGTGATCTTTCATTTCTTTAATCTACATGTTAACTGGAGTATAATTGCTTTACAATATTGTGTTAGTTTCTGCTGTTTAAAATAAAAAGAATCAGCTGTTTGTATACATCTATTCCTTTTTGTGAGCCTCCCTGCACCCCAGCCCACGTCACTGCTGTCGTCACGGAACACCAAGCTGAGCTCCCCGGGGTGCACAGCAGCGCCCACCGGCGATCGGTTGATACTTCACACGGGCCGTGTATGTATGGCGAGGCTCCTCTCCCCGGGCGTCCTCTCCGTCCCCTCCCTCGTGTCCATATGTCCGTTCTCGACTTCTGTGTGTCTGTTCCTGCCTTGCAAGTCATTTCATCTGTACCATTTTTCTAGATTCCATATATTTGTGATAATATATCATATTCATTTTTCTCTTTGAGTTTTATCTGTATGACAGAGTCAGGGACCATCCACAGCTCTACAGATAGCCCAGTTTCATTCCTTTTTATGGCTGAATAATGTTCCATTGTATGTATGTACCACATCTTAATTCATTCATCTGTGGATGGACATCTAGGTTTCTTCCATGTCCTGAATATTGTAAATAGTACTGCATTGAACATTGGGGTGTATATACCCTTTTGAATTATTGTTTTCTCAGATTTTATGCCCAGAAATGTGATTACTGGGGCTTATGTTAGTTCTTTTTAATTTCTTTTTAAGATTACTGACCTTTTTTCAGTTTTTTTAATTTGAATTTTTAACTGACTCTAGTTGATTTAGAATGTTTTGTTAGTTTATATTGTCCACCAGAGTGATCAGCTATATTTATACATAATCCCCTCCATTTGTGACTCCCTCCCACCCCTCTAGGAAATCACAAAGCACCAAGCTGAGGTCTCTAGCTCTACAGCAACTTCCCACTTCCTAGGTGTTTTTCACATGGCAGTGTATATATGCAAGGCTGCTCTCTCCATTGTTCTTACCCTCCTCTTCATGCATGTCCAAATGTCTGTTCTCTACTTTTGCAACTCTTTTCATGACCTGCATATATGTTTATATGTCTAATTTTTCTAGATTCTATATATGTGTTAATATGTTAATATACAGTATTTGGTTTTCCGACTTATTACTTCACTCTGTACAACAGACTCTAGTTCCATCCATATCTTTTAATGACCCAATTTCCTTCCTTTTTATGGCTGAGTGATATTCCATTGTATATATGTACCACATCTTCACAACCATTCATCTGTGGATGGACATTTAAGCCACGTCCTCGTGCTGGCGTTTGTGAATAGTGCTGCAGTGAACATTGCGGTGCGTGTGTCTTTTTCAATTATGGTTTTTGCTGGGTGCATACACAGTGCAATTACCAATTCATGTGAAAGTTCTGTTTTTAGTTTTTTTTCATGAATAATGGTTGTTTTTTAAAACTTTATATTTAATTGGCGTATAATGGATTCCCAGTGCTGTGGCCGTTTCTGCTCTACAGCAGTGTGAAGGAAATATAAGTATACATATGGCCCCTCCCACCCCCCCCCAAATCACACCCATCTGAGTCTTCACAGAGCATGGAGCGGAGCGCCCTGCGCTATAGAGCAGCTCCCAGGAGCTCGGTATTTCACGGATGGTAGTGTATGCATGGCAATGCCACTCCACCAGTTCATCCCACCTTGCCCTTCCCCCGTGTCCACATGTTTGTTCTCTGCTTCTGCATCTCTGGTTTTGCCCTGCAGATAGGTTCACCTGTACCAGTTTTCTAGATTCCGTGTATATGTGTTAATATATGGTATTTGATTTTCTGGTCTGACTTACTTTACTCTGTCTGTCATACGACAGACTCTAGGTGCACCCATATTGCTACTTTATGGCTAAATAATATTTCATTGTATTTTCCATATCTTATCCACTCATCTGTGGATGGAGATTTAGGTTGCTTATATATCCTGGCTGTTGTAAACAGTGCTGCAGTAAACATTTGGGTGTGTATATATCTTGGTGAATTATGGTTTTCTCATCCCCACTAGTGGGATTGCTGGGGCAGACAGCATTAACAGTATGAAATTTTAATTTTATTAACATACAGTATTAACTTCTAATTTTTTAGGATTATTAATCTGTTATTTATTGCTTTAAATTTATTTTTAATTAGAGTATAATTGCTTTACACTGTTGTTTGTGCCGTCCAACAGAGTTAGCTATATGTATACAAATATCGTCTCTTTTGCATTTCCCTCCCACTGCTATTTCCTCTCGTCCCACCCTCTGCGTTCTTTATTCATTCATCTGTGGACACACATGTAGATACCTTCTGTGTCTTGACTTTGTAAGTAGTGCTGCAGTGAACATTAGGGTGCATGTGTCTTTTTGGATTATCATCCTCAGAGTATATCCCCAAGAGTGGAATCTCTGAGTTATGTGCTAATTCTGCTTCCCTCATAGCTCAGTTGGTAAAGAATCTGCCTGCAATGCAGGAGACCCAGGTTTGATTCGTGGGTCAGGAAGATTCCCTGGAGAAGGAAATGGCAACCCACTCCAGTATTCTTGCCTGGAGAATCCCCATGGACAGAGGAGCCCGGGATTGCAAAGAGTTGGACACAACTTAGAGACTAAACCAAGTGATATTTCTTTTTTTTTTTTTTTTTGGGAACATCACTTTACTCTCTGAATCTCAGAGGTTTTTTTTCTCATCAATATTATGGGGGCAATAATATTTGCATGCCTGATCTATCTCAGAGGGCTGTTGGGAAGAACAATTTAACATAGTCATTATATTTAGTGTCATTAATAATAAAAAAAAAAAACTTTAAGCCTGCCAAGTTTCCTTAAACCTATGCTAATATTATTATGGACTCTGAAAACTGAGGCAATATATCTACTCATACCATTTTTCCTTAGAATTTGACCTTTGGGTTTTTTTTTTTAAATCCAACAAACAGGAATTAAAGTAATGGTAGCACACAGTGCAATTTTGTGAGCTGACAACAAATCTCTTGATCTGGGAAAGAAGGGCCGAGTTTTCAGGACTACCTATTAAGTAATAATCCCAGTTAAATTGTCTCCTTGGAGAATCTTACATTTGTTTAAGACTTTATTCTTCTTAAAAAGGGCTTCTCTGTACCTTATCTGGATTGTTCTTCCCAAGTGATATTTCTATTTTTAGTTTTCTTTTTCACAATTAATGATCATTTTTAATAAATTTATTTTTAATGGGAATATAATTGCTTTACAATATTGTGTTAGTTTCTGCTGTCCCAGAAAGAGAATCAGCTGCATATATCCCCCTTTTCCGAGCCTCCCGCCACTCCACCCACCCAGTCCCACTTCTGCAGGTCGTCACAGAGCACCGCTCTGAGCTCCCTGTCCCTACGGCAGCTTCCCACTAGCTCGCTGCTTTATACACGGCGGTGTGTGTATGTCAGCGCTGCTGCTGCTGCTGCTAAGTCACATCAGTCGTGTCTGACTCTGTTCGACCCCACAGACGGCAGCCCACCAGGCTCCGCCGTCCCTGGGATTCTCCAGGCAAGAACACTGGAGTGGGTTGCCATTTCCTTCTCTAATGCGTGAAAGTGAAAAGTGAAAGTGAAGTCGGTCAGTCGTGTCCGACTCTTAGTGACGCCATGGACTGCAGCCTACCAGGCTCCTCCGTCTGTGGGATTTTCCAGGCAAGAGTACTGGAGTGGGGTGCCATTGCCTTCTCCACTGACTCAATTTGTCTCAGGCTCCACTTTACCCATGTCCACACGTCTCTCTCTATTTCTGCGGCTCTATTCATGTCCTGCAGATAGGTTCATCTGTACCATTTTTCTAGCTTCTATACATGTGTATTGATATATGATATTTGATCCTTTCTGATATACTTCACTCTGTATGACAGATCTCAGTACATACACATACAGATGACCCAGTTTAGTTCCTTTTCTCTCTGAATCATGTTCCATTGCATATGTCTGTACCACATCTTATTATCCATTTATCTGTGGGTGGGCATTGAGTTGTTTCCATGTCCTGGCTATTGTAAATAGTGCTGCAGTGAACATGTGGTGGTGTGTCTTTTTGAATTTTGGTTTTCTTTGTGGTTATACCCAGCGGTGTGATTGCTGGGCTGTATAATTATTTTTTTCGGTGAATAATGGTGATCAGAATGTTTGGTTTACATTGTTGTGTTTCCGCTATACAGCGCTGTGAGTGAGTTATAAGTACACACACACACCCGCGGTCTCCAGCCTCCCTCCCCCGCTGCCCTCCCCCGTCCTGCCCCCTGGGTCACCGCAGAATACGAGCTGAGCGCTGCACGGCAGCCTCTCGCCAGCTGTGTCTCACACACAGAGGTGTATACATGGCCCACTCTTCCCGACCCATCCCTCCCTCCTGTTCGCCCGCTTGTTCTCTACTTCTGCTCATCTGTTTTTGCTTTGTAAATCAGTTCATCTGTACCATTTTTCTAGATTCCATGTGTTACTATACTGTATTTTTCTTTCTGACTAAAGTCACTCTGTATGATAGACTCTAAGTCCGTATCACTAGAAATGACCCAGTTAAATATTTTTATGCTGAGCAGTGTTATTCATCTCACCCTCCCCTTTCCCTGTGTTCACATGTCTTCTCTACATTTGCTTCTATTCCTGTCCAAGTAAGTTCATTTGTACCATTTTTCTGGATTCCATATATGTATGTTACTGTGTGATGTTTGTTTTCCTGATTTATTGCTGTGACACTCTACCCATGCAGATTTACTGCAGACGGCCCAAGTTCATTGTTTCATGGTTCGGTGGTACCCCTCTGGATACATGCGCCACGTCGTCTTTATCCAGAGGTTGCTTCCATCTCCTGGCTGTTGTAAATAGTGCTAAAAAGAACACTTAGATGGGTGTTTAATGTTGATTATGGTTTTTCAGAGTATATACCCAGCATTTTTTTCAAGATTACTGATCTTTTACTTTTTAAATTCATTTTTATTTGAAGTGAAATTGCTCTGCAATGTTGTTAGCTCTTCTGTCCAACAAAGTGACTCCCCTGTGTATATACACAGCCCTCCCCCGTGCCGCTCCTCTGGGTCATCACGGAGCGCTGAGCCGAGCTTCCTGTGCTGTGCGGGAACCTTCTGGTAGCTGTGTACACATGGCAGTGTGTATGTGACAGTGCTCCTCTCTCCGTTGGCCCCATCCTCCTTTTCTCTTGTGTCCACATGTCTGTTCTCTGCTTCTGCATCTGTTTTTGCCCTGCAAATAGGTTCATCTGTCTCAGTTTTCAGATTCCATGTATATGTGTTAATATATGACACCTGATTTTCTCTTTTTTACTTCTCTCTGTAAGACAGACTCTAGGCCCATCCTATCACCGCAGATAGCACAATTTCATTGCTTTTATTGTTAAAAATACTCTATCGTTTCCAACTATTCCAAATTTTCAACATCTTATCCATCCATCTATGGACGGACATTCAGGTACGTCCCACGTCTTGGCTTTTGTAAATGGTGCTGCAGTGAACACTGGGGTACATGTGTCTTCTTGATTTATCATTTTCTCAGGGTATATCCCTAATAACGGGATTTCTGAATCATATGATATTTCTATTTTTAGTTTTCTTTTTCATGATAAATGACCTTTTAAAATTTATTTTTAATTGGAGTATATATGCTTTACAATATTGTAAAGCTGACCCAGAAGGAGAGTCATCTATATGTGTACACATAACCCGTTTTTGAGCCTCCCTCCCGTCCCACCACCGAGGTCACCACAGCACCGCACTGAGCTCCGCGCCGCATGGCAGCTCCCCGCCAGCGCTTTTACACGTGGCGGGGTGTGTGTTAATACTGCCTCCCAGTCTGTCCCCTGCTCCTTCCCTTGTGTCCACACGTCCATTCTCTGCTTCTGTGCCTCTGTTTTTACCTTATAAATAGGTTCACCTGTATCATTGTTCTAGATTCCATGTATATGTGCTAAGATATGATACTCATTTTTCTCTTTCCTACTTACATCACTCTGACGCTCCAGTTCCATCCATGTCACTACAAGTGACTCAATTTTGTCCACTTTATTAGAGAGTAATATTACTTTGTATATATGTACCACACTGTCTTACCCATTCATCTCTGGATGGACATTAAGGTTGCTTGTGTCTTGTTGAATTATGGTTTCTCAGATTACATTCCCAGTAGTGGGATTGCTGGATTGTGCGGTAGTACCATGTTTAATTTTTCTTTATTATGGACCCTTTTACATTTTTTAATTGAACTATAATTGCTTTTCAATATTGTGTTTGACTCTGCTGGACAGCAGAGTCAATCAGCTGTATGTTTACATATATCCTCTCCCTTGATGCCTCCCTGCGACCACCACCCCATCTGTCCCCCCGCTAGTCATCACAGAGCACCAGGCAAGCTCCGCGCTGCGCAGCGGCTTCCCACAGCTCCCTGTTGACACATGGTAGTCTGTGTGGCAGCATTACGCTCCCAGTTCATCTCAGCCTCCTCTCTCCCCGTGTCCACACGTCCCTTTTCTCCTTCTGCGACTGTCACATCCTGCATATAGGTTCTTCTGTACCATTTCTCTAGATTCTATGCATGTGTGTTAATATACCATATTTGACTCTTTCTGACATACTTCAGTCTGTATGACAGATTCTCAGTACGTCGACATCACTACAAATGACCCAGTTTAGTTTATCACTGAATGATATTCCATTGTATGTAAGGACCACATCTTATTATCCATTCATCTGTGGATAAAAATCTAGTTGCTTCCATGTCCTGGCTGTTGTAAATAGTGCTGCCGTGAACAGTGGGGTGTGTGTGTCTTTGAATTGCTGTTTTCTCTAGGTGATGTGAGATCCATCCTGTGTTGTGATTGCTGGGTCATATGATAGTTCCCCCCTTCCCCGGTAGATAATGGTGATCAGAGAATATTTTACATTGTTGTGTTAGTTTCTGTGACCGAGTTGTAAGTGTCCATGTGTCCTCTCCCTCTCCAGCCTCCCCCCATGCACACCTTTCCCCCTCACCCCTCTGGGCCACTGCAGAGCGTGAGCTGAGCTGTCTGTACTGCAGCTGCTTGCTAGCTGTGTGTTTTACACACGCCAGTGTATATATTAGCAATTCTGCTCTCTCAGTTCATCCCACCCTCCTCTGCGCCTGTGTCCACCTGTCGTTCTCTACTTCTGCTTATCTGTTTTTGCCCTGGAAGTCAGTTCATCTGTACCATTTTTCCAGATTCCATATGTCTTCCCTCGTGCAGTTTGTAAAGAGTCCGCCTTCAATGAAGGAGACCTGGATTCAGTCCCCGGGTCGGGAAGATCCCCTGAAGGAAATGACAACCCACTCCAGTACTCTTGCCTGGAGAATCCCATGGACAGAGGAGCCTGGTGGGCTACAGTCCATGGGGTCACAGAGTCGGATGCGATTGAGTGACTAACACTTTGACTAGAAATAGCCCAGTTTTGTTCCTTTTTATGGCTGAGTTATGTTGTTCATCCCATCCTCCCCTCTCCCTGCGTCCACATGTCTTTTCTGCACGTCTGCTTTTCTATTCCTGTCCTGCAAATAGGTTCATCTGTACCATTTTCCTAGATTTCATGTATATGTTATTTTTCTGATCATTGCTGTGTGACACTCAAGTCTATCCACATTTACTAAAATGACCCAAGTTCGTTCTTTTTTATGGTTCAGTGATATTCCATTGTATACATGTACCACATCTTCTTTATCCATAGGTTGCTTCTGTCTCCTGGCTATTTATTGTAAATAGTGCTGCCATGAACATTTGAGTGGGTTTTTGTTGTTGATTACAGTTTTCTCAGGGTATAGACCCAGAATTAGGATTGCTGGGTTACACATCTAATTGTTTTCAAGATTACTGATCTTCTGTTTTAAAATTCATTTTTATTTGGAGTATAATTGCTTTAGTGTTGTTAGCGCCTCTGTCCAACAAAGTGACACCCCTATGTGTGTACATGTAGGCCCCTCCGACCACCACTTCCCCATCCCACGCCTCTAGGACGTCAGGAAACACCAGACTCTGGTCCCCATGCTGTGTGGCAGCTTCCTAGCTGTCTGTTCACACAGGGCAGTCTGTATATGGCGGTGCTGCTGTCCCAATCTGTTTTAGCCTTCTGTTTCCTTGCATCCACCTATTTGTTCTCTACATGTGCTGCTTTATCCTTGCCCTGCAAATAGGCTCATCTGTACCTTTTTTCTATATAATATAAAATATTAACATTAATATATGATTTTTTCTCTTCCTGTTTTCACTCTACTAACAGACTCTGGGTTCATCCACATCACTACAAATGACCCAGTTTCGTTCCTTTTTATGGCTGAGTAATATTCTATTGTATATATGTACTACATCTCATCCATTTGTGGGTGGACACACAGGTTGCTTTCATCTCCTGGGTATTGTAAATAGTGCTGTATTAAATATGGGGTGCATATGAATAGCCTGAGCCCTGAAACAGGAAGAAGCATCTGTCTCCCCTGAGGGTGAAGGGAAGCTGTGATGGACAGAAGGAAGTTGGTGAGAACTGGATATTGAATTTAGGCTTGTCTACCTCAGAGGCACTTTGATTGGCTATCAAAATGGTTTGGGCTTCAGGAGAGATCTGTAGGATGTGGGTAGGATTTAAGGGGGGAGCTGTTATTAAGGGGTTTGGCATAGCTGTGAGGAATGAATAAGCATGTTCCCAAGTAAGTCCAAGACTCCTCAGTAAGAACAGACTTCCCCCAACCTCTTCCCCTTTAACATGTGACCTGGCTTTTTACAGTACAAACACCTGAAATGTAAAAGTGAGCCTCACGTAAAGATCGAAGGGCAGGATACTGATGACTGGCTCTGTGTGGACTTCGGTAAGTTACTTTAGCACATTCTACAGGTAAATAATTGATAATGCACTAATCGCAAACTATGTTCAGTTGTGAAAGGATCAAGGTCTGGATGTTTTTCCGCAAAAAGTTTTTGATAGTTGTTTGAAGTTTTCTTTGGTTTTAACCCACTCACTCGGTCTTTTTCCCATCCCCTCATCTCACCTAGTGTGTATTAAGTAGCCACACAGGTCAGAAAGCTGATGGAGAACAGGATGAATAACATCAGAGAGATCCCCAGTGGCGGTAGAAGGCTCCTTGGTGTGCATAGAACCTTGGCCTTAAGTAACTCCCGTAAGTTGAAGGGGTTCTAGGCACAGGGAATGATAAGAAAAGCAGACTGGAATTCTGAGAAGACCTAACAGATTTGAGAATTAATATATACATAGTTTCAAAGTAACTCCCCAGAATGTACTTAATACAAAGGTAAAAACAGTACCTGTAGAACTGTGCAGGCTCTGAAATCTTGTGAGCTGAAAGAGTTATTCAGGGGTTGATAAAACAGTTTGTTCCTCAGCAAGAGCAGTAGCAACATCAAGCAGCCTTTTTGTACCAGGTTCCCCGAACAGCACAGCACCGGATGGCACCTGCCCACGGAATTCAGAGAGATGAACCCAGAGATTAGTGCGCCCCTATCTTTTGTGTGGGCAGGAAGCAGGTCTGCAGTTACTCTGGGAGAAAACATCAGGGTTTCTCAGCCATGTCACTGTTAGCACTTTGGGCAGGGAGGATTACTCTGCGTTGTAGGAGGTTTGGCAGCATCCTTCCTCCTCTCTGCACCCTGTAAAGGTGACAATTAAAAATGTCCTGACGGATGCTCACTATTAGAGGGATGCAGCTCAAAACTACAATGAGCTATCACCTCACACAGGTCAGAATGGCCATCAAAAAGTCTACGAACAATAAATGCTGGAGAAGGTGTGGAGAAAAGGGAATGCTTTTGCACTGTTGGTGGGAATGTAAATTGATACAGCCACTATGGAAGATGGTATGGAGATTCCTTAAAAAACTAGGACTAAAACCACCATATGACCCAGCAATCCCACTCCTAAGCATATACTCTAAGGAAGCCAAAATTAAAAAGACACATGTTTCCCATTGTTCATTGCAGCACCATTTATACTAGCTGGAACATGGAAGCAGCCTAGATGTCCATCAGCAGATGAAAGGATAAAGAAGTTGTGATACATATACACAGTGAAGTATTAGCCATAAAAAAGAACGCCTTAAAGTCAGTTCTAATGAGGTGGATGAACCTAGAACCTATTATACAGAGTGAAGTGAGTCGGAATGAGAAAGATAAATCTCGTATTCTAATGCATATATATGGAATCTAGGAAAATGGTACTGAAGAATTTACTTACAGGGCAGCAGTGGAGAAACAGACATAGAGAATAGACTTATGGACGTGGGGAGAGGGGAGGAGAGGGTGAGAGGTATGGAAAGAGTAACAAGGAAACTTGCGTTTACCACACGTAAAATAGATAGCCAGTGGGAATTTGCTGTATGGCTCAGGAAACTCAAACGAGCTCTGTTTCAACCTGGAGGGGTGGGGTGGGAGGGGGACGGTAGGGAGGTTCAAAAGGGGGGGTATATGTATACCTATGGCTGAGTCATGTTGAGGTTTGACAGAAAACAAAATTCTGTAAAGCAATTACCCTTCAATAAAAAAATAGGTGAAATTAAAAAAATAAATAAAATGTCCCTGATTGAGAACCACTGTTGTAAGCAAACTTTCTCTTTGTTCCGGAAGGAGACAGTATTTCTAAGAATATTTGCCAGCATCCTTAAAAGTATAGTCGAGGATAAAACTCTGCCGTTTTGCTCCCAGGCTGTGCAGAAATTACAGTACTTCTGGATTGTCTACCGGGCGAAACCTGATAGCCCCACCTCTGGTTGTGTAGGTTATCCACAGGCAGTGTTACGTACTGACGTTATATAGCATGTGTCTGATGCACTGAGAGAAGCGCAGCATCACTTCTGCAGTGTTTTTGCTGGATGGTGTCCACAGTTTACATTTCTAGGAAGTTCTCAGGTAATGCTGATCTGGGGTTCACACTTTGAGAACCACTGCTCTAATTGTCACAGATTTGTGAGATCAGAAGGATGAAAGTAAATGAACTGCTTCTTATGATTTTTATCTGTCCTTGGTAGGCAGCATGGTGATTCATTTGATGCTTCCAGAAACCAGAGAAACCTATGAATTAGAAAAATTATGGACCCTACGTTCTTACGATGACCAGTTAGCTCAGATAGCACCTGAGACCTTACCTGAAGACTTCATTCTTGGAATAGAAGATGACACTTCATCTCTGACTCCTGTGGAGTTTAAATATGAATAAAATGAACTGCTTTAGTCATTTCAAATTTGGATTGAGTCACTTCTTTTAACCTAGTTGGTTGTTATGAAAACAGGTATTCTCTTTGGGTTCTAATCCTGACACATGGAAATTGTAGGTAAGTGAGCTCATTTTCATACCACGAATCATTACATTCAAATTAAATATATTGTCTTTATTTTTGAGACTCCAGCAGATCACCTAGAAGTTGCATTGGCCCCTGTGTTTCACTTGAACTGCTCTGCTCAGAGTGTAATCTTACATTTAAATCTTATTCTATAGAATAGTATAGCCAAAATTTTTTTAAAAAGCAAACAAAACCACCCCACAGGTCCTGTAACTTACCTTTTCATTCTCAGTTCATATGCAACAGTATTATTATCAAGGTTCACGGTAAGGCCAGTAGTAGATACTGGTGCCTACTTTGAGATTGACATGGATTTTTAGCAATACGAAGTTTATATTTTGATGAAATTCAGGACATTCAGAGTAATCTGAAAAGCCAAAAATAAAACATACCACACACCAAGGCTGCACCTAATAATGAAGTACTTTATTCTGCATCAAGGTATCTGGAAAATGGAGCCGCATTTGGGGCACATTACAGGTGAGGAATGATCCATATGTGGTGAGTACAAAACTCAATTACAGAATTACTTCCTAGTATTACCAGATACTCCATTACCAATACTTCATTGAAAGTAAAACATGATTTGCCACACTAGAAGGCTAGAAGTGAAATATGACAGAATTTAAACAGGCAGATATAAATGTAGCACCTATCTGTATTTAAAAAAAAAAAAAAAAAAGCTTGAAAAATCAAATACTGAGGAAAAGCTCTGGCCTTAAGCCCATTTTACCCAAAATCCAACCAGAAAGCCAATCCATTACTTTTTTTAAGCAATTCATTGTATAGAAAAAAAAAGCTTGATGAATTCTGTGACAAAAAGGGCACTTTTTGGCTAAAACTACAAAATAAACTGGTTTTCTGAAAACATTTAGAAAAACATTTCAAGTCATTTTCAAAATGTTTAATTGATACAGTGATCTTCAGAAGAACTTACCTAGTCCGTGTAGAAATTCATCTTGAAATACAAATGAAGCAAAATGATACTTCAAGGGTTATATCTGCCCTTCAGATCGGTATTATATGATGACTGTGATTATTTAATGAACAAAAGTAACACAATTCTGAGAGCAGTGTGGCCTCGGAGGCCACTCACACCCACGTAATTGTACATACCAGGCTTTGCCATCAAGTTAAGGAATGGGTGAATGCGTTCAGTAGCAAAGGTCAAATGTATTATCACAGTCATTGAAATTATATTTCCAAAGTTCTTTTCTTTTTCTACCTTTTGACTTATTTTCAGATAACTGGTTGCAGAGAATACAGAAATCCTCCTGCATTGTATGTAATATTTTAGGTGGCCTTTCATTTATCTTGATTTATCATTGCTTAAAATCTTCAAAACAGCTTACTTTGAGGCTCACGACAGTGCCTGGCACATGGAGATGTAGCCTTTTTATTGCCTTTAAACACTGTCACACCATCTGACTGCCCCACTGGTCTTCACAAAGCAACTCTTTTGGGGTCTGCTCCAAGCATAGACCAACTGGTCTGAAGTGTATTGGCAAACTAAGCATCCTGTAAGGCAAGCTAAAGCTCTCTTCCTGCCAGTCAGTTAAGTTCACGGGGGCTGCATGTCTCCATAGATACACTTACTTTAGGTAGTGATAGTCAAAAGCAGAAAGCATTTATGCGTTCAGTCACATAGCCAAACAGAAAAACTAGTCGTTCCAAAACCTCCTGCAACCACTTTGCTCTGTTAGTACCATCAAAAACTTCCCTACCACAAACAAAAGGTATTTGCTGCTCTCCAAATATAGGCACTGCTCCGTATCACTGAACATTTATTGGATTTTCCAACTAATAACTGTCAGAAGCCTCAAAAAACGTGAAATTTTTCCAGCTTTACTGTCACCAGCCAGAAGTAAAATTTCTCAGTTATTTGCCTGTTAGCTAATTAAATTTATTTTTTAAAAAACAGTTGGACTTATCTTTATAAAGTATATAAAATTTTCAGGAAAAAAAAAAAAACAATTTTGCTTTCATTGCATTACTGAGTACCTGAGGTAGTTGAGTAAAAATGCACGTTTAATACCCCTGCCAACACCATTCAGCACTTCCCTTAGGTTATTTGTGTTAGTGTTAAACTGAGAACAGTCTTTCTATGCTAATAGGTTAACATTTAAGTACTTGTGATAATTCTGTTCTGATCCAATTTTAACAATTGGACTTAGGAGCAATCTAGTTTTATTTGATGAGTTTCATGAATGCACCATTTAAACCAATTTCTGGCATCATGGGGGAAATGAATATTTTAAAAAATTAGGTATTTGTTATACTGAGAAATGCAACAAAAGGGAAGTGCAGAGTTCGTCTCTTTCCCTCCTTCCCCCCTCATTTTTTTCTTTTTTCTTTTTTTAAAGCTGGGTGTCATACATTTCAGAGAGCATAAAGTATACATTCTCACAGAGACAGGAGTTCGAAAGCTGCCTGGTCCTCAGAAACAACTGGCTAGGTAAACAGCTGTGCGCGTGGCGCTGGGTGGGCCAGCGCCCGGCTGTCGGCTCGGCAGTCTGTCTTTGGTCTGGCGGCTGCCTCTGCGGCGGGCTGTCCCGAGCCCTCACTTCCGCCTTGACTGAGACGGCCCACTCTGCAGAGCTTTCTGCTGTTGGTGCTGCTTTACCTGAGTCAGAATTTCCTGAATTTTTCTCTGGGCAACCTGCAAAAGGAGAGGGCCTTGAAATTTCTACCTGATCACATATTCTAGGAAGTTATTTTACCTCTTCCATTTTTTAAATTAACTTCAAATTAAAATTTATTTGAAGATTAAAGATACGTACTAATTAGTTTGCTAGCAGAGTCTCTAAAACCACCTGCTGAAAGGGGGATTTAACGTATTAAGCATCAAACACAGCCTTGAATATTTATATGACGTGGAGACCCCCATGGAGAATGGCTTCCGTTCGCGAGGGCAGCAGCAGCGCTGCCCTGATACACTGGAGCCCACTTGCCTGGCAAGCATAGAAGTGACCAGTTATTTTGACGACCACCTGGTCATTCTCATCAGGAGTCTGGTCACGGGGAACAACAACTTCTGCACTTGACAAATTCTGGAGCTCATTCACCTGAAGGAGATAAACAGAAATCATGTTAAGTGGAACTGTTGGGGTTTTTTTTATTTTTTAAAAAATTACCATTGCCTGAACACTTGTACCAAAATATTGAGCTATGTCTTTGTAAATCTCATCTAATATACTAATAATTCTATTTGGTTATTAGTATTGTCCCATTTCACGATAATTAAAACTAAGCCCCAAAGAAACTGACTTACCTACAGTTACATAAATTAATGACAAAGCCAAATTCAAACCCTAAAAATCTGATTCCAAAAATAATTGCAGTCACTTCCAAGTCATTTTCAAAGCTGTTTACGATTTTGAAGTTATATATGTTAAAGAGAAACTGGAAACCAGTTTTCAGTTATAGAGGTGTAAGTTACAAAGGTAGATGAAACTTTTTAGAGTTTTCTTTTCATGTCATTAAGTATTTTTGCACAATAGAAATAAAAAGCTGATGTTTATCAACAGAAAAATGCAAAAGGCCCCTCATGAGACAGTCCTCTCCCACAGAGTGGTCTGAAAGAGAGGCACTGCTTTCACCAGGAGCTGACACCCAACACTCAGGAGGAACAAAGGGCAGTCTTCTCCAAACCTTGGCCCAGATGTCCTGCTTTTATAAGTTAGCCAAAATTCAGGGACTTGGAACTCCTAAGTACCTTTCAACGCTTTCCCTTTCATACCACTGCACAGGTTTTGCTGAAGTACTTGCCGTTTTGCCTCCTTTTCCAATAACTCTGCCAGCAGCAAAGGATGGCACTCTGATGTGAGCTTCAAGTTTCACCTCTTCTTTAGGACTAACAAAATTTTCTTCTTTAATTTTTCCATAAATTCTTCCCTGAGCCTACAGAGGAGAACATAGCCTATCAGTGTCATTCATGTAGGAAAGGCCAAAAGGTTCCTTAATTTTACAGTGGGTAAAATGAATGGCCTGGACCCACTGGAGCAGCGCTTTGCGGTGATACATGTGCACCTGACGGTGGAACACTGCCCGAGAGACGGCAGGAAGCCCTAGAAAAGGTTGACGACAGTGGTGGCGACATCACAGATGAGGCAGCTCTCCAGTCTTGAAAGGTGAAACTCTCCTGCTGGCAGTAAGATAGTAACTGCATTTTTCTTGAGTAACAGAGACTGAATGAACTCCAGAGCCACCTACATGAGGCTCACAAGAAGCCAAGCTCATGTCTAAATGGGCCAGCAAGGAATATTTTCTGTCAAACATTTCATGAGCCAGATGGTTTCTACTTTGAAGCTACAAAATCAAGTTAACATATACAACTGATATAGTCAAACATATCCTGTCAATTGCTGCATACAACCAGAAATTATACATAGTAAATCTCCTATTATGTATAACCACAAATTTGCTCTGGTATACACCAAAGGAAAAAGAAACCACAGTTGGTTTCATCCAACAGGCTGCCACAGCAGAGAACAAAAACACAGGTACAAAACATGTTTTCATCGGTGCAGAGGTAAGCTCATTTTAGGGGGTTACAGACATTTAAAAAAACTCATCTTAGTACCCTATATTTCAGTCATCCTCAAAGTCTCAGGCCACAGGTAATAATTATTGACACAGCCGAAGGACACAAAGGATATATATTGTCCTCCAAAACAGTGTTTCTTATGATTTTATTTTTTTCATTTATTTTTATTAGTTGGAGGCTAATTACTTTACAATATTGTAGTGGTTTTTGCCATACACTGACATGAATCAGCCATGGATTCTTTCTAATATTTAGATCTGTTTCTAATACTTAGATCTCTAAAATAATTTGTAATTATCACTGATCACATAACTGATATTGAAGCATTAGAGCTTTTCTTACATGTCCCATTTAAGGCAAGTGCACAACATGGGCAATGGAGGGTATAGAGAAACAACTTCTGAATTTCCCAGCATACAAGCATTATAAAAATTACAAGATCCATTTATAAAACAGTAAAGATAACTGATGTTTGTATTCATCTTTTAATATTTCAGGCTAAAAGCAGCTGGTCCTGTAAGTATCTGGGGGAGGATGTAGTTTCCAGCATTTCTGAGTTCTGATCTGAACTGCTGGGACCACAAGGCTGGTATATGGAGAAGTAAATTTCTTGACCTGAGTCTGAGCCTGGCCAACTGTACCTACATCTCAAAGCACCTCCTTTTGTTTCCTGTACCCCGTAAATGAAAAAAGTTGCAGATTTTTAGTGAAAAATGGCCCATGGAAAAAGAGAGGTGAAAATGATGGTTTATAACTTAGCTACGTTTTAGAGCTAGGAGAACTAAGGCTTAAAGAGTTGTTCTGTTAACACAGCTGCTAAGTAGTAGAAACAGGACAGGGGTTTCGGGTAAATTACCCTGAATTGAGCAGCTGCTTTTACCTGTGACAAACCAGACACCCTAACTGAGTTCTGTGGAAGAAATCATATACTCAAAGGTATGTATGTATGTGTGAATTTGAGGATCTGGCATGGTCTTAGTCTGATTCATCCCAAGTCCGCTTACCACCACTGGCGCATTTATACTGTTTCCTATGTGTCCAACACCACTTTAACCACTTGATTTATTAAACCATATAACCTTGTTTAAACTTTGTGGATGTTTTTAACCCCAATTTTACTGATGAGGAGCTAGCTAGGAAAAGGTTAAGTAACTTGCCCAAGGTCATATCACTAGTAAATGGCAGAGCTGGTACTTGAACCAGCAGCCTGGCTGCAAAGGCTCTGGTCTTCATCCCCCTACTGCACCACCTCTCAGGACAGAGTGGGAGGCATTCTGGCCCCAAGCCCCCCAAAATGACTGATGGTTCATACCAGGACAGATGCCTCAAGAGTCCCTGCCCTTTCTACCTCTAAAATTCTGAATATTAGAGTGACTAATAGAGAAACTGTGGACCAGGGAGTTAAATGAAGTTAAGTCAAGGGTAAGAGGAAAAAGGAACATTTGAAGTCAAGGTCGAAGCTTCTTAGGGACAGGAGGAAAAATCTGAGAGTAACAAAGCATACAAACCATTCTTACCACGTCACCTTCACCTGTGCTAACAAGGCACTGAGCAAATTCTACCTTGGGAGACAGGCAAACCCAACGACCATTACAGAACTCTCACACAAAGGTTTTGGTTTATTTTTAAAATGTAATGTGGGGAATGTTTCTACTCTGTTCTTAGTCTTAGCAATTTTCAGTGAGAGATTCCTTCTACTGAGTACTGGATTTATTTAAGGGAGAAGCCAGGTTATAGAGTTTCTGAAAAGAAGGCATTCATCTGTCATCTGTGCACACACTCCAGGGCACATACCTTGAACTGAGCCTCCGGCGGCCCGGTGATAATCACCATCCTCACTTTAGCATCTGGTGCTTCAGCTGGAGCGATCTGGAACAGACCAGAAATGGTCACAACACTTTCCAGTTCCACTGATAGAAAATGTTACACAAACCAGCCTGTCTTTGCACATGACTTACTGAAATGTAGAAAATAAGCCTTCTGGAAGAAAGTTACAGAGAGGCAGTGATGAGTGTGGGTCCGTTAGTTATGGCTCCTGCCACATCCTGTATGCTCACACCACACCTGGCCCACTTCACCAACAGGGAGACCAAAGGCTAGAAAGTCACCTGGCCCCTGATCACACAGGCTAGTGGAGCTGGAGGAAGAGCTGTGTCCGGCTCCACCACCGTGTTGCTCCTCACTGCACCACTGGGTGCTCAATGTGTGGTCCTTGGTCCCACACGCAGCATCACACCCTGGGCTTCCCACATGTGCAAGAAACTGCTTGGGTCACAAATCTGCAACGTGGTGTGTATACATACGTATAGATATGTGGTACTAATGTCCCCCCAAAGTACACTCCCTGGAGTAACACAGAGAACATACATTAATCTGACAGAAGAGTGAACTCCGACTTCTATTTTGGCAGAGCGTATGAAATCACATAAAAGGCCAGGCCAGGGATACGCTGCAGAGACTGTTGAAGGGGAAAAAAAGCCAGCATTCCCTCAGCAATAAAGGATTTTGGCAGTCTGGGTGGTAGGAATTGTTTGAAGAACAATATTTTGCTAGACATTTGCTGTGCAAGAAGCAACTCCCTATGGTAAATAATGGGAGTAGGAAGCAAAACCCACAATAAAAGCCGCCGCACTCACCATTCAGCATGGTCACCATCAGTCACTTACAGTCTAGCACCCCTGCCCTACAGAGGTACAGTCAAGACCAAGTGTTCTCTGTTAACACAGGTATGCTTTCTCACCCCCTGAAAGTAAAGCTAACACTCCTGTTACTCAGAGGCCCCAAATCTTTACGCTGGGCACTAATTTTGAATCTGGAAAAAAAGCCAATAATTATTTTAGACCACACTCTTAGAATTATTCACAGAAAACCCCTAGAAAGAAGGTATCATTCTGATTTCCCTCCCCTGTACCCCTCACTGGGCTACCCAGCCTGCAGGATCTCAGCTCCCTGAGCAAGGATCTCACCTGCACTGCCCCTGCCGTGACAGCACAGAATCTTAGCCACTGGACCACCAGGCAAGTCCCTGGCTTGCTTTTTTAAAAAGAACCTTTGTCTCTGTTAGTCCTGGTGGTAGAGGACTGGAGGTGAGAGCACTCATATACTGAGGTTCAGTTTGCTTGAGTCGCTCAGTCGTGTCTGATCTTTGTGACCGCAGCACGCCAGGCCTCCCTGTCCATCACCAACTCCTGGAGGTTACTCAAACTCATGCCCAATGAGTCGGTGATGCCATCCAGCCACCTCATCTTCTGTTGTCCCCTTCTCCTTTTGCCTTCAGTCTTTCCCAGCTTCAGGGTCTTTTCCAGAAGTTTAGTTCTTTGCATCTGGTGGCCAAAATATTGGAGCTTCAGCTTCAAGCATCAGTCCTTCCAACGAATATTCAGGACTGATTTCCTTTAGGATGAACTGGTTGGATCTCCTTGCAGTCCAAGGGATTCTCAAGAGTCTTCTCCAACACCACAGTTCAAAAGCATCAGTTCTTTTTTTTTTTTTTATTAGTTGGAGGCTAATTACTTCACAAAAAGCATCAATTCTTAAGCGCTCAGTTTTCTTTATAGTCCAACTTTCACATCCATACACGACTACTGGAAAAACCATAGCTTTGACTAGACAGGCCTTTGCTGGCAATGTCTCTGCTTTTTAATATGCTGTCTAGGTTAGTCATAGCTTTTCTTCCAAGGAGCAAGTAAGTGTCTTTTAATTTCCTGGCTGCAGTCACCATCTGCAGTTATTTTGGAGCCCCCCAAAATAAAGTCTCTCACTGTTTCCATTGTTTCCCCCTTCTATTTGCCATGAAGTGATAAGACCAGATGCCATGATCTTAGTTTTCTGAATGCTGAGTTTTAATATTGAGTTTAATACTGAGGTTAGGAGTACAAACTGCTCTAATGTCTGAGAAGCTGAAAAACAAAAGCACATGCCGAGACTCACCAGATCCACTTTTGTAGACTCATGTGAAAGAATAAGGTTGTATATGACAATATGACAATGGACAAAGGAACTTAGTCCATCACTGTGCAGGAGAAACTGGAACGATCTTAATGTCCAGTAAGTTAACAAATAACTATGGTTTGGTGATACCAGATGTGCAGGTACATATTAAAGTACCTATGTGGGAATTTACATTATGGAAATCTAGCCAAGTGCTAAGAGTGCTAATGCACCTTGCACATTATGCATGTTTCAGACTTTTTGGAAAGAAAAATACTTTGCCCTCATCATCAAAACTCCAAGAAAGACAAAGAAAAAGAGCCCAGTGTCCAAATACCCAATTCTTGTTCATAAAACATTCGCTGCAATTTTTCCAAAAACACAGTATCTGGCAGGTTCTTTTTTGTGCATGAGCATGTTTTAATTCATTAATCAGGAAACTAACAGGACAGTAAAGTTAGGTCACCACTTGGTCTTTTTACCATGTCTCTTCCTTCACCTGTTTGTTTATTTTGGCTGCATTTTCTGTTCAGGTATTTCTCTTTTGCTACGAGAGCACATATGAGGGCTTTCCTGTGTATCTTGCTTTCTGATTAACTGTGAAGTTTATGTACACTAAAACTCACTTGGTGACAAATGCAGTTGTAAGCACCACCACAATCGACAGTCTGGCACTCTCAAAATTTCCTCATGCTGCCTCTTTGTTTCCAACCCTTCCTCCAATTCCTGGCAACCACTGACTTTTCTCCTCCATTTCCATAGTTCTGTTTTTTCCAGAACTTTCATAACTGGGATCATACAGTATATAGCCTCTTGAGTCTTCTTTTTCTTAGCATAATATGTGTGGTCTTTATCAATAGCTCCCTCCTTTTTCGTGCTGAGTAATCTTTGTTATATAGATAAGCCACAGTTTATGCATTTGCTAGTTGACTTCTTCCCCCTTTCCCAGTTATAAATAAAGATGTTATGAACACTTGAGTGCAATGTGGGTTTTTTGGTACTATATTCAAATATTTATTTGAATATTTATAAGACATAACCAAAACAAACCCTCCAGCACACTGATGTTTTCCTGACGAAAGCTATGACTGTATCAGGACTTTGTCAGTTTGTGTATTCCTTAAAACACAAGGATTACAGCCTTGATTGTTAGGACGCACAGTAGCGTCATCTGGGAGGGAGGGACTAAGGCCACCACCCCCAGGGAAGATGAGCTAGAAGGAATGTCTACCCAAGGTCACAGCGGAGCAGAACCCCACTCCAGGGCTGGGCTCCTTACCTCCAGACTGCTTTTTCTGGAGAGAGAATTTAGCTTACCTTGTTTAAGCTAGTGTTACACGGAGTTTCCCATCACACCCTATGTAACCCCAGTACAGAGTGCTACATTCAGTTCACAGAAAGTGGCAGACTCACGTCTCTGTACCGTGCTGTCCTTAAAGCAGCAGGAGAGCCGCAGCTCGCAGGACAGTACCTTAATAGATGCTCCTGCGAAGCGAGAAAGCTGTTTGATGTGCTGCCCTTGCTTGCCGATGATGGCGCCTACAGACAGCGCTGGGATGAAGAGATGGACGGTCTCCGTTTCAGATTGCTGCTGGAAAAGACAGGACATCCATGCTTAGTGGATATAGATCAGGCTGTGGTGTGGGCATAGGGATGGGGGCATTCTTCTACTGTTAGGAACATTCGGATAGTTTTAGGAAAAAATCACCACAGTAAGTTGACATGACTACCTAACAGGTTGGGAAGTTCTCATATTCATCCTGAAAGTATTAGTATTTAAAACAATACCACTTTTCTGTGTAAAATTTCCTTAAAGCTTAGAACGCTGAGTTACAGATTTACAACAAATTGTGTGGCACTTGACTTTGGTCCACCAAATGACATAACCACTCTTAGCACACAAAGACTGCGAGTGTCAATAACCACTTCCTTTCCTCCCTGTAAGCCCTGTGTGGGGACAGAGCGTGCTAAGTCTTCAGTTTCTTTCTCTGAATCACCTGAAAATGTATGTCAGTTATACCTCAATTAAAAAATTCACCCCCCCAAAAAGAGTTTAATTGAATCACAAAGGAAAGATGCTCTCTACTAGACCAAGGAAAAGAAATCAACAGGTTTGTTGTCTCATCTTCATACATCCATCTAAAGCATGTGTAAAACACTTTTAACTGAAATTTTTAAGGATTATGAGAATAAAACACATCACAGAAAAGTTGCCCCCCAAAAAACCCAATTACTGTATGTTTCCCTGACAGTTACATTGTTCTATCTGAGGACTTTTTGGGGAACACTTCAAGAAAGTATGGTTTCCAGTTTCTCACTAATTTGTCTAACACTACAGTCGGGTCTTTTAACATAAATCTTGTGCCCATGTACAAATACTTCTAAGATTTTATGTAAAAAAATAAAAAAAGATTTTATGTAATAAAAACGCTGGGTTGCAGCATGAACATTTAAAATTTATATTTCTAAACTCTCATGCTAATTATCTTACAGTCAATAAATGTGTACAAGACACAGGGAAGTCATTTTGGTTTAAAACATGCCTTTCCCACATACAAAAAATTAGAGCAGTGTGTGATTCTAGACCTCATGTCTTGTTTCCTACACAGAAAAATCGGAACTCTGCTCTCCTAAGCCCCTTTATTTTTCTGTTAACCACCCCTGCCCCACGTGCCCCCTTAGTTCGTATCCAAGTTAACCTAGCATTCAACTCTAGAAAGTGTTCTTGACAAAAGCCATTGTACTTTTCTCTGATCATGGCATTCTGTTTCTTCAGCATCAGTATAAATAGATGTGCACACACTACATTCTTTACAACCTGGCATCCCTGTGTTTCCCAGGATGCTCTAACACACTGCAGGTCTTCATACAGTGTCAGCCTAAGGAGTCTCCCTGGGGGCTCTGTAAGCATTCTTAGAACACACAAACCAGAAAAGGTTTTGCCTTCCCACTAAACTCTTGCCTGTAGAGATTTGTGGAAGAGGCCTGTTCTGCACAGCCTGGCCAAATCAACTTTTACTGCTATTCATCAGTGAAGAACAAAAATAAAATTAGTTCACCCTTCAGTATTTCCAAGTCATAGGAACAACGCCTCTCTCTGGAAAGCACCATACATCACAGCCTGCCAGGGTGTTACGCAATTACCATATACTATTTATTCCAGGGGCTTCCCAGACGGCACAGTGGTAAAAAAAAAAATCCACCTGTCGATGCAAGAGATGCAAAAGACACGGGTTCAATCCCTGGGTCAGGAAGATCCCTTGGAGAAGGAAATGGCAACCCACTCCAGAATTCTTGCCTGGAAAATCCCATGGACAGAGGAGCCTGGTGGGCTATGGTCCATGGGGTCGCAGAGAGTCAGACACACCTGAACACAGCACACAACTCATTTATTCCAGAGGTACAATTTAAGGCCTCTCTTAGTAACTGGATAGAACTGAATTAATGGTGACATTGCCTATCAACTGTGCTCAATGTTAATACCAATTTATTTTGTCATTCCGGTCCTTAAATTAAAATTTGTATATTAACCAATTTTCTGAAGTAAAGTGAAAGTTGCTCAGTCGTGTCTGACTTTTTGCGACCCCATGGATGTCCATGGAATTCTCTAGGCCAAAACACTGGAGTGGGTAGCCTTTCCCTTCTCCAGGGGATCTTCCCAACCCAGGGATCAAACCCAAGCCTCCCGCATTGCAGGCGGATTCTTTACCAGCTGAGCCACAAGGGAAGTCCTTCTAAAGTAAAGATAGGATCTATTTTGTCTTGCTAAGAACATCCATGTAATGTTCTTCTGAGTACACTTTTTTTTAAAGGGGGTGGTGAGGACTCAGGGGTCTGGCAGTAATAAAGACCTTTCTTGTTTTGTTTTTTTAAAGACTTTTCTAAGGATCAGACTAAATCTATCATGTACCTTGCCAAAATCTGCCCCATTGTATTTTGCCATGACTATGTAATTATTTGCTTTCTGGGCCATGTTCCAGGAATACTTTATGCTGCTTACAAAATACAGAAGATTTAGAAAGACAAAGGAAGTGAAGAAATAAGAGCAGAGGGACCTCAACAGAAAAGATAAAATCAAAAATGCTGTTATTATACAAATTTGGCTCTATGTTTCTTAGCAATTAATTAAAGCTAAGAAAAAAATTAACAGCATGATTTACCATATCTTCAAGAGAAAAGCTATTTGTTTAGTAAAAACTAGTTTTCCTGGGACTGACCCCAGAGATCAACTTCTGAATGTTCTTAGCGGCCTAAAGCACCAGGATCATCAGACCAGAAGTCCCAGAGCCTCACAGGACAGCCTGAGCATCTCAGCCTAGAAGAAACACGCTGACCACCACAGCTATGAGAAAAACCCATGGGCATAAATAACTACTGTCATCTCAAAAGCTGAACAAAAGCAATCATCTTTCCATACAGTGATGGAGGAGAGGCTACAGGTGCTTTTGTTTCACTGACTTTGGGGAGGTGGGAGTGAGGTAGGAGATAATGAATGAACACATAGATTAAGGTGAGTGAAGCTCTGGGAAAGCAATGCTGGTGAAGAGACCAGGACTGAGAGGACCAAGCAGAAAGAAGGGCAAAGTCATGAAGCAAGCATCACTCTGCAGACAAAAAGTGCTCCACGGTGGGATGAAAGCAGAAGCAACAAATCTACAAGGCGGGTTAGCAGGAAGTGAAGGACGCATGCCGGGAGGCGGTGCCCCGGACTCAGGGACTGTGGTGTGTGCTCCTGACAATAGCACCTTAATGAGAAGGTGACTTTTCAGGTGTCTGCAGCCTGATGAAAACCTTTCTGAATGCCACCCAGATCCCTCTGTCCAGTTTCATATCCAACAAGCACATCCCTGACCATAAATTACTTCTCAAGCAAAATTTCCTCCAGGAGTATAAGGCACCTCACATAAACCTCCTGTCTACCGGAGAGTCATTAAACCGGCTCACTCTGTATGGTAAGCCATGCTTTCAGGGTTAGGACACCCAAATAAGTAAATAGTTTTTACTTATAAAGTTCAGAAGCCATAACAATGGGTTATGACAAGTCTCTTTCACCTGTGAATTTAAGACTCCGAGGTGGTTTTGAGAAGATCCATCAGCTTTACCTCTTCACGTTACACATTCTTCGCATGGAAGTTAACGTTCACCTGCGTTACCCTGAACCCTTCTCCCTAAACCCTCAGAGGTGAGTGATCCTCAGGCCACAAGCCGCTTCCCAGTGGGTTTCTGCCAGATGCCTATTGCCAGCACTTCCTCTGGAGTTCTTGGCAGCCTCCGGGCTATAGCTTGAAATAACAGAAGAACAAAGCTGCTCAACTGAAAGTTTGCTTAACTGGTGAAGTCTGCCAATGAGTAATTTCTAATCATCTATCATGAGGAGATAGAAGAATGAGCAAACAGTAAGGTTAAGTGTATTTACTTTGTGGGGAACAGAACCTAAGACACCACAAAGGCACGGACACAAGCATGCCGGCCAACAAGCCCAGCCTCCAGGAACCTGGCAGGATGCCAGCAACGCCCTGTGGCTCGTATAGACATACCCCTGGGGGTTTTGTTTCATTTGTTGTGTTTTAATGGATTTTGGCCTGGAACTGGAATCGAGTTTACTCAACTTCATGAACTGAACTCAAGTCTTTTTTTAAGAAAGTTTCTCCATATACTAAGTACAAGGCCTCTTAGAGATAACATATGCAATGAGTTATTTACTTTGAAACTGTTTACTAGCAAATGAGTCACACCCGCTGTAAGACATCCTCAAGAGGAGGACTAAGACTCCATGAAAGTCATTTAATCTAACAGTCCCTTTCAAATTACAGTTTTGCTTCTTAAAGACCACTTCAAAGTAGATGAGACCCAAGAAAGTGTTCACCTTTCTTGTCTCTTCCATAAGCAGAAAGTTAGCAATTTTAAGATTACACTGTTGTTCTAGAGGCTTGGGAAGACTCCAAAGGCGCTATCAAAATGACGGAGACGACAGCTCTTGAGCTAAATTCTGCCAACCCCAACGCAAGCCGCCAAACCACCCAGCTGTGGGTGGTGGCGTGTGTGATGCCGATTCCAGCTCCTCCTCTGCTCACTAGCTGCCAACTGCCTCTTCCCTACTGTTCCAGCATCTCTGAAAGGAGCATTTCCTGTCATTTATAAACTCAAAGTCTGCCAATTAAGTACTGCATGAGCCAGCTGCTAGGCAGGAACTAGAGACTTTTTGTCTGCTGGAAGAACCGACTCTCTGGCTCTACTGCAAACATCAGCCTGGCAGGCTGCAGGAAGAAGAGTGTGTTTTAGGGGGAGAGACGGGCAAAGTTCTGGAACAGAACGGAGACGAGGAATTTATCCAAAGAGGAGATGCATCAAGTTCTACTTCACGTTACAAAGCAAAAGTGAGAAAACATGAGCAGAAAAAATGAAACAATTCTCAAAGAGGAAGCAGTGCATAAAAACAGAGTCAGTCTTTGAACCATTTAGTCATCAATACCTACTCCTTGCCAGGCAATGTAGAAAGTAAAAACAGAGATTTGCTACTAACCTACAGGCATCGAGGATAAAGAGACTATCTTTGTTAGTAACCTGACTTCTCGGTGAGAACGTCTACAAAACAGTAATGGAGGAGAGTGTTGTCAGTGCTGAGAGCAAACACCTCCCGACCTTTAATTCTCTAACCCAGTTTTTAAATACAGGCACACCCCAGAGACACTGCAGACCACTGCATTAGATGGAGTATCAGAATAAAGTGAATCGCACAAATTTTTTTGTTTCCCAGTGCATGTAAGTTATGTTTCTGCTACACTGTTGCCTATTAAATGTACAACAGCATTATGTCAAACTGTACATACCTGATTAAAACTAATGCTATTGGAAACATGTTACCAACAGATTTGCTCAATGTAGGCTGCTGCAGACCTTCAATTTGTAAGAAAGAGTTTCAAATTCTGTAAAAATTAAACTGTTGGAAAGAATAGTTCTTAGAGATAATTCATCTAGCTCAGTTTTTTCACCATGTGGATGAGAAACCTAGAGCAAGGAGGAGACTGACCTACAGTGTCAGAGAGACGGTGGGGCCCAGGGTCTCCCTCCAGGGCTCGCTTCCTTTCCACCCATCCCCTATAGCACCAAGTTGTAAACACATGAGCCGCTCCACATCACTCTCAGCTGTGGCACAAAGCCGTGGGTGTCCGACCCTGTCCAGGTGAGCTGCAGGGGAAGATGCAAATGTCGCCAACAGCAGTGGCAGAAACAAACATGCTACAAGACCAGAGCAAAAGCTAATAGCACACCCAGCAGCCTGGTGGCTTCAAGGACAGGCAAAGGCAACTCGCATTCTTACAGGGATAAAATGTGATCAATCTCATAACCCGTGTTCTTCGCAGAACTCTAGTGGCTTTTTATTCTACAAGTGCTCTAAGCACTGACAGAGCAGAACCCCCGCCTTTTCCCTGAAGACTTCCTTCAGTTTGGTGTAGCAGGTACCGCTCACAACTTTATGTCATAGGAGAGTCAAATAGGAAGAAAGAGATAGAAAAGGGAATTCAAGAAGGAAGATCCTAGAATGTTAATTTTATTTCACATGATTGTCTTCAATTATTATTGATAATGTGACTGAACTGAGAACTTCTTTCAAAAAAAATTCTTGTATACAGTGTCTGCCAGGCTGCATTTATTTTCATACTATCACTGGCCTGTTTCTAACCTCAGGGAAAACGCTACTCTTAAAAAGCAAATATAAAAATTACAATTTCTTAACGACACGATTATTTCTTAATGACACACCTGTTTACAAAACAAATAAAAGCTCTTTAATGTCTGCACACAAACACACACACACACAGCACATTTGTGGGCAAGACTATCTGAGCTCACCACTTAATAAAGCACAACATTCAAAATGGAAAATGTGTCTAGTCTTTACTGGCCTTTCAGGTGAAGTTCAGGATGAAGGAAGCCTATTCAAAATCCTCTCCTTTACATTTAAAAGTAAGAAACCTCTTTCCCCCTCCCCAGAGTCTCAAATTTTTCTTTTGATATTTGAAAATGCATGTTGACAACCCTGCCACCCAAGAACTTCAAAAGAAATAACTCCTGTGTGTCTACAGAGAGAAGAAGGTTCTAGTGACAAGAACTGGAAAGCCCGTGCCAGATCCAGACTGACAAGTGGTCACACAGGGGTCAGGTTTTACCTCAAGATTTTCCCCAATTAGCATTTAATGTCACACCACTTGAGGGCAACAAAGTCTGACTGTGTCCCTTGACATCACCCCCCTCAACCATAAGGAAAGGTTATGTCTTACCTCAAACTGTGGGTAAGGAGGAGTCATAGCTGATGGGGGCCCTGAGGTGGGAGGTGGCATCCCAGACGTGGGTGGGAACAGACCCAAGGCGTTCAGATTTAATCCAGGAATTAGATGTGCTTGAAGCTGCAATGGTAAAAAAAAGGTCCCTTCATTTTACAGTTACAAGATCAAGTACAAGTGAGCATTTATACGTGATAATATCCAGATTGTGACCTCTTGTCAAGTAAAGAAAAAAATCATTTTGTGAGTTAAATTTTAAAACAAAGCAGATGTTCCATGTGATTATACTTCGGGTTACAGGTTATGTCTGTACATAATTCTTGCTATTTTAAACTCCATGTGCTGTCTTCCTCCTCTTTGATCTGAAGGCACACTGGGTTTCTCAAAGCAGGGAACACAGCCTTCCTTGCCTTTATGAGCAGCTCTCAGTGCTGACATACATGTTATCTGTACTCTCTGAGCACACAGTAAAGAGAGACAGTATCTTGCATGAATTGAAGAAGCAAAAAAACAAGATATGTTCATTGAAAAGCAGGACAGATAACAGATATTAAGAGATCTTTACTCCATGAAAAAACTTGGTGGTCATGAATCTACAGACCTAAAACAAAATCAAGCTCTTTGGGAATCAGGTTCCATGCTCATGTCCCTTCAAATAAACCGATCTTTGGAATGGATCCAGGAGCCAGAAATGGGATTTGGTTTTGGTTTCATTTGCCAAGGGTTGAGAAAATAAAGTGAAGACTACAGAGTTCAGACTTGAGCATCCTCAAGCATGTTTTTTCAAGGCCTGTGTGGGCTTGGATTTACTCCCAAGTGACCCTGAAACACCTGGATGAGCAGTGATCATATGAAGGTAGGGAGGCAGTCATGTGGGGGTAAAATGATTAGCATTTAAGGCACTTCTCACAATGGCAGTATCATTTTTACACTTTCCCTTCTTTCAAGTGTAATGTTTCAGATGGCAGGCCCAGCTGATGAACTTTTTTTTTTTTCCAATCGTTTACTTGAAAATTCAAGATGGACTTTTGATATGCTACATTTTCCATACCATTCCATCCGTTATGGCACGTCAGCAATGCACTTTAATTGCCTTACCTGCACTACACAGATTTGTTTTGTCACTGGAAATTCTTTTATCACCAAGCTTTACGAGTAACCAGGTTTTAAATTTATCCTCATTACAGTACTTTTTATATACGCACTGTAGCTATTATAATCCTAATAAGCATGCAATGTAGGCAGTAGCCCCATTTTACAGATGAGGAAACTGTGCTCAGAGAGACCAAGTAAGTCGTCCATGAGAATAAAGCTACAGCTAATAAATGGTTGAGCTAAGATTCAAACCAGTTCACACACTCCTAAAGCCCACATTCCTATAATACTATAATCTCCCTCAAATTCACACTGTATGGGAGAGATTAGCCTTTTTTAGGGAGGTATTAACCTTACCTCACAGGTAGGGAAGCTAAGGCACAAAGTTAGCTAAAATCACAAAAGAGGGCCAAGCCTGAGGTCCAAGTTTGTGTCTGCCCAACTATCCCAGGGCACTCACCGTGATGCTCAAAGTCAATTAGAAACCACATCTAACAATGACGCCATTAAAGAAATCAATGTTAAGGCAATTGAAAACATCTCTGAACTGTTGATCAAAACAAAGACATTTCCTCCACATGAAAACTAACATTCATGGAAGCAATGTCGTTTTCGTACGACTCCCTGATTTTCTTCATTATCTCTTCCTCAGCCCTGGCGCAGGTTTCCACGCTGCCTTTCACCGTGATGGTGCGTTCCGGATTGTACAGTGTCAGCTCCTGCAATCTGCAGATTGAAACGGAGAGGCAAGGAAAAGACTGGAAATTACAGGAAGGAGACAGTTAATAACAGTTCAACCACAATTGGCAATTCAAACCCAACTGTGGAGGCTGGCAATGTGTAAAAGGAGGTGGTTAGACATCATGAAAAATGAGTATGCCCCAAAAGTTGTGAATACAAGAATTGTAACGCTGCAGGGGAATAGAAAATACTGCCCCTCCCACCTTCTCAGTAAGTATCTCTGGGTGTACGCAGTTCAATTAAGTCCATGTTTTAAACAAATTATACTTCTTGACCACTTAAGGTGAGCTTTTTTCACAACAGTGAAATGTAAAGAAAATGATCCAGAGGAACCTATAGTTTTAGTGGAGCCCAAGAACCAGATGAATATAACCTTTAATAAGTGCGTTTCTAGTCTGCCCTGACCAATTTGGGGTGTAATTGGCCTTGTCATGCAACTGCATTTTTCGGATCACCAAGCAAGGGATAAGCAAGAAAATATTCCAAAATGGCACGCAGAATTCATATGTCTAAGCTTATTTTTGTTGCTAATTTTAGAATTTAGATTGATGTACACTTGAGGAAATAACACAAATCCACCCATTTTGACTGAATTTTAAAAATAGTCCCTCGATGACCATTTAGACAACTAAAAAGCTAAGATGTAACAGCAATATTCAGAAACTCCCTGCTTGTCTCAGCTCCTGTAGAAGCGTCAAAATCCATTCAGATGACACTAACACCATCTAAGTCTCAGCCATTCAACAGCCTTGAAGGGAAACCCATGGGAGGTACTTACCATGGAAACAAGACTCAGGAAATGGATGGAAAGGATACAGAATACTGGGACCGTTTCCTTTCATATTCTTAGGGTTAAAGCTCTCATTTTCACTACTAGCAAAGTGTCTCAAGCTAAACGTGAGGCAGATGAATGGTACGTTATTCCTTAACGTCTTCCTATACTTGTTAAAATATAAACATCCACACAATGAAGATGCTTCGTCTCAGACCCCGTACACAAGTGTATGTCTCCTCTTCAGGCTCCACCGAGTCTCCCCTGAAGAGCATTTTCTATTAGTTTTTAAAATAGCTGCTTCCAGAACAGCCTTTATGATATATTTTTTTCCTCTTAAAACCTTCCCCTTTCTGAGCATAAAATTCAAGAGAGGGCAGGATCACTTGTTCTCTTTACCGGCTTGCAGTTTTTCCTTTCCCACCAAGCGGGACTCTCCCACTTCCTTTCCACTCCCACGTCTACAAAAACTCCTTGCTCCATGAACATACTGCCCCAGTCTTTCTCTACTATTCTTCATTAGTTCGTCAGTCTCTTTCCCCCTCAACTTTTTAGCATGCCCTGAAGGAAGTAAAAGTCACCCTCAGAAAAGAAAGGCCTTTCCACGTAATTCAGAGCATTCATGGACTGTAGGCATGGGGACTAGCCTCCAGGATCCCCACTCCCCAGTGACCGCCCCTCCCACACTGACCGAAGCTGACTCGTGTCAACAACAGCAGAAAAAAATGGTAAAGAGAGGGACTTCTGAGACTATGTCACAAAAGACACAGCTGCTTCTGTCTTCTTGTCTCTTAGGTTGTCTCTTGTTGTCTCTGTGAGGGAAGAGAGCTGCTATGACTTGAAGACGCCCCCAACAGCCCTGTGGAGGAGCTGAGCTGAGGTGAGGAGCTGAGGCCACATTCTAAGAGCAGCCATCAGCTTGGCAGCAACATCAAGAGACCCCCCCAGACCAGGACTACCCAGCCGTGCTGTGCCCCTGAATTCCCGCTCCACAGAAACCAGGTGAGCAATGAACGTTTACTCTTGTCTTTAGTGGCCAGTGTTGGGGTAATCTGCTATACAGCGATGGATAATACGCAGGGTTACACACTCTAGCTTTCAGAGCAGATGCCAGAAAACCCCAGCAAGACCTCAGTGAGGAAATACACATGGCAAGCATTAGTGTGTCCTGCCTCTGTAGTGGGAATAGAGAATGCTTTCACTGTGGGTTAGAAACAGATAGCAGGCAGGAGGGAAATGGGTTTGAGAAGTGAAGTATAAGCAGGGTGGTACAGGCCAGCTCCAAGAGTTGTAATCCACTTAATATATAACCTATAGCTTGGAAATGGTATTTTTGAAAGTTTTCTAATTCTAAAGAAAGCAAGGCAGCACTTACGGAGATATTGTGATTTTAGTGTCAGTGTCCTGCTCAATTTTTTTAAGATTCCGTCCTTCCTTACCAATGAGACGTCCTACAAAATTATTATGGGCTAAAATCTTCAAAGGAATCTCTTCTGTGCTGTAAAGAAAAAGAAAATAAAAAGGCCACCAATCAGAGTAAGTGTACCTATTCTAGGGTAAAAGGACAATATTCATTCATTAAACATTGACTTCCTGCCTACCGTAGGGGAAGCATTCTGCCAGGGACACTGTAAAGCCTGCTGACCATTAGCCCACATTCTAGCAACGCATGAAGAGAGGGGGATGAAAAAACACTGACAAGTATTTGGACAGGAGTTAATTTTTAAAAGTTTTCTTTTATTCATCTCAGGGAATGCCTTCCAATAATGGATTCTAGTTAGCTCTTTGAAAACACCTTATTCAAACCCATATTCTGAAACCCCCAATACCACCACCGACAACACGAAACAGCATGGTTTTAGAATAATGTTTAAATACACCCCTGGAGATAAAATGCACGACTTACAGAGGGAAACAAGAAACTCAACAGGGTTACACTTTGGAGGGAAGAGTCTAAGAGTAAGAGAGGGGACTTTCACTTTTCATTTTGTACCTTTCTGACTTTCCAAGTCATGTACATAGCACTGTGTTAACATGTCACTGGGGTCATCTAAGTGGTGGGCTTTTTCTTCACTTTTCTCTATACTAAAAAGTAATTTTAATCTTATAATAAAGCAACATATAATACCTTCTAATTAAAATACATGTACTGTACTTCAGAGGTCCCTCCAAATTAAATGCCGGTCATTAGGTCCCCAGGCTAGGACCAGCGTCTTACTCTGGACCCTCCTTTCAGCACACCACCATGCTAGATGCTACAGGCAGCAGAGAACCCAGCCTCTGCTCAAGGCTCCCATGCACAAGAGATTTAGAGTTTCAACCTGAAGCACCCGAATCAACATCCAGTTTCCCACAGCACAAGACTGGGGCCTTCCCAGCTCCGTTCTCCTGCTCCTGCAGGGGGGCTGGCAGACACAGGCCCAGCTCCTTCGAGCTCCAAGCATAGGAGTGAGGGTTTGGGGTCCCTGCTTTGGGTAAATCCCAGGGATGCTTCTTGGACCTTAGGTGAGCTTCCTGTGACCCCAACTGCCTTCTTTTTACAGCTGGACTTTTCCCATCAACACCACTCGCAACATAGCCAAACATGAATGAAAATGAAGCGTTTAAAAGACTTATGCTCCATAACCACCAAAACAACACTGCTGACCCTCTGTCGCTCTTCGGGACAGCATTTCCCTTTGTCTGCTGGCAATTCCCAAAATTATGTCAAAGCATCCCAAAAACAGGACCGCATAAATATCAACCTCCCCACCGGTTAATCCTCTTTACTCACAATTTTATATCTTGAGCTTCTTTATGCATAATCTCCAGAATAGACTTACAAGCTGCAGAGGTGCCCTCGGGGGTAGAGAGGATAGTAATGGACTTCTCGGCGGCACCTGCATTCTCCTTCCGATGGACATCAATTCTTAGGGTGGGCACAAGGGGAGAGGGAAACGAGCTGTAAGCATGTATTCACAACAGTCTGTCATCACCACCTATACAGTCACCGCACTTCTGGGCAAAGAGTGGGTGACGCACTTTCCTCAAAAGCAAGTCTTGATAAGCCGTCACCATGGATGAGACCAATGTTAAGTCCAAGAATATTTCCCTCTCTCTGCTCATGCAGGGGGCATCTCTTTATTCTGGCCAAGCTGCACATGCTTAATTTTCCTTTTCAGGGCTACAGGTCAGTCATCTCACATCCAGGAGTCTGGGTTCAAACAAAAGGCTTTCTTCCACTCAAAGAACAAGGGAGCCTGGAACACAAGCCAAGAGGACTGGCGCTGAAATCCCACAAGTCGGGGGCTCCTGACTCCACTCACGCAGTGTGACCACCATCCGTCACAGGTGGGGATTTCACTCCTCGGTTTCCTCTTGCCGGGGTCTTTCTACATTTTGCCTTCCTGATCAAGGAAAAGTCCACAATAAACAGTGATAGGAGTGGACCCTAAAGAGATGGCAGCGGTTCTATATCAAAAAAAAGCAAATGGCCACTAAACACGCAGTGATGTTCAATCTCACTGGTCCTTGAAACAAGGTGGTGTTCTCTTCCAGACCTGCACAGATGCGATTCAGTACTGGCAAGAGGATGGGTGTCTGGGACACGCACACCTCTGGCGTGGTGCGGAGTACAGAACAATCTGCTGAACTGCTTATTATCTTTTGACCCAAGAATTCTGCTTCTTGTAATATCTCCTACAGATGAAGTCTCACACGTGGGCTAAGAGTGGTGTTTCTCACCCTCCGGCAGCATTGGCACTTTGGATCAGACTAGTTCTTTGGTGTGGAAGGCAATCTGTGCATTGCAGGATAGTGAACAACATCTCTGGCCTCTACCCAGTAGACACCAGTAGCACCCCCGCCCCCACCTAAGCATGACAACCGAAACTGTCTCCAAACACTGACAAATGTCTGCTGGGGGAAAACATCACCATGGGTTGAAACCACTGGTGCAAGCATGTTCATCGCTGCACTATTTATAATAGAAAGAAAATTGGTATTTCCAAGATATTTCCAATAAGGAAGAAACGGTTAAAGAACATATCCATATCACACAGTTGTTCATAAATGTGGTAAAATTAGAGGTGCCAACAAAGCAAAAGGTCCTCGATCTTATGTGAAGAAAAACACACTACATACCATGATATAAATTCTCTTTTAAAGCTACATGTGTTAGTAGATATGAGGAACAAGTCTTATAAAGACATATTCCCAACTCAACAGTGGTCACCTTGAGGGTTAGATGGAGGTTAACTCTTTTATTTTAATGTACATACTTGTACATTTTGAACTAAATACAAAAACAACAAGTCTTCTGTTTAAAAAGTACGAGAAAGAAAATCAACTACTCAAACTCTAGATGGAAAGGCTATATAACTCGTTGTCATGAGAATGACCACTACATCTTGCTAATAAAATCAGGGTTTGGATTTCATTTTCCTAAATGCCTAATTGAAAACTGAAGATTTATCTCAGAATTAAAACCTATAGCTAAAAATAAGGGCAATGCAGAAGTGAAACAAATAAGGAATATCTAGAAATGACCAATAAAAAGAGTATCTTGTAACAGATCTGATCTCAGGAACCATCGCTCCAGTCGCTGGTTTCAGTCTCCAATCACCGTAAGTATTGCATCTCTTCCAGTAGGTGACGTGGCTCATCTCCCTCCTGGTTTATTTCCACCTGCTCACTGTGCTAAGGATTACCAAACTCTGATCCTCTGAGAGTAAGGAATGTTGCTTTACAGATTAGGGCAGCCCTGTGAGGCCATAACAGAAGCAGAAGATCTGATAATGACGAGTTTCAATGGCAAGAGTTAATTAAATCTGTTGGCAGAGCTGCAAGTGAATCATGGAATACAACTATCGCTTCCCTTCCCTCTCCATCCTCCATCTTCCTGCTTAAATAAAACAAACAGTTTCATTAAATCACAGAAGCTCTTTCCTCTGACAGGGAAATGAGCAGCTTTAATTTAAAAGGAGCAACTTTCATCTGCCATGTGATGAGGAAGGGAAACGACTGAATAATTAGTTTCTGCAGGTAACAGGGAATCAATGCAAGAGAGACGCTCTTGAAATAAAGAATTAAAGAGAAGCTCTTGTATTAAAATGAGGCAAATCTGAGATGAAAACTGATTGGGCCATGGTTGTCTTCCCTACCCTCTAACATTACGAAGTCAAGGCCACCGACTTTGCACAAAGGTAACCAGCACTCAGCATCTCTCCCACTCCCAAGTGTGGGAAGGCAGGGCCAGGCGCCACTCTTCGGAGGGAGTGGGTGGTGACCCCCACTAGACACAGCTCGTTTCGCTTCTACATCAGAAATGGGCCAGCCACCCGAAGGCTGCCATGGGGCCTGTGATGAACGTGGATAACCTCTTAAGCCTGCTGGAACAAACACAGCACCATAGTTGTACTTTCCGAAAAAGACTCTGCTTAACTCCTTGGACCACACAAAATAATTTTTCTCACTAAATTTAAAAAGCAAAATGATCTACAATCGTCTCTGTAGCTGACCCAAGGCCGTCTCCCTACCCTTTTGTGTAGAATGACTTGAGCGGTGTGTACACACTGCCTCTTCTCCCTTACATCCACAGTTCCTCTATATGGTGGCAACTGTCCCAGAGATGTGCCTGATAGCAATTTACAGAACTAAGGGCAAGGACAGAGTTCATCATCAAGTTTTTTTGGGTCATATTCTTCACAAACAGCATAACAGGATGGTTACTAAAGCAAAACCACAAATATACAATCATTGGAGCTCCAAAACTGAGACAGTGCCTTAGATATACTTTAACAGAATTAAGCATAATTCACATGCAGTTATTTCACTCATTTGACAAAAATGAGAGCCATCAACAGACCCAGTGTTGGGACTACAGTGGTAAATAAAAACAAACAGCTCCTGCTTTCTACTCCTAAAAAGCCAGAGTATTTGATGGAGAATCTCCTAATTCCCAAAATCTGCAAATTAAAACTATCAAACAACATCCTAAAGAAGGAACCATTCTAACTACATGGCTTAAACACAGCATAACTACAGATCATAAACTGAATTATTCTTCATTGAAGTAAAGCAAGACTAAAAAACTCTTCTGTGTTGGACCCAGAAAATTACTTCTAAAAGCACACAAGGCAGTATCAGTTGAGGTCGAAGAGGAGATGGGGGAGCAGAGAAACACCTAGAAGTTGCCCTTTTGTTGGTCAGGGCCTCCCCCATCAGGAGTATCATTTGTTTTCCATTCATGTGTGAAAATCTAAAGTTCTCTTTGAGATTAAGGTTTAGCCCCAGGTTTTTATAAAATGAACACTAAAGATATCACATCACAAGGTTTTCCCAGATTCCCAAGTAGCATACAAGAAGGGATCATAAGCATGTTCAGGAGGACATGATGTAGCAAACAACAGACTCTCTTATGAAGATTCAAACACCCACCGCGCCCCAGGAAGTACTCACTTAGACTGGGTCTGTTTGGTGATATTCCGAATGGTGGCGCCTTCTTTTCCTATAATGGCTCCAACGAACTGGGTGGGAACCAGCAGGCGCAGAGGCAAGTCGCACGGCTTTGGCTTGGACACTGACCCTGGAGACCCCTGCCTCGAGGAGCCCCGCTGCCCAAAGCCACGCCGGCCACGAGGCTGCTGCGAGGGGCTCTGCTGGGCCGTCTCATCAGGAATGTAGGCCACTCTCAGCGTGAAGTTCTCCAGCTGGAACCCGTTCAGCTTGTCTAAAGCTCTGCAAGTGAACAGGGAGCAGGGGTGGGAAGAGGAACCAGGCTGGGTAACAGCAATACCACCTCTTCCACTCAGGATTCCTGGCTCTAAAGCTCCTGAATAAAGCCACTGAGCAAACAGCAAATCCAGAACACACCTAACACTCCCCGCCCACATTCCCTTTGAAGGACACATGGGGAAAACAGGTTTCCAAGGGAACATATTAGCCATTTACCAGTAAAGTAAAGTAAAAAAAAAAAAAACACACACACAAAAAAACCATTTTGTCAAACTCTAACTAGGGAATTCCCTGGCAGTCCAGTGGTTAGGACTTGGTGCTCTCACTGCTAAAGTCTGGGTTCAATCCGTGGGCAGGGAAGTAAGTTCCCAGAAGATACACACTGTGGCCAGAGAAAAACCCAAACAAACAAAAAACAACACTCTTGACTAAGCTATTCACCATGAAGTCAATAACAGTCTATGAGGACCCCCACAGAACAAGAGGAGGGGGCTCTCCTTCTCCTGGCTAGTCTTTCCAAATCAGAATAGAAAAGATGTTACAATACATACCTCCCTTGCTTTAAGGTCTTAAAAACAAATATTTAAAACACTTTCAGAATCAAAGGACAAAAAATCTCTGAGCCACTCACTGGAGGAAGTAGAATTTAATAGTCATGTTACTTACCACTATAAAATCACTCAATACCTATTATGAGCCTGTTCTTGAGGGAAAAAAGCAATCCATGACCTTGTGGAATTTATGATCTGATTTGAGGCAGGGCGACAGGGGTGGTGGTGAAAAGAAAACACCTATCTATCCATCCATCCACACACCCATTCATCTATTTCAAGAGGAGCTTTACTTTTTCTGTTTTTTTTTTTTAGAGCCTTGTTATGGAAAAGTACAGAAATTAAAAGACACTTGTTGCTCCCTGGAAGAAAAGCTATGACCAGGCTAGATAGCATATTAAAAAGCAGAAACATTACTTTGCCAGCAAAGGTGCATCCAGTCAAAACTATGGTTTTTCCAGTAGTCATGTATGGATGTGAGAGTTAGACTATAAAGAAGGCTGAGTGCCAAAGAATTGATGCTTTTGAATTGTGGTGTTGGAGAAGACTCTTGAGAGTTCTTTGGACAGCACAGAGATCAAACCAGTCAATCCTAAAAGAAATCAATGCTGAATATTCATTGGAAGGACTGATGCTGAAGCTGAAACTCCAATACTTTGGCCACCTGATGCGAAGAAGTGACTCACTGGAAAAGACCCTGATGCTGGGAAAGATTGAGGGCAGGAGAAGAAGGGGACGAAAGAGGATGAGATGGTCGGATGGCATCACCAACTCAATGGACATGAGTTTGAGCAGGCTCCAGGTGTTGGTGATGGACAGGGAAGCCTGCCGTGCTGTAGTCCATGGGGTCACAAAGAGTTGGACACGACTGAGCAAGTGAACTGAACTATGGAAAAGTACTCAATCTTAAGCAAACATCTCAATGAATTTTCACACAGTGAGCATGCATCTCCAAATTCAGAGCTAGGACACCCAGTGTCCCAGAAGCCCCACCAGGACATCCTTCCAGTGACTGCCCCTCCCCTCGGCTCCTCATGCCATAGACAGATTCTGCCTGTTTACATTTCTATGTAAATACCCATGTCTGGCATCTTTAACTTATCATTTATAAGATAAATGTGTAAGATTCCTAAGTTTATAAGATAAATTGGTGTGTTCTAGCTTACCTACATATTTTAAATGTGAAGAACTCAATAAAAGTTGACAGAAGATGCTGCCATATAGACATCACCATAATAATACACACTCCCAGTGCACAACAAAATTAAAAAAAAAAAAAAAGCCTCACGCTTTCTCCAGGGTTACTCAGAATCTTTGCTCAGATGGTATTCCAGTGGGCCCTGAGTTCGACCCAGGCAAGGAGAGAAGAACAGGCATAAAATGCTCTCTGTCTAGTTGCTCAGACTGATCATTTGTGGTTCACATACTGCTTTCTTTATCTGGAGATCTTTCCGTTTCAACTTTAAGAGATAGGCCCAGCACCGAAAGGGGTAACAAAACCATGAAACTGCATGGCAGATGCAAAAAACCAGACAATGTCCTCAGGACTCAGAATTCTGCCCTTTTCGCATGTCAGTGGCCATGGATGTTCCATCACTGTCCTACAGTTCATGCATACGAATTAACTCTTTAAAAGATCCCAGTCATACAGACTAACAAAGTATCAAGAAATTTCTGTCACCATGACCTCCAAGACCCTCCCCAGAGTAACTGTTAACTGTGATAACTTCTGCAAACGGACCAGTTCTTTCCGTATGCTCACAAAGGTGTGTAAGTGTTCAGTACGTCCTTAAAAAAGTAGTAACTGAGATCATGATATAGTCTTGTGATTTGTTGTTTTTCCAAATACAATATATCTTGGGATATTTCCATGTGAGTTCTGTATCAGACGACATTCTTTTCCCATGTATGTGTGTGTGTGTAACTGAATCGCTTTGCTGTAGACCAATTAACAAGACATTGTAAATCAACTATACTTCAATTTTTTTAAAAAAAGTAGCTAAAGATGGCATTCTTTTCATAAGCTTTATAGGTAATAGCAGACACACAGAAAAACTTGTTTTACCAACACCCCTTTATAAGAACCTTCAGTTAACACATTTTTCCTGCCTTCTTCCCTCTCCTTTTTCCTAATGAATACATGGATTAAGGGCCCTAAAGTATTTTGGCTATTTCTAAAGGAAGACAACAGCTAGAAATTTTATTAACATCGATGATGTACATTTACTACAGGAAGTTTGAAATTACAGATGTTTCAACAAATTAGATAAAGCTTTTCAAAGCCCAAGAGGAACGTATCCCTGAAGGTTACATGAGGAGGAGCCCAATGGAATGAAGGGCTCAACTCCACCTGGGACATAAAAGGCGACAGTTCACGTATGTTAATCCTTCCCCACTCTAAAACTGAGCACTTCAGAAGAGAGTAAGTGACTGTGCAATTAAGTCAGTAATGTTACTTTAAAAAAAGAAGTTGGGGGTGGGGGAGCCCTTCCCTGGTGGCTCAGAAAGTAAAGAATCAGCCTGCAATGCAGGAGATGTGGGTCCCATCCCTGGGTCAGGAAGATCCCCTGGAGAAGGAAATGGCAACCCACTCCAGTATTCTTGCCTGGGAAATACCATGGACACAGGAGCTTGGCAGGCTACAGCCCATGTTACTAAAAAGTTAATTAGCTTCTTTCCTGATTAGATTAAGAGACATATACAGACAGACAGATAGACGTCCTTCTCCATGGAAATCAATAGAGATAAACATATAGGGCACCAGATGCTTCTGTGTATCCAAATACAGTCACGTGTGTCCGGAGAAACAACTCTCAACTTGGAATAAACTATAACTTCCCAACTTCACTGTGCTGCTTACAGAAGATTTCTCTGAGGGGAAAAGAAAAGACGCTCTTCACCGGGAGGCCAGGTGGCACAGTGCTCCAGGACCCAAAGACTCCAAACTCAGGCTGTTCCCGTCAGAGAGCAGAGCGCATGCCCTGTGTGCCGCACTCCGGAGCCCTCACCGCGGGGCACTCCACACCTGGACACAGCTGACGGTGCGGGAGTGAGTCAGCTGCCAGCATGACTGTCTCATGACTGAAGACTGTGTACTTATGAGTTTACAGCCTCTCTATTAACCTCTCTACGCCACGTTATCTAGTGGGCTGCTGATTTCAGGGGAAAACATTCTAGTATTTTCACCAACCTTACTGTACATGCAAGATGCATGATCAAAAACTGTCATCTAATTATTCAAAACATATGCATTCAGTTCAGCAGAACTCAAGGATGTTTATCCCACATGTGTATTACTCAGAATGCTGTTTCCCATCATCACTTGATTGCTCTGCTGTGATTTTGAGTCAATCATAAGACGGTGAGTAATATTTTTTGTTTTGCTTCCTTTTGGCTGCACTGGGTTCGAAGCTGTGCCTCTTGCATTGGAAGTGCAGAGTCCCAACCATTGGACCACCAAGAAATTCACACCCATGAGCAGTTTTGCTGGCTAGCAGCACTTAATCGCATTGCTAAGTTTATTGGCGTAGACCACAGGGTAGCATTGAAAGGGCCTTGCAAGAAAGAATAAGTAGTTTATCTTGAGGATTAAAGAGTAAGAAGAACTGAGTCTCAGAGAAGTTAAATGTATCCAATGGTACACACATACAGAGCTGAGTAGTGAAAGAGAGACCAGAATTCTAAGCCAACTTGAACAGTAAGTAGCCAAGGAGCCTCGGAAAGGTCGTTTTGTGAATTGGCATTAGCCACCTCACCAGAAAAGCTATAAATGACCAGATTTATGGTCTTTCAACTCTATAAATTCCACGTCTAAAATCTTTTCCTTATTCCTAGATCCCACTGCTGGGTATCATGTAGGTCCTAACAAAATGAGGCTTAGCCATCATTGAAAAGTCACATCATCCCATTTTATCCTTGTACCAAGAGTAAGAAGTTGAAACATAAAATTCAATAATTACCAAAAGCCTGATAATACCACTGCAGGGAGGCATCTTAAGGAAACAATGAAAGACTTCATTACCAAACTAGTTCTAATGGCAAAAAACTGCAAACAACCTAGATGCCCACCAGAGGACTAGCTACATAGACTGTGGTAGGGATGACATACCAGAGAGAGATTACTAATAGTATAAATACAGCTAATGGAAAGACAACCTGCACAAGTCTACAGAATGATCTCTGGCATTTTAAATGTTGTAATGATGACCTATATGGGCAAAATCTAAAGACATATATGTATATGCATAACTGATTCCCTGGTGGCTACCTGGCTTGTAGCTACCAGGCAGCTAGTAGCTGCTGCTGCTGCTAAGTCGCTTCAGTCATGTCCGACTCTGTGCGACCCCAAAGATGGCAGCCCACCAGGCTCCGCCGTCCCTGGGATTCTCCAGGCAAGAACACTGGAGTGGGTTGCCTTTTCCTCCTCCAATGCATGAAAGTGAAAAGTGAAAGTGAAGTCACTCAGTCGTGTCTGACTCTTCGAGACCCCATGGACTGCAGCCCACCAGGCTCCTCCGTCCATGGGATTTTCCAGGCAAGAGTACTGGAGTGGGGTGTCACTGCCTTCTCCAAGCTAGTAGCTACCAGCTACTAACTCAGCTGGTAAACAACCTGCCTGCGATGCAGGAGACCCCGGCTCGATCCCCAACTTGGGAAGATTCCCTGGAGAAGGGACAGGCTTCCCACTCCCTGGTGGCTCTGCTGGTAAAGAAGACGCCTGCAATGTGGGAGACTTGGGTTAGATCCCTGGGTTGGGAAGATTCCCTGGAGAAGAGAACAGCTACCCACTCCAGTATTTTGGCCTGGAGAAGTCCATGGACTGGATAGTCCATGCAGATGCAGAGTCAGACATAACTAAGAGACTTTCACTCACTCACTCATAACTGATTAACTTTGCTGTATAGCCAGCAACTAACACAACGTCATAAATCAACTACACTCCAACAAAATCAACTGTAAATAATAAACAGTAAGTTGTAATGCGTGAGACAAAGTCTACCAAACTTGATGTCAAATTTCACAGTGGTTATCTCTGCATGGCAAAAAAGGCAAAAAATTCCTGTCTTACTACTTGATCTATTGTTCCTTTTTTGAGAATAAATCTTCTATTTACATAATTTTCAAAGTTTAAGAGTCAACATCCTCCCCTTAGCCATCAGCCAAATTATTTCTAACACTTCTGTGTGTACCTTATACAAATCTTCAGGCTGATATAAAAAGATCTGCAATAATAGCTGCAATATATAAACTATATTTCTATTCCCCAACAACAAAGAAAACACACCAGAAAAAGAATCCCTGGACAACAAAGGTCTTACTGTATAACACAGGGAACTATATTCAATGTCCTGGGATAAACCATAATGGAAAATACAAAAAAGAATGTGTGTGTGTGTGTGTGTACACACACACACACACACACACATATATATACGTGCTAAGTCGCTTCATTCATGTCCAACTCTTTGCGACCCCAAGGACTGTAGCCCACCAGGTTCCTCTGTCCATATGATTTCCCAGGCAAAAACACTGGAGTGGGTTGCCATTCCCTTCTCCAGGGGATCTTCCAGGCCCAGGGATCAAACCCGCATCCCCTGCAGCTCCTGCATAGTAGGCAGATTCTTTATCACTGAGCCACTGCAGATAGCTCAGTGCATTACATATAATACACACATACATATGTATGCATAACTGAATCAATTTGCTGTACAGATGAAATTAACACAGTATTGTTAACAACTATAGTTCAATTTTTAAAAATAAAATGACAATTTATCTTTAGAAAAACCTTAGGATCATCAAAAAAGCAAGAGAGTTCCAGAAAAACATCTACTTTTGCTTTATTGACTATGCCAAAGCCTTTGACTGTGTGGGCCACAACAAACTCTGGAAAATTTCTAAAAAGATGGAAATACCACCTGACCTGCCTCTTGAGAAATCTGTATGCAGGTCAGGAAGCAAGTTAGAACTGGACATGGAACAACCAGACTGGTTCCAAAGAGGGAAAGGAGTACCTCAAGACCATATATTGTCACCCCGCTTATTTAACTTATATGCAGAGTACATCATGAGAAATGCTGGGCTAGAGGAAGCACAAGCTGGAATCAAGATTGCCAGGAGAAATATCAGTAACCTCAGATATGCAGATGACACCACCCTTATAGCAGAAAGTAAAGAACTAAAGAGCCTCTTAATGAAAGTTAAAGGAGTGAAAAAGTTGGCTTAAAACTCAACATTCAGAAAACTAAGATCATGGCATCTGGTCCCATCACTTCATGGCAAATAGATGGGGAAAGAGTGACAGACTTTACTTTTTGGGTTCCAAAATCACTGAGATGGTGACTACAGCCATGAAGTTAAAAGACATTTACTCCTTGGAAGAAGTTATTACCAACCTTAACAGCTTATTAAAAAGGAGAGACATTACTTTGTCAACAAAGGTCCATTTAGTCAAGGCTATGGTTTTTCCAATAGTCATGTATGGATGTGAGAGTTGGACTATAAAGAAAGCTGAGTGCCGAAGAATTGATGCTTTTGAACTGTGGTGTTGGAGAAGAGTCTTGAGAGACCCTTGGACTGCAAGGAGATCCAACCAGTCCATCCTAAAGGAGATCAGTCCTGAATATTCATTGGAAGGACTGATGCTGAAGCTGAAACTCCAATACTTTGGCCACCTGATGCAAAGAAATGGCTTATCTGAAAAGACCCTGATGCTGGGAAAGATTGATGGCAGGAGAAGGGGACGACAGAGGAAGAGATGGTTGGATAGCATCACCGACTCAATGGACATAAGTTTGAGTAAACTCTGGGAGTTGGCGATGGACAGGGAGGCCTGGCATGCTACAGTCCACTGGGTCGCAAAGAGTTCGACACGGCTAAGCGACTGGATTGAACTGAACTAGATAACAAACAGCCCTAAATACAAAAAAAAAAAGAAAGAAAAGAAATAGGAACTCTAAAATAAAAAAAAAGAACTAAATATGTAGAAATTCTGAAGGGTTACTTCTTTGTCACCCATGACAAATCTTCCAATGAATTAGTGTCTTTGTTATCTGAGCATCCCCAGAAGATGGAAGGAATAGGTTATCCATGAGATCCAAGGCTGTCTTGCTCCCAAGAACAAGAAACACTAAATACATATTCCTGATTTAAATACGTTTTCATTATTTTTACTCATTTATTATTCTAAGAAATTAGTAATTTGAGGCTTGTGGTTAAAACAAATATATGTATTTCCTAGTACTATTAGCACTGTTAACTTTTGATTTTTTTCTTATCCACAAGGTGGCAGGAATTTCCATGTTAAATTCTGTCTTAGAGACATAGCCTTACTGAGGAATCCTCTTAAAAAAAATAAAAGAAAGAAAGAAATGTGTCATTCATAGAGCTTTAAGTAAAAAGAGGCTTTTGAACTAGGTCTCTAACTCCTGAGGGTTATAATAACTCCAGTTATTATCTGAAATGAAGTATCCTGTACAATAACAGGGCATTCTCAAAAGCAGTGAAAAATGCTGGGTAAATGTTTAATAGCTATTGACTTTCTACCTTCGCATCTGACAGATAGGATTATATTAAGGAACATTAACTTGAGCAGAGTCACAGCTAGAAAAGTGTCACAGGGAGCCCATTCCCTGGAACCAGACTCTGGAAATGAACCCTCCTAGTCTCCACACGGTACTCACACCTCCACAAGCGCAGCCCAGTTACAGAGAGGCCTGCGTTAACACACGCGAAGGAAAAAGAAAAGAAGTCAACTGGGAATGTCAACTCAGCCCTTATCACCTAGAGAAGGAAGCTTTGGATGGCTGCCATGGGAAAGGCAGGAAGAAATCATGTCAGCTTAGCTGAGGCAGCAGACAGTCTTGGTGGGGCTCAGAACAGGCTCGCTGGGTTCAGCAGACAAGTCCTGAATGGACCCGCCTTCCCCCGCGCAAGCCACGTCTGGCTGCTCTGCCGGTGCCCAGAACCAAAGGGTTGAGCCAGAATTATTATTTACTGGGTGCCAGGCCATTTGATAAGACCACTGTCTATAAATATGGGCATATATGCACAGATATATTCGTTTCTTGTCAGCCCTCATTTTGTAGTTGAGAAAACTGAAGCTCAGAGAGGTTAAGGTTACAGTCAAAGCTGCCTGACTTCAGAGTCTATGCTTTCTCCACTTTATCAAATGCCTCTCAAATACAATTAATTCTGCTTTAAAAATGAAAGTGCACTTCCTATCTTTAAAAAAAACACTTACTAGAAAACTAATAACTTTCATAACACTGTCCACAAAACTGATTTGTCCATTCTGTTAACTTCCTATGAATACTCACTTATTGTCTAATTCTCTTTGATCTTTGAAATTCTTGAGGTGGAGAAAACCCAGGATTCTTAAAAGGAAAATTCAACTTGGACAAGAATTAAATCAAGTAATCCCTCTCCAAATATTCTTCCAGCACCAGGGGGCACACCCTTGAGGACAGAAACTTTGCCTTTATTCACTGGCAACCTTTGGTCAGTAGTTGACACTCAATAAATGTTAATGAACTGACTACCAGAATAAAGGACATGATGACTTTCCCTCCTTGAAATGCCCAACTGATTTGTTTAGATGCTATAGTTACCTAAACCACAAACTCCTAACAGTCTTTTCTTCCCTCCATGTGATCCACAGGATCCTGAAGATCTCTAACAATCATTACAAAGTACTTTTAGAATTGCAGTGTCTCCACATTTGCTAGGCAAGTCTTCTGCCCTGACGAGCCGTCTACCCTGTGCCTGTACTCCTCATGCTTCGGGATTTTTTAAGGGGGGGTAGGGGTGCTAAATGTCAACCTGTCCCCATTCAAGCTCACTTTAAATCTCTTCAAAGCTATGGAAAGCTATGTAGGTATCCTACATTCTCCCATATGGCTAAATAACTAGTTACACTAAGCATTTCCCTCTTTACCAAGCTAGCCTCACGTAATAAATCATCAAGTGAGGCAATTGGGACTGGCCTCTGACAGTCCTCAAATATCCTTGGGTTTATCACGTCATCCCTTATTTTCCATCTACCAGAGCGCTGGCTCTGTCGAGTCTTTAGTAGAGCTCTTTGTAAAAACTGAATCACATCCATGAATGGCGCACCTGTGTTTCTCACCGCACACTTTTACCCTTACTCTACTTCAGGTATAAAGTGTGAAATTTTCCTGTTGTTCCTCTCATATCATGATTAAAGAATAAACTTTGTGAGACATCAGTTTATTTTACAACTCATACTACAATTCTATGTCTTCATATAAACTGTTGAGGCTTCCCAGGTGGCTCAGTGGTAAAGAATCTGCTTGCCAATGCAGGAGACTCCGGAGACACAGGTTGAATCCCTGAGTTGGGAAGATCCCCTGGAGGAGGAAATAGCTACCCACTCCAATATTCTTGCCTGAAAAATCCCATGGACAGAGGAGCCTGGTGTGCTATGATCCATGGGGTCGCAAAGAGTTGGACGTGACTAAGCATATAAGCGACTAAGCATATAAACTGTTAACATTTATGTTAAATAAATGAAAGATACAAAGAGAGGGAAAATTCGAATATTTTAAAACCTATTAAGAGTCTCTACAGACATGGAGATCAGACTTGTGGTTGCTACGGGTAGTGGGAGGGATGGACCAGGAATTTGGGGTTGGTAGATGGAAACTGTTACATTTAGAATGGGTAAACAAGGTTCTCCTGTTTGGCACAGGGAACTATATTCAGTCTTCTCAGATAAATCATAATGGAAAAGAATACTGAATAAAGAATGTATATATGTATAAAACTGAGTCACTCTGCTATAAAGCAGAGTTAGCACAACACTACTAATCAACTGTACTTCAATTCAAAAAGAAATTTAAATATACATTAAGAGTCTCAAATTAAAGCATTAAAAGTGAATCTCGAGTCTGGCTTCTGAGAAAAATGTGAAACTAACATGATGAGATACTACTTTTTACTCACTTGACAGGCCAGGTTTGATAAAGCCCTGTGTTAGGGAAAATTAAGGAGAAATGGACACTCACAGTGCTGGGGGGAAATTTAAACTCATTCAAGATCTAGAAAGGATAACTCATCAATATTCAACAAAAAAGGCACACCCTTCTTGAGTTAGCAAATTTACTTCTAAGAATTTAACCTATGACTGTACTTACACACTTGCAAAATGACTGCAAAAGGGATTCACTACATCTTTGTTTACAACTGCAAGAGACCTAAAAATCTAATTTGAGACTAAGACATTCCACATCTATACAACCAAATTCTATGCAACTATAAGACATGTTATATACGTATAAAACCCTCAAATGCTATGGTATCATCTGTGTAAAAAAGGAGGAAGAATACACAGATGTACTAGTCTTCTACATGGTTATCTCCAAGGAAGCAAAGTAAAGCGGTTGGGGAACAACACTGGAAGGAAGATTTGCAGTACACACATCTAGACTTTAAAAATTCTGAGCTATGTAAATATGACCGACTTTTAAAAAGAAAAGTTCCCCTTGTGTTATGCAGATTTCCATCTCTTTCCCCAGCCCCATCTTCCTTCTCATAGTCCCTCCACGGGCGAGCACTGCCTTTGGTAGCCCAGCTGCATTCCCACCCGTGCTGCTGGTTGTGCCCTTCCCCTCTGGGGCTCAGGGTCCGTCGGCATGGCCCTTGCTCCCCCACAGAGAGGACAGTCTGGCTCCGCCTGAACATGATCGCAACTGGGCACCCTGTGTGCCAGCCCTCCACGTTTCTGTTCTGAGCAGACCAGTCAAAAGCAGTATCTGCGGGAACCTCATTTCTTCTCTCCAGTGGCCAGTTTGTTAGATTATTCCCAAGCCTACAGAATTATCTTTTCCTAGGGGAAATTTTTTGATCTGTGAAATTTTGCCTGTCTATTGCATTGGAATATTTTTTTCCCACCAAATTACATTAGTCCCATGCCTATACACTTCTAAATGACATTTGGTAATTATCAGAAATATAAGTGAACAGGTAAACGTAACATTTAACACATGATCAACTTAACAGCTTTGGGTAAAACAGCAACAATGTATGTATCATACCAATAATAAGGGGAAAAAAGGTCTTTAACGTAATTTAGCAGTGATACCCGGGTGCAGAACATTTTGCAAACAGGATATAATTCAGCATCATATTATAACTATTATTGGCATTAACATTATATTGAAAATGTAATAAGGCTTTAACCGATGTAGATTCTTATCAGACATTCAAACTTAAAAAGATTTGCAAGGTCAAACTTCGCAAAATAAAGTTGTCTGCTACCCACTAGCCCAAAATAAAAGTACTATATTTAACCTTGTTATTACATAGAGATTAGAAGTTTCAAACTGCTTACTGTCTGGCTTGCTCCTTATTGGAATAGGTTACATTGACGACGGCAGTTTCCGAGTCAGTGTTCACTACAGGAAGAAAAAAAGAAGAGGGAAAAGAAGTTAGTTTTCTTCCTACTTTCTTCCTTTTACAAATTTGAAAGCAATTGAGAAGACATGTACCTTGCTCACAGCTCTCCACCACTCCATACTGGACTAGTAAACTATCCAGCACCTATCAGGAGGGGGAGACAAAATTACAAGTTTTCAGTTTCCTGTGTTATTAGCAAGGGCAGGAGAAGGTTTTTAAGTAATTGTGATGGAAATGAGCCCCCTAAAATTAACTGGGATTTGGGACTACAGAAGTGCGAGAAGGGCCCGAGAGAGAGCATCTGGTGGGTTTTCACTCCTGCCTCTCCAGAGGTCCTTGACTTCAAGCTGATCTAACCAAGATGTACGGATGTGCGTTGACCATAAAGGAGGCTGAGCATTGAAAACTTGATGCTTTTGAATTCTGGTTGCTGGAGGAGACTCTTGAGAGTCCCTTGGACTGCAAGGAGATCCAACCAGTCAATCCTAATGGAAATCAACCCTGAATATTCATTGAAAGGACTGATAGTGAAGCTGAAGCTTCGATATTTTGGCTACCTGATGTGAAGAGCCAACTCACTGGAAAAGACCTTGATGCTGGGAAAGATTGAAGGCAAAAGGAGAAGGGGATGACAGAGGATGAGATGGTTGGATAGCATCACTGAGTCAATGCACATGAGTCTGAGCTAACTCCAGGAGATAGTGAAGGATAAGGAAGCCTGGTGTGCGGAGGTTCACGGGGTTGCAAAGAGTTGGACACGACTTGACAACTGAACAACAACAAAAGGCCCAGAAAGCCAGTGTTCAGAGCTACAGCCGCTTGTTCTGAGGCGGGAGGACAAAGACGCGTGTGTTTCTCATACACACACCACCAACACACAGTCACACTTTCTCCTTGCAGAGAAGGGCCCAAGTTAAGGTTAAAGAACTTCCTTCTACAGCTTAAAGGATGTATCAGAACAGACTACTCTCAAGGCAGGCCAGCAAAATGAAGAAAGATATCCTGCCTGGAGTCTTCAACTAAAGACTAATCTAAATGGTTTATCAATTCTTGAACAGTAGAAAATATAAAAAGAAGTGCATCTATACTAAGAGTCTTCTAAGCATAGAATGGGTTGGAAAAAAGTACAACAGGAAACTGTCTTTCCTGTGGCTGCATTATTACACATGCATGATAATGTAACAAAAGGCTGCTAAAAAGTAACTAAATTTTATCATACTATTAACTGTAGGCATACACCTCATCAGTATAAACCAAATTCAACTATCTTTTGTTCCTAAGAACTGTAACAAGTTTTTCTTAAAAAGTAAAACAAACTAAGCTTCTATTAGTTTATAGTAAAGCACTTACTCATCAATTTTATTGTAAAATTTGAAGGACAGCCCTTGAAAATGTTTTCTGGCCCCCCAGGACACAGTAAACCATCAAGAAACACACTGAATAAGTTTCAATGGCAATTTCCTACTAAACTTTAAGCAATTTCTTCTAAAGGAGTGTTTATCTTACATGGTACATTTCAGGCTTTTGTCTGCTGTGCTGAGTGCAGACTGAAATCTACAGCAAGGTTTGTCTGGAGATGAACTTTTAATTGTTTTTCCATTTTAAATAAGGTTAACCCCTATTTGTGAATGGAACTGTTAGTATTTTCATAGGTTAAGCTTTGACATGGTGAATTTCCTGTGGGTGAGATCTAGAAGCACAACGATCTTTGTCTCAAATTACAGCTACTGTTTAAATCATAAAGCTGCATTTTTTTTTTTGTTTTTTGTTTTCAACTCAAAACACTTAACTGACTACCTAAAATTTCATTTGTCTGTCTTAGTCACTAGAAAGCATGCTCAGTGTGAATAGAAATTTTTTTTGTTTGTTGTACTATCCCCAGTACCTAAAAAAAGACATTCAAATAGTTCATAAATGAAGTGACTAGTTCTCAGGAGGAAACACTAGTGTAATTTAATAGGAACAATATTCTGTATAACAGTGTTTACCTGTTCTAGAGATAAGTTTGCTGTGCATGTAATGTAGGATGAGACATAATTTTTAATAAGGGCCAAAAAAACAGGAAATCATCCTTAATGCCATGAAATAGGTAATACACAACATGTAATTCCTTAAAAAAAAAAAAAAAAAACAACTTTAAACAGAAATCTACTTATATTTTTTAAACTAAAAAAAAAAAATTTTTTAATACCAATAAATGGTTTTCTGTGTCACTTAACAGAATTCTTAAAAAACATTTAACTCACCCCAATTTAAATAATTAAAACAGCAGGAAAGACATCTGCCATTTAAAATTTAGCTTTTAAATGAAAGTCACTCTAATAGTAGAGCTTTAAGGCAACTTGGGTATCTTGAGGGGCAGGGGTACTGAGGCGGCTAGAGATGGTGGAGGAGGCATGTAGAAAATAGGGGGTAAGTGCTAATTTAGTATGATAGTTTAAATAAACATCATTAATTTTTCCTAAAGGCAATTTTTTCACTAAATACAGTAGCCATCACATAATTTAGCTTATACTACATTAACTTTTACTATTAAGAGAAATCACTATGAAAGTTAAATACTCATGACTTATAAACAACGCTGACTAAACTTGCAACAATGCTCATGAAACTAATGTCTCCAAAACGCCCACTGGCAAAGTGGTATATTTTATATATACATTGATATGTATTTATATGTGAATATATATACACAGTCATAAATAAATAATACAAGTAAATTCTTAACTAAAATTGATGAAATGTCCAAGTTTTTCACTGCATATATTATATAAAGTTTAGTATGTTCAAAACAAAATTGCTTCTAAGAGTTAATCATCCTATTCCTAAGTAATGATAAATGCTATTGGTTGTCAACTATCCCATGTGTAAAATCTCTAGGAATTAGAAACTATAGCCCTTATATGTTAAATCATATGTAAAAAAATTTTTATTGTATGTAAACCTGACTCTAAAACCAGAAGAAAACAAACAAACAAACTATAACTCTAAAAAAGTCAAGCATCAATCTCGGTACATCAGTTCAGTTCAGTAGCGTCTGACTCTTTGCGACCCCATGAATTGCAGCACGCCAGGTCTCCCTGTCCATCACAAACTCCCGGAGTCTACTCAAACTCATGTCCATCGAGTCAGTGATGCCATCCAGCCACCTCATCCTCTGTCGTCCCCTTCTCCTGCCCCCAATCCCTCCCAGCATCAGGGTCTTTTCCAATGAGTCAACTCTTCACATGAGGTGGCCAAAGTATTGGAGTTTCAGCTTCAGCATCAGTCCGTCCAGTGAACACCCAAGACTGATCTCCTTTAGGATGGACTGGTTGGATCTCCTTGCAGTCCAAGGGACTCTCAAGAGTCTTCTCCAACACCACAGTTCAAAAGCATCAATTTATTGGTGCTCAGCTTTCTTCACAGTCCAACTCTCACATCCATACATGACCGCTGGAAAAACCATAGCCTTGACTAGACGGATCTTTGTTGGCAAAGTAATGTCTCTGCTTTTTAATATGCTATCTAGGTTGGTCATAACTTTTCTTCCAAGGAGTAAGCGTCTTTTAATTTCATGGCTGCAATTACCATCTGCAGTGATTTTGGAGCCCCCCAAAATAAAGTCTGACACTGTTTCCACTGTCTCCCCATCTATTTCCCATGAAGTGATGGGACTGGATGCCATGATCTTAGTTTCTTGGTACATAGTTGAGAACAATTTAACAACACAACCTCAGTGGTTTTGACCTAGACATAAATGGATGCCAACTCAAAGCTTTATGGGGGTAATCACAACTGAGAGATGGGAGAAGTCTGTCTACTGTCAGTAACCTCGTCAGATTCACAAAACCCAGAAGGGTTTCCAACCCCTAACTGACTTGAGCAAGGCCATGGCAACCAGTTCTAAATCTGCTAGGTAGGCACCTGGACGTGCTTCAGGACTACTCCACTGTATCACAACATGGCAACCCATGGAACTCTCACATAGCAACCACCACTTGGACCTGGAGAGTTCTAACGTTTTCACTCATCCTGCGTTCACTAGGAGGAAAGACAAAGGCTCCTAGTATCTGTCACAGAAACCACCCGCCCCTAGGTTCTTGTCTCCTCTCCGCTCCTAGAACATCTTGTATTTTCCACCTCTCCCTTCTAGCTCAGCCACTAAATGTTTTCTTTTAAACAGCTTTGTGTAGAAGTTAAAACAAAAACACCTACACTGCTCATTTCCAACATTTTCTTTAATCTCTTAATAAACCCCAATTCTTATTTCTAAATACATTTATTTTACTCAAACCCAAAAGGAAATATTTCTCTATGACTGGAGAGTTCAAATTCCAGTTGGAGGAGAAAGAAGGTATCGAAGCAAATTAAAGCCTCATAGGAAATGTCTTGGTCGAATTCCTCCTTTTTATACATTTAGGACTTAAAAATCCCAAATGTTCAACATTATTTTAAAATATTCATCCAAATGTAGAAAACAGCAAGGAAAGAATAACAGGATAACTGCAAAGATCATTGCTTGCCATCAGAGAGCAGTAAGAATTAAACTTATAACAGACTGAAGTGGAAGCAATATAAGTGTGTGTCAACTGATGAATGGATAAACAGATTGTGGAACAGCCACTCAATGAAATTTCATTCGGCCATAAAAAAGGAATGAAGAACTGACATATCTCTACAAACTGAATGAACCTTGGAAAACTTTGGCTTCTTTCACTTAACATAAGTTTTCCAAGGCTCATCCATGTTGTAGAGATATGTTGTAGAGATATGTCACGAAAGACCACATACTGCATATGAAATACCTATTACGGAGAACTCCATGGAGACAAAAAGTCAACGAGTGGTTGCCTAGGGCAGGTGAGAGTGGGAGGGTGGAGGACAACAGCTAAAAGTTTCTTTCTGAGGGGATGGGAATGTTCTCAAATGGACCGCGGTGACAGCTGCACATACCCGTTAACATTAAAACTACTGAACTGTACACTGTCAATGGGTGAATTATATAGTATGTGAATTCTATCTCAATAAAGTTGTTAAGAATAACTAAAGTCAACATTACTAGATAATAGCCTTGTTTTTTTTTTAAACCTTGAAATATTATTGAAGGACAATGAACTGCACAAAATTTGATCAGTTTTGCCTTTGTGTATACATTCATGAAACCATCATAATTAATAGTTTCTTCTTGCCCCTCTTCAATCTAGAACACCAAAATAACGAACTGAAAATCTTCCTTTGAACTTTACACATCAGATTTCCTCTGCCACAGAAGTCCTCCTTCCACCCTCCATAAAACCATATTTCAGCTGACCCCTTATGGTTGCTGTTGTTTAGTTGATACGTTGTGTCCGACTCTTTTGTGACCTCATCATGGACTGTAGCTTGCCAGGCTCCTCTGTCCATGGAACTTTCCAGGCAAGAATACTGGAGTAGGTTGCCATTTTCTTCTCCAGGGGATCCTCCTGACCCAGGGGTCGAACCGATGTCTCTTGTGCCTCCTGCATTGGCAGGGGGATTCTTTACCACTGGGTCAACAGGGAAGCCCGACCCCTATGGGCGTGGTGTAATCCATGATCTGCAGATAAATCTACTGTTGATGACTCATTCTTTTTTTTTTTTGTATAACCACGCCTGACTGGCTTGTTTTATTGGAGAAGAGGACGTGGAGTTAACAATGTGAATGAAGACAGTTGGGACCTGAGGTTGGGAAGAACACCCTGCCCTTCCCATACAAGCCCACTGCCCCAAATAAAAAATAACCAACTATGGGAGAGCAGCTGAGACAGCGACTGGGGGGCAGGGAGGACCATGCGTGTGCTGGGAGGGCCCAGAGGCAGCAGCCGATACCACTGCTCAGGTCCCATCAATTCTGAATCATCTGAAGCAAGGGTCTGATTGAATCCTTTCTTCCAGCCCAGTAACTGCCCTCCTGCTGGAAGTTACTTCTCTTTGGTGTCTTCAAAATGCCAAGCTTCTACCTGTGCAGGAGGCAATCAATGATCTGGTACTGCCCACATCTCCCATCATCTTCAATATACTTCCCTCACACACTTGCTGCAGCCATACCCTCAAGACTGTGAAAAGCATCCCCATTTCCATAGCACCTGAGCTGACCTAATCCTGGGGAAAAAAGCAATGTCATTTTATGATCTCTTCACTGATCTTTATTCTCCCACCAGATTAGTGATTATTAACCATAGTGATGTGATTATTTGTCAGGAGTGTCACAAGTAACCTCTTCCTAAATGTTACACTGGCTCCTGTGCTCCCGATAATGGATAACACATGCATGACCCTAGATTCCAAGTCCTCCTTACTGAACATGTGCGTTTCTAAAGATGATAGGATAGTGTTGGGGATACAGTCCAGGCACCCGCTTCAGTGGGAGCAAAGGAAAAATTCCAGATTCACTAAAAAGTCCACAGTGATATAAAGAAGTATTTATCATGAGTAGATATAAAAAGGGCTTCCCACGTGGCACTAGTGGTAAAGAACCCGTCTGCCAAAGCAAGAGACAAAGAGAAGCAGGTTTGATCCCTGGGCTGGGAAGATCCCCTGGAGGAGGGCATGGCAACCCACTCCAGTATTCTTGCCTGGAGAATCCCCATGGACAGAGGAGCCTGGCAGGCTACAGACCATAGGGTTGCAAAGAGTCAGATACAAGTGAAGTGACTTCGCACGTGCACACACACGTGGAAAGTCACAGGCATTATAAAAGCCAGTAAAATTAAAACTAAAAGCAGGATATTCAATACTCTTGCCCCAGCACACTTTTTGTTCACACGCAGACACACACACACACAAGAACCTCCCGAACACAAAATCAAACTCAATCTTTGAGGAGGGGTTACAAGAATGAAGTCATTCTGCCTATTCTTCATTCCCACAGGAGCAGAAGAAAAGCCATCAGACATGAAAGGAACTTCCTACAAATACAGCTCAACAAACTTTACGGGAACAGGAACCAGTTGTTGCCAGCTATGGATAAATCATCCCAGGAACTTTGTTCTCTTACATCTGTCTACAGACAACCAGCTACATTCATTAAAAAAGCAAAGAAAAATTCTATACTGCACGTACCAATTACATTTCTAATAAATAATGGTACAAATTTCAAATACAAGATAATTTTTAAAAATATCTACCTTAATATATATTTCTCTTAAATGTTACCACTACAACTACTTGGATAACATTCAAACCATTCCTGTGAAATGGACTTTCAACTCAAAGGGATCAACGTACACAGACAGACCAGATCACTGCCAACCTCACAAGCCATGTAGCACATCATCTTCATCACTGATAAAACCTAGAAGGAGCAAATTCCCTGGCAGTTCAGTGGTCAGGACTCCATACTCTCACTGCCAAGGGCCAGGGCTCAATCCCTGGTCAGGGAATCAAGATCCCATGTGCAGTCAAACACAAAACCAACAAAAAGCACAGCTAAAGGTTTCAGAAAGGAGAAACAATGGAAACAGTGACAGACTTTATTTTCTTGGGCTCCAAAATTGCTGTGGATGGTGACTGCAACCATGAAATGAAAAGATGTTGCTCTTTGGAAGAAAAACTATGACAAACCTAGACAGCATATTAAAAAGCAGAGACATCATTTTGCCGACAAAGTCTGCATAGTCAGAGCTATGGTTTTTCCAGTCATCATGTATGGATGTGAGAGATCGACAATAAAAAAGGCCAAATACCAAAGAACTGATGCCTTTGAACTATGATGCTGGACTCTTGAGAGTCCCTTGGACAGCAAGGGGATCAAAGCAGTCAATCCTGAAGGAAATCAACCCTAAATATTTGCTGGAAGGACTGATGCTTAAGCTGAAGTTCCAATACTTCGGCCATCTAATGCAAAGAGCCGACTCACTGGAGAAGACCCTGATGCTGGGAAAGATTGAGGGCAGGAGAAGAGGGCAACAGAGGATGAGATGGTTCTATGGCATGATCAACTCAATGAACGATGGACTGACTCAATGAACATGAGTTTGAGCAAACTCTGGGAGACAGTGAAGGATAGGGAAGCCTGGCGTGCTGTAATCCATGGGGTCACAAACAGATGGACACGACTGATTGACTAAACTGAACAAACATCCAGAGGCAGCCTCCAGTGTAGCACACACATCTCCCAGTCCTCACAACTTTCTAGCCATCTTCAACTGTCACAAGATATACTCTCTTACACGGGGAGGCGACTATAAATTTAGGATTCCATAAAATACGGGATTAGAGCAATTGAGAGAAAGAACAGTCCAAGTTACCCTCCACTCACACAGATCTCGAAGTCACAGAGAAAGATGATCACCTTCTTCAGGCGATGCTTGAAACCTGACACCTGGGTCCAAGCCCAATAGTGAGTCCCTTTCTCCTCTGTTACTACATTTCACAGTAAGTTGGCAACACCGTCTACAGTCACGTATGCCAGGAGCCGTGCATTCAACCTTGGTAACTGCACCTGCCATTTCCCTCAAGCTCATCAACAGAAGTCCACCTACACACACTACCTCCCATCTATTGCCTTGGGCCTGCCAGCTGCTTTCTCCTCTGCCACCACGCTGCCTCCAGCATCTCTCTGGACTACCGCAACACGCTCCTAAGTTGCCTCCCATATTCACTTTTGTTTCCAGTTGTTCTCATAATAGATCTTCATCATCCAAAGTCTGTATGTAGCTATTAAGCACTGGGATTGTGGCTAATCATGTCCGAGATGAGCTTAAGTATAAAACAAACAGCAGACTTTGAACAGTTAGTACAAAAAATATAAAATCTCAATTTTAAAAACACTGATTACAAAAAAAACAAACAAACACTGATTACATGTTAAAACTGTAACATACTGGCTTAAATAAAATATCAAAAATATTTTTCATTTCTCTTTTGCTTTTTTAACACGGCTACTGGAAAATTTTAAACCATATAAGTGGCCTGAACTAGCTTTCTATTGGACATCATTGGCCTAGACTAATTTTTAAAAGCTGAGCTAATTAACTCATTGTACTTGGGACACAATCCAAAGTCCCTAATAAGGACTTCCCTGGTACTTCAGAATTCCCATGCTTCCAACCCAAGGGCTGTATGTTCGATCCCTTCCTGGAGAACTAAGATCCCACATGCCCGTGGGGTGGCCAAAAAACAAACAAACAGACAACAAGAACAAAAACCACAAAGTCCCTACTGAGAGCCCTGAAGACTCCAGGTGAGGGGCCCATCATCTACGGCACTCTCGCTCCAACTACACTGGCCCTTTTTTGGTAATAAATTATGAGTAATAACATTTCAGTGCTTTCTAGTGGCAGCACTGTCCCAAATGTTTCATCTATTTCAACTCAGTTAATCCACACAAACCCCATGATGTAACATCCCATTTTACAGATGGGTAAATTAGACATGGAGAAGTTATACAGTATTTGAAGCTGGACAGACAGTGAAGTGATGGAGAAATGATTTAAACCCCAGGTGTCAGATTTCAGAGCTCACATTCTTGAGCACTTGGTCAAATAAACTGCCTCATTTCCCTGTACAATTAGAAGAAATATAATGTTTCAGACGGAAAGCAATCTAAGCCTTACTTTGCAGCAAGATCAAAATCATCTTTCAGAAGGCAAAGAACTACATCAAATCTTTGGGTCCATAAACCTCCCCACCCCGTTCAAGTGTTCAGTTTATTATGTACCTCAATCAGACAAAGATATTAACCAGCATGAACTTGTTCATAGTTTACTAACAGAAATACTGGCTACACACACCCACAAACACACTCTCTAAATGATGCAAAGCTAGGGTTCTTATTGATTAGGTAATCACTTTCAAACCAGTTATTCCCCCAAGTGCTAAAAGAAACCACGGTCAGCTTTGACGGGTCTTTCCAGGTGTTTTTAGAAGTATGTGTGTTACATGAAAAGATGCTCAAAACCATTAGTCATTAAGGAAATGCAAATCAAAATCAGTGAGACAACACTTCATACCTACTAGAAAGGCTATAATAAAAAAATAAAATATGAAAATAACATGTCTTGGCAAGGTGTAGAAAAATTAGAACTTTCACACATGCTGGGAGGAATGTAAAATAGTGTAGCCTCTACAGCAAACACTACAGCAGTTCCTCAAAATCTAGTAAAAGAATAGAATTACCATATGATCCAGCAGCTGCACTCCTGGATACCTACCCAGAAGAATGGAAAGCAGGGATCAGAGATATCTGTACACCCATGTTCACAGCAGCGTTATTCACAATCATCAAAGGGGAGAAGCAACCCAAGTGGATACATACAATACGGCCGGATCACCACGCCAAACAACGACAGGAAACAGAGAAGACATGGGCTCAGAAGCCTGATGAAGCTGCCGATGTAATTCTGCGTAAAGGCACTAACTAACGAAGGGACTTATCTACTTTTTCCAACCCAAGGCAAAAAGAGGACGCTATAATAAAAAGTTACCCATATTTTCTCTTTCCCTTAATATCTGCCTTCTTTCTCATTAAGGTAAATATCAGAAGTTCAATTTCCCAGTAATTTCTTTAATCTTCTAAGTACTTGCTTGCAAGAACTGCTTCTAGGCCCTAGGAAGGACCTTGGCAATAGATTATACAGTTAATTGTTCTTAAAGCTGCAAGACGAACACATACTGTGATTAAAATAAACACAACAAACCCCTATTTCTACTCTGAACTGACCTGTCATACACCCGCTAATGAGTGGGGCTGGAGTGAGAATAAGCGTTTGGGGGATCCAGTTAGAGGGAGCTGGTTGGACAAACACCAAGTTAGAGATTAGCAGGATAGCGTAAGATTCACATTCATAGAGCCTATAGTTAAACTGGCAGCAGACTGGCCCCAGGGCAGCCACTGGCAGCAGAGAGACCAAGGAGCCCTCCATTCCTGGGCATCCTCCAACACTGGCTCCAGCCTCCCCTGGACCCCCTTCCCAGCCACTCCAGCAGGGCCTCTGCCTCTACCCCGGGCCGCCCGCTGATCAACACTTGACAGCCACTGAAGGTTTGACACGATCAACGAGGACCAGCAGGGGAACAACCAGGGCTGAAGGGCATGTCCCTGCTAGTTAGGGCCTGACAAAACGTGGTCCACTGGAGAAGGGAATGGTAAACCACTTCAGAATTCTTGCCTTGAGAAACCCATGAACAGTATGAAAACACAAAAAGACATGACACTGAAAGATGAGCCCCCTCAGGTTGGTAGGTGTTCAATATCCTGCTGGAGAAGAGCAGAGAAGTAACTACAGAAACAGTGAAGAGGCTGAGCCAAAGCAGAAACAACACCCAGCTGTGGTTGTATTTGGTGGTGAAGGTAAAGTCCAATGCTGTAAGGAGCAATATTGCACAGGAACCTGGAATGTGAGGTCCATGAGCCCAGATAAACTGGATGTGGTCAAAGAGGACACGGCAAGAGTGAACATCGACATTTTAAGAAACCAGTGAACTAAAATGGCCAGCTGTGGGCGAATTTAATTCAGATGACCATTGTATCTACTGCTGTGGGCAAGAATCCCTAAGAAGGATGTAGTAGCCCTCAGAGTCAACAAGAGAGTCCAAAATGTAGTACTCGGCTGAAGTCCCAAAAATGACAGGATGATCTCAGTTATTTTCCAAGCAAAACCATTCAACATCACAGTAATCCAAGTCTATGCCCCAACCACTAATGCTGAAGAGGATGAAGTTGAATGATTCTGTGAAGACCTACAAAACCTTCTAGAACTAACACCGAAATAAGGTGTATCCTTTTCATCACTGGGGACTGAAATGCAAAACGAGGAAGTCAGGAGATACCTGGAGTAACAGGCAAGTTTGGCCTTGGAGTACAAAATGAAGCAGGGCAAAGGCTAACAGTTTTGCCAAGAGAACACACTGGTCATAGCAAACATGCTCTTCCAACAACACAAGAGATGACTCTACACATGGACATCACGAGATGGTCAATACTGAAATCAGACTGATTATTTGCAGCAGAAGATGGAGAAGCTCTAAACAGTCAACAAAAACAAGACCAAGAGCTGACTGTGGCTCAGATCATCAGCTCCTTATTGCAAAATTCAAGGCTCAAATTGAAGAAAGTAGGGAAACTTACAAGGCCATTCAGCTATGACCTAAATCAAACCCCTTATAATTATACAGTGGAGGTGACGAAAAGATTCAAGGGACTAAATCTTAAAGACAGAGTGCCTTGAAGAAGTATAGATGGAGGTTCATAACACTGAACAGGAGGTAGTGACCAAAACCATGCGCAAGAAAAAGAAAAGGAAAAAGGCAAAGTGGTTGTCTGAGGAGGCATTACAAATAGCTGAGAAAAGAAGAGAAGGGAAAGGCAAAGGAGAAAGGGAAAGATATACCCAACTGAAGGCAGAGTTCCAGAGAACAGCAAGAAGAGATAAGAAAGCTTTCTTAAGTGAACAATGCAAAGAAACAGAGGAGAACAACAGTATGAGAAAGACTAGAGATCTCTAAGAAAACTGGAAAAAAAAGGGGGGGGGGGGGAGAAAACTGGAGACACCAAGGGAACATTTCATGCAAAGATAGACACAAAAAGGACAGAAACAACATGGACCTAATAGAAACAGAAGAGATTGGCAAGAATACATAGAAGAACTATACAAAAAATCTCTTAATGACCCAGATAACCACGATGGTGTGGTCACTTATCCAGAGCCAGAAATCCTGGAGTGCAAAGTCAAGTGGGTCTTACGAAGCATCACTACCAACAAAGCTAGTGGAGGTGATGGAATTCCAGTTCAGCTATTTCAAATCCTAAAAGATGATGCTGTGAAAAGCCACACTCAATATGCCAGCAAATTTGGCAAACTCAGCAGTGGCCACAGGACTAGAAAAGGTCATTTTTCATTCCAATCCCAAAGAAAGGCAATGCCAAAGAATGTTCAAACTACTGCACAATTGCACGCATCTCACAAGCTAGCAAAATAATGCTCAAAATCCTTCAACCTAGGCTTCAGCAGTATATGAAAGGAGAGAACTTCCAAATGTACATGCTGGATTTAGAAAAGGGAGAGGAACCAGAGATCAAATTGCCAACATCCACTGGGTCATAAAAAAAGCAAGGAAATTTCAAAAACAACACCTACTTCTGCTTCACTGACTGCGCTAGAGCCTTTGACTGTGTAGATCAAAACAAACTGTGGAATATTCTTGAAAAGATGGGAATACCAGACCACCTTACCTGCTTCCTGAGAAACCTGTATGCTGGACAAGAAGCAACAGTTAGAACTGAACTTGGAACAATGGACTGGTTCCAAATTGGGAAAGGAGTACTGTCATCCTGCTTTTTTAACTTATATGAAGAATACACATGAAATGCTGGGCTGTTTGACTCACAAGGTGGAATCAAGACTGCCAGGAGAAATATCAACAACCTCAGATATGCAGATGATACCACTTTAATGGCAGGAAGTGAAGAGGAACTAAAGAGCCTCTTGATGAAGGTAAAAGGAGAGTGAAAAGGCTGGCTTAACTTAACATTCAAAAGAAAAGATCATGGCATCTGGTCCCATCACTTCATGGCAAATAGACGGGGAAAAAATGGGAAATGTCAGATTTCACTGAGGATGGTGACTGCAGGCACAAAATTAAAAGACACTTGCTCCTTGGAAGAAAAGCTATGACAAACCTAGACAGCGTATTAAGAAGCAGAGACATCACTTTGCTGACAAATGTCTGTATAGTCAAAGCTACGGTTTTTCCAGTAGACATGTATGAATGTGGGATTTGGGCCATAAAAAGGCTGAGAAGAATTGATGCTTTCGAACTGCAGTGCTGGATAAGACTCTTTAGAGTCTCATCCAAGAGCAAGGAGATCAAACCAATCAATCCTAAAGGAGATCAACTCTGAATATTCATTGGAAGGACTGGTGCTGAAGCTCCAATACTTTGGCCACTTGAGGAAAGGAGCCAACTCATTGAAAAAGAGCCTGACGCTGGGAAAGACTTAGGGAAAGAGAAGGGGGCAACAGAGGATGAGCTGAATGGATGGCCATCACTGACTCAATAGACCTAAGTTTGAGCAAACTCAGGAAGACAGTGAAAGACAGGGAAGCCAGGCATGCTGTAGTTCAGGGGGTTGCAAAGAGTTGGACAGGACTTAGCAACTGAGCAATAATTAAAACTGCTAGCTTCCAGAAAAACCCCTACCACCCTATGCTGCCCCATCAGACATCTGACACAAAGTGTGCAGGGCTAGAGGTTGCAGATCATGACACAAATGCACCTACGGCCCCTTTCCTTAAGACCTATCTGGTAAGGGGAAGAGAAACCAGGTTTATGATATATGAAATGAGAATCTAGCCAGTAGAAAATTTTTCCAGGCATCAGAAATGTGAAACTAAGCAGAGAATTAGGTTCCCATTTTGTCTATTCAAAATGGAAGCCTTTCTTATAGGAATACAGTAGATGGTGCATTTTATATCTTTAAAAAAAAAAATTTCCCCCCTGATTTTGTGAGAATGAGTAAAATAAAACTTTTCAGTATTCCTGTGGGAAATAAAAGAAATGACTTATCTAAATGAGGTGAAAAATACTCAAAATTGTAGAGGCCTTCAAAAGTGGTAGCAGACCGTCCCACTCCCCCAATTAAATCTTATTTAAAAGTAAAAAAATAGCATCTGGAGAAGAAAAAGAAAGGTTGGTTCCAAAGTAAATACTGATAAAATATTTCCTCCAGATGTGCAGCAGTTCTTCTACTAGGTCTATGGGGTCTTATAGTAACTGGAACTGATGAATAGGTCAACAATACATGATACATTCATGCACTGGAATATTATCAGAGCTATAGGAAAAAAATGCAGTAGGGCTTCCCTGGTGGTCCAGTGGTTAAGGATCTGCCTTGCAATGCAGGAGACGTGGGTTCGATCACTGGTACGGGAATATCCCGAGGATTCCACATGCTGAGGGGCAACTAAGCCCGTGGAGCACTACTGAGCCTGCGCCCCAGGGACTGAGTCACAGCTGCTGAGGCCATGTGCCCCAGAGCCTGTGCTCCTCAGGAAGAGAAGCCTGCACCACCAGTGAGCAGTCCCTGCTCTCTGCAACTAGAGAAAGCCCACGTGCAGCAGCAGAGATCCAGCGAAGCCAAAAATTAATGTAAAAAAAGAAAGAAATGAAGTACATATTACAACATAGATGCACCTAGAGAATAGTATGCTAAGTGAAAGAGGATACGTATAATTCTATTTACATGAAATATCTAGAATAGGCAAATCCATGGAAACAGATTAATGGTTGCCAGCAGCTGGGAAGAAGCTGGAAGGGGAAGGGCAGTGCCTGTTAATGCTGTGAGTTTATTTACTCTTTGGGATAAAGAAAATGTTCCAGAATTAGATAGTGGTGATGGTTCCTAGCCTTGTGAATACACTAAAAAACACTGCAAGAGAAACAAGTGTTAGTTGCTCAGTCGTGTCCGACTCTCTGCAACCCCACGGACTGTAGCCCGCCAGGCTCCCCTGTTCATGGGATTCTGCAGACAAGAATACTGGAGTGGGTAGCCATTCCCTTTTCCAAGGGGTCTTCCCGACCCAGGGATTAAATCCAGGTCTCCCACATTGCAGGCAGATTCTTTACCATCTGAGCCACCAGGAAGCCCAATTGTATGCTTGAAAGGGGCATATTTTATGATATGTACTTCACAGCCCAAATTTCCAATACAGAAAATCTGAAAGCATAACAGGATATAAACAGACATGACCCAACCTTGTAAAAGCACCTACCATACTAGACTGAACCTAGAGTCTTACATTACAATGTGGCCATCAGGAGAAAGGCTTTTTCTTCTGGTCACTTTCTAAATTTTCTACAAAGAACAAGTAATCATGCAATCAGGGAAGAAAAGAGGTCATTAAATTGGATTATATTGGCCTTTACACTGTTTTCCAAAAAAGTAATTCCAAGAAATAAGAGTTGGGAATTCCCTGGCAGTCCAATGGTTGGGACTCCAAGCTTCCACTGCAGAGGGCATGGTTTGATCCCTGGCCAGGGAACTAAAATCCTACACGACTCAAGGCACAAAAAAAAAAGAAAGAAAGAAAGAAAATGAGGGTTCTCCTCTCCTATTCTTAAGACTCTCACTGGAGAGTGCTACAGAAACAACTGAACCCAAAATTGGTTAATTCCTTAATAACCATCTTCAAAATAAAACACATTTTTTGTTCAACTGAACAAACTGAACGTTTGAACCAAAACTTTGGCTTATTCCTTAATGATCATTTTTAAATCATCTTTAAAATGGAACGTGTTTTTGATTCAATTGAACAAATGGCAAAGCCACACCCATGAATTATTTGGGGACTGGGCAGAGGAAGGAAAGCGTCTACCCAGACCAATCCACCAGAACAGCACTGCATAGACACTGCTAAGACAAGGTCAGGGGGCTAGAGGGGTGGCCTGGGGGTAAAAGTCAAGTGAAATCCTCTCCCCCATGGCTTAAGTGTTCCTGTGACAAACATGTATGTCAGAAGTTGAGTTGCTTTTGACCAGTGGTGTGGACAGGCCATCACAGCACTGCCAAGTTAGTGACAAACGTCGCCTATACAAAGGTCCTTGGCATTTCCCCATTCTGAAATGCTTTGGTCAGCTGGGGCAGGAGGGTCCCCCAGGGCGTCCCCACACTCACCCAGGCTCTCAGTCTCAGGCAGTGTGTGTTCAAAATCAAGGCTTTACTTGGAGCGCAGACATACATTTGCTATACTTAAAAACTGCTAACTAAGCCCCTAAGTATTGCTTTCGGTACCAAATTCTGCTGCACGAGCTTTTCGCCCAGACTGCACGCCTTGCACTGTAACATGATCCTCCTCCATTCATGCTGTTTAGAAAGATCTGGGTACCAACTTGGATAGCATCTATTACTGATAAATTGGGACTGGAAGTGGACATGCTTCAGTAACTGTAGAGGTTTTAATAAATAACAAAGTTCCATCAACAGTCAAGGAGAGGGACTTCCCTGGTGGCCCACTGGCTAAGACTCTGTACTACCAATGCAGGGTGCCCGGGTTTGATCCTTGGTCAGGGAACTAGATTTCACATGCCACAACTAAGACCCAGCACAGCCAAAAAAAAAAAAAGTCAAACAGAAGTTATACTTGAGGAAGACAATTTAATTAACTGCCAACTTTTCAGGAAAGCAAGTCTATAAAATAGCAAATTCACCTCTTAGAGGTTCTGTTAACTCACCAACCAGGGTCACCTGGGGTTTGAGAAGATGCTGGGGGTCTGAGAAGAGGTGGGTCTCAATTTTCTGCTCTTCCAACCACTCCTCTGTGCTTCCTTCAACTTCAGAAATTTCCAGAGTCCTGTCTACAACTCATCACCTCTAGCACATATTTGGTTTGGAAACTGTATGCTCTGTGGCTTCTACTTGGTCAGTTTAAAACAGACCTCCACGTACTTGCTTGTCCACATGGCAACTCCACGTCTCTATTATTGCTCACTCAATCGAATTCTTATAGGGGTATATTTTAGAAGCAAAAACCATGGTCAGCTCTCTACATCCTAGTAGCAGGGGGTGCTAAAAATTTGAACACCAATTTTTTAAGATGGGTTGGAAGATCCATAACCTGGTGATTTCCTCAAATATATAAAAGCTATTTCAAAATTAATATTCAGCCATGAATACAACAAACACAGCCACTATACTATGTGAATTTTAAATTTAAAACCCTTGAACCTCCCCTTGGCTCTCAGGGGGGAAAAAAAAAACCATGCAGTTTAATATGGTTCAAAACATTATCACGAATTACTCTCCAACCTCATCTCTCATCGATTTTTAAAACAGAACATTTATTGGTTCTTATTATTGTCTAGAATGCCATCCTTCAGTCTCTTGTTCTAGGGTGAAGAGTGTCTGTTAAAAATCCATGTCCACCGGTACCGGTGGTGGTTTCGTCACTAAGTCGTGTCCAACCCCTTGCAACCCCAAGGACTGTAGCCTGCCAGGCTCCTCTGTCCATGGCATTCTCCAGGAAAGGATACTGGAGTGGGTTGCCATGCCCTCCTGCAAGGGATCTTCCCCTTTCAGGGATTGAACCTGGGTCTCCTGCATTGCAGCTGAATTCCTTACCATTTGAATCACCAGGGAAGCCCCACTAGTACTTGTGAGTGGCCTCTAATCCAGTGACTGGCACCGTTTAAGAAGAGGGAAAACCGGACATGAAACACACAGGCGGAGCACCACAGGACCACACAGCAGAGCCTAGAATGATGCAGCTACAAGCCAAGGGATGCCCACGATTGCTGGCAGCCACCAGGAGCTGGGAGAGAGGCTCGCCACCACTAGATTTCAGACTGCTACCCTCCAGGGCTGTGAGAGGTGACATTTCTCTTTTAGCCCTCAAAGTCTGTGGAAATTTGTTATGGCAGCTTTTTGAAACACACCCCTCCCCCATCCTCCACACAGTAAGCACCTTATACTTAACTGTGGGACTGTGGGTCTTGTCTTTACTATAATAGGCATTTATCTGTTCGCTTTTGAATCAGAATGTACTTCAAGGTGCTATCTTTGCAAACAATTAGTTACAGGATTTTGCAAACAATTACAGACTGGAAAGTCCACACAGCAACAGAGAACCCATGTCACTGGCAGCTCTATGTACACCCAGAAACTAACCTCCAAATACTCTTTCAATTCTTCACATCGACATGAGTCATAAGGGAAATGCAAACTAAAACTGTAATGAGGTATCACTTTACACCCACTAGGGCAGCTATAATCTAAAAGTTAGATAATAACAAGTGTCAAAGAATGTGGAGGAACCAGACGTCTCATACGTTACTGTTAAGAATGTAAAATGGTACAGCCACTCTGGAAAACTGTTTGGCAGTTCCTCAAAACCTTAAGCAGAGTTACCATCAGTCTCAGCAATTTCACTACTTGGTATATATGCAAGAGAAATGAAAACATATGTTCACACACCGAAAAAAAATTGTAGGTAAATGTTCAAAGCAATATCACTCTCAACAGCCAAAAAAATGCAATCAACCCAAATATTCAACGGCAGATGAATGAACAAACATGCTATATCCATATGATACAGTATTATTCAGCAATAAAAAGCAATACATACTACAACATGAAGAAGTCTTGAAAACATTTTGGTAAGTAAAAGAAACCAGACACAAAGGCTACGATGATTACATTTTATATGTCCAGAACAGGCAAATCTATAGAGATCGGAAGCTTAGAGACTGCTTAGGACTGAGAGAGATGGGGGTGGGGGGAGTGATAGCTAAAGGGTACAGGATTTCTTTTTTGAGGTGATAAAAATATTCTAAAATTAACTGTGGTTCTGGTAGTACATATCTGAATACACCAGAAAACACGGAACTGTGCACTTTAAACAGATGAATTGTTTGATATGTGAGCCATGGCTCAATAAAACAGTATTAATTAAACAACAGGGGGCCAGGAGGCCCTATTTGTAAGAATAAGAAACCAAAAACAATCTACACACAAGATAAATAAATTAGTTTTACCAATTATACAGACATTAAAAGGAAAAAAATGGTCATGAACTGTTCCCACAGCATATCCAGTAGGTACCCAAAACTAGCTTGCAAAAGAGCCCTGCCCGTATCATCCTCTTTGTGTAAACAACATGTGTGTAGCCAAAACTTAAAGGATGTTCAGAGAGTTGTCCACTCAGTCCCCTAGCCAACTGAAATTGTGACTTTTTGTGTGGTATTCTATCTAAGCACCGTGTGTTTTCTTTACAAAAATAAGGAAAACTTTTAGTTCACAGTGTTATTTATATGTCAGCTTCCTTGCTTTAATAATGAAGACAGCAGGTGCACTTTCAAAAGGACCCAGGAGCCAACTTGAAAGAACTCCCAGAGGCTAAAAATGAGACAATTTGACCAGAATTTGACCACAGTAAGGCTAACAAAAAATAGACTGAAACAGAAAGTGTTATTATAAACTCAAAGTATTTCAAGAAAAGTATCAGTTACTACTGGAGATCAGCAAGTTGGTAAATAAATATTAGCAAATATTCATCTTGCCATTTTTTAAAGAACAGAACATCATGATAACCATGCAGTACATCTGAGGAAGTTTCTTTTTATGAGAGTGGTTCAATTAATAAATGAAAAAATAATAAAATCAGAAAATCACCCCTTTGCCGTTCATGAAATAGATTTCTCAAAATCTATAGCTGCTACACCATAGAGAAAACCAGGTATGCACTTCCTGACCAAAGTCTGTGCCTCCACCTGTGAATAATTCTTGCTTAAAGAGAAGAGGAGGAGAGGAGGAAGAGGAAAGGGAATCTGAATATGATCAAGCCTTTTGTGGTTCTCTACCTTACCAACAGAGCAGAATCACTTGAGAAGCCTAAAATACTGTGCCTAGGTCCTAATACCCTAGAGATCAGATTTAATTAGTCTACAATATAGCCTGAACACTAGAATTTTTTTTTTTAATAAAAATCCCCAATTGATTGTAACATGCAGCCAAGATTAAGATCACTGCTCTAGATCTAACTACCAATACATGGGACTATAAAGGACTAAGAAACAAAAGTATAATGCAAGGATCAATCAGCTAATCGACAAAAGATGGGGCAGGACCAAAAAACTGCAGTTTAACAAATGGCAAGGAAACAAGAAACAAAAAGGAGTGGCCATCCCAAAGATCAAGAGGCATAAGGGAGAAAAAGAATAAGAAACTGACTATCTGCAAAGTATGAACCTATTTGGGTCTTAATGGAAACAAATTCTGTAAATGTGTGGGGCAACTACAATATCTGAATGCTTCAAATTTTATAATATGAATTTGTATGATGATACTGCTTTATTTTCTTAAGTTCTTATATTTTAGAAATACATGCTGAAATAATTATCAGTAAACTTATTTAGGAAGGTTTATTCAAAATTATCTGATGGGGGAGGAAATGAGATTGGCTATAAACTGATAGTTGTTAACATTAGGTGATAGGTCTATGGGATAGTTTATTATACTGGTCTCTTTACATTTGTATATGCTTTAAACTATCCATTTTAGAAAGCTTTAAAAAAATGAAACATTTTTGAAGTTAAAAGATCTAATATAAGAATGAGGACACAGTTCATGCAAATCAGTAAAATAATAAGAATTACCACCAATATTCTTTGAAAGACACTTTAGAACACAAGACGACAAACCAGAGACTGCAAGCAAAGAAAATATCTGATAAAAAGCCTTTATCAAAAAAAATAGCCTTTATCAGAATATATATTAGAAATTTCAAAACTCAATGATAAAAACAAATTTTTAAATGTTCAAAAGATTTATTTTTTTTAATGTTCAAAAGATTTAAACAAGACTTCACATACACACACAAAAAAAGATTGAACAATAGCAAATACACACATGAAAAAAAATTCAATTAGGGAAATCTAAATCAAAATTATAATGATACTCCTTCATACCCTCTGCTGCTACTGCTAAGTCACTTCAGTCGTGTCCGACTCTGTGCGACCCCATAGACGACAGCCCACCAGGTTCCCCCGTCCCTGGGATTCTCCAGGCAAGAACACTGGAGTGGGTTGCCATTTCCTTCTCCAATGCATGAAAGTGAAAAGGGAAAGTGAAGTCGCTCAGTCGTGTCTGACTCTTAGCGACCCCATGGACTGCAGCCTACCAGGCCCCTCTGTCCGTGGGATTTTCCAGGCAAGAGTACTGGAGTGGGGTCCCATTGCCTTTTCCGTCATACCCTCTAGGATGACTAAAATAAAAAGACAGAAAATAACTGCAGGCAAGAATGTGGAGAAATTGAAACCCTCATGCATCGCTAGTAGGAATATAAAAGGGCCCTGTCACTTTGGAAAATAGTTTGGCGGTTCCTCAAAATATATTGTTGCCATATCACTCAGCAACTCCATTAAGAATTATTCTACTAAGTCTATTATCAAGCAAACTGAGAATATATGCTCACACAAAAGCTTGTATATGAAAGGAATGTTCACAGCAGCATTATTTGTAACATTCAAAAAGTGGAAACCATCCAAATGTCCATCAACTGAAGAAGAGATAAACTGTGGTACAGCAGCACAAGGGAATATTCAGCAATTAAAAGAAATGAAGTATCAGTAATATTTAGCTTAACATAGACAGTTACACATAGATACTCATGGACATTTGTGACACAGGTTAGTATAAACACATGCATGCCCTTGCTCTGTCAGCGGAGAGAACATGAAAGCAGTAAGCACCCCAGGAGCAAAGGTCATAACTACTGCCCAGATCTTGGCTTCTAATACCATTCTCAAACAAAAGGAGCCAAATCTCCTTAGAGAAATGGCTGATTCTAAGACTGAAGCAAAAATTGTACAGGATGATTATGGAATATCTTCTAGTGCCAAAAAGAAAGTACTTAAAAAAACAAGCAAGCAACCACCAAACACATACAATGGTGCTTAGGGACCCAGGAGCTAACTGAAAGTTCTCAACAACCAAAACTAGGCCAACAAAACCAAGCTAACACTGGATTATAATCCAAGGTACAAAACAAATATCCACGAGTCCAAATGACTGAATAAATGAATGGGGGCGAATAGATAAATATATACGGAGAAGAAATCCTAATAATTTACACAGACACTCCACTCTCATGGAAGAGCGCAGAACACCCTGCTCCCCTAGGCTGACTTCTTTCCATGAGTACAGTATGAAAGGGGGCTTGGGGTGGGGAGGAGTTTTACAGTGGAGCAATCTAACATACATATTTCATCAAGGTTAAATCAACAGCAATGTCATGTTGATGGTATGCACTCTTTTGATACGATGTAATAGGAATGACATTTTATCTCTCTGGTCTCCCTCCCCAGGACCCATAAAACCAGCTTAATCACGAGAAAAACTTCAGACATGTCCCAACTACGGAATTTTCTACCAATAGGTGACCAGTACTCCTCTAAACTGTCAAAGTCATCAAAAACAAGAAGAGGCTGCAATGACTAAAAATGAAAGTAAGGAGGAGCGGGGAGGGGGAGAAAAAAAAAAAGTAAGGAGGAACTAAGGAGACAGGACAACGAAATGTAACACAGAATCCTGTATGGGACCCAGAAATAGATAAAGGTTGTTAGGTAGGAAGGAAGGAAATCTAAACAAAGTATGAGCTTTAGCTTATGATCGACCAGGACCCAACAATGTTGGTTCAATAACTATGATAAATGGGGACTCCCCTGGTGGTCCAGTGGTTATTAAGACTTTGTGCTTCTAATGCAGGGGGCATAGGTTTGACTCCTGGTCGCTGAATTAAGATCCCACATGATTCATGGTGCAAAGAAAAATGATAAATGTACCATAAAATGAATGAAAGTTGTTAACAACCAGAGAGACTAGGTGTGGAGAAAATGGGAACCCTCTCTTTTCAATTCTTCTATAAATCTATAACTATTTCAAACAGTTTATTTTTTTAAAAAGGAATGAAACACTAGAACACACTGCAACATAGAAGAACCTTGAAAATACACCAAGTAAAAGAAGGTGGTCACAAAACGCTGCTGCAGCTGCGGCTAAGTGGCTTCAGTCGTGTCCGACTCTTCGCAACCCCATAGACGGCAGCCCCCCAGACTCCTCCATCCATGGGATTTTTCAAGGACGAGTACTGGAGTGGGTTGCCATTGCCTTCTCCGATAAAAAGCTGCATAATGTAGAATTCCAATTATATGAAATGTCCAGAATAGGCAATCCATACAGACAGAAAGTAGATTAGTGGTTGTCAGGGGCTAGTGTGAAGGGAAAACCAAGTGAATGTTAATTGCTTGTTTTTGGAGTGATGAAAATATACTCTAAAATTACACAGTGGTGATGTTCCAAAACTCAGTGAATATACTAAAAGCCACTGAACCGCACACTTAGGACTGAATCTCTCATGCCCTGCTACTTTGGAAAAGTTCGGCAGTTTCTTAAAATGTTAAACATGGACTTACCATATAACCCAGTAATTTCACCCTAGAATTCCCACCAAGAAAAATCAAAGTTTTGGGAGGAAAAAGCTTATCATCTCCCAAATTAGGTTCAGTGATTGGAGGCTTGTGAATTTAGCTGACAACAGACAGATTAACAGGAGAAAATATAAAGTTTGTTGATACATGTGTGTTGAAGCACACAGAAGAAGTGGCTCTTTAAATAAAGACAGGCATTTATACTCCTAACTTGATGAGGGAAAAGGAGGAGGAGAGAAGAGGTTTCATTGGAAAAACAAATGGGAGATAAAGCTTGTGATGCTGTTTGCTTATAAAGGAGTGAGTGGTCTTCATTTCTTTTCAGACCAGTTAAACTTCCCAGGAAAGTATTTATGGCAACCTCACTCCCAGAAGCTTCTGCCTTTAGTCAGATAAGGAAAGCTCTGAAAAGGCTTCTTTCTGCATCTGTTGAATTTTAAATGTCTTTAGTTTAAAATAAGTTTCATTATCAACCTTGGTGGTCCAAGTGAGTCCCCACAAAATCATACATGCATACAGAGGCCAGCTCATAAATGCTCATGTCGACTTTGTTTATAGTAGTAATCAAAACAGAAAACAAGCTAAATATCTATCAGCAGACAGATAAACAAATTGTGCTATGTCCACACAATGGAATACTACTCAGATCTTAAAAGGAAGGAGCTGTTGATTCACTAACTTGAGTCGAACTTAAATCATGCTGACTTAAAGAAGCCAGACCAATAGAATATGTATTATATAACTCCTTATATACAACTCCAGAAAACGCAAATTAATTTATAATGAAAGACAGCAGAGCAGTAGTTGCTTGAGGATAATATAAAAGGGCATAAAGAAACTTCTAGGCAGTAATCGTTACACTCTTTTTTAATGTGTGTGGTGATGGTTTCATGGATAAACTTTTGTCAAAACTTAACAAAGTAAACTTTAAAGATATTACTGTAACATATAAAACATTTACTAAAATGGCTTAAATTGTCATAAATTGAGAAAATAAGATTTACTCCCAATGTCTGACACGCGGAAAAAGTTCTAGGGTTTTTGTTTTTGACATATAGAATGTTTAACTCCTAAAATATTTCACACATTAAAAGAAAATGAAAGTAGTTCAATTAACCCTTGAGTGCCTATTATCCATTTTAAGAAATAAATCAAACCCATGGATCTAAAGTCACTTTGCAAAGCCGTCTTATTCCATTTTTCCACAAAGGGAACCACTGTTCACCATTTTGTGCTTATCATTCCCCTACTCTTCTTTAAAGCCTTATCACATATGTATTTATACAGAGGTAATATACTAAGATACATATTCTTGAAATTTTTTGTATTCTGTGAAAAATTTTTTTTCTATTCAACGTTTATGTTTTGAGTTTCACCCATATTAAAAATAGCTGTTTGTGCCTTAACATTTTTTCTTCCTCAATATTGCCAGAGACTCATCTGCTTTATCAGTTTTTTCAAGGAAATGTTTGTCTTTGCTGATTATTGTATCTTCACTTTTCTATTTCACTATTTTTCCTATTTATATTTTTATCTTTCTATAAATGTCTTCTATTATAATTATACATTTATATTTCTATAAATGTCTTTCTATTCATTCTATGAATTTCTTCTATTGTTCTTCATCTAAGGTTAAAGGGTGGAAAACAAAAGCAGGATATTAAGTTACCTACAGCAGGATCAATACTGATTTTTAAAAATTTCAAGCCTGCAAAAATGGAAAAAAGAAACAAAGAAAATGGATGATAAATCTTTTAATCACAAACTTTAACACACATAACTACCGTATGCCCTAAAAGTGTGAAAAGTTATTATCAAGACATAACTGGAGAACAGAACTGACAGCTAAAAATGGTTAACATGCATTTTAAAATTTTCATCATTGGTCAAAGTCATGTAAATATACCAGTTGAAATAATCATGCCAGTTTTTGCAAGTAAAATTGGCTAAGATTTTTAATTACTTTAACATGAATTATGCTGGAGAGGATAAGGGTGAATAATTAGTCTCATCTCTTCATGGGGGACTTATAAAGGAGCACAAAATTTTAACCTACATTTTCTAACAGTAAATGGCCTAAAAATTCACACTCTGATCTGCCAGTTCAATATGTGTATTTCTGCATAGGAATATGAAAGGTATGCTAAAACTATTTTGTACTTTACTTTCTAAATATTATCCAATGAACCTCCATTTCTTACAATGGGGGTGGGAGCGGGACAGTATTTAAGTCATTCCTTTGACAGCAGCTTCTGGCGGGGGGGAAATGCAGCTCAAATCAAAACACCAAATGAAAAAGAGTTGGCCTGTCTCTTGACCGGCCAGGATATGAAGGATGAAGCCATGAGAATATCGCGAGATGCGGCAAAGCACCACACCTCTATCAGGAGCCGCTAACTGAAAGAATCAGGGAGCAGGCAGCCCCTCCAGGACACCTCATTTCCGCACGTGAATGAAATCCCTCAGATGCCAGCTAGAGCTAAATACAGAATCGGAAAGCACACAGAGCCCTTACCCCTTCCCTCCCTCCTCAGGGTGTATATGGAGGACACAGATGCCATACCACGATTTTATAGTGCACAGAACTCTTATTTATGGAAAGAAGCCTAAAAACTTCACAGCTGCTTGTTACTTTGATTTTGTCTTTGCCTTTTCTTAGTTCTGTGGCTACTGATGTAAGATCTGTCACCCACAAATGGAGGGGGGAGCCTCTCCACAACACTTTCACTTTCCAGGGCTGCAAAGACAGCTCTGACTATGATCGGCTTTGAAACACACGTAGACATTACTATTCCAGACCTAATACTGGAAGCCAACACTATCCACTTTTAACCCCTTCAGAACCGAACCCCCAATAAAACACAAAACTAGGAATTACATTACGATGACCAAGGAGCTACAGATGGCCTTTCTTAGAATCAAATATATCACCAAAACAAGGCAGAATAAGAAAAAGACATTTCATTCAAAAATTACAAACAAAAAAAACTTTTCTGTGGGTAGAAACAAAAATAGCTAATACTGACAGATGTCTGTAGACAAGCCCAACACATACTGTGGTTGACAAAATCATAACATGTAGAAAGCAGAACAAAATCAAGATGAGTAAGATGAAGCAGAAGGAATGTTGGTGGTTTTACAGTATCCACCACTTCTAACCCTTACTCTCAAATTACTACATTGCTAAGTATCTGTAAACAAAGCTAAAAAACACAGTAAAATCTCATTACTGACCACTCTGGGATATCCATGACATAAAATACAGTGCATTCAGATTAAAATGCACACCACCACTGTCATCTGCTACACATCTTACCCAGCTTAGCTAGCACTACAAAAATACCAAGAGACAACATTCGAGTCCAGAAATGATTTGGGAGGAAAGCATACAAAAAAAGAAGAGAATGCTCCTCTCTCCCTCGAGAATGCTCCTTGATTGTAAATACTGCCTACAGTGCCACAGATGTGGCCGAAGCCAAAACTCAGGCAGACCTGCAGAACCGTCCTCACTGACCTGTGAAGAATTCCCAATGCCTGGCTAAGCCTCACATGAGAAAGGAAACACTGGAGTGAGCGAACTTGTCAGTCTCAGATAGCACAAAGGCTCAGCTCAAGAAAAAGCTGATTCACTCAGTGCAGAAAACCATTTTGGAGGAAAAAAATGCAAGGACAGTTAACAAACTCACCCTTTATACAGATCAACAAAAATACCCAATTAGTAATGATAGCAACCTCTGGATAGTAACATTATAGGTGCTTTGGGGGGGCGGGGGGAGATTTGATCTTTTTCCTACAATGAACACAAAATTTATTATTATAATTTTGACTGCAGTGGGTCTTCGTTGCAAGCGTTTGGGCTCCTCTCATTGTGGGCAGGCTCTAGAACACGCAGGCTCAGTAGTTGCAGCATGTAGGATCTTAGTTCCCACACCAAGGACTGAACCCGGGCCCCCTGCATCAGGAGCACTGAGTCTTATCCAATGTACCACTATGGAAATCCCAACATAAAATACCTTTAATTTTAAAATTTTTAATTTTAAAAATTAAAATGGACTACACTTGTTACTATCAAAGGCCAGTGGTCAATTTCTTAGAAGTTCATAGTGAGAAAAACCCAGTTCCTCAAGGGGACTTGTCTCATCAAGTCTTGTCACCTTGCTTAGAGTTAACACACTCTAGCTTCCATGACTAAGAACTAACTTTCCCTCCAGACCAGGGTCTCTGCTGTGGAAAGGAGAGGCAAGGCAACCCAAGTACCACAGATGTGCCACCACTGGTCCTTGATCATTGGACTGGGTCCTTCAGAGGAACAGAGTTGCCATAGAGTTACTGATCTTCCCAACCCAAGGATCAAACCCAGATCTCCCGCATTGCAGTGGATTCTTTACCAGCTGAGCCACCAGGGAAGCCCAAGAATACTGGAGTGGGTAGCCTATTCTTTCTCCAGGGGATCTTCCTGACCCAGTAATCAAACCAGGATCCCCTGAATTGCAGGCGGATCTTTTACCAGCTGAGCTACCAGGGAAGCCCAGAGTAATTGTAAGGGGTATATAAATCCATACACACTTTCATGAATTTTTGGCAAGCTGAATGAACAATGAGTCTTACACATATGCATATCATAATTTTTGGAGGTATATATGGGTCGTTTGATTTAAAAAACTAATTAGAAACTGGGACTCTGACAACCTAGAATGGTGGAATGGGGTGGGAAGGAGGCTCATATGTATATCTATAGGTGATCCATGTTGATGTATGGCAGAAACCAGCACAATATCATAATTATTCAATTAAAAATAAAGAAAGAAAAAAATAAGAGTTATTCAATCTCCTTTTCTAAAGGTAGGAGACCATGAATCTACTTCATACACCAAGGTCTTCTAGCTATAGAAAAATCACTTTCCAAAAGGATGAAGCAACTTACAAAGACAACATTTAAAAATTTCTTTTCCATGAAAGAAAAATAAAGCCAGAGGAAGTTAAGAATTTAAAAAACTAGTATGAAGTTTGTGAGAAATTAAAACCAAAAAACATACTATCAGGTGGAGGTGAACCTGAAGCTCAGTAATAGCACCAAGCTGCACCCAGGAGAAAGCAAGATTCTGTCGTGTACTAAATACACAGCTCAGTCTCTGGAAGCAGAGGGAAGCACAAGACCAAAGGTCCTCTTATTAAACAAACATTAATTAATACCAAGTCAGAATAAAATTTCTGGCATATAGAAACAAAGCTGTGTCTGACTGAAGACTTGCCCATGTTTAATTAAGCAACAAAGAAACATGATTAAGTTGTCTTATGGAAAAGATGTCATGAAGATTATTTAAAATAATCAGAGATGTTTGTTGAGCTGGGCCACTTCACGTAGCATTCAACAATAGTGGAATACTGGAGGCGCAGAGAACTTGCTCAGAGCTGATGGGCATCCGATTTGCTGAGAAAGGAGAACGTAGAGGTAATGATGGGTGTAAACTCAGGAGGACTTAGCGTTAATCCTCCCTAATGAGCCTGGCACCTGGGAGCACAGCCTGCTCGGCAACAGCCAACGGGAGCATCACTCAGTGATGCGTCTGAGTGCTTTGTGACTCATCGCTTCGACATAAGGTCTGAGATTTTTTTCTTGGGGGTCGGGGACTGGGGAAGGAAGAAACAGCTTTACCTCAAATACAAAGCTGAATTTTAAGGTAAAATGGTATTTAAAAAATTAACTCAAAACACTTCAACTACTTACAACATTAAATCAAGCAGCCAAAGCAAGATAAAATACCAGCCAGATTTCTCACTAAAACACTTGTTCCCTGCTAGCAAAGGGCCCCATATTGCTTGTAGCAAGATTTCAATTTGCTTCTGCCCACCCCTTCAAAAAATCCTCAAACAAAACAAGCACAAGAAACGAAATCAACACCATAAAAAAAAAAAAAAGACTTCAACGACTCATTCCTCCTTCAGTAAACTCAATGACTTGAGACAAAAAATTTCCATCCTATTTTCTTCTACCTACCCTCTCCATCCCTCCCAACATTCCCCCCTAAAATTCAGCCGACTATTTAAAAAAATTTAAAAACCCATTACAGAGTTGAAAAAGTTCCAGCCAAGAAATGTATGTGAATGCTGACTAGCTTGTCTACACCAGGCTTGGTTCTATGTCTTTGATGACAGCACAGAAGACAGCCCCTGGTCCCCAAGTTGAGTCCGATGGGAGAACAAAGTCAGTCAGAAGGCAATTCAAATATCAAGTGCCGAGTGGTGCTATAGTGTTAAGTATAAGAGAGATATAGGAGACACACCAAATTCAGATATGGCAGAAAATATAAGGCTTTGTGAAAGAAATGACGTCTTAAAGGCTAAGTAATTACGGGAATTAAGGAAAAAAAGAAAGGAGCAAATGGATTACTGGCAGAGAAAACGTGTGTGCAAAAGCCTTGAAACGAAGAGAGTAATGGGGTTTTGGCTCCAGCCAAAGAACGAAATCTGTTGAAGTTTATTAATTCCTAATAAACCATGGGGCGAGGCACCTGTGTTATTTGCTGGTTCTCATGGTGACCCTGAAAGGGAGAGGCTCTGTCAGGGTGAGTCACCTTCACACAAAGTTCCCAGTCTTCCACTCCATCATTCAGGGGTTAGATGTCCGAACACAGAAGCCCTGTCACCTCTGCCTTATATTCTACTAAGACAAGTCTTCAGACTTACTGGACAAAAAGCAAAGCCCTGGAAGCCTCTCCAGCTCCCGCACATAGTAGGGGCTCAAATCAGTTTAATAAAGGCTTATACGAAGAGACAGAAGCAGAGATGGGGAGGGACTGGGCTCAGCAACCCAAGGAGAGAGAGACAGAAATGACCCTAGGTCTGGGAGAACACAGTCACGCGGGCTGGTTAAGGTCAAGCCCAAGAGAGGGCAAGCACAGTACCACCCTGAACGTGATGTCCGAAAAGGCACCAAGTTATTCACCAGCACGTGCTTCCTTCTTCCCTGTTATCGGACAGAAAAGGTACGTAACGTCCTCAGTGCAAAATGACAAGCTGTATTCTGAATCGAAATCTCGCTAGGTTTTGAAGAACTTAGCCTTCATGTGTTTCCCAGTGATTAGGGCCCCTCCTCTTTGAGACTGTGTCCCTACTATTAATTTGACATCTGAGTGCTGACCACAGTGTGGTCCTACTGTGGCACTGTGAGTAATGCTTTCAAATGTGTCTACTTCCTAATCCGTGAAGTATCTCGTATGGCAAACGAGACTCTGCAGACATGATTCAATTAAGTGTCTTGAGCTAGGGAGCTTATGCCTGGTGATCCGAGTGGGCCGGATGTTCTCACAAAGCTTCTTATACAAGGGTCACAAGAAACATCAAAGTCAGAGAGATGACCGTGTGATAACACAAGCAGAGACCGGAGTGACATACTCTGAAGATGGAAGAAGAGGCCACAAGCCAAGAAATTCAGGCAGCCTCTGAACACAGGAAAAAGGCAAGGAAATGGTTTCTCCTCCACATCTGGCAGGAAGAACCCTGTCAACGCCTTGACCTCTGAGACTGAGTTCAGACTCCTGGCTTCTAGAACTGAAAAGAGAATAAAATTTTGTTTTAAGCCACCGAATTTGTGGTAATTCTTACAGCACCAATAGGAACCTAGCATGCCTATTTTTATGTTTGCACGTAAAGCCAATGCTCTGTGCCAGTCAACCCTGAATTGCTTAAAATAGTCCCCCCAAACCAAAGTTAGGGGATATAGATAATAAAACAAGAACAGAATACGGATAATCTTTAAAGCTGGGTACACGGAGGTTTATTACACTATTTTCTGTATATGTATGTATTTGGAAACTTTCAAACAACAGAATTTTACAAGTCACTTTAAAATTCCTAAGGAAGACGACATACAGATGGCCAAAATGCACACGTTCATCCTGATGGATTATTAGAAAAATGCAAATCAAAACTACAATGAGGTACCACCTCTCACTGGTCAGAACTGGCCATCATTAAAAAGTCTGCTAACAATAAATGCTAGAGAGGGTGTAGAGAAAAGGGCACTCTCCTACACTGTTGGTGGGAATGTTAAGTATGACCCACTATGAAGAACAATATGGAGGCTCCGTAAAAAACTAAAACCGGAAGTAGCATATGATCCAGCAATCCCACTCCTGAGCATATATCCGAAGGAAACCATAACTCAAAACATACACGCAGCCCAGTGTTCACTGTAGCACAATCTACAACAGCCAAGTCATGGAAGCAACCTAAATGTCCATCAACATAGGAATGGAGAGACAATGTGGTACATGTATACAATGGAATATTACTCAGTCATTAAAAAGAATGCAATAATGCCATCTGCAGAGACATAGATGGACCTAGACATTATCATACTAAATCAAGTCAGACAAAGGACAAACATCGTATGATTATCACTTATGTATGAAATCTGAGAAAATGGAACAAGTGAACTTATTTACAAAACAGAAACAGATTCACAGACTTTGAAAAGAAACTTACGGTTACCAAAGGTGGTGGTGGGATAAATTAGGAGTTTGGGATTAACATATACGCATTACTATATACAAAATAATCAACAAGGACCTACTGTATAGCAAAGGGAACTCTACTCAATAACCTGTAATAGCCTATATGGGAAAAGGATCTGAAAATGAATGGGTATATGTGTATGTATAACTGAAGCACTCGGCTGTACACCTAAAACTAACACAACACTATATACTCTAATACAAAATAAAAATTACATTTTAAAGAGTCAGTTTTAAGATAAAATTTCTAAGCAGAATACCACATCTCTACACCATCCCCAACATCTTAGTCATCTCGAGGTGCTGCAGCAAATACCAGAGACTGGACGGCTCACACAACACAAATGGACTGCTCACAGTTCTAGAAGCTGGAGTCCCAGATCAGGGTGCCAACCTTGTGAAGTTCTTGCTAAGGGCCCTCTTCTGGTCTACACACAGTCCCTTCCTCCTATAGTCTCACATGGCAAGAGAGAAAGAGTCTCTTGTGACTCTTCGTGTAAGGGCACTAATTCGATACACAGGGCTCTACTCTCCCTGTTAATCTAATTACCTCCCAAGGGCTCTGTCTCCAAATGCCATGACATTAGGGATTATGGCTTCAACGTGAAAATTCTGGGGAGACACAAATATTCAGTTCACAGCACCCAGGAAGGCCAGACGAGCCAGTTATTCCTCCAACACTGGAACAAATCTTTCTTTACAGGGTCTCTCGGCTCAAGATGGCAGAGTAGAAGGACATGAGTTCACCTCGTCTTACATAAAAATCACAACCAACTGTTCAACAACCATCAACCCAAAAAACCACTAGAACCTATGAAAAGAGATACCCTGCAACTGAAGACAAAGAAGAAGCCACAACAAGACAGCAGGCGGGCCTCCACCGAGATAAAACCAAATCCCATAAATACCATATCAGGTTACTGGCTAGTGGTTATGGGACACGTGACAAAAACTACAGATCTTTCAAGGCTGTAAGAGAGGCACACGGGAGCTGAGCAGCTGAAGAAACATTCATATTTCTTGTACCCCATTTCCCTAGGATGGAGGATAGTGGAGTAAAACGATATACAGAAATTCTCCACCCAAATTATTATACTGCTCTTTATTGCTGACCACATATAGGTAAATTCACCTAGGATGAACACAACTCAACTCCATAAAAGTCAAAGAGCAAGATGTATCTGAGCCATATCTGAACAGGTGGTTTTAGCTTCAGAGCCCCAGCTGACCATGCTCTGCTCCTCAGGACACACATCTTGAGAGCCAGTGCTTTCAACAGAGCTTCCCCAAAACATACCACCACCTCTGCCACACAGCTGTCACAGCGAAAGGGGGCTCTCCAACGAGGCCGACCTAGCCTCACAAGGCAAGGTAGGTAACAGAATTATGCCCTTCCACCAAACAGCATGCGCGTGCACGTCACGTCACTTCAGTCGTGGCCGACTCTTTACGACCCTACGGACAGCAGCCTGCCAGGCTCCTCTGTCCATGGGATTCTCCAGGTAAAAATACTGGAGTGGGTTGCCATGCCCTCCTCCAGGGGAACTTCCATCCCAGGGATGGAGCCTGCGCCTCTTATGTCTCCTGCGTTGGCAGGCAGGTTCCTTAGGGACACTTGGGAAGCACAAATAGCATGTTACATGCACCCCCCAAAAAATTTATGTTCAGATTTTATTTTTTTAATTCTTTTGGCCATACCACATGGCTTAGGGATCTTAGATTCCCAACCAGAGATGGAACCCATGCCCTCGGCAGTGAAAGCGCAGAGTCCTAACCACTGGACCTCCAGGTAAAAATTCCCTAATGCACCAAAACCTCAAGGCCCCGGCATTTCTGGTTCATTTCAAAAGCCATCTCGTGGCTCTGTGCCCGGGCCCACCCCTTACGCACTTACACAATCACAGGCCAAGGCCAGTTGTATGCATCATAGCAGAAAGCCAGAGTGTAAACAGTCAGTTGGAGGAGGGAAGGTATTCAGGATGGTATCACAACTCAGGTTTTTTTTTTTTTTTACAACTCAGGTTTTTAACTTAACACTTGAAGGAAGAGCTCTACCAAAAAAAAAAAAAAAAAAAGAAAACCAACTGTTCTGTTTCAGACAAACCCAAAAGGTAGGCAAAGGAAGCCAGTCACATTTCAGATTCAGTCACTAAGCCAAAAGCATCCATTCTCTCAGGCAGAGCTTGCAGTTTCCCCCCGATTCTCAGAACACAGGTGCAGGGCCCCTGCTGAGGGGGGTCTGCCACCAGTGTCGCCAACGTGAACTGCAGGAGGCATTTTATCATCTTGGCTTGTTGTAAAAATTTTTGTCATTCACTAAGACTCTTCACAGTATCAAAAACATTGCAGGAAGTCCTCTGAACTGAAGATTGGAAAAGTCACTGCTTCTCTATGGATTTGCATAGAGAAAACGCAGTAGACTTCAGTATATAAAGCTAATGAGAGATCAAACCAGTCTGAGTTATGCCTGTCACACAACACTGCAAATTTGTGTCATGGAATAGGAAGTATCCCTGGATAATGAAGGCAGTTAAGTTCACTTCCAACAGTAAGAATTTTTATAAAAAGTAATATCTATGGACACCAAAGGAGGTGTTGTGAACAAAACATTTTAGCACTTGGTTAGAGAGAATGAAACTATAATCTTCCAAAAGAAAGACTCTTTCAGATATTTCATTCAATTGGGATGACATCAGGGATAGAAAGACGGAGAGAGAGAGACCATATCGTGACAAGGTTCAGAGTGAAGATTAAGCATTTAGAACTTTTAGAACTTTTTACAGGACATCCCCTGGCAGTCCAGTGGTTAGGACTTAGCACTCAGTGCTTTTACTACAAGGTCCAGGGTTCAGTCCCTGCTCAGGGAACTAATATCCTACAAGTGGCAGAACAGACAAAAGAATAAAAAGAAAGAAATTTTTATGGCAGATTGCCAGGAATTTTTTACATCTGCTGAATCTAGTAATAAAAGTCAGGGCTTGCCTTTTGGACTGACTTTTTAAAGTTCATTTTCCTAATAATTTTTGCATTAAAAAGTCAGTGATTGATTAGAAATTTCAAAAACTCGTTCTTGGAACTTCCCTGGTGGTCCAGTGGTGAAGACTCCACACTCCCAGTGCAGGGGGACATGGGTTCAATCCCTGGTCGGGGAACTAAGGTTCCGCATGCCACATGGAGAGGTCAAAAACAAAACCCAAAAAACTGATCCTACCATTAAGCTGGGGAAGGAATGACCCAGAGCAGTAGTTCTCAATGGAGAAAATCGCACAACTTAGGGGGTGGTTTTAGAAATCTGTGGGCCCTCTAGGGTAGGAGAAAGGTCCTCTATCACACTGGACAGGCAGAGACCAGATACATCACTCATCCTGACTCAAGCAGGACAACCTCACACAGGGGAGATGCCCCTGCCACGCACAGCTCTTCCAAGGTCCGTAACAGTCACATACACAAAAAACACATTTTTTTCTCAGGATATACCCTAAGGATTTATTGCTCAGTTTTAATATGTAGTCTACCTTCCAGAACTGCATCCACCAAGTAAGTCAAGATACAATTATGCTGGTTTTTTTTTTCTTTTATTTACTTGCTATGCCAAGTCTTGGTTGTAGCACACAGCATGTGGGATTTTAGTTTCCCAACTGGGGATCAAACCCATGTCCCCTGCATTGCAAGGTGAATTCTTAGCCACTGGACCATTAGGGAAGTCCCAAGATGCAATTATATTTTAACCTGCTTATCACCATCACTGCTGAAGAATTGATGCTTTCGAACTGTGCTGCTGGAGAAGACTCTTGAGTCCCTTGGAGACCAAACCAGTCAATCCTAAAGGAAATCAACACTGAATATTCGTGGGAAGGACTGATGCTGAAGCTCCAATACTTTAGCCACCTGATGCAAAGAGCCAACTAATTGGAAAAATACCCTGATGCTGGGAAAGATTGAGGGTTGGTAGGTGGAGACAGGGAGACAGAGGATGAGATGGTTGGATGGCACCACTAACTGAATGGACATGATTTTGAGCAAATTTTGGGAGATAGTGAAGGACAGGGAAGCCTTGCATGCTGCAGTCCATGAGGTCACGAAGAGTCAGACACGACTGAGCAATTGAACAATGAACAATAAATCACCACTATGGCACTTCCCTTAGTGAAGAGGTGGCAAGAATACACAGAAGAAGTATAAAAAAGATCACGACAGTGTGATCACTCACCTATAGTCAGACATCCCGGAATGCGAAGTCAAGAGGGCATTAGAAAGCATCACTACGAAGAAAGCTAGCAGAGAAGGCAGAATTCCAGTTGAGCTATTTCAAATCCTAAAAGATGATGCTATGAAAGTGCTACACTCAATATGCCACCAAATCTGGAAAACTCAGCAGTGCCCACAGGACTGGAAAAGGTCATTTTTCATTCCAATCCCAAAGGCAATGTCAAAGAATGCTCAAACTACCACACAACTGCACTCATCTCACACGCTAGCAAAATAATCCTCAAAATTCTCCAAGCCATGCTTCAACAGTATGTGAACAGTTAACTTTCAGATATTCAAGCTGGATTTAGAAAAGGCAGAGGAACCATAGATCAAATTGCCAACATCTGTGGATCATCTAAAAAGCAAGAGAGTTCCAGGAAAACATCTATTTCTGCTTTATTGAGTATGCCAAAGCCTTTGACTATATGGATCACAACAAACTGTGGAAAATTCTGAAAGAGATGGGAATACCAGACTACCTTACCTGCCTCCAGAGAAATCTGTATGCAGGTCAAGAAGCACCATTTACAACTGGACATGGAACAATAGACTCATTCCAAAATGGAAAAGGAGTATGTCAAGGCTGTAAACTGTCACCCTGCTTGTTTAACTTATATGCAGAGTACATCATGCGAAATGCCAGGCTGGACGAAGCACAAGCTGGAATCAAGATTGCCAGGAGAAATATCCACAACCTTAGATATACAGATGATATCACTTTAATGGCAGAAAGCAAAGAGGAACTAAAGAGCCTCTTGATAAAGTAAAAGAGGGGAATGAAAAGCTGGCTTATACTCAACATTCAGAAAACTAAGATCATGGCATCTGGTCCTATCACTTCATGGCAAATAGAAGGGGAAAAAGTGGAAGCACTGACAGATTTTATTTTCTTGGGCTCTAAAATCACTGCAGATGGTGACTGCAGCCATGAAATTAAAACATTTCCTCCTTGGAAGGAAGGCTATGACAAACCTAGACAGTGTGTTAAAAAGCAGAGACATCACCTTGCTGACAAAGGTCTTTATAGTCAAAACTATGGGGATTTCTCTGGTGGTCCAGTGGCTAAGACTCTGTGTTCCCAATGCAGGGGACCTGGGTTCAATCCCGGGTTAGGGAACTAGATCCCATCTGTCGAAACTAAAGATCCCACATGCTGCAACTAAGACACAGTGCAGTCAAATAAATAATTTTTTTAAAAAGCTACAGTTTTTCCAACAGTCATGTATGGATGTGAGAGTTGGACCATAAAGAAGGCTGAGCGCCAAAGAATCAATGCCTTTGCATTGTGGTGCTGGAGAAGACTCTTGAGAGTCCTTTGAATAGCAAGGATATCAAGCCAGTCAACCCTAAAGGAAATCAACTCTGAATATTCACTGGAGGGATTGGTGCTGAAGCTCCAATACTTTGACCACCTGATTTGAAGAACCAATTCACTGGAAGAGACCCTAATGCTGGGAAAGACTGAAGGCAGGAGGAGAAGGGGACGACAAAGGATGAGATGATTGAATGGCATCACCGACTCCAGGCACGTGGGTTTGAGCAAACTCCGGGAGATCGTGGAGGACAGAGGAGTCTGGCATGCTAACATGACTTAGCAACTGAACAGTAACATCATCACTATATATAAAAAAAAAAAATCACTTAACTGAGAGCAGCACAGCAGTCACGCATGTCATTCCTATCTATCAGTGTTGGTTTGCTGAGGGTTACTGTGTAATAGTACAAGTACCAGTCCTTGATTATTTCACTGTGCCTCAAGCTCTGGTCATCCTCAAGTGTTTATGTGCTGAAAAATTATTTTGTATAAACTATTTACCTTTTATTTCTCCTTTCTGATATTACTAGGACACTATATTGATTTTTAAATGATATATATTTTAAAATATTTATATCATGTATAATTGTTACATTTTCTATGAATCTCACTTCAGCAGTATAATTGGGACATCAGAAAATATTTGGTAAAAAGAGGGTGCAGGGACTGCCCTGATGGTCCAGTAATTAGGACTCTGAGCTTTCACTGCAGGGAGCATGTGTCCAAATTGCTGGTAGAAGAACTAGGATCTGCACGTTGTACAGACACAGAAACAAAAGCAGGGTGTAGGTCTGAGGGTTCAAAGTGCAGGTCTATTGATTTAAATATCTCAGTATTGATTATAGGCCAAACAATTTAAATATCTCACTATTTATTATAGGCCAAACATAGTAAGAAATTATAGTCTATTTAAATAAAAACATGCTGATAAAGTTGATGTTCAAAGTCATAAACAGACATGCTGGGACGTGAAAAGTCATATTCCTGTATTTACATATGAGATGACAAAACTACTGCAGTTTAAGCTCCAAGACCTAGGCAAGTCTCTCCATTTCTCAGCTACCTTCCCTCCACCCCACTCCCTAAAGTCAGGATAGCACTATTTCCTTCCTATATCTAGGGTTGGCTGGATGAATCAAATGAGAACTCTTTTAGAGAGTTTAGCATCCTGCCCTGCTCATGGTCAGGGCTTCCGATGTATACACCACTAAGCTGACCTAAAACTTAAAGGCAGAGTAGTAAAGAAAAGAGGGAAATGGGAGCTAGCAATGGGATCGTAAGCCTAAAAATGAGTAAAAAAAGGACAAATATAGGATTTGTTAAAAAGAAAAAAGACTGAAATATCAATTCATTACCATCAATTCAACTAAGCTAACTAAATAACTTTCATTTTCTTATACTTGTACATGGAGAAGAAGTGATACAAAACATTAGACCACGAAAGAATCTATTAAGATGAACACCGATGTCTGTCTGAGTTATGGTCATGTCCCGAAATGCATCACATTACTTTCTCAGTTTAACCAAGGCTTTCTGAATACCTCCTTTTGTCTGTAAGTACTAATAGCTGAGGAATCCTGAAAAGATGTCAGTGCATGTATATTATACATCTAGGGACGACTACAGAAAATTATAGCCTTTCTCATCCCCACATAAGAAGAACTCTAAATAGTAAGACTGTATTTTGGGTAAGATCAAGTAGGCCATTCAGCAACACAGAAACACAAAGGGAAAAAATTGCCCTGAGTACTGAGGCAACCCTGCCTCTCTGCTTGCTGATGCTAAAATTAGAAATAGGATTAAGAGTGCCCTGCCATTCCCAGTTGGTTTTTGTTCTAAACTCCTGCCTGGGAACCTTTCCCTCCCTCATGTTAACCCTGAGTATTTTGTTCATTAACATCAGAGGTGGGAAGCAACAGGAAAGAACCAAAAGTAAAGGCTTTTATAAGTTTAAATGTGAAAGGATCTCTTTTAGCATTACACACACACCTTCAGTACTGGATCACATGGACACAGGTTGGATACAAGTTTCTTATTGTATATGATAGCTAAGTTCCTGCTCAGCCTTAGTTCAACCAAGGGTTACCTATGAGGAAAAAAATAAATAACTTTAAAGCAAATTACTTAAGAATAGTTATTCTATTCTTGAGAAACAAATGATATTGAATCATTTATCACTAATTTCACCTTTTGAAATTTAGAAGTAACAAGAAAACTATAAATGGAGTGGGGATGGTCTACCCTGTTTCTCCCATGGAATGATGATAAAATCTGGACAGAACATATGACACAACTATTTGAAGACTCTGAAATGTGTATGACAGCAGGTGGAATGGGGAGTTTGAAGGGCCTCTGAATGAAAGCTGATTTTTTCTGCCTTTCTTCCCTCTGGGATGCCCCAGCCTAGACTTGAAACAGTTTAAAATCTTGGAAACTCTCCTAGACAGAGCTCTAGGAGAAGGCCTGTAGCTCTGGTTCAAGAAGCAGGAAAGGGTGCCTAAAACTCTGATGATGGAAGGAGTTCTGGTCCCCAGGGGTGGGTTCAATCATTTCGCTTTTTTGTCCCAGTCTTCCTGCCACTTAGTCCCAGACATGAATGCAGTCGTGAGAAATACACAACCAAGCACAGTAACTAAGGCTGTATCTTTTCTGGCTGAAGAACCAGAAAGAGAAGCCCTTGGGAATCAAAGCCCTATTCAATTGATGCAAAAAGAGGAGCTCGGGAAAGCAACAGCATGAGGTTGTTTAGGAACTCCTGGATTTAGCCCCAGTGCGTGCATGCTATGTCAGAACCCAAACAGCATACCCAAGACTTGGAGAGCAGAACCACGGGAGAGATCACCACCCAGGGCCCAAACTGGCCACCCCTGAGTGCTACACACAAGAGACAAATCCAGACAGCACTTCAAAGGCTTCAAAAATAGAAGTGAAACTGCAGAAGGCTGGCTGCAACTCACAGCCTGAAGCCAACTGGGTCGAATTGCATTCGAAAATGAAATTATCAACATTCTCCACAGGATGTGAACCAAGATCCAGAGTCTTATAATACCTTACTCAGAATGTCCAATACACAATCCAAAATCACTTATATAAAGAACTAGGAAAATCTCAACTCACATGGGAAAAGGCAATCAACAAATGCAAATGCCAAGAATGACATAGATGATGGAATTATGACAGACTTTAAAGAAACTGTGATAAAAATGTTCCAAAGGGTGAGCACCCTTGAAAAGAATAGGAAGAAAATGTCCACAAAGCAGGAGATAAACAAGAAATAAAAATTTAGAACCAAAATAAATCTGAAGTAAACTCATGGGATAAAAACAATAGCAGACTGAAAACAACAGAAAAGTGTCACTACTCACAAAGAAAGATCAACAGCAATTATTTAATCTGAACAATTGAGGGGAAAAAAACGAAGAGAGGCTCGAAGACCCGTGGGAAATTACCAAAGGTCCAACTTTTATGTTATCAGTATCTCAGAAAGACAGGAAAAAAACAAAAATGTTTGCTGAAAATACCTTTGAGTAAATGATTACTGAAGACTTTCCAAATTTGCTAAGAGATATAAACATATAGATTGAAAAAGTTCAGCAAGCCCCTGTGAAATAATATAAAATGCATATATTGGTCTCCCTACCTCAACCTCTTCCCTTCCAGGCACAGAACTCCTAAAATTCTTCTAATTTCCTAAGTGGTAAGAGCATTAGGTATATCTCCTGTTCTACGGAGGAAACTCTAGGTGGGTTCCTGGATGGCTCGTGGTTATAAGCTGGTCACCAGGAAGAGCCAGTCATGATCAGAAGTTTGGAATTTTCAGTCCCATCCCTCATCCTCCAGAGAGGGTAGAGGCACTGGAAATGGAGTTAATAATTGAACCTACCTACATGATGTCCCAAAAGTAGGGGGTTCACAGAGCTTAAAGGTGGTGAACACATCCACAGTGGCAGGGTACCCCAACTTCACAGGGACAGCAGCTCCCGCTCTCAGGACCCTCCCAGACCTTGCCCTATGGATCCGTTCATCTGGTTACTCATCTCTATTTTTTATTACATCCTTTAACAAACTGGCTGTTGTTACTGTTTAGATGTTAAGTCATGTCCGACTCTTTGCAACCCCACAGACTGGAGCCTGCCGGATTCCTCTCTCCATGAGATTTCCCAGGCAAGAACATCGGAGTAGGTGTCATTTCCTCCTCCAAGGGATCTTCCTGGCCCAGGGATTGAATCCAAGTCTCTTGCATTGCCAAGCAGTTTCTTTACTGCTGAGTCACAGGGTCAGAACAACACTCACCTTTGATTCAGTTCAACTGCTCTCTAATGAGCATCACAAGAAGTGAAAACTTCAATGGAGGACTAGTTTTGTTTTAATATAGTTCTGTGCTTTCAAAACCAGGAAAAAAAAAAAAAAAAAAAACTAGAGGGAGGAAAAAAGGGAAGCATACAGAAGAGGAGGAAGCCCCATGCCCTCCCCCCTTACCTTTTGTGACTCTTACATTTGGCTGTTCTTAATTCAGATCCTTTATAATAAACTGGTAACAGCAGCAAGGGGCTTCCTGGGTGGTTCAGCAGTAAAGAATCTGCCTGCCAATTCAGGAGATATGGGTTCAATCCTGAATGGGGTAGATCCCCTGGAGAAGGAAATGGCAACCTACTCCAGTATTCTTGCCTGGAAAAACCCATGCACAAAGGAACCTGGCAAGCTACAGCCCATGGTATCGCTAACAGTTGGACTTAGCTACTAAACAACAACAATAAATAAACTGGTAAATGTAAGCATATGTTTCCCTGATTTTAGTAAGCCACTAGCAAATCAATCAAAACCAAGAAGGGAGATCTTTGCAACCTCTTATCTACTGCTGGTTGGTCAGAAGCATAGATAATAATAACCCAGATTTGCGACTAACATGTGCAGTTTCCTGGAATTGAACCTTTAACCTCTGGGATCTGACACTTTCTCCAGGCAGAAAGTGTTAGAATTCAGTTAAATTATAGGACACCCACCAGAAACTACAGAGAATTGCTTGTTGAAAGTAAATTTTCCACGTATTTTGGTGACTTGAGTGACAGAAGTGAAGTGTTCTGAGTGTAAAGGAGACACTCAGGAAAGAAAAGACAGAGTCAGAAAGAACTGGGTTTTTCCCAACATAGGAGGAAAACTGGGTGCTTCCTCTTTACAGCCTCAACAAGAAAAACCCCCCAAAGTCTATCTTCAGACATATCATCAATTGTTGAAAATCAAAGCAGAAAAAGAAAAATAACACATTACTTACACAACAGTGGTTCTCAGCTAGGGATTATGTTGTCCCCAAGATGATCTTTGACGATATCTGTTGACATTTTTAATGGTCACAACTTGGGGAGGTAGGGAGCTGCTGGTATCTAGTAGGTAGAGACTAAGGATGTTAATAATAAGAAGCCTACAAAACCAACCATGTGCTACCTTAAAGAAACTCATTCAGGGAATCCCCTGGTGGTCCAGTGGATAAAACTGCATTCTTAATGCAGAGGGCCGGGGTTCAATCCCTGGTCAGGAAACTAGATACCACATGCCACAACTGAGACCTGGCTCAGCCTAAATAAAAAAAAAAAAAAGAAAGAAACTCATTCAAACTTCAAGGTAAAAAAAGAATAGTGTAATAAGATACCATGCATACATTAACCAAAAGAAAGCTGGAGTGGTATTCAGTCTCAAAGTAGAGTTCAAAGCAAAGAAAGCTATCAGAGATGAAGAAGGACATTACATCATAATCAAAGGGTCAATTCACTCTGAAGACATAGCAATGCTAAGTTTATATAGACCAAACAACAGAGCTTCAAAATATATGAAACAGAAACAAAACTGAGAGGAGAAATAGGCAAATGACTGTAATAAGAGATTTAAATACTCCACTCTCGGGAGAGGATGGAATAAGAGACCAAAAATCAGCAAACATACAGAAGAACTGAACACTATCAACCAACTGGAACTACAACATTCGTAGAGCCCTCTACCCAACAACACGAAACATTTGCCAAAATATGCTATATCTATCTAAAATGAAGATATAAAACAAGTGACAATCGATTAATGAAATATAAGTGTACAAGGTATATTTACCAACTGTAGTGTAATTAAACTATTAATGCAAGTTAAGGGATTTCTCTGGTGGTCTAGAGGCTGAGACTCTGTGCTCCCAATGCAGGGGAACCAGGTTCAATCCCTGGTCAGGGAACTAGATCCCACATTCTGCAACTAAGATGCAATAAGGCCAAATAAATAAATAATTAAAAAACAAAAACCTACAAGTTATAAAGGAAAAAAGTCCATAGGTCAAAGAGCAAGTCTCAAGGGAAATCAGAAAATACTTTGAACTGAAGAAAAATGAAAAAAAAGAAAACAAAACCAAGATTTATGGCATTAAGTTATTTAAAGGGAAATTCATAGCATTTACACTAGGAATTAAAAAAGAAAGGGTCTCCAGTTAATAACCCAAGCTTCCATCTTAAACTAGCAAAGAAAAGCATAAAATAAACCCAAACAAAGTAGAAAAAATAAAATAATGAAGAGTCAAATCAATGAAAAGAAAAAAGCAGGAAAAAAATTAATGAAACCACATACTGTTTCCTTGGAGAAAAAAGATAAAATGGATAAACTTGTGGCAAGACTGACAAAGATGATGAGAGAAAGAGGAAGAGTGTGTGCACACAAGAGAACACATTACCAATATCAGGAATAAAGGAGGTAATACCACAGACCCCATAGACAATTAGAGGATAACGAGGGAATACTGCAAAACTCTGTGCATCTCTATTCAACAACTTGAATGAAATTAACCAATTCTGAAGCAACTACAGATCACCAAAACTACCCAAGATAAAATAGCCAAAGAAGCTCTATAACTATGTAAAAAGATTGAAATTGAACTAAAAACATAAATAAAACATCTTCTAAGGAAGAAATCTTTATGCTCAGGTGGTTTCACTGGCAAATGCTATCACGCATTTAAAGAAATACTGTCATCTCAGCAAAATCTCTTCCAAAACACATAAACAAGCACTTCACAAGACAGTTTGAGACGATATTACCCTGATAACAAAGTCAAAGACAACACACACAAAAAATAAAACTACCAACTAATATCCCTCATGGACAGAGACACACTAAACTGTCAACCACAAAGTTAACAAATTGAATCAAGGAATAAGTTCAAAGAATAAAACACCACAACCAAGTGGAATTTATCTCAGGAATCTAAGATTGGTTCAATATTTGAAGAACAATGTAATCCATCACAGTAACAGTCTAAAGCGACTGCATGATCATATCAATTTGTGCAGAAAAACCATTTGACACAAACCAACATTCACTCACTATAAAGACTGTCAACAAACTAGGAACACAAAGAATATCCTCAACCTGATAAAGGGAATCCACAAAAATACTACAGCTAACATTTTACTTTATTGAGCCCAATTTGCATGAAACGTTCCCTTGGTATCTCTAATTTTCTTGAAGAGATCTCTAGTCTTTCCCATTCTGTTGTTTTCCTCTATTTCTTTGCATTGACCGCTGAGGCAGGCTTTCTTATCTCTCCTTGCTATTCTTTGGAACTCTGCATTCAAATGGGTGTATCTTTCCTTTTCTTCTTTGCTTTTCGCTGCCCTTCTTTACTCAGCTATTTGTAAGGTCTCCTCAGACGGCCATTTTGGTTTTTTGCATTTCTTTTTCTTGGGGATTGTCTTGATTCCTGTCTCCTATACAATGTCACGAACCTCCATCCATAGTTCATCAGGCACTCTGTCTATCAGTCCCTTAAATCTATTTCTCACTTCCACTGTATAGTCATAAGGGATTTGATTTAGGTCATACCTGAATGGTCTAGTGGTTTTCTCCACTTTCTTCAATTTCTGTCTGAATTTGGCAATAAGGAGTTCATGATCTGAGCCAGAGTCAGCTCCCGATCTTGATTTTGCTGACTGTATAGAGCTTCTTCATCTTTGGCTGCAAAGAATATAATTCAATCTGATTTTGGTGTTGGCCATCTGGTGATGCCCATGTGTAGAGTCTTCTCTTGTGTTGTTGGAAAAGGGTGTTTGCTATGACCAGTGCGTTCTCTTGGCAAAACTCTATTATCTTTTGTTGACTATGATGGCTACTCCATTTCTTCTAAGGGATTCCTGCCCACAGTAGTAGATATAATGGTCATCAGAGTTAAATTCACCCATTCCGGTCCATCTTAGTTTGCCGATTCCTAGAATGTCAATGTTCACTCTTGTCATCTCCTGTTTGACCACTTCCAATTTGCCTTGATTCATGGACCTAACATTCCAGGTTCCTATGTTCTTTACAGCATCAAACCTTGCTTCTATCACCAGTCCCATCCACAACTGGGTGTTGTTTTTGCTTTGGCTCCATCCCTTCATTCTTTCTAGAGTTATTTCTCCACTGATCTCCAGTATCATATTGGGCACCTGCCGACTGGGGAGTTCCTCTTTCAGTATCCTATCTTTTTGCCTTTTCATGCTGTTCATGGGGTTCTCAAGGCAAGAATACTGAAGTGGTTTGCCATTACCTTCTCCAGTGGACCACATTCTGTCAGACCTCTCCACCATGACCCATCCATCTTGGGTGGCCCCAAACAGCATGGCTTAGTTTCACTGAGTTAGACAAGACTGTGGTCCGTGTGATCAGATTGGCTATTTGTCTGTGATTGTGGTTTCAGTGTGTCTGCCCTCTGATGCCCTCTCGCAACACCTACCGTCTTACTTGGGTAAGTAAGTAAATATTAGGGATCTAACAGAAGCAGAAGATATTAAGAAGAGGTCGCAAGAATACACAGAAGAACTGTACAAAAAAGATCTTCACGACCCAGATAATCATGATCACTCACCTAGAGCCAGACATCCTGGAACGTGAAGTCAAGTGCGCCTTAGAGAGCATCACCACAAACAAAGCTAGTGGATGTGATGGAATTCCATTTCAAATCCTGAAAGATGATGCTGTGAAAGTGCTGCACTCAATATGCCACCAAATCTGGAAAACTCAGCAGTGGCCACAGGACTGGAAAAGGTCAGTTTTCATTCCAGTCCCTAAGAAAGGCAATCCCAAAGAATGCTCAAACTACCGCACAATTGCACTCATCTCACACACTAGTAAAGTAACGCTTAAAATTATCCAAGCCAGGCTTCAGCAATACGTGAACCATGAACTTCCAGATGTTCAAGCTGGTTTTAGAAAAGGCAGAGGAACCAGAGATCAAATTGCCAATATCCGCTGGATCATCAAAAAAGCAAGAGTATTCCAGAAAAACATCCACTTCTGCTTTATTGACTATACCAAAGCCTTCGACTGTGTGGATCACAATAAACTGTGGAAAATTCTGAAGGAGATGGGAATACCAGACCACCTGACCTGCCTCTTGAGAAACCTGTATGCAGGTCAGGAAGCAACAGTTAGAACTGGACATGGAACAACAGACTGGTTCCACATAGAAAAACGAGTACGTCAAGGCTGTATATTGTCACCCTGTTTATTTAAGTTATATGCAGAGTACATCATGAGAAATGCTGGGCTGGAGGAAGCACAAGCTGGAATCAAGATTGCTGGGAGAAATATCAATAACCTCAGATATGCAGATGACTCCACCCTTATGGCAGAAAGTGAAGAAGAACTAAAGAGCCTCGTGATGAAAGTGAAAGAGGAGAGTGAAAAAGTTGGCTTAAAGCTCAACATTCAGAAAACTAAGATCATGGCATCTGGTCCCACCACTTCATGGCAAATAGATGGGGAAACAGTGGCTGACTTTATTTTTCTGGGCTCCAAAATCACTGCAGATGGTGATTGCAGCCACGAAATTAAAAGACGCTTACTCCTTGGAAGGAAAGTTATGACCAACCTAGACAGCATATTAAAAAGCAGAAACATTACTTTGCCAACAAAGGTCCATCTGGTCAAGGCTATGGTTTTTCCAGTGGGCATGTATGGATGTGAGAGTTGGGACTGTGAAGAAAGCTGAGCGCCGAAAAACTGATGCTTTTAACTGTGGTGTTGGAGAAGACTCTTGAGAGTCCCTTAAACTGCAAGGAGATCCAATCAGTTCATCCTAAAGGAGATCAGTCCTGGGCGTTCCTTGGTAGGACTGATATTAAAGCTGAAACTCCAATCATTTGGCCTCCTGATGCAAAGAGCTGACTCACTTGAAAAGACCCTGATGCTGGGAAAGATTGAGGGCAGAAGAAGGGGACGACAGAGGATGAGATGGTTGGATGGCATCACCAACTCAATGGACACTGGTTTGGGTGGACTCTGGGAGTTGGTGATAGACAGGGAGGCCTGGTGTGCTGCGGTTCATGGGGTCGCAAAGGGTCGGACACGACTGAGCAACTGAACTGAACTGAGTTTATGTGTATCTGACCCAGTATGTACACTTTCCTGACCATCAATCTTAAAGCTTCCTCTTGGAACCTAGAAAAATGGTACTGATGAACCTATTTGCAGGGCAGCAACAGAGACAAAGACAGAGAACAGACCTGTGGGCACTGGGGTGGGGGCAGAGAGTGGGATGAATTGAGAGAGTAGCATTGAAACATATACATTACCATATGTAGAAAAAAAAAAAAAAAACAGTGGGAATTTGCTATATGATGCAGGGAGCTCAACCTGGGGCTCTCTGACAACCTAGAGGGGTGGGGTGGGCTGGGAGGTGGGAGGGAATTTCAAGAGGGAGGGGACATAGGTATACCTGTGGCTGATTCATGGGGATGTATGACAGAAACCAACAACACTGTAAAGTAATTATCCTCCAATTAGAAAAATCAGGCTTATTTCTCTCCATTTTCTTCTTGGACTCAACAATTTATCCCTATTTTGGTTATCAAATAAGCCCATATTCATCCTTAAAGTACACTCAACCTTAGTTTCCAATTAGAGTATTTAAGTTACATCCTGTAAAAAATTAAGGGTCTTAATGATGAAACAGAGATCCTCTGAAGAAGATAAAAAATAAAAGTTACCTACAAGGCTCTCAGAGGACTGTTAGCGTCCTGGTTTTTGCTCTTCTGGCCTTGTCCTTTTACATGTGTTCTTAGATGGCTTGTATGAGTAAATTAAGCATTCTTCATGTTTTCAGTATTTTGAAACCGTTTACTCATTGTCTCCTTAAAGTGAAGTTTTCACTATCATTTTGTTTGTTTTTTGCTTATTTATTATTTTGGCCATGAAGAAAGGCTTATGAGATCTTAATTCCCCGGCCAGGGATGGAACCAGGGCCACCACAGTTAAAGTGCCAATCCTAACCACTGAATCGCCAGGGAATTCCCTTCACTGTTGTTTAAAAACGAAACCCTCGCTGGGTGGCGTGGGGGTGGGGAAACGGGGACACACACACACAAATGTCCCATTGAATTACAGGCTAACTCTCACAGCTCATTTTGATGACATTCACTGAATTTGATCCACTTTTGTACATATCACAGAATTAATAGATGAAAACTCACCTTTGATTCAGTTCAACTGCTCTCTAAAGACCATCACAAGAAATGCAAACCTCAGTGTGGGACTAGGAGTTTTGTTTAAATATAATTCTGTGCTTTCAAAAACAGGAAGAAAAGAAAAAAAGCAGAGGGAGGGAAAAGGGAAAGCCTGTATGAGGGGAAGAAGCCCCATGCCCTTCCCCCATACTTAGCCCGATGCGTCCATTTCACTTGGCTGTTACTTATTTGGACACTTTATAATAAACTGGTAATAGTAGCAAGAGGTAGAAAGGGGAGGGAGAGCTCAAACTACCATATGGGACACATGGTGTGACTTTCAACCTTACTCCTAACTCAACTCCCACCAAAGGTTTAGGGGTTTGGGGGGTTTTACTTTGGCATTCTTTTTCAACTCAAGCTACTTGATTATCTACTGGGTTTGGGAATGCCTTCTTCTAAATGACCAGAATGCCCTTGTACAATAAGATGGTTACAACATATGGCTAGAATTCAACTTGTTCTTCTACCATTTCTACTTTGAAAAGTTTTGTGTCAAGGATGCCAGTCACGGAGGATGACTCTGTCTCCTGAGGCAGAAGAAATATGTATTTGGTCTTCGTCCCTGGTTCCCAACACAGAGATCCTTCCGTTTCCTGAATGACAGGAGTGACGAGGAATACCTTTCACCCTGACGAGGCCCGTCTCAGTGGGTCCCTAGATAGCTTCAGGATGAGGGACTGGTCGTCAGAAAGACTAAGGCACAACTGGAGGTTCAGAACTTACATTCTCATTTCTCCACGCCTGGCAAGAGGAGAGGGGCTGGAGAGCGAGTTAATCACCAACAGCCAATGACTCCATCAATCATACCAGTGTGAGGAAGCCTCCACAGAAGCCTAAAAGGACAGGGCTCGGAGAGCTTCTGGGATGGTGACTATGTGCAGATGTGGGGAGAAGGCAAACACGGAACGGGCATGGAAGCTCCACAGTCCCTCTTCACACCCTATGCTCTGTGCATCCCTTCCACTCGGCTGTTCCCAAGTTGTACCTTTCAGAGTAAACTGGTCATAGTAAGTAGTGGACATTCCTGAGTTCCGTGAGCCATTCTAGTGAACTGTCAAAGGGCAGTCGGGGCATTGTGGGACCCTCCATCCAGCTTTGTGGTCAACCAGGAACAACTGTGAGTAGCCTGGGCATTCCTCCGCACCTGGCGTCTGAAAAGAGGGTGGTCCTGTGGAGTCTGATGCTAAACTGAATAACATCAGAATTGAACTGAATTGTTAAGACACTTAAGTTGGTGTTGGAGGAACAGAGAAGTGGTACTGGAAAAGACACCATGTTTTTGATATCAGAAATGTCAATAAAATCACACAGGTCTTCTGTCTTTACGGCTTCAATCAAGCAGACAAATCTCTTACTTCACCCTCAGGGTACCATTTTGCACCAAAAACAGCAAGGATTAGGTCAGTGTTTTTAGGGCTCTTGGCACACTAAAACAAAGATCTACTGGATCCTGTGAAAATAAAAGATTACAAAGTTTTAACATCTTTAAAGCTTTTTAAAAGTCACTTTTTCTGGCTACAGAACATTAACGTTTGAATAACTATAACACTATTTCCAACCCACAAGTACTTAACTTCTTTTCCTCTCAGGGGTTTTTTCACGGGATCGCATTTATTCCTAATTACCAATCTAAACTTGAAGCAGTGCAGCAATCATGTAAATCAGAAACAGAGACTTACCAATTATTTCTTCTTTAATCTCCCATGACTTGAAGTGAATACTACTGAAACTGAAAACTTCTTTTTATGACCTTTCCTGTTTACAACCATACGCAATCTGTTTGTGGTTGTGAGTAGTTTAATGTAATTCAGACACAAAAGGGCCAATGGTTTTCACTGGAAGTATTATAGGACTCATCTGCAGGTTGTGAAATTGAAAGAGCTTGGCACTTGGCAACGTGGCCAACTAACACAACTTGGCAATAACACAGCATCTTAAAATTAGTGCTCAGGCACCTCTAAAAATTATCTCAAAGCTTGAGAACACATGCCCTCCATGGACAATCCTCCATAGGATGGTTGTGCCTACAGGCTGTTTTCCCTATTTACACATGGTGAGATGCTTTCAGTGGCTGACTTACAGGTGAATCCTCCACAGGGTAGTCATCAGGAAAGAACACCAAACCAAAGGAAGCATGGGGCTGGGAGTGGGGGAGGGGGTGCTTCACGACACCTGGCGCCCTGTGGTCAGAGAGCAACAGGGAGAAAGAGAATCAAGAATAACGTCAAGGCCAAGCCCAAACGACCTAAGTAATATTACATTTCACAGAGAAAGCAGAGCAATGATTCAAGAGAGAAGATTTTATTTTAGACACCTTAGTTGAATGGATATTTAAGTAAATGTTTGCTTCCAAATACAAAGCAAAAACAAAAACAGTAGAAACAAGTGGAATTTTTCAGAGAGAGAAAACAAAGAGTGCATAGAACTGTTCACATCTAAGAATGGAGAAGCATGGGACTTCCCTGGTGGTCCAGTGGTTAAGACTCCAAGTTTCCAATGCAAGGAGTGCAGGTTCAGTGCCTGGTGGGGGAACTATGATGCTGCATGCAGCTCAGCACGGCCAGGAAAAAAATAAAGAATGAAGAAGCACATGTTGGGGAATAATATACAAGAGTAACCATGACTAAAGCTGCAGGGAGAGGAACTGAGAGCATACGTGCTGCAAGAATATTAATGACCAAGGAAATGCCAACGGATGTGGTCCAAAGAGGGGTGTGATCACACTCTGATGTCTAAATACCATTTCCCAAGAGAGCAGGCTTCTGAAGAAAGGGCTTATTCCAGTCCTTACAACAGGAAATACACAAGACAAACTTAGAATTTCTTAAACCAACGATCGAGGAAGCTATCAACTACCAAGGAGGCATCAAGAGGACAGGCCTCTCAGGTTTGGATAACCTGATCATCAGTAAGAACGACTCTAGTAATTTTGAAACCCACGTATGTTTCAGATCATGAACTCACAACTACACACAAAACCTCATTGGTTCAAAAACAAAAACAACTCATTGTAGGATGCCAAGGCACCCAATGTTAATAAGGAAGTAAATGACTGGAAAGAATCAACCATTTTTCCTCTCTCCTACACAGACTATTGCTGTTGTTCAGTTGCTCACTCATGTCTGACTCTTTGCGACCCCATGGACTGCAGCTCACCAGGCTTCCCTGTCCTTCTCTATCTCCTGGAGCTTGCTCAAACTCATGTCCATTGCGTCAATGATGCCATCCAACCATCTGTCCTCTGTCATCTCCTTTTTGTCCTGCCTTCAATCTTTCCTAATAATTCAAGAGCTAATAAGGACAAGTTCCTCTATACAAATGCATTCTAACTGATATATGAAGAAACTGTAGAATTAAGAGTAACACCATCCTACAGCCACAAAGTATTGAATCTAACAATGATCAATGGCATTTTACAACCCAAAAATGCGAATTATGTTAAAACAAGCCAAAAGTGAACTTGATTCTAATCCAAGTCCCACAAGGGTCAGAGGAACGTGTAAAGTGACCACACATGGATGTAGTTCAGCAAAGAATGTGAAACATTCTAAAGAATAAAACCAACTTCAACAAATACACTACACCCTCCCCAAAAAAGATGATCCTATTAACTGTCTTAAAAAAAGATCCTGGAGAAGGAAATGGCAACCCACTCCAGTGTTCTTGCCTGGAAAATCCCATGGACAGAGGAGCCTGGTAGGCTACAGTCCGTGGGGTCGCAAAGAGTCGGACATGACTGAGCGATTTCACTTCAGTTTATGATTCTGGGAAAGATTGAGAGCAGGAGGAGAAGGGGATGGCAGAGAATGAGATGATTGGATGGCATCACCAACTCAATGGGCATGAGTTTGAGCAAACTCTGAGACATAGTAAAAGACAGGGAAGTCTGGCATGCTGCAGCCCATTGGGTCACAAGGAGTCGGACACGACTTAGTGATGAACAACATGGGTGTATACACTTTAGTTCTGTCTCATGCATGTGGCTCTGAGCACCATGACAGCATGTCTTCCCTTTATCCTGAGCACTTAGCACAGTTCCTGGCATGAAGGAAGCAGTTCATAATTATGTGAGGAAGGAAGGCGTGCAGGAGGAGCACATTCCTCTCGACCAGAGTAACTACAGAGCCTGAAGTTTGACACCAGGATTGTTGTCTCAGCCCACATACTCATGGCATCCTCACCTTCATCCCCCTCCATGCCATCACTGCTCTCCTTGTGTGAGGCCTTGGTGGAATTTCTGGCAACCATTTCTCAGCATCAGTAATGAGAGAAGTCTTTGCGATAAAACAGCCCCCTTTTCCCATAAAGATGTTGCAGTTTTCCTTTCTGTATTTTCAAACACTGTGGCTTATATTTCAATAAATGCACATTCAAAACTAAAAAAAAAAAAAAAAAAAAAAAAAAAAGATCCTATTTGGATCCTGACTCAAAAAAATTTTATAAAAGATAACCACGGAAATATGATTAGATTTGATATGTAAGAGTTACTATTCATTTAACACATGGATTTTTTAAAGACACTGTTAAGGACTGAATTATATCCATCCTCCCCAAAATCCATAGGATGAAGTCTTGATTCCTAGTACCATAGTTCAATTGTATTTGGAAATAGGATATTTACAGAGGTAGTCGAGGTCATTAGGATGGTCCCTAATCCAATATAGCTGGTATCCTTACAGAAAGGAGACATCTGGGGACTTCTCTGGTGGCCCAGTGGTTAAGACTTTGCCTTCCAATGCAGAGGGTGCAGGTTCAATCCCTGGTCAGGGTGTTGAGATCCCACATGCCTTGCCGGCCAAAAAAAAACAAAACAAAAGGCAGAAGCAGTATTGTAACAAATTCAGTAAACATTTTAAAAATGGTTCAAAATAAAAAAATCTTAAAAAAAAAAAAAAGAGAGAGAGAAAGAAATCTGGACGGACAGACACACAGCAACACCATGTGAAGGTTGGATTTACAGTGTCACAAACCAAGGAACTGCCCGAACAGAGAGCCCTCGGACAAATCCTCATGCATGCGTGCCACGTACACTTCAGTCCTGTCTGACTCTTTGTGACCCCATGGACTGCAGCCTGCCAGCCTCCTCTGTCCATGGGGATTCTCCAGGCAAGAGTACCAGACTGGATTGCCATGCCCTCCTCCAGGGGATCTTCTCAACCCAGGGACTGAACCTGTGTCTTAGGCATCTTCTTCACCGGCAGGCAGGTTCTATCACTAGCGCCATCTGATATCAGACTTCCAGCTTCCAGAATCGTGAGACTGAAAAATTGTTGTTTACACCACCCAGTGTGTGGTGTTTTGCAGCAACCCTAGCAAACTAATAGAGACATTAACTTTTAGAGATGAAGTCACTGTTTACTGAATTAAGTGCTGTGATGTCCAGGATGTACTTCAATAATCTGGGAAAAGATGGAAGAAGCTAGAGTTATTTTAAAAAGAGAGAGACTGGGACTTCCCTGGGGGTCTAGTGGTTGGGACTCCATCTTGCAATGCAGGGTGGGGCACAGGTTCGATCCCTGGTCAGGGAACTAAGATCCGACGTATCTCAGGGCAACTAAGCCCTGCCACCTTAGCTATTGAACCCGAGCCACAACTAGAGCGTCAGTACGCAGCAACAAAAGAACTTTGTAGCACAACTGGGACCCACCTGACGCAGCCAAACGAATAATGAAAATAAATACTTTTAAAAAGAGGGACTGACTGACTGCACATTGATAATGGTTGCAAAGTATCATCAATTTAGCCTTTTTGTTTGGTATTTTTCATAATAAAAAGTTTAGATAAAGGACATGCAGACCTTTGAGATGACTATCTCAGAAGGACTATGAAGCACAGGACACTAAAAGTCCAGGCATCACATGCAAGGGTGCAGTAAACACAGATAGGGAGCTGGTTAGGACCAGAGCACATGCCTCGTACACCGCACATCTAGGGCTCACAGGCAAACATGTATTCCCCGAACAACTTGCACCAGCTCATTTCAAACAAGGCCAAGTCCGGGCCCTCCCAGAGCAACGATGAATGAAGAACTCTATTGTCCACAGTTGGCTAAACAGAACAGTTTACCAATAACTTCCCCAAATAATCTGTCTGAGCCCATTCATTGCACATAACCATATATTTCCTCCAGACCCAGGGAAGATCCAATTTCTATTGGGTTCACTGTCAAACTTTCAGGGGCATGCTGAAAGCAAATAAATGATGATCATTTCAAGAAACAGAAACTTACCTTTCAGGGGAAGTGTTCTGTTTGAGTAACCTGATTAAGAGCAGAAACCCTACCACTTTCCAGCTGCATGACCCTGGGCAAATTACTTCACCTCTCTGACCTCAGCTGTCTCATCTGCAAAGTAGGATCATGGGACTGTGGTGAAGATTAAAACAAGTCAATTCAGCAGATTAGGACCAGAAATACTGGCACATTAGTGCTCAGTAAGTGTCAGCGGTTTACTGGCCAGTCCTCAGAGTCAGGCCACGGGGAAGAAAGATCACTTAGCAGAGTCAGTGGTCTCATTGTTGCCTATTATGTCCCCTCAAAATTATTTGATAGACATCAACTACTTCTAACAACTCTTCGTACTCAAATTTACTGAAGCCATGATGATTTTTCAAACAATCCAACAAAACCTCCTCTTTCAGGACTTCCCTGGTGGTCCAGTGGCTAAGTCTCCGTGTTCCCAATGCAAGGAGCCCGGGTGCAACCCCTGGTCAGGGAACTAGATCCCACATGCCGCAGCTAAGAACCAGTGCAGCCAAATACATAAATATTTTTTTAGAAAACACTTCCTCTTTCAGGTTGCTAGGTCCAATTCCAACACGTGGAGGGGGTGTTTCCCACACCACCAATAACCAATTCTCAGACACGAGATGCGTGTCCTATGGTTCAGCTCAATTCTGACACTTTCTACCTGGAGATAGAACCTGACTCCACAGGTTAAGGGTTCAGTCCCACAAGATTGCCCTCCACCCTTCAGAGGCCAATTGCCCACGCTGTCATTTACGCTTCAGACCAAACAACTATGGATATTTATATTTCACATTAATGCCTATGACTTCTTGCTCAGTTCATGCTTAAACGTAAACCCCGAGTTTCTACAGGTATTTTTTTGCTGTTTGAGTTAAAGGACCTCATCGTGTTACGTTGTTGATTATATTTAAGATGCTTTGCTCTCATCTAATTTTTGTATGGCATTCATTCGCATACCCATCACGGACCACACAGCACCAAACCACGCTGACCAGGGCACCAAACAGGACTCAGCACTTTGAGAGATGAGTATGAAGGACTGATCCTGTGGTTTTAAGGACATCAGCCTTCACTGGGGACTTCAGCTCACAGACTCCAAGGCCCCTGCCTCCTCCTTCATTTGGAAGCGAGTCTCTCAGGCAGTCTGGTTCTCAGCACACAGCCATCCAAGGCTTCCCATGAGGGTGGTATGAGTTAGCTCTATGCTATGCTAATATTCTATGCTATGCTTCCAACTATGCTATTATTTATTTCCCCCCAGACTAGTTAACAAGGCACCGCTACTTTCTTGCTTCCTTCCTTGTTTCTAAATAAAGACCCCTTTGTTTTCCCTACTGCCAGCACCCAGCATAATGAGATTGCTATTTCTATATCACAGTAGTGAATTCAGGGAGGTCTCCTATTATCAGCCTTTCTTACTATATCCCGAGTCCACACAGAAAGAAAAGTAATAGTCTTCACAGAGATGTTACCAGCTTTAAGAAACTGTTATTAATCATACGGAAATTTCTGACATCTACAGCTCACCCTCATTAGTAAGCATTTGCCCATTAGAGGTACTTGCCTTATCTTATAAGAAGATGTCTGATCAGAGTATATTTTTCAGCACAGTCTGAAATGCGGGCATCTCTCTCAAGTTTGGGCCCTTCTACCACAGTGGCCGGGACTCACTTTGGTGTAATTTACAGGGAAGTTTTGCTTCTTCATACTACATCTTACACTAATGCTATACTCCCCACCCCCGAACTTCAGAGGAAAAAAAATGTCTTTTAATCACTGAAGGAAGCAAAGGCTTTCTAACATTCCCTACGCCCTAGAAGTCAAGTTTCTCCAAACTAGGAGGTCCGTTCAAAGTGACAAGCCTAAGTGTTTCAATAAAGAAAGTGGTGTTAGTACAATCCTAGGTCCCTACAGAAAAAGCCTTGCAAGATTTCTGACAAGATCCACTTACTACCAAAAATTGCTTCAAGCTTACACAGAAGAACCAAGGAGACCTCTGAAAGAGAAATTAAGATGACTCTGCTGAGAAAAAAAAAGCAAAGAATATTTTATATTACAATGTCCAACTTAAAACTTTGGGCTTTTATTTTCAGTGTACTGGCTACTTGCTTTCCATGCCAAGAACCAGAGGCTAATCCACTGGTATGTCAGAAGCCTGGAGGCAAGCTGGGGATGCTTTAGTTATGAAGGGCCCCCCCTTTACTTCCCTAGGTTGAGACCAGGAGACAGCTCCTACTTCCTTTATTCCATCACACCAGACAACGAACATGGCAGAAAAATGAACTTTACACTGTGAAAACCTCTTCAGAGTTTCTTCCTGAGATATTCATCTTCTCACCTCAATGAAGTCCAGGAAATATCTGATATCTGGGCCTTGAGATAAAGCCAACTTACATTCTTCAGTTTCCAGCAAACTGTAATTTTCTTTTTTTAAATTTTTCTTAATTTATTTTAATTGGAGAATAATTACTTTACAATACTGTGGTGGTTTTTGCCATACATTGACATGAATCAGCCACGGATGCACACGCATCCCCCCATCCTGAAACCCCCTCCCTCCTCCCTCCCCGCCCCATCCCTCTGGGTTGTCCCAGAGCACTGGCTTTGAGTGCCCTGCTTCATGCATCGAACTTGCACTGGTCATCTATGCATTCCCCATCAGTATTTGTCAGATCACATATTCAAAATTCTGCCTCCGAAAACCCATATTCAAAATCCTGCCTCCGAAAATACAGTCGCTCCAGGCAAGAGCAGACCATTAACCCAATAGCTCAGTGTATTTTCCCAGACAATAACCTCTGTGAGAACATCATTCTACTTTCAATACGTGACCCCCAAATGAGAACCTAACTTGCGCTTTACTATAGACACTTCATTCAGGTAATCAACGGGTCTTACACTTTCCTTCAGGGGAGTCTCCCCTTTTAACATGTTTAAGTACCAGCAACCTTGACTGGAGAGTAGTAGTATTAAGACAGTAAGATTAGGAGTAACCCTAACAAGCCCTTTCCTGAGGCCTTGGCAATTTATTTTTTTAATGAAGAAAGACACTCCTTAATCTCAGAAAATGGGACCAATTTAAGACACTGAGTTAAGGCAAAAGAAAAAGGATTCTCAAAGGTGTTTGTTTAAAGTCAAGCGCTCTGCTGGGGCTCTATCCCCTCCTCACCTCTTTGATGTTTGCCCAAGAACCCTTAAATCCTTGTCCCATAAATCATGTCTATGTCTCTTGAGGCATCTGAGGATCCAGGTCTGCCCACCATCAGGACTATCTATCTTTAGAGGAGCCCTTCCAGTTCTGGTCACATCACAAATCTACTCTTCAAGTACTTTAGCCAAGTGGGTGGCTTGAATATTACATAATTTTGAATCTGTGATCTGAAAAATACTTGAGAAATGCACACTTTAAAATTACAACTTGCTGGAAAATGCAGAATGTATGTCGGCTTTACCTCAAGGCCCAGATGGTTCATTGACAGATGAGTAGATCAAGAGGATGTGATACGTGTACATAATGGAATATTACTCAGCCATAAAAAGGAAGGAAATGGGATCATTTGAGGAGACATGATGGAACTAGAGTCTGTCATGCAGAGTGAAGTCAGGGGTGGGGTGGTGGGGAGGCAAACATCATGTATTAGCCTACAGATGTGGAATCTAGAAAAATGGAACATATGATCTTATTTGCAGGGCAGAAATAGAGACACAGATGCACAGAACAGGTGTAGAGATACCAAGGGGTGGGGGTGGATAGATTAGGAGACTGGGATTGGCACATGTATAGTTGATACTATGTATGAAATAGATAACTAATGAGAACCTGCTGTATAGCACAGGGAACTCTGCTGAACGCTCTGTGGTGACCTAAATGAGGAGGAAATTCAAGAGAGAGGGGATATATGTGCAGGTAGAGCTGATTCACTTTGCAGTACGGCAGGAACTAACACAACATTGTAAAGCAACTATGTTCCCCAAAAAATTAATTTTAAAAAATCAGTTGATTTCAATAAAAAAGGCCACAGGGTAGGAGGTGGAGAAGAAACAGTTTCTCCTAGTTCCCTTCTACACTCCACATGTGTGGGGGAAAAAACAAACCTACCTCTCTGGCAGCAGGTACTTCCAAAAGTTAGTTTCCCATATTTTACCTACTAAGACGCATCAGTGAAACCCTGAGCCACTCCAGAGTCCTTGAGTGCACTTTATCATCATCCAAAACAAAACGGCTAGAAATCACCTAGCACCCGCATGACCCACAAAGCATGCAGGAGGTGGTATCCCAAGAACCTGGGTCCCCTTGGGTCATTCGGTAGAATATAGTGGTGTAAAGATACTATAAATAAGAAATAGAAAGTAAGCTATCACAGTGGTGTAAGGATCATTCACAGTCCAGTTACAGACTTTATAAAATGCCTCAGAGCATCACGGTCCCAGAGCCTGTCACTTCTTTGATGACCCCACAGAAAACGGCCTAGAAGAGAACCAGCAGCACCGGGGAGGGATCTCTGCTTCTGAGATGCAGCTCCGACTGGCTAAAGCTCTCAGTTCCAAATTCACCTTTCAACTCTGCGATGCTGGGGGCTGGGGCTGGGCACCCTGTCGCATCTCTGTCAGCGGTTTCCTACTGGCTTCTGCTGATAGAAGGCACTAGAAGGCGGACCTCACTAGTGGTCTTGTGGCTAGGCCTCCGTGCTCCCAATGCAGAGGGCCTGGGTTCGATCCCTGCTTGAGGAACTAGACCCCACACGCTGCAATTAAAAACCTGGCATAGCCAAATACATACCCACATATATAAGAATTTTAAATAGTCAAAAAAGAAGGCACTAGAGGGAAACGGGAAGACAGAAGAAGAGATGGCACATGTTCTTCCCCATTAATCAGCTGTTCCTCTCAGCATTGTCCTAACAGCAAGGGGTTTCAGACTCCGGCTGCTCTGGGCATTCCCAGAACCAGCTTCATCACCTCCCTTCTTCCCCATCACGTCCCTTCCTCCCCATCCCAAGCACCAGCCACAGCCAGGCAGCATCCCTTTGCTCACTCTCAGTTACTTGAGCCCTTTGTTCCAGCTTCTGGTATCTGATCACCTCAACCTCTGCCCTTGACCCCTCTCTTCCCCACTCAGCCTCCGGGTGTAACTGCTCTCTACAGTCCGTATCTATGGATTCCATCTTCGTTCGTTCAGCCGTCTAGCACTTGTGTACCCTGCACATTAAATTTCCCTTGGTGTGATACCTAGTGGTTTTGTGTGTTGTGCTGTAGGCTAGATCCGAGTTAAGCACAAGAACTTAAAGTTGGGAGGAAATGAATTCCTTGTTCGTATTGCAGCAAAAATGTAGCATGCACTTGTATGTACTAAGCATTTTTTAAGGGCTTTAGCATATATAATCCTTCTAATGCCCAGAGCAATTCAATCAAGTGGCTATTATTATCCCCATATTAAAAAAGGAAGAAAATGAGACTGCAAGAATGTAAAAAAATCACTTCAGACATCACCTAACTAGTAAGTAGTGGAGCTGGGATATAATTCTGACTCTAAAAGCCTTCTGCAAAAAACTGAGGCTTTTCAAGAAACTCCATACTGCTCCTTCCAGACTGTTTACAAGGTTCACAAATAATTTTTTTTTCTTTTTTTTTTTTGGTTCACAAATAATTTAGTGCAGGTGTATGATTGCTTTTTTGTTATCCTCATAAATTTCATTCCTTAACAGTCCCCTTCCCTTTTAATATACCATCGCTTGATAAGTAAATAATGTCGTCTCTCCTGTGCCATGTCCCATATACTGGAGCTGGCTATTATGTTTCTTCACGGTATCATTTCACCTGTGCCTCTCCCTTCCATACTTTTTATAAACTCAAAGTCAGATTGCTATATACTTCATATTGTATCAAATCAGGAAGTATGCAATGTGTGGTGATTCCATATAGTGATTCTAAGATTAATTAGTGGAGTCAAAGTCTAACTTCTCCATTGTAGAGGGAGTCCAAACCTGTCAGTGCAAAACCATCACCTATACGGCTTTGGCATCAGACAACTGCCACACTCAATGTGCTCAAATCAAATGTTACACACAGAGACTCCTCAGAATAATGGAAATAAAAATGAAAATAAACAAATGGGACCTACTTAAACTCAAGAACTTTGCACAACAAAGGAAACAATAAACAAAACGAAAAGACAACACACAGATTTGGAGACAACATTTGCAAATGATGTGAGCAACAAGGGATTAGTCCCCAAAATTTATGAACAGTTCATGATGCCTCACAGCATCAAAAACAACAATAAACAAATGGGCAGAAGACCTAAATAGACCTTTCTCCAGAGAAGATACAGAGATGACCAAAAGGCACATGAAAAGATGTCCGACATCACTAATTATTAGAGAAATGCACGTCAAAACTACAATGAGATACCACCTCACACCAGTTAGAATGGCCATCATCAAAAAACCCACCAACAATGCTGCAGAGGGTGTGGAGAGAAGGGAACCCTCCTACACAGCGGGTGGGAATGTAACTAGATATAGCCACTGTGAAGAACAGTACAGAGGTTCCTTAGAAAACTAGAGACAGAGCTATCATATGACCCTGCACTCTCACTTCTGCACAGATATCCAGAGAAAAACATGATCCAAAAGAATATATGTACCCCAATGTTCACTGCAGCACTGTTCACTATAGCCGAGACATGGAAGCAACCTAAATGTCCATCAACAGAGGAAGGGACAAAGATATGGTACATATACATATGGAATATTACTCAGCCGTTAAAAAGAATGAAATAATGCCACTTACAGCAACACAGATGGACCTACAGATTGTCATACCAAGTGAAGTCAGAGAAGAATTATCGTACAACATCCCTTACATGTGGAATCTAAAGAGAAATGATACAAACGAAAGAGACTCACAGACTTAGATACAGAAAGTGATTCAGACTGAGAGAACGAACTCATAGAGGCTGGGGGTGGGGTGGGGGATAGTTATGGAGCTTGGGATGGACGTGTACACACTGCTGTATTTAAAATAAGTAACCAGCAAGGACCGATAGTATAGCACAAGGAACTATGCTCAGCATTATGTGGCAGCCTGGACGGAGCAGAGCTTTGGGGAGAACGGATATGTGTACGTGTGGCTGAGTCCCTCCGCTGCTCACCTGAAACCATCACAACATTGTTAACGGGCTGTACCCCAATACAAAATAAAAGGTTTAAAAGCAAAGACCCAAAAAAACTTGACTCCTCAAAAAGGAAATAACAAGTGGTGCTCATTCAAGTCTTCAAGGAAAGCAAAAATCCCAACAGTTCATCCTACTCCTGACAAACCCTCAATAAATTTTGTTAATCAATATTTCAAACTACCCTTTAAATTTCAAAGGGATCAAAGGTCAAGAGTTTCAAAGTCTAGTTCCATGCTTCTTTAAATTCTGTATCTGTTCTTACTTAGTTCTTTGAACTCTGTGGGCCCGTATTTGCCCAATTGAAAATAGAGATAATGTCTCCAACTTTACTTCACCTCAAAGGACTACGGGGAGGGTAAAATGAAATATAAAAGAAAAAGTTAGATATGACAAATAAAGATTTTATTATCATAGATTAAATTTTACCCAGAATAAGGAAGAATGCAACGAACTGAAAGCTTGAGAAGCCACCAAAAGTAGAATCAACAATGCTTGAGAATCCACTGCAATTCAAATTTGAAGCAATAGAATGGATGAATTTTAAGGCAACAACCACTGCCTACAGATGATATGCTAGAACACTCGTAACTCGCCTAAAAGTGGCTGCCACCACTTGACTTTCATCGAAAGCTATGTTACACCAGATATAGTTCCCAGATAGAAAATCACGTTTAACACTGCCCATGTTAAAATGAAGAGATTAATGAATACAGACACACTACTATAAATAAACTAACAAGGGCCTTCTGCATAGCACAGGGAATTATATTCAGTATCTTATAATAACCTACAGGGGCTTCCCTGGTGGCTCAGTGGTAGAGCATCCACCTGTCAATGAAGGTGTCACAGGTTTGATCTCTGGGTGGGGAATATACCCTGAAGGAAATGGTAATCCACTGCAGTATTCTTGCCTAGAAAACCCAATGGACAGAGGAGCCTGGTGGGCTACAGTCCGTAGGGTCGCAAAGGGTCGGACACAACTCAGTGACTAAACAACAACAAAATAACCTATAATGGAAACTAATCTGAAAAAGAATATATATGTGTATATATGTGTGTGTGTATGTGTATATAATATTGAATCACTTGGTTGTATACCAGAAACTAACACAACACTGTAAATCAACAATACTTCACTTCAAAATAAATTAATAAAAATTGGGATTAAACCAGTAATCTTGATACAGTAGCACTCAATTCAGGGACCCACCCTTCAAGATACTGAATTTCCTAAACAAATGTTAAACTAAAACAAGAAAACACATTGAGTTTAACCTAAGAAGCCACTGATTCTGTCTACAAAATATACCTTTTATACATTGTGTAACTTGAAAAATGTTTAGGACAGACCAAAGAATCAAGTCCTCCTGCAAAGATTAAATTCAGTAATACTGTTCTGAAAATACATGTGCTGCAAAATACTGTGAGTATAAGCGATCTGTTACCAACTGGAGCCTTGGAGAATGAGACCTCAGGCCAGCTTCCCCCAACTCAAAGAAATCTTTTAACCATTCTATGCATTTTGATGACAGTTATAGTTTAGTTTTCTAAAATGACATTTGAAGAGTCTCTAATGTTAAACACACAAACCTAGTTACTCCTGATTTTTATATTAAAAATACATAAAAGCTGAGCAGTTTTCCCTGCACTAATATCTCCAAAGTAGGTTTTAAGAATTTTCACATTCCATTATCTGAAAGAGTCAACAGACATTTTCTTTTATCTTTTCAACTACTGGGTTCTCAAATTCTCACCTTGACATCATCAACATAGTTTGGAAATTGCTGACACAGGCTATTCAACTGTGCCAAAAGATTTGGGTTTATATACAGTTACCACAGTGCCACCATCTGAGCAAAAGAAAGCACAGTAACATTTTAAAATAAAGCATAAATAGCAGTATTTATCTTTTTAAAAAAGACTGCCAAACAGAGAACTTCATATTTAAATACAATTAGCAAATCTCATCAGAAAGATCTCAAACAAGATTCTGTGGGATGTGATTGAATGAGGAAGTTTGCCCAGTTACACCAGAACCTATTTCAATTTCTTAAAGTATCTCAAAGAGCAGATTGTTTTCAAAGAAGTAATATACTGTTACAAAGAAAAGCCCAATGCAAGACAAAGACCATAATAGAGAAGGATTGTGTTCAAGCACATCCAAGAGGTGGAAAGAGGAGGAAAATCTTCGGAAATACTACCAACAGGCTTAGATACTAATATCTTAGTTTTAAACATAGAAGTTCTTACCTCCCACTGTAAATGAGGCGGGATATTTCGTATCTGAAGTTTCCGAATCCTGCAGAAGAATTAAAATGTGTTTTAAAAGAAAACAAAAAAAAAAAAACATAAAAGCAAAAGATACTTACAGCCAACATGGATGTTTTGAAACTACCTAAGATATATTTATTCACTACGTATCCATACATACTAAGAAAACACAGCCCAAGAAAGAAAAAGGAGACCAAGTTAATCACAAGATGCACACTGAGGTTTCACAAGACCATTGGAAACCGAGCATCACTGGATGGTTGTGGCTTACTCTAAAGTCACTAAAACTGGCAGATACAATGTCTGAACACATTTCATCTAATGACTATACGCTAAGTTCAAACCCTTTAGCCTCAAAGTAAGCATCCCAGAACACAAACAAAACCTTAGTCCAGATGTTCTTAATCTGAGATCACAGCCAAAGGGTTCATGGACAGAATTTAAGGAAGGTGGACAGGAGCAGTGGGGTGCAGTGGGGTGGGCGGGGTCACATTTATTTTCACTATCCCCTAAGTGACATTTAGCCACCTTCAATAGTGAATGTTGGCCTTAAACCACAGTAGAATTACATGTCTTGTACTCTTGACATTAAAATAAATAAGTCAGGCATTTTCATTTCACGTTAAGGTGTTGCAGATCTTGTATATTCACTACTGTGATAGTTAGCTGTGTTGCTAGAACTTGTTACTTCTTATGTTAAGAAAGACATGTTATTATCAGCTTTAATATTTTCTAACTGTATTTCAAAATAATTTCCTTTATAATCCTATGTGCTTTATTTTATGCATTTAAAAATATTCTAAGAGGTCCACACATTTCAGGCTGCCAAAGGAATAATCCAGGGTACAAAAATAAAACATTAAAAATCCCCCACCTGAGTTGCAGTGCCTACACATATTCCTATGTATACACTATGTATATAAAACACAATATATACTTTGTAAAATAATAAAAACTATTATACTATACATCTCCTCCTCTTCTATCCCCTCCTCAAAACTATCAGAGTAAGAGAGGGAGGATGGAAAGAAGGAAGCAACATGAATTATGTGAGACTGTACTATGGAATACCACACACCAATCACTCTCTTACAAGGGAAAGGAATTTAAAGTCAACTAGCTGTTTTTTAAAAAGAGACTAGCAAGTGGGCATGACACCTCAAGTGAAATAATTAACCTCCTCTAGATCTACAGTTAATTTCCCTTTCCAGGTCCAATGATCCACTTCTAGGTATCACAGCGCAGACTCCATTGATGGTCTAGTTCTTTCCCATTCACCACAAAACTTACATGAATCTCACAGACACTGCCTATCCCTTCACTGTTGTTCACTCGCCAAGTTGAGTCCTAGCGACCTCATGGACTGTGGCCCGCCTTTAGGGAACTCTCAATTAGCATGTAAATTAGCCAAACTCAGGTATGTCCTGCTTGTAATCATAAAATAGAGGATGAAGGAAAAATCACTTTTACATTATTTTTATTAGTAAAACAAAGCATAATCACCAAGGGCAAAGTATCAGAGATAGTGAGAGAATGTCAATTTAAGGAAACATTTTCAAACACCATGTAGTCTTAGATTTTACACATCCTATCCTGGAATTTGTTTACAAGATAAATCATGTGCTAATAATTATTAAAGCTGCTGGAAGCATACTATATCTCTGCCTTTGTATAAGTTTTATATTCTTCTATAAAAACCTTTAAAAAATACACCCTAATAAAAGTATTCCTAAAACATAGATTTCAAATCTTCCATGTACTGCTTTAGCAAGCAGAAAAGTTACTCACACTGTGTAAATATTTACCCTGCGTAACTAAGAAGTAAGAATTATTTACTACACATTTGCAAGTACTAATCTGTCTTAAGCAACTGACACATTAAGAAATAACAGAACAATGTTAAGAAACGCAGTATTCAACTATACTGGACTGTTTTGGGGTATATATATTACTAAAGAAATTTCCCCGACACACACACAAAAGTGTACATACAGTTAAGGTCACCAAGCAGGTAATTCTTTATTACAACAACAAATACCTACTTCACAGGGCTCCCAAGAATTTCTTTAAATAGGACACCAATTTTTGTACATTAGAAGTAATCCATTAGCCATGTTTTCCCCACATATTCTTCAAAATGTACATCTGACACCTATTTACTTATTAGAAGTTACACCAGAATAATTATTTCCCTTAACTGACTGTCCAGTTTCCATTATCTGATTCTCTAAAGTTTCACTTTAGACAAACACCAGGATTATTTTCATAAAGTGAGTATTTTGACGGGTTTCCCTGGTGGCTCAGAGATAAAGAATCTGCCTGCAATGCAGGAGATGCAGGAGATTCATGTTCGATCCCAGGGTCGGGAAGATCCCCTGGAGAAGGGCATGGCAACCCACTCCAGTATTACTGCCTAGAGAATCCCACGGACAGAGGAGGCTGGTGGACTGCAGAGTTGAACAGGGCTGAAGCGACCAAGCACAGCGCAGTATTTTGACATCTAGAACTGTGTTTTCCCACTTTGTTTTCTCAGCTCCCATCTCCCATCTGAGCTTTAAGAATTAGGTTATATTTACATTAAATTCTAAATATCTAAGAGTCAAGAGAACAGATACTGGTATTTGTTTCTCCTGTGTAATCACCAAATCATTAGAGTTTAATTTTAACTACCAGCAAAATAAGCTGGCACTTCACCTCCTCCTAAAACACACCCCCAGAGAGGCAGGGACTTGTTAGGCTGTCTTGTTCACTGTCGCATTCAGAGCCCGGAACACTGTTTGGCAGCTGAGAAGCACCCAATTGACAGTTAAATTAACATTTGTTATAATACAGAGAGGGACGAGAACATAAGACACACAGATGCACCATGCAGAAACTACCAACATTCCCAATGATTTTATTACAGCTGATGTAATAAAATCACGGTGGGATTACAGTGGGAAGACAGTGGGAATATAGAAAATTACCGTGTGAAGATCAACAGCCCCAGAAATAGGAGAATAAGAAGTTAATCACCTGTGCTATTTCAAAGAAAACTTTGAGGTTTTTGAGACCAGAAACAGGAGGAAAAAGAAGTTAACCACCTGTGCTATTTTCAAAGAAAACTTCCACACAATCTATTTATAAGTTAATCATATAGAATTTAAGACTTTTCTGCCAACAGGGAAAAATGAGGTAAAGTTTAAGTTCTCATTTAACCTTTTTTTTTCTTTTTTGGCCTGCCACTCACTCAACCTGTGGGATCCTAGTTTCCTGATCAGGATCAAACCCACACCCCCTGCATTGGAAGTGTAGAGTCTTAACCACTGGATCACCAGGGAATTCTTTCATGTAACCTTTAAAAAACGCTTATTATGCTTGAAATAGTTTCTATAAAATCCAGTACTCATTATTTATTAAAAGGTGATTTAAGTACAGGATAAAGAGCCAACAGAACTCATGTAGACTTCTAAGGGCATCTTCAAAATTTTTAGTAATAAACAGAACAGATTTAAATTGATTTTATACAAATTTTCATATTGACACCAAACTAGAGAAATTCTATCAACCTCCATAAGCCTGTATCAGTTTATCAAGTATGATTACCTACCTAATCTTATTTCTACTCAAATATGTACCAACAAATCCCACACACACGACCTGTCATGCTACAGTACATCTGGAAAAACCTACTAAAGGACTTTTTCACTTTAAAAATAACTGTCACCATAATAGTTTCTTAAAATGATTAACAAAAATTCCTTAAGAACAGAACATTTTTGGTGTTCAGTCACTAAGCTGTGTCCGACTCTTTGCAACCTCATGGACTGTAGCACACCAGGCTCCTCAGTCTTCCACTATCTCCCTGAGTTTGCTCAAACTCACGTCCTCTGAGTCGGTGATGCTATCTAACCACCTCATCCTCTGTCACCCCCTTAGCCTTCTGCCCTCAATCTTTTACAGCCTCAGGGTCTTTTCCAATGACTTGGCACTTCACATCAGGTGGCCAAAGCATTGGAGCTTCAGCGTCAGTCCTTCCTATTCAGGGTTGATTTCCTTTAGGATTGACTGGTTTGATCTCCCTGAAATCCAAGAGACTCTGAAGAGTCTTCTCCAGCACAATTCACAAGCATCAATATTTCAGCGCTCAGCCTTTTTTATGGACCAACTGTACACACTTCATCTCACATTGTATATGATGACTGGAAAACCCAGAGGTTTGACTATATAGACCTTTATCAGCAAAGTGATATCTCTGCTTTTTAATATGCTGCTTACGTACAGAATACCCACTCTATTTCCAATTGCTTAATTGCTATTTTACAGTTGATCTGCTCATATCAAGATCCCAACAATATGCCCACATGTGTAGAGCAGATGTCTCTTAAGGTCTGACACAAGAAAATCCCTTCACTCCATTTTCTTGCAATTTATTTGAAGATCAAGGTCATAAACTTTGTACAAGTACTCATTCTTGGTTTTATTAATTGCATTGAGTCATTTTAAATATTAATAATTGTTTGCTATGTTGAATTTGATATACACAGATGCAAAACATCTTTGTATTGTTAATACAAAACATAGACATATATGAATCCACCCACCCAAATAATTAGAACAAGACAACTGAAACTACCATGCTCTTCCCCAATGCCTACCTCCCAGAATGTAACCATAACCCCCATATTATTTGTCATTCCCATGTCTTTTAAAATAATATTTTTAGTAACTCTATAAGTTTGTCTTTAAGTTACTCTTTAAGTAGACAAATAGCAAGTAGAATATCAAGGAGAGATAAGAAAGCCTCTTTGCAACCCCATGGACTATACAGTCCATGGAATTCTCCAGGCCAGAATACTGGAGTGGATAGCGTTTCCCTTCTTCAGGGGATCTTCCCAATCCAGGGATCAAACCCAAGTCTCCTGCATTGCAGGGGGATTCTTTACCAGCTGAGCCACAAGGGAAACCCCCTGTTGTTTGACCTGAGGCCAAACTATGGTGGAGGTAATGAAGAGAACGGCGAACTCCTTCAAAAGTTCCCATGCATGGACTGCCGCACTCAGTCAGGAAACAAAAAAACACAAACCTGCAATTCGTCCTCTGGTTTCTTACTGCCTGGCTTTTGCTACATACACTCCCCATGTGGTGTTTAATATGTTACTCTGACCCTATAAGAGTAGTAGTTGGATTTGAAAGTTGTTGTTGTTTGGTTAGGGAGAGGTTGTGTACTTCCATGAAAAGATACATTATCTCTGGCTGTCTTCCTGTGATACTGCCCTCACTAATGATCCCTAAATCCACTGTTTCATTCAAGGTTGAAAATGGATTTCCTCCTTGTATCATGCCTTCCATACTTTTAATTTAGCTGGAGTTCTTCCATGAATAACAACTTTCCTTTATTATGTTTCTGGAGACTCTGAACCACAATGAATAGAGTGAAGGCAGGATAAACATTTGATTCTTTCCTTTCTGCAGCAGATGGTTTTGTGCCACTTATCACACCCCCTAGCTCATCTCTGATTTCATCCACCACCATGGGACAGCCCTGGGCACAGGGAAATTGTCCCACCTTCTTCTATCCCTAAGCACCCCTTCAGTTCAGTTCAGTCCGCTCAGTCGTGTCCAACTCTTTGCAACCCCGTGAATCGCAGCACGCCAGGCCTCCCTGTCCATCACCAACACCCAGTGTTTACTCAAATTCATGCCCATCGAGTCGGTGATGCCATCCAGCCATCTTATCCTCTGTTGTCCCCTTCTCCTCCTGCCCTCAATCCCTCCCAGCATCAGGGTCTTTTCCAATGAGTCAGCTCTTCTCATGAGGTGGCCAAAGTATTGGAGTTTCAGCTTCAGCATCAGTCCTTCCAATGAACACCCAGGACTGATCTCCTTTAGGACGGACTGGTTGGATCTCCTTGCAGTCCAAGGGACTCGCAAGAGTCTTCTCCAACACCACACTCTAAGCACCCCTTAGGCATCTGTTTTTCCTCAGGTTTTTCACCCAAGCCTCAGCAGAGTTCAAGGATAGCCCAGAGGAAGAGGAGAGATGAAACCCTGAAGACAATCTGCAGATTACAGAGGAGAATGTAGGAGCCAGGAGATAAATGCCCTTGTCTTCCACCTGGGAGGCATTTCTGTTCATGTCTCAAAGGTCCCGTTTCCTTCTGGTAACCTCAATAAAGTGCCCTTCGTTGGCTTTTCCTAAACCTCCATTTCACTCTTCCCACTCCCTCACTCTTGCTTCTTGAAACCATCTCCAAAAACAAACCAGCTTCATGCAAACCCTCACCTCAGTGTCCTCTTTCTGCAGTTCAAAGCCATTGTTATTTCAAACTTTTCAGAATAATAAGTTGGTCCCCTGGCATTGTCCAAAGAGGGCTAAATGCTTATTTTCTACCAGCCTGCCAATGCAGGTTAGACAAAAGAGACGCGGGTTCAATTCCTGGGTAGGGTAGATCCCCTAGAGAAGGGCACTGGCAACCCACTCCAGTATTCTTGCCTGGAGAATCCCACGGACAGAGGAGTCTGACAGGCTATACAGTCCATAGGGTCGCAAGGAGTCGAGACATGACTGAAGCGACTTAGCACACACACACGTTATGTATGCATGGATATTTGGTGTTTATCAACCCACTGCACTAATTGGCCAAAGGTGGGGGCTTCAGCAGAAGCCTCTGCACCAGATCCGGCATCTTTTGAAATGATGCAGCTCTCCAGTAATCTTTGAGAGCTTGTCTCTTTTGTTATGATTACCCAGGTTCCAATTTGTACACTTCCTGCCACCATCTTCAACCAGTTCTGTCTACATAAAACACTGGTTCCTTTTAGTCAGAAATAATATACTGAGACACAACCTGGTCACTAGGGTGCTCACTGATATTGGGCTGGTCATTGCTCCTAGGCCAGAACTAGACAAGATACATTTTTTTTCAAAGAGAAATAAACCACATGTCCATGCCGTTTACAGTCATCCTTCCACCGTATTCAAAGGGATTGGTTCCAGTAGCCCTCCCCCGCTGGCCAGATACCAAAATCTACATATGTTCAAGCCCCTTATATAAAATGGGTAGTATCCCAAATACTTTAAATCACCTCTAGATTACCTATAATACCTAATGCAAAGTAAATGCTATGTAAACAGATGTAAATACAATATAAATAAAAGGTAGATGGTTGCCCACACAAAGCAAATTGAAGTTTTCCTCTTTGGAACTTCCTGGAATTTTTTTCCCAATTATTTTTCATCTGCAGTGAGTTGAATCCATGGATGCAAAACTCACAGACATGGAGGGCCAATTGTTATTTTCTTACTTATTTTTAAAAAATACTAAAAAAATACTTATTTCTTTAAATGGCTGCTCCAGGTCTTAGTTGCAACATGTAGACTCTTTTAGCTGCAGCATTTGAGATCTAGTTTCCTGACCAGGGATCAAACCCAGGCCCCCCACCTTGGGAGCAAGAAGTCTTAGCCAGTGGACCACCACGAAGTCCAACTGGTTATTTTCGACTTAAATTTAGATTACTAGGTTTTTGCCAAAAGTCTTTGATCTCTACTTTCTCCCCCTCATATTAAAGCTTGACACCAGGAATAAATAAAAATGTAAACAAGAAAATGCTTTATGTCCACTATGGACTGAATGTTTATGTTTCCCACCCCAAATTCTTATGTTGCAGCCCCTTTCCCTATGCAATGGTGTTAGGAGATGGGCCTTTGAGGATTACTTAGGCTTACTGAGGACAGGGGCATGGAGCCCCCATAATGGGACTACAGTTTTTCTAATAAGAGAGACCAGTCTTCACTGCACACTCTGAGGAAAGGCTATGTGATCCCACACCACTGCAAGAAGGCATCGGTCTACAAGCCAAGAAGGGGGCCCTCAGCAAGAACTCAAAGAACCCACCTGCACCTTGACCTTGGACTTCCCTATTTTTAGAACTGTGAGAAATAAACATCTGTTAAGCCATCCAGTCTATATAGAAGCCCAAGCTGCTTAAGACACCATCTGTTATCTAACCTCACAAGTCAGCATTTTACAGATTCTAAGACAAAAGCACAAGTTTACCTGTCCAAGGGCTTCCCTAGTGATTCAGACAGTAAAGAATACACCTGCAATGCAGGAGACGTGGGTTTGATCCTTGGGTCAGGAAGATCCCCTGGAAAAGGGAATGGCAGCCCACTCCAGTATTTTTGCCTGGAGAATTCCACGGACAGAGAAGGCTGTCGGGCTACAGTCCATGGGGTCGCAAACACATGCCTGAGTGACTAACACATACAAAAGAAAGAATATTACATGAAACAACTGACTGGCTCAAAATTGGGAACGGAGTACAGTAAGGCTGTATATTGTCCCCCTGCTTATTTAACTTATATGCAGAGTACATCATGTGAAATACCAGGCTGGGTGAATTCCAAGCTGGAATCAAGATTTCCAGGAGAAATATCAACAATCTCAGATATGTAGATGACATCACTCTAATGGCAGAAAGTGAAGAGGAACTAAAGAGCTTCCTGATGAGGGTGAAAGAGGAGAGTAAAAAAACTGGCTTAAAACTCAATGTTCAAAAAAGTAAGATCATGGCATCCAGTCCCATAACTTCATGGCAAATAGAAGGGGAAAAAGTGGAAGTGGTGACAGATTTTATTTTCTTGGGCTCCAAAATCACTGCAGATGGTAACTGCAGCCATGAAATTAAAAGACATTTGCTCCTTGGAAGGAAAGGTACGACAAATCTAGACAGCATATTAAAAAGGAGAGACACCACTTCGCTGACAAAGGTCTGTATAGCCAAACTATGGTTTTTCCTGTAGTCATGTACAGATGTGCGAGTTGGACCATAAAGAAGGCTGAACACTGAAAAAAAAAAAAGAAGGCTGAACACTGAAGAATTGATGCTTTCAAACTGTGGTGCTACAGAAGACTCCTGGGAGTCCTTCGGACAGCAAGGAGATCAAACCAGTCAATCCTAAAGGAAATCAACCCCGAATATTCACTGGAAGAAATGATGATGAAGCTGAAGCTCCAATAGTTTGGCCACCTGATGTGAAAAGCCAACTGGTTGGAAAAAACCCTGATGTTGGAAAAGACTGAGGGCAGGAGAACAAGGGGGCAACAGAAGATGAAATGGTTAGATAGTATCACTGAGTCAATGGACATGAATGAATCTGAACAAGCTCCGGAAGACAGAGAAGGACAGGGAAGCCCGGTGTGCTGCAGTCCATGGGTCACAAAGAGTCAGACATGACTTCGCGGCTGACCACCACCATCTTGTCCAAACACACACATTAAGGAGTGGCAGAGTCAGAATCCAGCTCTGGGGATTCTGGCTCCACAGTCCATCCTCCTAACTATATTCCATCTTACTGATTTCACTCATAATCCAATCAATCACATAACTATTATCAAGAAAAACTTCAGAAAAAGTACAAGGTTGCATGTCAAACCCAAAGATCAAAGATACGCCAACCTCAAGCAAAATGCTCACTTTGTCCCACAGCTTTAAACCATACAGTCAATTCACATACTTAGAGTCAATACTGACATTAAATGGACATGTGTGAACACCAAGAAAGTATGGAAACCATCGTTTCCAACTATGCCGGAAACTCAGCTAATTCAGCTGCCTCAAGATATATTATGAAAATTGTATACACTGGCACCTAGGCACTTAGTCATTTCATGCTAAGTCCTAATGCAAGACACGAAAGTGTGTGTATCAGACTTGCAATCTTCCATCCAAATGAGCTGTAAGTCTTACATGTTCATTTTCTTTATTCCTCCCAAAGACCATCCGTGCTTGCTCTTTCTACCATCTCTTAAACAAATCAAGAGAATCATCAATTTCCCACATCACAGATAAAGAGACTGAGGCTTCAATCATGATGTAACACAGCTAACACCGGCTGAAGTCGGGAAGAGAAAACCAAATCTAACTAAACCTGTGACATATTCCTCTTTGCCTTGATTTCTTACACAAAGAGCTGGGACAGGAATTCCCTGGTGGTCCAGTGGCTAAGACTCCTGAGTTCCCATTGCAGGGGGCGTGGGTTCAACCCCCCGTCAGGGAACTAGATCCCACATGCCACAACTAAGAGTCCACATATAGCAGCTAAAGATTCTGCATGTTGCGACGAAGACTAGGTGCAGCCAGCTAAAAAAAAAAAGAGCCGGGACACATGACCCACGTGCGCACTGTCTGTGTTAGTGGCTCAGTCATGCCCGACCCCTTGCAACACCATGGACTGCGACCTTCCAGTCTCCTCCGTCCATGGGATTTACCAGGCAAGCACTCTGAAGTGAGTTGCCATTTCCTTCTCCAATGTGTGCACTGGTCACTTTCAAATAAAAAAACCAAGGCTGTGGACTCAGAGGAGTGTGGCATGGCCTCTTCAACCTGTCACCCGGAGACACTCTTTACCTGCTGCAGATTTTCATTCTTACCTGTATCCAACCAACACAAGCTACGCCCAAAGAGGAACTTGTTCAACCTGGCCAAATTCAATACAATTACCTGTACTAATTCCAACATTCAATAATGTCTTAATAATTAAATCTATCTTTTCTTATTTTATACAGTTAAGAATGAGCTCCTTAAAAGGCAGACCTCAATTTTTTTTTAAGCAGAACACCCCAGTTAGATGAATTCCAGGGGAAATGACTCATTTCACGCTGCTGGTGACGGGCACCAACCGGCATAACCTTGCCTCTTGGGTGAGCCGCCAGTCTCTTTTGAAGTCCTCAGACAGGCGGCGCAGCTCTGAAGCTCTCTCCCCTTGCATCCTCCCTCTAGGCAAAGCTGTAGCAGGCTCAAAAACTTAGCTATAAGTTTGTAAAGGAGGAAAACTGGGCAGAACCCAGATGTCCAGGCGAAAGGGCTAAGCGCAAATGGAAACAAGTAACCTCCCCCCTAAAAAATATATATACACGTTCAGGGCTAGAAGTGCTCCACATCTTGACAGTGGCTGTACTTTCACAGGTGTACACAGTCGTCAAAACTCACTGCTTTGCACCGTTTTAAAAACATGCACTTGGAGATGGCAGGGGATAAACTGGGAGTCTGGGATTAACATAAACACACCATTATATATAAAATAGGTAAACAACAAGGACCTACCGTATAGCATAGGCAACTCTTCCAGTATATAGGTTACCTCGTAATAACCTATACTGGAAAAGAATCTGAGAAAGAATAGATCTATATATGCATAACTGAATCACTTGGCTGCATACCTGAAACAAACACAACACTGTAAATTAACTATGCTCTAATTTTAAAAAGATGCACTTAGACAATAAAATAAAATAATAAAAATAAGAGATGCTCTTGACTCTAAACCATACCTCAATAAAACTGTTGGACAAAAAGGGGTTAGCTAAACAAGTTACAATATATAACAAAATCTCAGAGACATTACAAATGTGTAATATTTAATGAGGACATATGTTCATAACATTGTTCATTGAAAAACAGCATATTATAAAACATGGGATATGATCTCATTTTAAAATGGGTTTTACCACAATAAATGAAAAAATGTCCCCAAGCATAAACAGAAAAAATGTGCACACAGGCACATAAACAAACAGAAATAAAGAAGAAGTATATTAAAAAAAAAAAAAAAAAACAAGAAGAAGTATAACACCAAAATACTGACTATGATGAGCTCTGGCTGGTAGACTCAGGGGCAGTTTTCAATTTCTTTTTGCTTTTGTGTTTTATAAAATAAATGTTCCTAATTGTTAAGGGAAAAATAAGATATTATTTCCTATCCATAAGATTAATCAAGAGAAAGCAGTTACAGATTCCAACAGTTCTAACTAGCTCTCTGACATCAGTTTTCTCTGTCCCCCAAAGATTTCTGAGTCTTGCAGAAGAAATTAGACATTTCAGGACACTCTTCAAGAAGGGTCAGTAAAACTGGGAAGGAGGGAGCAAGGTTGAGAGTTAGGAGTAAACTGAGTAAACCTCAGGTTAAGAATCTCTATATAAAGACCGAACCCCATCTACCGGGCTGACAGTTAAGAAGTCACATGCCCTGTAAAGAAAGCATATTTGCTGCAACACTTAAAGGCAATGCCAGAGCCTAGTGAATTTAATTCTGGATGGAGGAAAGGAAAAGAAAACTGTTCCCCTCCACTGTGCCAGTAAAGAGACGTCATTCTGGAAACAACGTGAAGGTCCATTGATAGCTGAGCGGATAAAGCTGTGCTGTGTAAGCATAATGGAATACTACTCAGCCATTAAAAATGAAACACTGCCATTCACGGCAACACAGGTGGGCCGAGAGCGCTTATCACACCAAGCCACAGTCAGTCAGAGAAAGGCAAATACCGTATGACATCTCTTACATGTGAGATCTAAAATATGGCACAAATGAACATATCTACAAGACAGAAACAGACACACAGATAGAAAGAACAGCCTTGTGGTTACTAAGGCGGGGAAGGGGCGGAGGAGGGAAGGTTTGGGAGGCTGGAATTAGCAGATGCAAACTTTTATATATAGGATGAATAAATACAATGTTGTATAGCATAGGGAATTATATTCAATATCCTGTCATAAACCATTATGAAAAAGAATGTATGCATAACAATCACTTTGCTGTCGAGCAGAAGTTAATACAACAATATAAATTAACTATACTTCAATAAAATTAAAAACTAAGGAGATGTCATTCCACGTGTGGTCTAAAGAGCATCCACATTACCATCACCAGGAAGGCTTACTTAAAATGAAAACGTCAGGGCCCCACTACAGACCTCCTAAATCAGAACCTCTGGGGATGGGGCCGGGAACTGCGGTTTCACACACACTTAAGTTTGGGGGCCACTGAGCACCCACGCACCCATGAGGTCTGTTTAATAGGGCAAGTCCCATGAAGGCCAAGTCATTTCTATCTTATTCACTATTGTATACTACAGCGCTTAGCCGACTGCCTGGTTTGTGACCGGCAATTACCACAGTCTCTTTAAACATTACAGTTCTAAGTGAGAATCTAAGGTGATTCACTTTGTCATTTCCCAGCTTCCAGATCTTCATGGGAGTAACATCCATGTCCCCTTCACGGAAACAGTGGTATTTCTCTTTTAAAGGTGCACACTCTCATCTTCATCTATAGGGAACAGTCTGACAGCCCTAAGCGTATGGCTGGAAACTTGGAAGAATCAAAGAAAGGCTGGGTGTTCTTCTGCGTGCCATTCCTATTACTAACGTCTGCAAATAGGCACTGCCATCTCTTTTCCTTGTGGGAGATTACATGTCCCATAAAGTTCTTGAAATTTACTAGGATATGTGCGAAGCAAGATTTCAGATCACTTTGAAAAATAATAGTTGAATTAATAGAACACAAACTGATCCTTAACTCCTGAATAACCAAAAGATTTCTCTAGTCTTCACACTGAGAAGCTGAAAATGTGTCTTTAACCAGAAAAGTCACCATGAGTATTTCAACCAACCAGAGAAACACATGTAGCTGAACATCAGAGACAGTGTCTATTTAAAGAAAAGACTCTTTGCCTGTATGACTCCAAATGGTAGCTCTTTCAAAAGGGTAACATTAGCTGCCTGAGATTCCCTATTTGAACCAGGGCACCTGCACCAACCGAGAAAAACTCTTCTCCCTTAACAGAAATTTCAATATGTAAACACACATGCTCATACACACACACATACACACAATGCTTCTACGCATACTTATCTGCATAGAAAAATATCAGAAACAACCTAGATGTGTATCAATAGAGGACTCACTAAATCAGCTGTTACGAAAAAAGAGCTAGTTATATCTTGATAGAGAAACAAATTCCAGATATGTTTTTAAATATATGGGGAAGAAAGCAAGTTGCAGGGGGAAAAACTCCATCGCTGAGTAAAAAAGAAGGGAGGAAAAAAATGTATGTTGGTTTTTGTTTGACTATGAATAAAGAAACTACCAACATGGACACACGGAAGAGATTGGGATGAAAACTGGGTGCTTGAGGTACAGGAATAAGAAAGAACTTTCTTTTAATGTCTCTTAAAATATTTTAAACCATGTACTATAAACCATGTATTCAAAATTAAATTTAAAAAATTTGAAGTGTAACATAACATAGCAAATTACACATATATTCCTTGAAATTAGGGTGGTCACAAGGGAATGAAGTACTAAGATATGAAATCTCTACTTTGAGTCACCCTGAAAATTAATCATTCCCACATTTTTCCACAGTTGAACTAATTTTATAAATACCCTTACATTTTTTTCCAGCAAGACTCATATTTTTAACAAGTGATTTTTACAAGCCGTGTATCTTAAAGCTACTCTGTCCAATGGACTGCTCATTGGCCACACCCAGTCCAAACTGAATTGTTCTATGAGTGTAACACATTTAACAGATTTTAAAGATGTACAAAAACAGGAGTATAAAATTACTCAACAATTTTTATAATCATCCCACATTAAATTTAAACATTTTAGGTTAGACAGTATAAAACAGTAATTTCACCTGCTACTTTTTACTTCTACCTGAGGCTACCAGAGAAGTCTAAATTTTATATATATATATAGTTCACATCTTTCAATTAGACGAGCTGATCTAAAACTTGTTGTTTAGTCCCCAAATCATGTCCAACTCTTTGCAACCCCATGGACTGTAGCCCACCAGCCAACTGTAATCTATGGGATTTCCCAGGCAAGAATACTGGAGTGAGTTGCCATTTCCTTCTCCATGGGATCTACCTGACCCAGGATGGAACCCGTATCTCCTGCATTGGCAGGCAGATTCTTTACCACTGAGCCACCTGGGAAGCCCAGTATAGTTGTAACTCAGAGCCAAAACTGATTTTTATTTCCATTTATCAAGGTAATTTCAGGATCTAACAACATTTTATATAGAATACTTATTCTCCACATAAAAGTCACCATCACTAAGTGACCTATACCTACAAGAAGGTGTTTTAAGAGGACTAAAGTTACCCAAGTTTTGTATTTTGAACATAGGGATATCCCTATATTAACATTTTATTTCATATTACTCCTACCTGGATGTGGTCCTTACCCAAGACAAATCCTCAGATTTGTGTTTTTTTCTAAGTGAGAAAGTTGCAGTGGTCATTATCAAGTTGTATCTTCTCATTAACTTTAGTAACTACAATAATCTCAGTACACCTGAGAGTCTGAACAATGAAGTTTAGATGCCTTGCTTCCAAGTAGAGTTATACAATGCACATGGTTTATATTTCCAATTGTAATACATTTTGTATAATCAAGCAAATAAAATAATAATTGTTATTGCTTGCAAGAGAATCTGTTGAAAATTCTGCATTATGTAATTGAATTTTTTTTCTGATTTGGGGTTTTTTAAAATTGAAATATAGTTGATTTACAATGTTGTGTTAGTTTCTGGTATACAGCAAAGTGATTCAGTTATACGCATGTACTATTTTTCATATTCTTTTTTCATTATAGGTTATTGTAAGACATTAAATATCGTTCCCTGTGCTATACAGTAGGACCTTGTTGTCTATTTTATAGAGAGCAAGTTTGTCGTGTATCAAGAAAACAAGGTGGACAAGTTTAATCCAAGTCTCTCTGACATTCCTCATCGAAGCCAACTCTTTTCTAGGCTTTGCAAATAACCTAACCTAGATAGTCTAATAGACTTTGCAGATAACCTTTCAATGTGATAATACACAAAAGCACACTATGGATGACTAACATCTCCAAGCCCATGGAGGACACAAATCTCTCAAAGGAGGAAACTCCTGGTCATCTTTATTACATGGAGATGACTGGCCAACAAGTTTAGCATAAGCCAGAAGGAGAGGACACGGAGAGCAGAGGTGTAAGAGGCTCTCACCTTTGCAGAGTAATCACTAATTACCCTCAAGGGTACCTGGAGGTCATCCACCTGCTCTCAGACTTCCTCCATAACACAGACCCTGGAAGTCTTACATGGCCCTTTCTCCTCCCACTCCCAAAATGTTGTAACCCTTTTGAAAGCTTCACTATTAGAAAAACCACCATAAACTAAATCTGTCATTAACAATCTGTACAGGACATTAAATTTTAGTGGGCTGGACTTTAGACTTTAACACCTTGTAAAATGTTGAAATAAAAGCTTATGCATTTTCAAAACACTTAAGAACATGTAAAACAGCCAAGCACTTTAATTGCCTAAAGACGGACTTGTAGAAACAAGTGCAAAACCTATGCGAGCCAGACAGACCATCCACCAGGGGGCAGCACACTAGGCCTCTGATCCACCTCTCTCACCACCACTGTTCACGTATCGGGTCGTTTTTACTTTTACACAGGCTTCAGAAGGGCTGGGGAAAGACCTCCGTCAAAATATTAACTTTTTTTTCCTAAGAGGTTCTACATTATACACATACACCTACATTTAGCACATTCCACTGATGATGAATACCAGAACACATCTTAAATGTATCAGTTACATTCCTCCAGGAACTCTCATTGCCAAAGGCGCAGGTTCAATCCCTGGTCAGAGAACTAAGATCACACAAAACCAAGCAATGAAGTAAAAAAAAAAAAAAAAAACAGAAATATTGAGAATCCTAAATACCTTCCCTATACACTTATCTGTTGGACATCACCAAAATAGTTATTTACTCTACATTTATAACTTTAGGTATTTGGGGACTGGGGAAGACGCTAAATATATAGTGGGTAAGTTTTTAAAAATTAGCTACAAAATTCTATCTTCAGTCTCATACAAGCAGAAAAACCAACATGAAAAATACTATATATACAACTTGGTCTATCTTTCCAAGAGCCTATAAATTCATTCTTAACAGTTATGAGATCAAACAAATAGCATCAAGATATCCAACCAGAACCAGATCTGACTTATCTGTAACAACACACACATTAAAGTTCTATAGATTATATATAAACACTTTCAGAATCTTAACAGCTCTTCCAAAAACTGCAAATTACCTAAGCAGACCATCTAAAAAACTCAGTCCAGCAATGCATTTAACGTTACTGCCAATTACGACAATAGCTAAAAATGTTAATGTACATATCATTCTTAAAAATTTGCTTTCTTAACTGAGTAAGATTACTATAAAATGTTAATCTTCCTCTTTCACAACTGGAAGTTACTGCTTTTGTGTCTCTCTAGCACCTGGGCACACTCAATTCACAAGCTGAAAGAAAATAAAACTGCAAATTCACTACAGACCTTTTAAAAGGCCATCTCTTGAAGAAAAGTTTTATCAATTGGCTGTGGATAAAAGGCATCTTGGAAATTTTTCAGTTTTGCGAATTCAGTAAAAACTTTGCAAAGTCAGAACTATGTATTTTTTTTTAACTTTATTTTCAAAAATTTCAATTCTTAGCATTTTTTGTGTTTTCTTCATTACTAGAATAACAAGAAATATAAACACACAAACTCAGATTTGATTAAACCAATTATGGATTCTAAAAAATTTTAGTGTTTCAAATTTAACCAAAAAGTTAAATATTCGTTTTTAGGTTTTCTGATGTTACTAAAATATTCATTTAGTCCTTTCATAAATATAGAGATTTAGGGTGGCAGTATTTAAACCAAATTAAAAATTACAATGAAACTAGCTAACTGGAATTTTATGTTTGACCAAACCATTCAGAAGCAGTTTAGTGAAATTTTAACTTTTAAATTACACTATCATAAAATTTAACACTTGTTATGAAAAAGTTAAACACTAATACTACTAATACAAAAATCCAACATGAGCAAAACTAAGATGTGTCAGATCTACATATTTATACAGTATAAACAGTAATATTTTAAAATAAACAGTGAATCATTTAAAATTCAAGACAACTAATCTTAGATATATTGTATTATGTAGTAATGAATTGCCAGCTATAATTCTATTATGAGGTGGTGAGTAACAACTATTTTATTACTTAAAACCTATTAGTTTAAACAAGTCTATAAAGAATCAACCAGACTGATGGACACTAAATGTCCTTCACTTCTATTTGGAATTAAAACACATTGTTATTTCATCTCACTTGTTAAAAACTCATTAATGTAACTTCACTTTAAAATGTTTATACTGAAGTTTAAAAACTAAAAATAATTCTTTATTTAAAATTCTAACCTATTACCTTTTAACTAACAAATCAGTTTCAGTATTTTCCAGAGTATTTTAAAGATTTCTCTGTAAAAAAAAAAAAAAAAAAAACCCTAATTTTAAATAGCTGTTTGGGAACCCAAAAAAACAATTCAAGAATACCATTAAAAAAAATAAAAACAAAAAGTAAAAAGACTAAAAGTAGAGTTTTAAAGAAATTTTCATAAACAAAACATTGGGGGAAAAATCAATTAAATTTAGAGCACTCAATGAGTTCCAGTTAATCTAACATTATGTAAATACTATTTTAAAAGGACTAATTTGAGGTTTTTCAAGGGCTTGGGGGTTTTTTCATTCTTTTTTAAATTTTTGGTTTAACACTGCACAACACATTTCTTCATTCTGTAACTGATGATAGAGGTAAACCACATGCTGGAGTTCTCAGAAAATTAGAATAATCTATACCAATAATGAAACCTAACATACTGTTAACATTCTATTAATAACAAACACATTTAAACAAGCTTTAATGTATTATCAGCACATATATAGGTTAAGTATACTTTATTCTTACCCGAAGACTCCACAATTTTAATAGCATTGAACATAGATGGATTATCACAATTTTACCCCCTCCCAGGTTCCAAAGCACCTTTAAAACTGCTCTTTAAAACATCAAAACGGTAAGGGGCAGAACTAAACTACTTTTGTAAAAAATAAAGAGTCATAGATGTTTGTATATGTATAAAAGTCTTGTCCCCAACAATAAAGCCACAAGAAACTCCACAGTGGATCCATTTGGGGAAGGAGAAAAAAGATTATAGCAATCATTTTAGCCATTTTTACAGTTTAAACTTTACTATATATACTATGTTTTTTTTTTTTAATCTTCCAACTTTTTAAATTACCACACACAAAAAAAATCTAGTTTTGCTTTATTCTGGTGGGTATTCTATATACAATATATTATCTCCAAAAAAAGTTTAAGATTTCATTTTAGTGTGCACACAGCTTGCCAACAGCTCTAAGGTTAAAGAGAAATAACAAAGAAATAGACGGCAATATTCTTCCAATTTCATACCTATTATAGAATTAGAACATCAAAATGCAATCAACTGGGGAAAATACATGGTCATGAGCGAAAACAAAGTTAAAATGGTATGGAAAAAACAACCTACATATGATTAACAATTATTGTAAGTGGTGCACATACTAGGTGATTATTACATTTTCAGGGGCAGAGTTTAAATTATCTGAATTTAGACTTCATGTGTCATATTCATGAAGAATGACCTTTCACTAGTTGTAAGACAGCCCCAGAAGAGATTCAAATATATTAGATTTATGGCACTTAGGCAGCTAAAGTCTGTTTTTAAGTACAAAGCCGCTAAAATGCGGTACAAGCGCGCACAGACTGCACTTGGTGTTGTGGACAGTAGATCATCACAATCATTTTTCCACGTGTGCTGAATCATGTCTTCAGCACACATCACCAGGCTATAATACCTCTCACCTTAAAGACCTTCACTGTCACAGAGCCACAAAACAGCAACTTGTTACGCTCTGTAAAACAATAATGAATCCATACCAATATAAAGGAATAAAATAAACGGAGTACGGATAGGGTGGGACGAATTGGGATGGCAGCACCGACATCCACGCTACCATGCGGAAAACAGACAGGAAGTGGGAAGCCGCTGTCGTACCGGGAGAGCAGCTCAGGGCTCTGTGACATCGGGCGGGTGGGGGTGGCCAAGGGAGGGAGGCTCCAGATGGAGTGGAGAAAGTTCTTCTTTAAAGTAAAATTCTAACTAATCTAAGAAATAACAGAAGTGGAGAGTCACCATTTGGCAGCCACTACAGACAATAGTAGTTTCAGGTAAGAATCACCAATGAAATCTAAAATCAATGAAAGCATGATGAGAACAGAATCTTTATATTGTCTCAAAATATTCCCTCACAAGAGTCTTCATACAAAGGAGAAAATAGTAACTCTACACTGGAGAAGTCTGGCAGACACAGCTTAGCCAATTGGCAACATCTCCAGGAGTACCAAAAAAAAAATCAGCGTCTCAAACCTCCTGGTGAGATACACTGACCACATCATCTCTGAAAGAACATAACCAGATTGTAACCACAGGGAGATATCAGACCAACCCACACTGAGGGATATTCTACACCATAACCAGCCTACACTAATCAAAAACATGAAGTCCATGAAAGACAAAAGACTAAGGAACTGCCCCAGTTTGGGGGGGAAAAAAAAAGAAACACCCAACTAAATGAAGTTTATAATCTTGGATCCGATCCAGGATCCAAAAAGACCATTTGTGGACAATAGGCAAAACGTGAATAACATCTGTAGAGTAAATACCATTGTCTCAATGTTAATTTTTTTAAAAATAATTTCACTATAGTCATTTAATAGAATGTCTTTGTTTTTAGAAAATATACACCGAGTACTTAGAGACAAATGGTAATTCTGCAACTTACTTTCAAATGACCCAGGGAAACTGGAGTAGTCAAAACCAATATTTGGGGAAACCAGATGGAAGGTACATGTATAATGCGTACTGTTTTTGCATCTTTCCTACAAACTGAAATAGGAAACTTTTAAAGTCCTCCTTTAAACTACAACCCCTCCCAAGTACCACCCCATTTCTCTGCAGTCTTCACAGCAAATCCCGTGAAAATTAATCCACGCTCACTGTCGACTTCCTCTCCGTCTATCCATTCCTACATCCCCACCACTGAGGGCTCCAAGCCCTACCGCTCCATCACCACTGCACCTGTCGGGATACCAGTGAGGACAATATTGCCACCTCCAGCTTCACTCTACTGCACATCATTTGTCACAGCTTGTAACTCTTCTTAAACAGGTTCCTAACCACCTCAGGAGCTTCTTTCAAGTCTCTCCTCCCAGCTCACAGCTGTCCCTTGAGCTCCTTCCTTCCCCACGCCCCTCCACTCCCTCACCATCCTCTCAGACCCGCCACTCCCACTGCCTCCTGCCCTGTACACGCTGACTCACTGTTCTCGCTCCACGTCTTAACAGGCATCTCAAACCTGGCCAAACCGAACTCCTCTCCCTCTCCCCTCATCATGATGCTCTCATAGTCTAGCTCATCACAATTAGTGGAAACATCATCCTTCCAGTTGCTTGAGTCAAGGTTATCCTTGATTCTTCCCTCATTCCCTGCACCCACTCCCTCCATGTTCAAAACACAATATTCTAACCATGCATCACCACCAACACTGTGGCCTTTTCAATTGTGTGGGCTCAATTGTTTCCAATTCTTTGGGGCCCCACAGACAGCAGCCCATTTTCTCCTAACTGGCCTTCCTCATCACCCTTCACCCACCATAGTCTAACCTCAGCAGAGTTCCCCCCTTTTGTGTGCCACATCCTGTGGCATATGGGGTGTTAGTTCCCCAACCAGGGATCGAACCCACACCCCCTGCATTGGAAGCAGAGACTCTTAACCACCAGACCGCCAGAAACAGAGAAGTTCCATCAGAATTCCCTTTTAAAGGTCAGACAGGACTTAGCGACTGAACAACATCCAAAGTGTCCATTCTGTAGACCCTCCCATGGGTTCCTCTCATCCCATCCCTCCCCGCCAGCAGGCACTCCATCCCCTACGGTGTTCCCCCTTCCTGCGCTGACTCAGCCACGATGACTCCGGGGTGACTGGAAAGGCAGTGAATATGTGCAGGTGTTGGTACTCCTGGGTTCATCATCCCCTCTTGCTTCTGTCCCTCTTCCCTGGGGCACCCACCTGCTCCTCTCACACCCCCTCACCCCCTATAAACCTTTGCTCATGAAGCACCACATAGATGAGGCTTCCCCTGATCATCCAACCTGAAAACCCTAAACCCAAACCCTTGCCAACTGTCCTCCTCCCTCCTTACCCCGCCTTATTTTTCCCTCTGTAGCCTTTAATGTGCCTCACATGGTGTGTTTGTCCCTTCTTATCTAAAGCAGTGCTGTCCAAGAACAGAAAACAAGCCACAGATGCAATAATATTATGCAATAATATTAAATTCTCCAATACCACACTCAAGTAAAAAGAAAATAGGTAAAATATAAAAGTTATCCATGAGACATTTTATATTATCTTTTTGAACCAACTCTTCAAAATCCAGTGTGTATTTTACACGTACACAATCTCAATTTGGACAAGCCACATTTTGACTGTTTGACAGTCACATGTGGGCAGTGCAGTCCTAGACGCTAAACTTCATGAGAGCAAGTTACTATCTTCTGTTCACTTCTGTCTCCCAAGAATCTAAAGCAGTACCTGGCAGGTAAGAAAAATTTTGTTGAATGGATCACTTAAAAAATACCAAGATCTCTAACACAAAGCCATTTGAAAAAGAGAACCTGATAGCAAGCTACCAAGGTTTCTCAAGCCGAATAAAAATACAAGAAATGGAAAGACTTGTGAAATATTAATACTGTGAAAGGTCCTTGTTGTATTTAATCCTTGAAAAGGAAAAAAAAAAAAAAAATCATTGCCTAAGAGAAGAAAACTACCTCTCCAGAGAGATGAACAAAAGTAGTTATTTTCTAAAATTAACTAACTTATATAGGGCAAGAAAAGCTGGCTGAAATGTGTCAGAGGCTTGACTCTTCACTGGTCACCCTTAAAATATGAGTCGCCACAAGCTTCCAGCCTCAAAACATCTCAACTGCCGAAAGAAACTTTGATGTTGCTCCTCCATTCTAATAGTTAGGTCTTTTAACATTTTAGGAATAACCAAAGGTTATCATACTGAAGGCTGTTCATTTTCTCAGGCAAGACTTGTAGTCACCATGTGGGGGTCACTTTGGTTTGAGGAACTTAAAGCCGAACTGTGATTGCCCAAATGTCCACACTCACTCCATTTTGCTCAAGCACACTTAAGTGCTCCCTAACTATTTAATTATCTTGTATACACCTATATTTTTCTTTCATATTTAGTTTCTTGTATTTTTTTCATCTTTTTTTTTTTTTTTTCTCTTCACACTTGTTTTTCACAGACTGACTTGGGTAAAATTCCCTACTGAATGGCTAACATGTCATGGAGCTACATAAAACCCTCACTTTCTCTTGCCATCTGTTGTGTTATGATGCAAATACATATTCACACGAATACCTAATTCAAGTAATTTCAAACATCATACTCCTCTGTAGAGCAGCAATTCCCAATATACAACAACATGTGGACTCCTGGGGGTCCTGGAGACATTTTCAAAGAGGTCCAAGAAGTCGAAACTATTCACTGAGATGTTATTTGCCTCTTCTACCGTGTCGACATTTGCCCTGATGGTGCAAAACCAGTGGTAGGTAAACTGCTGGCACCTTAGCATGAATTAAGGCAATGGGACTAACCTGTGGCAGTCGTAATCACAGGCACTTGCAGTATAACAAGTTTCTTTTTTTAATTTTAATTAATTTTTAATTAATGCCACACCAAGCAGCATGTGAGATCTTAGTTCATGGACCAGGGATCAAAGCGTTGACCCCTGCATTGGAAGGCAGTCTTAACCACTGGACAGCCGGAGAAGACCCTTGAGTTTCATTCTTAAATGTCCTTAATAAAGCAGTAAAAATTAATTTTCTTAAGTAACCCTTGAGAACATAACCTATTAAAACCTGTGTGAAGAGAAGGGCTGTACCCAGGAAGCACATGGGCTACCTAATACGGCTGTCTGCAGAAAAGGCACTGTGTAACAGTGAGCCACTCACTTTTTTTCATGGAGCACCATTTTTACTTGAAATAACAATAGACTGACGATGGTTATTGAGCTTCCCTGGTGGCTCAGATGGTAAAGAATCTGCCTGCAACGCAGGAGGACCCAGGTTCAATCCCTAGGTTGGGAAGATCCCCTGAAGGGAATGGCAACCCACTCCAGTATTCTTGCCTGCAGAACCCCATGGACAGAGAAGCCTGGCAGGCTACAGTCCATAGGGTCACAAAGAGTCAGACACGACTGAGTGACTAACACTTTCAGTTTTCAACCATGGTTATTAAAGATCGAGTGTCTGATAGACATTTTCTCAAAAGAGAACAAAACCAGCCAGTTACTTCAAGAAAAACTAATAGCATTTGTTGCCAATGACGGAATTTTAAGCTTTTAAGTAAAAATCAGAACTTCAGAAGACTTATCTACCACCTAGAGCTTCGACAGTTTCCCAATACTTCAGGATCAAAGTGCAAGACAGACCAATGGATTTTAATGTAAGCAAAGTACAAAAAATATTTACTGGTATGATTTCAGGTTCCACAATGCAACTAACCTTTAAAAAATTCCACTTGCAGAGTTTTAGTACAGAAACAAAAATACCCACAATCATGTAAAAAGGCGATTAAAATTTTCCTTTCCTTTTGTAAGAGTTTATCTATGCAAAGCTAGATTTTCTTCATATACTTCAATCAGAACAATATACTGCAACAAATTGAATGTTGAAGTAATTATGAGTGTCCAGCTGTCTATTAGGGCAAACATTAAAGAAATCTGCAAATATTTAAAGCAATTCCACTTTTCTAATTTTTATTTTGGCTTTGGATGAGTTTATTACAAAAATCTATTATTATGTTTATTATAGTAACATATAATATACACACTATGTACTATTCATTTAAAGTAATAAAACAATATTGTAAAGTAACTGGCCTCCAACTAATAAAAAATAAAGGAAAAGAAAAAATAAAGTAATATAAAATAGTATTAAAAAAAAAAAAACAGTATTCAGCTGATTTCTAACACAGTGTGTGCATGCTCAGTCCATTTGACTCTGAGACTCTAAGAACTGTAGCCCACCAGGCTCCTCTGTCCATGGGATGTCCCAGGCAAGAATACCGCAGTGGGTTGCCAATTCCTTCTCCAGGCGATCTTCCCAACCCAGGCAGGGATGGAACGGGCATCTCCTGCATCGCAGGCAGATTCTTTATTGCTGAGCCACCTGGGAAGCCCTCTACACAGTATATTTCAAGAAAAAAAATAAAAGCTCTTTGAGGAGCCTCAGTTTTTAAGTATCAAAGAATCAAAACCAAAAAGTTTGAGGACCATTAGAATGGAGAATAAAGCCAAAGATTAGCCTCTCTCCTCCTCAGTCACTTCTTATTTGCAAAGATAACCAATCTTTTTGGTGGTTAAGCTTCTAGCCTTTTACATGTGCTTTCATGCAAATGTGCCTATGAAAGTTCCACCCCCCCACCGCCAAATATCTATCTTTTAAGAGCTATACCATATTTATACTACTCTTTGTAAATGCTAAGAAATATACCACAGTATAATTTGTTAGAGTATGGTACATTTTCTGTGAGTGGACATTTATTTCCAATTTTCTATTAAACAATACTGTGGAGAAAAAAAAAAATGTCTTTTTAACAAAGACCTAACAGTTAAAAACTGTTTAACATTACTTCAAAGTGCTTTGAAGAAAGAAAAGCAGTTCTTGGTTCTCTTCCTCCTTTTCAAAAACCTAAAGCTCAAAAATGAGTAAATGCAAAACATTCCAGACAGCCAAATTAAGGCTAAGGATCTTCTCTGCTTGGAAAGTAGACAATAGTGGAAGTTCCAGATTATCTCATAATACCTATTAAAATGTAATGAGTAAAATAATAAAACCTGAAAGTCTATCTGCACATATTTTGGACTTCTACCCAAAGACCTTTTTCCCAAGCCCTGCCTAGCGATTTGAGCTCCTTTACAATACTGTTCATTACAAGTATGCTTACAGACCACACAACTACGAAGACTAGGTTGTACCCCATGATACCTGAAGGATATTCACATTTTAGTTCTAACAGATACTCCCAAATAGCATGCCAAGAAGTCTCTGCTGTATGAATGCCCATACCTACACATACTTGCCAATACCAGTTATTATGAATCTTGTTCACTTTTCCTAACTTGATGGAGGAAAATGGCATTACAACTGGCATTTCCCTAATGATGAGCAAGACAGGATATCTTTCCCTAAGTAGATGAGCCTTTCAGGTATCCCCTTCAACTGCTGCTTATCCTGTGTACATTTCTGTCACATGTTGCCTACCTTTTTGAAATTAACAGAAATTTATCTCCTGGCCTTTTTTAAAAATATGATCTCTCAAGATAATTTCCTAACTAACTGCATTTTAGGGATTCCAAGACATACACATCTAGACCTAAAGTACAAACTCTTAACTTATCCACAATGCATTACTCATACTCTACAAAGAAGTGTCAAACATTTCCATGTATCAGTAGCAAACTATGGGATTACACAGAAATAGATACACTCATCTCTTATTTTCAATCACCACTTGTAAATACACAAGCTTACTAATATGAAACAATACTACTTGTGTTAGATATTCCATGAAGTCCTTTCCAAACATTGATTTAATTCCCAACAACCTTGTACAATAAGGTTTATTACTATTTACAGATAAACTTATACATTGTTTATTGCTCCTATGTACAGATAAAAAGGCAGAAGGAGAAGTGGATGACAGAGGATGAGATGGTTGGATGGCATCACCAACTTGATGGACATGAGTTTGAGCAAGCTCCAGGAGTTGGTGATAGACAGGTAAGCCTGGCGTGCTGCAGTCCATGGGGTCGCCAAGAGTTGGACACGACTGAGTGACTGGACTGAACAGATAAACTGAGAAGTCCAGAGTAGCATCAGTTTGCCAGGGAACACAGAGCTGAGCAAGGATTCTAACTGATGTTTGTCTGATTCCAGGCAAGAGATCACTGATCCTCCCAACAGTGTGCACTGCTGCCTCTGATTTTGCTCAGTTAATAGCACATGCACATTGAAGGGTCTCATTTTTCTCCAAAGGTTCATTACATCATTTGAGATGTCATAATAAAAATCAAATACTAGGTGCTTTAATCATCACCACTGATTAAAACTGTGACTATCATGTGCTAAGTCTCTTCAGTCATGTCTGACTCTGTGTGACCCCATGGACTGCAGCCCGCCAGGCTCCTCAGTCCATGGGACTTCTCCAGGCAAGAATACCGGAGTGGGTTGCCACGCCCTCCTCCAGGGGAATCTTCCTGACCTGGGGATCAAACCCACGTCTCCTGCATCGACAGGCAGGTTCTTCACTCGACCTTTAAAAAAAGCCGCACAGGCTCAGTCAGCCTTACGATGGCATTCCTAGTCCTCCCACAATTTACCAAATCCCAGTCAGAGGGCTGGGAACAGCTCCATGCCCCATGGAATGATTTGGGGAACAGCTGTTTCCAGGAAGCACTTATAAAGTAAAAGCAGTTCAACATAATCTCTGGTGAGCAAATCCCAAAATTAACCCCAAGCATCAAGTCTTGCATGAGATGATCCCAAATAACCATCTGCTAACTGACATAAACTGGACTGAGTGAACCCCTAAAGTTAGACACACACAGAATGGGAACCCCTAAAGCACACCGGCTGCTCTCGCTGCCCCTCTGGGCGCAGCCTTCACCAACATCCTGCCTCACACTCGGGTCTCTCTAATTCCAAACAGCTTGCCATGCCCCCACACACACCAGGGTATTTCACACTTCCATGCCTTGGCTTCTGTTTCCCTTCTGCTTTTCCATCCCCACCACACACAGCTTCAATTGCCTTCACACGCCTTGCTCTCTGAACCTCTCTGGCTGGCTGCATGGGCACTCAGCTAAGACCAACGGCCCTCCTCTGTTTCTGGGGTATCCCATACATACCCCGCGGTGTATTTTACAACTCCTCTACCTGTAGAGGTATTACTCCACCTCTGGGATCACGGGCACAGTGAGCCACTGTGAGTGTTAAGACAAAAATATCACTGAGGAATTGAAGCAGAACAAAGTACAAGTCACTATACTCCATGTACTTTTCTTCAGAAAAAGAAATGTGTTCTTTCTAGCCCCTGAAATCTAGCATGGAGCTGTCTACCAGCCCAGGTGCTCCATCTATGCTAGTTAGGCTAAGAATTTTTATAAGCTGTAAGGAATGAATCCATTTCTGAAACTCAAAAAACTACAGCAATACGTAAATTTGCAGACCACAAAATAGAGAAATTAAAATGTTCAACCTCACTTATCTCGCCGAAGAAAAGCAAGAGTTTCTCCATTTCTGCAAGAACAGCTGACTTTTTTTTTTTTAAAAAATCAGCATTTGGGGATCACTAGAAAGAACTCAGTCACAGCTCCAACAGTTTTAATATCGTCATAGGTTCTCTTAAATAAGCTCTCCAGTACTCACCTGGCTAGTTCAAGTGGTAAGAGGAGTAAAACTTTGTTTTGAAAACTAATTTTTTTTTATTTTTTTATTTTTTTAAATATATATTTTATTTATTTATTTGACTGCATGAGGTCTTAGTTACAGCACATGGGATCTTGTTCCCTGACCAGGGTTTGAACCCGGGCCCCCTGCATTGGAAGCACAGAGTCCTAGCCACTGAACCACCAGGGAAGTCCCCTGAAAACTAATTTTTTTAAACTAATTTTCAATCAAATTTCTCCTCAAAATATTACTCAGTAAAGCTCCGACTGCAAAAAGATATTGCTAAATTTCTGGGGTAAGATCCAAAATCCAAGGTGCTAAAAGAACATAAACCCCAGGTAATCAAACTCTAAGTTAGCAGATTTGGGGCTTCGCGGGGGTGGGGGAGGATGCAGGCCAGTCAGCATGTGGGATGTGGGATCTTAGATCTTAGTTCCTTGACCAGGGACTGACTCCATGCCCCCTGCATCCTATGCACTGAGTCTTAACCACTGGACTGCAAGGGAAGTTCCAGTTATCAGAATTTAATCTTTATAGCTCTGACTTAATTTTTACATGCAAGAGACACAAATCAATCAGGACCTAGACTTACTTGGCAGAGTCAGCACAACATCCCTGTAGAAAGAATAAGGCTGTTCCTAAAATGATACAGTCCTCCATGCTTGAGAATACAGCTTTGACCCAATAGTCTCTCTGTCCAATGCATTTCCAACAGCTCCTTGGTTGTCAAAGTATGACTAACCGTATCAGTCAGTAAACGTAGTGTTGTTTTAATCAGAGGATAATTGCCTTACAATGTTGTGCTGGTTTCTGCTGTACACTAACATGAATCAGTCATAAGCATACCTCCCCTCCCTCACGCCCCCTCATCCGGACCGTCTAGCTCATCAAAAAGCACCAAGCTGAGCGCCTGTGTTACACAGCAACTTCCCACTAGTTATTTACATCGTAACACATGCATGTCAACGCTGCTCTCTCCATGTGTTCCACTCTCTCCGTCCTCATGTCCACAAGTCCATTCTCTACATCTTCATCTCTACTCCATTTTTCTAGATTCCATATATATGCGTTAATATATGATATTTTTCTCTTTCTGGCTTACTTCACTCCACATGACAAATTCAGTGTTTTGGGTAGAGTACTTCCAAATTTAAATGTGCATGTCTTTTGACAGCCATTTCCAGTCTAAGAATTTATCTTATAAAAATATGCACGTAAAAAGAATATCCAAGAGTCCTATGACATACATGTACTCATGGTCAACTGAAATCACTATGAAAAGAACATTTAATTTGTTGCACTCCTATGCAAAACGATGCAACTGCTAGTTTCAGGAGAGTTAACTATTTGTACCTACACTGAAGATTCTTCAGGATACATTACTTAGTAAAAGCAAAAAAAATAAACAGTATGACTGGTTACTAAAAAGCGTTTGTAGATACATGCATAGGAGAATTTCTGAAAAATAACATACTAAGTTACCAAATGTAAGACCCTGGGAAATGCATGGGAATGGGGAGGATTAAAGAACAAGTATTTTCACATTTTCATAATTCATACATTTTAAATAAATTTAAGTGTACACAACTGTAAGAATTTATCAAGATGTTTACTTAATATTTATATACTCTATTGTTCCTAGGTTATATCTTTTTTAAAAAAGTAATTCATGCTCAATGAACATAAAAGCACTAAAGACACCACCCAAAGATTTCTACTTTTATGAGCACACGTCCCAGAACAGAAGAAAAATTTTTCTTATTTCTGTTATTACCACCAAATAATATACATCCAGCCTTCACATTTCAACATCAAGGGGAAACAATACAACAGGTGATATGGGAGTGACTACTGGGTGATGCTGTATTGATGCTTTATACACCTCCCCAGGGTTCTGTAAGGCATCTTTTCCACACTAACCTCCCAGATTTGATTTCCTCATCCTTAGACATTTGACATCATGAATTCAGAAAGCAGAGGTGGGATTCAAACTCAGATGTAACATTCTTCTGGCTACATCCTTCTATTCAACAAGAGCATATGAGACAGGAATCAGGACTTTACATCAGGAGGTTTCAGCATGACTTCTCCCTCCTACTCTTTCCTAATCCTTACTATTCCAGGTTTAAGAGACTTTTTTCCCCCAGGCAGGATTCTTCTAAACTTGGTGACAAACTGGGACAACCAGGCACCATGGACTCCACTCAGGACACCTTTGCATCCTTTTATAATCTAAACACATGCTGGGAGTCACAACCACCTGCCTGGGATAAAGCCACAGCATCTGCCTCTCATGCCCTCTGTCCCCCTCTCTTATCTCGTTAGGCCCCCTCCAACTTCCATGCCATTCATTTATACTAACGTGAAGCTGCTTTTAAAAAAAAACAAGTTTCAAGAAAAAAGTAGTCTCAAGAAAAAAGTATCTGAAAACAGTAGTCTCAAGAAAAAAGTATCTGAAAACAGGATGTCCGGGTATTTTTATTCTGTAGTAAGCCCAGATTCCAGACTACCTGTACCTGTCCTTTTTCCAAGACAATAAAATCAACCCTTCAAAGAAGCCAAACAAGATTTCTTTTTTCTTCAGAGACACCAAGAAACAGTGTCTGCTCTGACTTGCCACTGCAAACATGATCAGGCTGCTGTGTAAGCTACTTTTTGAGGATTTGACAACTTTAAACAGGAGGAATGAAGACAGGGAAGAGTCACAATTTGGAAATGGGTTCCATTAATCAGTGCCCTGGGCAAGTCACTTCTTCTCCCAGGGCTTATGGCTAATACCACTGGGGGGAGGGGGGGGGGAAACACACCCTATTGTGCTATCTCATTTTTATTAGTTTTCCTCTCTTAAAACAGTAGGTGTTTAACACATTCTGAAAGTAGTATTCTATAATCAAAGGACTTGCACAGACAAAGAAAGTCTTAAAAGAGTCATTCAGACCAAGTCACCTGTCTCAAAACCAACTACTCTAACACATCACCTGTTTCGAGATGACTTCTGTGGCCAAAGACGGAATTCATAATTTGAGGTGGCGGCTACTTTACCAAGGACCAGATTTTTTAATATGCAAAAATGAGGGAATTTAGGGTACTTGAAGGGTTTCTTACATTTCTTATGACTTAAATGTTATGAATAAAATACATGGAATGTTTTACTTATTCTAGTATACTAAAATGACAAGGTGATTGAAATATTTTAAACCTAGCCCATAATATTCATAAATATTGTGACCATTAGTTTCCAACATAGTCTTTAATCAAGTATTTAGACAAGCACATGGAAGCACTGGACTTTGCACTGTTTTGGAACCAAATGCATACTAATAAAAAGCAGAAGAAGTTTTCTTTGAGAAAGCGAGCTCACAGTCACCCAAAGTGTCAAAAAAGATGCCAGCGGGTAGGTCAACTGTCACCAACGTCTTACCCACTGAGCAAGAAGAGGATCTACTAAACTCAGGAGCCTCTTCCATCTCTAGCAACTTATAAATAGAATATGTTTCTAGATGTTTCCAGAACATTTTTTTTAAAAATGAAAAAAGAGCCTAATACATGAATTCTGGAAGAGAGGCTATATTTCAGGTTGCTCCCAAATTCGTAAATCACTCTCCATTTATTTACAGCACAGCCAGAAGGCTGAGACTTAACATCGGTCACTTACTCATCCATCTAAAGCACACACGCTCAGTGATATTCTACACAGTGGATTAAACTCTCCTTCTCCACAGGCTTTCCTCACTTCTCTCTCAAAAGCACTTGATTTCCACCAATCACTGGCCTCCTTCACTCTTCTCTGCGAGCCCCTTTTCAAGAGTTCCACGCTTATTTCCTTGATGACCTTGTCCAATTCCGTGACTTCAATACCATAAGCTAACAAAGCCTCTGATTTTTCACCTGCACTTCCCACCTTCTCTTGGGCTCCAGACCAATATATCCAACTATTAATATCTACTCGACTTCATCATTTCAAATTTCTAACAAGAATTAGAAACATAATATGCCAAAAAGTAAAGCTCCTAATTTCCACCCAAGAACCTATTTGTCACACAATACCCTCTATTTGCATAAATGGCAACCCCTTCCACCCAATTGTTCTGGCCAAAAAACTTTGTCATCCTTCTCTCTTCAAACACCCCTCATTTAACCCATCAGTAAATCCTACTAGCTGTTCCCTAGAAATAAACAGAGACTGACCACTATTCATCACCTCTGAGCTAACACCATCCTCTCTCTTGCTCAGACATTACAAGTGGACTGGCTCCCCATTTCTAGAGCTAAATACAATTTTCAGATACTTTATGTTCTAAGCATTTTCAAGCCAAAATGCATGTGGAATGCTTGTGGATCCTCCAACTCATGGAAGAACTACACCGATTGCAACCACCAATTCCTCCTCTCTGTACATGCATGCCACTCTAGCATTAAGTTCTTTCCACATTCCCCTGGAACCTGTGCTGGCCTCACGGCCTGCCTTAATCGACAGAATGAGATTAAAAGCAATAAAGTGCCAATTCTGCACCTAGCCTTCAAAAGGCCCAGCAGCTTCGGCTTTCACTAGGGGTAGCCAGCCAGGGGCCACTATTGAGTGATGAGATCCCATATGGTGAAAGATGACCTGGACAAGCACCAAGAGGCCAGACATGTGAGTGGAGTCCTCTTGGACCTTTTAGCCCAGCTTAGTAAATGACCCCAAACGATACCAAATGGAATAGAACTAACCACCGAGCTGACCCATAGGATCATAGAGAAGAGTAAGTTGCTGTTGTCTTGAGCCACCAGTTTTCAGGGTAGTTTACTGTGCTGTGCTAAGAGAACTGAAACACCATGATCACAATGGAATCAATGTTCTAAACAACTAAATGATAATGGCCAATATTCTACGGACTCAGGCTTCTTCCAGCTTAGAGTTCCACTGCCTGCCTTCCTGCTGTGCTCAGTCGCGTCCAACTCTTTGCAACCCCAGGGACTGTATAGGCCACCAGGCTCCTCTGTCCAAGGAATTTTCCAGGCAAGAATATTGGAGCGAGTTACCATTTCCTTCTCCAGGGCATCTCCCTGACCCAGGGATCTAACTCACATCTCGTGTCTCCTGCACTGGTGCAAGCTGGTTCTTAGACTTACACTAGATTCCTCAAATAAAACCTCTATAATTTCAAACTATTTCTTAAACAAGTTAAATAGTCTCGGCATAATTCTCTAAAACACATAATTTATGTACTATAGATTCCCCTTCAGGGCAACAAAATTCACATACTATATTGGTATTTATAACTGTGTGTATTTACCAATACCGAACACTTACCACACAGCAATTTCGGACCATGATAAAATACACAGTTTTAATGGAGCACTGAAAACTACGTTTGCAACCAGCTTCCAAACAAAACTCCACAGTCAAAGCCCACTAGTAAACATAAGATTTATGGGGCAGAGATCCTAACTAAAAATGCCAATTCTATCCCTTGGTCACTGCTCCCACACTGCCACCTCCTGTCTTACGACTCTACAAGCCTGAATCAGAACCAAAAGCTGATAAAGGAATCTCCACTAAAAATAGTAGACTCGTTCCTCCCAGACCAAACCAACTACCAGCGTTCCTGAATGGATAATTCACACTTTTGAAAATTACTGCTAGAATAGTTGCTGTCTGAACGCTGTTAAAGAATGTTAAAATGGAGCTGCTTCAAAATATATATCAAGGTGGCTCAACAGCTTCACTTTAATATGGAATCCCAGACCTACAACAACACAGGAGCTGCAGTGGTGTGACTCACAAAAGCCTTTCCAAGTATGGTGAAGATCATGTCCCTCATGCTGACTGCCCAAACGAGGTACAGCGGCAAAAGCAACTAAGCTGCCATACTTCAGAGAAGAAATGCAAGCTCCTTACAGGGGAAAGCCCATCTCTCTGTAATTCCCAAATACACCTTTAAATCTTAGCTGGTAACTCACTTATTTCAAGCAGAACTCACAACTCTGAACAAAGTATGCCCCTTGTTAGTTTATTATAATGGCGTTTGGCATGAACAGAGAATATAAGTCATCCCACAAATCAAAAGGAAGCCAGAAACAGAAGCCAAGATTCTCAGTTCCCACTGGCTCCAGGCACATGTCATGTTGTCAAAACGTCTTCCTTGTTATCACGGACACACAGAAGCTACTTATCAATATATATATTTTTTAATCTAATAAAGTGAGAAAGAAAAGCAAGAAATCTTTCTAACTTTCTCAAACTGTACTGAGAAAACAACATGAAATCAAGAAAAATCTCATTGGCTACAACCACTTAAGCAGTCATGCATTACTGCTCTTAAACCCTGCACTGCAAAGATAGCCTTTACCAGCCACGAAAGTTTCCTCAACTTCAGGTCTACGAATGTGTGAGAAATTTCCCTAATTTCCCTAATTTCACAAGATTCACCTGGACCACCACTGATAACCCAGGAGCATCCCTGTTAATACACCTTGGGGCATATCTTGTTAAAATATTTAGCATTAAAAACAGCTTTTAATGTCCTGAGACACCACAGGGTCTTATGCCCTGGCTAACTGGCACAAGGATACTCCTGGCACCATCCTAGTCTATACTTCACTGCTTTTAAATAAAATGCAGCAGTAACTTATACATAGCCATTTAAGGTAAGATATATTTAAAAACCCCAGTAACTTTTATACATGCTCTATCCCATTTATATGCTAAACACAAGATTCTAATATGGAAATAAGTTATCCATTTAATTTCCTTTCTTTAAAAATTATTTCAAAGAAGCAAAAAACAAAAGATACTTGAGCTTAGGCACCACCGTTTATTTTAACAGATCCTTCCTGGAAAAATATTAATTATAATATCTCACTAATTTTTTCTTTTACTCAAATATGTTTTTGGCTACATACAAATCTAATTAAGGTTAACAGCTAAAGCATGAGGAAGTTTAAGCTAGAAAAAGTTGGAAAATATGACAACTTTCATAATTTAAAAGTAGTGGAAAACAAACCACCATCCTCTTAAGTTCCCCAGTGTCAGCGACTTTCTTGTTCCCTCTCCCATGCCCAACAGCCCACAACATAACAAAAGGAAATCAGTGCTATTTACCAAAATATATAGGGGCACATACAAGGTCCCACAAGACACCAGTGACTCTTCCAACCCAAAGTCAGCTATGGTCTTCCAAAGGCACGACGATTTTCACACCCACCTTTTCCTCCAGGGGTAGGCAGGGAAATTTTTTTTAAAGCTTATACCTCCAGAGTGAAGCCAAGTCTTCATGTGTTGTATCTTTCATATTTGGAACAAAAAGTGCAATACTATCACAGGTACTCTATGCAATGTTCTCTTCATTCTGAATGCAGAGGATCTCAAACTCTGAAGCACTGCTATAATCTCCCCCAACTGAGGGGTATCTGAATGCAGAAAAGCAACATTCCTTCCACATTCCCTTGATACAGGAACTAAGCTTGGTCTAAACCAAACTCTGCGATGCCCCTTCCAGCAAGGGTCCGCCCAGCTCTGCTCCCCGTCAGAATTTTGGCCAGTCTACCACGCGTCACATCACATCACCCATTGGCCTGCTCCCCTGTTTAGCTGCTACAAGTCCATTCATCCATCTCAGAGTGCTGCCATAAGCATTCTTCAGCCTAGGGCTCCCAACATGCCTTGCACAGCAGGTATAAAGGTCACTGTTGCACATGTGGATGTGCCTGCCTCAGATGCCCACACGGTGATGGGATGGAATGCAATGACTGCTACGCACAAACAACTCCACCCGGAAGCCCAGCAGGCTCACCAGCAAGGACTGGGCTTCGGCATTCAAGTCACTCAAGTCACTCTCATCAGTACCACCTGACCATCCTCTAGGTGCTGGGTGTGTGGATCACCGAGGAGCCTTCTCTGCTCTCTCCCAAAGCCTATTGGGACAGTGGAACAGTCCAGATAAGGAAAACTGCAACACCGTTTCAAGGGTCAGTTAAATCCAAATTGTAATAGAGGTTCCCAGCAAATCTCCCTGGGCAGAAAAATCAAGCTCCATTATTGGTTTTAACCACTTCAATACAAGCAAAGGGCTTCCATGATGGCTCTCTTAATAAATCAGTAAAAAAAAAAAAAAAAAAAAAGTTGTCTCTAACTTACTCACTCCTCTTTGCTAGTAACACTGTATCCTTCAAAATCCTGAGCATTTCAATGACTAAGGAAAATCAGCTAGAAAATTTAATCTACCTTGTTCATCAATGGAAGCTTCTCCAGTTTAATACTTCCTGCCACTAGTAATATTTTACTTTCTGTGCTTTCTTCAATAGTTACTTGTTACTTTATGACAAACAGGCTGCTAAGTATGTTTTTAGGTTGGGCAAAAACCTTCAAGAATAAAAGCAGTCTCTTACCAGACCAAGTTTTTAATTCCCTACACATGAGGAACAAACTCACACAAGGTTAGAGAAGGAAAATCAGGAAAGTAAGGCAAACTATTTGCACTCACAGGCAGGTCAATACATTTAAAGTTTAAATTTAGCAACTCCTGAATGTTAAAATGTCAGTTCTTCAACACAACTATTTGCCTACTTCTTATTCAACATTTGAAGAAAATTAGTAAGACACAGCGGCTAAACAAAAACCAATTAGAATTCGCAGAATATGCTTACTTTTTTTTCCAGTAAGGAAACAATAGACTATCCCTTTAAATTTGTTTTTAAGAAGATATGACTTCTTCCCTAATTTTTCAATTGATATTAAACTGAGATCACTTTAGATAGTTTTCAGTACACATTCTATTGTTTTAGAAGCTTTTAAAATTCCATTCTGTTATATAAAATAATTTGACCACTACCAAAATTCCCAGCTAGAACTATATCACTTCCCAACTATCCTAATGAAAATTAAGTATAGTACATGAAGAGAAACCCATAAGAATCCCACAAGCTCGTGAACAAAAACACAGTTGGTGGAAATTATTTACCTGGAAGAAAACTCCATCTACAAACAGGCCTAAGATGACTTATTGGGTAGCCCATTCTTCAAGTCAAGCACCAGGGAAATGCATATCAAACCCTTTCAGCCCTCCAGCATACACACTCGCACCAATACCTAACCAGACGCTGCTCCCCTCCGCCTGCTCTAGTTTAAATTAACTTCCAGCTTACCGCTGGGCCACGGGTTGGGGGTGGGGGTCGGGGGAAGGCAGAAACCCTCACCCCACTGGTCAGAAGCCAGCGAGGCACAGGCCAACCCCGGTACCCCCCTGGGAGGAAGCAGGGCCTTTCCAGCCGGAGTTAAAGAGCCGGGATCTGGCCTGCTCGGGAGAAAGGAGCCATTTCTCCAAAAGAGTCCAGGGATTAAAAGTCTCCGAACACTTTGTAAACTGACACACTACACGTGCTTTCCAAAAAGTGCAACCCCTCCTTGTTGAGGAAGCAAAAATCTTCAGCCTTCTCCATCTCTTGGTGGTTCATCTACAAGCCAAATATTTTTTAAATTGAGGAGCAGGGTTGGGGGAGGCCGGGAGACAAAGGCGGGTTTGCAGAAAACCGTCTTACTCTGCAGGAACTGAAAGGCGCTTTTGGGCAGGAGAAACCCAGGCGTTCCCTCACGGGGAGCTCCCAGGGTAAAGGCAAATTCCTCTCCCCTCAGATGCGCGGACAGCCCCCCAGACTCTTGCCCGCCACCGTGGGACAGAGAAGGGAAAGGCACGCCACACCCGCGCGGCCGCAGCTGCTTTCACCTCTCCTGTGTTTTCAGGTTGGCGCGGGGGAGGGGGTCACCCCCTGCTTCCCAATTCCCACGGATGCCCAGAAACTGCCCTCGGAGACTCTTGATTTCCTGTTGCACCAACCTGACCTACTCTGCCGGAGAACATTTAACCGAAAGAGCTTCCTTAAGCGACTTTATATACCAGTATAAAAAGCCGATGGCAAGGGCCACAGACGAGCTATCTATTCCTACAGACCAATGTGCACACACACACACACACACCTGCCAGAAACATAAATGCAAAAGAAAACGAAAAACGCCAAGCCACACAGCAACCCCAGTAAGTGGAAAAGTTGTTTTCAGCTGTGTTCTCTCCTCCCGATGGCCGAGAAGGGAATCAATGAGAACATGCTAAGCAAGCTCACCTCTGCCTTTTGGGGACCGAGTGCTCAACTTCTATGAGTTTTCCGTGCAGTTCCACTTTACCTGCGGACACACAAGAGGTGCAGGACAGTTGGCCGAGTTGAGCGGCTCTCTGGGCCTCCTCAGACCCCGAGCGGCTCGAGGCCGAGACAGAAAGCGGCCCCGCGCGGGTGGGAAAGGAGGAATCAATGGGCAGAGGTCGGTAACACTCTCCCCGCCCCCCTCGGCCTTCCCCGCCCACGTCCCCCGAGACCCTAGCAGACAAACTCGGGGCAAAGGGCTGCGTGGGCTTTCCTCAGGTGGGGGCGCCTAGGCCCTTCTCCCGGGGGTTCAGGCCCAGGCCCGCCGGGAACGGGCGGTGAGTGGCGGGAAAGGCTGGAGGACCGCCGGGCAGGCGCCGAGAGAGCGAACGTCCACAGGTGCAGCTGGGCACCAGCGGAGCCACGCGCGAGGGACGGCGCCCGCCACCCCGAAAGGCACGCGGCTCTGAGCGGGACCCGAGCGCATCCTTCCCCCGCGCGCGCCCGACCAGCCCCGGAGGCCGCGGCCCGAAGCCCGGCCCCGCAGGGGGACGCGCTCCGTGGCGACCCCTGGTCGCCCGCGCCCACCTACCCCTGTAGCTCGTCGGACCCGGGAAGGTGGAGCCCAGAACCTGGGGGTTGCCCTCGCCCACCTCCCCGCAGGGTCGAGGGGAGCGCGGGGCCGCCCGTGCGCGGCACCAGCCCGCGGCCTCGCTAGGCAGCGGGATCCAGGCCACTTTGGAGTTCTCCCGCGGCCCAGCTCTGGGGGCGGGAGAGGAGGCAGCGAGTCCACCGCCAGAAACCACCCCCCCCCCCCCCCCACACACACACAGAAGCGGGGGTAAGGAAGGAGCGAGAATCCGGCGTTCGTTCCCAGCCCCCAAGGCCCGCCGTGCCGGAGCCTGGAGCACGCGCCTGGGCCCGGGCGGCGCGCGGGGCGAGCTTCCCCCTCCCCGCTCCAGCACTCCCAGCCCCGGTCCCCGGCGCCGCACGGTGCCCCGGCTCCCCTCCGAGCCCGAGTCGGGGTTCTCTGGACAGCGCGCTCGCCCTCCGCCCGCAGATCCGGGCGGGGGAGGGGAGCCGCGGGGCCGGGTAGGCGCCCCGGCTGGGGGAAGGGCCCGACCCGCGCGTGCGGGAGCCCGGGCCTCGGCCGCCGTCCGCAGGCGCACCCGCACCCGCCCAGGCCGGGGCCCGGTGCGGACAGCAAGGTGTGGACTGCTGCGGGCCCGACCCCGGCAGGCCCGGCCCGGGGCCCACCTGAAAGCGCCTCGATGGCCTTGAGGGCCCAGCTGTCGTCCGGACAGTCCACGAACGCGTAGCCCGTCTTCACCAGGAAGGGTCCCGACACCGGGATCTTGGCGTCCTTGAAGACACTTTCTAGGTCCGAGGGAACGGCGTTCTCGCTGAGGTTTCCGATATACAGTTTGTTCATTGTGAAGAGTGGTTGTTGCTTTTAAAAAAAAAATTAGGAGAAAAACGAAAAATTAAAACCACCCACAGCGATGGATGGATCCGGCGAGTTCCCCTCCTCTTCTCGCTGTTAAAATACACAAACACAGTAAGAACCAAGGACAGGAACGAGAAGCGGAAAAAAAATCAGATCCGAGGGTTCCTGTTTTTTCCTTTTCTAGGTATTAAAAAAGAAAAAACCTAGCGACAACCCAAACGCATCCAAGAGTCTTCCTAACTCGGAGGAGGAGGCGGGATTAGCGAGAAAAAGGAGAGGAAGGAGGGGGGAAACTACTTTTTGTCTTTTCCTCCCCAAACCCTCTGGCATCGACCGACGGACTGTGAAAATATCACACTACGAGAGGGCAAGCACCGCCTCCCCGTAAAAAAAACCCCAGAAGGGTGACTGGCAGGAGGGAGGGGAGAAGGGGTGGAGGGGAGGAAGGCGCAGGAGGCGGAAAAAATCCGCTCCGAGTGTCCGGCTTTTTGAATGAGCCACGTGTTCAAACTACAAATCAACGTCTCACGTGAGGAATCCCAGCGCCTCAATTAGAGTGGGTTTCGCAGGGAAAAAAAAAAAAAAAATGAGCTAGCAAGAGGAGGAAGAGGGGGAGGGGTAACGAGATTGGGCGAAGGACCCTGCGCAGGGGCGGAGAAAGAGGGGCGGAAAATGCTAAAGGAGCCGCAGCCGGGGTCGCGGAGGCAAGCGCGGCTGTGGGAGCTGATGGTCACCACAGAGTTTAGAAAGGGTTATTTGGTCGGGGCGGATCCTCCGGGAGGGGAGAGGGGGCGGGAGGAGTATTGATTTTTTTTTTTTTAATGTGATTGGAGTGGGGGTGCTAACTAGGCAATCCCTCAGCTCTATTTACCGGAGTTTTAAAGACTCGATTTTTAAGAACAGGTAATCAAACAAAGCCGAAGAGTCACAATTCCGAACTCGCCTTGTGGCTTCGATGACAGGAGAAGTGTAACCTCGGCAAACCGCGAGCACCTTTCCAGGGGTTGGCGGGGACGGAAACGCAGCTGGGGGGGTGGGGTGGGAGGGGGCGGAGAGGCGGGCCGCCGCGCCCCACCCTGTGCACCCTTTGCTGGCGCGGGCACCCGCAAAGTGGGGCGGCCCCGAGCCAGGCCGGTGGGGGGATGGGAGCCCGCGGCGTCCTGGGCGGGTGTCTGGGCGACACCTCCTCCGCCTCCGCCTGCGCTCGCGGTGGCTTTGGGCTTCGCGTTTGCTATTGGTTGCCGTTTCAGAAAAGGCTCCGGGATCAATGAGGCCGGGGGCGGGCTTGGCCACCGGTGGGGGAGGGGAGCGCAGGGGCCGAGGTTTCTGGTCTGGGGATGGGGGGGTCCCGGGCCTCGGAGGCCGGAGCAGAAAAGTCAAAGTGGGAAAAGTCGGTATTTAAACGGAAACCATATCTTCCTGTAGTTTCCAGAGGAGGAGGAAGAGGAGGAGTGGGGTAGGCTGGTACTTTTATTTAAAGAATTTTAGTTGGAGAACTTGGGACTCTTAAAACAGGAACACCGCTCTGCGTTACCCCTAAGTGGTAACTTGCACTTGAAAAATTGCTGGAGTCTCTTTCTGCTGCTTTTCTGCCTGCATTTAGCCATTATAGCCATTCATAATTTCCCCTGTGTGTAACGAGTACAATGGTGGGCGGTGGGGGAGGGTCTGGGCCCGATGGAGCCTTACAGGGCCAACGAAATGAGGACTGGAGACGAGGAACACGGAAATGAGTGCTGGGTTTCTTTTCGAAATCGCCAAGAGTCGTTTAATGATTTTGTCCTCCACTCAAAGGCTTCATTTGCACCAGGATTCTTGTGGTATATTTTTAACAGGTATTCCATGGAAAAAGAATGCTTATTTTTAAAAAATGATTGCAATTATATATATTAATAGGATGGAAATTTAAACAATATAATCACTTAATACTCTTATTATTAGAAAAATGTGTAGTAGAGAAAATACTCTTTACACTATATCATCAGTAATTATGATAATTGATAAAGTTCATTTCTTTTTGGTCAAACCCATACATTTAAAGATGTATATTTTTCAACTGAAAGATGAATGGAAAATTATTTTTTCAATATGTGGGAATGATTGTATGATATAAAGAGCATTTACATTTTTTCTTTTAAAAAGAACTTACAATTTTATGTTAAGAAACCGGAAGGTGTCAGATCATCCATTTTAAATACAACTGTTCTTTCTAACAGGTTTTTCTTTCCTGCCAAGCAAATCCAACTTTTTAAACGTAAACTCACTTTCACAATATTTTCATTCATGTTTAATTTAGTGAAATGTTTTTACTTTATGATATGGAGGGTGTAAACATGTTCTTCAATGTTTACAACTGTATTATGAACAGTATCTTCAAAGAACATTTAAGTGGTGAAATTTTAAATTTATGGTTATAACTTTTTTAAAAAGCTTACTTATTTTTCCTTTTCATATTTTTGGAAAGAGAACCTTCGTTCCAAGAAAGAAAAAAACACATGTATTATTTGATTCTGTCATATTCAAAATGTAAATACTAAATTATAAATTTTTATTTACCTGTTGCATGTGATCAAAAGCTATTTACAGAATTATACTTTTCATTCACTTAGTAATATTTGCTTTTCTTTAAATTTTATAAACTAGTCTGTTGATCATTTAAGTTTTAGTAATTTTTCTTAAAAACAATTTTCTAAGTTCAACATGCTTTGAAAAATCAATTGAATGGTGCCTTCTGGATTGTTGACTGTATTTGCTCTTACTAAAACTGAGACCTAAGAAAATGTCTACTTCTAAAGCATGGGATAAAATGTTTTTTTTCCATAAATACTAGTCCATGCCTGTCTTTCACTATCAAATCTAACAGCTGGGATTTAAAACAAGTGTGTGCAGTTTTGATGAAATATGTTCCTGGGACTCTTGTGAACTTAATTTGTGTATTATTATAACAAACTGGATGCTCCGTCTAGGACCTTAAAAACATACACGAGTTACATACGTTCAGCCATCAAAAAGGGAGTTAAATACAGTCCACTCCATTTCGACTCTTCCATGCATTTGAGGGATCAGTAATATAATCAATGGCTGAGTAAAAAGAGCATGGGTAATTGTTTTTTTACTGACATTTCAAGTGTAAAAATACCTTCGGTGGATTTTCAAGAATGCTTATAAGGTTAATCTAACTTCCAGTCTTAATGAGTATCACAGGAAATTAACCGTGTGTATGGGCTACTCCAGGTTCTTTCTCAAGCAATGTTAAGAGAAAATGTTAAGTCCATGAAGGACTCCCACCCATTGTCTGTGCTCTGATGCGGTTGAGGCTTCCCAACTGCAGCCTGTTTACTCTTTGGACAGTTGCACTTCCTCCTGATCTCCTGACCTGAAGGCAATAAAAATGTTTCTTATGGGTCAGTGTAATATTAAAGGAGAAAAACCGTGTTTAGAAGGTCAGTTACCGCTGCTGTATCTACAGGTTATAAGCGACGGCTTAGCAGGCTGAGGAGGGGGAGAGGGCATTCTTGTTGCTAACCCTAACTCCCGGCTTCCTCTGAGACCAGCCCAAAGGCGAAGTCCTTAAGGCGGGTGGGCACGTAATGCCGCGTCGCCTGGGCCTCATAGAAGGTATTTTTTAACATACTCTTGCTCCTTCGAACAGCTCTCGTGGACTCTGATCTGTTAAAACCAGATGCATAATAATTAGCGGTAGCCTGGCTCTTCCCTCTCTTCGGAATATGCCTTCAGTGATTTTTATTTAAAATAAAAGATGGTGCTCTGAGAGATGTTTCCTCTTACCCCCCGGTCCTGCCGGGAGAAACTGGGCGGGATCCTTGCAGCTCACACTCGGGAAGATCCTTCGTCAGCCGCTGCTCGCCTCGGAGGCCCTAGACCACCCGTCCGCCCTAGCCCCGCCGCGCGACAGGCACCTTCTGGCTGCGTCTCGGCTTCGGTCCCTGCGCGCGGAGCCGCGTGGACGCGTTAGACGTGGGGGCCCGGGCAGGGGAGCCCGTGTCCCCCTCGCCGCACTACCCGACCTGAGCACTGCCCTCGCCCGCCCGGGCGAACCTGGCGGTGTGTCTGGCGGCCCTGTCGCACTTCCGGCCTGTTTCCAGTGTGCGAGGGGCTCATCGGAGCCGGGGGATGGTTGGTACCCACGAAGAAAGATCGCAAGGAGCAGCCGCTGAGCCCTCTGCCTCTGGCCGGGGCGGGGCGGGGCGGTGAGAGGGGAGCGCTAGGCGCGCAAACGCGGCTCCGGGGAGGAGTTCCGCGCTCCTAGGGGCCGACTCGCCGAGCCCGAGTTAGAGCAGCCGGCGTGGAGAGAGACGCCGCCCCTGGCTGCGGAGGGGGCAGGGGGCTTCTCTCACCCGATTGGTGGACGGAGGGAGCCTATCACCGTCGGCTGCCGCCGCCGAAGCAGTTTGCTGGTTTCCATTCATTGGCCCCCGAGCCGTCCTTGGATTTCCATCTTTTGTGGCGCGAAAATAACCCTTTGCTCCCTCTCATTGGTTTTGTTCTTGTTGAGGGGTGAGATTGGCTTCCCCTCTTGCATCTCTCATTTTTCCTGCCCTTTAACTGTGAGCCCAGTCCTAACCCCCTAGGAGAAAAGAGGGAGACAACTGAGGAAGAAAGAAAAAATAGTTGTGCATGTGAATTCCGCCCCTGGGGCTGACCGCGTGGTGCCCGCTGAGTCCCTTCCCTTCCCCCAACGTCCAGCGTCCGGAGGTCGTAGGTTTGCTCCTTGCTCCGCACTGGAGCCCCATCGTTTCCCTGCTCTACCCCACCGACGCTTTAGAATTTATATGTCTTTTTTAGTTAAGTTAACAATACGTTTCTAGGTGCTTGATTTTTCCGGGGCTTCTAGAGAAATCTACTTATTCCGCCCCCTCATTTCCTAACCCCCTTTATGGGCCACAGCGTTGTTTCACACAAAACCAAACAATCCCCTCCAAAAAAAGCAAACGAAAAATTCCTGGTGAAATCAACTCTACGGAGACCACGTTTTCGTTAAAGCTTCCCTAAGACTAAAGAGCTGAGACCGACCTTGAAGGATTAGCGATTTCTGTAGCTGAAATGTTCTAATTTTACTGACGTTTGGTGGAGACGGTGAGAAAAAATAAATATGAATTTATCTTGGAAAAGCACAAAACAAACGAATGATCGTATTTAATTAGATTCAACGAAAAAGCTACCAGCAATAGTGATGTATTCTAGGTAGTGGTGTGTTCGATATATTTGTAATTTATACATAAACTGCTATTGGTCTCGAAAACAAATTGAAAATCAGAATTCTGATCATTACAGAAGAGGGAAGTATGAATTTGTTTGGTATATCTAATTCTATAACAGGCTTTTCAAGTCTCTGAGTATTTAAAGAAAAGGAAATGTATCAGAAATATAACAATAATTTGTTTACAGATAATTTTGTGGTTCTTTGTAAGTCTTGACAAAATACTTGATTTGGTTTAAAACTAGTAAAACGAAAATAGCCTGGTAAATATTTTAAAACTTTGAGAGAATTGGCTGAAATCAGAGGGTTCAGATTTTTTTTCTATATTGTTAACTCTTAGCTAGTAGTCAAGTTACATCATCCTCTAAAGTTCATTTGGAAAAACTACTTAGTTTTGTATTTTTTCCCCTTTTAGTCTCTTAAAAACTATCTAATTGAAGGAATATAAATATAAATTGTACATGGCAGTTTATATTTTAAAGAGCAGCTCTTTAAAACAAATTTTTAAAACTGACTTAATTAGTAAAGAAAAACTTTTAGAATGCATTTTGTTTACATTTTGTCTGATTCAACAACATTTCACTAACGTGGTTAATACTTTTGAAGTTTTCATGTAAAATTATTTCTTAGAAACGAGAGTAACTTATGAATGGTTTACTTTGACTTGAACAAATTAAAGCTTAGAGAATAAATTTATAGTGTAAATACTGAAGATTACAGAGCTAATAATTTATATAAATCTTAAACACCTAAGAAATTTAAAATATGAAGATACAATTATTTGTAAAATGACCCTAGACTTTGATTTACATATTGTGTAACTTTTATATTTTGAAAATGATATAGTAAATTTCAGTTGTTAAAAAAAGTTCCAGAATAATCTGGACAAACCAAAACTCTAAAACCTGAGCTATTTTCAAATGTTTTCTCGAATTCAAAGAATTATATAACCAATACTTTATTAAGAAAACTTTTCTGGTTAGAGAAGTTTATTTCTTTTTTTAAAATTTGAATTATTAAGTCAGGAATCGGAGTTTTCATCTATCTAGTAACTTAAAACATAATTGTTAAAGCAGTAGATAAACATGATTCCTTTTATTGCAATTCTTGTTTTACTGCTTCACATGAGTGAAACTTTAAAAAAAATATTCATTTATTATTACTATTCTAGGGGGTAAGGGGATGAAACTTTTAGTGAAAAGACTCTTTGGCAATTGATGTGTATATAAGCTTTTGCAGACCAGCCATTGGAAACAAAGAAGATAGGCTTTTGTTTGTGGGGGGAGGGGTATAGAGAGGCTGAGAAGACTTGGATATTTAAACTTGTTTCTTGGTTGCAACTCATTTATCTTGCAAGTTTTCCTGCTAAGGGTGTAAGATGGTAGTAGAGAGAAAATGTATTGACTAATGGAGTAAAATGGGACAGTAATCCAAGCATGAAATCCCACTGGAGAGAACAATAAGAACCTCCTCTCCCCACTAAAATAATCTGAAAGCAAAGCACATGCTGAGGTTATAACTAGTTACCAGCATTTTCTAACACATTTAAAAGACACATCTTAGGTTACCATTTTCACATTGGGACTCTTTGTTTTCCAGACATTATTTTCCAGAATCCCATTCAAAGAAGAAGAAAAATAAAAAGGAATTAAAGTTCCCTTAATGAAACAGCAGATTTCATGACATGTATATACAAATCAGCTTTAGAGATAAACTGATGAAGCCCTCATGCTGTCTATAAATCAAAACTTAATTTTTAGATTTAATAAGGCAGAGTATATTTCTAAGTTCCTTACTTGCAGGAATGATGTCAGATCATTATCATTTACACTTTGAGTCTTTAAAATTCATTCTTTCTTGAGTTCACTTTACATTTTGATCCTGAGCTTCTCTAGCAGGATGATTCCAGCTTTAAAGATGGAAGCAGCAGGCTAAGTGAAGATTTTATTATTATTTCAAAACGTCTCAGCTAAAATTCATCAGAATCTGAGAACATAAGTTACAGCAGGGGGAAAAAAAACAAAAAACAATACCTAGTCTAAAGCTTTTATCAACATTGTCACTATAGAGATTTGTCATAAAGTCCATGCCTAATACACTTTGGTTGAAACATTTAGTTCTTTTTTGTAGTAAGTTGTTTAAACATACAAAAATTGGTAGTATTCTTTGTTGCTTTTCTCAAATGACTTATTTACTGATCAATTATTTTTAAACTAATAGTGCTATGCCTTCTCAAAGGCAAAATTTTGCTTCAACTGAGGTTTAAATTTAATATCGATAACTGAAACTGTTTGATAATTACCCCTTATTTAATTGTGGTTTGGGGGAGGGGTCTTGTGCCAGTCACTGAAGTAATTTTTCTATTTTTTAAGTTATTTTTCTTTGTAAACTATTCCTATCTTGTAATCTAAAAATATTTTTCCAAGACTTGGAGAAAAATTTAAATATAACTAAATCTTATTCTGTAAAATATTGTTAAAGACATAAAAATGTGTATAATTTGATACAAGAAACATATTACTATTGAATATTTTCCATTAAGCTACCATAACTGAATGGTTCCTCTTTTTAATTCTAACCCATTCTAATTCTAATCCAGCTAACAAAAATTTAATTCATAAAAAGGACACTAACAAGGGTCATAAAAAACAACAAAAAATCAATTTTGTTATATAAAAGAAGTATGATTTCTGTTATACTGTTAACTAACATTTTGTTCTGAGACAATTAAATACTGAATGGCATCACCATCTTTTGCTTTCGTTTGTTGAAAATTGCCCAGAATTTTGCTCCTTGATCCTGGTACCATATGCCTTATGGTAATTCATTTGCTCTTGCGTTTCTTTCCTACCAAGATTCAGATGCCATTTTTTGGTTTTGACTTAAATGAATGGCTGTGCATAAAAAGCCAAATAAAAATTTTCTAAAATTTTGGTTTAGTGTACTATAGATGCTCATCTCTGGCTACCATAGAGATATATTCCAATTTTATTTTAATCCACAGCTGATATCATGACCTTGCAGATTAAATTGAATTTTGTTTTAAAAATTAATAAACAACAACAAAAAAAGTTGAGAAAATGTTTTAATCCAGTTAGACAATAGGGTTAAAAGGTGACATTACTCTTTCCCCTCAATATCAACAAATCTTCCAGTTGAGGGCAGTTTTGTCGGGTATGGAGGGTATGGAATGCAGTCAGTGTGTGCAGTTGGCCAGGAGAACATATGTACATATTCCTGCTGAGAAGCTCTTTGTAGAGATTTGTGGAGTAAAGCAAGACAGAACTTGTGTTCAGTTCTCAAGTTGCAGGTTAAAAGAAGCAAGGTAAGCACTGTTTTACTAAGTTTTGTCTTTAACCATCAGAATACTTCAGTATGATGCTTTTAACAGTGGGAAGAGAGGAGTAATAATACAGACTGAACTAGAATTAGGATGTCATCAGTACATCAACATTAGAATTTAAGTAATACAAGTATGTTTGGAATTTTCTGTTTTTCTTTGCCTTGTTTTCTATTTTTAAAAAACTATTACACATAGTTTAAAAATATCAAATAACATTATTAAAACATGTGTAATGAATGTTTAAACTTATGGAATAATATCACATGTTTTTAAAATGATAGATGTTCGATTTACTGAAATAATATTATCACAGATCCTTTCTGTCAGATTATTCTACCACTTTGTCTGTACATATGACCCATATATGAAGGGTTCATTTAATCCAAGGTAATAGCATTATTTGATAAAATACCCCTAATTTTAGAAAAAAGCCAAAGGTATGATGTGCTGTTATTGTGAAAACAACAATGTGTTTTGAAACCTATAGAGAGGAAATTCAGATTTTAAGTGAATTTTTACTTTATTATTTACTGCATTTTGTCTATTTGTTGAGGAATAGGAAAACAGATTAAACTGTAATGTTTCTTCAGGGCTGGCCACCAATAAAGTTTTTGGTGGCTATAAATAAAGGATGCTGTTTCAATCAATGATAGCCCCTTCCTACTACTATTCTCAGAGAAGTTTCTCTTTCCTTGATTATTAAATATCCCTAAATTATTTATTTACAAAGTAGGGGGAAACTCATGTTACATTAGGATAACCAAATATTTTTAACACTTTGAGCTTTTGACAGATGAAGAATGACCACTGCTTTTTAAATAAACAAAACAGTGTCTTTTGTTGTCATAAGCGATGTATTTATTTTCTTTCCTTATCTTTATCAATGTTCTGCTAATATAGTAATAAGCTGAATTTACTCTCAGATGTAATAGTTAATGGAAATAAATATATTACAACCAAAGTGCAGAGAAAATATATAAGCAAGAAAAAAATCAAAATCAGCATGTCTTGATTAAGCTAAAAATTAAAGTTTCTTCCCACAAACAAACCCAGTGATCAAGCTTATAGTTTTTATTATTTAAAGTCTATAACAGTTAAAATTTGAGTGTATTGTTGGTTTGCAGTTATTACTAATCATGAGTAGAATCTCTTCAAAAGTTTGTGGTTTTATTTAATCTAACTTTTTATGTGGTTTAAAAATAAATTACTTTTTTTAAACATTTTTTCATATTTCCTTGCAATAAATTTGAAAACATGAAAGTTAACCTGAATACTACTAGTTATTTTGTTAAAATCTATAATCTGTGGATTAAAATATGGTCTTTTCCATCTAATTTTTCCCTGAAAACTCAAAATATAACCTATTAAAAACCAAGAGATGTAATGGCATTTACAAGCCCATGGAACAGGTTTTGCTGATTTTTTAAAAAAATAATCTTACAGGTAACTTACAGATATTAGAGAACTTCATTTATGTATATGCAACTATTTGGAAGTTGCACATTTAAATAGAAATGCATTTTGAAAGCAGTATAATTTAAGCAAATTGCCATTGAGTGGCATTACCAAAGTGATTATGCAATGTAAAATGAGGTTATAGATTGAATTTTAAATTCCACTATGAATATACCAATATAAATATGCAAATTATTGTTTTCAAAAGCCCAAGCTAAATGGATGTAACCTCAAAAAAGCAGCCTCTGTGGTGTAAAGGGAAGTCAAAATGTTTGAAGCATTTTAGCAGGAAAAGGCTGTTGTGAACCGGAAGATATCTAAATTCACAATAGCAGATAGTAAGTTAGGATATTTCTAAAATGTAATTTTGGTAGTTAAAATTTGGTCTTTGGATATGTAAACTCTTAGCACTTTTTTATTTAATGGAAAGAGAGATTGAGGCAATTCATATTAGGACTTAGTCCTAAAAGATCCAAAGTGGGAATATAGCCTGTTTATATATTCCAGATTCTTGGATGTTTTGAATAAAGAAGTTTGGACTTTTCGTTTATGTCGTTAATTAGGGAATTGTGCAGAGTATCTTCTCTCTTACATGTCTTTCAGTTGACCTTCTTTCTTTATAAAACAATTCTAAAATTTGAGTACTGGGAATATTTTTAAGGATCTGCTAGATTTTCCTTTTACATTTGAGGAAATTGAGGCCAGGGGAGGTCAAAGCAGACAGACACCCAGCCAGTTTGGTGGCAGGGCAGAGGTGTGTTTATCCCTGAGTGAAACCACATGACAATCCTAAGTGGAAGGTAGTAAAATTGCTTTTTCCTATTTTTGCTGATAAGAAAACCCAAGGTGAAAAAAAAAGAAAAAGAAAACCCAAGGTGAGGTTTGCCCAGACCCAGTATCATTACTTTAAAAACAACAAACAAACAAACACCTATATTTATTGAGATCAAAAGTTCTGCAATGTCATTAAAAGGGAAAAGATTGAAGGCAGACAAGACCTTGGAAAAAAAAAAAAAAGTTACCTGATTCATCTCAGTCACTTTACCCAGGATCTCATTTAAACCATCCCAAACAAGTAAACTTGGTTTAGTGTGAAAAGCTGATAAGGAAGATTTTTCTTCTCTCAAAAGCTTGACTCAAGGCCCAGCCATATCAGAACCTTCAGGAGCCAAGAAATCTGTATTCACAGCCGCCTCACACACACTCAGCAGCAAGCTAAGAAATTCCTCCTCATGTCAAACTTTAAAAATGGTATGTTGGAATTTAGTCCAAATGAGCAATAGTTTTTCACTGGGTTTGAATTTTATTTTCTTTTTGCTTTAGTGAAATTTCAGAGGTGAGGGGGAAGTGTGTATATACATACACACAAGAGTCCGTTTGCAGATGTATCTCCCCCATGGTGTAGTTCAGACTTTCCTTAATCCTGCAGGGGGCAGAACAACTGGCAGAAACCCACCCTGCCCCTAGCTCTTCTCTTATCCACTCACACCAGGACAGAGTGGTGGTCACTGGCCATCATTCCTTCGGGCTTCCCACCCCTCATGAGAGGCATGAGCCACAACCTTTTCTCAGAGCTCAAAGTCCTTGGCTGTACCTTTGAATTAAAAGCTGCACTTAAGGAACTTCTTGTACCTATAAGTCTGTTGATCTTCAGAAACCATGGATGCCACAGAGGAGTCTGTTTTCTCTGTGTGTTGCTGACCCTGCTGTGACCCTGGGTCGGTTTCTGGGTTTTTTTAACCTCCTTGGTCTTGCTTGCACAGTTGTAAAGAGAGTTAAACTAAAAAAAAAGAGAGAGAGAGAGAGGGAGTTAAACTATTTATACCATCCTTTGCCTTTTTCACGACAACAGAACACTCAGGAGGCTTTCTACAAATATTTGTGGTATTTAGTTTTCAGAAAAAGGACTAAGGTTGGAAATATCAATGAAATTATTGGACCACTTCAGAAAGTTCTATCAAATGCAAGAGGGGAAGGGATTATTGCTTGACACTGGAAAATAATGGAGATTTTGTGTGTATGTAACTAGAATCAGAGAAAAGAAAGCTTATTTAAATACCTCAGTTAAATAAGAGTTGGTAGTGAAAGCAGAATACAAATGGAAAACTCTCCCCTATAAAGAAATTCCTAACTGATGGCAACCACCATCACAAGCCAGTGTCTTGACCAGAGATTGTACAAAATTTGTCTCAAATTTCCAAGTAAACCGATTTATTTCCATAAATGGATTTCTTCTGTTAGAATCAGAGCCTCATGCTTCATGTGAACTTAAATGAGAAATTATTACCATAATACAGAGTTAACAGGTAAAAGAGAATTAATAAGGAGAAGCAAAACGTCAAAATTTTGGAACTGATGAATCAAATATCAAATTACTGGATGATAGATCAGTCAGTATGAATGTTTACTAATAACTACATTTTGCCTTTAAATTAATTTTCTGACCACTTCCTTTAGATTACTAAAGAGTGGATCAACTTGGGTATTTTAATTTTATAGAAACAAAGATGATTAGAACAAAAACTGGAGCCTTTTGAGACCAATTAGAAAATATACTAGACCAAACTATCAGGTAAACAAAAATATCATTAGGTTTAGACCATGTACATTGGATTTAAAGAATTTAAAGTGCTCAGTTATAATGTCTATGTTACTTCTGTTCCTGGTGGTTTCTTGAAATATTCTGTAGGAATTGGAAAAAGAGAGAGACATAAAAATTTCATTTGTGCTAAGGTGACTATCCCTGGATTGGCTTTTCTTCCTCTAGACTGGAAATGTTCATTTGAGCAACATTTTCGAGAAATTTTTCCTAAAATTAAAGAACTTCAGCTTAGTTGCTCCCTCATGTTAAATAGCTTTAGGAGTGGTGACTTGAAAAGCTAGCAAGAATAGTGAGATTAGCAGGGATCTAAGAGAAAATAAAAGATCCTGCAGTTGATTCTTTATTTTCAGTATTTGAAATGAGTACCATTATAAGATGCAGCTTTAATACTTTGTGATTATGAGTATCCCTGTGCATTCTATCTGTTTAATTCATTCTCATAAAATGAAGAAGAGAAAAGCTCAATGGAACAAACTGAGTGATTTAGGAGCCATTTCTTATTTGTCACTTATTTAAAATAATAAGTTCCAAAGCAAACAAAAAGTAATTTATTGGAAATTATTGTGCTTTTCCCCTATGATATTTCAAATTTTTTCAGAGACTAAATTTTTTAGAATCTATGCAAATTGAAAATATATTTTGTTAATAAAAATTTTGTAATATGAAAGTAGATGAAGATGCTCATTGATAATAGCAGAGAAGATTATTTAGCTTATTTATTTAGTTTATACCTCCAGTTCTTACCAAAATAAAGCTTTTTATCCTGGTCCTGCAACTTTGAAGTTATTAAAAATGTAAATATAGAAGAGATTTTTACTTTATAAAATTTCTGTTCCACTGCAAAAATTTAAATATATTTTTTAACAAGAAAAGTCCTGGAGTCCTTCCTCCTCGAGTGAAAAAAGAGAAAAAGAAAAAAAAAAAAAAAACAAGAAAAGTCCTTATGGTCTAAAATCAGAACGAATAACATTTGAAAACAAAGAAGCCAATCAAATTTGGGTTAATTTTTCCTTCTACCTCCTGTGATGTTGTGTTTTTCATGTTGAAAATCTTTCATGCTGATAACACATTCAAAAGTAGACACACTGTACTTTACATTTTAAGCTTACCTCATTTTTCTTTGTTCTTTTTATTTTGTAATATAATGAACTTGAAGTAATTATGTACCACTTATTCATAGCTTAGACTACACATGTAGGCTGGTCTCAACTAAGTCATTATTTTCCATGAAACCTGTGATTCTTGACACTAGAAATAACCTCTCACTCCTCTGATGTTAGGGTTTTGAAATGTGAATTTGACATAGCACTTTTTATATTGTAAGACATTTATCATTAAAATTATTTAAACTTATGTCCTCTATCAGTGTAAGCAAGTCTGATTTATCCTTGTAAATAAAGTAAACTCCAAGTTTGCAGAGGTTTTTTGTTCGATTTGGTTAGGTCTATGTTGCTTATTGGAGAAGGCAATGGCACCCCACTCCAGTACTCTTGCCTGGAAAATCGGGAGGAGCCTGGTGGGCTGCAGTCCATGGGGTCGCTAAGAGTCGGACACAACTGAGCGACTTCACTTTCGCTTTTCACTTTCACACATTGGAGAAGGAAATGGCAACCCACTCCAGTGTTCTTGCCTGGAGAATCCCAGGGACAGGGGAGCCTGGTGGGCTGCCCTCTATGGGATCACACAGAGTCGGACACGACTGATGTGACTTAGCAGCAGCAGCATGTTGCTTATTGCTAATTTCCCATTACCTAAAATTGACACGTAGTATATACTCAATAAATATTTGTTGAATGAATGAACACATGATACTGTCTAACATCCAGCCTTTTATGAAGCAAGTCTTCAGTTTAAGTTGTAGAACATACAAATGCTGGGGTTTGGGGGTACAAATCCACACTATTCCACCCTCTAAAATATATGTGGTAACCCTGTTTCAAAGAAAGAAACTAGTTACTTTGGGGATTGAGAATACAGACTAACTCTGCAATAAAATAAAACTATTTAGTTTCCAGTTTTGTGAAGGTGCTGAAGAATCTGATTAACTCTATTATCAGTACAATCACATCAGATAGAGCATCATAAACTTTAATCACTTCATGCACAGACTAACTTCTAAAAAATAATACAGAGCAGAACTGAATTCAAAGGAAACTTTTGAGACTTAGTGTATGAATGATTTTTGTGACATTTGGCAACTTACATTGAGTAAGTATAAGGTTTTTATGATATAATCCTGTTTTAAGAGAAGAAATGATTTTTTTAGAAGAAATGATTTTTTTAAAATTGTCCAGAAAAAGAACCAGTCTATGATCAAAAACTCTAAATTACTACACAGTCGTTTTCAAGTTAAAAAAGTAAAGTTGCCGAGAACCTCATACAGATTATCAAATGGGATTCTGGAAAGTTACTGTGAACTCTTCCCCTTCCACTTTGAAATAACTGTGGTTTTTCAGGTATGGAAATCTATGCTTTTGATTTTTATGGAATCCTTAATTTTTACATTTATCATTTCATGATGGGCAATATCAAACAGTTAGCATTATCCAAAATGTAGTAGTACAAAGTCATATGGTTTTATCATGTGGTTAGCTAACAAAAATTGTTTAATCATTAGATTCTGAAAATGATGAATCTAGCAATACATTTTTCTGTAAAGACTTTCATGTTTTGGGTATATTTTGAACTGGACTTGTTCACATCTCCAATTCTCTTTAATACATGTGGTGTGTGTGTGTGCTCAGTCATGTCTGACTCTTCGCAATCCCCAAGAACTGTAGCCTGCCAGACTCCTCTGGCCATGGAATCTTCCAGGCAAGAATACTGGAGTGGGTTGCCATTTCCTTCTCCAGGGGATGTTCCCGACCCAGGGATTGAACCCGTGTCTCTTACATCTCCTGCATAGGCAGACAGATTCTTTACCACTGCGCCACCTGGGAAACCCTAATCAGTGTCATCAAAAAACCTTTGGTGTAGTGGTGTTTTCTTATTTATTCAACAAATATTTGAGCCCCCAAAGGAGTAGGACATTGGGGAGGGCAGAAATTGATATGTGAGATGTGGTCCTTTCTCACCCTGTAAGAGGAACATATAAATGCCATTTATGCAGCCCTTGAAAATGTCAATGACATACCCCAAAAGCCCTTAACTTTCTTTAATGGCCCATAAAGATTGTTTTTAGGAATTCTTGCAAACCCTTCTTGAATATATCTGAATATGAAATATCAAAACTGTCTTCAAAAAACAATGACTTTATCAAATAAACGAAAAAACTTTCTTTTTCTCAGAAGTTTTTTGGTTCATCATGTCCTAACAGAGACGGGCATAGAGGTCACAAGAAACTCACTACTTACCCTCCAAAGAACTTGTTTTTTTCCAAAGATCTCTCAGGAGTGAAAGGATGCTTTCTAATTCTAAATACCAAACAAGTTCACATTCATCCTACCAGTTCCTTTCAGCAATTTTTGAACCTTAACCGTATAACCTCTTGTTTTAATGTTCTAGTTTATAGAATCTGGGTTCTTTCAGTCTGGTATCTTAAGATACTCATTGATGGCTATCTTTGATTATTTATTGCCTTTTTCTGGACTTCTGTCTTCCTTTCATTGTTTTTGGAACAATAGTCAACATCCAGGCAGGGGTTCACTATAATTTCATGAAAGGAGAATTTCTATTTTTTCATCTTGCTTCGGTAATGTGCAAGTATCACCCAGACTGGATAGATTTCAGGCTTCTTGGACCTGCATCTCAGGCTGCTATTCAAACGCAGCTATACACATAACTTCTCAATCTCTTTCTGAGGTATTGGTTATTGCTTGGTTGAGAGCTCCTCACTTTTCCTCTTACTTACACTGAAGCTTGCTTTGTACTCTTTATGTTCTTTCTTTTAAAGTCTTTATTGCTTCTGTTTTATGTTTTGTTTTTTTGCCTCGAGGCATGTGGGATCTTAGTTCCCTGACCAGGGATTGAATGTGTGCCCCCTGCATTGGAAGTTGAAGTCTTAACCACTAGACCACCAGGGAAGTCCCTGCAGCCCTCCAGGCTCCTCCTCCATAGAATTCCCCAGCAAGAATACTGGAGTGGGTAGCAGTTCCCTTCCCCAGGGGATCTTCCCAACCCAGGGATCAAACCCAGGTCTCCTGAACAGCAGGCGGGCTCTTTACCATCTGAGCCACCAGGGAAGCTGGTGATCAGAAGACACATTTATAGGAATGGATGGAGGGAAAGAAATAACTGTAAACTGGTGTGTTAATGTGGTGAAAAAAAATCGTCAGCACTGGTCTATCCCACAGAGGATACTGTTTGCTACTGTTGTTGTTTAGTCATGTCCAACTCTTGCGACCTCATGGCCTGGCTCCTCTGTCCATGGGTTTTCCCAGGTAAGAATACTAGAGTGGGTTACCATTCCCCTCTCCAGGGGATCTTCCCAACCTAGGGATCGAACCCCTGTCTGCTGCATTGGCAGGCAGATTCTTTGCTGCAGAGACACTAGGGAAACCAAGAATACTCTTACCTACCAATGATGAACATATCAGGTTTATCTCAACGGTGTCACATGCAAGCTTAACCTTATAATTTTATCTAACTGTTCCATAATTTGAAAATGACTGGACTGGACTAAGTGATCTTTAAAGCCCCTTTGAACTCTAGTATTTCACTAATTCTCCTGAAACAGTTAATTGCTACCCAAGGCTGATTTTCCTTATAGCTTACTGGTTGCTGTATAGTATTTAAATACTCTCTAGAGAAATTTATATCACAAGAATACTGGAGTGGGTTGCCATTTCCTCCTCCAAGGGATATTCCTGACCCGGGGATTGAACCTGCGTCTCTTGTGTCTCCTTCACTGCAGACGGATTCTTTACCCGCTGTGCCATCAAGGAAGCAAAGGGAAACATTACAGCCAACACGGAGACATAATTCAGTTGATTTTTGTGGGAACAAATGCAGAATACACAAGAGGATAATAATTTCCATCTAAAGAGTTGTCATCATAGCAGAATTCATTTTTTTGAAAAACCTCACTTATAAGTAAGCGTGAGAGGAAGAGGGAGTGAGCTTTTGTCCCCCAGGCACGAGCCTTTAGAAATTCTAGCATCACTTTAAAAAAATTAACCATTTGACCATTAACCATTTTGACTGTAGTAAACTGTACAATTCAGTGACATTTACTACATTATGTAGTTATGTGATCTTCCCATTACTTAGTTTCGGAGCCTTCTCCTCACCCCAAGAAGAAACCTGATCTAACACTACTTTTAAGAACTGAGGGAGCCAACATTTCACAGACCCTTGGTCATCATTTGCTCTTTCGGTTCTACTACATGTAAAATTAAACATGAGTTCTAGCCAAACTTTAGTACTCACCTTCACCTTCTTATAGGCTGAAACTATCAAGATTCAAGAAACAAAGACTAATTAAATTCATACCTTAAATAGACAAAGTATTAAATAATGAGAGAGTTTAAAGTCAATATATTCTTGTCTATTATGTAATGGTTTTATCTAACTGGTGATCTTTTAAAAATTTTTTTAGACTATTCTGTTTATATAGTACACAATTTGCTACTAGTTGCACTTTTCTCACACTATGAGACCATAACTTGTTTTCTAAAGGATTAATCTGCTAAAAAAGATTCTATACCTACTTGCATTATAGTTAGCTAAGTGAAATTCCTTGTGCTAGCCAGGAATGGTAATTCACACCACATATGCTATAGAAGGGCTTCCCTGGTGGCTCAAATAGTAAAGAGTCTGCCTGAAATGCAGAAGACCCTGGTTCAATCACTGGGTCAGGAAGATCCCCTAGAGAATGGAATGGCTACCCACTCCAGTATTCTTGCCTGGGAAATCTCATGGACAGAGGAGCCTGGTGGGCTATAGTCCATGGGGTGGCAAAGAGACATGACAGAGAGTGTAATACTTCCACTTCACACATGCTACAGAAATGCTCTTTGAGGAACTGGGTTAGCCATCTTCCTTTTTTTTTCTTTGATATTTTGCTGCTGAAAACTGGGATTATTTTTACTTTCAAAGCTAAGGTTTTTTCCCAGTTTTTTAAGAAAGTTATAATTAAATATGGATTAGCCACAGTTGTCTCCTTTTTAAGTTATAGGTTGGAAACATTTCAATTTTTATTTAAATAAATTTGTGCTTATAGAAACTTTGAAGAAATCGTACAGTGAATCCATATACCTTTTTGATTTATCTTTGTATATACACATTGTTTTTTTGTATGAACTATTTGAAAAAGGCTTCAGTCATCTTGACGCTTCACCCTTTCAGTCTGCAACTTCTAAGAATAATAATATTCTCCCATAGAATCATTATGCTATTTTTCACAGCTAAGAAAATTAACATTAATTCAATCATGTTAGCTAACATGCATTATTCAAATTCACTTTGCCAAACTGACCCAAATACCTTTTGTGGATGTTTATTTGTTAGGGTCTAGATGCAATCAAGTTTTAAGTGTAGCCTACAGAAATCATATCTTTTCCATGTCTTTAAATCCACGCCATTCCATCCCCACCCCAGCCTTTCAGGTTGGTTGGTTGTAGAATTTCTTACATTCTGAATTCGTCAGATTAGTTTCTCCAAATTAGATTCAGGTTAAACAGTTTTGGTAAGAATACTCTTAAAGTTGTAAACCCTACACTTTATTACAATACAGGTTCATGGAGCACTTATGTTGTTCCACTACTAATGTTGCTAAATTTGGTTCTTTTGTTAATGTGGTAACTGCCAGCTCTTTCCATTGTAAAGGAATAGTCCTTTCTTTTATGATTTTTAAAAATTTTTTTTCTTTTATGATTATAATGTAGCATGAAACTTTGACTCTATGCAAATATCCTTTTTTCCAACAACCATTCATCCAAGGGTTTTAGAATCCATTGATAATTTCTGACTGAATTTGTTATTATATTGAGGAATAGATGATGACTTTATAATTCTGTCAGTTATACGTTTACTAACTGGTATTCACCTGTAAAGAACTATCCCACACTTTCTCTGTGTGTGTGTGTTAGCCTTCATTTTTAAGAGTTTGTGGTGGGGTGTGTGTGTGTGTGTGTGTGTGTGTGAAACTGGGGTGTGTGTGTGTGTGTGTGTGTGTGTGTGTGTGTGTGTGAAACATGAAGTTTGACCCTTTAATATATTTACAAATATTTTCTGCAGTTTATCATTTTCCTTCAACTTTATGGTATTTGTCATACAGTTTATGTCTCTATGTCATTTATCAATTTCTCTTATTGCAAATGGATTTTGAGTTAATAGAAAGGATTCTCTCATACTTAAATTATAAAGAAATTTGCTTATGCTTTTTTTCAAACTGGTATGATTTCATTCCTTTTATTTAAATCATTGCCTCATTCTAATAAAAAATAAAAACAGAACTACAAAAAAGAATAGCTATTGAGAGAACTCCCTGGCAGTCCAGTGGTTAGAATTCTGCATTCTTACTGCCAAGGATCTAGTTTCAATCCCTGGTTGGGAACTAAGATCCCACTAAGTCATGTGGCATGGCCCCAGAAAAAGAAAAAAAAAAGGACAGTTATTGAATTTGTCAAGAGTTATTAGACAACTTGGAGATAATCATATGATTTTTCTCCTTAGACTATTACTATGATGAATTTACTATTAAACATCCTTGTATATACAGAATGAATCCTCCTTGGTGCATTTTTTTTTTTTGATGCATTTGTTTTAAATGCTGCTTGGATTCTACTTGCTAATAACTCATTCAGAATATTTGCATTGTCATCTTAAATTTGTCTGCAGTTTTCTGTTTTGTGCCACTTTTAAGTTTAGATATCAATGTTAAACTTACTTCACAAAACAATTTGGATTTTTAAAAAGGTTTTCTGAGATAATCTGGATAACCGTGGTATTACCTGGTTTTTGAGTCAGAATTACCCTTGGAAATCACCTGGGCCTGGCACATTTTCCTGAATTAGTTCTTTAATAAATGTATCTATTTCTTCTAGAAATTGGTGTGTTTAAGCTTTCTGTCACTATGGAGGACATCACTGATGAAAGGAAGCATATTTCAACATGAGTAAGCTCAACTGATACCTCCAGTTCAAATCCATCACAGCAGAGATCTCCCTCACCTTCCCTTATTCTTTCTATGTATTTCTATCTTCCTTCTCTCACAAAAAGAAAAATAGCGGCTGCCAACAGCAGTTATTTCCACTCATTATTTTCAAATTATGCACAGCTTCAATTCTGTTAAGTCCAAAAGACTGTTTTTTTCATTTGGGGAAGGTTATGAACACCTCTTAGAATCTAATGGAAGTGTTCAACTCTTTCTTTAGAAAAACAAACACAAACACAGCTAGTTCTGAACACATATTCAAAGGCTCAGGGTTTCTCTAACACTACCCCCAAGCCAAGGACCCTAGGTTAAGCCTCATTTCCTTAAACTACCTCCTGTAAGGAGTATCTTGTTCTAAAGAAAATTCAGTGATTAGATGGAGAGTTGGGTTAGATCATTTTAAGACATTACTCAACCCTGAGGTTCCAATTTAGAATGTTTAACTGAATGGTAAAACAAAACGAAGCAGTGTGAAAGACTGACCAAGCATTTATGGACTACTTATCCAAATTACCAATTTTAAAGGACTATATGAATTTAAGAATGGCAACTGAGAGATGCTTCCAGGTAAGAGGGTGCCTCTCTCTCTCTTTTTTCTTGAATAATTTTCTACAAAAATTTGTTTTTTCCCAGATATTGAGAATTATTTTTCACTGAATTTGATGAAGTATACCTACCACTCCATATTTTAAAATTCTACATTTTATCTTCAGAGTTAAAAAAATAATCACAATTTGATTACATTGTTTTAGATAGATAAAACACCTATGTTTTTTAATTCAAACAGTACTAAAAATGGTACTGTGAAATTTAAGCCTCCCTTCAGTATGTGACCTGCAGTCAACTAGTTTACCTCCCAAGAGGGAATGTCCATGTCATATGTATTTCCAGAGTACTTACAGCAGGTATTTTCATATTTCCACTTCATGAGTGAACACATACATGGGTGAACATACCTAGAGACACAGGAATGGCAGCATAGAATATATATTGTACTACACCTTGTTTTTCACTTTACCCATGTATTTTGATGGTTATAGCAGTACATATAGCTTGTATCATTTTCTTAAGGTTTTTCATTTTTTGAATGACTTAACAGTTTTGAATAGGTTGCCATAATGTATTTTTACTAGTTTTCTGTTGATGGACATTTAAGTTGCATCAATAAGGAATTTCATATGTGAATATTTGTGCCCATGTTCATGTATATCTAAAGTATATTTCTAGAGATAGCTATTAAAATTATTTTGGGTAGTTTTGGTGGTTTTGGTGGTTGGTTCAGAGACTGAACCCAGGCCCTCAGCTGTGAAAGTGCTGAGTCCTAACCACTGGACCCTCAGGGAAGTCCCACTATTTAAATTTTAAAGCAAACTTTTCATATTATATAGTTTGGCAATTAGTAAGTAAAATAAGTGTATATCTTTGGGTGTATCTTAAGATATAAACCCAATTTAAAATGTCAATTAGTTTTTAAAATGTACTAGTATCCTATTCTCCAGAGATGACTTGGAATTCTAATGTTCAATTCAGATTTAGAGTACTGTATATTATCAACATATTGAACTCAAACTTTGGCCCATTTCTGTGAATATTCATGTTATGATTTGGTAAAGTTTTATTTATTATTTTTTGGCAGCATGCAGGATCTGGTCAGGATTTCCTGTGCCTGCTGTGCCCGTTGGAAGTGTAGAGTCTTAACCACTGGACAGCCAGGGAAGTCCCAAGATTTAGTAAAGTTTTGATCAGCTCTTGGAGTGATATGGTTAATTAAATGCTCTCATCAATTGACTTTTAGTGAGAAACCCTTTTATTTCAACTCCTGAAATTTTAAAACTGTTTGCTTCCTGCTTTTACTCCAATAAAGAACTTTTAACAATCTTCACACACCTTAATGTCTAACTGTATTTTATTGTGGAAATTATAGGACCTTTACTAAACAGTCTAAAAGTCGTGGAATGAAAATTGTTTCACTAAATAAGATCTTAGCACTTTGTTTTTTTATGACACATCTCTGTCACCTAAGAGTAGAATAACCCTTAGCTTAGTGAGAACTTAACTTCTGTGCTGTGTGGTGCCGGCGCTCAGTCATGTCTGACTCTTTGCAACCCCATGGACTGTAGCCCATCAGGCTCCTCTGTCCATTGGGATTCTCCAAGCAAGATTCCTCCAGGGGATCTTCCCAACCCGAGGATTGAATCCAGGTCTCCTGTATTGCAGGCAGATTCTTTACCACCTGAGCTACCAGGGAAGCCCTAACTAACTTTTACTTGAACTCAAATACAACCTTCTTTTTTTATACCAATTCAGTCTGTCTGGAAAGTCAATTTACAGAATTAATTCTCTAATACAGTAAGTACTAAAGAAGTACTAAGAATAATTATTGGTATGAAAAGGTTTCTGTGCTCTGTAACTGTTAAAAATATAAACCCTGACTGTATATATTTAATAAAAAATATTATAAAGTGGTGAATATAATTTTATGTAAACTATACAATAAAGCTGATCTAAAGAGCTAGAGGAATGATTGATCAATGGTACGAATCCCCATGACTGAACAAAATGAAACCATCTAAAAGTCATATTTTAAAAAGAATAAAAGACAATCCTAGATCATGGTTTGCAGTTTGTCTTTTTAGTTTCCTTTATTCCTCAGTCTTATCTTTCATGACATTGGCATTTTTGAAGCATATAGTCATTTTATAGGCTGCCTCTCAATTGGGAGTTATTTCTCCCATGATTAGAGTCGTTATGTATATTTTGTGGACTGTCACAAAAGTGATATTGTCATTAGTGTTTCGTATCAGGAAGCACGTGATGTCCATCAGCTCCATTACTGTAATGTTACTTTTGATCACTTGTTTAAAAGATCTCTGCCAGGTTTCTCCAGTATACAATCAGAGTTGACTCTTGAACAACATGAATTTGAATTGTACAGGTCTACATTTATGTGGCTAATTTTCCAGTAGTAAATACTACAGCACTACATGGTCCTGGTTGGCTGAATCCGAGAATTCAGAGGAGGTGCAGATACACAGACAGCCCCTGTGTTGTTCAAGGGTCAACCATATAAACTATTTCCCTTCATAATTACCAATTATCTTCAGGGGAAAGATGTTCAGACTGTTTTTCTCATTCCTCACACCTTTACCCTAGTTTTGGCATCCATGAAAATCTTGCTTAATTATTACTATCATGGTTGCCAAATGGTTAATGTGTAGCTTCCTTTTTCACATTTAGGTATCTAATTCATCTGTTTAGTTCAGTTCAGTTCAGTTCAGTCGCTTAGTGTCCGACTCTGTGACCCCATGGACCACAGCAAGCCAGGCCTCCCTGACCATCACCAATTCCTGGAGTTTACCCAGACTCATGTCCATCGAGTCGGTGATGCCATCCAGCCATCTCATCCTCTGTTGTCCCCTTCTCCTTCTGCCTTCAATCTTTCCCAGCATCAGGGTCTTTTCAAATGAGTCAACTCTTCACATCAGGTGGCCAAAGTATTGAGGTTGCAGCTTCAGCATCAGTCCTTCCAATGAACACCCAGGACTGATCTCCTTTAGGATGGACTGGTTGGATCTCCTTGCTGTCTAAGGGACTCTCAAGAGTCTTCAACACCACAGTTCAAAAGCATCAAATCTTCGGTGCTCAGCTTTCTTTATAGTCCAACTCTCACATCCATACATGACCACTGGAAAAACCATAGCCTTGACTACATGGACCTTTGTTGGCATTAATGTAGTATAAGGCAAGGGTTTGTCTTCCAAATAGTAGATTTTACCATCTCTTAATTTTTCTACCAAAATGAAATGTCATCTTTATAAATTCTATGTAGTTGGATCTATTCTGGATTTTATTCCTGTTTATTCATTCCTACGTACATTCTTCCATCTGGTCCTTGGAATAACTTCATCCACTCCTCCCAAACTGCCCATCTTATAGAGGTTATTATAAGAGGTTACCAAAACCCTTCCCCCTTTTGCATGTTTATACATAAATTTTGTGTAAGGATTGGAATATTTATACTACTAGGTCTTCCCATTCAATAATGTATAATGGAGTAGGGATCCTTGTATACAAGACAAATGTTTTTGGTTTTCTTCTTCTTGAGTTTGCACCTATTAAATTTATATTAAAAAGTGAAAACCCTAAATAATTGAGAAACCAGATCATATAACCTGTACTTTTAAAATTTAAATTGTATTAAAAGTATGTCTTCACAAGTAATTTTTTAAAGAAATATTTGTTAATGTAACAGTACTTAAAAATAAAATTCATGTCCCTTTTTATGTTTCAAAAACCATTTTCCATTATGACTACTCTGCACTTGATTTTGTAAATATCAAATAGAATACTTCAATTATCTGACACTAGGGATGTTTTGGATAATTGAATTTTCAAGGTGACTTAAGCAGCAATACTTTTTTCTTTTTCTGGCTGCACCATGTAGTTTGCAGAATTCTTAGTTCCCTGACCAGGAATAGAACCCAGGCCCCTACAGTGAAAGCACTGAGTCCTAACCACTGGACTTCCACGAAAGTCCATAATGATTAAATTGCCTCTTCCTTTATTAAACAGATTTATATTAAAAGTGACTCATCTCTTTTTAGGGTCATCATGATTCAGCCTAGACTCCTTCTGTCATATCCCTTTTATACTTCAATTTTAACTTGATGGAAATTTTGGACTGGGAATTTCATCAGTTAGCAGGCTCCACCAATGATTTCCCTGTTAACTCACTCATTTATATATGTATTCATTGGACACTTACTCTACCAGGAATAACAGGTACTGTAACTATTACCTCATTGTTTACAAATGTGTTGACAAAGAGAAACCTGGTAGGCTACAGTCCATGGGGTCGCAAGGGTCGGATGCAACTAAACAAACTATACATAAAATTTACCATTTTTAAGTGCACAGATCTGTAGCATGAGCATGTTCATTGTTACACAACCACCTCCAACTTTTTCGTCTTCTACAACGGAAATTCTATTTAAGTTAAACTCCCTATTCAACCTTTTAGTTGTCCTTTTTTCCTAATTAAAGCGATCAGAGAGCCACATTTGATGCTTTAAAGCTGTCACACTTCAATTACCCATGTGTCCCAGTTTACCTTTGAGGGAAGAGTAGGATTAGGCCCTCTCTTCATTTGAAGAATGAAGTTTTTCCAAGTTTGTCAATTTTGTCCCCAACTCATTGTTAAAGGATGTTGCCAGTTATATTCCCTACATCAAGGAAGTATTCTCTCAAATTTACAAAGCAGTAATTGTAGCAGTCTGATAATCACACCCTGAAAATCTATTCCTGGATTAAATTACCATCAGAGAGATACAACAGTTCCTCCTTTCACTTTCTGTAGTTTTAATTACCTAAGGTTGACCAAATAATCCAAAAATATTAAAATTCCCAGAAGCAATTCGTAAGTTTTAAATTGTAAGCCACTCTGAGTGATAAACTCTTGCACCATCCTGCTTCATCCTTCTTAGGATCTCCAACCATCAGCATCATCATAAATCCATGATCCAGCATCACCTGGAGCACATGATCCTCCTCCTGACATATTACCAGGTCGACTGTAACCTAACAATGCCTTTCATTCACCTAATTCATCACATGGGCACTGAATCATCTCACATTATCGTAAGTTTGAGAATGCACTCATGCACCTTTATTCCAGTATGTATGTGTAATTTTTTTCTGGCCACACTGTATGGTTTGTGGAAATCTTAGTTCCTCCACCCGAGACTGAACTGTGGCCCTGAGCAGTCAGTGGAGTCCTAACCACTGAACTGCCAGGCTATTGTATTCTCTACATACTGTGTCTTTAATCATGTTCAGTATCTCTTTATGTGGCTATTAATTCTCTTCCACATTTTTACTTTTTGATGATACATAAATTTTTAAAGTATTCCTACAGTCAACAAATCAGTGTTCTCATTAGGGGATAACCCCGCTTAAAAGAACAAAAATCCTGTAGGGACCAACAAAAGAGAGCTTTATTCTCTAAGATAGCCCTTAGTGGCAAGTTAGCTTTTTTTTTTTTGCAAGTTAGCTTTTTAATAAAGATGTCCGAGGTATTTGTATTCCATAGATCTCACTGAGCTAGCATACAGATCATAATAATCTAATTTTATTCCCATTGCTTTGAGGGACAAAACAAAGGAGGCTCATGTTCCTATACTTTTTTATAAAGGTCACCTGAAAAATCATCCACCTCTACATTCAAACAGCTTCCCCTTTCATTACATTACAGTCATTTAAGTGTGTTTTCCCATTAGAATGTGGGCTTCTTGAAGAAATAAACCATGCTCTTTATCTTTTCTTCAACATTGAATACTATCAATATTGATAGTTGACAAAAAAAGGGAGGAAAGAAAAGGGTTTTTCAAGACTGAAGCATCCAAAAGCACTAGGAAAAAGGAAATCCAAGTTAATCCACTTATATTTTCCCACTGTACCACAATAAAGAAAGAGTCCCATTTTCAAAGAAATTAACTTTTATTTGAAAGACGACTACTCCCCCCCACTACTTCTAAGAACTCTATACAAACAGCCTGCCTAAACCATTGTCCCAATACCAAAATTTCTAATAGCAATTATACAATTGCTCTAAATAATAAATAATAAGGGCTGTCCTTCACTGATTAAACTTTAATAAATTCAACACAAAAATCACACTATACGTTTTTAAGTTTCAACAAATGTATTTTAAATACAACATGTTTTGCAGGAGTCCACAAGCTTTTCATTTCTAAAAAAAAAAACGATGTAATTTTTAGGGTTCAAAAATTCTGTTCTTCAAAAGAAATGACCAAGTAAGCATTTTTTCTATAGCTTCAAACTTTCTACACTCAACTATTTGACTGTTCCATGCCACCCCAGACACACTTGACCTGACTGAACTACTACTAACTTCCCCAAAAGAAAGTTAAAAAAGGAGTTTGTAGTAAATGCAGACCTCTAATACAATGTCTAATACAATATCTAACACAAAAGAAGCTTTAAAAAGATCATTTCTTTCCTCATTTTGATAAGCTAGGAGTGAATTTCCCATAAAAGCAAAAAACAAACAAAAAATCATTTACAAAGCATAACACTGGGGGTTCCTTTTTTACTCAAGATGTTTAACTACTCAAAAATGACAATTACATCTTTAAGAATATAATAAAAGGGGTGGAAAATAGCAATACAATTGACAAAGTGTAGATGCTAAACAAACCAAAGATTCTTTAAGGGTTCTTTTTGAGGAGTAGGAAGGATTAGAAGCTTGGCGAAGTCCAGAATTTAAAAAAGACAAAAAGATGTCCTCAACTGCAACCGCTCTGCTTATTAATAGCGTCCTGGAAAAGAGTTAAAAAAAAAATAAGTCAAATGACAATTACAGTTTCACTTGCCTAATATTTTCCCAACTATTAACAGTCACCATACACCCTAATTTTCTAAAATAAGCCATTAATTACAAATAAGGTTCTCAATGTGACAAGCAAAAGTATACATACTTGGGCTGTAGGATCGAGATCTTGATCGTGATCTGTATCGACTGTAATAAGGAGAAGGTGATCTTCTTCTGTAGGAAATAAAAGATTACTTAGCAAAGCACATAATCACTACATTGAAGCAGGTAAAAACAAAAATTTCATCATTCAAAATAGTAGCAGATCTAAGATAAGCTATTAATTTTTCAATGCACCAACTATACAAGGTGAGTATTGGCCAATAGAAATACACATGCCTCTTCACTGCAACCACATAGTATCAACACTGGACTGCCAGGGAAGTCCCATATTTCACTCATTTTTATCAATACACATTAAACAAATTCAAAGTGCCAATACTACTATTATCATCTAATTCAGAACAGAAATCATAAGTTGCAACGTTACCTGTACCGGTAATCATAGTCTTCGTATCTGTCGTACCCACGATCATACCCTCGATCATAGTAAGAATCTCGACGTCTGCCACCTCCTCCACCTCCTCCGCCGCCGCCGCCGCCGCCACCACCACTGCTGTAGAAAAAGGTGAAAATTCCACATCAACAGGAATGATTATTTTCTATTATCATTTAATACAAATAGATGCTTAAATAAAATGGAAGAAGGTAAGAGAGAAGTAATAACCCTTTCATGCCAATTACTTCAATGTCTTACTTTGTTGACTCCTATGGTACTCTGCTTAATTATTTATAACATAAATAGCCAGGAATAATTTCACTAAACTCTACAAATTATAAGGCACTTAGAACGCACTATCCAATTCAGTAAGACCTTTTCAATAAAGTGAAAAAAAGCACTGTGCTGAGAAAAAGTACCAAAGTACTAAGACGTATGTTCTATGACCAGTTCAAAAGCAGTTAATAAACCTCAAGAATTTAAAAGTATCCAAGCCTGAACACCAAAGAAAACTAACTACTTTATACTGAAGTCCAGCACTAAATGTTAAGGTCTAGTGTTCAAACGTCTATCAGTGAATTTAAATTCTAAGCCCTCTTTTCCTTGTTGTTTTCCTAACTCTTAATCATATGGACATTATTTTCACTTTAGTTTTCAGTGGGCTCTCCTTGTCAAATCCTTTTTTTCTCCAAGAGGCTTCACATTAAATGAAAGCCTATATTCCTTCTTTCCCTCTCTGGTTTTAATATATTAAAAAACTTTTTCCTATACACAGAGGCTTCCAAGGTCACATAAATACAATGAGAAGTATTTAAAAGCATACTGTATTTTTCTAGTGTTTAATAATTTTTCTATTGTATAGTACAAGAAAAGAACTAGGAATGCACTTCAACTAGTTTTAATTTGTCCCCCTGCTCAAATATACATATAAAAAATTAAAGTGATTCAAAGAACATATATAAATATATATTCACATCAAGTAACTTTCAATTATAATTACAGGGGAAAAAAGTTTTATCTCTTGATTAACCAAAGATGTGCACACATTTCTGGTGGCTTCCTGACTCTTAAAATTCAGCTTAGGAAATTCGAAATCTTACTGAGTTGGTCTGCCCATGTATATGCCTGGTGTTGGTGTGTGTGCTCTCTTGGTGATAGAATAATCCACCCGAATTCTTCTACCATCCAGTTCCATTCCATTTGCCCTTTCCATAGCCTATAAAAGAGAACAGGCACAGAAAGTCATGCATAACTTACCAAGGGGAAACTTTCAAAACTGAAAATCTGGTAAACATTTCTTTCAAGTAAAAACAGCAGGGACTTGACATAGTAATTCCTGCTATATGCCTGTCAATAATAATGAATTTTCAATGTATACAAGAACACTTAACGCAGGCTTGTGTTAAAAGTTATAAAGAAGCACTCACAGAACCTGCAGAATTCTGAGGCTTCAGAATCTAGCTTCAGTCTGAGCAACTCAAAGCACAAAGTGCAATTCAGTGAACAGGTCTAAACTAGTCAAGCCGTTCCTTAAAGAACATACTGCCACCTAGTGAGCTTCAAATACAAAGGAACTTTCTAATCTGCCACCAAGATTATACCTGTGCTCATATTCCCTATCATTCTCCCTTTGGTACTAATACTAATAAAAGCATTAGTAAATCAACCACTTTAACACATTTTAAGAAGCATTTTGGAACTAAGTGAGCTGTCATTTCCGTTTTACCTCATTCAGAAATAAACCTAAGGAGCGGGGGTGTCAAAAGGCAGGGCAAACAAGCTTCGCATTTAAACAAATTTTAATTGTGATATTGTCTGCACTTTTACTTCAGGTCAGATATCCTGGTATTTCTAAATTTACACCTTTATCCTTTAATTGAGAACAGGAAAAAACAAAACACAAATATGCAACAATAAAAAACCACTAGTCTATCAGTATGTCTATCATATAAATCCCTTCAACTGAGAGCATTATTTTGTTAGACTTATCCAGGTTTTTCAACGACACTACCACTGACATTTGGCAGTGGTTAATTCTGGGTTGTCAGGGGCTACCCTATGCATTGTAGGATGTTTAATATCATCCCTGCTTTACTACCAGATGTCAATAGCATCTATTACTGTTGAAAGATATGCTTTTAATATGACTGTTTATACTGTAATCAAACACTATTGATACAAAGAGCAATAATGATCTATACCCAACTACTGTCCCATATAAAATGGTACAAAAAAGACAAGCCAGTACCTTCCATCCTTTAACAAATGAGCTTCAAAAATTCCTTAAAATGGAATTTTCAATTCAATCACCATGAACTTTTGAAGGCAAGCCTACTGCTTCCTCTACAATCCATTACCTAGTACATTAGAACAACACTATTTCAAATCTCTGACACTGACTGGGATCATTCTGTTAGGCATATTAAGGGCACTAAACAAAAATGAAAAGGTACCAACTCTTTCCATGTATTATTTTTCATTTATAGAACAGAATGATAGATGAATATTTTTTTTTTAATTTTTTTTGGATAGATATTAAGAGAATAGAAAAACAAAGCTCTGTATAGACATGGAGATAATTAGACACAAAAAAATTAAACAGATTAAACCTAAACACAATTTTCAAAAAGTCAATGTAATCACTTGCTTAGAGCACGAATAAGGCTTTTTCAAAAGAGAACACTTAAATACACTTCATCTTTTCCATTTAATTCATACACTACTTCAAAAGGCCAGATTTTACTCAGGATATACCTATATGCATTTTAGCTGGAAAGTGAAACTGAACATTTCAATTTCAACACTAACAGGCAGAGTTTAAGTCATGTCAGAGAATTAAAGAGCACATAATGTTTATGGAACTGGAAATTTATTAATCAACTTTCAAAAGTAACTCAATACTAAATAATGCACATCAGAAAATTTTCAAAGTGACAAATATAACACAAAAAATTACCTCCTTTGAGTCATCTATTCTCTCGAAATAAACAAAAGCAAATCCTCGTGACCGTCCAGTTCGCTGGTCATAAACCACATTGACACCACTCAACGGTCCATATCGAGAAAATACTTCGCGAAGATCTCTCTCTGTTGTGTACAAACTGAGGCCAAACACTCCTAGACAAGTATTGGGATCAGGATTCGCCTGTTGAATAAAGATGTTATTTAAGTTCCAAATTAAAAAAAAACAACAAACACACAGAAACACTTTTGCTTAGGGCACTTCACCCAATACACAAAGTCACTTGGGAAACAATTTGAAAGGAAAAAACCAGATGAGCTATATTTTACAGTTCACAGTACACGCAAGCCTTCTTTAGAATACACTTCAGGTTACAGACTGAATAAAAATGTCCCTAATTCACTAGTCCAGCAATTTTCAGGGCATATACTAAGGATTTATATTTAGTTTAATGTCTATTTCTAGTTTATTCAAATGTTTTATATCCCTTATAGATCTGTACTCAACCTGACTTCATCTGCAATTGCTGATTAGATTCCCCTCTTCTATTTTCACTCTTTAGCAAGGATATTCTTTCCAGATTTGAAAAATTAATGTGCAGATTTCAAAACACCATTAAATAACAACAGACCCCATCACCGTTAAATACAATCAAACCTCAATGTCACATATCCAAGACTCCATTTCTTTATCAATAATAAGGTAACCTGTCTCACAGAAAGGTTAACTGCATATATTAATGCACTGAGGAACTTTGCATATTGCTCAGTAGAAGTGTTAGCTTGGTATTTCCTTGCTACCCTCTTCCCATGGTAAAACTTTTAATCTCAAGAATATTTTCAAGTTAAGCTTTTTATTTCAATTCTTGCAACATGTTTTCCCCCAAATTTCTTTTAATGACTCCAAAGTCAAGAAAAGAAAATACACTTGAATGCATATAAACAAGATTCATATAGCCAAGGATGTTTCTGGAGTACCACTTCAAAACAGTGCTCTAGCTCTTACAAAAGCAAGGTTTTATACTATGACTAAAGACACAGGAAACACACAAAAAGCTTTCATTAACTTAAAAACCATATACCCTGCTGCCTGTATGTCTTCTCCGGTTAGACATTGGAGAATGACTTCGGCTCCTTCGACGCCGGTATTCTGGTGTGTATGACCTACTTCGAGACCGTCTCCTATGAGAGTGAGAATGGGATCGGGATCGAGTGTAACGTCTATGAGAATGCCTCCTTGACCTCGACCTTTGAGAGAAATAAAATTAGGTAAAGATACTGGAACAAAATGGCTAACGCTGTTAAAAATCAAAAATAAATGGACACCAGCTGAAGCCTCTCTGGACAAAAACAGATTGGTCATTATTTTAATCATCAAATACTTGAAGACATCGCCTACTCACCATATAAGCTGCTTTGTATTAATAACAACATACCACTGAGCCTCATTCCATGTTTGGTTTGAGAGCTCCCTATTTGTAAACTGTCTTTTTGGTATGTGCACAGTAAATTTTTACAAATTTTGTTAGTGATTCATTCGTTTTACTTTAGCTTTCTGCACTTTTGACAATTCCAAGGACCTATAAGTATATCCCTGCTTGTTTTCAGCTTGTTTTAGAGGAAAAAGTATTCTTCCTCTTGTAGACTGTATCTCCTCCTAGTTTCCAGTTAACTTTTTTCAACTTACCTTACAAACATGTTAAGGCTTCACCTTCTTTAGAAAGAAAGATATCAACTAGTACTAGAAAGAAAATTCTTTAATACTCTACAACATGGATAAACCTTGAGGACATTATGCCAAGTGAAATAAACTAGTTATAAGAAGACAAATAATTGTGATTTCACTTAGATGAGATACTTAAGAGCAGTCAAAATCATAGAGACAGAAAGAAAGATGGTGGTTTGTCAGTGGCTGGAAGGGGAGGAGAAGGAGAGTCCTTGTTTAACTCGCAGTTTCAGTTTTACAAGATAAAAAGAATTATGGAGATGGATGGCTGTGATGAGTATACAAAAATATGAATGCATTTAATACCATACTCTTAAAATGGAAAAAAAAGACAAAACAAACCACCAACCACCATCACAATAAAATTGTTTTGATTCTTATTACCTTTCCAGTATAGTCCTATATTCCCTTCATGGTTAAGTAACATTTCCTCTCCAGTCTTTCCTTAGCCTGCTGCTAAGTCACTTCAGTCGTGTCCGACTCTATGCGACCCCATAGATGGCAGCCCACCAGGCTCCGCCGCCCCTGGGATTCTCCAGGCAAGAGTACCGGGGTGAGTTGCCATTGCCTTCTCCGCTGCAATCTAGCACCTGCTAAATTAATTCATCACAACCTAAACTGCCCACCTAACCTAACAGTCCTCATGTTTAATGGTCTTCATTTTTTCAAACCTTCTACAGCATCTCACCAATTTTTCTACTGCTGATTCCTTAGTTCATCTACTGTTTGATTACTTCCAATTACTCACATTCTTTTCATTGCCAAGAAAATAGAATTTCTTATTACTATTCATCTGATTCATCCTTAAACACCCAGACTAGTAGTGATGACAGTCATACAAAATAACTTCTATGAGGCACTCAATAAATGTTATAAATGCTAAGGGCCAGAAAATTTAAACAATAAAGCTGAGAGATTTTACTAGGTAGACACGGTAAAAGTGTTCTAGGAATACCAAGAGCAAAGGTTCCTTGGCAAACAATTCTGAGTCGGAATGAAAACAATAGCATCAATGGCCTACTATCCAAAAGAAATTAATCGTGGGGAGGTGGGGTAGAACAAGAAAAAACTTCGTGTCCATATAGGAACACTGCACAGGGTATTTTCTGTTTTCCTTAGCATTAATTTATAGCTTCAATTTAAAAAATATTAATAAAACTAGTTGTTAATAAAATACCAACTGTTACATTTAAATGTGCCAGTGCTAGGTATGGAGGGCTGACAGTACTATGCCATTTTACATAAGGAACTTGAGCATCTCAGAGGGGCTTGCCAGGTAGTACTAGTGGTGAAGGACACACCTGTTAATGCAGGAGACTCAAGAAACAAGGGTTCATTCCCTGGGTCTGGAAGACCCCCTGGAGGAGGAAATGGCAACCCACTCTGGTATTCTTGCCTGGAGTATCCCAGGGGCGGCGGAGCCTGGTGGGCTACAGTCCACAGGGTTGCCAAGAGTCAGACACGACTGAAATGATTTAGCATGCACCCACAAGCATCTAAGAATTTGGTATCCACAGGAGAACCAATCCCCGCCCCACCACAACAGATACTGAAGGAGGACTAAAGTAATGAAAAGTGACACGAGTACCTATCCTTTCTTTAAGTTAGACAGTGATAAATATCATGAAAAAATTAGGAGTAAGGGAATAGAGTGTGCACACTGGTATTTAATGTTCTCCAGTGATACAGGAGCACAAAACTGAATCAAGTGATGATTTGAGAATATCATGAAGGAAGAATATTCTAGGCTGAAAGTACCAACCACAGAAGTCCTAAAATGAAAATATGCTCACTTCTGTTTCCACACCAGAATTCTACGGAGCGCAATTCTGCACATGTGGATTCAGTTAAATATGTAGAGTGGTTAACAAATCAAGCACTAGGCTGGATCCTGGATACAACAGAGAAAAAGAACTAACTGTAGATTACAAGAAAAATACAGCCTTTGATTCTTGTTTCATGTCCCCTTGCAAGCATACTCTATTCAGAGACATAAATTATGTCTTTTAACAATGACTTATCAAAATAACTGTCCAGATTTCTTTTAAGTGTTCCTCCCACCGCTCCACAACAGTACACCTGAGGTGTCTGAAACAGTGAACCCTGCAACGGCTCACTAGTCGTTGCTGTAATCAGGGGAAGCGGCTGGAACGCTGAATCACTCCAGCACCACTTTCCAACAATTCTATCTCATCAGAGGATCAGAGTTCCACCCTGGACCTAATGGGTCAAAATCTTCAGTTAAAGAATGTAGCTGTAATGTGAAACTTGAAAAAGCTTCTCAAATCATTCTGATAACCAGTACAACGTACATATATCAACCTTTTCTGAATTAAATTTTATGCCAAGTCTCCAATGGAGAAAATTATCCTTTTGTTGTGCAAATATCACTGAAATAAAATCAAACAATAACCCTCAAATGCTAAGCACATTTAAATCAATCAACACATATTTAATTTGTATTAATAGTGAGTAATAGCTCTAGATTAATAGGGCTAACAAAAGATTCTACCTTATCTAAGTCTTTGTATCTGTAACATACCATTGATTTCTAAACTCCATTGTTCAAAAAAAACCAAACAAACAAACACACCTCATGATTTTGAGTGAAATTTCCAGAAAAAAATGCAACAAAAAATGAGGGATTTGGTAAAAACCATTGCCCAGAAAAATCCAAGAAAAGCATTTTAAACATACTCACGTATTATTTTAAACACTTACCTGGATTTTGATCTTGATCGAGAATGGGATTCAGAGTGTTTGGAAACCCTTGACGGACTACGAGATCCTGACCTGCTCTCCGATTTTACACGAGCAGGAGTTCCCGTTGGAGATTTTGACTGAGAGCGAGACTCCTAACAAAGAAGACAGTATTACAAATGGCACTGGTCACATAGATGCCTAACACCTAACATTTAAAGTACCGTAATTATTTATATTGATTGCTCCTGAAAAACAAATGGTTAGGCAACACCCTCCAGAAAAAATTTCAGCTCATTAATAACCCATTGTTAATACTGCTAACTGTCCTCAATAATTCCCTACTTGCACCAGATCACCAATTCTCTATTAACTAAGTAATCATGCAAATTCATCTACAACTTGATCATACAGACACTGGAACATAAACCATACATTTACTTAACCTAGGACCCATTCATTCTTCCAGATTCTTTTAATTCTACTTCACTCTTGCTTTCTACTTCTCTTCATTCTTCATTGAGTTTTTCATTTTTCATACTTCGTGTATTCTTCCCCAAAACAATTCAAAATAGCCTTAAAAAAAATATTCAAGGGCTTCTATCTGACCAATCTTCTGTTCAATTTTTTCCCCCATTCAATTTTAATTTTCTGATCTTTAATACTTTTCATTAGCCTTCTTTTATCTTGATTTATCTTCCACATTCTTGGAAAAAACTCTTCAATTTCTTCACGAACATTAACCTTAATGGAAAAAGAACATTTAGTATATTTAAGCACGTGGGGATTATAAAACTCTGCTGGAGTTCAGAATGTTATCTACCAAATGGAAAAGCCAGCAGGTAAAGTGCAAATAACTAGTTTATTAAAAAAACAATTTTATAATCTTTAAAATTGTTCAAAACTCTAGTTTTCTAACAATTAAAGAGAATTTACTGAATTTCTCTGAATGTTTTTTACCATACTGTTCACCCTCCTCCCCTTTCAAGTTTCATCCTAGTTCCTAAAATGTGAGCAGTTTTAATATAAATACTTAATTCAAGCATAACTCTAACATTAACTGTAACCCCCCCCCATACCTATATGTCTTAAGTTTTCACTAATTTATAACCTGAAGATTCCCAATGATCTCAAAATAAGCTTTCCCTAAGCCAGGCTAAGATACCAAGATATAGTTAAAGCAAAGCATCACAGGCTGGAGTATCTGTACACACCTATCTAAACTCAACTATTATAGGACACATGCTGAGGTTCAGAGAAGTAAAACACAATTAGTAAAATTACTAACATTTCCTGATTGTTTGACCACTATCTTTGCTTACTCTGACTTAACCAGAAAGATACAATCTAAAATAAAACAAGCACACTGAAAAAAAAAAAAAGGGGGGGGGGTGGTGGTGGAAGATATATGAAATTTAAAAATTTTCCCCTTTGCCTTTTAAGTTTCTAGAAGTTGTATATTTTTGCAACAGAGCCATTTTAAAAATTCTATTTTATCCAATGAAGTATCATAATGTACCCTACAAAATTAGTATCATGGTCTTTATTGTTTATCCTACCTTTTTCATAGTTTTTGCATATTTTATATAGTTATGCATATTTATATTCCCTTGAGTGACAATATCATTTATCAGAAAACTGACTGGCTTCTTAAAAAATTGGATATAAATCAAAACTTTCCAAGTCAAATAATTTAAAACTTATTAGAAGCCTGTTTTTAAAATTTTGATAGATATATGAAGAACTTATGATCAAGGTAGGATGGACAGTTTGGTTTCTCTGTCCATTTAACCCTTGATTATTAGTGAAAACAAACCCATTTTCCACCAATTTTCATTTATGTCATTAAGATTATCACCCAACTTCCTTGAAGTTTTCCTTCAGGCTTAATGTCAAAGACTTATTTTTCCAAAAACGGTACTATTGATGCTGCCAGGCCTTTTTTTTTTTTCCCCAGATGAAAACAAACTGAAATAGATAGCTACCCTTCGGTTCAACATCCACCTTTTCCATTTATTTACCTACAGAAAGTCTTTCACCACATCTCAGATACTTTCTAAATTTCTGGACAGATGCCTGGAACAGGCATAGCAGTTTAGGTTTTTTCATTCACTGAAACTGTAAAAGCAGCATATTCAGGACTAAAAACAAAAGTATGGCCACTCATTTGTAATTGAAGTCTCATAGGCCAGTTCATTACCTATATTTCATTAGGTAAAAATATACCTCCCCCCCCTTTTGGCTTTCCCTTATATAAACAGATCTCTTGGTATAAATCTACAAACATCACTACAGCCCTTGTTATTTACACAAAAAACTTTGTGTTCTGTGTGCTCTGATACTCTTAAAACCTTTCATTTTTAAGACAGAAGTAAAAAGTTTATATACTAAAGACTTCTATCATAAAAACAATAGTAGAAAATTATTCAATAGTGCTGAATGTAACCACTTTTTAGGTATTAATGTTAACAAGGTAACTCGGTAACAATTTAAATTTTAAATCTCATTTCTGGCATAGCAACCCATTGGAAAATGTATAATTTTCCTTTTAGTTTGTTAACAAAAGCTAAGATATGACAGAGTATCTTTTGCTTTTTATTATCTAAGGTGTCACAAATACCTAACCTCTGTTACCTACCTTTCAATTTTTATATCAGGGAAACCTCAAACTGTATCTATTTTTTCATGGAATCATTCAAGGTTAAGAAAGAGTGCTCATAACCCCCCCTTTAACTTACAAAGATGTCAGTCATTTTAACTTCCAAAAACAATTTAGAGACATCTAGCTAAAAAGGTAAATCAACAACTGTCAGTAAACTTAAACTAAAAAATAAAACTACAGAGCATAAAAAACTTTTACTCTTCACTGTGCATTAGAAATAAGACTATAATAAGTCCTTTGTGGACAAATATTAATTATTCTTTTCCATCTTTGACTATCTTCATTATGAAATGGTAATATCAACTTTCCCCAAAGAAATTCATACAACTATTCAGAATTTGGAAAAGGAATTAAAATTGCAAAGAGAAAAATAAACACTGAGAAGGGTGTTATCTGTCTCATTTCACTAGAGACTACATAACCTACTCTTAAATCTGTCAAAAGTTCTGCAAATTCCTAAGTAACTTGCATCTGGACCCACCAACCAATATAGTGCCTACTTGAAATGGGCAGATTTATGACAACCAAATCATATCACAAAGTTTAATAGAAATATATCTTAAGTAGGCTTCTAGTCTACCTTACCTACTATAAACCAGGAGCTGGGCAGAAAGTTCTCACAGAACAACCTGCTTAAATAGTGTTTTTTTTTTTTTAACTATTCTTTATCAACAAGAGGCCTCTAGTGGTAGCTGAAGTACACAGCCAAAAATAAGAAGGAGCTAACGACAATTACTAAGAAATTACTATGGTGTATCCCATACAAGCAGTGTAAGAACTGTCTATGTATAAATATACCATGACCATGTACTCAATCTAATAATTATCTATGTGTAAAAATATTACAACCATGTACTACTTTTTAATCAGGAAAAAGGTTTAAACATGCACATGTAGTTGCAGAACATGAACAAATCCTACAGCAAATAACTACTGTCTTTTAATACAGCTAGTATATTATAGATAGAAAACAAATTCCAACCATATGTATGCTTAATACTTAAAGCCCATTAAAATAAACCAATAAAAATGTTACACTATAACCCATTCTAATATTATGGCAAGGCAAATTCCAAGGCAAATGCCAAGTAACAGTGCCAAGTTTACAGAAGTTCAAGTCTATATGAATATAGTCTAAGTTTTTAAAACAGATTCTCAAAATGTATTTCTCTACTACTTTGTAAAATTGAGAGCTTTCACAGAAACATACTAGTGCATTTAGGTGGACTATACGTGGGGGTGGGAGGGATTTAAATTACCCAAATAACTTATATTTATTGTACTAAGAACTTCCTTCCTTTTGAGTATTAAGCTGTTTCTTTTATAGATCCTTAAGCTTATAAAAGAAATATTTTCACTATTTTTAATCCATAACTAGTATTAAAGCAATTTCTTAAAAAGAAAATACCAACTGCTCAAAATATTAGCTATTTTTAAATAATTTACCTTCTTTTAAAGTCCAGTATGCTGCATTCTAAGTGAGATTAAAGTGGTTTTTGTATCTACAAAGGCTCACAGATATTCTAACTTGTATGTCTTTATAGTCTCTAAAGTTTGGGATAATTTTGGCAAGGTGTTAGACAAATTATTAAAGAACTGGCAGTTAAATTTAAACTCATGTCACACTGTGAAATTACCTGTAAAATTTACAAATCTTCCGTACAAATTTTATTTATTTAGCCATGCCATGTGGCTTGCGGGATCTTAGTTCCCTGACCAGGGCTCAAACCCTTGATCCCTGTGAAACATGGATTCCTAACCACTGGACCACCAGGAAATTTCCTTCTGTACAAACTTTAAACGTGGTTCATAAACCAATCAGCTTATACGCTATGATCAGTTGTCCAAAAAGCTAGTGTGTAAGCAGCAACTTCAAAGGTATAGAAAATAAATGTAAAAGGACTAAAGTAGTTTAGCTATATTAAAACAAATCACTAAGAACCCATTCCAGAATTTCCTAGTTATGTTCTCATCTTTTAGTGTTACGGAGTATTTACAAATCTTCAGGAAGACTACAGGGCCTTAGTTTCAAGGAAAAAACTTAACTTTTCTTCTGCCTCAGACTGTTCAGGTCTAGTCTCTCACACTTGGTAAAAAGCATGAGACAATAAAGATTATACAGAACTACATCATGGCAGTAACTTGAAGGAAGGAGGGGAAACCACATTTTCTTTCATTATTTCTTTCTCAATTTTTTTCTTTTTACAGTGTTTACTGATTTCCCATCCAATCATTACCATTTTCTCATCTTCACTTCTATCCTACTAAACTGGTTACGATGTGTGAATAGTAAGTATTAACTGACTCAGCTTGAGGATATATACCTTTTATACCCAAAGGGGAGGGGTCTCAGTGTTAGTTACATGATGACCTACATGATGACCTACATGATGACCGAGCACCCACTGATGCTATCAAGAGGTTTTCACAGTATTTACAAGCTCTAAAAAACTTATGCTGATTACTCAAGGCCATTTTTACACTTGTATACTACACACTATACCATAAGGACATAACTTCAGTTCATTTACAAAATTAAGTCCATAAACAAAGTTTATCTGTATTTTAAAAAAATGACTCTCATCTCTAAATATTAAAATCCCTTGATAGTCTTTCAGATCCCAAGACTCTTTATACTCGATTTTTGGAATGGTACAAATTATAAGAAGTATCTATGGCAAATCTGTAAAAGTACAGTTAGGCATCCTGGGTACAACTGGTTGTACTGTTCCTTTTAAAAATTCCACCTTCTGCTTAGATTGTGCAAATGAGCACCCTTCAGTGAAAGAATCTCAAATATTAAAATTTGAATGTTAAAACATGTCCTTAAATTTTACAAATTCTCTGCTTAAATAAATGGATGGGGAGAACAAAAAAGTATTAAAATTGGATACATATTACTTCAGAAAAAAAAATTTAACTCAAGAGACACAGACTATTCCCTAAGTTAAATAAATACTCCTACTAAAAGAATGGAAGCCTTACTACTCTTTTGCAACAGGTTGATGTGATGAGATATGTAAAATTAAATTGCTGAAGAAGTTAGACTGAAGTTTTTTTTTTATTTAAACCTAAACTGTTAACGGTTTTTTTTAACGTTCTTATCTATAAAATAGGATTTCAACTTTATTTGTATTAATTAAAAAAAAAAGAAAAAAAAAGACAAGAGGGTTTTTTTTTAAAAAGAAACTAGTGGCCAAGCTGGGTTTTTAACGGCACAATCACCCTTATTATTACAAAACAGGTTTCAAATAAGAAAAAAACAAAAACACCTTCCCCTATTTTTTATATTCTTTAACAAAATATCTTAACACACACAAATTTGAATTCCAAATTGATAGATGAATTTATGTTTTGCTCTTCACTTTTATTATCCAGTTAATCATCTCATATATTAAGAATGGGAATCCTAGGGTCTTTAAAATATCCCAGCTACTCAAGAAGCCAGAACAAGCTCTCAAAACAGGATGCCAGAATAAGTAGTATCCTTCCTCTTCAGCAATTTTACTAAGTATACACAATCATGGAATTATAAGATAGACTCCTTCATGATAAAGAATCCTTAACCTAGATTAAAAACTCAGGACCACTGTTTAAAAAAAAAAATTGGGACTCAATGTTTTTCTAAGTTTCATTTAAAAAAAAATTAGGGAAAAAAAATTAGGGGTAGAGGGGAATAAGTAAAATAACAAGAAAATATTAATTTCTATTCCCCTTAATTTCTATACTAGAATTTTTTGAGATTGAAATTCTAATTTTAGTTGAAGTCGTACACAGCAAACTATTCGTTATTTTTATGAATATGACATGCAAAGAAAGTCAGCTCAAGTGCCAATCTCACTCCTAACTCCAAATAAAGATAATCTCACTTAAAATTCTGTTAACTTGATGCACATGTCAAGCAAACTGCTTAAATGGACTTATTTTAATAAGTATTGCTATTCTTCTGGATCCCTTGAAATTGTCTTGCTCATTCTTTACATCCCACTGCTGTCCAGTTTAGATCAGATTTTTCACAAGCTCCTTCCTTAAATATTTTAAGTGTGCCCTGCTGCTCTTCCTATGCTATTTTCTGTTCTTTGCTAAAATTCCTTTCATTATGCTACTCTCAGAATTAAGAATCTATCAATGGCTCCTTACCACATATTGGATTAAGTCCAAATTCCTAAATCTAGAATTCAAACTCCTCCACTATCTGACTACACAGTCAAGCCTATGTAGTCTAGCAACCTCCTCATTGTCTCATTTTTACAATCAATATTCGTATTTCCCTTATCATAATATGCAATGTTAAGTCTTACATACTAAATAAAACTTTTCCTTTCCTCTGGGTTCACAAAATCATTCAACTTCATTTTCTGAATTTATTAATTCTATCATACAGTACTTGATTATATTTTTTGTTTTTTATATTCTTTTACCCAGATTTGAGCTATCAGTTATCACAAATCAGACTCCAAATTCTCTCTTTCGACAACATCTGGTCTTTACAAAAAAGGTAACAGATGCTTAATACTTTCAAAGGGAATATGATTGATTAACTGCTAGGATGACTTAACAAAAATTCGGCAAATTTTATTTTCCTTCCTAAAAATGTTTTAGGAAAAAATGTTTTAGGAAACTCAAGAGGTAATTATCTATAATGGAAAATTAAGTTCTTGTAATTGTTCTTAGCAAACTCCATTAACAGCTCTGAGACACTGACATGGAGTGTGCTCTTTTAAGAAAAGTAATCAAAATATATACATAGCATATTTCATGCATGCAGTGAGCAATGGATTGGGACTTGCAAATCTCAGATTCCTGGCTGCATTGTCTTTTGCGTATCTGTTTTTAATTTCTAAAATGGTAAGAGTTCTCCAGCCATTGTAAATTAGAAAATATGTCAAAGATGGTGAGGGGGGACTGTAAAACGCTATAAAAGTAGGAACTATTAGTATCAATCCTCTTTCTTTAATATGTTCCAAAGTTTCCATAGAGTCACTCTCTAATTTTAAATCTTTTCAATAAGATATGGTTAACATATGTTGTTTATTCCTTACATAAACGAAATGAAATTTGAACACTGACCTATTGACATTTTCTTTGTTTTAATAAAAAAGTTTGAAGTATAACAACTACTTAAAACATTTCAGAAACACCATTTAAAAATCCTTTTCTGAGACTCTCTAAAACGTTATTACCTTTACGTACAAAGATAACACAACAACTGTATTTTATAAAACCAAGGTCACTATAGTTTAAAAACTAAAAGCACTGCTGAATATGAAACTGCTTTAAGAGAACAAAAAAAAGTATATCATCAGAAAACTGTCTCCCAGTCTTCTAATTCTTCTTCCAATTATGAACAATTACCTCAACCTACCAAAAAAACACAAAAAAACAAAAGGTAACTGGTGAACGTACTGAGTTTATTAACTTGGGTATCAGATGTAAAAAATTATTTCCTATGACCATGAACACTGTAAAAGAGGAGGAGAAGGTAAAAATGCCTTTTCCTATTAAAATATATAGTTAATGCCTACATGCATTTTAGCTTAAAATTGGGTAGGAATCTCACATATATTACTTTCTTAGCTGGGTAAGGTAACAATTACCTAGAACTTGTCAAATTTCTCAATTTGATGACCCTCCCCCCGAAAAAAGGTAAGACCTCAAAGGAAAATAAGGTCCCCAAAGTAGTTCTCTTCAATTCCCCACAAACCAAAACAAACATTAACTCCCCAAAATTGTACTTAAGTTACTGACAGTAAAATTTCTTCCCATTAATAGCTAACATTTTCAAAACAAGCAGCAGCTTACAACTACCTATTATCAAGCATTACACGATTTTTTAAAAAGTTTTCTTGGGACCATCAATACCTCACCCTAAAAAATGAGCAGGTAATTCATTGATATCTACAGGCTTTAGATTTTAACTGAGAAAACCAATCTTAAAGGCATTCAAGATAGCTTTTTTGTCTTAACCTCAAAAAGAACAAAAGTCTAAATTGACCTTCTTCTGGTTTAACCGTCTGTTTCCAGATGCTTATGAGCGTCTAAAAAAAGACAAAACTCATTCCTTCCAGCACACACCTAAAGTGTTTTTGATTTGTTTCCCCTAGTGACCAGAATGCCAACACAGGAGCCAGAAAATGCAGCCTGGGGATTGTTTTCTTTACAGGGCTTTACACTAACTCACTTCCATCAATTTTCACTAGAGGGTAACTTCCGAAATATAACCCAATCACTGCTAAACATCCTAGTATCTTTAAGCTGAGGATAAGGTTATCTTTGTGATGTTTATACTCATCACACCCAAAATAATGAAAAACTTCGAGCCCTCTTTGCTGGAGGATGGGTCGAGAAGAGAAATGGGGGAGAGAGGGGCTGGAATTTTCAGGTAACCTTTTTGAGTTAAGAGAATAGCACACACTATTGTAAAAATATTGAGCAATGAAATTTGTTCAGTTATGTAAGATTAAGACAGAAGAATCCTTTTTGTTTTTTACCGTAAAAACCTGTAAAGGAGTGGTGAGTGTTTGGGTTAAAGGTCATAGGAGGAAAAGCATTGGAAGTTGAGATATAAAGAAGAAAGAAAAAAAAAAAAGCCCAACATTAAGGAATTAGAAAAATAAGGCGTTATAGCATTTCCACATTCATGTTGAAGTGAAAAGAAAGCAGAAGGGACATTAAAGGAGAAGGGCTCCTTGCGTAGTTTTCCCCTCACAGCTCTCGTCTTAAGAACGCTTAAGGGTCGGTGCGGTCGTTCACTAACCACTTCATTAGGCTCGTCCCACCTTCAACCTCAAGGCTTTCGCCTTTATAGACGCAACGCTGCCGGTTCCAACAGAGACGCGGCCGCTCACTGCAATAGAGAGCCAAGGAGACACAGGCCCCAGCTAGTCCCGCGCCAGCTTCTCCCCGCCCGGACAGCAGCCCCGCGCACTTTCGACCCCGAGACCCTCTACGATGCTCGGGGTCGCCAGAAACGCCACCGCAGGAAGCACCTACCACTATCCGGCCGGAGGGGAACTCCCTGCCGTCTCCTCCCGCCCCACCGCGACGGGGGCCCACACCTTTGAACAGCGATAAGGAAGCCTCGGGGTGGGAAGAAGGCAAGGTGCCCCGCGGGGCGGGTGGGACTCGAACCCAGGAGTCCGGCTATCAGTCAGTCTCCAAAAAAGGGGGGAGAGGGGGTGATCCGTGGTATTTGGGGCAAGAGTGTAACCCAGAAGCCATCTTGGGATGTGAAGAAGCGACCTCGATGGCTCCAGAGGCTGCTCCCAGCGGGCCCCCGCAAGACTCCCCGCAACCCCGCCCCACCGCGCTCGTCCCCGCGAAACCCCGAGCATCGGGGCGGCCGCCGAAGACGGCTCCCGCGGCTTTGTACTCACTCTGCCCTCGAAGTTGTTCTCCTCTACATCACTCATGTCGGCCAGGCGCTCCCCAGAACTAAATAAGAGACAAGTCTCGGCTTGAGGGCCGATGGCCTAATCAACCCGCTGACTGGACCGTGGGGAGGAGGAAAGAGTCGGCAACAACGGCCGCTCCACTCCACTCCCACTCGGTCGCAGGCTCCGGCAAAATGGCGCCGGCACCGCCAGAAACCTTCTGGCCTCTCTAGTGTACGACGTAGCGGGCGGAGCGCCTCTGTGATGTCAAGAGGCCCCGCCCCCAAGGAGGCTTTGTGGTGGCCTGGGCCTAGCAACGCCCGCCGCAGAAGCTCTGACCCTCGGTGCCTCGGAACCGACCGCCCACCTGACGTTCCAATTTCAGACTCCTTAAGCGCCAGTCCATTTGAAGATTTTCAGTCACCACATAAGCTTTTACTGACTTTAGTCCCTTTATATGTTTTCCAAGTGGATTTAGATGGAACAGAAAAAACTGGAATCGTCTTCATAATTAGTAGGTTTTTTATTTCGAATGGTTTCAGTCAGCAGTCAACTTTTCTTCAGCATTTGCTGTCATGCTATTGAAGTAATTTATTCACAGATGGGATTTATAATGAGTTCACTCCTCCCTGAGACAACTGTGTCAATTTTTTAAATAATCCTTATTTCCCTGCTAATCTTTTTAAATTAATTTATTTAATTAGATATTTTTGTGCGGGTTTTAGTTAGGGTATGTTCAGATATGAAAGTCTTTTGAACAGTTGAACATTAAAAAAAAAAATCCTCGAATCTGTATTAGGCAAAAACATAGACTCCTCATCAGTTACTTACCCTTGATGGTAGAACTGGGAAGGGCATGGGGACTCTCAATTTGAGGGGCTCTGGTTCAGTAGCCCTGAGACATGTGGGATCTTCGTTCTCTAACTATTCAAACCTTGTACCCTGCACTGGAAGGCAGATTCTTAACCACTGGACCACCAGGGAAGTTCCTCTTCTAATCTTTTTTAACTCAGATGTTTCTATAAATCCTCATAGTCAAAACTCCCAAATCTGTCTACTTGGTTTCAAATCGTGGTGATACTTTCTGAGATGACTTTGAGCTTTATTTGCATTTTGCATTTTTAAGATTAGTTTCCTCATAAAACTTTTTTTCCCGTAATACTTTGTGATGAAAGGTTGATGTGAACCTTCAACCACAGTTCTATGTTAGGAAAGGTAATTGAAAAACATTATTAAGATTGCTACCCCTGGTCTAGATTTCAGGACTTGACTGTGTCTGCTGTTGATAAAGCTGTACATATATACTATCTGCTTTAAAATTTTATTTCTATTTTTGGCTGCGCTGGATATTCGTTGCTCCGTGGGCTTTCTCTAGTTGCCAAGAGTGGGGCTACTCAAGCACGGCCTCTAGGGCTTGTGGGCTTTCTAGGGCTTGTGGGCTTCTGTAGTTGTGGTGCAGGGCCATATTGCAGGGCCATAATTGCTCAGCGTAGTGTGGAATCTTCCTGGACTAGAGATTGATCCGATGGCATGTCCCTTGCATTGGCAGGTAGATTCTTAACCACTGGCCCACCAGGGAAATCTTATAACATTGGCTTTGTAAAAAAATATTTATTGAAATATAGTTGATTTATAACATTGTGTTAGTTTCAGGTGTATAGCAAAGTGATTCAGTTATCTATCTACATATAAAATTCATTTTTTACAGTCTCTCCCACTATATGTTTTTATAAACTATTGAGTATAGTTCCCTGTGCTATACAGTAGGTCCTTATTGGTTATCTATTTTATATATAGTAGTGTGTGTATTTTAATCCCAAACTCCCAATTTATCCTCCACCTTTTCCCTCTGGAGCCATAAATTACCAAACTGTATGATTGTGAGTCTATTTCTGTTTTATAAATAAGTTCATTTGTATTAATCTCATTTTCTAGATTCCACATATAAGCGATATTATATATTTATCTTTCTTCATCTGGCTTACTTCATTTAGTATGATAACCTCTGAGTCCATCCATATTATTGCAAATAGCACTATTCCATTCTTTGTTTTTAATTTTAAATTTATTTTTTAATTGAAGGATAATTACTGTACAGAATTGTGTCAACTGTGTGTGTGTGTGTACACACATACATATATATGTATGTTGTTTAGTCACTAAGTCCTGTCCAACTCTTTGCCATCCCATTTTCTTCTCCAAGGTGTGTGTATATATATATATATATATATATATATATACACACACCACATCTTTATCCATTCATCTGTCAATGGACAGGTTACTTTCATGTCTTGGGTATTGAAAGTAGTGCTGCAATGAACATTGGGGTGCATGAATCTTTTCAAATTATGATTTTCTCTGGATATGTGCCCAGGAGTGAGATTGCTGGATCATATGGTAGTTCTATTTTTAATTTTAATTTTAATTTTTTTTATTTTTAATTTTTAAAGAAACCTCCAAACTCTCCACGAATTTACATTTCCACCAACAGTGTAGGAGGGTTGCTTTTCCCCCACATCCTCCCCAACATTTATTATTTGTAGACTTAAAAAAATATTTATCCATCTGCTTGGCTGTGTTGGGTCTCAGTTGTGGCATATGGGTTCAGTAGTTGTGGCACAGGGGCTTAGTAGCTCCACAGCATATGGGATCATAGCTCCCTGACCAGGGATCAAACCCTCGTCCTCTACCACGCAAGGAGGACTCTTAACCCATTTTTTGATTGGGTTGTTTGATTAGATGTTTATAACATCTACTTTTAAAAAAGATTTTGAATTTCATAATGATGGAATCAGCCAGATAGCATTTGAACCTCCCTTTACTGGATCTTGTTGCAGCATGTGGGATCTAGTTCTCTGACCAGGAGTCAAACTTGGCCCCTTCCACCGGAAGTGTGGTGTCTCAGACACTGGACCGCCAGGGAAGTCCCTCAGTCAATCTTAGTACCATTAAAAGTGAGATACTTCTTCATGTGATGAAGTAAGAACTACAAACCACCTTCTTTAAGTATTCATGATTCCTCCAGATTCAACTCAAATCTGATTAAGGTTTAGCCCTAGCCAGCAATTTATATGAAATACAGGCGATAGAAAAATATGTTTTAAAAAACCGACCAAACACCAAGAAGAAGTAATCAGGTTTCATAGGACAAATAACCTAATTTCCCCAACAAATTAAATAAATTAAAAAAAAAATGTGTAAGGGGAAGGTGGGCTATCAAAAAGTAAGTCTTAAAAGACATAATCAAATATGTGCCTCATGATTTTGATTCAAACGAACTGATTCAAGACACCAAAATTTGAATTAAGCCTCGGAATTTGCTCATTTTCAGGAATTCATATTAGTAGATGTAATAATGTTAAGGTGGATATGTTTAAAGAAAAAAAATCTTTACCACAAAATGACATCTTGGACTTGCTTTAAATTATTCCAGAAAGAACCCAAATAAATAAATAAATATTGTGAATATAATGAGGATGCTGCTGCTGCTACTGCTGCTAAGTCGCTTCAGTCGTGTCCAACTCTGTGCGACCCCATAGACAGCAGCCCACCAGGCTCCCCCGTCCCTGGGATTCTCCAGGCAAGAACACTGGAGTGGGTTGCCATTTCCTTCTCCAATGCATGAAAGTTAAAAGTAAAAGTGAAGTCTCTCAGTCGCGTCCGTCTCTTCTCGACCCCATGGACTGCAGCCTACCAGGCTCCTCCATCCATGGGATTTTCCAGGCAAGAGTACTGGAGTGGGGTGCCATTGCCTTCTCTGATAATGAGAATACTTATTGTTAAAACTGGGTCATGGGTACGTAAGAGGTCATGGTGGAAAGAAAAGGAGTATTCCTTCCACTTTTTTGTTTGAAATTTTCCATAATAGTTTTTTTAAAAAAATATTGCAAGAAAATATTGCAATATTTTCTTGTGTCACATTAAACTGATACAGAAATCACTTTCAAAAGAAAAAGTCAAAAACTTTTCACAACTTTACAATAAATAACATTTCAGAGACAGTATTTTGAGGGATAATAATTATTTGAACAAAGTTTTATTTTTCTCTTTTCATTTTGAAATAATTCCAAGCTAATTTTTTTTAAGTTGTAAAAATAGTACAAAGAATTCTCTTCACTCACCTTCCTCAAGTGTTTTTGTGTTGCATATTGTTGTTGTCCATTTGTTAAGTCCAGTCTGACTCTTTGCGACCTCATGGGCTGTCGCACACCAGACTCCTTTATCCTCCACTATCTCCTGGAATGTGCTCAAATTCATTGAGTTGGTGATACTATCTAACCATCTCATCCTCTGCCACCCCCTTCCCCTTTTGCCTTCAATCTTTCCCAGCATCAGGGTCTTTTCCAGTGAGTTGGATCTTTGCGTCAGGTGGCCAAAGTATTGGAGTTTCAGTGTCAGCAACAGTCCTGTCAATAAGTATTCAGGGTTGATTTCCTTTAGGATTGACTAGTTTGAATCTCCTTGCAGTCCAAAGGACTCTCGAGTCTTCTCTAGCACCGCAATTCGAAAGCATCAATTCTTCGGTGCTCAGCCTTCTTTATGGTCCAACTCTCACATCTATACATGATTGCTGGAAAAACTATGACTTTACTATACAGACCTTTGTGGGTATAATCATCAAAACCAGGAAGTTTACATACTATTAACTAATGTGCAGACTTTATTCAAATTTCATTAATTGTCCTACTCTGGGCAAGGATCTAATCTAGGCTTATACATTGCATTTAATTGTCATCTCCCTTTAATCTGGATAGCTTCTCAGTCCTTGCCTTTCACCTAAAGTCATTGAAAGTTTTGAAGAATACTGGTCAGCTGTTCTATCAACATACCTCAAATTGGGTTTGTCTGACATTTTTTTCTGATTAAATCAGTGTTAACGCATTTTGGCAAGAGTATCACAGAAATGATGTTGCATTCATGTCAGTGTATCATATCTAAAGGTTCATGATGTCAGTATGTCTTGTTACTGGTGATGTTAACCTCAGTTACTGTTTATCAAGTAATAGTTGCTGGATTTCCCCACTGTAAAATTACTTTCTTTCTCTTAGTAATGAAAAAGTGTCTTATGGGGAGGTTTTTTTGAGACTCTGTAAATATCCCCCTTCTCAATACTTTCTTGCCCGCAACAAGAATTACCCTACCATTTGTCAAATAGTGGTTTTATATTTCCATCATTCCTTCTACGTTTATTAATTGGAATTCTATTCTAAGGAGAACCTTTCTCTCTTCTCCCACTATTCTTCTCCCATTATTTCTCTCTTCTCAATTATTCATTTTTATCAGTATGGGCTCATGGATATTTGTTTCATTCTATGTATTCTAATCCATTGCTATCATTGTCGCTCAAATTGTCCTCGATTTGTCCGTAAAGAGTCTCTTTAAGTAAACTCTCTATTTATGAGTTAGTTTAAAATTTTTAATTTTTTATGTTTAAACATACATATTTAAACATATATATGTTTAAACATTTATATTTATGTCTGTTTATATCTCTTTCTCATTTTCCTATTGGATTTGTCTCTCAATTTTGAAGAGTTTTTTATGTATTAGGAATATTGCCCTTTTATCTGTGATGTATGTTGTAAGAATTTTCTCCTAGTTTGTGAGTTGCCTTTTGATTATGGCATTTTTTGTGTACAGTTGTTTTACCTACAGTTGTTTACATGCCAGATTTATTTATTTATTATTGCTCTTGATTTTGAATAATAGAAAACCTTCCACTGAGGTTAAAGGAGAATTTACTCATGTTTTCTTGCAACAGTTATGTAGTTTCATATTTTGCATTTAGGTCCTTGATCCACTTGGAGTTTTTTCTCATGTATGGTGTGACATATAGCTTTTTCCAAATAGCTACCCAGTTGTTCCAGGAACGTTTATTAAAAATCTCATCTTTGAAAAAAAAAAAAAAAAATCTCATCTTTGCTGCAATGATGTAAGATGCCACCTTTACTATATGCTGAATTTCCTCATGCCTTTAATTTTATTTCTGCATTTTCTATTCTGTTTGCTCAGTCTTTTTGTCTATTCATGCATCAGTACCACACTGTTTTAATTATAAACACTTTTAAGTTTTAATGACTGATAGGACAAGTCCCCTTCTTGTACATTTTTATATTTTTTTAACTTAGCCTGATTACTTAACAGCCACAATCTTTTTTATGGGGAAATGATACCTTTTTTAAAAATGTTATCTAGTTATTTATTTTTGACTGTGCTGGGTTTTTGTTGCTATGTGCAGGCTTTTGTCTAGTTGTGGTGAGAAGGTGAACTGCAACTAGCACCCTAGTTGCAGTGTTCAGTAGTTCTCACTGTGGCTCACCGGCTCTAAAGCCCAGGCTCAATTACTGTGGCCCATGGGCTTAGTTGCTCTGTGGCATGTGGGATCTTCCTGGCTCAGGGATAAATGATACATTTTTATTGCTGACTTTCTGACAAAGGAAAAGAGCAATCTTCCTAGTTCTCTCCTTCTTATCATTACTGTGATAGCATTTCTACCATCATCATGATGTCATCCACATCAGCTATACTATCTATGTAATAACCATTTTATGCACATTTTCTTGTTAATAAAGCATCAGCATTCAGGTAGATTTTGGGAGGAGTTGAAAATATGTTAAATGTCTTTTCCCTCTCCAAGCTCACCTTCTCATGTGAGGAGGTTTTGGTTCTTTGAATCTAATTGCCCTGTTTGTATCTGTATTCATGGGAGTTTAGAAGAGAATCCTTTTTGATCGGAGATATTAGAAATAGATGGTATCTCCAGTCTCCTCATTTTAAATGCAGACATGATAGAGAGAGATGGAAACAAGTTTAGAAATAATCTAATCCAATTTCATGGCAAATAGACGGGCAAACAGTGGAAACAGTGACAGACTTTATTTTTGGGGGCTCCAGAATCACTGCAGATGGTGACTGCAGCCATGAAATTAAAAGACACTCCTTGGAAGGAAAGTTATGACCAACTTAGACAGCATATTAAAAAGCAGGGACATTACTTTGCCAAAAAAGGTCCATCTAGTCAAGGCTGTGGTTTTTCCAGTGGTCATGTATGGATGTGAGAGTTGGACTATAAAGAAAGCTGAGCACCGAAGATTTGATGCTTTTGAACTGTGATGTTGGAGAAGACTCTTGAGAGTCCCTTGGACTGCAAGGAGATCCAACCAGTCCATCCTAAAGGAGATCAGTCCTGGGTGTTCATTGGAAGGACTGATATTGAAACTGAAACTCCAATACTTTGGCCACCTGATGGGAAGAACTGACTCATTTGAAAAGACCCTGATGCTGGGAAAGATTGAGGGCAGGAGGAGAAGGGGAAGACAGAGGATGAGATGGTTGGATGGCATCACCGACTCAATGGACATGGGTTTGGGTGGACTCCGGGAGTTGGTGATGGACAGGGAGGCCTGGTGTGCTGCAGTTCATGGGGTCACAAAGAGTCGGACGTGATTGAGCGACTGAACTGAGCTGAACTGAATCCAATTTCTTGGTTTTAGAGAGGCAGAAGTTTGAGTGACCCACCAAAGGTCTCATAGCAATAATAATACCTGTGGGTCCTCACCAGGTATCAGGCACTGTTCTAAGAAATCAATATAGTTTATCTCAGTTATTACTCACAGCAACCTGAAGAATTAATATTATTACCTCCAGTTTGTAGATAAGAAAACTGAGCGTAAAAGTAATTTGTTCAAGGTGAGCAAGCCAGCTGGCACAAGGCAGAGTTGGGATTTAAACTTGTGTGGGTTAACCACTAGACTCCATTGCTCCCAGCAATCCTCTGGCATTACAGATACAGAGCTCAAATGAGCAGACCCAAGGTTAGTGTTCAGTCACTCAAAACTTGCTTATTTTAACCAAGAACTAATGTTGAGATCATACAAAACTTTTTCATAAAAGTGAAAGCAAACACACAAAATAGTTTATATTGTTTTAGCAGTGCAGCAGGACTGTCCAAAAAGTTCATTATCTTGCAGTGACAGTTTTTTTCCAACATATAAAGTTTTAATTTGCTTTAAACATCCACATGAAAAAGAGAGACTAGTATAATGCTGAAGTGTTTTAAATTAAATTGAAATACTCTGATATTGCATAACTTTCAATATGTGTATCTTAAAATATGACTTTTCTTGTATAACTGCAATATTATTTCCTACTATACCATTATCACACCTAAAATTAACTCTTAAAAATTTTTTTTAAAGTTTGGATCTAATCAAGCACCAAGATGGCTTTTTCTCATTTTATCTTTAATATCTTTTATTTAGAATGATCCAATTTTTCTCTTTTTCTTTCTCCCTTCCTTACTTCCTTCCTCTCTACCCTGCACCCTGCCCCCTCCCACCTCTCTCTCTTTTTTAAATGACATTCACTTGTTAGCGAGACCTGGCCTGTAGACCTGTGGTAAGTCCATCTTTTTAGGTATATTTGTTTCCTCATAATGTCATTTAATTGGAGGAGGAAATGGCAACCCACTCCAGTATTCTTGCCTGGAAAATCCCATGGACAAAGGAGCCTGGCAGGCTACAGTCCATGAAATTGCAAGAGTGCAACATGACTCATCAAGTAAAAAACAAACAGCAATGTCTTTTAGTGGGACTTTCCTGGTGGTCCAGGGGCTAAGACTCCACCCTTACAAGGCAGGGGGTCGGGGTTGGATCCCTGGTTGGGGAACTAGGTTCTATGTGCTGCCCCTAAGACCCAGTGCAGCCAAATAAATAACTAAAAATAAATACTGAAAAAATAATAATGTCATTTAATTTGCTCCTGTATTCTCTATACTTCCTAATTTTTAATGGCTTGATTAAATTCAACTTAACTATTTCTGGCAAGATTATTTCATGGGTGAAGCCGCATGTTTTATATCAGAAGCAACATGGTATCAAGTCACCCCATCAGCATTGACACCAGGACGAATCACTGAGTCAAGGTTTTGATACATAGATCCCTCCCCTGCAGAACCACATTCCACCATTTTGACCAGCAAGCAGTCAGGGATTGATATCTCCAAACCATCCAAATATACAATGTCCCATCAGCATTTCATGTAACAGGCTTAGTATCCATTGGAAATCCTTGCCTATATCAATCATTCTATTCAAAATGGTGACTTTCCCCCTCCATCTTATCTCTATGCTCACCAGCTGGCAATGTTCTGTTAAAAAGATAGCTTTTTTTCCCTTTTGAGTTTTAATTCATTTTTTGTTTTTTTTTTTTAATTCTTTTCTAATAATAATCTTTAGAAAGAGCTTTGTTCATAAACTGTAAATTATTTGACTACTCTGAAATATATTTCCTACTAAAAAGGATAAATGCTTAATTTTTTACCTTTAATTGTCAATTTCAGAGTAAAGTGTTGATATAAGTCATTTCCAAAAGTGGCACATGAGGCTTTTCAATGATAGAAATGCAGGGATTTTTACTTGCAGTGCTTTTCCACTGAGATGCATTTTATCACCTAGGGAGCTCATAGCAGGTCACTGCCAGATTAACCTATAACAGTTTAGCCAGTTCTGAGGAACTAGATTTTAACATTGACAAGTAAAGAAAGGTCAATATCAATCAGAAAAAGGTAGATAAATTAAATTAAAAAAATAAAGAGATAAATTTAAAAAATTAAAGTGTAGTTGATTTACAAAGTTGTGTTAATTTCAGGTGTAGAGCAAAGCGACTCAGTTTTATTTATACAAGTACATATATGGGATTCTCTGGGAGCTCAGCTGGTAAAGAATCTGCAATGCAGGAGACCCTGGTTTGATTCCTGGGTCGGGAAGATCCCCTGAAGAAGGGATAGGCTAACCACTCCAGTATTCTTTGGTTTCTCTGGTGACTCAGTTGGTAAAGAATCTGCAATGCAGGAGACCCTGGTTTGATTCCTGGGTTGGGAAGATCCCTTGAAGGAGGGCATGGCTACCCACTCCAGCATTCTTGCCTGGAGAATCCTCATGGACAGAGGGACCTGGCAGGCTGTAGTCCGTGGGGTCACAAAAAGACGGACACAACTGAGCGACTAAGCACAGCACATGAACATGTATATATATGTGTATTTTTTTCAGATTCTTTTCCATTATAGGCTATTATAAAATATTGAATATAGTTCCCTGTGTTATATGGTAGGTCCTTGTTGTTTATCTGTTTTATATATAGTAGTGTGTGTATGTTAAATCCCAAGCTCTCAATTTATCCCTCCCCCCCAAATTTTTATTTATTTTGTTTTTTATTTAATTTTTATTCTATATTGGACTGTTGTGTTAATTTCAGGTGTACAGCAAAGTGATTCAGTTATACATATATCCATATTTTTCTTTTTCAGATACTTTTCCCATGTATATTATTACAGAATTATTATAGAGTAGAGTTCCCTGTGCTATGCAGTTGTTGTTTAGTTGCTAAGTCGTGTCCAACTCTTTTGCAGACCCCATGGGCTGTAGCCCTACAGACTCTTCTGTCCTTGGGATTTCCCAGGCAAGAATACTGGAGAGGGATGTCATTTCCTTTTCTGGGGTATCTTCCCAATCCAGGGATCGAACTTGCGTCTCCCGCTTTGGCAAGCTAGTTCTTTACTACTGAGCCACTAGGGAAGCCTGTGCCATACAGTAGGTCCTTGCTTTTTTAAAAATTTTATTTATTTTTGGCTGCACTGGGTCTTCACTGCTGCTTGTGGGCTTTCTCAAATTGCAAAGTCAGGGCTCCTCTCTAATTGCCATGCCCAGGGGCTTCTCATTGTGGTGGCTTCTCTTGTTGCAAAGCACAGGCTCTAGAGCTCAGGCTCAGTCGTTGCAGTGCCCTGGCCCAGGTGTCCCATGTCATGTGGGCCCAGGGATGGAACCTGTGTCCCCTGCATTGGCAGCTGGATTCTTAACCACTGGACCACCAGGGAAGTCCCAGCAGGTCCTTGTTGATGATCAGTCGTGTGTGCATGTTCATCCTCAAACTCCTAATTTATCCCTCTCCACATGGATTACTTCATTTGCCGGAATTAAATCCACTACCCTGTTTGCAGTCTTCCTTTGCTCTTCAGGGACCTGTCTTCAACCCGTGGGCCAAACTGTCCTACCTTTATCCCACACGTGTGTGTGTGTTTGTGTGTGTGTGTCTCAGATGGAAGGAACGACTGTCTGGTTCAGCCTGTCCTTTCATCTTGCTAATGTTGTTACTCAGTGAGTGTTACTTTGGAGATAATTGATGTGTCCCATTTTGGTGCAAAAATTTACCTTGTCCTGGGTCACATGACAAATGTAACCATAAAAAGTTTAAAATGCTATTATTTAAAATTTATTTTCTCATAAAAATGTTTTGTGAAATGATCATAATTTGAATAACTTACTCTATAGTTATAATACATTGTGCCCTGGCCTGGGGCCAGGTCTGGGAATCCTGGAGCCTCGCGAGATTGCTGTCAGAGCGAAAACTCTGCAGCCCAGAAGCCGTTGTCTCTGTTAGCAAGTCCCTTCCAGTTTGCATCAACCTGAAACTCCAGCTGCACAACGTCCATTTTATATTCTTGCCTCTTGCTCCTAAAACAGCATATCTTTGTGATGTTACTGCGGAGATATAGAGGTTCTTAAAAGGTGGGTTTATTTCTTAGCTAAAGGAAATGCCCGATGTGGCTGGAATCCACTGTCTAGCATCCCCTTTGTGCTTCACCAGTGATTCCAAATCTTTGCTTTGGGGACCCTCTTCCCCCAAGCTTGTCTGACCTCAGAGTCATCTTGTAGTGCTTGGAAGCAGGAAGTCTTGGTCATCATTTAGTGATGAACATGGAACCCAGAAACCTTCAGTGTTCCTAGCATAGGGTGAGGGTGGCAGTCACCACCTGACAAGGCTGCATCCCTGCTAACGACTGCAGTATACAGTATACAATACAGAACACTGTGTATATATATAGGGTTATCCAATACAGTATACTAATGCATATATATGGCATTTAGAAAGATAACCCCCAAAATTTTTAAAATTTTCTAGGTCAAAGGACATTATCAACAGAGTGAAAATACAAATCACAGAATAGGAGAAAGTATCTGCTAGAGTTTAGTATCTAGACTATATAAAAACTCCTAAAAAAAAAAAAAAAAAAAAAAAAAAAAACTCCTACAACTCAACAAGAGAACAAACCCAAATGATTCAATCTGAAAATGGGCAAAGGTCCTGAATAGTCATTTCTCCAAAGAAAATATATAAATGGCCAATAAGCTCATGAAAAGATGCTCAACTTTATGTGTCATTAGGGAAATGAAAATGGAAACTACAAGATACCACTTTTACCCACTCAGATGGTTCATAAGTTTTTAAAACCATAACTATACTCCAATATAAAATAAAAGAACAGACAATCACAAGTGTTGACAAAGATGCAAAGAAATTGGATGTTGGAACACTCATACACTGCTCATAGGAATGTAAAATGGTGTAGCTGATGTTGAAAACAGTTTGGCAGCTCCTCAAAAAGGTAAACAGAGAATTTCTGTATGCATCAGCAGTGCCACTTCTAGCTACATACCCAAGAGAACTGAAAACATGTGTTCACACAAAAACTTGTACACAAACAGTTATAGAAGCATTGTTCATAAACAGTCAAAAGGTGAAAACAATACAAATGTCTGTCAGCTGATGAGTGGATAAAGAAAGGGTAGTATATCACTACAACAGAATATTATTTGCTACAATATGGATGAACCTTGAAAATATTATATGAATTCAAAGAAGGCAAACATAAAACATCACATACTTTATGATTAATGTGAAACGTCAATGAAGGCAAATTCATGGAGACAGAAGGTAGATTAGTGATTGCCGGAGAATGAGGAGAAGGGGGAATTGGGGACTAATTGCTAATGAATACAAAGTTTCCTTTTGGGGTGATGGAGAAGTTCTGAAATTAGATAGTGGTAATGGTTATTATTGTCACCCTGCTTATTTAACTTATATGCAGAGTACATCATGAGAAATGCTGGGCTGGAGGAAGCACAAACTGGAATCAAGATTGCTGGGAGAAATATCAGTAACCTCAGATATGCAGATGACACCACCCTTATGGCAGAAAGTGAAGAGGAACTAAAGGGCCTCTTGATGAAAGTGAAAGAGGAGAGTGAAAAGGTTGGCTTAAAGCTTGACATTCAGAAAGCTAACATCATGGCATCTGGTCCCATCACTTCATGGGAAATAGATGGGGAGACAGTGGAAACAGTGTCAGACTTTATTTTTTTGGGCTCCAAAATCACTACAGATGGTGATTGCAGCCATGAAATTAAAAGACGCTTACTCCTTGGAAGGAAAGTTATGACCAACCTAGATAGCATATTAAAAAGCAGAGACATTACTTTGCCAACAAAGGTCCATCTAGTCAAGGCTATGGTTTTTCCAGTGGTCATGTATGGATGTGAGAGTTGGACTATAAAGAAAGCTGAGTGCCGAAGAATTGATGCTTTTGAACTGTGGTGTTGGAGAAGACTCTTGAGAGTCCCTTGGACTGCAAGGAGATCCAACCAGTCCATCCTAAAGGAGATCAGTCCTGGGTGTTCATTGGAAGGACTGATATTGAAACTGAAACTCCAATACTTTGGCCACCTGATGGGAAGAGTTGACTCATTGGAAAAGACCCTGAGGCTGGGAGGAATTGGGGGCAGGAAGAGAAGGGGACGACAGAGGATGAGATGGCTGGATGGCATCACTGACTCGATGGACATGAGTTTGAGTAAACTCTGGGAGTTTGTGATGGACAGGGAGGCCTGGTGTGCTGAGATTCATGGGGTCTCAGAGAGTCGGACACGACTGAGCAACTGAACTAAACTGAACTGAATGGTTATTATGGACAGAGGAGAAGGGCGGGCTATAGTCCACAGCGTTGCAGAGAGTCAGACATGACTGACAACTGAGAGCTAACTAAAATAATGGTTGTTACACAACAGAGCAAATATACCAAAACCCACCAAATCGTATAAACTAGTGAATTTTATTTTATATGAAGTATTTCTCAAATTTTTAAATGCTATAAGTAAAGAAAGAAAAAAAAAGAGGTCAACAAAAAGAAAGCTAAACAAGCTATCTGGAATATGAAACCATTATGTGGACCCTTAGTCACTTTAAGTGGTTCCAAAATGCTGTCAGATGATATTGCCCCAGTGAGGCAAAAATGAATCTGTGATGATTTTTTTTTGTTTGAGTTTATTGCAGCAGTAAAAGTGAATGAGGTGTTGTAAACAAGGACACTATATAAAAATTATGATGCTGCATGACCTATTAACTGATATATAATCAATTATATAAACTATTTTTCTTTTTTTTAAACTTTATTTTTTTATCCTTTGGCTGCATTGCAACATGTGGGATCTTAGTTCCCCAACCAGGGATCGAAACTACACCTCTCTGCATTGAAAGTACCAAGTCTTTTACCACAGAACCATGAGGAAAATCGCTATGTAAACTATTAATACAGATGTATAAATATGAGTTTTAAACTGTGCTGTATATAACAATATCATTTATAACTGTTCAAAAATGGTAGTGGTGTGGTCATGTCTAAGAATATAACATATTAAAAAAAAACACATTCAGTATCCGTACAAGCTTACCTTGTATGTACATAGAGTGTCTCTAAAAGGGTGTAAGAGACCCTTATATCATTCTTTCCCTTGGGTTGGGGAACTGAAAGACTTAGGTGAAGGGAGTCTTTTTACTATAAACCTTTTGCTAACTTCTTTTTTTCTAATTTATTCTTGGCTGTGCTGGGTCTTAATGCTTTGTGCTGCACAGGCATTTTATCTAGTTGTGGAGAGTGGGGGCTACTCTTGATTGCAGGCTTCTCACTGTGGTGACTTCTCTTGCTGTGGAGCACGGGCTCTAGGCTGCATGCAGACTTCAGTAGGTACGACTTCCAGGCTCCAGAGCACAGGCTCAATAGTTGTGGCACATGGACTTAGTTGCTCCAGGGCACGTGGGATCTTCTTGGACTAGGGATCAAACCTGTGTTTCCTGTGTTGGCAGGCAGATTTTTTTTTTTACCATTGAGCCACTAGGGAAGCCCTCAGTACCTTGTTAATTTTGAACCATGTGAAATTGATTACTCAAAAAATATTTTAAACCACCAACATTATTTTTACAGAATAGTCAGATTAAACTTAATTTCAATTTGTAGCATCTTTTCCATTTTTCAGAACTTGCTGTGATGACATTCTTGCTTTGATATTTCAACCTCAATGCACAATGGAATTTCATCAGTGGCACTCCTGCATTGATATGGAGCTTTGTCTTTATAGCTGCAAGAATAGCAAGGCCTGTTAATTTATTGACCCTGTCACCAACCTTCCTTAGGCGGTGGTGACATCAAAGAGAGCAACTTCAGAAGCAGAAAGATACCTTTGCAGAAAACAGAGAAAATTCATTTCATCTTTAAACACTTTGATAGGACCAACCTTGATATGTCAGCTGCTGATGGTATGATTTGACTGGTACACAGAAGACCTTTCAGCTGAAATTTATCCCCATCTTTTCCACTGTGCCTTCTGGTGCTCATGGTTAATCATCTGCAAAACCTCCCTATGTTTTAACTCTCTTCTTTGAATATTTCCTGCACACTCTTTCTCTAGTTCAGTGGTTTTCAAAACGTCCCCTGCTCCCTGGGGACATTTTGCAGTATCTGAAGATATTTTTGGCTGTCACACTGGAGGTGTGAAAGAAGAGAAACGAAAGGCAAGAGAGGAAGGGAAAAATACCCAATTAACGCAGAGTTCCATAGAATAGCAAGGAGAGATAAGATGGCCTTCTTAAATGAACAATGCGAAGAAATAGAGGCAAACAACAGAATGGGAAAGACTAGAGATCTCTTCAAGAAAACTGGAGATATCAAGGGAACATTTCATACAGGAATGAGTATGATAAAGGCCAGAAATAGTAACAGAAGCTGAAGAGGTTAAGAAGAGGTAGCCAGAATACACATAAGAACTATACAAAAAGGGTCTTGACCCAGATAACCATGATGGTGCGGTCACTCACCTAGAGCCAGACATCCTGGAGTGTGAAGTCAAGTGGATCTTAGGAAGCATTACTACGAACAAAGCTAGTAGAGGTGATAGAATTCCAGCTGAGCTATTTCATATCCCAAAAGATGATGCTGTTAAAGTACTACACTCAGTAGGCCAGCAAATTTAGGAAACTCAGTAGTGGCCTTAGGACTGGAAAAGTTCAGTTTTCATTCCAATCCCAAAAAAGGGCAATGCAAAAGAAAATATTTGAGCTATTGTTCAATTTCACATGCTAGCAAGATTATGCTGAAAATCCTTCAAGCTCGGTTTCAGCAGTACATGAACCAAAACCTTCCAGATGTATGCTGCTAAGTCGTTTCAGTGTGTCCGACTCTGTGCGACCCCACAGATGGCAGCCCACCAGGCTCCCCCGTCCCTGGGATTCTCCAGGCAAGAACACTGGAGTGGGCTGCCATTTCCTTCTCCAACCCATGAAAGTGAAAAGTGAAAGTGAAGCCTCTCAGGTTGTGTCTGACTTTTCACGACCCAATGGACTGCAGCCCACCAGGCTCCTCCGTCCATGCGATTCTCCAGGCAAGAGTACTGGAGTGGGGTGTCACTGCCTTCTCCTCCAGATGTACAAACTGGATTTAAAAAAAGCAGAGGAACCAGGGATCAAATTGCCAACATTTTCTGGGTCATAGAAGAAGCAAGGGAATTTCAGAAAAAAAATATACTTCTGCTTCATTGACTACGATAAAGCCTTTGACTGTGCAGGTAACAACAAACTGTTGAAAATGCTTAAAGAGATGAGAATACCAGACCACTTTACCTACCTCCTGAGAAACCTATAAGTAGGTCAAGAAGCAACAGTTAGAACCAGACATGGAACAACGAACTGGTTCAAAATTGGGAAAGGAGTACATCAAAGCTATATATTGTCACCCTGCTTATGAGTACATCATGTGAAATGCCAGTCTGGATCAATCACAAGCTGGAATCAAGGTTGCCAGAAGAAATACCAACAATCTCAGATATGCAGATGACACCACTCTAATGGCAGAAAGTAAGGAGGAGCTAAAGGGCCTCTTGATGGTGAGAGAGAAGAGTGAAAAAGCTGGCTTGAAACAACATTCAAAAAACTAAGATCATGGGATCCAGTCCCATCACTTCATGGCAAATAGAAGGGGGAATAAGTGGAAGCAGGACCGACTTTATTTTCTTGGGCTCCAAAATCACTGTGGACGGTGACTACAGCTATGAAGTTAAACCCTTCTCTTCTTTCACACCTCCAGTGTGACAACCAAAAATATCTCTAGACACTGCTGGCTCCTTGGAAAGAAAGCTATGACAAACGTAGACAGCATATTAAAAAGCAGAGACATCACTTTGCCGACAGAGATCCATATAGTCAAAGCTCTGGTTTTGCTCATAGTCGTGTGCAGGTGTGAGATTTGCACCATAAAGAAGGCTGAGAGCTGAAGATCTGACGCTTTTGAACTGTGGTACTGGAGAAGACTCTTGAGAGCCCCTCAGACAGCCAGGAGATCCAACCAGGCCATCCTAAAGGAGATCAACCCTGACTGATGCTGAAGCTGAAGTTCCAATACTTTGGCCACCTGATGCAGTTCACTGAAAAATACCCTGATACTGGGGAAGATTGAAGACAAAGGAGAAGGGGGCAGCTGACGATGAGATGCTTAGATAGTATCACTGACTTAATGGACCTGAATTTGAGCAAACTGGGGAGATAGTGGAGGATGGGGGACCCTGGTGTGCTACAGTCCATGAGGCTGCAAAGAGTCAGACATGACTTAGTGACTGAACAGCAACAATAGCTGGAGTTGATGCTACTAGCAATTAGTGGTTAGAAGCCAGGGATGCTGCTAAAGATGCTGCAAAGCACAGGATGGCCCATCACAACAAAGAATCTTCAGGCCTCAAGCATCAGTAGGGCTCGGGTTGAGATCCTCTGTCTTGGAGGAACTACTTCCCCTGCAGCCTTCTCTAATAGTAAAATCTAATAATAAAATGTCTGTGTTTTCTTATAACAGAAGTTGGAAGTATCTTATCTCATCACTGCTTTCAAACAGTCCCCCACCCACCTACCCCTAAATCCTTAAGGAAAAGTTTAGTTGTGAATTTCTTTTCAGTCTTGACACTCCCTCTCTTTACTGCCATCATCTACCTATTTGAGCTTCTCTTTCACTGTCATTCTCTTCAATGTCTTAAATCTTGGTCATTTCTCTCTATCCATCCAACATCCTAGATTCAGTTCCTTGTACTCCTCTCCTGCAAGAATCTTACTCTCCACCCTACCTCAGTCACCTGCTCACTTCTCATTGTCATTGACTTTAACTGCAACATTTCCATCATTTCATGCGGTCCATTTTCTGACCACTCCCTCTTTTCAGTTTTTACTATTCCCTCTAGTAGTCTGATTTCCACAAGCTTTTGATCTGATTAGGACAATCAATCTATTGATCCTCACAACTTTTCCTTGTCCCTGGTGAAATCTGATCATCCATCTACCCAGAGCCTACACCTTGCAGCTGGATGTGACTGAAGAAAAGCATTCAGTTATGCTAACTGTTCTGTCTTCAGGCTTATGACCACTAACCTCAAATGGGCCTTTAATGCTACCCAACAATATATTTTCCTGATCTCTTTGTTCTCCTCTTATAGACAACTATTTTATTTCTTTCCTCTTTCTATTTTCAGCTTTATTGAGGTGCAATGGACAAATGAAATCATAATATATTAAAAGTATACAAAATGATGATTTGATGTACATATATACAACTGAGTGACTAACACACACACCCTGTAAAAGGATTCCCACCATGGAATTAATTAACACAACCACTACCTCATATATTGAATTTTTTTTCCCTTGGTGAGAACACTTAAGTTCTTCTCTCAGCAAATTTGAACTATAAATTACAATAGTTTTATCAACTTTATTGTTGTTGTTGTTCAGTCAGTAAGTTGGTCCAACTCTTTGCGACCCCATGGACCATAGCCCACCAGGTTTCTCTGTTTATGGGATTTCCCAGGCAAGAGTACTGGAGTGGCTTGCCATTTCCTTCTCCAGGGGATCTTCTGGACCCAGGTATCAAACCCACATCTCCTGCATTGGCAGGTTGGTTATTTATCACTGAGCCACCTAGGAGGCCCATTATCAACTATCAGTTCAGTTCAGTTCAGTTCAGTCACTCAGTCGTGTCCGACTCTTTGCGACCGCATGAATCGCAGCACATCAGGCCTCCCTGTCCATCACCAACTCCCAGAGTTTACTCAAACTCATGTCCGTTGAGTTGGTGATGCCATCGAGCCATTTCATCTTCTGTCGTCCCCTTCTCCTCCTGCCCCCAATCCCTCCCAGCATCAGGGTCTTTTCCAATGAGTCAACTCTTCTCATGAGGTGGCCAAAGTATTGGAATTTCAGCTTCAGCATCAGTCCGTCCAATGAACACCCAGGACTGATCTCCTTTAGGATGGACTGGTTGGATCTCCTTGCAGTCCAAGGGACTCTCAAGAGTCTTCTCCAACACCACAGTTCAAAAGCATCAATTTTTTGGCACTCAGCTTTCTTCACAGTCCAACTCTCACATTCATACATGACCACTGGAAAAACCATAGCCTTGACCAGATGGACCTTTGTTGGCAAAGTAATGTCTCTGCTTTTTAATATGCTATCTAGGTTGGTCATAACTTTCCTTCCAAGGAGTAAGCGTCTCTTAATTTCATGGCTGCAGTCACCATCCACAGTGATTTTGGAGCCCCAAAAAATAAAGTCTGACACTGTTTCCACTGTCTCCCCATCTACTTCCCATGAGGTGATGGGACCAGATGCCATGATCTTAGTTTTCTGAATGCTGAGCTTTAAGCCAACTTTTTCACTCTCCTCTTTCACTTTCATCTAGAGGCTTTTCAGTTCCTCCTCACTCTCTACCATAAGGGTGGTGTCATTTGCATATCTGAGGTTACTAATATTTCTCCCAGCAATCTTGATTCCAGCTTGTGCTTCCTCCAGCCCAGCATTTCTCATGATGTACTCTGCATATAAGTTAAATAAGCAGGGTGACAATATACAGCCTTGACGTACTCATTTTCCTATTTGGAACCAGTCTGTTGTTCCATGTCCAGTTCTAACTGTTGCTTCCTGACCTTCATACAGGTTTCTCAAGAGGCAGGTCAGGTGGTCTGGTATTTCCATCTCTTTCAGAATTTTCCACAGTTTATTGTGATCCACACAGTCAAAGGCTTTGGCACAGTCAATAAAGCAGAAATAGATGTTTTTCTGGAACTCTCTTGCTTTTTTGATGATCCAGCGGATGTTGGCAATTTGATCTCTGGTTCCTCTGCCTTTTCTAAAACCCAAGTAAGATGGTAGGTGTTGGGAGAGGGCATCAGAGGGCAGACACACTAAAACCATAATCACAGAAAACTAGCCAATCTGATCACAGGACCACAGTCGTGTCTAATTCAATGAAACTAAGCCATGCCGTGTGGGGCCACCCAAGACAGTCGGGTCATGGTGGAGAGGTCTGACAGAATGTGGTCCACTGGAGAAGGGAATGGCAAACCACTTCAGTATTCTTGCCTTGAGAACCCCATGAACAGTATGAACAGTATTATCAACTATAGTCACCATCTAATGCCTTAGGTCTTTAGATCTTATCAATCTCATAACTGAAAGTCTGTACCTTTTATTTTAATTTTAAAATATTTATTTGTCTGCACCAATTCTTAGTTGTAGCATGTGGGATCTAGTTCCCTGACCAGGGATCAAACCCAGGCCCCCTGTATTCAAACCCAGACCACCAGGGAAGTCCCTGAGAGTCTTTTACCAGCCTGTCCCTATTTCCCCACCACCTGGCCCTTGGCAACCACCATTTTGCTCTCTGTTTCTAGGAATTTAACTTTTTTTTTTTAGATTCCACATATAAGTGATACTGTGCTATATGCTCTTTATCTATCAGAAAACAATAGAACAGGAAAGACTAGAGATCTCTTCAAGAAAATTAAACATACCAAGGAAACATTTCATGCAAAGATGGGCTCAATAAAGGACAGAGATGGTATGGACCTAACAGAAACAGACGATATTAAGAAGAAGTGGCAAGAATACACAGAAGAACTATACAGAAAAGATCTTCACGACCCAGATAATCACAATGGTGTGATCACTCACCTAGAGCCAGACATCCTGGAATGTGAAGTCAAGTGGGCGTTATGAAGTATCACTACGAACAAAGCTAGTGGAGGTGATGGAATTCCAGTTGAGCTATTTCAAATCCTAAAAGATGATGCTATGAAAATGCTGCACTCAATATGTCAGCAAATCTGGAAAACTCAGCAGTGGCTACAGGACTGGAAAATGTCAGTTTTCATTCCAATCCCAAAGAAAGGCAATGCCAAAGAATGCTCAAACTACCGCACAATTGCACTCATCTCACATGCTGGTTAAATAACGCTCAAAATTCTCCAAGCCAGGCTTCAACAATACGTGAACCATGAACTTCCAGGTGTTCAAGCTGGTTTTAGAAAAGGTGGAGGAACCAGAGATCAAATTGCCAACATCCGCTGGATCATCAAAAAAGCAAGAGAGTTCCAGAAAAACATCTATTTCTGCTTTATTGACTGTGCCAAAGCCTTTGACTGTGTGGATCACAATAAACTGTGGAAAATTCTGAAAGAGATGGAAATACCAGACCACCTGACCTGCCTCTTGAGAAACCTGTATGCAGGTCAGGAAGCAACAGTTAGAACTGGACATGGAACAACAGACTGGTTCCAAATAGGAAAAGGAGTACGTCAAGGCTGTATATTGTCACCCTGCTTATTTAACTTATATGCAGAGTACATCATGAGAAATGCTGGGCTGGAGGAAGCACAAGCTGGAATCAAGATTGCCGGGAGAAGTATCAATAACCTCAGATATGCAGATGACATCACCCTTATGGCTGAAAGTGAAGAAGAACTAAAGAGCCTCTAGATGAAAGTGAAAGAGGAGAGTGAAAAAGTTGGCTTAAAGCTCAGCATTCAGAAAACTAAGATCATGGCATCTGGTCCCATCACCTCATGGGAAGTAGATGGGGAGACAGTGGAAACAGTGTCAGACTTTATTTTTTGGGGCTCCAAAATCACTGTGGATGGTGACTGCAGCCATGAAATTAAGAGACGCTTATTCCTTGGAAGGAAAGTTATGACCAACCTAGATAGCATATTAAAAAGCAGAGACATTACTTTGCCAACAAAGGTCCATCTGGTCAAGGCTATGGTTTTTCCAATGGTCATGTATGAATGTGAGAGTTGGACTGTGAAGAAAGCTGAGCGCCGAAAAACTGATGCTTTTGAACTGTGGTGTTGGAGAAGACTCTTGAGAGTCCCTTGGACTGTAAGGAGATCCAACCAGTCCATCCTAAAGGAGATCAGTCCTGGGTGTTCATTGGAAGGACTGATGTTGATGCTGAAGCTCCAATATTTTGGCCACCTGATGCGAAGAGCTGACTCATTTGAAAAGACCCTGATGTTCAGAAAGATTGAGGGCAGGAGGAGAAGGGGACAACAGAGGATGAGATGGTTAGATGGCACCACCGACTTAATGGACATGATTTTGGGCAAACTCTGGGAGGTGGTGATGGACAGGGAGGCCTGGCGTGCTGCGGTTCATGGGGTCACAGGGAGTCAGACAGGACTGAGCAACTGAACTGAACTGAACTGATCTGGCTTATTTAACACAGCATGATAACCTCAAGGTTTATTCATGTTGTTGCAAATTGCAATATTTCCTTCTTTTTAAAGCGTGAATAATATTCCATTTTATATATCTATCACATCTTCTTTATCCACTCATCTGTCAGTGACTACTTAGGTTGTTTTCATACCTCTACTACTGTGACTAATGCTGCAATGATCATGGAATATATACCCAGATGTGGAATTTTAAATTGTAAGATAGTTCAATTTTTTATTTTTTGAGGAAACTCCATATTGTGTTCTTTAGTGGCTGTACCAGTTTATATCACCAGTAGTGTACCATGGTTCCTTTATTCCACATCCTCGCCAAGATTTGTTATTTCTTACCTTTTGATAATAGCTATCCTTACATCTGTGAGGTGATGTCTCATTCCAGTTTTGATTATTTCTCTGATGATTAGTAATATTTAACATCTCTTCACGTATTTGTTGGACATTTGTTAAGTTTTGTTTTTGAAAAAATGTCTGTCCAGGTCCTTTACCTATTTTTAAATTGAACTATTTGTCTTTTTTTATGCTCTGAATTCCTTGTATATTGTGGATATCAATCCCTTATCAGATACATGCTTTGCAATTTTTTTTTCCCTAGATGCCTAGGTGCCTTTTCATTCTATTGATGATTTCTTTTGCTGTGCAGAGTCTTTGTTATCATTTTGCTGAATCAATTTTTGTTAAGTAGGGCCCCAGGGTGACATATGGTTCAATAAGTGACCACAAGAGAAACAGACAGAGGAGTTTATTACTCTCAGGTTCTGGAGAAAGTACATAGTGAAATACCTCACAGGGCCATAAGAAGAGATCAAGACAGGGGGTAGGCAGAAAGAATGACAGGACCTGAGGTATGTGCCTTCATTAGGGTCCAAAGGTGGTGTGCTTTATGGTTCCCAGATTAAGGCTGATTGGTCAAAGAAAAATGAGTAGAATTTTTATAAACTTTATTGGGGGGGGGGCCCTTATCCACAGTGGAATGCCTTGGGAGTCAGGGGAAACTGGCATAGGGCTGTTGGAGGAGTCATATCAGGAGATTACTTTTGTTGTTGGGGGTTCCCAGGTGGCACTAGTGGTAAAGAATCCACCTGCCAATGCAGGAGATAGAAGAGATGTGGGTTCAATCCCTGGGTCGGGAAGATCCCCTGAGGAGGAAATGACACCCCACTCTAGTACTGTCTCTTGGAGCATACATGGACAGAGGAGCCTGGTGATCGACAGTCCATGGTGTCACAAAGAGTTAGATATGACTGAGCATCTGAGTCACATGACTTGTTTTCCAGGGCAGGCACCTGAATGATGGGCTTGTGTCAGTTTGAAGCACCTGCAGGTCATTTGGCCAAACAAAATATATGCCAAGGCAGCAATACCATGGAGTTGTTGTTTAGTTACTAAGTCGTATCCAACTCTTTTGCAACCCCATGGACTGTAGCCTTCCAGGCTCCTCTATCCATGGGATTTCCCAGGCAGGAATACTTAAGTGGGTTACCATTCCCTCCTCCAGAGAATCTTCCTGACCCAGGGATCAAACCTGCATCTCCTGCCTTGCAGGCGGATTCTTCACCATTGAGCCACCAGGGAAGCCCAATTCCATGGAGTAGCTCAGCTAAACTCTCAATGATCCATCTTGTGATGCCTCAACATCAGGAATACAATCACCTGTGTAGCAGATATGATAAAGGATATAGGAATTGTTTTCAGAAGCCATCAAAAAGCACATTTAAGCAGGTAAATAATGACGAAACCTATGATGAATAGACTTGCTACCATTTGAAATCCAGTCTAGCCATTGTGCTCAGGTGAATAGAGAGAGCCATGAGTACAAATTAAGGACCTCAAGGAGTGTGGGAATTTGTTGAAGTATTTTAATTATATTATGCATGATCTGTAAACCTTGACACAGCTTGTGGAGGTTGGCCTGTACCTATCCAGACTTGTTAATGTACCTGCAATAAGAGTTGCCTTGTGAAGAACAGACGCCACCCTGTTCTGCCAATAGGAAATCTACCACCAGTCAATTATCCATCATCTTTTGTGCTGGTGAGTCATGCTGTTGTTGCATCGGACTCAGAGTATGGTGTAGTGTCTGCCTGTGGTTGGTTAGGGTGGGTGCTAATTCCTGGGTGGTTTTTAATATTTGATCTTGTTGGGCTAGGGTAGAAGCACCTGTTCCTATGGCTGGTGATAGCCAGGCCCAACAGGGTAGAGAAAAGAATGGCTCTCTTGGTATACGTGAGCAGACAATTCTCTAGCAGAGAAATGGCAAGAGGGGAAAAGGTAGCTAGAATATCAAAGGTGATAGTGTTGCAGTAACAATAGCCATCTATGCAGATTGCTTGCAGATGGAGCAGAGTAAAATGGACTTGATACTGGCCTCCTGACTTAGATCCACAATAAAGTTTGCATGAGATACTATTTATCACTAAGAGGCAGTGAGTATACGCTGGTGAGGTCTAGCCTTTGGGGTTCCAGGAGAGTTGGTAGAAAATATCACCATGGAGGGATAATTATTTTGATGCTTACCCACAGGGTACCCTGTTTGGAGTCTAGATTAGGGGTTTGGTTTAGCCTAAATGAGGCTTGTGGTGTTTTGGAGGGAATTAGCCCAAGGGGCTGATCAGTAGGAAAAACCGCAGGATAGATAGGTCTACAGGCATCTGTAGGTGTGACCTGTGTGGTGACAAGGCCAGCTACATTTTACTTACAAGGCCTGGGCTGCTCTCTTGAAGATTTGTATGAATATAGTTTTTTTTTAAATTTACGAATATAGTTGTATCAGACCCGGCCCACTTGGTTGTCGTGTGGGCAGGGTTGTGGCACACAGTGTGGAGGGCCTTATGGCTGCTATGTGGAAGGGAGTGGAGATAGCAATTTTGATTGTGAAGTGGGTGCTGGTGGTCATGGTGGGAATAACAAGAGAAATTGGATCTGTCATGGATACATCGTGTGGAAAAAGCAAAGGCTATAATCTAGTATAGCAATGAACATAGCCACAGCTAACTGTGGGATGTGAGCAGGTCAAAGTGCCTTATTGTGTCCAAGTGCCTTATTGTGGCTGATGTGGTTTAGAATACAGAGTTTGGCTTACCACAGAGGTGAAGCAATGTCTAGTGCTGCTGGGGGACTTACAGTTCTGCAAGCATTCTGACACAGAGGCAAGGTTCAGGAGGCCAGCAATTAGCTGTTTTGAAGAAATAGTATTGAATGAGTTCCTCTGGGTTCATCAACTGAAAACATTTTTGCAACTCAGCCTGGAGGTTAACAGTCACCATAGTCTTTTCCCTCCTGGTATGGAAGTGATCTGGGAAGGACAGTCCCAGTGTCTAGTAGGGTTGGAGTACATTGCTTTCTTTGACTTTCAACTTTCTCTTGGGCTGTGGCGTCACCATCTGAGATGCAGCTGTCTCCAGTGGTGAGTTCTTGGCTCGGGCCATGTCATCAGAGGGGTTGATGTGCTTGGGGTGGGCAAAGGCCAGCTTGAGGAAGGATATGTGAGGTAGAGATCCAGGAAGGACAGGAGTGGCTGGCTGGGGGTAAATTCTGAGTACATATGCTAGAGGCCTGCCTCTGGATAGAACTGCAAGGATGGACTCCACTGCTGGTTGAGAAGACCTCAGTGATCTCCTTCAGGGGGCCCCTTGCAAAACTGTGTGTGATCTCCATGACTGAGTTTGGTGGGAGTGCCATCCACAATTTATACATATTCTGGGCATATTGATAAGCTAACTGTAGGGCCGTTTTGTGGATAGCAGCTTTACCATCCAGAGATCACCCCATTAAAACTGTTAGTAAATTCATTAGTGTACAAATCTGCCAGCCAGAAAAGTTGGATTTGGCTACATTGGGAGGGCCATTCTGCTTGGGATATAAAATTTGTAGCATGGAGGAAGTGACTACATTTAAATAAGGAGGGAGTGACTAAATAAAACACTGCTTCCATTGGTACCATATAAGGTAGAGGGAGGTGAACTCTGGGTCAGAATCCACACCTTTTTGTTTACTCACTTGTTGTTCAGTTGCTAAGTCGTGTCCAACTCTTTGTGACCCTGTGGACTGCAGCACACCAGGCTTTTCTGTCCTTCACTATCTCCAGGAGTTTGCTCAAACTCATGTCCATTGAGTCAGTGATGACATCCAACCATCTCATCCTCTGTTGCCACCTCCTCCTGCCCTCACTCTTTCCCAGCATCAGGGTCTTTTCCAGTTACTCAGCTCTTCACTTTAGGTGGTATTGGAGCTTCAACTTCAGCATCAGTCCTTCCAGTGTTCAGCGTTGATGTCCTTTAGGACTGACTGGTTTGATCTCCTTGCAGTCCAAGGGACTCTCAAGAGTCTTCTCCAGCACCACAATTTGAAAGCATCAATTCTTCAGCGCTCAGCCTTCTTTACGGTCCAATTCTCACATTCATACATGACTACTGGGAAAAACATAGCTTTGACTATATAGACCTTTGTCAACAAAGTGATGTCTCTGCTTTTTATTTTTTATTTTTGTTATAGAGTTATTTTTTATTGAGCAATAGTTGACTTACAATATTAGTGTCAGGTATACAACATGAAGTGAAGTGAAGTGAAGTCTATCAGTCGTGTCCGACTCTTTGTGACCCCATGGACTATAGCCTACCATGCTCCTCCATCCATGGGATTTTCCAGGCAAGAGTGCTGGAGTGGGTTGCCATTTCCTTCTCCAATGTCTCTGCTTTTTAATACACTATCTAGATTTGTCATAGCTTTCCTTCCAAGAAGCAAAAGTCTTAATTTCATGGCTGCAGTCACCATCCACAGTGATTTTTGAGCCCAAGAAAATAAAATCTGTTACTGTTTCCACTTTTCCCCCATCTATTTGCCATGAACTAATGAGACCAGATGCCATGGTCTTAGTTTTTGAATGTTGAATTTTAAGCCAGCTTTTTCACTCTCCTCTTTCACCTTCATCAAGAGGCTCTTTAGCTCCTCTTTGCTTTCTGCTGTAAGGGTGGTATCATTTGCATATCTGAGATTGTTGATATTTCTCCCAGCAATCTTGATTTCAGCTTGTGATTCATCCAGCCTGGCATTTTGCATGATATACTCTGCATATAAGTTGTAGCCCTTCTTTAACAGGGCCTGCCAGCATCTGGCACTCAGTCATCCAGTGATGCACTTGTACACCTGACTGGTTTTGCCTCGGCTCATCTCCTAAGACAGTGTTAAGACCGAGGGGTGTACTCACTATACTGTGACATGGGATGTGGGCACTAAGAGTAACAGCCACAACGAAGGAGAGCATTTGCATTTGACTAGCTTGAAGGGCCTGCTTCTGGTGAGCAATCTGGATACTGACCAAAGGCTGACTATACTTGTTTTGGAGCAAGAGTTGTTTACCTCTTCCTTTAATGTGGGATAGGGACCTGCCCTAAATGAACTGACAGCACAGTAGATTCCAGGGTTTCCATTTGGATTTCATTTCCAAATGTGACTGGCATCCACTAGGTGGAGGGCCTCTGTTCCTGTCTCTGAGATCCACGCAGTTTTGCTAGTGGGTCCTGTAGTTATTATTTCAATCTTCTGCAAAGTTTTTGCTGAATTTGGTTTAGTTAATCAGCCTTTATAACTCGAATAGTGAGACAAAGACTATGGCCCTAGCTCCCAGGCTGATACCGGACCATTGTCTGGGCCAACAAAATCTGTATAATCATGATCTGCACACCATTTGGTAGGAATTTGTCCCCTTGGGTAAAATTGCACAATCTGCCCTCGATTGGGTTACCAGCATGTGAAAGATGGTGAAATGATAGAAGCATTAAAATGGTAAAGTGAAAGTGAAAGTCGCTCAGTCATGTCCGACTGTGACCTCTTGGACTGTAGCCTGCCAGGCTCCTCTGTCCATAGAGTTCTCCAGAGCAGAATACTGGGGTGAGTAGCCATTCCCTTCTCCAGGGGATCTTTCCGACTCAGGGATTGAACCCAGGCCTCCTGTATTGCAGGCAGATTCTTTAAAATGGTAAGGGGAGCATTCATCTGGTGAACACATGTGAACGGTATCCTCTCTGATGTCAGAGGAGAGGGGTTCCCTGTGAGTACTTAGGAAGGGAGTCTTTGAAGAAGACTGGTAGTTGATGTCAAGCCGTTGGAGACCTGGGGGCTGGGACTTAGGCAGTATTAGAGCCTGGGGTAAAATTTTCGGCCATTTGGGGACCATTTGTTGTTATGAAGCTTGAGGACCATGTCTTTGAGTAGGTCATGTGTCTTGCAGTAAGTGCAGCCTTCTGGGGCTGGTGAACCAGGTGGAAATTCCCCAAGGTTCTATGTTCTAGAGTCCAGAACTGAACAACTTGGGAGATGATATGGATACCTTGATCTGAATTTATGGATGTCTGGTGGGCCACAGGGGATGAGCACATACCTGGTTAAGAAGATTACATGATAGGAATCTACCAGTAGGTGTTCCATGAAGGTTTGGGTGATGGTGGTTCTGTACTCATGATTCCAGCAGAGAACAGCAGCAACCTGATAAAATCAATTTGCCTTTGTGAGTAGGGTCTGTCCTCCAGGGGTTCGTGTCCCCATGTGGGAGCATTCCAAAGTTTTGTTTGGGAGAAAAGATGTCTATTATCAACCACCACTTTGGCTTTTGAACCGTGGTGTTGGAGAAGACTCTTCAGAGTCCCTTGGACATTAAGGAGATCCAACCAGTCCATCCTAAAGGAAATCAGTCCTGAATATTCATTGGAAGGACTGATGCTGAAGCTGAAACTCCAATAATTTTGCCACCTGATGTGAAGAACTGACTCATTGGAAAAGACCCTGATGCTGGGAAAGATTGAGGGTGGGAAGAGAAGGGTATGACAGAGGATGAGATGGTTGGATGGCATCACTGACTCAATGGACATGAGTTTGAGTAAACTCCGTGAGTTGGTGATGGACAGGGAGGCCTGGTGTTCTGCGGTCCATGGGGTGCAAAGAGTCAGACATGACTGAGCAACTGAAGTTGGCTAGAATTGGGCTAAGGGGTTTAAACTGTGTGGATCTACTTATGCATGGATTTTTTTTCAGTTGATACAGTACTACACCACCCATGGTTGTTTGAAGTCACAGATGTGGAGGGCTGACTGTAAATTTATAGGTGGATTTTTGACTCTGTGGTGGTCAGCACCCCAGCTCCTGTATTGTTGAAGGATCAGCTGTATATGCCCATTAGTGAGTGCTGTCGCTCCCCTAAGGCCTGATGGAATACAGACTCACTCTGCCAGTGGATATGACATCTTTGGACGAATTCTTGTGTCTGGGACTGTGCCTGGTAATTTGGGAAATGGCTTATTGGGGGCCTTGGAACAGGTGTGTAATTTGGATAGAGAGTGGCAGTATTGTTATAATTTGCTTCTTGTTTTCTGGCTTGTGCAGGCACAGACATGAGTGACCATATTCAGCGTGATCATCTCTTTCTGAGTGGAGGCACCCAGACAGGCTTTCCCTGAATCAAGAAATTATCCCTTTGCTATTGTCCAGACCAGGCAGTGAGCCTGTTGAATACTGCCCGGGAGCCAGTTAAAAGTGTATGCCCTTGGGAGTCTCATTTTCATGGCGTATTATAGAGTCAGGCATACTGTCACCAACTCCACCAGGCGGGCTGAGCCAGGAGAGCACTTCTGGACTAGGGTGGTGCCACTAGCAGGATGACAGGCTGTGACCTTTTAGTGGGCTGTGTTGTATACAGTGGTGGCGCTGCCAGCAGTGAAGATCACCCACTTCCTTTCCATGTCAGATAGTTCTATCCCAAGGGGCTCCCCAAAGTGTCAGAGAGACTGGCAGTAAGGGTGCCACTAGTTGCACCTCAATGTCAGTGGGCAAGGGGCTGAGCATGCAGGAAGCCATGGCCTCCTGTAATTTGGAAATGCCCTGGACATCAGGTTTAAGTCTTCCCTGAAGGTACCATTCCATTTTAACAGGGAGGCTTCAGTGGCCATGCTGAGCTGCCTTTGTATTGAATTTCCAACCCAAGGCAGCATGGGGACTTGTATGTAAAGTTGTGAGATTATTAATGCTACTGTCTCTAAAAAGGCCCAGTAGACTTCCACAATGTTGTGCTTGAGTGTTTATGTAACCAGATGCAATTTGGGGCAGACATTTGGTCCAGAGCTCCATGGACAGTTATGTAGAGCTATACTCAGTCTAGAGACTCTGTGAGGTATTCGTAGTGGTTTGACTTGGCGGTCTGAGCCTGGAGGGACTGAGGGCGGGGCCTGATGCATGTCTCGTTGGGCCAGCCAACGTGCAGTTTGTTGAGGTTCTCCCCAGTTGAAAAAAGCTAGTTTTTTTTTTTTTTAAAAAGCTAGTTTTCATGAAACGGCATGAAGTAAGTAGAGTGGATAAGTGTGGAATGTGTTGTCTCCCAAAGGTAAAGAGAACTTGTGTGTGCTCTGCCTGCTGTAAGTAGTGGGAGGCTTGATTGTGAGAAGTTGATATTTTATAGTCAGAGGAATATTTTGGCCCTCAGCTGACTGACCACATCATGTCAAGAAACTTGACTTGAAGTGGTCAGTTCTTGGATTTTATGCGGGTCAGGGGCCCATCTTCTCTGCTGTAAGTGTTGCGTTACTAGGTATGTTTCCCGAGATGGCATCCGCAGAGGCCCCCTCTGGTAGACTATCGTCTGCAGTGGTCCCCACCCTTTTGGCACCAGGTACGGATTTCGTGGAAGACAGTTTTTCCATGGATCAGGGGCGAGGGGATGGTTTCGGAATGATTCAGGCACATTATGTTTATTGTGCACTGTATTTCTAATCTAATGCCACTGCAGATCTGACAGGAGGTACTGGTCTGCAGCCTGGAGTTTAGGGACCTCTGATCTATAGGGTGTCAGGGCAGCAGTGGGTTGGTTTGAGCAAATGTAGATCTTGTCTGCATAGGTTACATAGGGTGGCAAGGTTATTCAGATAATCCATGGGCAGCTGAGTAAATGTCTACAGGGGGCCCTGACTGAAAGCAAATTGAGGCTGTGGGACCAGGTTAAATATGTTGATTAAGTCTAGGATAGCAAAGGAGAGACCCTGAGTCCTTTGGCTGTTATATCATTACTATATAATATTAGCAATGAGAGCCTTAGTGGCGGGAATCTGTGCATTTAAGTGTTGATAGTCAGTTGTTAATCTCCTTTCATTGGTTGCCAATTTTAACACTGGCCAGATATGGTTGTTTATCAAAGGGTGAGATGGTGGGCCTAGTGACCCCATGCATGTGTGCTAAGTTACTTCAGTTGTGTCCATCTCTGTGTGACCCTATGGTCTGTAGCTTGCCAGGCTCCTCTGTCTATGGGATTCTCCAGGCAAGAATACTGGTGTCGGTTACCATGCCCTCCTCCAGGGGATCTTCCCAACTCAGGGACTGAACCTATGTCTCTTACATCTTCTGCACTAGCAGGCGGGTTCTTTACCATTGGCACCATGACCCCAGGGTCAAGCATATTTCTAATGATGAGCCAAAGGTCCTCTGCACCTTGCTTTAGCCTGTATTATAATGTATTAACTATTTTCACTGGAGGAGACAGCTAGATAAGTCCCCTTTGGCAGCTCCCATGACAAAGGCTAGCAGTTTGGGTTTAATCCTCCAGGTGAGTCCCTGAGTGAGGACATCCATACCTATAATAGGAAAAGAGAGAGCCAGGGTGAGAACCACCTGCAGCTGTTTGAGAAATATGGTGCCAATAGACACATCTAGCTTAATTTGTACTCTATAGTTTTACCGGCTATGCCTTGTAGGCTATATGAAGTTCACTTGGGAAATTTAGAAGGGTTACCCAGGGTTATTGTAGTTTAGACTCCTCTGTCTATTAGTCAGAAACATTTATAGCAGACCATTATATCCTGTGCTACCATGTGCCAGAGGTGACCCCAGGATATCCCAGAGGGTCAGAGGATGAAGTGTGACAGCATCGAGGTGTGCAGAGACAGAGGGACTTGGCCCCAGCTGCACTTGCCTTTGCAAGGAGCCCTGACTTGTCCCGCAATGGTTCCCCTGTTGTACTGGCCAACAATCAGAGTCCTGGGGCCATCCACAAACATGAGGGTCTGTGAAGGCGAGTCTCCTTCTCTTCCTGCTAAGGTTACTGCCGCACACTTTGAGGAGATCACACTTGACCTGGAATTGCCGTTGATACAATGGGACCTTGTGAAAATCTTAACCAGTTCTCCTGACAGCAGTTGTGTCTGTGCCTACAGTCAGGCATTATACCCCCAATCTAATGCCCACTGGGGAAATTTACCCGCTGTGGGGCATTAACAGGAGGAAAACACATCTGATGCACTTTAAACCAGCTCCAGTGAGTAATGCTTTGAGGTTTGGGAAGACTCTAGTTGCTTCTTTTGGAGTTTACACTCTGGGATGGGAAGCAGCAGTACACTCCACCTAGGCAGTATGCTGAAGCATGAAGGAGCAGAAAACATGTGGCCTCCCACGGACCTGTGAGTAATAAACTTCTCTGCCTCAGTTTTTCTTTTGTTGAACCACAGCTCACAAGGGCTCTTCTTAACAAATGCTAATTTAAGAAAACCATAACAATTGGCATCATGGACAGGATGGTAGAGCTGTGCTTGCAATTGACCACAGAGAGTGTCTTTTGCTGCAGTGCAGATGACTGGCTCTCCCAGGTGGGAAATTCTATCTGGGAGGAGTCCACCTCTGCAGGTCTTTGTTTTCTGCTTCTTTGCAGAAAGAGAGTTGTGGTTTAAGTCCAATGTTTCCTTTTTGGTTTTCTGTCTGAATGATCTATCCATTGTGGAAGGTGGAGTATTGAAGTGAAGTGAAGTCATTCAGTCATGTCTGACTCTTTGCGATCCCATGGACTGTAGCCCACCAGGCTCCTCCATCCATGGGATTTTCTAGACAAGAATACTGGAGTGGGTTCCCATTTCCTTCTCCAGGGAGTATTGAAGTCTCCTACTATTATTATGTTGATGTCTGTCTCACCCTTCAGGTCTGCTAATGTTTGTTTTATGTATTTAGGTGTTCTGATGTTGGATGCATAAATATTTTCAATTGCTTCTTTTTGAGGGATTGACCCCTATTATTGTACAATGGTTTTATTCAGCTTTTCTTTTAGTTGTTGATTTAAAGTCTTTTAAATTTTAGCTATCCCTGTTTGCTTTTGATTTCCATTTGCATGAAATAAATGCCTTTTTCCATCCCTTCGCTCTCATTCTATGTGTCCAATCAGCCTGGCCTGAGCTCCTGGTTGCTTCTCAAACCTTTGTGATTGACCAAGCCGCCATTTTTGTTCTTAGTGGTTCCCAATAGTTGAGGGCGTGTCAAGACCTGAGAGTGTCCCAAAGGGAAGGATGACAGTTAACTCCTGGATGCAGGCTAATTAGAAGCTGGACCCCCTGGCAGCAGCTGTGAAAGGATAGAGTTAAACCCTTCCAAGAAGAAACTAGGGGATAGGCATTTTTGCCTGTTCCCTCTGCACCGAGCCCGGGTGTATTAGCTGCAGGGGGGTGGCGACAGGGGGAGGAGTCTCCTGCACCTGTTTATAAAAACTGCTTCTATATCTGCTTAGTCTTGCGGCGCTTTGAATGCAAGTTCCTTTGACTGTCAGAGCTAAGTCACTTGGGGCCTGTCCCCCTTATAGAAGCCTTAAAAGTTGGGGCACTACATGTGTGATCCAAACTCTTTGCTACTCAGGGAGAACCAATCTTAATGAAATGGAACTGGGGATTCCGTCCCAATAGTGTGGTGCTGTGCCAGGGTAGGGGTTTACGGTGAGAGTGTGTCTCATCTTTTCTTCTCCATTTTGATGTATTCTCTCATGGTCTGATGCACAGGTGTCACTCAGCTAGTTTCTGGATTTCTCTCAGAGGGAATTGCTCTGTGTGGAGCTGTGTGTCAGGTGTATCCACAGGAGGAGGGAAGTTCAGGAGCCTCTTGGGTCACCATCTTACCCCTGCTTCCTCCTTTCTTTTGAAATTCAAAACTTGTGCTTCTTTAACTCACTTGCTTCCTATGTCCTAGGAAAACAAGAGTTTTTCATTATCCCATCTGCTCACCCTTCATACCTGCTATGATTCTTCGCTTCTGTTACTAAGAAGGAATCATCTGTACTTTTAAGTAGGGCCAACTCAGACAGCAGTGGGGTGCTGGAGGGTGCTCACATAGGCTTACAAGGGTTGGTTGTTAACATTTCTGGGATATTGTGAGCTGGTCCTATTATGGAAATCAGCAAATGCTACAAATTGATGTTCTTCTCCTGCTTCCCAGGTGTGGAAACATGAACTCCTTGCCTACTTATGCAATATACCTTAAGCAATATGAATAATGTTATTTTTCTCATTTAAAATTTTTTGTAAAATTTGTCTTTTATAGTATTTGTTGTTGTTGTTCAGTCAGTAAGTCGTGTCTGACTCTTTGTGACCCCATGGACTGCAGCACGCCAGACTTCCCTGACCTTCACTATCTTCTGGAGTTTGCTCAAATTCATATCGATTGAGTTGATTGTGCTATCTAACCATCTCATCCTCTGCCACCCCCTTCTTCCTTTTGCCTTCAATCTATGTTTTCTGATAAAATGTTTTTCTTCACAACATTATGTTTATGAGATGCATTCAGGTTGATACGTGTAACATTAGTTCATTAATTTTTATTGTTCTGCCGCACTCCACAAGGACATGAGTGCCACAAAGGCACAGATTTTCATCAGTTTTATTCTCTGCTATACTCCTAGAACTTGAAACAGTGGCTGGTACAAAGCAGGTTTGGTACATATTTATTTGATGGAATGAGTGGGGTGTGCCTGAGATTCTGCCTCTGCTGTTCTCTGAGTTAATATGTTGCTCAGCTATTTGAGAGCTTAGTAGATCTTTTTTTTTTTTCCCATTTATTTTTTAGTTGGAGGCTAATTACTTTACAATATTGTAGTGGTTTTTGTCATGCATTGACATGAATCAGCCATGGATTTACATATGTTCCCCATCCCGATGCCCCCTCCCACCTCCCTCTCCACCCCATCCCTCTGGGTCTTCCCAGTGCACCAGGCCCGAGCACTTGTCTCATGCATCCAACCTGGGCTGATGATTTGTTTCACCCTAGATAATATACATGTTTCGATGCTGTTCTCTCGAAACAACCCACCCTTGCCTTCTCCCACAGAGTCCAAAAGTCTGTTCTGTACTTCTGTGTCTCTTTTTCTGTTTTGCATATAGGGTTATCATTACCATCTTTCTATATTCCATATATATGCGTTAGTATACTGTATTGGTCTTTATCTTTCTGGCTTACTTCACTCTGTATAATGGGCTCCAGTTTCATCTATCTCATTAGAACTGATTCAAATGAATTCTTTTTAATGGCTGAGTAATATTCCATGGTGTATATGTACCACAGCTTCCTTATCCATTCGTCTGCTGATGGGCATCTAGGTTGCTTCCAAGTCCTGGCTATTATAAACAGTGCTGTGATGAACATTGGGGTACACATGTCTCTTTCAGATCTGGTTTCCTCGGTGTGTATGCCCAGAAGTGGGATTGCTGGGTCATATGGCAGTTCTATTTCCAGTTTTTAAAGAAATCTCCACACTGTTCTCCATAGCGGCTGTACTAGTTTGCATTCCCACCAACAGTGTAAGAGGGTTCCCTTTTCTCCACACCCTCTCCAGCATTTATTGCTTGTAGACTTTTGGATAGCAGCCATTCTGACTGGCGTGTAATGGTACCTCATTGTGGTTTTGATTTGCATTTCTCTGATAATGAGTGATGTTGAGCATCTTTTCATGTGTTTGTTAGCCATCTGTATGTCTTCTTTGGAGAAATGTCTGTTTAGTTCTTTGGCCCATTTTTTGATTGGGTCATTTATTTTTCTGGAATTGAGCTGCAGGAGTTGCATTAATCCTCCAAACTCATTCTGTGAGGCCACCATCACCCTAATTCCAAAACCAAAGATGCCACAAAAAAAGAAAACTACAGGCCAATATCACTGATGAACATAGATGCAAAAATCCTTAACAAAATTCTAGCAAACAGAATCAAACAACATATTAAAAAAATCATACATCATGACCAAGTGGGCTTTATCCCAGGAATGCAAGGATTCTTTAATATCTGCAAATCAATCAATGTAATACACCACATTAACAAATTGAAAGATAAAAACCATATGATTATCTCAATAGATGCAGAAAAAGCCTTTGACAAAATTCAACATCCATTTATGATTAAAACTCTCCAGAAAGCAGGAATAGAAGGAACATACCTCAACATAATAAAAGCTATATATGACAAACCCCAGCAAGCATTACCCTCAATGGTGAAAAATTGAAAGCATTTCCCCTAAAATCAGGAACAAGACAAGAGAGCTTAGTAGATTTTAATATACTGACTCACTTGAATTTTCAAATCTTATCAAAGAATTCATTTTGCATATCCTTTACCACCAGAAGAGGGCAGGCTTAGAGGAAAGAATAGGTAAGAGATGGCAGTTAGTCATAAACGCGGGACCCGAGCTGCTTTGGAGTGTCAAAGCCACCAGGTGGCAGTATGAGCATGTTGGAAAATCAAGGTCAGGGATTTGGGATTCTGGGGTCTATAAATGCAGTTGGGTACACCAAACACACATATTTCCTTTTTTTTTTTTTCTTTTGGTCAACTCATCTTTTATTAACATTAGCCTTCTGCAGCTTTATATAAGTTGTTGCTTTATATTTTCCCTTACACTCGACAATACTAATTTTGAAACATTGGAACAGAGCAAAGCAGATTAAAAAAATATTTTTTTCATTGAGATAAAATTCACATAACATAGAGATCAGCATTTAAACTATTTTAAAGTGCACAGTTTCAGTGAGTTTTAAGATACTTACAAAGTTATGCAACCATCATTACTATCTAATTCCAAAATATCTGTATCATCCTCCAAAGAAACTACCCTGTACCCATTAAATAGTCACTTCCCATTCTCCCCTCCCTTCATTGTCTGACAACCATTTATCTACTCTCTGTCTCTATGGATTTACCTATCTTGGGCATTTCATATAAATGGGATTGTTCAATATACAGCACAAGTTTTTAATGGCATGATTTATCTCTAACGTCAAAATAAGGCAATGTTCCCATAAAAAAGAATGAAATATTGTCATTTGTAGCAACATGGATGGACCTGGAGATAGTCATACTGAGTGAAGTAAGTCAGACAAAGACAAGTACCATGTACCATATCGATTATATGTAGAATATTAAATAAAAAGAGTAAAAAAAAACTTATTTATAAAACAGAATAGAGTCACAGATGTAGAAAACAAATATAATTACAAACAGGGGAAAGGATGAGGAGGGATAAATTGGGAGTTTGAAATTGACATATACATACTACTACATATGAAATAGATAACTCATTTCTAAATAGATAACTAACCTATACATAGCATAGGGAAATCTTTCCAATACTCTAATGACTGATATGGGGAAAGAATCTAAAAAAGAGTGGATATATGTATATGTAGATGTCCCAGCTGGCGCTAGTGGTAAAGAACCCACCTGCCGGTACATGAGACATAAGAGACACAGTTCGATTCCAGGGTTGGGAAGATCCCCTGGAGAAGAGCATGGCAACCCACTCCAGTATTCTTGCCTAGAGAATCCCATGGACAGAGGAGCCTGGTGGGCTATGGTCCATAGCGTTACAAAGACTAGAACACAACTGAAGTGACTTAGCAAGCATTACGCATATGTATGTGTATAACTGATTCACTTTGCCGTACACCTGAAACTAACACAACATTGTATATCAACTATACTCCAATAAAAATGAGGGTATGTTCCATCTAAAATAGCCAAGCTATATCCAGGATGAAAAAAACATACAGTTTCGGAACAATTAGTAACTCTAACTTGCCTTAATACTTCATAACAAGAGTGTTAAGAACTACCCAAAAAAAAAAAAAAAAAAGAACTACCCAAATTGGGGTTGCCTACCCTCTTGAGGATGAACACATCTCTTGATTGCCATGAGATTCTCTATTATTAGTTGATCACCAGGAGACAGAGACTAAAGGATGAAAGCAGCACAGACTAATTAGCGGGGTCCATGTCCCTTTAATTCCTCAGCAAATAAAAGCAAACCAATTCCTAGATATTACCCATCAAGTACTTCGATTCCTGCTGAAGACAGAGTTCTTTCCTAGTTTCCAAGGCTCTGGGTCTGGAACTGGCTGTAAGTGGTCCCTGACGGGTTTTGCCTGCAGCCCACAGCCCACAGCCCACAGCCCACAGCCCACAGCCCACAGCCCACAGCCTGGGTATCTATGGGAACAGCTGAGCTATTAACAGCCAAAGTTGAAGGGAGTGGGGAGAGGAGTTTGTCTTCCTTGTGTAACTTTCCCAAGGGTAGAATTTTAAGTTCACGGTAACTTTCTATCACATAACTTTTTTCATCTTATTTAGGATACACAGAACATGGATTCTGTCAATGTATTTTTACAGGCAATGATATCAAGAATGGGAGCAAATATAATTTCTTACTCAAGGGGATGTATAAGCAAGGGGGTGAAAGATGCTTCAGATTCTCTCACAATACAGAATAGCAGTTTTTCAGTTTGGAAAGGGCATAGGTCATCACTGGCTGTTAGTCACCCTGCTGCCCATGAAAAAGAAAATCATTGCAGGGAATTCCTCGTGGTCCAGGGGTTAGGACTCCAAACTCTCACTGCCGTGGGCCTGGGTTTGATCGCTGGTCTAAACTAAAATTCCACAAATTGCGTGGTGCAGCCAAAAAGAAAAAAGAAAATCATTACACGTAGGTGTGATGAGTGTCAGGCCCAAGAGGGTTTTTCTGAGCAGCTGCCATAGCACTGAGTTAACATCTTCACTAATTACAAACTCAGAAATATGCAAGTGCTTTAAAAATAGAAATTGACTGAAGTAAAAGGGACATTAATGTTAGGGAAAAAAAGACTCTAATAAGCTGTAAATTTTTATAACAATAGGACTATCTAGCTCTATCTTGAAAATTACAAAAAATTTAGATTATAAAAAGTTCAAAGAAAGACAAGCATAAATCTATGGAACAAGATTTTCATTCATTTATTACCATTCACTAAACATTTATTTGGCTTGTGTTCTGCTAGATGTACCTTGATCAAGAGGATTGAGTTGCCCTCAAATATTCAATTCTGATAATTTTAGATGATGCTAATGAAGAGGAAAAGAGGCTTCCCCTGTGGCTCATTGGTAAAGAATCCACTTGTCAATGCAGGAGACGCAGGTTCGATCCCTGGGTCAGGAAGGTCCCCTGGAGGAGGAAAATGACAACCCACTCCAGTATTACTGCCTAGAAAATTGCATGGACAGAGGAGCCTGGCAGTCTACAGTTCATGGTCGCAAGAGTCAGACACGACTGAAATAACTGAACACAAATAAGGAAGAGGAGAAGAGGAAGGTGTCTGAATAAGCCAGTCGGATAGCCTGAGGTGTTTTTAGTTCAGAGTTTAGTAAAAAATGTGCACATGATGTGAATAAGGAAATATGATTAAGGATGAGCATAGAGAATGTCCTAAATCTGTAAAAATTGACATCAGGTACACTGAAGCCCAATGTGAGTTGAGAATTATGAATCTGCTAAGGACAAAAGAGCTTTATAAATCATATTTAGAGCAAAAAGGATAAAGAGTTAGCTTTGGTTGGTTTGGGGCCAACTGTGTCATGTGAACAAGTGACAGAGTAGGCAAAACTCTATGCCAAGGAAGATGCTCTTCATACTGAAAAAGGTTAAACCAAAGAGGGTTAGAAGAAACTAGAGCCCAAGATGGGTAAGAAATGTGAGTATCTAAGTTGTGCAGAGGTCTAAATAATTTTGATCTTCTAGACTTCATGAGGCTTCCCTGATGTAGGCAGTAAAGAATCTGCCTGTAATGCAGGAGACCATGGTTTGATCCCTGGGTTGGGAAGATCTCCTGGAGAAGGGAATGGCAACCCACTCCAGTACTCTTGCCTAGAGAATTCCATGGACAGAGGAGCCTGGCGGGCTACAGTCCATGGGGTTGCAAAGAGTTGGACACGACTGAGCAACTAATACTAGACTACATGAATTATGTCCATTCAGCATGCTCAGACAGCCCAGAATGAATGGTTGAACAAATGTTATTTTAAAAATCAAGGAGAATGAAATCAAGATCAGATATTGACAAAAATGGAGACAATTTTCCAAAAGGAGAGGGTGAAGAACCCATACCTGATTTGATCCTGGGCAAGATTCAAGAAAGGATTATGTTAAGTATTACTTAGGTGCTCTTACAAAGTAAACACATCATAGAAGTGGGGGTTTGTTAGAGACAGGTGTTTTCAGGTTAACCTATTTCCTTTATTTTGACAAGACTAATTCATTTGTAAAATAAGAAATGAAAATGACAGTACTCTTGACTTCTGCAAGGCTTTGGAATAGGTGTTTCATTAACATCTTCCAGACTTGAGTGTAGGGGATTATGCCTATTATTTATTTTGGGGTTCCGCCCCTCATTCCTCCCCCCTGCCCCTCCCCCAACCCCACCCCACTGCCGCCCCCCAACCCAATGCCTGGAGCAGTCTTAGTAGTTCGGCGAAGTTTGTGTTTTGGATAAACAAATATGTTTACCTAATGAAGGATACAGGAATATGGCTCCAATGCTTGTACAATTCAGTGGTTACTGGTTAGACAATCTTGCCTGAAGGATCCAGCCAATGACTTAATACCAAATTAGACTATTGAAAATTTCCAACTGTGAAGCAATAGGTATAGAACAATACCATTTCAGTTTTGGAAAACTATATACTTGAATAGAAAAATGGAGAAAATCTTTATCTGTTACAGGCAATATTATAAACTAGTATAGCTATTCCAGAGAGCAGTACTCAGTGAAATTAAGAATGTGTTATACTTTATAATGCACCAGTTTGACTCCTGAGAAACTCTTTACAGATCCTTAAGGAGACAGAAATGAGAACATTTATCTTGGTTTCATTTGTAGTAAAGAATAGGAAGCAACATAGGGCAGGACCTTAGATCTGAGCAAGAGGGGCCTCTGCTCTGGACTCTGCACTTTAGAAGTCTCTGATTATCTCAAATATACAAAAAGTACATTTCTTAGAGTACATATGGGCACCTTGGTCACTGACTTGGTACTTAGGGCTGGCAGAGCTTGGGCCTATAACCTACATATCCTTTTTTGTGACTAATGATATTTGGGTTCCAGGGAAATGCATCCACGTCTTGTCCCGTGTTCTTTCTGTATTTGTATTTATATTTATAATTTTTTGGCTGCTCTGGGTCTTTTGTTGCAGTGGCTTCTCTCGTTGTGGAGCACAGGCTCTAGGACACACTGGCTTCAGTAGTTGTGGTATATGGGCTTTGTTGCCTTATAGCGTATGGGATCTTCCCGGGCTAGGGATCAGACCTGTGTTCCCTGCATTGGCAGACAGATTCTTAACCACTGGAGCACCAGGGAAATCCTGTTCTATATCCTTTAAAAACATGGCCCTGAGGAAATTCCCTGGCAGTCCAGTGGTTAGGGCTCTGCTTTTTCACTGCTGAGGGTCCACATTCAGTCCCAGGTTGAGAAACTAAGATCTTGTGGACTAAGATCCCATGAGCCACAAGGCCAGGCCAAAAATAAATAAATCAATAAAATAAAATAAAAAGTGGCACTGGGTTAGATGATTGTGAAAATCTGTAAGGTGTTCCAGCTTCCCCAGTGGCCCAGCGGTTAAGAATCTGCCTACAGTGCAGAAGACACAGGAAACTCAGGTTCGATCCCTGGGTTGGGAAGATCCTCTAAAGGAGGAAATGGCAACCCACTCCAATATTCTTGCTTAGAAAATCCGATGGACAGAGGAGCCTGGCGGGTCGCTGTCTATGGAGTCACAGAGTTGGATGCAACTGAGCAACTGAACATGCATGGGAGAAAATAAATTAATTACTCAAGGACACCTCCTCTCAAATGTTACAATGCAACAGATTCTTGCAAAATGCAGGGTCCTTTCCCAGCAGCACTGAGCATCCCTTTCTTTGCTTCTCTCTTGATATTCCGACTTGTAGTTCCTTATAAATCAGTACTGTATTTCCAGCAGATAAATATAGTAGCTGAAGAACATTTGCAATAGTGAGCAATTCCTATTACTAAATGTGTGGTTTAGACATAACGTGTACGATGGAAAACTGATTCTTTACATTGGCAACTAAATGGACACCAAATGCTAGAATTACAAATAGTTTTATTTTTATAAAAAGTATTTTAAAAGGTATAAAGTTTTAGAAAACTAAATTTAAAATTTAGATTTAAACACTTTTGATATCCTCTGCTATCTATTAATTGTAATTTATATATTGCCTTTTAATGTAACAATGTTGAATATTTCAAAATAAAAAAGACTTTTTTGAAAAATGTACAAAAATTTTATTTTAATTTTTACTTTTACGTGTATTTTAGTTTACTTTTTTCTTGTGTGTTTTTTTTTCTTTTTTTGACACATCTTGCTGCAAAAGCACTAAGTCCTAAATCACTGGATCACTAGGGAATTCCTAGTTTACTTTGTAAAATAATTAATTAGTTTTTGGCTGCCCTGGGTCTTCTCTTCTGTGCATGAGCTTTCTCTAGTTGTGGTGAGCAGGGGTTACTCTCAAGCTGTGGTGCATGGGCTTTCCTTTGTGGTGGCTTCTTTTGTTGCTGAGTGCGGGCACGCAGGGTCAGTAGTTGTGGTCCGTGGGCCCAGTTGCTCAGCAGCATGTGGAATCCACCCAGACCAGGGGTCGAACCTGAGTCCTCTGTACTGGCAGGCAGATTCCTAACCACTGGACTACCAGGGAAGCCCTCCTAGCTTTCTTTTAAAATGAAAATACTTTTAAGTTGTGTAAAGTCAATATATTATAGATTATTTTAAAATCTGGATCACTGAGAATATAAGTCAAGGTCATTATAAATGTAGACAGTACAGAAATGGAGTTCAAACAGAAAAAAAAGCTTAAAAGGAAAGAAAATCTTTGAAAGAGGCAGTCTGCTTAAAGTTTTTAAAATTGGAAACAATGAAGGCAAATAGACTTCTGTTGAGAATGACCCACATGAAATTCTTGAATAGGAGATAAGTTTTTTATTTAATGGAGATTTGATAACTGATCCATGCAGTGAAGCTAGGAAGAAAATTATTCTTCAGATTCATAGCTTAAGTCAAATGGAATATGTGCAATTTCATATTCTTTATTAATGAAAGTTTAATGACTAGCTAAGGCAATTCAAATAAATAGATAATTATACATGAAATCAGCAGGTTGGATGAGCAAGAAAAACACTCAGGCTTTTCGGTGTTCATTGAACAATGCTCCTGGATAACGATCCTAGATAATCACATTCTTCTGTTTCAAATGAATTTTTCATTTTGCTTTTAACTTTAGCACCAATTTAGTAAATCATTTTACACCAAAATGCTTTCAACTGAAATTTAAAAGCTACAGAAATTGTATTTTGTATTTAAATTTCAAGGCTATGTGTTTTGTTATAATGTAAAGCATCTCACAACCAGTTTTCAAGGTCAGCTTTGACTAATGAAAGTATTTGTGATTGGAAATACTTCAGTCAGTTCAGTCGCCCAGTCATGTCCGACTCTTTGCGACCCCATGAACCGCAGCACACCAGGCCTCCCTGTCCATCACCAACTCCCGGAGTCCACCCAAACCCATGTCCATTGAGTCGGTGATGCCATCCAGCTATCTCATCCTCTGTCGTCCCCTTCTCCTCCTGCCCTCAATCTTTCCCAGCATCAGGGTCTTTTCCAATGAGTCAGCTCTTCGCATCAGGTGGCCAAAGTATTGGAGTTTCAGCTTCAACATCAGTCTTCCAATGAACACCCAGGACTGATCTCCTTTAGGATGGACTGGTTGGATCTCCTTGCAGTCCAAGGGACTCTCAACAGTCTTCTCCAACACCACAGTTCAAAAGCATCGATTCTTCAGCACTCAGCTTTCTTTATAGTCCAACACTCACATCCATACATGACCACTAGAAAAACCATAGCCTGGACTAGACAGATCTTTGGCTGACAAAGTAATGTCTCTACTTTTTAATATGCTGTCTATGTTGGTCATAACTTTCCTTCCAAGGAGTAAGTGTCTTTTAATTTCATGACTGCAGTCACGACCATCTGCAGTGATTTTGGAGCCCAGAAAAATAAAGTCTGACACTATTTCCACTGTTTCCCCATCTATTTGCCATGAAGTGATGGGACCGGATGCCATGATCTTAGTTTTCTGAATGTTGAGCTTTAAGCCAACTTTTTCACTCTCCACTTTCACTTTCATCAAGAGGTTCTTTAGTTCTTCACTTTCTGCCATAAGGGTGGTGTCGTCTGCATATCTGAGGTTATTGATATTTCTCTTGGCACTCTTGATTCCAGCTTGTGCTTCATCCAGCCCAGCATTTCTCATGCATGTTGAATAATTTTATACACATGGACATTTGAACTACCAGAAAAAAAACCAGAGTGGAAAATTAAGAAATATTCCATTAGTATCACCCCTGATGTAAAAAAAAAAAAAAAAAATAGGCCTTTGGCTTAAGTAAAAAACTGATAAAACATTTTTTAGTTTTAAGCTTTGATTCAAAAGATTGTCAAAGGCAAGTCTGCTAAGAACCAAATCTGAGTGGTCCTAGCAGCGTGTTTCTTTCCTTCCTTTGGTAGGTTAGCAGAGGGCTCTCTCTGAGGGACTGAGCCTGTCTGCAGAGGGACGATTAGGCTGCCACAGATGCCAGTGTACTCCTCCTACTGGTAAAACTTCTTCAAGGGTGTTTCCAAGGCCCTCAATATGAGACCTCAGCCTCAGGTTCACACACTACTTAGCACTCTTCCTGAGCTCAAGATCCCTTGTTAGGTCTTGGAGAGACTAAGATCTTCCCTACACTCTCTTTGTCCAGTTGATGAATATGTAACACCTATTACATATGGGACAGAGTCCTTTCTCCTTGAATTCTGATTGTTGAGTTTGTGCCGACTAATCCCTTGCCTCAGGCCAGTCCTTGGGTCTTTGATCAAGGTGCATTGAGAACATCTGTGCCAGGCCTGTGCTGTGGGGCAATGCGAACTCAAGGCACTGAGTACCATCTGTTAGTAAATCCTATGTTCACAGATGTACCACGGGGCCCTAGAAATCTATTACTGAGCCCCTCCATGCATGATAAAGCCTGTGATAAATGTCCTGCTAAAATAAAGTGCACATGCCTTATTTTAGCACCAAATCCAGAACATTCGTGAAACCACTTCTGAACTTTGTTCACATCTATTAGACTTACTCATGTCAATAGCAGTCATAGTCTTTGGGACAAATCAAATATTACATATAACATTCTGAATCTGTCCAAACTTTGAACATCTTAATGAATCATATACAATATCACTCCTGACCACATGAAGAAAATGCTTCCTAAATTTTGTTGAAGTAATTGCATTTAATTTAAACAAGATACAAGGTACATTAGAAAAGTTAAGCAAAATAATACATTTTGAGCAAAGAGTGATTTGTGGCCTTTGTAGGAAAAATGAAATTTACTTTGAAGTTGCACTGGCCATAGTGATTTGATTTAAACTGTTCATTGTTATTACTAATGTTGGCAAAAGCGTTACAAAAATCCCTTACTTAGCTAAGTTTCACTTTTGAAAATGGTAAGTTTTTAATTTTAGAAAAAACAACTTTCTAAATCATAAGATATTTAACAAAGACATCATTCAATAAAATACAAAGAAATTAGAGCAAAGAAACAAGGGTCTTATATACATTTCATAAATAAGATTTATGTACAAATAACCATCAAACTAAATTCCACAGAGCATGCTTTCTGTCCATGATAGATTAAGACATAGTTCAACTGAAGAGAGAGCTGAACAAACTGATTAGCATACTTCCAGTCTCGGTTTTCTTTGTAATATTTGAGCATTGACAATTTGAAAGAGAAACTTAAGGAATATTTTAGGGACCTATGTTTCTTAACATAGGTAATGAAATTGGCAGTATAACTGACAACTATTTATATGGTAAATGAAAAAATTCGTCACATTTTTTGTTATAATAATTTATCATATGTGTTACAATTTTTAACATGATGGTGTTATAGCATTATAATGTACATGAGGATAGAAATAAGAATAATGGCTACTCATAAAGGAGAGGAATATGAAAAAGAATATACATATATAGCTGAATATATATATGTATATATATCACTGGATCTCCCTGCCATATACCAAAAACCAATACAACAGTGTAAATTAACTATACTGCTTTCTATTCTAAATCTGCCAGGTTTTATTCTTGAGGTGTGTAACATTTTGGTCAGTTTCCTGGCTTAAAAAATTCAGGGCTGGTCCATTGGGATGTCATATAGATTTTTAAAAGTCTAAGGAGAGTACAGGAATATTAAATGGTTTTATGATTAATATGTTTAAATTCTGCCATCATTATATTTCAAGCAAAACTTGAGAACACAGACTCTAGAAATAAAAGGTCTGGAATCAATTGACGATCTACCATTTTTTAGCTGTAGGACACTGGGAAAGTTACTTGATTGATCAAGACTCGAAGGAGTTTTCTCACCTGTAAAATGGGAATAATAATTGTCTTTATGTCTTAGGGTTACTTTGAAGTTTAGTTGATTTAATACATGCAAAGTACTTTCTGAACAATGCCTGGCAGAAAGTAATTGGTCATTTATTCTTTGCTTAATGATGCAGAAATCTAGGACTTTGAGCCAAACCTTTTTTCTTTTAAACCTTTTGAGCAAACCCAAAGCTAATTTTTAAAACCCATCTGCAGTGAAATACAAGCCAGTGTTCTTAATTTGCAAGTTGGAATGTAAGTCTTGCTCCTTAAGTGTTCAGGCCAGAGGCCCTTGAGTGTCCTTTCAGTCTTCTCACCAGGACTCCTGCTCCAGAGTTTTCACTCATGTTGTGAAACCTTGTTAAAATGACAGCAACAACAACTAAACTGTCCTTTCCCGTCGCAAAATTAATGCATCTGCACTGAGACACTTTGGAAAATACAGATGAGCAGAAAGAAAAATAAAATTTACCCATAATCTCAGCTACCAGATATGCCAGTTTTAATATTGCCGCTTATGTTCTCTTAATCTTGTTTCTCTTTTTTTTTTAAACACTTTTTTTTTATACTGCACTGGGTCTTTGTTGAGGCATGTGGGCTTTCTCTAGTTGTGGCACTAGTGCAATTTTGTTACTCTTAAGTCACAATAATAGCTACATGATGCAGTTATAAAAAATAAAGTGAGACAATATATGTAAGGCACATTATAGTAAGTGCTTGATTAATAGTTATTAAGATACAGAGTAAATTCCTTAAATGACCTAACCAGGAGCTAAAAAGATACAACAGGCCAAATCTACCAAAGTAAAAGTTTATAAGCATAAATTTGATACTGATTTTTGAATCCCAACTCTCTTTTTCATTATCTGTGGCGTAGGCCAAGTTACTTAAACTTTTAGAGTCTTAGTTTCCTCATACAATGGTATTTTATTTTAAAAATCTATTTATTTGACTGGGCCAGGTTTTAGCTGTGGCAAGTGGGATCTTTCATTGCGGCACATGGACTGTCTTGAGCACACGGGCTTAGTTGCTCAGTGGCATGTGGGATCTTATCTCCCTGACCAGGGATCAAACCCACATCCCCTGCATTGGAAAGCAGATTCTTCACCACTGAACCACCAGGGAAGTCCCTCATATAGTAGTATTTAAAAATAGAGTTTCTTGTCCCCATTTTAAATGAGTCCCCCCTAAATGTTACCAACTATCCCCAGCTCCAAAATAATGGATAAGATCACCAAATCAGGAGTTGAAGAGAAGGAGGTTAAGCAAATTCCCCAACTTTTGCTAACTACACCCTATCGCAAAGGGAAGGCTGTCAATTAGAAGAGAATATTTGAAGAGAATGGTCACTGCCAGTATCCTGTGAGGTCTTACCCCTAAAGTGGGCCCCTCTCATGTATTACATTTAGTTTCTCATGTATTACATGTGTGTTTGTATATGTGTGCACAGTTTATTAGTTGTGTCCAACTCTTTGCAACCCCCTGGACTGTATAGCCCACCAGGCTCCTCTGTCCACGGAATTTTCTAGGCAAGGATACTGGAGTGGGTTGCCGTTTCCTCCTCCAGGGTATTTTCCTGACCCAGGGATTGAATCCACGTCTCTTGTGTCTCCTGCACTGGCAGGCAGATTCTTTACCACTGCGCTGTCTGGGAAGCCCTCCTGTGTGTTTATTCTTTTTTAATCTGGCCAGTTCTTCAGCAGTTTTTGTCTTTCATGACCTCTGACACTTTTAAAGTTATATAGGTCATTTATTTTGCATAACGTTCCCCAATTTGAGTTTATTGGATGTTTCCTCATGATTAAGTTGAAAATTTGCATTCTTAGCAGGACTGTTTCACAAACTGACGCTGTGCTCTTCTTAGTACATCACATCAAGAGGCGCTTGGTGTCAGTTTGTCCCATTATTATTCATGTTAACTTTGACTGCTTGGATAAGCCGGATCTCTCCACCATAAAATGACAATTTTCCCATTTGTAATGAATAATGATTTTGAAGGGAGGTATTTTGAGACACTATAAATCTCCTTCTCCTCATCAAATTTTCACCGAGAATATTTAGCATCCACTGATGAGTCTTGTCTGAATCAATTAGTGTTATAATGATCGCAAAGTGGGAAGCTGGAAATCAACCTATTAGGTGGGCATTTTAATTACTGGACTAAGACTATTTCAGAAACCTGAAAAGCAGGCTTTTTATTTTCTAAGAGTGACCACAAAAGTCATAGGACTTGCCTTAGATTTCATCCCTACAGAACTGGTTTGAATGAAAAGTGGAGAAACAATAGTAGCTTTTCCAATTATAACTTTCAAGTCCCACCTTATAAGTGTATCAGCCCTGCTCATATCTAACATGACATAATAACAGTGCCTATTCCATAGGTTGTTGAGGAAAGTAAGTGAAGTAAAATGCTAAGCACTTGCTGGTATGCATACCCCTTTGCATTGTGACTTTGTTGCCCCTCCTAACAAGAAGTGAAGTCTGCTTATCTACCTCTTTAGTCTAAGCTGGCCTGTTTCTTGTTTTGGCAAAGAGAATATGGGAGAGCTGTCACTGTGTGAGTTCTGAGCCTGGGTTTTAAGAGGACTTGTAGTTTCTGTTCTCACTTTCTTGCTGTCGTGACGCTACTGGTAAAGTAGACCAGACCCCTTGGGGACAACAGACAATGTGGAGAGACATGGAGCTGACAGCCAGGACAACCACTAGACACATGGGTGAGGCCATCCCAGACCACCCAGCCCAGTCCTGCTGCCAGATGGTTACGGCTGTGTGATTCCATATAGGCCCAGCAGAAGAACCGCACAGCTGATCTCAGCTCTTATTGTTGACCCTCAGAATTGATGGACCTTGGAAAAGAGAAGATGTGGCTAAAAGAGGTGAGGAGGTGAGGTGAAGGATGTTGAGGGGAGAACTTGAGGTGGAATGAAGTGATTATGTTTAAGGGCATAGTTTTAAAGTATTAGGACTGGGGCCAAGAGGTGGATGGCATGGGAGTAAGAATTTTTTTTTTTTCAATATACAGAAGAACTATGAGCAGAATTTCCCTAAAATGAGACAAACTTCCTTTGAAAGTTAGTTTTTTGTTGTTGCTGTTGTTGTTACCTGACGAGGGATCGAAGCTGTATCTCTTGCATTGGGAGCACAAAGTCTTAGCCACTAGACAGCCAGGGAAGTCTCCAAACTACCTTTGAAAGTTTTGAGTTTACTCTCACTGGAGGAATTTTCTAAAAAGCCTGGATGACCTTTATTTTATTTTTGGCCATGCCATGCATCTTGTGGGGTCTTAGTTCCCCTACAGGGGACAGAACCTGGGCCCCCTGCAGAGGAAGTACGGAGTCCTAACTATTGGACCACCAGGGAATTTCCTGGGTGACTTTTAGATGTCAGAGTGATGTGGAAGGAATAAAGTGAAGTCTCACATGTTTCCCTTCCACTTTTACACTTCTTAGATTCTGAGGAAACTTCTCTGCACATCAGTTTGGCCTGGCAGTCATGAAAATACTTTCCTTTTAGTGTTCACTATAGTAACAATTTTAACAGTTTTCTACAAGTTTACAGCAACAAAGATGATTCATTGCAAACATCTGTCAAAGCTATTGCTTTTCGTCCTTTTGGTTTATAAAACTGCAGAATTTGAGCTCCTGAACAAACTCCTGGCTTTGAGTCCCTTAGAATTTTGTAAATCATAATACTTCAAAAAGTTCTAAGAATCCAATTTTTTTTTTTAAACACATTAACATGTCTGAAATCAGGATGTTTCTGCATGCATCACCAGTCATGTGGACATAGATGCAATTATCAGTAATTATGGTCATAGATGTTCAAATTGTCATCACTTCAGCTGAGTTAAAGTCATAATTGGTACCACATATGTTGAATGTAACTGATGTTCAGAGAGGTTTATAAAAGGGATGCCAGTAGTGTGGTAGAGAATCCTGGAGACTACTGGGAGCACTGTTTTTTGGGTTTTTTTTGGCTACACCTCATGATGCATGTGGAATCTTAGCTCCCTGACCAAGAATTGAACCCAAACCTCCTGCATTGAAGGGCTTCCCAGGTGGCACTAGTGGTAAAGAACCCACCTGCCGGTGCAGGAGACATAAGAGACTCGGGTTCGATCCCCGGTCCGGGCAGATCCCCTGAAGGAGGGCATGGCAACCCACTCCAGTATTCTTGCCTGGAGAATCCCGTGGACAGAGGAGCCTGATGGGTTACAGTCCATGGGGTCGCAAAGAGTCAGACATGACTGAAGCAACTTTGCACGCACACAGGTTCCTGCATTGGAAGCACAGAGTCTTAACCAGGGAAGTCCTTGGGAGCACTCTTTTAAGCAATGCTGCATCACTGACATTCTTGGTGCACGGAGGATGAGATTGTATAGAAAACTCCTAAGTTATAGAAAAGCATTGTATCAGAGTTTAATTGGAAGTGATTTTCTTTCATTGTAATTTATAAAATAATGATTGATCCTACAATTGATTGCATCAATTTATACTGAGGAAATACAATAGCTATTATAATAGCTATTAAATATAATTTAGCTAACCTGTATTGGTGCTAGCTGTGTGTTGACCAGGCATAGTGTGAAGGGTTTTAAATGGATTATCTCAGTCTAATCTTCACTGGGACTCTACAAGGTAGATATGTTTATTATCCACATTTTAAAAGAAGATTTATTTAATTATTTTATTATCTATTTTAGTTTTTGGCTGTGGTGGGTCTTCGTTGCTACATGTGGGCTTTCTGTAGTTGTAGTGAGTGGGGGCTACTCTCTAACTGTGGTGCGAGGGCTTCTTATTGCAGTGACTTCTCTTGTTGCGGAGACGGGCTCAGTCGTTGGCGGCTCTGGGATGCTAGAGGACAGCTCAGTAGTTGTGGCGTTCTGGCTTAGTTGCCCCATGGCATGTGGGATCTTCCCAGACCAGGGATCAAACCCTTGTCTCCTGCATTGGCAGGCAGATTCTTTACCAGAGTCACCAGGTAAGCCCTATTATCCACATTTTTACAAATGAGAAAATTGAGGCCCAGAAAAACTAATATTCACAGAGTTTTGCCCTTAGTAAGGGGTCGAGGCAGTCTAGTTTTAGAACAAGTGTTTTAATGCACTATATCCAACTGTTTCACATTAGCAGTAACACTTTTTTGGCCAATGGCATATGCTATCTTATTTTGAAAAATTTTATGTATGTTTTGTCTCCCCATCTAGACCTTTGTTGTTGTTGTTATTGTTGTTCAGTAGCTAAGTCATGTCATACTGTATGGATGGCAGCCCACCAGGCTCCTCTCTCCATGGGGATTCTCCAGGCAGGAATACTGCAGTGGGTTACCATGCCCTCCTCCAGGGCAATCTTCCCAACCCAGGGATCAAACCCAGGTCTCCCACATTGCAGGCATTCTTTATCAGCTGAGCCACCAGGGAAGCCCTCAGATATCATCTGCATATCCGAGGTTAAAAGATGATCTAGGCTTTAAGGATCATTAAGTCAACAATCTGTTTTCTTCCTCTACACATTTGGGTCTTTAACATCCTGGCACTGTGCCTAGTTAATGCTTATTAAATGTCCCAGGACAGAATAGAATTTTGTACTCTGTTGGTTTTAGGGTTACAGCCTTCCTCAAGGGGTTATATTAGGACTACTTTAGTTTTAAGAAAGAGAGACTATAGTGACATTGTGTCTTTTTTTGATAGTGCAGTGTACAAGGCCTTCTACCTGGGGACTCTCTCATGAGATGGCAGCTTTTGGGGAGTCCATGCTGGGATTCTCTTCTTGGTTGCCCCTAGAGAGAGTTCATTTCTCCCGCACACTGCAGGTGGAGTACTGGCAGGTGGCCTTAGACTTGACCTTGCAGCTTCACTCACCTTGTTGCTTTCTCCTTTTTTTTTTTTTTTGGCCATGCCATGAGACTTGTGGGATCTTAGTTTCTGGACCAGGGTTTGAACCCAGGGACCCCAACAGTGGAAGCATGGAGTCCTAACCACTGGACCTTCTGGGGATTCCTACCTGGTGCTTTAAATCTGGAGCAAACAATGCAAGGATCATTAAGATTCATTAAATGTACCTGCAGAGGCTAGAAGTGTTGCATAGTAGTGGTAGAGGAGTTCTGGCCAGCCTATCTGTTAATAGACGGTTGTTGGGCCACTGGATACTCCAATGATGCCTCAGTCCCAATCTATCTTCTCAAATTTATTATTCGGGTACAGAGGTATTGCTTTCACTTTTTTTTTTTTTTTTTGCTTTTGCTTTTTTAAAAAAATAATTTTATTTATTTATTTTTGGCCATGTTGGGTCTCTGTTGGTGTGTGGGCCTTTTCTCTAGTTGCGGCGAGCAGGGGCTACTCTTCATTGCAAGTGTGTCGGCTTCTTGTTGCCGTGGCTTTTCTTGTTGCAGAGCACAGGCTCTAGGGCGTGAGGGCTTCAGTAGCTGTGGCATGTGGGCTCAATAGTTGCAATTCCAGGGCTCTGGAGCACAGGCTCAATAGTTGTGGCACATAGACTTGGTTGCTTCTCGGCATGTGGGATCTTCCGGAATCAGGGACTGAACCCATGCCTTCTACATTGGCAGGTGGGTTCTTTCTTATTGAGCCACCAGGGAGCCCCAGGGGTATCTCCTGAAACTCATTTCAGATAGGCCTTCCCTGGCTAAAATAGTTTCATCCCTCTTGCCCCTCTCCATCCTCTTATCTTGCTTTACTTTTCCTCATAGCATTTGTCATCTCTGGACACAGTGACTTTGATGGCTAGCTGCTATTTCCCCAGCACCTGGCACATTTCTAAATGAACACTTAAATAAATGAATCCAAAGGTTGAAAGAGAACCTAGGCTCATAATGGACTAGAATTGAAAACTGGAAAACCATTGGGACCTGGGGAAGTTTCTCTCCCAAGGGTGAGTTTACAGGGCCACATAAGTGTTCATCTTTACTTTTCTCTTCCCATCTGCTTTTTTGACATCCCTCTACAGACTAAGGTGGAGGGAGGGAGGAATAAAGAGAAACAAGATACTTTAAAAACCAGAGGTTTCTAAATCCAAAGACTCATTAGCATCATCACAGGATCATTTTAAAAACATTGATTTCTGGGTCTCACTCAAGACTGCCTGTGTTAAAATTTCCACGGATGGGGCTCTAAGATATGTAATTTAAAAATCCATATTTAGGGACTTTCCTGGTGTCCAGTGGTTAAGAAACCACCTTGCAATGCATAGGATGATGGTTCCATCCCTTGTCAGGGAACTAAGATCCCACATGCCTTGAGGCAACTACTGAACCCGAGAGCCACAACGAAAGATCTGTGCAGCAGCTAAGACTCAATGCAGCCAAAAATAAATATTTTTTAAAAAATAAAATGCATATTTAGCTAGCCAAGCACTAACCTATAGATGGGTTTCTGAGAACCTTTGCTTTAAACAAATCAAGCTTTCCCCAAAATGTTGTGTAGAGTTGACATCTTCAACAAATGTTTCCCGAGGCCACCTAACAGGAGCCAGGCATTGGAGTAGGTGCTAAGAGACTGTAGGAAAGAAAACTAAAGATGTCTGACTTTCTTGTGGTTAATCCCATACACAGGAAAAAGGAGTGAGATATCTTGTTTCTTTATTCATTCCATTTTATAAGTACCTGGAAAACAGACTTATACTATTATGGTAAGGGCAGAGTCTTAGTTGAGATGTCAAAAGACCTAATTTCTAATCTTTCCTCTGCCACCTACAGGGTATGTCTTCTTGGGCATTTCATGTCCCTACTCTGAGCCTTAGTTTCCTCAACAAAAAACTAAGATAGTATCTTCTCTGTGTACCTCTCAGAGAGTTATTACAGGTAGAAGAAGTAATGCAAAAATGCCTTGAAAATTACACAAACATCAGCCACTGTGTTTTTTCCACAGATCTTATAGCTGGACACAACTGAGCAACAGAACTGAACTATAGCTTCTGTACATTTTTTAAGATCATACATTTTTATTTTTAAGATAAAGTACATCTGCAAGCGCACAGTTCAAGTTGAAAAGATATACCCAAAGCTGTCAATTGTGAATACCTACAAAGGCTGGAATAGCCAGCAGGGAGCAGAGGACTATAACTCAAAAAAGGGAACTTTTCTGTACATTGTTTAGAACATTCTGGTTATGTGTTTCCAACACTCACAGTAACAGAAGAATAGAGTTTAAAAGTTAATTAGTCCTTTTATGATTAAACTTTACACATCTACCACCTGGTTGAGTTAAGCACATTATAGACTTTATATCACTCTAAATTTTTATAACACTTATTACTGCTATCATATCATTTAGTAATATGATATACTTTCCTTGTTAACTTGTTTTTTCGACCTCCTCATAAAATCATTAATTGTGGGCCTGTTTTGTGCTTGCCATGTGTTCTCCAAGGCACTGGGTATAAAAGTGGGCAGTTAGTGCTCCATAAATACCTGTTGATGGAATGATTGAATGAATAAGGTTATTTTTATGATAACAGACTACGTGCCCTGTTTGTTATCATCACCCATAGGAGTGGGGAGGCAGGAAGAGAGGAGAGACCATAGTTAATGCCTGCATTAAATAAAGTCTTTTTCTTCTTTCCCTCCCTCTTACTTTTTAAAAAAAAAATTTTTATTGAAGGATAATTGCTTTACAGAATTTTGTAGTTTTCCAGCAAAGCTCAACCTGAATCAGCCATAGGTATACACATATCCCCTCCCTTTTGTACCTCCCTCCCAACTCCCTCCCCATTCCCACCCTTCCAGGTTGATACAGAGCCTCTGTTTGAGTTTCTTAGCCATACAGTAAACTCCTATTGGCTATCTATTTTACATACGGCAATATAAGTTTCCATGTTACTTTTTCCATGTATCTCACCCTCTCCTCCCCTCTCCTCATGTCCACAAGTCTATTCTCTATGTCTGTTTCTCCATTGCTGCCCTGTAAGTAAATTCTTCAGTACCATTTTTCTAGATTCTGTATACATGCATTAGAATACGATATTTATCTTTCTCTTTCTGACTTACTTCACTCTGTATAATAGGTTCTAGGTTCATCCACCTCATTAGGACTAACTCAAAGGCATTCCTTTTTATGGCTGAGTAATATTCCATTGTGTATATGTACCACAACTTCTTTATCCATTCATCTGTTTATCCATTCATTTGTTGATGGACATATAAGCTGCTTCTGTGTTCTAGCTATTGTAAATAGTGCTTCAGTGAACAATGGGATACATGTGTCTTTTTCAATTTTGGTTTCCTCAGGGTACATGCCTAGGAGTGGAATTGCTGGGTCATATGGTGGTTTTATTCCTAGCTGTTTAAGGAATCTCCATACCGTCTTTCATAGTGGCTATATCAATTTACATTCCCACCAACAGTGCAAGAGCATTCCCTTTTCTCCATACCCTCTCCAGCATTTATTGTTTGTAGATTTTTTAATGATGGCCATTCTGACTGGTGTGAGGTGAGGTGATATTGTACTTTTGATTTGCATTTTGCTAATAATGAGTGATGCCGAGCATCTTTTCATGTGGTTGTTAGCCATCTGTATGTCTTCTTTGGATAAACGTATGTTTAGGTCTTTTTCCCACTTTTTGATTGGGTTGTTTATTCTTCTCGTATTGAGTTGTTTGAGTTGCTTGTATATTTTGGAAATTAATCCTTTGTCAGTTGCTATTATTTTCTTCCATTCTGAGGGTTGTCTTTTCACCTTGCTTATAGTTTCCTTTGCTATGCAAAAGATTTTAAGTTTAATCACGACCCACTTGTTTACTTTTGTTTTTATTTCCATTACTCTAGGAAGTGGGTTATAGAGGATCTTTTGATTTATGTCATCAAGTGTTCTGCCTATGTTTTCCTCTAAGAGTTTTATACTTTCTGGTCTTACATTTAGGACTTTAATCCATTTTGAGTTTATCTTTGTGTATGGTGTTAGTAAGTGTTCTAATTTCATTCTTTTACATGTTGCTGTCCAGTTTTCCCAGCACCATTTATTGAGAGGCTGTCTTTGCCACATGGTATATTCTTGCCTCCTTTGTCAAATATAAGGTTCCCATAGGTCCATGAGTTTATTTCTGGCATTTCTATCTTGTTCCATTGATCTATGTTTCTGTTTTTGTGCCAGTACTATACTATCTTGATGACTGTAGCTTTGTAGTATAATCTGAAGTCATGAAAGTTGATTCCTCCAGCTCCATTCTTCTTTCTCAAGACTGCTTTGGCTGTTCTGGATCTTTTGTGTTTCCATATGAATTGTGAAAGTTTTTGTTCTAGTTCTGTGAAAAACGTCACTGGTAATTTGATAGGGATTGAATTGAATTTGTAGATTGCATTTGGCAGTATAGTCATTTTCACAATATTGATTCTTCCTACCCACGAACATTGACTATCTCTCCATCTGTTTATATCACCTTTGATTTCTTTCATTAGTGTCTTATAATTTTCTGTGTACAGTTCTTTCGTCTCTTTAGTAAGTTTATTCCTAGATATTCTATTCTTTTTGTTGCAATGGTGACTGAAATTGATTTCTTAATTTCTCTTTCTGATTTTTCATTGTTAGTATATAGAAATGCAAGTGATTTCTGTGTATTGATTTTGTATCTAGCAACTTTGCTAATTTCACTGACTAGCTCTCATAATTTTCTGTTACAAAAATTGCTCTCATAATTTTTCAGTAACAGAAACAGATTTTCTATGTATAGTATCATGTCATCTGCAAACAGTGAGAGCTTTACTTCTTCTTTTCTGATCTAGATTTCTTTTATTTCTTTTTCTTCTCTGATTGACGGAGCTAAGACTTCCAGAACTATGTTGAACAAAAGGGGAAAGGGGGGACTCTTGTCTTGTTCCTGATCTTAGGGGGAATGCTTTCAGTTTTTCACCCTTGAGAATGTTTGCTGTAGGGTTATCATATATGACCTTTACTATGTTGAGGTAATTTCCTTCTATGCCTATTTTTTGAAGAGTTCTAATCACAAATGGGTGCTGAATTTTGTCAAAGGCTTTTTCTGCATCTATTGAGATTATCATATGGTTTTTATCTCTCAGTTTGTTAATATGGTGTATCACATTGATTGATTTGCGTATATTGAAGAATCCTTGCATCCCAGGAATAAAGCCAACTTGATCATGGTGTATGAGCTTTTTGATGTGTTGCTGAATTCTGTTTGGTAAAATTTTGTTGAGGATTTTTGCATCTATGTTCATCAGTGATATTGGCCTGTAGTTTTCTTTTTTTGTGTTGTCTTTGTCTGGTTTTGGTATCAGGGTGATAATGGCCTTGTAGAATGAGTTTGGAAGTGTTCCTTCCTCTGCAATTTTCTGAAAGAGTTTTAGAAGGATAGGCATTAGCTTTTCTCTAAATGTTTGATAGAATTCTGTGAAGCCATCTGGTCCTAGGCTTTTGTTTATAGGGAAATTTTTCATCACAGCTTCAATTTCAGTGCTTGTAATAGGGTTGTTCATAATTTCTATTTCTTCCTGGTTCAGTCTTGGAAGATTGAACTTTTCTAAGAATCCGTCCATTTATTCGAGGTTATTCATTTTCTCGCTATATAGTTGTTCATAATAGTCTCTTAGAATTCTTTGTATTTCTGCACTGTCTGTTGTAACCTCTCCTTTTTCATTTCTAACTTTGTTGATTTGATTATTCTTTTTTTCTTGATGAGTCTGGCCAAAGGTTTGTCAATTTTGCTTATCTTTTCAAAGAACCAGCTTTTAGTTTTATTAATCTTTACTATTGTTTCTTTCTTTTTATTTATTTCTGCTGAGATCTTTATGATTTCTTTCCTTCTACTAATTTTGGGGGTTTTTGTTCTTCTTTTTGCAGTTGTTTTAAGTGTAAAGTTAGGTTTTCTATTCGATGTTTTCTTGTTTCTTGAGGTAGGATTGTATTGCTATAAATTTCCCTCTTAGAACTGCTTTTGCTGCATCCCATAGGTTTTGAGTTGTAGTGTTTTGTCATTTGTTTCTAGAAATTTTTTGATTTCCCTTTTGATTTCTTCAGTAACCTGTTGGTTATTTAGAAACATATTGTTTAATCTCCATTTGTTTGTGTTTCTTACAGTTTTTTTCTTGTAATTAATATCTAGTCTCATAGCACTGTGGTCAGAGAAGATGCTTGATATGGTTACAACTTTCTTCAATTTACTGAGGTTTGATTTGTGACCCAAGATGTGGAGAATGTTCCACGTGCACTTGAGAAGAAGGTGTATTCTTCTGCATTTGGATGGAATGCCCTGAAGATATCAATGAGATCTATCTCATTTAATGTATCATTAAGACTTGTGTTTCCATATTAATTTTCTGTTTTGATCATCCGTCCATTGGTGTGAGTGGGGTGTTAAAGTCTCTTACTATTACTATGTTACTGTCAATTTCTCCTTTTATGTCTGTTAGTGTTTGTCTTATGTATTGAGGTGGTCCTATGCTGGGTGCATAGATATTTACAATTGTTATGTCTTCCTCTTGGATTGATCACTTGATCATTATGTGATCATCATTATCCATCCTTATCTCTTGTAATCTTCTTTAATCTATTTTGCCTGATATGAGGATTGCTACTACAGCTTTCTTTTGCTTCCCATTTGTATGGAGTATGTTTTTCCATCTTCTTACTTACAGTCTATATGTGTCTTGAGGTCTGAAGTGGGTTTCTTATAGACAGCATATATATGGGTCTTGTTTTTGTATCCATTCAGCTAGTCTGTGTCTTTTGCTTGGAACATTTAATCTGTTTACATGTAAAGTAATTATTGATATATATATTCCTATTGCCATTTTCTTAATTGTTTGGGGTTGATTTTGTAGTTCTTTTTTCTTCCCTTGTATTTCTTGATTATCTAAGTCCCTTTAACATTTGTTGTAAAGCTGGTTTGGTGGTACTGAATTCTCTTAACTTTTGCTTGTCTGAAAAGCTTTTTATTTCTCCATCAACTTTGAATGAGATCCTTGCCGGGTACAGTAATCTTAGTTGTAGATTTTTCCCTTTCAGTACTTTAAATATATCCAGCCATTCCCCTCTGGCCTGCAGAGTTTCTGTTGAAAGATCATCTGTTAAACATATGGGTTTTCCCTTGTATGTTGCTTGTTACTTTCCCCTTGCTGCTTTTAATATTCTTTCTTTGTGTTTAGTCTTTGTTAGTTTGATTAGTATGTGCCTTGGCATGTTTCTCCTTGGGTTTATCCTGTATGGGACTCTTTATGCCTCTTGGACTTGATTGACTATTTCCTTTTTCATGTTGGGGAAATTTTCAACATAGTCTGTTCAACAATTTTCTCATACCCTTTCTTTTTCTTTTCTTCTTCCAGGACCCCTATCATTCGAATGATGGCGCATTTGATATTGTCCCAGAGGTCCCTGAGGCTATCCTCAGTTCTTTTCATTCTTTTTATTTTATTCTGCTCTTCGGAAGTTATTTCCATCATTTTATCTTGCAGCTCACTGATTCATTCTTCTGCTTCAGATATTCCACTATTGATTCCTTCCAGAGTATTTTTAATTTCAGTAATTATGTTGTGTGTTTCTGTATTCTTTAATTGTTCTAGGTCTTTGTTAATTGATTCTTTTTATTCTCCATTTTGTTTTCAAGGTTTTTGATCTTTACTATCATTATTCTGAATTTTTTTCAGATAGTTTGCCTATTTCTTCTTCATTTATTTGGACTTTCTGTGTTTCTAATTTGTTTCTTCATTTGTGCAGTATTTCTTTTGCCTTTTCATTATTATTATTTTTTAACTTATCATGTTTGAGGTCTCCTTTTCCCAGGCTTCAAAGTTGAGTTCTCTCTTCTTTTTGGTTTCTGCCTTCCTAAGGTTGGTCCAGTGGTTGTGTATAAGGTGAGATTTGTGCTGAGGTGTTTTTTTTAATTTTGTTTATTTGTTTGTTTGTTTTTTCTCGATGGGCAAGGCTGAGTGAGGTGGTAATCCTGTCTGCTGATGATTGGGTATTTGTAGTTTTGCTTTCTTTGTTGTTTAGATGAGGTATCTTATACAGGGTGCTACTGGTGGCTGGGTGATGCGGGGTCCTGTGTTCAAGTGGTTTCCTTTGTGTGAATTCTCAGCATTTGATACTCCCTAGGGTTAGTTCTCTGGTAGTCTAGGATCTTGGAGTCAGTGCTCGCACTCCAAAGGCTCAGGGCTTGATTTCTGTCTCAGCAGAATGAGAGGCAGGTGGAGCAGAATCATATGGTGATGACTCACTCCAGTCACCGCAGCCTCCCCCAGGAACCACATCTGTTGTTGGTTCAAAACTCTGAGAGTTCCACGTGAAATCCCAAACAGGATCCCCTGAACGGAGGGCAAGGAGAGACTGATGATAGAGGCCAATCACTTCAGATTCGTAGGTGGCAGTTTTAACAAGCGAACTTTCTTACTTGGGTGCCTGAAAACAGTGGCTCTTTGCATCCACTCCCCAGAATCTTAGGAGTTTATAAAGATGACTTAATGGGGCTCAGTCACATGCAGTACAGCCCAGATAATCTCAGTAACACTTTATTTACTCTCTCAAGCCTGCAGTGTTGTCTTGAAATGGTTCCCACTAGGGAAGCCTCCCTCTCACTTTTTATGGAATCTGAGAGAGATGGCTGACAGAATGTGGGTGGAAGTAGATGAATTCGACAGGGACTAGTGTTTCAAGGCTGCATCTATCTGTTCTGCTAAAGGATTGATCTGAGTAGTGTATAGTGGGGAATGTATTGGGATGTGTGAATTTTACAGAACATGTTAAAATGTAACTTATGACAGACAAAGCTCTTGGGATTGTAAGAATTAAAATACAATAAAGTTGGATAATGCTTAGACCAAAATATTAATACAACTCTGTACCATGTCACTTCTTTTCTTCAAATTTGCAATGTCATACATCTTGATTGACAAGATTTCATAATCTATTTGAGTAACTGTAAGTAGAGAGATACCTATACATTTTTTAACAAATGTATAAACTAAGACATAGCCAAGGAAAGTGGCTTAATCCTTGGGATTTATCAAACACAGTTATTAAAAATTGAATCCATTTTATCTAATTTAGAAGAATATTTGGAGGCTTCCGTTTCTAAATCTAGCTCCTTATGTGGAAAAATGTATACTAATGAGCTTTGAATGCAATAGAATTCATCAATTGATTTACTTTAATGGGGTCATTATTTTGAATTTTATAATAATGGACAAAATATAGGTAATTAAAAAAAAATGGGTAATTTTGTGTTTAGGCAAGTTAGCCCTCCCCCCCCAAAAAAAGATACATATTTGTACATTTTGGTGTGAAAGGTTAAAATCCATCTTCCTGAGTGTGTATGAGCACCCACTGGGAGATATAGTCATCATTATGATCTTGGTATTTTGAATGTTCATCTTTGCATTTTTGCAGTTTACATATGGGAGTTTAAAGAAATAAGATGTGCTTTCTACCATAGAGTTACACGTATTCCCCATCCCGATATGTGTAACGCTATGGCTGATTCATATCAATGTATGACAAAACCCACTGAAATGTTGTGAAGTAATTAGCCTCCAAATAATTAAAAAAATTAAAAAAAAAAAAAGATGTGCTTTCTATAAAGGAAAGCCTAAATTTGAATCAGGCAAGATATGATGAGTTTTTAGCTTCAGTTCAGTTCACTTGCTCAGTCATGTCCGACTCTTTTTGACCCCATGGACTGCAGCATGCCAGGCCTCCCTTTCCATTACCAACTCCCAGAGTTTACTCAAACTCACGTCCATTGAGTCGGTGATGCCATCCAACCATCTCATCCTCTGTCATCCCCTTCTCCTCTCGCCTTCAATCTTTCCTAGCATCAGGGTCTTTCCCAATGAGTCAGTTCTTTGCATTAGGTGGCCAAAGTATTGGAATTTCAGCTTCACTATCAGTCCTTCCAATGAATATTCAGGACTGATTTCCTTTAGGATTGACTGGTTGGATCTCCTTGCTGTCCAAGGGACTCTTAAGAGTCTTGTCCAACACCACAGTTCAAAAGCATCAATTCTTCGATGCTCAGCTTTCTTTATCGTCCAACTCTCAGATCCATACATGACTACTGGAAAAACCATAGACTTGACTAGATGGACCTTTGTTGACAAAGTAATGTCTCTGCTTTTTAATATGCTGTCTAGATGGCTCAGATGGTAAAGTGTCTGCCTACAATGCAGGAGACCCGGGTTCAATCCCTGGGTTGGGAAGATCTCCTGGAGAAGGAAATGGCAATCCACTCCAGTATTCTTGCCTGGAAAATCCCATGGATGGAGGAGCCTGGTAGGCTACAGTCCATGGGGTCACAAAGAGTCGGACATGACTGAGCGACTTCACTTTCACTTTCACTTTTCAGGTTGGTCATAACTTTTCTTCCAAGGAGTAAGCTCTTTTAATTTCATGGCTGCAATCACCACCTGCAGCGATTTTGGAGCCTCCCAAAATAAAGTCTGTCACTGTTTCCACTGTTTCCCCATCTATTTGCCATGTAGTTTAGGGGTAGACAATTAAAATACCTGTCTTGCATGTTCACACTGATATCTTTAAAATAGATAACGAATGAGGATCTACTATATGCAGGGAACTCTGCTCAATACTCTGTAATAACGTATATGGGAAAAGAATTTGAAAAAGAATAGACACATGTATACGTATAACTGAACCACTATGCTGCACACCTGAGACTAACACAACATTGTTAATGAACTGTATATCCACATAAAATTTAAAAAGCCAAAACATTGTTTTTATTTTGATATTTTTTACACAATGTTAAATGATATATACATACACAAAGACACATTCTTAAACAAAAAACATACCATATTGTATTTAAAAAAAAAATCCCCTTTGTTGGCCCAAACTGTTTATTACATTTTTGATTAGGAGCTCTTCCTGTGGTTAGCAGGCTCCTCTTAGATTCCCAGACCCCAAAGGAGTGGGGCGGCTTCCAGCCTCCCTTCCTTAGCCTGTCAGACTCCCCCAGACCAAACCCTTTGGACCACTGTGTGGAAAAGTAGAATTGTCCACAAAGGGTCAGGTACACCACAGAAACTTATCACAATTTAGAAGGAACAAATATCCTGTTAACTTGAATGTACCCCCTCAAAGCCCAGTGGCAGGTGCTTCCAGGTTTAGGCCTTCCCAACAATGGTGTCCTTCAGGGAGGCTTCCTTCATTTCTGACCTGTCTCTCCCTCGTCTTGCTGTCCGCATTTCAAACTTAGCAGAGAGCCACCATTTTCCCACAGGTTTAGCCCAGAGTCCTTTTCATGGTCTCAGCAGAGCTGAGCAATACTTCAGGCCCAAGCTCTTATATATGAGAGTAGAATTAGGTACTCCAATTCCAATTCCTTCTCCTAGTTTAGTTTCTCACTCTTTTCCTCAGAGACAACACAATTAACCTTGGAAAAGTCTACTTCTGTTGTTAACATGATATGACTAGCAATGTGTTTTAGGAATAAACTACCTTTTCACCTGTTACATGGGCTTCCCTGGTGGCAGCAGAGGTTAAAAAACCTGCCTGCCAATACAGGAGATGTGGGTTTGATCCCTGGATTGGGAAGATCCCCTGGAGAAGGAAATGGCAGCCCACTCCAGTATTCTTGCCTGGAAAATCCCAGGGACAGAGGAGCCTGGCAGGCTATGGTCCATGGGGTTACAAGAGTTGACTTAGTTACTAAATACCACCACCTATTATATTGCTAATGAGGCACTTTCCAAACTGAGGTCTGGAACTAGTTGGCTATGGTTTTCCTTTGATTTCAAGAAGGAATGGTTTTAATTCTGATCAAATTTATTTGAGCAGCTGATTACATTCTTTTGACTCTAGGCCTCTCTTTGACAGAAGAGTGGGCAGAGTTTGGCAATACATCCCACTACCTCTATGAAAATTATTTCTAAGTTGTAAAGGGCTATAAAATATAATAATAATTATTATCTTCAACCTTCCAAATTAATTTATTCTTTATCGACCAAGATGTGGGATAGAATGGAGGTGATGAGAAATCTCGAAAGATTTCTTGAAAGAAGGATGAATCTTGAAAGAAAGATGAATCTTTTTGGCCAGGGAAACCTCTATCAAACAGCAGTTATTAAATATATATGTCCAGTGATTTGTGTATGAGGTATCCAGGTGTCCAGAGAGTTTTCTATGAGGCCAGTGGGAAGAGTTATTTATTCATCATATATTTACCGAGTGCCTTCTACCAGTATTGGGAAACAGTGAATAGTAATGTGTTTACAACCTAATATATGAAATGGATCTAATGGCTATTGTACTGGACAGCTCAGGTAATCTGTATCCAGGTATCCTGTGTTTTGTATACATGACCTGCCTTGTTCCTTTGTACCTGGTTACTGAACAGACTTTTCCCACTCAGATGGAAGTGTTTTTTCCTCAAAAAAATGTGTTTTTTTCTCTACATATAGCAATGCAGGAGACCCTGGTTAGATTCCTGGGTGGGGAAGATCACCTGGAGAAGGAAATGGCAACATACTTTAGTATTCTTGCCTGGGAAATCCCATGGACAGAGGAGCCTGGTGGGCTTCTGTCCGTGGGGTTGCAAGAGTCAGATACGACTTAGTGGCTAAACCATCATAGCAGGTATCAACATTCTGCTGTGACTTTTTGTTTATTTATCTTTTCTCCCTTCCCCCTACCATAAGAGAATTCCCAGTCTTAACCCTTTCCCCACAAAGTACCTTCTGTCTTAGAGATAGCCATTAACCTTCTTTTTTTTTTTTTTCTCCTGACCCCCTGCAGTGGAAGCACACAGTCTTTAACCACTGGACCACCAGAGAAGTCTTCAACCTCCTTTTTTTTGATAACTATTTCCTTGTTCTTCTTTACTGTTTCAGCACCTAAGTATGCATTCTTTCATTAAAAGAATTTTTTTAGACAGTCTTTACTTTAAAATTTTATAATTTTGTTTATTTATTTTTGGCTCTGCTTTATTTTCGTTGCCTTGCTCGGGCTTTCTCCAGTTTCGGTGAGCAGGGGCTACACTTTGTTGCGGTGAGTGGCCTTCTCACTGCATTGGCTTCTCTTGTTGCAGAGCACGGGGCTCTAGGGCGCACAGGCTTCAGTAGTTGTGGTTTGCAGGTTCTAGAGTGAGGGCTCAGTAATTGTGGCATACAGGCTTAGTTGCTCCGAAGCATGTGGAATCTACCCGGCCAGGGATTGAATCCAAGTCCCCTGCACTGGCAGGCAGATTCTTGTTCACTGTGCTACCAGAGGAGTCCCTATGCATTCTTTATTCAAGTTTTTGAACTTTATAAAAATGGAATAACATAGTATATATTATTTTGTGAGCGGTTTCTTAACATACTTTTAAGATCATCTATATTATTGCATGTAGTTTGTTCATTTCTCTATTATATTCTATTATCATATGACAATTTGTCCATTTTTTTTGTTGATAGAGGACATGGGGTTGCTGACAGTTTTTAGCTGTAACAACAGTACTGCTGTTAACATCCTGGCACTTGTATCTTGGTGCAGATGACCCTTTCTCAGGGTATATACCAGGAAGTGACATGCTTGGTCATGTGGGGGCCCGTGTTCAACTTTAGTTGATAAGGTCAAACAACTTTGCCAAACTGCTGTCTTACTCTCCCTGTAGTAAATGAAAATTCCTGTTGCTCCACTCCTAGTCAACTTGTAACTGTCAGTCTCTTCCATTTTAGCCATTCTGGTGGGTGATGTAGTATTACTTTGCTGTGGTTCCAATTTCCTTTTCCCTTATAAGATTGACAGTTTTCACATGTTTACTGGCTATTTGGATTTCTTCCTTAGTAATGTGCCTGTTCAAATCTTTTTCTTATGATTGTAGTTCTTTATATGTCCTGGGTATAAGATTTCTCTTGTTTCTACATGCTGTAAATGTCTTTTCAGCTTCATTGAGAGATAGCTGTTGAGATGTACAGTGCAATATTGTAATTTCTTATTTGACTCTGAGATTTGCTTCAGCTTATGGAAATATAATTGACATATGGCTCTGTATAAATTTAGGGTGTACAGCATAATCCTGTAATTTATTTGACTCTGAGGCTTGCTTTTTAGCTCTTTCAATGGTGTCATTTTATGAAACCAAGTCTTAAATATTAATGTAGTTAATTTATTAGTTTTTCAATTATATTTAGTGCTTTTGGATTAATTTTAAAAGTCTGTCCCCTACACTTGTGGTCCTGGATATATTTTCCTGCTTTATTTTCTAAAAGCTTTATTGTTTTGCCTTTCAAATTTATGTCTAATATCCACCTAAAACTCATTTTTGCATGTAAAGAGGCCAATTTCATCTTTTTCCTTCCAAATGGAAATCTATTTGTCCCAACACCAATCATGGAAAACTATTCTTTAGGCATTGCTCTGCATCACCTCATGACAACATAAATCAAATTCCCATGTATAGATGAGACTTTCTTCACTCTTTATTTTTTTAATAGCAGGGGCTGGCCAACAGCAACTGTCTCCTAGGGGAGGTGCTAACAGGTTCAGACTCATATGGGGACAGTAGGGCATCCGCGGGCTCTTTATTCTGTCTTATTGGTCTATTGGTGCATTCTTGCTCCAATACCACACTGCCTTAATGACTCTGGCTTTATAAAAAAAGCTCGGTATCTGGTTGCACGTCTTCCTCCCCCTGGTCTTTCTCTTACTTCTTCCTCTTTCTCATATTTCATATATACTTGTCTTTGCTCTTCCATAAAGTTTTAGATTAGTTCGTTAAGTTTCTCGCACACACACAATCCTACCTACTGAAGTTTATCTGAAATTGCACTGGATCGATAGATTAAATATGAGGAGATTTGACATCTTCCAATATTGAATCTTGCAGTCTGTAAACACTACTATCTCTTATTTGTTTAGGTCATCTTTGGTGTTTTAAAAATGTTTTCTTCATATAGGTCTTGCACTTCTTTGATTTATTTCTAGATAGTTGGTTGAAGGTACTGAAAGCTTCAAATACTCTAACTTAATTTTCTAACTTTTTCCCTCAGTTCAGTTCAGTCGCTCAGTCGTGCCCCACTCTTTGAGACCCCATGATCTGCAGCACGCCAGGCTTTCCTGTCCATCACCAACTCCCAGAGCTTGCTGAAACTCATGTCCATCAAGTCGGTGATGCCATCCAACCATCTCATCCTCTGTCCCCTTCTTCTCCTGACTTCAATCTTTCCCAGCATCAGGGTCTTTTCAAATGAGTCAGTTCTTCGCATCAGGTGGCCAATGTATTGCAGTTTCAGCTTCAACATCAGTCCTTCCAATGAATATTCAGGACTGATTTCCTTTAGGATGGACTGGTTGGATCTCTAAATTTAGCCTTTTCCCCTAGACTATACAAAAAAGTATTATTTTTGAAAGATACTATTTTTCTTTCTATTAATCTTGTTAAACTCATTCATTGTAACAATTTATCTGCAGATTCTTTTGGATTTGCCACATACATATCTATGAAAAATAACGATTTTGTTTCTTCCTATTCTTAGTCTAGTTCTTAGTCCCCTTACTCCATTGGCTAAGGACATTCAGGGGCAATAACGGACATTCTTGCCAGTAGTACACTTTTAATCACTAAGCCCTCTGCCTCAAGCCAACGGCGTATAATTGTTGGTTCACAGCTGGAGGGTGTGAGTGAGACGCCCACGCTCTCCTTTCAGCGCTTGCAGCGAATTAAGCCAGAGAGTAAGCCTCCCTGAAGCTCGCCTTCCAATTCTCAGGAAGGAGCTGGCAGCCCCCTCCGGTTGCCACGCAACGGCGTCTCCTGACCGGGAGTAGGCGCGAGCCGGCTAGAAGCACGTGCCGCCTCTTCCGCATTCCTGGACTACATCCCCCACAATGCATTGCGCCGCCAGTCTCAGGTCTCCAAGCGGGGGAAGGGCAGGGCAAGGAGGCGGAGCGGAAGCAGAGTGTGAGGGACAAGAGGAGTAAAATCCCCACAAGCCGGGAATCAACCTTGTTGCTGATTCCCAGCTCAGGCCTTTCTTCATCCCGACCTGGAGGCTGTTTCGCAAGCGCGGGACGCAGCTGACGCCCGCTAATCGGCTTTCTTTGCGCCGCCCCAGCTCGGAAGCCAGTTGGCGTCGGCGACAGAGACGAGAAGCCCACAAGGCAAGGTAATGAGGAGGGGGCGAGAGGGAAGCCGCGGTTGGAGGCGTCTCTGTCCATCCGGCTCGCGTCTGTGCCGGAGCCCCTCGGGCCGGGGGCCGCCTCTCCTCCGCGGTGCCCCGTCCCCCGCCCCATCGGGGCCGCTGCCTCGGGGAGTCCGCAAAGACCCCGCTCCAGCGCTGACCCGCAGCTCCGGGCCACGGCCGAGGAGGGTCTTTGTCCCTACCGCTCCAGGTCTGACAACCGCGGCCCCTGGGCCCCGGGCAGAGAACCGAGCGTGGCTCGGGCTGCGTGATCCGAGTGGGGCGGGCTGGGTCCCGTGGCCGCTGGCGCGGGGGAGCGACGGACCTGAGCTGCGGGGTTGGAGCGCCCGCGCGGCAGCCGCACTCACTTCTTTTTCCGTTTCTGACAGCTCACTTCTGTTCTACTTTGAGAGAGAAAGTCAGATGCCCTTTTTCAATTCCCTCTCCAAAACTCAGCTGCTGGGTGACTGGTAAGGATGATTTTAAACGGCTATGTCGACTGTGGCTTATAATCTCGCAAGCCCTATTAAAACAGCCTGGCTTCCAGTCCCGATCGATTTACTGCCTGGCTTTAGTGACCTTGGTTAATTAAGGCTCTAAGCCTGCATTTTCTCACCAATCAAATGGCCGTAACAGTACACATCTCTAAGTTGCTAGAATAAGAAATAATATGCTTACAACGCCACAAATTCTTCACTTGGAAAAATTCTTTGAGTGTGATACATTAGCTATACTGAAGTGGCCCCTAGATTGGTGAGTTTTGTGTTTTTCCTTGTTTAATCATTGGCACTCTGGGTTGTATATTCTTCACTTCATGTATCTTGTTCACCTTAAACGTAAGTAAAGGATTCTTTAAAATGTGCTGTGTTTTCAATTTCCGCCGTTTTAAGATGGCTGAGGACATTCTTGGAAAATTGATGACTCTGCTTTTTGTGGGTCGGCTTTAGATATGAGGACTTACTCACCCCACCCCCATCCCCAGCTGTGTTCTGTAGGGGATTCTTGGAGGAGCTTAAGTGTTTTGGCAGAATAAGCATCTAGGTGTTCTGCAGTTCTTAACCTGGGGCTTCACCATCTTTACCTTATGCCAGCTTCCCACCCGCCCCCCTCGCCCTTTGTACTTTTCTGCTGTTGCTAAGTCACTTCAGTCGTGTCCGACACTGCGACCCCATAGACGGCAGCCCACCAGGCTCTGCTGTCCCTGGGATTCTCCAGGCAAGAACACTGGAGTGGGTTGCCATTTCCTTCTCCAATGCATGAAAGTAAAAAGGGAAAGTGAAGTCGCTCAGGTCGTGTCCGACTCCTAGCGACCCCATGGACTGCAGCCTACCAGGCTCTTCCGTCCATGGGATTTTCTAGGCAAGAGTACTGGAGTGGGGTGCCATTGCCTTCTCCCTGTACTTTCCTACTGTTTAGTAATTTTCACTTTTGGGCTTTTTGTTTCCAAGTTGTAGTGTTTGTTCTCAGGATAAATCCAATGATGGCGATACATTTTATAAGAAATGACTTGAAGCATTTCACATTAGTCCTTCTTTAGTTATGATTGTTCTTGCACTATTTTCTCCTGAATTTTACTTACATAGGTGTTGAGTTTTTCCTCATGGAAATCTTTATGGTCCTTTGTTGAAATTGTTTTCATTTAAAATGTGTGTTCTGTACTACTTTTAGTTCAAATACTGTGCAGTCTGAAATAAGTTCTCTACATTAAGCTGTTTTTGAATGTTTGATTATGGTGGGGGGAAAGCCAGTGGAGCAAGGTGAACTTTGTGTAATGTCTTGAGTGACACATGCATGAAAAAAAATTACTTAAGAAAAAGAGTAGTCTACTGAATGTATTTCATCAGGATATCAGAGAACCAGAGAGTAAATACGTGAAAAACGTATTTAAACTGTGGGAGATGGCATAGTGCACATAAAGATTTCTGATTCATTTAGAAATGTGTGACAGAAATACTCGTTTTTAGGAGAAAATGTTTCTCTGTTGGTGATGACATTTAGTGCTGTGTAAAGGACAGAATAATGACTGTGGAAATAGGAGACCTTGATTCTTGTCCTGGGTCTGTCACACTGTATAACCTTAGTTTCCTTTGTGGTTCTCAACTTCCTCATCTTTCAAATAGAGAATTGGTCTGATTCCAGGGACTCTTCTAACTCAGACTTTTCAGTGATAAGTTCTTTTTTAATGTGGGAAAAAAATGATGTAAACCCTTTTAATAATTTATTTGTGTCTTAGGGTACTTTTTCCCCCACCTTGGGGAATGGGTACATATGAAAGAAAGCTGCCATAAACAAGAATCTCTTTTCCTCCCTTTTTCAGGAGCTGCACATGTTTTCTCTGCATTTTTGACATGGTTAGTTTTCTTCCTCCGTACTCTGTACCTCTTTCCTTTAGTCGCAGTCTCTTTATCTGATATGCCTGCTTTTATATAACTTGGGATCCCATGGACAGAGTAGCCTGCAAGCTACAGTCCATGGAGGTACAGAAGAGTGGGGACAGGATTTAGCAACTAAATAACAGTATAACTTGGGTGTGTCAGTCCCCCTAATTCGACCTCGTTGTTTCTTTTCTGTGATATTTATTATTTATATTATTTATTTATTTATTTATTATTTTTACTCCCAACAGCTTGTTTTTTTTTTTTTTTAGGGGCCTTTTTGTGCGAAGTTTCAGGCAAAGGTGGCCAGTCCTGGTCTGGTCAGCTGTGGAAGGGGAGATGGGGTCATGTGGCACAAACCATGATTGGCTGAGGTGGTGGGCAGGTCAGGCTTTGTGCCTGAAATATCTAGTAGGGCGTGATGTATTTTGGATTACACTTTTACTGTGTGTAGTGCTTGAATAGTTTCCCCTTTGCTCTAACATTCTCCTCGCCACCCTCACTTATTTTACCCGTTGCCTTTTATCTGTCTTTGTCCTCTCCAGTGTTGTCGTCGTCGTTTGCCTCTCCCCAATATGCCATCTAAAAATGATCTTAGATCTTGAGATGTGATATTTCTGTGTCTTAGCTGGAATTATAACGTAGCTTCTCCCAAGGCAGTTCACATTTTAAATCTTAGATCAAATTAGTAGTGGGTGGCTGTGTCCTATGTTAAATTTTTTCCCTAGTTGTTAGCCTCAGGCAATATTATGTAGAGAAACTAGAAAATATTTTAGGAATGAGCCTTTCTTCTGAAATTACATTCAAAGGCAAGTCTGTGGCATACTTAATTCTTTTTTTGGAGAGAGCTGTCTGAACCTCTGAGCTCTAGTGAGAATATACTGTGTCTTTTTGTAATAAAGATCTGCTTTTCCAGCTGTAAATTCCGTAGGAGACCAACAGGCAGTGATTCTTGTAGCACCTTTGGCTGAATGAGAGCTTCTGTGCTTGTTAGTTGCTGCTGTTGCTGTCAATAGTTATTTCAGTTATATATTCATAACGGCACAAAAGCAGAGCCCTGAATGAATGCAAAAATGGGACTTGAAGGAGAGATTTCCAAGGTAGGATTGGCCATCCATTGAAGTTTTTAGTCTTGCTATTGCAATGTTTGCATAAAAATACAAGGAAATATTTCAAGATCAGCAGTGTGAAATGCAGTGTTTTTAACATTTTGGACTGCAGCCCATAGAAAGGGACCTTTTAACCTACAGACTCCAGGGATATATAACTCTGTGGGCGTGTGTATGAAAAATATATATAAGTGTATATAAAGCTGAAAAAAGTTTTACAAAATAAAGTCTATATACTGTACAGTCTACTCTGGTAATTTCTATTTCATTTATATATTTTTGGCTATGTTAGATCTTGGTGGTTGTGTGCGGGCTTTCTCTAGTTGTGGGAGGGGCTACTCTCTAGCTGTGGTGTGCTGGCTTCTCTTGTGGAGCGCAGGCTCTAGGGGTCGCTGGGCTTCAGTAGTTGTGGCTCTTGGGCTCTAAAGCATGGACTCAGTAGTTGTGGTGTATGGTATTAGTTGCTCCTTGGCATGTGGGATCTTTCTGGGCTAGGGATCGAACTCATGTCCCCTGCATTGATTGGCAGATTCTTAGCCACTGGAGCACCAGGGAAGTGTTCTCTATTTCATCTTGTTTAAAAGGGCTAGTTGAAAAGTAGATTCTTGTTCCTTGCTTTTGAAAAAACTCTGGAGTCCTGGGCTGAGAGTTTAGATGCTTAATTTCCCCATTTGTTTGATATTGGGTAGTCATTAATCCTCCTGATGCTTCCCTTTCCTTATCTTTATTTATTTATTAAAAGATATTTATTTCTTTATATGAGTGCACCGTCTCTTAGTTGTGGCACATGGCCTCTTTAGTTGCAGCATGTAGTCTCTTAATTGCAGCTTGTGGGATCTAGTTCCCTGACCAGGGATCGAACCCAGGTTCCCTGCATTGGGAGCACAGAGTGTTAGCCACTGGACCACCAGGGAAGTCCCTCCTTGTCTTTAAAATGAGGATCTTCTAGCTTAAATATTCACTGATCCTCTATCTTTACTTTTCCCTAGTAATAATTTTGGAGTAATACATTCGTCTTTAGGTCTTTGGCTGGGGGAAACCACTGAAAAATAGCTTAGATATGTAGTTACTTGCATGTTTGCTGTTTGGCAAGAACTTTGAAAAATCTTTGTTCATATGTAAATCTTGTGAATTGAAGTGAATCCATTAAGGTCTGTAATACAGTAAATATATAAATTAAGACAAAATTTCCCCATGTTCTTTGTTTTTCTACTTTTGTGTTTTGTAATGAGCAATATTTTGGAGTTTGAAAAGTTGTATTTAAAATGCTTGACAGCAGTTACAAATTAACATGCCATCACATTGCCAGATAGACTTTACTTCTCCTCCTCCTTACCACTGCCCTTTTCTAATGTTTTCCTGTGTACAGACCACCATGTCAGATCACGACTGCTCGTACGTTGCCCAGCAGCGGACCTGCCGTTCTCATGAGAAAAGGGAGTGCAGAACTTTCTCTGCTTGTGGGTCTCCTTTTGTTCATTTTGGACAATTTCTCCAAACCAGGCCATTCCGTGTGGGGACTGGGATCCCTTTCGTTCTCATATGTTTGTACTGAAGAGAACAGAAATAAGGAATTTACTGTCTCCTCCCAAGATTCTGGTTAGAATTCTCAAGGTTTTGGTTAGAAAAAAATTGGAGCCAGACTTCATACTTTCATTTCTTTCTCAGATCAGACCTCTTTAGAGGGCCTTCCTTGACCTCATGGCTCATTTGGCTCCTCCAGATTCTCATTTTTTCTCAATCTCTCTGATTATTTTATTTGTAGCAGTTTCTTGCAAGCTGAAATTAGCTTGTTTCTGTTTGCTTGTTACCATCTGACTTCTACTAAAGCGTAATCTTTAGAAGAGCAGGAATCCTGGCTTGTTTCCTTTCACATCTCCTGTTCTTGGCACATAGTAGGTGCTTTAATAAATATTGTGAATGAATAAGTGAGCAAATGAATGAATAAACCAAAGTCTTTCAGGCTTAAATGAAACTGTATGTAGTAAAGGTTGTGTTTGAATATGGTTCTTTCTGCGTCATCCCTACCCGCCCCCCCCCCATCATTTTTTCTGGAAATGTGTTCTTATCATTGTATTTGCTGATCATGGTGAAGATACCTACATCCAGAAGACCTTATATATTTTTTCTAGTTCTTTTGCTTATGTTAAAAAAAATAAAGATCTGATTTCTTAAGTTCTTCCTATAGCAACTTTGTAATACTTTGATTTCTGTGAATCAACATATTTGAAACTTTAATATGCCAACCAGATAGTTTAAAGAATAGTCCAAACTATATATTTTCAGAATTTTTAGTATCATTGACCTAAACTGCCATTACTGTTTTCTTGTTACATTCCTTTAAAGCAAAAAAGAACAGAGTTCACTTAATATTATAGTTCATTCGGTACTTACAAACAGTCTTTTCTCCTGGAGGTAGGGAAGGTAGTGTGGTATAGAGAAAAACCTAAATAGTGAGTCAGGACCTGTGTTCAGGGCCAACACAGTTTCTGCTGCTAACTGATTGCCTAACTGATTTTAGGCAAGACACTTAACATCTCTGAGCTTTAGTTCCTACATCTGAAATGTGAGAAGATTAAATCAGATTTCTGCCCAGGTAATTGAAAATACAGTCGTCTCTCGGTATCTGCAGGGCATTGGTTCCAGGTCCACCTGTACCTTTACCGCCCTGTGACCATGGATGCCAAAATCTTTGGGATGCTTAAATCCCTTATATATTAATAAGATGGCATGTTATTTGCAAATAACCTACACACATTGTCCTGTATACTTTAAACCATCTCTCAATTGTTTGTAATACCTAATACAATGTAAATGCTGTGTAAATTGTTGCCAGTGTGTGGCAAATTCAAGTTTTGCTTTTTGGAACTTTCTGGAATATCTTTTCATTAAATATTTTTTTTTTTGTTTCCTTTTCATTATATATTTTCTATCTGCAGTTGGTTGAATCTGTGGATGTGGAACTCAACTGACTGTAATTTTATCTTGAAATTCTCTTCTCCTCTGCACCTTTGCCCCTCAGAAATATTACTGGGAGGTCACTTTGGTGCTCAGGGGAGATGATGGGGTTAGGTTCAGGGTGTGCTTAAAGTAAATAGCATTTCTGCTGATTGTCTTTCAGGCTCTGTGGAAGTTATGGCTGCAGTGTAGGGCATGTTACTCTTGCTCTTAAGAGACGTGGGACTTAAAGAGACAAGCCTCAGTTGGTATAAAGTAATGTGCTGTGAGATGTGAGAGAAGGAGTTGAAAGTGGACTAGAGTAAGGTTATGAGGTTTTAAGACCCTTCTCATACAGGTAGCATTTAAACAGATACTCTAGTCTCACTTTAGGCCATAAAGGGAAACTGTTCTCATCAGTGACATGCTATTAAGTCATCTTAATCGTTGTTTGGTCGCTCAGTTGTGTCCGACTCTTTTGTGACCCCTTGGACTGTAGCCCGCCAGACTCCTCTGTTCATGGGATTTTCCAGGCAAGAACACTGGAGTGGGTTGCCATTTCCTCCTCTAGCGGATATCCTTGACCCAGAGATCGAACCTGCATCTCTTCTGTGCCCTGCATTGGCAGGCAGTTTCTTTACCACTAGCGCCACCTGGGAAGTCGTCTAGTAAAACATCCCCTGTGTTAACAAGTTACTCAAATTGCTAACTGATATTGCTGCGTAAGTACCTGGTACTACTAATAAATGTTAATATTTATTGATGTTAGTGGTATAAGGTGTCATTTATTCTCACCAGTGTTAGGTAGGTACTGTTGTCTCCATGATGTAAGTGAGACTTTAGGGTTTAGGAAGATAAAATAACTTGGTTAAGGTTTTAAAGATAGAATATAGGCAGCCCCTTGTATCTGCAGATTCTGCATCTGTGGCTTCAACTGTGGATTGAAAATACTGAAAAAAAATTCCAGAAAGTTCCAAAAAGTAAAACTTGAATTTGCTACTGTTTATATCACATTTACTTCCTGGTGGCTCAGACTGTAAAGAATCTGCCTGCAATGCAAGGGGCCCGGTTTTGATCCCTGGGTTGGGAAGATCCTCTGGAGGAGGGCATGGCAACTCATTCCAGTATTCTTGCCTGGAGAATTCCATGGACAGAAGAGCCTGGCAGGCTGCAGTCCATGGGGTCACAAAGAATCAGACGTGACTAACATATAGCATTTACATTTGTATTAGATATTATTAGTAATCTAGAAATTATTTAAAGTATACAGGAAGATGTGCATAGGTAATATGCAAATAATGTACCACTTTATATGAAGGACTTGAGCATCTGTGGATTTTGGTATCCATTGAGGGCCCTGGAACCAACTCCTGCAGATACTGAGTGTGGATCATACTGTATGTAATTTCATATGGAGATTGATAGAGTACCTTGAGACTGGAGGTGGGGTAGAAGTGGGAGTGCTACTTTTTGAAGAGGTGACATTTGAGTAAAGAAGGAATACTAAAGGAGGAAAAGGAATAAGCCATGGGGAGAGCATTTCAAGCAAGGGAATAGCAGTTGTGTTGACCCTGAGTTCAGAAAGGATTTGGTGTGTTTTGCCTAGCTTGACTGTAGTACAGTGAGCAAGGGGAAAGCGGTGTGAGATTAGGACAGACAGAGATAATGGTGAAGTCAGATATGCAGAACCTTCTGGACTGTGGCCATGTTGCCAAACATAAGTTTGTGTGCCTCATGCACAGGGAGGCCAGAGAGGCCAGAATGGGAGTTTGGAGCAAGGGAAGGTTTATTGCAACAAGCATGAGAGGAGAATGGGCAGCTCCTGCTCAGAAACCCTGAACTCCAGGAATTGTGCGCTCATCACTGTTGTACCTTGACGGCTTCTCCTTTGTTTCTGCATTCTCTCCCTTCTGTGATTAGTATCTGTTTGAACCTGCTGAAGCCTTCTCTTTACAAACAAGAAACAGGGGGCACAGAAAGGCATTTGTACCTAGGAGGGCTCCACTGGGTCCTATTTGGTTTCAATAAATAGTTTTAATTTTATTCCAAGTACAGTGGGAAACCATTGATGAGGTTTTTTTTTTTGGTAACTGTTAAGTTTGTTTCCTACGTCTTTCTTGTGTTGTAGATAAGTTCATTTGTACCATTTTTTAAGATTACGCATATAAGTGATATCGCATGATATTTGTCTTTCTTTGTTTGACTTCACTCAGTATGACAATCTCTGGGTCCATCCATGTCTCTGCAAGTGACATTATTTCATTCTTTTTTTGTGACTGAGTAATATTCCATTCTACGTATGTACCACGTCTTCTTTATCCATTCATCCATCAGTGGACATTTAGGTTGCTTCCATGTCCTGGCTGTTGTAAATACTGTGGCAGTGTACATTTGGGTGCATGTATCTTTTTGAATTGCGGTTTTCTCTGGATGTATGCCCCAGAGTGGGATTGCAGGATCATATGTTAGCTCTGTGTTAGCCCAGGAGTTAATCTACCACCTTCCTTATCATCACTGCCTTACATTTCCAGAAGTTTTTCTTCATCCCAGAGTATTTCTAAAACTCTGTACTCTAAATCATAACTCTCCATTCTCTCCTTCCACTAGCCTCTGGTAACTAGCATTCTACATTCTATCTCTGACTAACTCTTCTAGGTACCTATACAAGTGGCATCATATAGTATTTGTCTCTTTGTATTAGCTTCTTTAACTTAGCATAATGCCTTTAAGGTTCATCCATATTGTAGCATGTATCAGAATTTTATTCTCCTTTATCACTGAATATTTCATTGTATGAATATACCACATTAAACAAAGCGTTCACCTGTTGTTTCCACCTCACAGTGCTGCAGTGAACATGGCTATACAAGTTCCTCTTTGAGTCTCTGCTTTTGAAACCAAGCAGGACCCAGCAGGGACCACCTGGCACAGAAGCCCTTCCCAGCCCCCCATTTTTTTCTTGCAGGATGAAGTCTTCAGCCTCCTAGACCTCCCTGAATTTCAAAGGGCAGATGCAAATAGTTGCTAATCAGGCATGTAAGGGTATGCAGAAACAAAGGAGAAGCATCAAGAAACTATATTGCAGCAATTAAAGTAGTATTGTGGTTCCTCCTCAAGGAATATATATATAATATCTTCAAGTTTTTCTGAAGGAACTAAGATTCCCACACAGGTAAGGATGGTTAACTTCAGCTGAGCACAAGATTCCTGGAATACCGCCCTGTTAACCTCATCACCAACCAGTCAGAAGAGAGTCACATACCGTACAGCCCTCATTCCAGATTTTGCCGATGAAAATTTATCCCTGAAAACCATCAAGGACTTCGAGGTTTTTGAGCATGAGCCACCTGTTCTCCTTGGTTGACCCTGTAATAAACCTTTCTCTGCTCCAAACTCCCACATTTTGGTTTGACCTTACTATGCATTGGTCTCATGTGCTTGTGTTCCATAACACTTTCAGTTCTTTTGTAATTATACCCAGAAGTGGAATAGCTGGGTCAAATTGTTTAATTTTTTTAGGAACTGCCAATACTGCTTTCCACAGCACCTGCACCGTTTTGTATTGGGTTTCAATTTCTCTGCAACTGTACGAACAGTTTTGTTTTTGTTTTTTAATAATTTCTGTAGAAGAAAAAAACATTTTCATCTACCTTCTTAGGTTCATTGCTCAGGACTGTGCAAACTAAACTGACAAAAGATCAATTAACAGGAGAGAAAGGTTGTTTCATATACAAATGGTGCACATCACAGAAATGAACTTAAGAAATAAAAGAAGCAGTTACTGCTGAGAGCGTATATACCATTTAAACAAAAAGTCATAAATTATGGAAGTGTGATAAGACAAAGGAGATTGAGCTTCTGGAGTCAGTAAATTGTGGGAAGGTAAATAAATGGGGGAAACTAATGAAAGATAAGATTTGTTTTAGTAAGGCGTGTTTGTACAGATTTGTCTCAGCATCAGTGCCCTGTCTCCTGTGATAGAGTGTTCTCTCTCACCTTTCTCATAAGTAATTCATGTTTTGCTTTCAGGTAGAAAGGGGGAGATCAGGGAGGTCTTACTGCATCTGCTGTTTCTCAGTTATCTTTGGCTCAAAATAATCCTTATACCAAAATGGATATTTGGGGGTGACATGTTCTGATGCCCTTCGTAGCCATCCTGATGGTGTCACGTGGTATTCCATTGTGGTTCGAATTTGCTTTTCTGTAAAAATTAGTAATTTGAGTACCTTTTCATGTGCTTATTCACAATTTGCATATTTCCTTTGGAGGAAGAAATTAAAATTGTGACTATTCAGATCATGGCTTGTTTTGCTCTGAGGACAATGGCTTGAAGTGGGGTTGGAGAGGAATCTAGGAAATCCCTTGAGAAGTAGCGGCAGTGATTTAGTTGGAGATGATGGTACTTGGAGCATACTCTGTTGCCCTTCTTCAGGTCTAGTACTTTACAGATACTTCATTTTAAGTGTGTCTCCTCTCCTTAATTTTTCTACTTTTGGGCCATATGGTGTGTAATTCCTTTTGTAATTTCTGCAATTGGGTGAGAACTTTCCTCTGGGAATCCTAAAAATATTCAAAGTCTGTCTCTCTTAGGTCAAAATAATGATTGATGAAGCTAATATGTTACTGAACCAAAACTTTGATTCGCCCGCATGCAGTAAAGCCAAGCTAATCTGCTGACACTGGGTTGCTGGGAAGGAAGGTACAGTGTTTATTGTAAGGTGCCATACAAGTTGTGATGCTGGTAGCTCAGCTTCTTTGTACACTGGTGCCAAATCAAACCTCAGAGACAGAGTTTTTGGTAAAGTAGAAAAGGATAGCTTTAGTGCTTTGCCAGGCAAAGGCGGGGAGACAGTGGGCTCCTGCCCTCGAAACAGTGTATCCTCACTTGGGGAAGATAATAAGTTTTATAGTAAATGTTTAAGGAGGGTATGGTCATTCTGTGGATATTCTTCTGAAGGGTTGGTGGTGAGGTAGGTAGGAGTCAGCATCATCAAACTTTAGGTCCAGCTGGTCTGGGGTCTGCTTGCTTGTGGGAAGCATACCACAGCTTAAAGACATTGTTGTGTGTATCCTTAGATGGGGAAACAGGACCTTGCCCCAAAGCTGCTCTTGACTGTTTCTCCCTGGTCTCTTGTGCTCTCCCTTCCCTAATTAACATCTGCTTGTATCTGTCCCATTGGAACTCAGGGAAGGTCATGGAGGCTGAATGAAGGTTGTTTCTTATAATCAAAGAAATGGGGGACACAGAGGCCTGTGGGGCCCTGAATGGTATCAGTTCTTTGGGACAGATAATGCTCAAAAAGTCCATTTTCTGGAGGAAGCTTTTATAGACAAAATTTGGGGTGAGGGCTGTATGGTGTGTGACTTTCTTCTGACTGGTTGGTGGTGAGGTAACAGGGTCATCTTGTGCTCAGCCTGAAGTTACCATCTCCCACCTGTATGGGGATTTTTCCTGCAGAAGAACTCAAAGGTGTGTTATGTATATTCTTTGGGGAGGAACCAGGACCATGCCTCATCACTGTACTATTGTTTCTTTATTTTATTTTATTTTTTTGGCCTCACATGTGGCGTGTGGGATCTTAGTTCCCCAACCAGGGATTGAACCCATGCCCCCTGCAGACCCCCTGCAGAAGTGAGGCGTGTTAACCACTTGGACCACTGGGGAAGTGTCCCTATCACTGCACTGTTGTTTCTTGACTCTTTCTCTTTTGTTTCTGCATTCCCTTACTTTGCTGACTGGCAATTATTTGAACCTATCCTTTGGAACTCAGGAAAGGTCTAGGGGGCTGAATGAAGTTTGTTTCCCAAAAATAAAGACCAGGGGACACAGAAAGCACTTGTATCCAGGAGGTCCCCACTGGGTCCTGCTCGGTTTCAATAATGATTTTATTTTTGCCTTTAAAAACTCTAGTTGTTTCTTGGGACATGTTTGACATTTTACTTTTTAAAGTAATTAGTGGGAAATTAATATAGTGGGCCTAGAAGTTAAGACTTAAAAGTTTTTATATTTCAGACTGTTTTGGTGGAGGAAGAATACTACGCTGGATTGTAGCCATAAGTCCTCAGTGACAGTGTAGGCCTTTTAGGTTTCTAATTATTGTCTCTGTCCTGATCTAGGTGGCCTTTCAGGAGCTGAACCGGTACTTGAAGGACAAAGAAAAATTGAGGAGTTCAGTGTTCAAGTTCTCTGCCATTTGCAACTTTGAACATTGCACAGAAATGGGTCAGGAGATAGAAGGGCTCCAGGTTAGACATTTACAACTGTCCTCCTGTTTGCATTTCATGGGGCACGAAAAAGTGGGTTTCAGGCATGATACTTAGAACTGCTAGCATTTCCTGAGACAAGAGTTAGATGGGCTGCAGTTGAGGAATTTACAGTCAGCTTCCTGTTTGCTCTCCAAAATGGAAGTAACAGCAGAAACAAGGTAAATAGCCAGTCTTTGTCTCTTGTAAACACCTTAAGGTAATAGTCATGGCAAGGACAAAGAGGGGCAAAACCCTATTTGAGTAAAGGATTAAGGAATCTCTACTCCCCCCTCTTTTGGGACAAGGGAGATGCTACACATTCGCAGAAAGGCCACTTGTGGGTGGGTCAAAAGTCAGGGGATAACGCCAGGCCATGAAGAGTATTGCTCCTCCTCAAAGCCTTCACTTGGAGATGCATATTGGCTGGGGGGTGTGTGGGCACCAAGGGGAGGGTCCCAGGGTAGGTCAGGTGTGGAGAAAAAAAACCAAATAATTGGCCTGAAGGAAGACAAAGATCGGGAAGAACTGAGGTATGTAAATGACTTAACCGCCTCCTTGTGGAGTGCTCCTCACTAGGGGGTGCCTTACCCTTCTCTCTGGGTGTACATCGCGGCCTTGCTTCTGCCTTAGCTGAACAAACTGCTGCCCCGTGTGCTCGCCCACGTGGTCTGCTGTGTCTCTAGTACCTGCACGTATAGTTTCTGCCTCTGTGATAAATGTATTTTTCACTGGGAGCAAAGTTCCAGGGAGACGTAGCTTCTGGCCTCTAGCCATAGGTGGTCTGGTGGCTAGGATTCTGGTTTTCCTCCAGGCTCCCCAGCACTGGGATAAAAAAAAAAAGAAAAATTTCCAGGTGGTTTTAATGTGAAGCATTCCCTCAGAAGAGACCAAAAGCAGTATCCTTTTTGGTATTTTAGTCACCTCTGCTGGGCTTGCTTGGAGTAGCTTGTGGAAATGAGCCCTCAGATAACAGGTTTTAGGTCTTCTTGGGTCACTGTGGAGAATCCTCATGGACTGTTGAGTTGTTCAGCTCTTTGTCAGGCAGAAGCTGGCTCTGGGCCATCATTTCAGCTTAGAGAAGGCTCTAGGTGTCTTCCACACTCATTTATTCCTTGGTGTCCTTTTGTAGTTCTCTCATGTCTTGAGGGATTAATTGCTCCCAACTTATGACCTCTATGCTATTCCCAGAGACAAACCCTTTTCATAGTAAAACTTCTTATCTCTATAGAAAACCATGTAAGAAACACAAGCAAGTTACACAGTGTATAAATTTCGCACTGCTGAGTTGCTATGAAATTTCCCTGACTTCCTTCTGAGACGGTCTGCTTTAATTTTGCTGTAGGCAATGGTGAGTAGACACATTCCATGTAGAATCAAAGCTACGGAGACCTTTCATGAAAGCCCTCTTTTCTGAATTTGTGATACAGTCGGGTCATACACAGTATAGAGCCAAAAGCGGGGTTCTTTATTTAATGTTTGCAGCTTTTTGGGTCCCTCAAACTGAGAAACTTGGCTTCCTTGTTCCCTGGGGTTTATGACTCTGGGGACATACCCTCCTCAGCCGTGCTTCTGCCTCGTCTCCCAGGGTTTTCTCTCTGTCTGGTGTTGGTACTGCCTTTAAGCAGAGTTTGTGTTCATGATAGTGAGCAGTCTGTCATTCCTTTTTTTAAAAAAAATTATTTATTTATTTGGCTGCACTGCGCATCTTGTGGGATCTCAGTTCCCTGACTAGGGATTGAATCTGGGCCATGGCAATGAAAAACCAAGAATCCTAACCTCCACCAGGCCACCAGAGAACTCCCCAGCCTCTCATCCTTAAGCTTGTACCTCCTTGGAGGGATTTTACCTCTTATGGGTTAGGCCCCCTGTGTTTAACTATTCTCCTTCACTTGTCATTCTGGCTTCCTTACCCATGAACCTCCTGTTCTCTGCCTAATGCCATTTACAGTTTGGGAATTTGTCACTTTTGTGAAGTTTTGTCACTTTTGTGGAGTTTCATAAAACCTAGAAGTTCTAATACGGCTGGGTTTAAGGACCCTTTTAAGGAAAAGAAGAGACCCTGAATGGAGATGTAGATTCTGAATTTGTGGACTTGGTGATCCTCGTCAAAGTTCGGGCGAGTGAAGTGAGTGGTCCTGGGTATTAAAAAATCTTGGCAGCCTAACCTCGTGAAGCCTTACTTTAGTCATCTTTGAAGTGGGAACAACAACATTTTTTTTGAGGTTATGTAAATCTTAAATGAAGTAACCTTTGTGAAGTGTTTATTTCGGTCTGGACCAGTGATAAGGATTCAGTACTTGTTAACCACAGTGGTTGCTGCTGCTGCTCTTTTAATGCCATTGCTGTAAAAGAGGGCGGTGGTTAAGAGCCTGAGCTTTGAATCCTCTCTCTCCCACTATCTAGTTGTTTGATCTTGGGTAACTTTTTTTTTTTAATGTAGGATATATCTCTCTATAAAAAAATTACTTATTTTTAATTGAAGGATAATTGCTTTATAATATTGTGTTGGTTTCTGCCATACATCAACATGAATTGGCCATAGGTATACATATGTCCTCACCCTCTTGAACTGGGCAACTTATTTAACGTTTGTTTGCTTCAGTTTTTTCATCTGTTTAAGTTAGAATATTATTAGTATGGGATATTGTGAAGATTAAATAAGCTAATTTATGTAAGGAGATTAGAGTAGAATATAGTTATGAAGTAAGTAAGTGTAGTAATGATTGTTGCTGTTATTTAACTGAAGTGTATATCCTCTTGCTTCTGGTTTTGAGTCTCTTCCCTTGTGGCCTTGGACAGGCATAGTAGCCTAGAGCTTTCTAGGCTCTCATTTTAACCTTCACCTGCCAAAATACCTTCAGGCCTGTGTTCTCAGTTCTCTGGTAATGTCACTTTTCTGGCTTTGTGGGCATGCCACCTTTAGAACCCTGTTGTGACTGCTTCCAGACAGATTCCCAGTTGATTTTTCCACTGGGTACTGGGTTGGATAATCTAGCACTCAGGTCAAACTTGAAAAGACATAAGCACCTGTAAAGATGTATGAAGGAAGGTTTACACATATGAAAGAATGTTTTTAAATTTTGCTTGGGAACCCAGAATTTCTATTTTCTGAACTTAAACGTAAAAATCTTTGTAGAACAAAATATTAGGTGATGTTTACCTTACTTCATTAAACAAAATTTAGTAATCCAATATTGATATTAATGATATTGTTTCAGTGAACTCTGAAGGAGTTTGTTGTATGCATGGTAACTGAAGAAAAAAGCAGAAGAAAATTAGAAAATGAGTTAATTCTTTAATTTTTAATTGCTTTACATAGTAATTAACATACCTAGTTGGTGGTGTAGTCATGGTTGTAGTGAGGTTTGGAAAGATGAATATACTTCAGTAAGAGTAGATGGGTGTCCTTCAAACCTTGGAGCTCCAGAATTTACTGGACGTGTGTCAGGGACTGGGTGGCAGGGTGGAGTAAAGTAAGAATGGGAATTTCCTGAACCAAAATTGGCAGGGCAATAGATCTCCCCCTTAAGCATACCTCAGCACACATGCATTTGCTAGAAAAACTTTGATTATATGTGTTTTGTATTTTGATATTTTGCATAAGATCATTGAGTAAATACTTTCTTAATTTATTTTCAAAAAGGTTTGAAAGCACCTATGTTAGAAATCAAATTCCTAGGGCAAAACAGGATTTTCCTGCTGCTTAGCATATATGCTGGCTCATAAATATGTGTTGAGAGTGATTGAATGCTTTACTTTCATTGATACTATATTCACTTCTAGTCTTACTGTCCTCAAACTAGATTTTATTACTTCAGTTAAATAGGTTAGAATTAGTGTGTTTTATTTGCCCATACTACTTTAGAAAGTTAAAAAGTTCTTAGGGATTATTTTCATTAAGCTGTACAATGCATTTTTTGGACTCTAGATATATTTCTCCCTGAAGAATTTTATCCCATTAGACATAATTGAAGAGTTTTCTTCACTGGACCCTTTGGGCACATTATTACTGTTAAGATGTTTATGATTCCTTGATTGTTATTACTTTGTCTCTTTTAAAAAACTGAAGTATAACTTTCAGTTTTTCCTCAAATTATAAAAATACATACCTGTTTAGAATTGTAAATTTGGAAATGTGAAAAAAAGAGAGTTAGTGCTTGTCATGTCTGGCATAAACTTAAAAGTATAAACTTAGAAATTATGACTTATTTTTCATCTGAGGTTGGTTATTTTTTAAGATTATCCGTTGTCATTAGTGGTATTTTCTAGTGACATATTGGCATACTTATTGAGGGTTTTGTTTTGCTTTTCAGTCAGCCATTTTGATCTTCCAGTCTGTTTCACCTTTCCTATTTCTGACTTTCATTTTGGAATCAACTTTTTTTTTTTTAAAGGAGAAGGAGGAATAACTTTCACACATTTAGGTTGGTGACTTGTATTTGAAGAGACTGATATCTCTATAAATCTTATATATTCATCATTTTAGTTACAGACGATGAGAAGTTATTCAAAGAGTTTCATGACCATCGTGGCGGTTCTTCCAGGTAGTTCTAATGAACTGACGTTTATTTCTAGTTTAAATTTTTGAAGAGCTGTGTAAACAGAGCTGATAAAAGACCTGGAAGCTTATTTAGTGATAGAGAAAATTATAAAAAAGAAGACAATACAATTCCAAATGAAAACTGTTTGTAGAATCCCTTCTTTAATCTATCATTGTCTATTCTATTACTGATATAGTTAAGACTAATCACCTTTTTTCTTCTCAATTTTACAGAGTTAATTGTGAGTTGGAGGCAACCTTGCTGAAGATGAAGAATATACATTAGAGGAGGAGTTTTTTTCTTTCACGTCTTGATTGCTTGGTGACTTGCCTCTAGGTACCATTTTTCAGTTGAGTCTGTTTGGTTCCTCAGAAATGGTTTTTACAATCTCAAGAAAATCTATGTCCCAGAAATTGAGTTTACTCTTGCTTGTATTTGGACTCCTTTGGGGATTGATGTTACTGCACTATATTTTTCAACGACCAAGACATCAAAGCAGTGTCAAGTTACGTGAGCAAATACTAGATTTAAGCAAAAAATATGTTAAAGCCCTAGCAGAGGAAAATAAGAACACAATGGATGTCGAGAATGGCGCTTCTATGGCAGGATATGGTAAGATAACCATAGAATATTCCCGGTTTTCTCCTCTTCATCCTGTCCCCATTTAATGATAATCATGGAGATCCAACTCACTACTTCATGCATAGGTGTTCACAAAGTAATTTTGTCTTGACTTTTTATTATGAAAAATTTCAAATGTACTGACAAATAGAAACCTGATAAATATCCAAATAATACATCACTTAGGTTTTAACAATTCTAACATCTTGCAGTATTTGCTTTGTCCAATTTTTGGAAAATACTTAAATTATAAAAATTGTGGCATTTTACTGCTAGATATTTCTCTATGTATCCCTAATATAATGACTTTTCCCTGCATAATCAGGACTGTTGTCATCCCTAGTTCATATTGCGTTTTTCCTGATTGCCACTTTACTGCTGCTGCTTTGTCCCTTCAGTTGTGTCCAACTCTGTGCAAACCGCATGGACGGTAGCCCGCCAGGCTCCTCTGTCCATGTGATTCTCCAGGCAAGAGCATTGGAATGGGTTGCCGTTTCCTCCTCCAGGGGTCCCACATTCCTATAGCTCATCAATTGCACGGCGTCCGTGAGTTCCTAAGAAGCAGCCTTTGCCAGCGTCTCCGGTGTGCTTGTTGCCGTTCTCCTTTTCACATCCCGCTTGCCGCTGTGTTTTAAGTTCTTTATGTGTCGTGTTCTCTCTTGCCTTTAAGACTTAAAGAGAAGAGCTAGATCACGGTGTGTGTATGTGAATGTGTGGACTATTTCAGTATTTTTTGAATTAAAATTATACATGTATGTATTTAAACAAGCAAACATGTTATAATTGTGAAAGGGCAGTTTTTACCACCTCCAACAGCTCTCAAATTTCCCATTCCTTAGAGTCAGCCATTTAAAATTATTTAGTCTGGTGTATTTGGTGATTACATCCATGCCTCTGAATAGCATGTTCTATGAGCTACTTCTTGACTTTTTCACTTACAGAAATTATCTGTTTACTTCTCACTACAAGGTGAGAGTTCAGCTTTCTTTCTTCCTCCAAATTGCATCCCACCCACCCTAGGCTACTTTCACACACACACACTTGCTTCCTGGCCCATCATAATTTTGGTTGGAATAGTATTCAGTGCTTGTATTATTATGACTGTGTTGGTGGCATTTATTAATATTACTGAGCCATATAATACATTATGGTTACTTTTCCTTGTCTGTACAATTGTATTTTCCCCTGGAAATAAAGTTTATAAGGATCAATTCTTATTTCTTTGCCTAGTTTTCTATCCCCACGGCTATTTAAATCTCCTTCAGTATATTCAGACACATTAGGTATTTTACCACTTTTTTCTTGGGTGAACTCTTTCCTAGAGCCTTTGGATTTGCTCTGGCCTGGTCTGTTTCCTCTCTAGGCTTCAGTACTGAACTGTTCTAGGATCTCACTCCACCAGCATCCCGTGGGTACCCTTTCCCTCTGTTGTGTTGGATCTCCTGTATCCTAGAATCCTGTGACTTCCCCTTTATTGGTTAAGCCCTCATTTTGGGGGAACAGACCCATTGGGAATTTTCTCAGAAAGGCAGAAAAGGAGGTCAAAGTCCTTGCATATCTGAAAAGTGTTTTTTTGTTGCTACCCTCTATCTTCATGCTTAACTGACAGTTTTGGTATTAGGTTAGAAATAGTTTCCCTCTGATTTTAAAGGCTTTGTTCTTTTTTCTTCTTTCTTAGCTTCCATTGTCCTTTTGGGAATCTAATGCTGTTCTGGTTCTTCAATCTTTATATGTGACTTATTTTTGGGTGCTTATAAGATTTTTGTTGTTTTGAAATTTCTTTTAAAAATTTATTGAAGTATAGTTGATTTACATCTTCTGTAAAGTGATTCTGTTTTTATACACACACATGCATATTCTTTTTCATTTTTTTTTTTAATTTTTTTTTGTTTGTTTGTTTTTTCTTTTTCATTTTTTTGCCATTACGATTTATCACAGGATGTTGAATGTAGTTCCCTGTGCTATGCAGTAGAACCTTGTTGTCTTGAGATTTCTTGATGATGTGCCTGGGTATGGATTCATGTGCTGGAACCTCGGTGGGCACTTAAAATCCCGAAACTTACATCCTGTATTCTGGAATATTTTTCCAAAATTTTTTATTTGATTTTTCCCTGCACATTGTTTTCATTCTTTCTTTTTGCAATTGTTATTCAGCATTTGGGCCCTCTGAATTGGTCCCCTAATTCCCCTTTATTTGCTTTCCTAGTTTCCACCTCTGTCTTTTTGCTTTATTTGTTGAAGTTTTTCCTCAGTATTTTCAGTTCTATATGGAATTTTTCATTTTGTCTCTTTCATTTTTAACTGCTAAGAGCTCCGCTTTTGTTATTTCCCTAAGGTTAATTAGTGATAACTTTTCTGAAGTGTTCTTAAAGAGTGAGACACTAAAACCTTGATGGGAAATGCTGAGTTGCTGAGTGGTGTTCACTCAGATGATCTGACTGGGTCATTTGTTTGGGAGTATCCTTCATATTTACAGTGACTTCTGATCACTACCTACCTGTAATTCGGCCAAATTTGACAGGTTAAGGGCATAATCCTTCACAATACTGCCCTTACTTCAGACACCAGCTGTAAGTTTGGGTGTCCCCAGGTCATCTCCACTTTTTTTTCCAGCTCTCTACAAGTTCCAGGGTTCCCACTATCCTCTTAGGCTTATAATGCATGAGATCAGCTCATGGAACTCACTGAAAGCAGTATACTTACTGTTACAGTTTTATTACAGCAGAATGAAAATCAGAATCAGCCAAAGGGAGAGACAAACAAGGCAGGTCTGTGAGGATTCCAGATGCGAACTTTCTGTTGTTTTCTCCCTATGAAATCAGAACATGTTGCCCTCCTGGCATGTTGGCGTGTGTCAGTATTAAGAGTATTGCCAGTGAGGTGAGCCCATCGAAACTTTGGGGTCCAGAGTTTTTACTGATGTTTCATTGTGGAGGTATGATTGATTGAGTCATTAGCCACATGGTTGAGCTCAATTTCCCAGTCTCCCTCACCTCTCCCCTACTGGAAAGCCCTAACCCTCTCATCACAAGATGGGTCTTTCTGGATGGCTTGCGCCCATTCTGAGTCACCTCGGTACACACTATCTAGGGGCGCACCAAGAGTCCCAGTTTAACACATTATTGACCCGGGTTGGTTTTTGCAGAAACTAATGCCTCTGGTGCTAATCTGTCTCTGCTCAATAATATGTTAATATCAAGTGCAATTCCTTGGGCCCACCATGAATAACAAAGACAATCAGCCAGGAACTTCCTGGCATTCAGAGTCTGCCTCCCAGGATCCTGGGACAGAGGCCAGCTAAATTTTTCTTTCCCTTTTAAGCAAATAATTAACGAACTGAATTTTGGCTGTGCTGGGTCTTTTGTTGCTGTGCTTGGGCTTCAGTAGTCGCGTCACGTGGGCTCAGCAGTTGTGGTGCTCAGGCTTAACTGCCTTGCTGCTGCATGTGGAATCCTCCCGGACCAGGACTAGAACTTGTATCCCCTGTACTGGGAGGTGGGTTCCTAACTACGGGACCACCTGGGAAGTGCCCCAGTTTTTTTTATTATAGTATCAGTGTCTGTTCATGGCAAATAGATGGGGAAACAATGGAAACAGTGAGAGACTTTATTTTGGGGGGCTCCAGAATCACCGCAGATGGTGACTGCAGCCATGAAATTAAAAGACGCTTGCTCCTTGGAAGAAAAGCTATGACCAACCTAGACAACATATTGAAAAGAGACATTACTTTGCCAACAAAGGTCCATCTAGTCAAAGCTATGGTTTTCCTTGGAGAAGGAAACGGCAACCCATTCCAGTACTCTTGCCTGGAAAATCCCATGGACAGAGGAGCCTGGTAGGCTACAGTCCATGGGGTCCCGAAGGGTTGGACACGACTGAGTGACTTGACTTTCACTTTTCACTTTCATGCATTGGAGAAGGAAATGGCAACCCATTCCAATATTCTTGCCAGGAGAATCCCCGGGACAGAGAAGCCTGGTGGGCTGCCGTCTATGGGGTTGCACAGAGTTGGACATGACTGAAGTGACTTAGCAGCAGCAGCAGCATGGTTTTTCTAGTGGTCATGTATGGATGTGAGAGTTGGACTATAAAGAAAGCTGAGTGCCGAAGAATTGATGCTTTTGAACTGTGGTGTTGGAGAAGACTCTTGAGAGTCCTTTGGACAGCAAGGAGATCAAACTAGTCCATCCTAAAGGAAATCAGTCCTGAATATTCATTGGAAGGACTGATGCTGAAGCTGAAACTCCAGTACTTTGGCCACCTGATGCAAAGAGCTGACTCATTAGAAAAGACCCTGATGCTGGGAAAGATTGAAGGCAGAAGGAGAAGGGGATGACAGAGGATGAGATGGTTGGATGGTACCACCGACTCTACGGACATGAGTTTGAGTAAGCTTTAGGAGGTGGTGATGGACAGGAAAGCCTGGCGTGCTGCAGTCCATGGGGTTGCAAAGAGTTGGACACGACTGAGCGACTAAACTGAACTGAATATCAGTATGTTTAGGTCTTTTCTCTTGAGCTGGTCAGACTCCTTAGAGAAGGGCTTCTAGTGTCTTCCAACGCTTGCAGGCCATCTATGCCTCCAAGTGTTCTGGGAGCGGACACTTGTTCTCTGAGCCAGGGAGAAGGGTGTGGCGGGAGGAGTGGCCTCAGTACTCACTCTGTGAACTCTCACTTCCTCCTCCAGTTTTCAGTGTGGTGCCCAGGTCTTCAGCTGTTTTACTGGCTTCCAAAAATACCTCTCAGATTTTCTGCAGTGGTGGAAGGGCCACTGCCCAGTTTGGTGTGGTAGAGAAAATTTAGCAATCAGATTTCTTTATAAATCAGTTTTTATCCAGTCCTTCGGTTTTTGGTTCCTTTTTTACTCCTATTTTCATTAGTACTTGATACAGCAGCTCCTGGGCCATTTGCACTGCGTTTCTATGGAGAAAAATGAATTGCTCTTTGTTTTCTCTTATTTTTTTCAATTGTTTTTTGGTTTCCGTTTCAAGATCCAACTTTTTCAGGCATGCTAAGTCAGTTGTCCAGGACACAAAGTAGCCATTCCTCCCCATGGGTGCCTGCTCTGTTGTGTCTGACTTTTTGTGACTCCATGGACTGTAGCCCACCAGGCTCCTCTGTCCGTGAAATTCTCCAGGCAAGAATACTGGAGTGGTTTGCCATGCCCTTCTCCAGGGGATCTTCGTGACCCAGGGATTGAACCTGCGTCTCTTGTGCCTCCTGCATTGGCAGGCAGATTCTTTACCACTGACGCCACCTGGGAAGCCCCAGGTCTCATCCATCTGCTTTCCAGCTTCTGGAATTTTGTTGCTGTTGTCTCCTTTCTTGTTATCTTTGGCCTCATTCATGTGTGCATAAAAAAAAAAGAGAGTGAAAAAGAATCACCTTTACTGTTTTGATGGAGTATCTAGAGTCAGCAAAGGTTTAAGTGCCTTTATTGAGTTTAACCATTTTTATCTGGGAATGCCCTGGACACTGTTTTTTATTCTCCTCTTTATGATGATTTTTATGAAGTGATGAGGGTTAGTCTGCATTGGCCCTTGGGAATCAAATATGTTGACTAGAGATGGAATTGGTATAAACTGAGATAGGGGTACTAGTGGCAGATGCAGATTAAATGTTATATTGTTTTGCATCCTGTTTAGTCCCAGGAAGCTGATAGAAATGTGAAGAAGCAATTCTTTTGAAACAAGAGAAATACTTGAAAAAAAGTTTCTCTGCTTGAGCAGAATAACTGATATTTTTAAAGGTAGCTGTTCTGTGCTATGCTGCATAGCTGTGTATAACAATTCAGTTTTAAGAGCAAAATGAGATTCATATACACATGGTATCTTTTAAACTATATTTTAAAATATATGGTGGAGCTAGTACAATGTCAATGAATATATACCTGCATCATTTAATGACCACATGGTATTTACCAGTGATCTGAAATTTTTTTTTACTTATTTCTGGTTATAAAAAATAGAAGCATTCAAATATTACAGAAATATACACCATAGATAAGTAAAAGAACAGAGAGAGAGAGAATGTCAATTAATTTGGTATATATTGGGAGTAGCAGACTTTTTCTTATAGGGCTAAATTGTAAGTATTTTCAGCTTTGTGGGTCATTTGGTCTTCTTTTCAGTAAATGAGCACGACTATGTTCCAGTAAAACTTTTTTTACAAAGACAGATAACCAACCAGCTCTAGTTTGCAGACATATCATCCAGCACATTTTGAACAAAACTGGGATTGTATTATATATGCTAGTTTGTAACTTTCTTGTTTTCACTTGATTATAGATACCTTTCCATGTTATTACAGATAGTCTGTTTCATCCTTTTTAGTGACTTAATATTGTTTCGTTTTAAAAGGTTCCTTTTCCCCCTGCTTATTCTGTAGTAATGGATCATTTGTTGCTAACTTTGTATGTTGGATTTAGTGCTGTGATACGTGTGTGTATATGAAATATACGTGTGAATAATACACGTGTGGGTATTTTATGTTGGTGTGACTGTTTCAGCAGGATGGATTTCCTCAAAATGAAATTTTTCGGCTAAGGGTATGCATGTTAAATTTAACAGACACGTGTCAAGTTGCCCTCCAGGGTTGTGCTGCCAGTGTGCCTTCCTATTTCCATTCTCCCACTACTGTCGAAGTGCCAGTTTCTCCACACTACACCAGTTCTGTTTACTTTTGAATGGCATCTAATTGTTTGCTTTTGCATTTCTTTGTTTACAGGAGAGGTTGAAAGATTTTCTAGTTTGTTGGCTGTTTGTATTCCTTATACATACAAGAGGGAATATTTTGTATCCTTTGTCAGTTTTTCTGCAGGGAAATTACTTGACTGATTTTTTAATAAAGACATTCACGCTGTCAGTATATGTAGCATTTGGTTTTGCTCTGATTCATCAGTTGTCTAATAACTTGGTATATTGTTTTAAAAAATTTATATGGTAAAACATGTCTATCATCTTTTATAGCTTAGTTATATGCTTAAATTTTTTTTTCTAAAACTTACATTGTAATATACTGCAGTTTTTTGTTTTTTTTTAACATTTTTGTCTGTAATATGGGCTTCCCAGGTTGTGCTAGAGGTAAAGAATCTGCTTGCCAGTGCAGGAGATGTAGGAGACTCAGGTTCAGTCCCTGGGTCAAGGAGGTCCCCTTGAGGAGGAAATGGCAATGCATTCCAGTATTCTTGCCTGGAAAATTCATGGATAAAAGAGCCTGGCGGGCTACAGTCCACGAGGTTGCAAAGAGTCAGACAAAACCGAGCAACCAAGCTCACACACACGTCTGTAATACAGTTGGGATTTCTGGTGCAAACAATGAGAGATGCTGGTTCTCTTTTGCAGACGAGGTAGCCAGTTATTTCAGCTTCATTATTTGAATTCTTTCCTTGCGCCACTAATCTGAAATGGCAATATAAATTACAGTAAGATGAGAATTTCGTGAGTTCTGGTGAACTTGAACTTTCAGTCATTAATAGAAACCATTTAGCCTCTTGTTGCTGCCATATAAAAAGGCTAGTCAGTCAAAATAATATTTATTGAATGATCTTCCCTTGAGCTATATAATGTAATTTTCCCAGTTGGCAAACAAAACACAAGCTAATATATTTTTTTAAATGTTGGTCTACAATGAATTGTTACTATTGCAAAAGCCATGGACAGATCAGTCCAGCTTTAAGATTACTGTCTAAATTTTGAGGAGTAACTTGTACTTTCTTTTTAAGATATCATCATTTCTTTGTAAGGTGTCTTAAAAAGATATCTAAGAATATTGCTTAACATTCTCAGTTTTCTCTAAGGAAAAAAAGCTTATGTTTCTTCCCATGTAACGTTTTTTGGATTCTGTGATTTGTGCAGAGCAGTGAATTTGGGGTTATTGTTCTGATGCCCAGTGACTGTTAGAGAACATTTGCAGTTGACCTGTGGTTTCCTACACCTGAATGTACAGCAACACATCTTTTATCACCTCAGGCTTTTCCACCCAAAGTCTGACCTTACTTTCTTTTAAGAGTTTTGGTTTTACCATCTGTTGTTGTTGCTAAAAAATGGACTCCACCAAATATTTTCAGAGAATTGGAGAACAGTTTAGTGTTAATATTTAAATGCTATTCTGAGAATTAAGAACCAGGCACAGACAAAGACAAAACAAACAAAACCCCAACAGAAGCCTGTACTCTGTAGCCAAAGAGGGGCAGCCTAGCAAGATAAAAACTTTTGGACAGTAAACCATTCTCCTCCAGCCAGACACCACAGAAGAAAGTTACCACTATACCACCCACATATCAAAGGCCAAATGAGGCACACAGACTCCCACCCTTGGGAGGCTATAACAGAGCATCCAGACTCCTCCTAGACCACATGGGGAGCTAGAACTTCTACCCTTACAAAGTAATGAGGTGCTCAGCTCCCTCCCTCGGGGGTGATGTCAGAGGAGTGGAGAGTGAAGACTTCCACCATTGCCCAGTGGTAAGGAGCAGTCCCCATCACAATGTCAGTGAAGAGTATGTGGGGAGGGGGAGCCTGGAACTCCTGCCTCCATCCAGCAGTGACAAAGAGCTCACCACCTTCAGGTGGCAGTGGAGGCGAAGTGGGAACCTGGACTTTTGCCTCCACCTGGCAGTAGCCAGGTGACACCCCTCTGCCCTGCCACAGTGGTATCAGAGAATACTACTTAACGTAGGAGGTTTAAATAAGATCCAGACTTTCATCATAAAATATGTAAATGTCCTGGTTACAAATAAAAATCAGTTGTCATACCAAGAACCAGGGAAATCTTAAACTGAATGAAAAAAGATAACCAATGACTGATGTTAGAATTACCTGAACAAGATTTTAAAGCAGTCAGGATTGAATGCTTTAGTGAGGAATTAATGAGGACAAAGAACAGAGTGAAAGAACAGAAAGGCTCAACAGGGAAACAGAAAGTCTTAGGAGGTCAATAGAGCATATAAAGAAAAACTAAATGGAAATTTTTGGACTGAAAAATACAATGACTGAAATGAAAAGTATGAGTTAGCAGATTGACTCAAAAGTAGAAAGGAGAGAACAGAGGATAGAATCAGTGAACTGAAATATAGAATGATGTAATTACCCAACCTGAACAAGAGAGAAAATAGACTTAAAAAAAAAAATTCCAGCACATTAGGGACCTGTAGGATTATAACAAAAGATGTAACTTTTGTGGAAGAAGAGAATGAGGGCAGAGCTGGAAAAGTAGTTCAAAAAAATTAAGACCAAAAACTTTCCAAATTTTTCAAGAGACACAGACCTCAGATTCAAGAAGCTGAGTGAACCCCAAGTATGATTAGTCAAAAAAGTCCATGCCAAGATACATTATAAGTAAGCTTCTGAAAACTTAAAAGAGCAACTTAGGAATAAAAACACTTGGCCTTAACCTGGTGACCTTAGGATTCCGGGCTGCCACTGTGGTGGCCTAGCTTCAATCCCTGGTCAAGGACAATCCCACAAACTGTGTGATGTGGCAAAAAAAAAAAAAAAAAAAAAATCGTTTGACAAGCACCTAGAGAAAAACAACACTTAAAATGAGAAGACAATTCAAATGACAGTGGATTTCTCATCAGAAACCATCAAGACTAGAAATAAGTGGCATATATATGTATATATATATTTAATTGGAGGATAATTGCTTTACAATGTTGTGTTGGTTTTTGGCATATTTTGTTTTAAGTGCTTAAAGAAAAGAACTCTTAATCCAGAATTCTGTACCCAGTAAAAATATCCTTTGGGAATTAAGGGAAATCAAAGGTGTTTCTTAGATGAAGGAAAAGAGTGTCACCAGCAGACTTGAAAGTTCTAAGAAGTGGCTAAAGAAGTTCTTTCAATGGAAAAGAAATGATAAAAATAGAGGAAACTTGGAACAATCAGGAAGGAAAGAAAGACACAGTACATAAAAATAAGGGTAGGTCACTAGGTTCTTTTTCTTCTTGATTTTTCTAAACTGAAGCAAAAATTGTTGAAGTTGAAGGAAAAATTATAACACTGCCTGATGTGATTCTAAATTTATGTGGAGGAAATATTTAAGGCAGTATCTTATAAATGAGCTAGTTGGTAAAAGGATGGCATATTCAGATTTTCAAATTCTGAATAAAACAAATCAAGGAGAGGGAGAGATAAACTTTAGGAAATTCGCTGCTTATACAGTTGTGGAGCCTGGAAAGTCCAAAATCTTCAGGGCAGGCTGAAAATTCTGGCAAGAACTGATGTTTAGGTCCTGAGTCTGAAGGCAGTCAGTCTGGGGACAAAATTCTTCCTGTTCCAGAAACCTTAGTCTTTTCTTAACGTCTTCAGCTTACTAGATGAAGTATACCCACATTTTGGTGAGTAATTACATTACTGAAAGTCTACTGGTTTAAATGCTGTGCTAAGTTGTCTCAGTCATGTCTGACTCTTTGCGACACTATGGACTGTAGCTTGCCAGGCTCCTTTGTCCATGGGATTCTCAAGAAAGAATACTAGAGTGGGTTGCCATGCCCCCTTCCAGGGGATCTTCCTGACCCAGGGATCAAACCTGAGTATCCTGTGGCTTCCGCATTGCAGGTGGATTCTTTACTGCTGAGCCTTGCTAATCCCATCTAAAAAATACTTTTGCAGCAATATCCAGGCTGGTAGATTTGTCTACCTACCATAGCCTAGCCAAATTGACACAAAATGAACCATCACAGATGATTGTTGTTATTCAGTCGCTCAGTTATGTCCTATTCTTTGCAACCCCATGGACTGCAGCACGCCAGGCTTCCCTGTTCACCATCTCCTGGAGCTTGCTCAGACTCATGTCCATTGAGTTGGTGATGCCATCCAACTATCTCATCCTCTGTTGCTTCCTTCTCCTTCTGCCTTCAATCTTTCCCAGCATCAGGATCTTTTCCAATGAGTCAGCCCATCAGGTTGGCCAAACTATTGGAGTTCCAGCTTCAGCATCAGTCCTTCCAGTGAGTATTCAAGATTGATTTCCTTTAGGATTGACTGGTTTGATCTTCTTGCAGTCCAAAGAACTCTCAAGAGTCTTCTCCAACACCATAGTTTGAAAGCATCAATTCTTCAGCACTCAGCCTTCTTTGTGGTCCAACTCTCACATCCATACTTGACTACTGGAAAAATGGTATCTTGAACTCTGTGGACCTTTGTTAGCAAAGTAATGTCTCTGCTTTTTAATATGCTGTCTAAGTTTGTCATAGCTTTCCTTCCAAGGAACAAGCATCTTTTAATTTCATGGCTGCAGTCACCATCTGCAGTGATTTTGTAGCCCAAGAAAATAAAGTTTGTCACTGTTTCCATTGTTTCTCTATTTGCCATGAAGTGATGGGACCAGATGTCATGATCTTAATTTTCTGAATGTTGACTTTTAAGCCAACTTTTTCTCTCCTCTTTCACCTTAATCAAGAGGCTTTTTAGTTCCTCTTCACTTTCTGCTATAAAGGTGGTATCATCTACATATCTGAGGTTATTGATATTTCTCCCAGCAATCTTGATTCCAGCTTGTGCTTCATCCAGCCGGGCATTTGCATGATGCACTCTGCATATAAGTTATATAAGCAGGGTGACAGTATACAGCCTTGATGTACTCCTTTCCCAATTTTGGATCAGTCTGTTGTTCTATGTCTGGTTCTAACTGTTGCTTCGTGACCTGCAGACAGGTTTTTTAGGAGGCAGGTAAGGTGGTTTGGTATTCCCATTTCTTGAAGAATTTTCCACAGTTTGTTGTGATCCATACAGTCAAAGGCTTTAGTGTAGTCAGTGAAGCAGAAGTAGATGTTTTTCTGGAATTCTCTTGCTTTTTCGATGATCCAACGGATGTTGGCAATTTGATCTCTGGTTCCTCTGCCTTTTCTGAATCCAGCTTGAACATCTGGAAGTTCTTGGTTCATGTACTGTTAAAGCCTCACTTGGAGAATTTTGAGCATTGCTTTGTTAGCATGTGAAATGAGTGCAATTGTATGGTAGTTTGAACATTCTTTGGCATTGCCTTTCTTTGGGATTGGAATGAAAACTGACCTTTTCCAGTCCTGTGGCCACTGCTGAGTTTTCCACATTTGGTGGCATATTGAGTGCAGCATTTTCACAGCATCATCTTTTAGGATTTGAAATAGCTCAACTGGAATTCCATCACCTCCACTAACTTTTCGTAGTGATGCTTCGTAACTCCTGCTTAACTTCGCACTCCAAGATATCTGGTTCTAGGTGAGTGATCACACCATCATGGTTATCTGGGTCAAGATCTTTTTTGTATATTTATTCTGTGTATTCTTGCCACCTGTTTGTAATATTTTCTGCTTCTGTTAGGTCCCTGCTGTTTCTCTCCTTTGTTGTGCCCATCTTTTCATGGAATGCTTCCTTGGCATCACTGATTTTCTTGCAGAGATCTCTAGTCTTTTCTACTCTGTTCTTTTCCTCTATTTCTTTGCTTTGTTCATTTAGGACGGTTCTCTTATCTCTCCTTGCTATTCTTTGGAAATCTGCATTCAGATGCATATATCTTTCCTTTTCTCCTTTACCTTTTGCTTCTCTTCTTTTCTCAGCTATTTGTTAAGCCTCCTCAGACAACCATTTTGTCTTTTTGCATTTCTTTTTCTTGGGGACTTTTTTTTTTTTTAATCTTTTAAAAATTCTTTATTGGTGTATAGTTGATTTATAATATTATGTTTCAGGTGCATAGCAAAGTGAGTCAGTTATGCTTATATCCACTCTATTTTAGATTCTTTTCTCATATAGGTCATTAGAGAGTACTGAATAGAGTTTCCTGTGCTATGCAATAGGTCATGATTATCAATTTTATATTCAGTAGTGTGTATATGTATATTGGGTTGTTGGAAAAGGCTGTTTGCTATGTCCAGTGGATTCTTTTGGCAAAACTCTGTTAGGCTTTGCTCTGCTTTATTTTGTACTCCAATGCCACACTTGCCTGTTACTCCAGGTATCTCTTGACTTCCTCCTTTTGCAATCCAGTCCCCTATAATGAAAAGGACATCTATTTTGGGTGTTAGTTCTAGAAGGTCTTGTAGTTCTGCATAGAACCATTCAACTTCAGCTTCTTTTGCATTAGTGGTTGGAGCATAGACTTGGATTACTGTGATACTGAATGGTTTGCCTTGGAAACAAACCGAGATCATTCTGTCATTTTTGGGATTGCACCCAGGTACTGCATTATGGACCCTTTTATTGACTGTGAGGACTTCTCCATCTTTCACTGCAAAGAATATAATCAGTCTGTTTTCAGTATTGACAATCTGGTGATGTCCATGTGTAGAGTCGTCTCTTGGGTTGTTAGAAGATGGTGTGTGTTTGTTATAACCAGTGTGTTCTCTTGGCTTAACTCTGTTAGCCTTTGCCCTGCTTCATTCTGTACTCCAAGGCCAAATTTGCTTGTTACTCCAGGTATCTCATGACTTCCTACTTTTGCATTCCAGTCCCCTGTGATGAAAAGGACTTTTTTTGTGTGTGTTAGTTCTAGAACGTCTTGTAGGTCTTCATAGAACCATTCAACTTCAGCTTCTTTGACATCAGTGGTTGGAGCATGGACTTGGATTACTGTGATATTGAATGGCTTGCCTTGGAAACGAACAGAGATAATTCTGTCGTTTTTGAGATTGCACCCAAGTACTCCATTTTGGACGCTTGCTGATTATGGGGGCTACTCCATTTCTTCTAAGGGATTTTTGCCCACAGTAATAGATATAATGGTCATCTGAATTAAATTCACCCATTCCAGTCCATTTAGTTCACTGATTCCTAAAATGTCGATGTTCACTCTTGCCATCTCCTATTTGACTACTTTCAATTTAGCTTGATTCATGGACCTAACATTCCATGTTCCTATGTATTATTGTTCTTTATAGCATCAGACTTTACTTCCACCACCAGACATATCCACAGATGGGCATTCTATATGCTTTGGCTCCGCCTCTTCATTCCTTTTGGGGCTGTTGCTCTGCTCTTCTCCAGTAGCATTTTGAGCACCTACCAACCTGGGGAGTTCATCTTTCAGTGTTGTATCTTTTTGCATTTTTCATACTGTTCATGGGGTTCTCAAGGCAGGAATACTGAAGTGGTTTGTCATTCCCTTCTGGACCACGTTTTGTCAGAACTCTCCACCATGACCCATCCATCTTGGGTGGCCCTACACAGCATGGCTTATAGTATCATTGAGTTAGACAAGGCTGTGGTCCATGTGATAAGTTTGGTTAGTTTTCTGTGATTGTTGTTTTCATTCTGTCTTCCCTTTGATGGATGAAGATAAGAGGCTTGTGGAAGCTTCCTGATGGGAGGGACTGGCTGTGGGGAAACTGGGTCTTGTTCTGGTTGGGGAGGCCATGCTCAGTAAATCTTTAATCCAATTTTCTGCTGATGGGTGGGACTGTGTTCCCCCCCTGTACCTTGGCCTTAGGCCAAGCTATGTTAGGGGTAATGGCAATGATGGTGACCTCTTTCAAAAGGACTTACGCCAAGATGCTGTGGCCCCCATGACTGTTGTAGTCAGTGCCCCTGACTCCACAGTAGGCCACTGTCAACCCACACCTCTGCCGGAGGCTCCAGGACACTCACAGGCAAGTCTGGCTCAGTCTCTTGTGGGGTCCCTGCTCCTTTCTCCTGCTTCCTGGTGCGCACAAGTTTGTTGTGCCCTCCAAGAGTCTGTTTCCCCAGTCCTGTGGAAGTTCTCTACTCAGATCCCACTGACCTTCAAAGTCAGATTCCTTGGGGATTCTTAATCCCTTTGCTGGATCTGCTGGATCACAGATGGTTAAGAGAGGTAAAGCTTCTATATATCACTGTGATTGGTAAAATGACTATCGTACATTATGTATATGATATAATATCCAGAACAACTAAAGCTTGAAGAGAGATACATTTAGAAACCCTTCAGAAATATAAAAAAATTCTAAAAAATACTCAAGTAACCCATAGGAAAGCAGGAAATGGAAAACAGGGAAGTGAAAAAACAGAACAAACAAAAGATGAAATTTCAGACTTAGGTCCTAATATATCAGAATTGGATTAATTATTAGTGTTAGAAATACACTAGTTTGAGGACATTGGCAGATCGGATTATAAAACATGACAAAGTATGTGCTGTCTACAAGAAACTCACTTCAAACTTAATGATACTGGCTGGCTGTAAGTAGAAGGATTGGAAAAGATATTTCATGCAAATATTTGTCAAAGGAAAGCAGGAATATCTACGTTAATAACAAATCAAGTAGACTCCAGAGGAAAGAAAACTACCAGTGTTAGAGAAAAGTGAAGTCGCTCAGTCGTGTCCGACTCTTTGCGACCCCGTGGACTGTAGCCCACTAGGCTCCTCCGTAGTGTTAGAGAAGGACGTAATATAATCATAGAAGGGTCAATCCACCCAGAAGGAATAACAGCCCTAAATGTATCTACAAAAATGATACAACTGAAAGTAAAAATGGATAAATCCACAATTATAGTTGAGGATTTAAACACTGATCTCTCAGAAACTGATAGAACTAGGCAGAAAATCTACAAAGATATAGAAGACCTGAAGAACACAGTCTAAGCAGTGGACTCCTATGTATATGGAAGCTCCATCAATAACAGCAGGATATACATTGTTTTTTTCAAATTCTCTAAGCATTTTATTTATCATTGAAGAAACACAGGAGCAGGTTCTGTGTTGGATCCAATGAGACCAAATAGTTAATCTTTAACATAGCTACTACATTCTAAAATTGAAGTCAACACAGGGGATATACATGGGTTTTAACAGTCCATAGAACATTTACCAAAATAGTTATCCTAAGACATAAAACAAACCTCAACAAATTTACAAGAATTGAGATCGTAAAGTGTATTCTGTGACTGCAGTGAACTCAAATTAGAAACAAAAGAGTGGTAATAGGACAATCCCCAAATGAAAGTGCAACATAAAAAATTGTGGGACACAATTTTTTGTTTACTTTAGAACGTTTACTTTAGAAAAGTACATATTTTAGAAAAGAGAAGTCTTAAGGTATAATCTGAGCCCCCACCTCAAGAACCTAGAAAAAGAAGAGCTAAAGAAACCCAGAGCAGAGCAGAAAGGAGGAAATGATTAAAATAAGAACAGAAATAAATGAAATTGAAAGAAAATCAGTAGAGAAAATCAATGAAACAAAGAGCTTTTCCTTTGAAAGAGTGGGAAATAAACTGGCAAACTTCCGATAAGACTGACAGAAAAATTGCTGTGTCATTACAGACCCTGCAAACATCAAAAGCATAAGAAGAGACTTCTATGAACATCTCTACACATAAACATATTAACTTATATGAAAGGGGTTAGTATCTCTAAAACCGTGAACTAGTACAGTCATCCAGTATGGAATAAGTAATTTTTTTTTTTTGGAATAAGTAATTTGAATAGCTCTGTACAGGCATAGCTCAGAGATACTTGGTTCTAGACCACTGCAATAAAGCAAGTCACTCCAAGTTTTTGGTTTCACAGTGCATGTAAAAGTTACATTTACACTGTAGTTTATAAAGTGTACAATAGTAATAGCATTATCTAAGAAACCAAATGTATACACTGTAATTAAAGATACTTTGTTGCTAAAAAATGCTAACCATTATCTGAGCCTTCAGCAAGTCATAATTTTTTTTTTTAACTGGTCTTGCCTTGATGTCAATGGCTGATGACTGGTCAGGGTGGTGTTGCTGAGGGTTGGCAGGCTGTAACAATTTCTTAACATAAAACAACAGTGAAGTTTGCTGCATCAGTGGACTGTTCACAAATGATTTCTCTATAGTACGCCATGCTGTTTCATAGTGTTTTACTCACAGTAGAACTTCTTTCAAAATTGAAATAAGTCCTCAAACTCTGCTGCTGCTTTGTCAACTAAGTTTATGTAATATTCTTAATGTTTTTTTTTTTTTTTTTTGTCATTTCAAGTCTTCATAGCAACTTCACCAGGAGTAGAGTCCATGTCAGTAAACCAATTACTTTACTCATTTCTTAAAGAAGCAACTCCTCATTTGTTAAAGGGTTTTTTTTGTTTGTTTGTTTGCTAATTTTTTTTTTCTGTCATGAGATTACATCAACTCAGTGACAATCATAAGGCTCACACCTCGAATTCCAGCCCCCATACTGTTTTCACATATCTGCACATCTGATCACAGATCATCATAACAAATACAATAATGAAAAAGTTTGAAATATTGCGACAGTTACCAAAATGTGACAGAGACATGAAGAGAGCAAGTGCTGTTGGAAAAATGGCAGCGATACACTTCCTTGGCACAGGTTGCCACACCCTGTGAATTTGTGTAAAAAGAAAATCATACAAAGTGAGGTAATGTTCGTAACCGTTAGGGAAATTGACTATAGTTTAAGAACTTCTAAAAGGAAATCTTCAGGCCCAGACGGTTGCATTGGAGAATTCTATCAGAAATTTTAATAGCAATTAGTATCAGTCTTACACAGTCATTTCCAGAAAGTAGACGAGGAGAGAACACTTCCCAATTCAGTTATAAAGCTAGTATTAACTTTATACCAAAACCAAAGACCGTATTGATAATAAAAACTAAAGACCAGTATCCCTCATGAGTATAGATGTGCAGGTCCTTAGGAAAAACTTAGCAAGTGGAATTCAACAACATATACAGAGAATTAATTACTGTTACCAAGTGGCATTTATCCCAGGAATGCAAGTCTCTTTTAATTTTCAAAAAGCAGTCAGCTTAATCCATCATGCTAGAAGGTTAAGGAAAAGAAAGTGAGGGTTAAAGAGCAACCCAGGAATCCTTGTGGTGAAGGAAATACTCTGCATCTTGACTGTACCAGTATCAGTACTCTAGTAGTGATTTTTATGTGATTTTGCAAGATGTCACTATCGGGGGTAAGGGTACTGAAGTCTTGTATTTGTTGCTTCTTGCACTTAGATCATTATGTAGCTTTTCTTTTCTCACTTAAAAACTAGGCTTTTTTTAAATGTACCTAGGCATTTAATTTGTATGTGAAGTTTGATGGGAACATCTCGATCTGCTCAGGAGATCTAAACAGTGTGCCTTGCACTCTTAAGTAGGGAAGTAATAAAATATTTGTTGAATGATATAATTTATTCAGCATTCAGTGGGAGAGGGTAGCTGTATTAAAAATGTAAAAGACTGAACAATTAATGTACACTTAATTACAGAGTTTATGAGGCTTTTGAAATGATTTTTACCTAGCTATTTGCTCTGATATTGTAATTAGCTTTTAGTTCTTAGGAAGCATTCTTGTTTTATTTCTGGCTTTATAATAAAATTTTACAGTGAGTAATTTGCTTTGATCAAGAAGTGACTTCTAACTTTTCTCCCTTGTACAATTAAGCAGATGTTAGTGGCAGTAAAAATATTCATTTGAATTTGAAAAATATTAATAAGGAAAAGTTTTTGACTTACATTTTTTTTTTTTGGACTTACATTTTAAACACTTAATGTGTTTTATTTTCATTAGTCATTTTTGCATTTTACTATAATTGTGTTTCTTTTTTGTGTACACATGGTTAGTTTTATTTGTATCTGCCTTTCTTCACATTTATACAAATAGTAAAACCTATTGAGATATAAATAAGAGCTAAATCAAGATAGAGACATATAGCTATGGAAGTTTATTTTACTTTGTGTAATATCTTTAAGGTTCGTCCATTTTGTATCATGTATTAGAGAACGTTGTTCCTTTTTATGGCTAAATAATATTCTCTTGTATGTGAATACCACATTTCGTTGATCTTTTCACCTACTGATGGACACTTAGGTTATTTCTACCTTTTGGCTATTGTAAATAATTCTGAAATAAACATTGGGGTACAGGTATCTCTTTGAGTCTATTCTTTCACTTTTTAAAGGCATATACCTAGGAGTGGAATTTCTGGGTCATATGGTTCAATCCCCCTGGGTTGGGAAGATCGCCTGGAGAAGGGAAAGACTACCCACTCCAGTATTCTGGCCTAGAGAATTCCATGGACTATACAGTCCCAAAGAGTCAGACATGACTGAACAACTTTCACTTTTTTCATGGTATGTTTAGCTTTTTAAGAAACTGCCTGGCTGTTTTTCATGATGGCTATGCCATTTTATAGTCCCACCAGCAGTGTATGAGGATTCTAACTTCCTCATGTTCTTGCTGGTGCTTATTATTTTCCCTTTCTTTGATTATAGCCATCCTAGCAAATGTAAAGTGATGTATCATGTGATGTTTGGTATCATTTCACATGCTTATTGATCAGTTGCATATCTTCTTTGGAGAAATGTTTTTTCTAGTCCTTTGCTGATTTTAAAAATTGAGTGGTTTATTTTTTGTTGTTGGGTTTAGGAGTTCTTTATATGCTCTTGATATTAAGCCCTTGTCAGATACATGATTTACAAATATTTTCTTCCATTTTATAGATTGTCATTTTCCTTTCTGGATAGTATCTTTTGATATCCAAAAGTTTTAAATTTTGATGAAGTCCAATTTACCTCCTTTATTTTTCTTCTACCTATTTTTTTTTTCTGATGATTTAGTAACAGAACCATTAGCAATTTTATTAGCTGTTGTTGAAATGATTGTTTTCTCTGATCCCAGATAGGGGTTGAGGTGCCATTTTTGGTCCAGGATCAACAAAAAATGGCAATATTAGTTGTTACTGACTGAATACCTAATATGTGCTAGATGCCATTGGGAATCCTGAGAAAAGAAACTCAAAATGAAGCAGAGGGTCATAATTTCATTCTTTTTTTTTTTTTCTTTTTATTTTAATTGGAGGCTATTTACTTTACAATATTGTGGTAGTTTTGCCATATATTCATATGAATCAGCCATGGGTGTACGTGTGTTCCTCATCCTGACCCTCCCTCCCACCTCCCTCCCCATCCCATCTCTCAGGGTCATCCCAGCGCACCAGACGTGAGCACCCTGCCTCATGCATCAAACCTGGACTGACGATCTATTTCACATATGTTAATATACATGTTTCAATGCTATTCTGTCAAATCATCCCACCCTCGCCTTCTCCCACAGAGTCCAACAGTCTGTTCTTTACATCTGTGTCTCTTTTGCTGTCTTGAATATAGGGTCATTGTTACCATCTTTCTAAATTCCATATATATGCGTTAATATACTGTATTGGTGTTTTTCTTTCTGACTGACTTCGCATAATTTCATCCTTGCCAGGTAAATTCTGCTGACATCATTTAACCTCCCAGAGAGATTAGAGATAGTTTCCCCTGTCATCTGCTAGTCAAAACTACTATCTGTACAACACTAACCGGGTTCCTGGCTCTGCCCTGGTTCCTGGGCCCCCCCCACATTTCAGCCTGTGGAGGTTCTAGGTTTCTTTGTTTCTGCATTTCATTGAGTTTCTTACTTAGCTACCTTTTTACCTTACCTAGCCCACAGTCATCTTTACAGACTGCTTAAGAATCTCAAAGTAAGTGGGTTTCTTACAGAGGGACTAACATTTTAAACCAGCCCTTAAACCTGTTTTATTGCATTAGAAAAGTGAGTTTCCCCACATTTATAACTGAAATTAATTCCTATAAGAAGCTCTTAATGTGATACTATTGATTAAAATACTGAGGCTTTTCCTCTTTGTGGTTTGAGTGCTTTCTCTCTAGTATATTTCAGATGATTCAATAATTGTTCATGTTTCCCGTCAAACTATGAAAGCACAAATACTAAGTGCTCTATCACTGTTTATTATGATTTATTCTTGTTTTTTTCCCCCCTAGCGGATCTAAGAAGAACAATTGCTGTCCTTTTGGATGACATTTTACAACGTTTGGTAAAGCTGGAGAACAAAGTCGACTATATTGTTGTGAATGGCTCAGCAGCTAGCACTACCAGTGGTACTAGTGGGAATCCAGTGCCACTGACCACAAATAAAAGGATAAAAGCATCAGGCAGCATTAGATAGCAGTTGACGATCACCTTGTGCTGCTACATTCACCATGGATTATATCCTATGGCAGAAAATCACTGGCTAGCATAGAGTAATACTTTACAATAAAAGCTCTACGCATTTTCAAGGAATATGCTGGATTCATGGAACTTTAATTCTGTATATAATTTAAAAAGCTATTAGTTTGCTTTCAGGCACATCTCTTCAATGCTGTACTATAGCCTTAAAGGGAACTTGGTAACAAGGTTGATGTAGTAAGCAGGTAGGTGATCTTTGTATAAATCTTTGTGTTTGAGACCAAGTTGAAACAAAAACACTGAAAGATTCATTTCTACAAAATATTTATTTAAATATATAACATATTTTTTAGACAAATGAGGAATATTGTTATTGAATCGTTTTGTCATTTGTTATGGATAGATGTGACTGTTGGACTAATACTATTAGAAAATGTGCTTACTTCCAGTACTTACTATATTTTGTTATTCAGATTATGAGCAGAGAGAAAAGAAGTATAATGTTGAAAATAGTGTTTTGAAATGATGACCCAAAGAATGTCTTCATTTGCACTATCCCTTCAGAATAACTGAAGGTTAATTATTGTATATTAAAAAAATTTACATTTTTAAGAGTATAATCTTGAAATGGGTAGTAGCCACTGTTCGTAAACTATTCTAAACATTGGGGCAATTAAATAACATTAAAATAGTAATCTCCAATCTCATATGTAACATTTTCTTATATACTTATATTCTGAAGAGTAAAAGATATTTTTATGATGAGATTAAATATTAATTCATGATTTTTCATATAGATGAACGTTAATTTAAAAATATAAAACTTTGAGTGATTATGCTGTCAAGAAAGCACATTATTTCCATATTTGGGTAATTTTTGCTTTTATTATATTGGCAAGGGAGGGGGAAACTGAGATATTTGTGAGACTGGACCTCTTAAGGACTTTAGCCAGATGTGTATAATAAAAGTATTTGTGTTGCATTAAATTGTTTGGAAAATGTTAGCATTACAGTATATAGAATACATACTGCTCCATGAGATGTTGGATTTGTGTGATATACAGTAGATACTCGTTTTATATAGTGACCACTTAAAAATAATTAAGAGCATTTAAAATGTAATTTAAATTATGAAGATGGACTATCTTTTCAGAAAAACAGCTATTCTATATATAGCACAAGAGAGCTCGATCTTGGGTAATTCTAGCATAGAGCAAAGTACACCTTTATTTAAATTTTCCTTGTTGCAAATTTAATTACCATATGGTGCCCTTTGTTTCATAGTATTTATTCTCTAAGTGCAGCTAGCTTCTAGATTTAGACTGTATTGTATTTAGTTTTGGAAATTGTATTGTTCATTATTACAATGTGCTACCAGACGTCGTAGCAATAATTATAATGGTTTATTAAAGTAAGTATGAGAAAATACTTCTTGAAAGGTATCTTTCCAAACTCTTCCCTGTACCCTGCCTTTATATGAAGAAATTATTTACATACCGTTTCCAGGTAAAGTCTCTCACTAGATGTGTAGATTTTTTGTTTTTGTTTTCAGGGATGAAATAAAATGTATTATTTGTACTTTAAAGTGTTATAAGTTTTCTTCTTTAATGATGATTGTTCTTTTAATAAATGGTAAGTGATTAAAAGGAATTTTAGATAATTTTGGTTTTTTTCCATCAATTCCCAATAGCTGTTTCAAAAGAGAAAAATGAAAGATTGCCTCGTTCAGATTAGAAGAGTCTGAACTTGGGGATTGATGGGAACGAATTCTGAGGTTTGTGATTGGAAGTGGTTCCTAGGTTTGTTCCCTCAAGTTGAAGTTTACTGTTGAGTCTTTTTTTTAATTTTAATTTTACATTGGAGCATAGTTGATTAACAGTGTTGTGTTAGTTTCAGGTATCCAGCAAAGGGATTCAGTTATACATGTGTCTCTTCTTTTTCAGATTCTTTCTTCATTAGTTTATTACAGAGTACCAAGCAGAGTTCCCTGTGTTGTACAGTAGGCCCTTGTTGATTATCTATTTTAAACATAGCAGTGTGTACATGTCAATCCCAAACTCCCAGTATACTCCTCCCCCCACCCCTCCCTCCTGTTAACCATAAGCTTGTGCTGTGAGTCTGTGAGTATGTTTCTGTTTTGTAAATAAGTTCATTTGTATCATTTTTTTAAGATTCTGTATATAAGCAATATCATACGATATTTGTCTTTGTCTGACTTACTTCACTTTGTATGATAATCGTCAGGTCCATCCATGTTGCTGCAAATGGCATTATTTCTTTCTTTTTAATGGCTGAGTAATATTCCAGTGTGTGTGTGTGTGTGTGTGTGTACATATATATATTTTTAAATTTTATTAGTGTCAGTCTCTTTCAGACATCTTTCCAGAATGAGTTTAGGGCTTCCAGTGAGTCTTTATTAGGTCAGATGTTACTTCATGTTGCTGCTTTTTGAGTGTTGATTAGTATTATCATTCATTTAAAGAAATCATTTTTCATTTAGCTTTCTCAGGTGTTTAATTCAGTCATCCACCCACTCTTTCTTTACTATCTCATATCAGTTAGACATTAATAGTTAATACTGATTTTTTTCAGACAAAGAGGTAAACTTTGGTTCTGAGTATTCTTTTCAAATGGGAAGGTGATGTGAGGTATAATAGCAAAGCTTGAGGAGAGGAAACATTTTGAACCACTGGTGTTTGGAAATTTACCCATAACAGATCATGTTCAATTTTGGATAAATGTACTTTTTGTTTGCTTCTTCATCTTCAAGAGTTTGAAAGGAAGAAAAAAAATTCCCTTTTGAGTCTTTTCTTGAGATTGGAATTGGGAGTTTCAGGCCAGGAGCCTTGAGTGGATAATTGAAGCAGGAGAGCCCAGAAAGGGGACCTCTGCCAGGTAAGAAGGGCCACTGGCCTCTGCTTCCTGAAGGAGGCTCCACACCTTGTGTATTAAAACTATTCAAAACCATGGTGTTTTCTGGGAGGAAGGAGTTAGAGCAGGAAGGATTTGGAGAATGTATTTTTAGTAATATCCCTCATGATGATATCATTATAGTAACACTTACTAAGGACTGTGCCCTGCACTGTGCCATCATGTACAGTGTCTTGTTTTAATCTTCAGAACAGCTTTGTGAGGTAAGTTCTGTTAATCCCCATTTGTAGATGAAGGACTAAGGTATGGAGAAGCTGGATATAAGGGCTCTGGTCACAGATCTCTTATGCTGTTCAGCAGAGATTCAGACCTAGAAGGGTTGGTTTATAGGGTCTGTGCTCTTGATCACTGTGCTTCATCAGCTGTTCTGTGAGTCTTGGCTTAAGTAAGCTCAAACATTCTCCTTTCCTCCCCCTATCTTGTCCCCTGGACCTACGGACTTTTCTGTTGTGATCCAGGAGAGATCTCCTCACTTTGTCCTCAAATGCCTGGGTCAGTCTGAAGAGGGATCACAGAGTAGGTGCTGGGCTCCCAGGCATTGGTGGTAGCCCCGACCCAGGCTGATGGCCCAGGATGGCTGGATTTGTGGATGATGGGAGATGAACATGCGCCATAGTATTTGGGAGCTTATGAACGAGCCTGTCACAATAGCGGCTTAGTTATATCACATCTTGGAATAAAGAGAAAGGGAGGAATCAACTTGGTGCATATTCTCTAGGGTGAATAGAATCTTCTCAGTCTTCCCATTAGGGCCATTTTTTGTGTGTCCAGCATGGAGTTTAGGGCAGTTCTCCATCAGTATCTTGTGTGTGTGCCTGCTCAGTCGTGTCCAACTCTGCGACTTCAAGGACTGTAGCCCACCAGGCTCCACACAAGAATTTGCCTGGATTTCCCAGGCAAGAATACTGGAGTGGGTTGCCGTTTCCTTCTCCAGGGGATCATCTTGACCCAGGGATTGAACCTGCATCCTCCTGCATTGGCAGGCGGATTCTTTACCAATGAGCCATGTAGGAAGCTATTGAGAGTATTATATTTTATTTTATTTTATTTTTTCAGTGGGTTTTGTCATACATTGATATGAATCAGCCATAGAGTTACACATATTCCCCATCCCGATTCCCCCCTCCCACCTCCCTCTCCACCCGATTCCTCTGGGTCTTCCCAGTGCACCAGGCCCGAGCACTTGTCTCATGCATCCCACCTGGGCTGGTGATCTGTTTCACCATAGATAATATACATGCTGTTCTTTCGAAACATCCCACCCTCACCTTCTCCCACAGAGTTCAAAAGTCTGTTCTGTACTTCTGTGTCTCTTTTTCTGTTTTGCATTTAGGGTTATCGTTACCATCTTTCTGAATTCCATATATATGTGTTAGTATGCTGTAATGTTCTTTATCTTTCTGGCTTACTTCACTCTGTATAATGGGCTCCAGTTTCATCCATCTCATTAGAACTGGTTCAAATGAATTCTTTTTAACGGCTGAGTAATATTCCATGGTGTATATGTACCACAGCTTCTTTATCCATTCATCTGCTGATGGGCATCTAGGTTGCTTCCATGTCCTGGCTATTGTAAACAGTGCTGCGATGAACATTGGGGTGCACGTGTCTCTTTCAGATCTGGTTTCCTCAGTGTGTATGCCCAGAAGTGGGATTGCTGGGTCATATGGCAGTTCTATTTCCAGTGTTTTAAGAAATCTCCACACTGTTTTCCATAGCGGCTGTACTAGTTTGCATTCCCACCAACAGTGTAAGAGGGTTCCCTTTTCTCCACACCCTCTCCAGCATTTATTGCTTGTAGACTTTTGGATAGCAGCCATCCTGACTGGCGTGTAATGGTACCTCATTGTGGTTTTGATTTGCATTTCTCTGATAATGAGTGATGTGGAGCATCTTTTCATGTGTTTGTGAGCCATCTGTATGTCTTCTTTGGAGAAATGTCTGTTTAGTTCTTTGGCCCATTTTTTGATTGGGTCATTTATTTTTCTGGAATTGAGTTTCAGGAGTTGCTTGTATATTTTTGAGATTAATTTTTTAAATTGCAAAAGCTCTGAGTCCACCTGTTTTCTATCTCTGGATGATTTCTGCTCACTGTACATGGTCCTTGTACTGATTACCAGCCTGGAATAGATCTTTCCATGGAGAAGTGAGGAAAATTTTTCATAGAATTCCTCTTTTTAGCATTTTCATTAATATTCATCTTGTATAAATATAAGGGTTCTCTGGCCTTCCCCTGAACTCGATGTATTTAAAAGTAGAGTGAATGTAAAGAATGCTTGTCGTGAATTGTAACAGTGCATTTTAGCGAAAAATGCCCTTCTTTTAGCTTCCAGGCAAAGACAGAGTTGGAGAAGAAAGGTAGTCAGAAGTTGGGGGTTGGAGGATTGACATATTTATGTAGTTTATTCTCTCTTTACAGGCTGCTGCTTTTTCTGCCTTGGGAAATAACTGAATGGTGCTTAGAAATAAACTCTTCCAGGAAGGTGCTATGAATATTGATAGTTTCAAGTAAAAATCACTTTCTCTTTATGTGGATTAATTCTTATCTTTTCCCCTAAATACCATGTGCTAAAAACAATGTTAAGTTGAACTACAGTGCTAAATAACCATGGTTAAAGCAGAAGAAAGGTTGCTCTTTCTTTGATTAAAACAAGTGACTTTCGACACAGAGTCTCAGCTGAGGGGCCTGGAGACTGCAGAAGTGGCCACTCTGCCTTCTGTTTCTAGAAAGAAAGTTTTCCTGAGGCTAAAAAGGAAGCCAAGGCCACAGCCCTAAACGGAGGAAGTTTTTCTTCCTGTCGATTAGGGCTCAGTTAACTTTATCAGGGAAATAATGAACTTGGGGAAGACATAAGCTCTACTTTTTACACCTTTCTCCAGGGAGTCTTCACTTCACATATACTGATGCCAAGGTGGAGAGAACTGATTTCTTTGCAACCCAGAAGGCCAGATGGAAAGTATTCTTTGCCTCTGCAAAACCAGGATAACTAGTATTTCTTGCTGATGATAAGGCATGATGAGTGCTGGCTTCATGAAGTAACGTCCCATGATAATAGGCACAGCTGGGACCCTTTGCTATCTTACAATGTCTCGTTGGGATTCCAAGCAGATGAAGCCCAGCCCTAAAGTAGTCACAACTACGGAACAATTCTGCTGTCAGGCTTTGACTACCCTGTTATATATCATGTAGTCCTGATTTGTTCTTTTCTATTTGCTTGCTTGGAAACCCTTCCCCTTACTCTCTCTGGTTTGAGTACAATTTTTTTTTTTTCAATGTCAGGTTTTACCTACTTAGTATTCCAGGCTTGCCATTCCCAGCCTCAGGAGATTGCCCCTTTCTTTGGAATCCTGTTACCACTTGTGGTCCCTGCTTCATGCATTTAGTCCTTCATTCACACTGTTCCCTCTGTCTGGATTCTCTTCTCCCAGCTCTCAGGAGTGGCTTGTCTTTCTTTGAGTCTTAACTGAAAGCCACTTCTCCAGAGAGACCTTCTCTCACTACCATTCTAAAGTAGGAGGCTTTTCTCTATATTCAGAGACCGTCAGGTTCCCAGCTCCCAGCACAGTAGCTGGTACATAGTAAATGTTTATTAAATGTGTTAACAAATGAATTTGTATGTTATTTTTAAAAATTTTATTGTTTTATTTTTGGCTGTGCAAGGTCTTAATTTCTGTTCAGGCTTTTCTGTAGTTGTGGTGAGCAGGGCTCCTCTTTATTGAAGTGCATGGGCTTCTCATTGTAGTGACTTCTTTTGTGGAGCAGGGACTCGAGGGCACATAGACTTAAGTAGTTACGGCTCCTGGGCTCTAGAGCACAGGCCAATAGTTGTGGCCCATGGGTTTAGTTGCTCTATAACATATGAGATCTTCCCCTACCAAGGATCAAACTCATCGTCTCCTGCTTTGGCAGGCAAATTCTTTACCACTGAGCCACCAGGGAAGTCCTGTTATTGCAATTTAATATGTAATGATTTGCAGCTTAAAAACAAAAGCTTTCGGAATAAGACCAAACTATAAATTGATTGGGAAGGAACTGAAATCTTTAAAATATTGAGTCTTTCTTTCCACGAATTTGGTAACTTAAAAATTTATTAAGATTTTCTTTAATGTTTCTCAGTGAACTTTTATAAGTTCCCTTGCAGAGGTTTTGTATGTGTTTTGTAATATTTATTACTAAGTATAGTGTGTTTTATACTGTTATGAGTTGTATCTTTCCACATTTCATTTTTATTACTTATATATATAGAAAAATAAAAAGAACAAAAACTTTGCTGACTCCTAGAATTGAGACATATCTCAAAACAAGTGATGTGACCCATGTCCATTTGTGTAAGGAACTAAGAAATTTTCTGGAAAATAACTCATTGTAGTAGATGAAACCTGTGAGATGCCAGTGTATGTTTCAAGGATAGTAATACGAGTAAATAGGAATGATTCTTCATGTTTTCCTCATCCTCTATGGTCTTCTCTTAGTTGTTCTCTAGGGATTTGGAGACAAATGTTTTTATCTTTAAATGGTATTTAATGTACATATGAATACATTATGATAGATGGATATAACTTAAATAGGACATGATCACACTTTAAATCCCAGTTAGAAGGCATTATGTATTTTAATATAAAAAATGCTGTTTTGAAGTGGATTTTTAAAAATATTCTATTTTAAAAAAAATTTTAGATTTTTGAAGTTTAAAAAATGTGTTTCTTAACTTCTATACATTCATGGTATGATTTTTGGCAGAGCTGTTTTCATTTTTCTTTAAGTAGAAAAATAACATACTGAATTCTAATAATTTGCTACTAGCAGCAAATGTGGTCCACTGGAGAAGGAAATGGCAAACCACTTCAGTGTTCTTGCCTTGAGAACCCCATGAACAGTATGAAAAGGCAAAAAGAAGACACTGAAAGATGAACTCCCCAGGTCGGTAGGTGCCCAGTATGCTACTGGAGATCAGTGGAGAAATAACTCCAGAAAGAATGAAGAGACAGAGCCAAAGCAAAAACAACACCCAGTTGTGGTGTGACTGATAGAAGCAAAGTCCGATGCTGTAAAGGGCAATATTGCATAGGAACCTGGAATGTTAGGTCCATGAATCAAGGCAAATTGGAAGTGGTCAAACAGGAGATGGCAGGAGTGAACGTTGACATTTTAGGAATCAGCGACCTAAACTGGACTGGAATGGGTGAGTTTTAACTCAGATGGCTGTTATATCTACTACCGTGGGCAAGAATCCCTTAGAAGAAATGGAGTTGCCATCATAGTCAACAAAAGAGTCTGAAATGCTATACTTGGATGCAGTCTCAAAAATGACAGAATGATCTCTGTTTCCAAGGCAAACCATTCAGTATCAGGATAATCCAAGTCTATGCCCTGACCAGTAATGCTGAAGAAGCTGAAGTTGAACGTTTCTATGAAGACCTACAAGATCTTCTAGAACTAACACCCAAAAAAGATATCCTTTTCATTATAGGGTACTGGAATGCAAAAGCAGGAAGTCAAGAAACACCTGGAGTAACAGGCAAATTTGGCCTTGGAGTACAGAATGAAGCAGGGCAAAGGATAGTAGAGTTTTGCAAAGAGAATGCACTGGTCATAGCAAACACCCTCTTCCAACAACACAAGAGAACACTTTACATATGGACATCACCAGATAGTCAATACCGTAATCAGATCAATTATATTCTTTGCAGTGAAAGATGGAGAGGCTCTATACAGTCAGCAAAACAAGACCAGGAGCTGACTGTGGCTCAGATCATGATCTCCTTATTGCCAAATTCAGACTTCAATTGAAGAAAGTAGGGAAAACCACTAGACTATTTAGATATGACCTAAATCAAATCCTTTACAATTGCACAGTGGAAGTGAGAAATAGATTCAAGGGATTAGATCTGATAGAGTGCCTGATGAACTATGGATGGAGGTTCATGACATTGTACAGGAGACAGGGACCAAGACCATCCCCAAGCAAAAGAAATGCAAAAAAGCAAAATGGCTGTCTGAGGAGGCCTTACAAATAGCTAAGAAGAGAAGAGAAGCGAAAAGCAAAGGAGAAAAGGAAAGATATACCCATTTGAATGCAGAGTTCCAAAGAATAGTGAGGATAGATAAGAAAGCCTTCCTAAGTGATCAGTGCAAAGAGATAGAGGAAAACAATTCAATGGGAAAGACTAGAGATCTCTTCAAGAAAACTCGAGATACCAAGGGAACATTTCATGCAAAGATGGGCTCAATAAAGGACAGAATGTATGGACCTAACAGAAGCAGAAGATATTAAGAAGAGCTGTCAAGAATATACAGAAGAACTATACAAAAAAGATCTTCATGGCCCAGAAAATCATGATTGTATGATCACTCACGTAGAGCCAGACATCCTGGAATGTGAAGTCAAGTGAGCCTTAGGAAGCATCACTACCAACAAAGCTAGTGGAGGTGATGGAATTCCAGTTGAGCTATTTCATATTCTAAAAGGGATGATGCTGTTAAAGTGCTGCAGTCAATATGCCAGCAAATGTGGTAGATTCAGCAGTGGCCACAGGACTGGAAAAGGTCAGTTTTTATTCCAATCCCCAAGAAAGGCAATGCCAAAGAATGCTCTAACTACCGCACAATTGCACTCGTCTCACACACTAGTAAAGCTCAAAATTCTCCAAGCCAGGTTTCCACAGTATGTGAACTGTGAAATTCCAGATGTTCATGCTGGTTTTAGAGAAGGCAGAGGAACCAGAGATCAAATTGCCATCATGCTTTGGATTATCAAAAAAGCAAGAGGGTTCCAGAAAAACATCTATTTCTGCTTTATTGACTATGCCAAAGCCTTTGACTGTGTAGATCACCACAAACTGTGGGAAATTCATAAAGACATGGGAATACCAGACCACATGACCTGCCTCTTGAGAAATCTGTATGCAGGTCAGGAAGCAACAGTTGGAACTGGACATTAAACAACAGACTGGTTCTAAATCGGGAAAGGAGTACATCAAGGCTGTATATTGTCACCCTGCTTGTTTAGCTTATAAGCAGGTTACATCATGAGGAACTCTGAGCTGTATGAAGCATCAGCTGGCATCAAGATTGCCAGGAGAAATATTAATAGCCTCAGATATGCAGATGACACCACCCTTATGGCAGAAAGCAAAGATCTAAAGAGCCTCTTGATGAAAGTGAAAGGAGAGTGAAAAAGTTGGCTTAAAACTCAGCATTCAGAAAACTAAGATCATGCCATCTGGTCCCATCACTTCATGGCAAATAGATGGGAAAACAGTAGAAACAGTGACAGACTTTATATTTTGGGCTCCAGAATCACTGCAGATGGTGACTGTAGCCATGGAATGAAAAGATGCATACTCCTTGGAAGAAAACTTACGAGCAGCCTAGGCAGCATATTAAAAAGCAGAGACATTACTTTGCCAACAAAGGTCCGTCTAGTCAAGGCTATGGTTTTTCCAGTAGTCGTGTATGGATGTGAGAGTTGGATTATAAAGAAAGCTTAGCACTGAAGAATTGGTGCTTTTGAACTGTGGTGTTGGAAAAGACTCTTGAGAATCCCTTGGACAGCAAGGAGATCCATCCTGAATATTCATTGGAAGGACTGATGTTGAAGCTGAAACTCCAATACATTGACCACCTGATGTGAAGAATTGACTCACTTGAAAAGACCCTGATGCTGGGAAAGATTGAAGGCAGGAGGAGAAGGGGACGACAGAGGATGAGATGGTTGGATGGCATCACTGACTCAATGGACATGAGTTTGAGTAAACTCAGGGAGTTGGTGATGGACAGGGAGGCCTGGTGTGCTGCAGTCCCTGGGGTCTCAAAGAGTCAAACATGACTGAGTGACTGAACTGAACTGAACCGAACCAGCAGCAAGGAGAGTAACAAAATTCTATACCAGACAAGCCAGATAGGACTTTTATCCCCCTTCATATTGGTTGAAGAAACTAAAATACACCTACTTTACTAATAAATTCAAGTTCTGTTCTGGGAGCTCCTGGATTAAATTTTTCTCTATAGACTTAACCCTTACTGTGCAATTAATGATTTCTCATTTTTTATAGGAAACATGGCATTGTCAAAATATGACTATCAACTAATATTTTTAAGTCACACTAAGTACTGTGTGGTAGTTTGAACATTCTTTGACATTACCCTTCTTGGCTATATTTTGTTACTCTGCTTGTTTAACTTATATGGAAAGTACATCATGCGAAATGCCAGGCTGGATAATCACAAGCTGGAATCAAGATTGCCAAGAGAAATACAAGCAACCTCAGATATGCGGTTGATACCACTCTAATGGCACAAAATGAAGAGAAAGAGCTCTTGATGAAGGTGAAAGAGGAGAGTGAAAAAGCTTGCTTGAAACTCAGCTTTCAAAAAGTAAAGATAATGGCATCTGATCCCATCACTTCATGGCAAATAGAAGGGGGAAAAAGTGGAAGCAGTGACGGATTTTATTTTCTTCAGCTCCAAAATCACTGCAGGTGGTGACTGCAGCCATGAAATTAAAAGATGCTTGCTCCTTGGAAGAAAAGCTATGACAAACCTAGACAGTGTATTAAAAAACAGAGAAGTCACTTTGCTGACAATGGCATGTATAGTCAAAGCTATGGTTTTTCCAGTATATATAGATGTGAGAGGTGGACCATAAGGAATGCTGAGCACCGAAGATTTTATGCTTTCAAATTGCAGTGCTGGAGAAGATTGAGAGTCCCCTGGACTGCAGGGAGATCCTAAAGGAAGTCAACCGTGAGTATTCATTGGAAGGACTCATGCTGAAGCTCCATACTTGGGCCACCTGATGCAAAGAACTGACTCTCTAGAAAAAGACCCTGATGCTGGGAAAAAGTGAGGGCAGGAGGCAAAGGGGGAAGTAGAGGATGAGATGGTTGGATGGCATCACTGACTCAGTGGACATGAATTAGAGCAAACTCAGAAAGATAGTGAAAGTCAGGGAAGACTGGCATGCTGTATTCCAGGAAGTCGCAAGGAGTCAGACACGACTTTGTGACCAAAAACAACAAAAATACTGTTCTTTCAAAAGTATTGTGAAGACAAATTATACATAGTGCTTAAAAGGAATGAAGATTTGTGTTTTTCAAAGTCCTGTAACAAGTTTCTCTGTCTTCAAATTATGCTTACTTGCTACTTACTGTGTCTACCTGAGGAAAGCCTTCTCACTGAACCTATTTCAGAGGAGGCAACAGAGCTTTAAATTTATTTTCAGTCTTTTGTTATAAAACTTTCAGACATACAGAAAAGTTGAAAGAATATGTCCACCATCCAGATTCTACTGTTAGTTTTTTTTTGTTATAGTCTGCCATATCCATCCATTAAGTCATTTTCTTTTTTTATGTTCTCTGAAGCAAATTACAGTTTTCACCCACATTTTGCTAAGTGCTTTAACATTTGTGTCATTAACGAGAGTTCAGTGTTTAAAATTTCTTCTCTGGATGTAAAATTTATATAAAGTAAAATGCACAACTTTTAACATACTTTAGCTGAGTTTTGACAAATGCATTAGCCTGTTAACTGTTAATATATGACACTCAAATCACACCTGAAAGACCCCTTATACTGTTCCTAGTTAAATCCCACCCCCCACCCCAATGCAGTTTTTTGCGCCATAGATTACTTTTGCCCATTCTAGAATTTCATATAAGTGGAACCAGTCTGGCTGCTTTCAGTCATCGTGAAGTGAAAAGTGTTTTTGATTTTCATTTATGTTGTTGCATGTGTCAGTAATTTGTTTAATGTAGAGTAGTATTTCATTGTATGAATATAGCACAGATTGCATTTTCTTCTTCTGTTGATAAACATTTGGGCTATTTCTAGTTTGGGACTATTATGATAAAACTGCTGTGAACATTCTTTTTTGTGAACATAAATTTTCATTTCTTTTGGATAAATACCTAGGAGTAGCATTACTGGATCCTATAGCAAGTATATTAAGACATGCACTCTTTTTTCAAAGTGCTTGTGCCTTTTTGCATTCTCACTGGTAGTGGTGTGATTGGATATCTCCACACTTCCCCATGCTCAGGGTAGGTAATAGAACAGTCATAATACTTCACTCCCGTGAGGACATTTACTCCACTGTGCCCAGAGAACTTAGTTGTAGATTAGGAGCAAACCGGTAAAATCATGTGAGTGGGGTTCCTGGACTGCTCATGCATACACTGGAAAAAAGTAAATTCTATCAGCAAAGGGATGATAAACCATTGTCTTGAAAACAGAGAATAAAGGGACCCTTTGACCTATTTCTGTCTGTTGATGTCCCGAAACTTATCTCATTGTTGCTTATAAACAGAATAAGGCCTAGCCAAGAGGAGAGAGTAACTCTTTGGCAGTATTCTAAACCAAGTTGCTACCTATTTCCCTGGAAGAATTTGTTTTAGATTTACTGTACAGCTCGGGTACCAGTGTTTAATTTCTATTTTATATTCCTGCCAGTTTGCATGTTTTTCTTTATTCTTTTAATATGGTGAAATGCAGTGATTGATTTTCAAATATTAAGCCAACATTGCATTCAAGTTTGTAAGGTATTATATCTTTTATAAGTTATTGGATTCAGTTGCTACTATTTTAGGGATTTTTAAATCAATAGATTTATGAGATTTATGAAAAAATTAATCTGTAATTTTCTCTCCTTGTAAGTCCTTCAGTTTTGGTGTTGAGTTTATTCTGGTGTCATAAGACAAGAAAAATATTCTCTATAAGAGCATTATAAGATTGATGTTATTTTTTTGTTAATTTAGAAGTCACCAGTGAAGTGATATGGCTTGGAGATCTCTTTGGGGAAGGTCTTCAATTATGGGTTCATTTTCTTTAATAGGTATAGGGTTATTTAGATTTACTTTTTATTTTTGTGTGAGTTTTAGTAAGTTGGCTTTTCTCTATTTTTTTTCTTGTCCATTTAAATTTTCAAGTTTATTGGTTTAAAGTTGTTGATAATAATAATATCTAGTGTGGTTTGTAATGTTGCTTTTCATTTAGTTTTTGCTTTGCTCTTCAATTATTTCTTAGATAAAAGCTAGCATTTTATACCCATTGTCTGTAACTTAGTTTATACATTTAAAAATATATTCTGGAGATCACTTCATGGTAGTATTCAAGAGATCTTCTGTTTTTTTTTTTCAATATTGCACAGAACTTCATAGCGGCTATTCATGCCACCAGTCCTATTTTAATAAATGTTTGGGTTCCAGTTTTTATGCTGTAACAAATAGTGCTGAAGGAAATACCTTTGTATGTATGTTTTAAAACAAATTTGCTGGTTATGATCTCACTTATATGTGGAATCTAAAAGACAGAAACCAAGTTTGTAGATAGAACAGACTGTTGGTTTCTAGAGGCGGGGGTTGGAGGGTGGGCAAAATTGATAAAGGGAGTTAAAAGCTACAAATTTCCATTTATAAGATAGATAAGTCAGGATGTAATGTATAGTATGGTAACTGTATTTATTAATACTGTATTGCATGTTTGAAAATTGCTGAGAGTAATGAAACATCAAAGCTCACGTCACAAGAAAAACATTCTATAACTCTGGTGATGCGTGTTAACTATACTTATTGTGGTGATCATTTCACAGTGTACACAAATATCAAGTCATGTTGTATACCTAACATGTAATGCTGTATGTCAATTTACCTCAATAAAAAAATCAATTAAAAATTTTTTGCTTGTATTATCTTTGGTATGTGTGCTCATAAAGCTGATAAGACAGAATGTGAACAATGGTTGAATCTTAGAATACCATTTCCTACTTTTGTATATGTTTTAAAATTTCATGATAAAAAGTTTAAAATTATATAATAATTATTTTATGTTTATAGTGAATTATACTTTTATTTATTTTTGTTATGACTTTATAATAAGGATTTTTCTTAAAAATATATTTTGTCTTATATGATTATCTCATATTCCTTATATACTATCTTAAAATATTAGTATGATTTCTTCTGGCTAATGTTTGTTTGGGAGTCGGTCTAGAGATAGCAGCTGCAGAGGAAGCATCCAAGGAGAGCTGCCCAGATGCTGTTTGTGCACACATCCTTGGGCTGTGTGGCTTGCACACCTTCCCTTGGCAGGCCAGGCTGATGTTCAAAATTTGAGATCATCCTTTATTGCTAAAAGGAACCTCCATGCCTCTAACACTTGTCTTCAGAAGACTGGCACTTCAGAGGTACTGGCTCCAAGATGACACTCTCCAAGAATGGAGGACACCTTGGCTCAGATGGTACAGAATCCGCCTGCTATGTGGGAGACCCAAGTTTGATCTGTGGGTTGGGAAGATCCCCTGGAGAAGGGAATGGCAACCCACTACAGTATTCTTACCTGGTGACTTCCATAGACAGAGGAGCCTGTTGGGCCACAGTCCGTGGGGTCGTAAAGAGTCAGACTGAGCAACTTTCACTTTCTTCTGATGGAAAGAGGAAGCTGTACTATCATATATCCACACTGTTGTTGGTCAAAAGAGATCCATCGTTGCCCAGTTGGTGAAGACACTTAACAGACTGGATGCCATGGAGAACACGAGTACACTAATGTGGTTTCAGCTTCTGCTTCTAACACAGCTCCACATCAGTACCTGATTGCTTATTCTTACCATCCTGTGGGGGAGGAGTATTTTAGGGATAATGGCAAACATACTTTGATCGTGCATGAATGAATTATCTACAAACAGGTTATTGCTTTTTGTCAGGTGCCTCTCCTGACATGCAGACCACTCTGCTACTCTTGAGACCCAGCCTGGTGATGTGTTAGATCTATATTCCCACCTCCTGGAGAGAGCAAACATAACGAAGGATTCTTTTGTTGGTTCTTGACTTCTTTACCAGAAGCACAAGCTGTTGATGTGTCTGGTTACATTCCAATGAATGTTATTTCTGTCAATGATGGACAGATCTTCTTGGAAACAGAATTGTTCTACAAAGGTATCTGCCCTACCATTAACATAGATTTATATGTGTCCTATATCAGATCTGCCCACACCAGGTTTGTGAAGTAGGTGCAGGTACCCTGTAGAAATTGGCCCCTTATGTTGAGGTTGCTGCATTTGCCTAGTTCAGTTCTGACCTTTATGCTTCTACTCAACAACTCTTGAGTTGTGGTATTTGAGTTGCTAAAGCAGGAACAGTATTCTATGGCTGTTGAAGAACTCAGGGCTCTTATGCTGGGGTAAGTGATTATCTTGATACCTGAAACTTATTTTATTTATGTCTTGTATAAAGTGAGTCAGTAGTCCTGTTTGTTGTCTAGAAGTGAGATCTAAAGACTTGATTGTATTCTGTTTCAGATTTTTGCCTAGCCGTAAGTGATATTACAGACTTCATACTGTTTATCACCTGGAGAACCACATAGTGTCAGATTGTCTTGCTTTTTTAGTAATGCTTAATTCAGGTGGTGACAGCCTGATTCCTTCCCTGTGAAGTTTCCCAGCAAACTTTTAACTAATGATTTTAATATCTATTGATGATCATTGTCTGACTCATTTTGAAATAGGGGTTATAAGGTGGTGGTTTCTAGTTTGATCATTACTTCTACATTTATTAGCTAGAATTATTATGTATAGAGGAAATTTTACTATGTCCTTTAGAATTATTTGATTACCCTGGAATACTGTTCAAACCAGAAATACAGCAAAGATCTTCAGTTATTTCCTTAAAATTATCCAATTTTAGAGTAGTGTGTTGGTTACTTAGCAACCTCCATTATGTCCAAAAAAATCTCTCTCTTTTTCCTTTTTTGAGTATCACTATGAACTTGTGACTTTACACATTCAATGTATTTTTGTCAGTTGCAATTGTTTGATATTCACATTCTATTTTGGTCAAAGGGGGACATTTTGATGTTTTCTGTATTCACTTAATTTGTCAATATTAGCTTTTGATAGCTTCCTTCCTTTCTATCACAGTGTGATATCCCAAATGCAATTGGTACATTTCCTAGAACTGACTTTTTTAAAATAAAAAAAACACCTGAGTTCTTTTGGTGTGGAATGTTATTTGGGGACCACAAAATGGCTTGTTGCTACTTGATTATCACCACTTTCAGTGGACAGAGCTAGAAAATATGTAACTTAAAAAAATAAAAAGGTTACAAGTTCCTACCAATACTTAGAACCACAATGTAAAATTATAAGATTTTTTTAACTGACCTTCTTATGTTGAACATTGGTCTTCAGCAGTTTTAACATAGTTTCTTAGTTCTATTATGTTAAAAATATATACAGGTTAATTTCAAAATAATAATATAGTTGTTACTATTAACAATAAAACTACAAATGACATTAGGTATTTTAAGATTTGTTTGCCATTCCAGTACTTTTGTCCTAAGAATATATTGTACTAAGGACTGTATAGGCAAAATAGTAGGCTCTAAGACTAATTGGAATAATTCTTTTTTCTGTGTTTGTTACCAAACTGATATATAATTAGTTTCATTTGTTTCAGATTGTTTTCAAATTCTAGGCATTGGTTTTTATTTTCTTCTTAAATTTAGTTTTGTGTTTTGCTATGCCAACAAAGTCAAGGCTATGGTTTTTCCAGTGGTCATGTGATGGATGTGAGAGTTGGACTGTGAAGAAAGCTGAGCACCGAAGAATTGATGCTTTTGAACTGCGGTGTTGGAGAAGACTCTTGAGAGTCCCTTGGACTGCAAGGAGATCCTACCAGTCCATCCTAAGGGAGATCAGTCCTGGGTGTTCATTGGAAGGACTGATGCTGAAGCTGAAACTCCAGTACTTGGGCCACCCTATGCGAAGAATTGACTCATTGGAAAAGACCCTGATGCTGGGTGGGGGGGGTTGGGGGCAGGAGGAGAAGGGGACAACAGAGGATGAGATGGCTGGATGGCATCGCCAACTTGATGGACATGAGTTTGAGTAAACCCCAGGAGTTGGTGGTGGACAGGGAGGCCTGGTGTGCTGCGATTCATGGGGTCACAGAGTTGGACATGACTGAGCGACTGAACTGACTGAACTGATACCACCTCCTTCTTGAAATACTTCTTTCTTTAAATATTTTTATTGAAATATAGTTGATTTACAATGTTTTATATATACAGCAAAGTAAGATTCAGTTATACATATGCATGTGTGCTCAGTCATGTCTGACTCATATGTACATATGTATTCTTTTTTAGATTCTTTTCCATTATAGGTTATTATAAGATATTGAGTATGGTTACTTGTGCTATATTGAATATTGCTGTGTGTGTGTGTGTGTGTGTGTGTGTGTGTGTGTGTGATATGTATTGCTATATTGAAATACTTTTTTACTAGTCTGGGACACTACTTTTTCTTGTGTTTATTTTTTTCTGTCTCTCTTGGGGCTTCTTTCTTAGATCCTCCTCTTCCTGCTCTCAACTTTAGAGTGTAGCAGGACCTCTCCTCCATTCATATTCATCTCGTAGAGCTTGCATCTTGTCCCATGGATTTAAATACGACCTATTTCTAATCACTCTAAAATGTATATTTCTGTCTGGACTTCTTCCCTGAACTGCAGATCTCGATATGCAACTTTTATTCACTCTCGGCACTTGGATGCCTAATAGGTTATCTAAACTTAACACGTCCAAAGGTGAACTTCAGTCTCCATGCAGCTATTCCTCTGGCAGTCTCCCCTGTTTCAGTAAATGGCACCTCTATCAGGGGCTCAGGTCTAATACTGTGAAGTCATCTCTGATTGTTCTGTCTTACATTCCATAACCAATTCACCAATATATCTTGTCAGCTTCTACCTTTGATATATATTAAGAATCTAGTCAGTCCTCCATATCTTACCATTTCCACTGCCATCACTTCCAGCTGAGCTGCTGCAAATGCACCTGGATTATTGTAACAGGCTCATAACAGACAAAGGGCTGTGTAGTAAAGCTGTGGTTTTTCCAACAGTCATGTACAGATGTGAGAGTTGGACCATAAAGAAGGCTGAGCACCAAAGAATTGATGCTTTTGAACTGTGGTGTTGGAGAAGACTCTTGAGAGTCCCTTGGACAGTGAGGAGATCAAACAAGTTAATCTGAAAGGAAATCAACCCTGAATATTCATCAGAAGGACTGATGCTGAAACTGAAACTCCAATACTTTGGCCACCTGATGTGAAAAGCCAACTCATTGGAAAAGATCCTGATTCTGGGGAAGACTGAGGGCAGGAGGAGAAGGGGGAGACAAGGGATGAGATGGTGGGATGGCATCACTGACTCAACTGGCATGAGTTTGGGCAAACTCCAGGAGACAGTAAAGGACAGGGAAGCCTGGTGTGCTGCAGTTCATGGGTTCACAAAGTGTCCAACACGACTGAGCAACTGAGCAACAACATAACAGGTCTTTCTGTTTCCATCTGTGCTTCTCCTTCACAAGATATTCTCCACTTGGCAGTCAGATGAGCTGTTAAAAGTCATTCCTTTGTGAAGAACTCTTCAGTATATTTCTTCAAAATAATCTAGGTTTGGGGAAGGTGCATGGAGAGAGAGATGGCTGTGTATTGCTGGTTGTTGAAACTGGGTGGTGGCAACTTTAAATTCATTATATTGTTCTTTTATATGTGTGTGTGTGTGTGTGTGTGTGTGTATAAATAACATATAAATATTTTTTATCAGTTCAATCACGTCCAGCTCCTTGTGACCCCATGGACTGCAGCACGCCAGGCCTCCCTGTCCATCACCAACTACTGGAGTTTACTCAAACTCATGTCCATTGATTCAGTGATGCCATCCAACCATCACATCCTCTGTCGTCCCTCTCTTCCCACCTTAAATCTTTCCCAGAATCAGGGTCTTTTCAGATGACTCAGTTCTTCACATCAGGTGGCAAAAGGATTGGAGTTTCAGCTTCAACATTAATCCTTCCAATGAATATTCAGGACTGATCTCCTTTAGGATGGACTGGTTGGATCTCCTTGCTCTCCAAGGGACTCTCAAGAGTCTTCTCCAACACCACAGTTCAAAAGCATCAGTTCTTCGGCGCTCAGCTTTCTTTATAGTCCCAACTCTCACATCCATACATGACTACTGGAAAAACCATAGCTCTGATTAGATGGACCTTTGTCAGCAAAGTAATATCTCTGCTTTGTAATATGCTGTCTAGGTTGGTCATAGCTTTTATTCCAAGGAGCAAGAGTCTTTTCATTTCAGGGCTGCAGTCACCATCTGCAGTGATTTTGGAGCCCCCTAAAATAAAGTCTGACACTGTTTCTATTGTTTCCCAATCTATTTGCCATGAAGTGATGGGACCAGATGCCATGATCTTAGTTTTCTGAATGTTGAGTTTTAAGTCAACTTTTCCACTCTCCTCTTTCACTTTCATCTAGAGGCTCTTTAGTTCTTCTTCACTTTCTGCCATAAGTGTGTTGTCATCTGCACATCTGAGGTTATTGATACTTCTGGCAATCTTGATTCCAGCTTGTGCTTCATCCAGGCCAGCATTTCTCATGATGTACTCTAAATATAAGTTAAATAAGCAAGGTGACAATACATAGCATGGACGTACTCCTTTTCCTATTTGGAACCAGTCTGTTGTTCCATGTCAGGTTCTAACTCTTGCTTCTTGACCTCCAGATTTCTCAGGAGGCAGGTCAGGTGATCTGGTGTTCCCATCTCTTTAAGAATTTTCCAGTTTGTTGTGATCCAGACAGTCAAAGTCTTTGGCATAGTCAATAAAGCACAAATAAATGTTTTCCTGAAACTCTCTTGCATTTTCAATGATCCGGCGGATGCTGGCAATTTGATCTCTGGTTCCTCTGCCTTTGCTAAATTCAGCTTGAACATCTGCAAGTTCATGGTTCATGTACTGTTGAAGCCTGGCTTGGAGAATTTTGAGCATTACTTTGCTAGTGTGTGAGATGAATGCAATTGTGTAGTAGTCTGAACATTCTTTGGCATTGCCTTTCTTTGGGATTGGAATGAAAACTGACCTTTTCCAGTCCTGTGGCCACTGCTGAGTTTTCCAAATTTACTGGCATATTGAGTGTAGCAGTTTCACAGCATCATCTTTTAGGATTTGAAATAGCTCAACTGGAATTCCATCCCCTCCACTAGCTTTGTTGGTAGTGATGCTTCCTAAGTCCTACTTGACTTTGCATTCCAGGATGTCTGGCCCTAGGTGAGTGATCACACCATCGTGATTATCTGGGTTGTGAGAATCTTTTTTGTATAGTTCTTCTGTGTATTCTTGCCACCTCTTCTTAATATCTTCTGCTTCTGTTAGGTCCATACCATTTCTGTCTTTTATTGTGCCGATCTTTGCTTGAAAATTTCCCTTGGTATCTCTAATTTTCTTGAAGAGATCTCTAGTCTTTCCCATTCTATTGTTTTCCTCTATTTTTTTTTGCATTGATCACTGAGGAAGGCTTTCTTATCTCTCCTGCTATTCTTTGGAACTCTACATTCAAATGGGTATATCTTTCCTTTTTGCCTTTGCCTTTCGCTTCTCTTCTTTTATGTGTATATATATATATATGCACGTAAAACAAATTTAAAAACACTTTCAAAGGCTTTATACTTGTCTATAACAGCTTGGATGCAGTAGCCACTTGCCACATGTGCACTTGAACAATTGAGCACTTGAAATGTGCTAGTTTGAATGTAGATGTGCTACGCATATAAAATACCCATCAGTTTTCAAAGACTTAGTAGGAAAGATAAAATGTAAGAATGTTATTCATATTTTATTGTATATGTATATACAATATGTACATATGTATTGAATACATATATAATATATACATAATATACAATAATATATATAATATACATATACATATAATATATACATAATATACGTATGTATTGAAATGATATTTTACATACGGTGGGTCAAATAAAATACATTATTAAAATTAATTTCATTTGTTTCTTTTTACTTTCTAAAATATGGTTGCTAGAAGCTTCACATATTCGTCTCATGTCGTCTTTCCATTGAATCCATAGGCCCCATGTGGTCTGGGCCCTGCTTCCTCTCTGACCTCATCTCTTACTTGTTTTCCTCTCCCTTACTCACACGGCTGCAGTCACGCTGGTCTCGTTGCCTGAACAAGCAGAATCTCCTTCCGCCTTGGGACAGCACGGTTTGTACTCACTAGTCTGCCTGCAGCGCTGCTTCTCGGTGTCCTGTGACACTGCCTTGTTTCCTTCCGAGAGACTTATCTGATCTCTACAACACCTCTTCCCCTTCATTCTCTATTCCCCTTAACCTGCTTTCTTTTTCTTTGTGATATTTATCACTGCTGACTTGTTTTTGTTTTGTTCCATTTTTCTTCCTCTGTCCCAAACACCTAGTGTAATGCTTATATACTATAGACATTTGGTAACAGTTTGTAGCATGGATGTCTATAGACTGAAAATAATTATGTTAAGTTGAATCTCTGCAGTAAGGATCAGGTTTCCTAAATATATAAAGGGTAAAAATTATTAGAGTAAAATAAACTTTAATTATAACTGCATGAAATTCCCTGCATAAGGAAATAGATACGTTATTCAATGATATAAGGTGGCTATTTTATTCCCTTCAAGGAATTAAGGTCAAATAACTTTATACTAATCAATTTTTATATATTTGTATAATTAGTAAGAAGGAGAGTTTAGAGATACTTAGGAAATGTTCAAGAAAGTAAACAAACTACACAGACCAAGACTTACTTAAGGGTCAGAAATTTTTTTTGTCCAATAGATAAGATCAAGTTTCTCAAAGGAATTTTCCAAATTCTTTATTAGTCTGGCATTTTTATTTTATCCTTGATAATACAGTAAAATAGGTTATATCAAGGAGCTTAGAAATTTTTTTGAATACACTGAAATTTTTCTTGTGCTAGCAATTACAACAAAACTTGATCTGTTTTAAATAAACTTTGAAGGCAACCATTGCTTTTATTTAAAGTTAAAACCATGAAACAGAAAAAGGAGCCAAAGAAAGGAAAAATGAGCAAGGTATGTGACAACTTGAATTGTGAAATTTCCACAAGCAAAGCTGACGAATCAGGGCTAGCAATGAAGGCCTTTAACTAAGACGTTTGAAGTGTATCTTCAGTGTGTTTTTTGTTCTTGTTTTTGTTTGTTTTCTCAATGACTTTTGAATATCATTTTGTACTTGTTTAGCATTACTGTGTATTTTATGTCAACACTATCAGCTACCCGAGGTTACAAAACTGTACTTTCATAGTGGCTATCCTTCACTTGAGTGCTAACTAAATGTCAAGAAAGTTTACAGAGATTATCTAGTTAATTCTCACAGGAGATGTAATTTTATTACTCTCAGTATTCAAATTAGGAAACAGAGGCTTTCCAAAGAGTTCTGTTTTCTAAGAGTTTACCATCTAGGGTGATGAGAATAATAGCAGATAGACTATAAGGTGCTAAATGCTTCAATAAGGAGTGCAGAAAAAGGGTTGCCTTTGGAGTTGGGAATGAGGAAGGCCTTCCAGGGAACAGGATGCTTGTTCTGGATTTGAACGTTAAGGAGGAGTTTGCATGATGAAGAGTGGAGAATATTGCGGCATATGCAAAGACATTGAAATCTGAAATGATATGTGCATTAGTGAGAACTTCTCTAGAAGCCTTTGATTTATTCATCATATACCACACTTTCTGTATTTCTGTATTTAAAGATCTGACTTGGGCAATGACATCATTTGATCGAGCTGTTATCAAGGTCTAGAGTGCTGTCAGGGCTTGTTTGGATTGGCATGTGGGGTTAGAACTTCATGCCCTAGACTTGGGTTTTAACCTCGCAGGTATCCTGGGGGCTGGTTCTACACTGAATAGCAGAGTGGCTAAGAAAACAAATTCTTTGCCAGACCGCCTGGGTTTAGATCTCAGCTCTGCCACTGGATATGTGTTACCAAACATTTTTATGCCCTAGTATCTTCATTTGGCAAATGAGAACAATAATGATAGAACCTCCTTCATCATAGGATTGTTATAAGGATAAAAGGAGTTAATAGATAAAAAGCTCTGAGAATAATGCCTGGTACATAGGAAGCTCTATATAAGTACTAAGTACTATTAACAGTGTTACTTGAGACTGGTATTTAAACAGAAATGCTGCTTTTGTTCATTTAGAATGAACTTTGTTCCTTTCTAATGATGCTGAGTCTTCCAGCTCCTTTTTTTTTTTTTTTTGGTAAGTATTAAGATTCCTGAGATACTAACTTTTGAATCAGAAAGTTTTTGGCTGGGAATTGGTGTAGAATATTTATTCTAGGCACTGGTAGAGACCAGTGAGATATCCCTACACCACAGCAAAAAAAAAAAAAAAAAAAAAATTCTCTGGGTTACATGTCTCAGAATTATTATCTTAACTCCTGTGTTTCTGTCTGCCCAGCCAGATATCGCTAGTGGGTTCAGAGTCAGAAAGAGATAGAACTTGGAAAGAATCCCTGAAGTGCTAGTTGTTAAGCCCGGAACTTTTTTTTTAAGCCCAGAACTTTTTAATAAGACACCCAGGGTGACTTATTTGAGGCACTCCTGTCTGCTCTACAACTTCCCCTGGGTAAAATGTGGCTGGGGTTTCCCTAACTTGGAAGAACTTTGTAATGATCAAGGAACTACAGATATTGCTCATTGTCCTTGATAGATTGGAGAAAGGCAAGGCTTTATTACAGAACTCTTGAGCATTCTTTAGAACCCTCAGCTAAGTAGAAGTGGCTCAGGACTTCACTTGGAGCTCTTCAAAGACATGTTTCAGCTTAGCTGAATTTATCAGTTCTAATAGTTTTGGGGGTGAATTCTTAGGGTTTTCCCTCTATATAATATCATGTCACCTACAAATAGAGACAGTTTTACTTCTTCCTTTCTGATTTGGATGCTTTTTATGTCTTTTTGTTCACTAATTGCTCTGGCTAGAACTTCTAATACTATGTTTAATGAAAGTGTCATGAGTGGGCATCGTTGTTTTGTTCCTCATCTCAGAGGAAGAACTTTGTTTCTTACCGTTGAGCATGATGCTAGCTGTGGGCTTGTCATATATGACCTTTCTTAGATTGAGAAACATTCTCTCTGTGCCCAGTTTGTTGGCAGTTTTTGTTATGAATGGATTTTGAATTTTGTTCAGTGCTTTTCATGGATCTGTCGAGATGATCATACAGTTTTTAACTTTCATTTATGTGGTGTATCATATTAATCTTCTTTGACTGTTGTTGAAGTGGTGTGCTTCTGGCCACATCTTGCCTGTTCTACATATCTAATTTTATATATTTGAATGAAACCTTTCACACATATGGCTGCCAGGTGCATATAATTATTATAATACTCGGCAAGGTTAAAGAGGCAGCCAGAGAAGGCCTGATCCTCAGAAAGTTGTGGAGTTGGTTCGGAGAACACAGTTCCTTTCGGAGCAAAACAGATGGATAACAACAAAGGAATTTACTCAATATCATTAAAATAAATTCACCTTGGGAGGCTGAGAGTAGTTGATAGTCATGCTCTCATGTTCTGTTTCCAAACTTGAGTCAGTTTTTCAACCCAGAAACCACTGACTGAAGAAATGGACTGAGCAAGACACCAGTCCTGTCCCCAGAAGGACACGCAACACATGTTAAATACACGTGGTAATGATTCCCCTAGCCCTTCCCCAAAGGGACTTGCCTCGAGGTACTTGAGTAATTGCACTGGGATAAAGGTAAGAATACCCAAATATTTGTTGGACACAAGGTCTGAATTGACATTGATACCTGGGATCCAAAGTACCTTGTATAATGGGGGGGGGGGGGTGTGCCAACCAGCTAATGAATGGAGTCCTGGCCAAGGTTTGGCTCACAGGGGGTCAGCAATGTCATTTGTTTAGCCTCTGAATATTTTATTAGAGAATATTCAGTACTTCATAAAATCCCTCACATTTTGTCCCTGACCTATAGTATATAAGAATCGTTATAATGGAGATGAGAAGAAAGTTAAAAGCCCAAGTAGGAATTTCCAAAACTGACTCTATCACTCAGGCAAATAAATCAAAAACAATATCTTACCATGGGGTAGTGGTGGAGGGGGTGGTGGTGATGGAGGAAATATTAAGTACCTAAAAGCTCATTGATTCCCATCATCTGGTTGAGAAAGACAACCGTTGGCTACAACTGCACTAAGTCACAGGCTCAGCTGCAGTTGAAGTGCCAAATGTGGTATCCTTTCCATTGCAAATGAACATAGTCTTGAGTCCCTAGTAGGCAGACATTGGTTGGGTAGATGCATAATTTCCATCCCTGTTAGGAAAGTAAAAGATCAGAAACAGTGTGTATTCACAGGGAAAAGATTATAGTATACCTTTGTGATTTTACCTCATAGCTGTTTAAACTTTCTTGTCCTTTGTCATCCTATAATTTGAAGAGGATGCCACAGAGAACGTCACTTTAATACATTATATCAATGATAATGTTTTTATTAGACCCTATGAGCAAGAAGTTACTAGCACATTGGACACTTTGATAAGATACACATGCTCCCTAAAGAGTAGGAGAGATATCCTAGGAGAGATACCCTAAGATTAAGGGGCCTTCTCACATCAGTAACATTTTTAGAATTCCATTGGTCAGAGGGATTCCAGGATGTAGCTTCTGAAGTAAAGGACAAATGATTGCAGCCTGAGCTTCCCAAACATGAAGAAGGAAGCATAATGTCTAGGAGGCCTCTTCAGATCTTGGAGGCAGTATATTCCCCCTGGAATATATTTAGGTACTTCCACACAGTGGCATGAAAGGGTGCCAGCTGTGAGCAGAAAAGGGCTCTGCAGTCATATAGCCTGGGAGGTTCAAAGGTTCTGGAGACTTTAATTGAAGGAAAGCTGGAGTTTATGGCAAGCACCAATAGGAAATCACAACTGAGGCCTTGGGGGTTTTAGAGTAAGGCCATGCCAGCTTCACTGGAGAATTACATATTGTATGAAAAGTGAAAATAGTTCATTTTATGAGATGATGTATGAGAGAGGAAGTACCTGACCATGGGGCAAAATCTTCATGTGGTTACAACTGGCAGTCTGGAGTTGGGATTCTTTCAGACCCATCAAGTCATAACTTAGAGCAGGTGTGCCGTAATCCGTGGTAAGATGGGACTGGTCCATCCAGGGTTGATTAAGAGCAGGACCTGAGGACTCATGGGAATTGCATCAGCAGGCAGCATGGACCCCACGGCATCCGTCACTGCTGTTCTCTCTCTCAGGTCATGCCTACAGGTGTATGGGCCATCCCTTACAGCCAGTTGTAAAAAGGAGGAAAAACCCAGACTTGTTCATAGACTAGCTGCTTCTGTGGGTGCAAGCTGAAAATAGATGGCATTTAAAGTCAAACACAGGGAAAATCTTTACAATGGGCAGAGATTCAAGTGGTGACCTAGTCTACCCCTGTGTGTGGAAAGAGAAATGGCATGAATTTAGAATATATGTGGACTCTTGAGCAGTGAAAAATGACTTGACTGGCTGTTAAGGGGTTTGTGGAGACAAAGATTGGACGATCAAGCGAAAGGGGTAGAGACATGTGGCATATGGGAGTGGGCATGAAGTGTAGGCATCTTTGTATCTCATGTTAATATCACCCCAGTGCTGGCACAGTGGGTTTATGAGTAGAAGGTCTATGGGGGCAGGGATGAAAGCCATGACTGGGCTCAATAATATGGACTTCTATTCATTTAAGTTGTTCTAGTGTTTCTGCTTTTGCCTGAAGTTCAACTTGTCAGAAATAGACTAATAGTGAGCTCCTGCTACAGCACCTTGAAGAGACCAAGCTGGCACTTGATGACAACTTGATTATGCTTGACACAGTAGCAGATGTGTTCCAGGTATGAGTTTGTCTTTCTTGCTCACACCATCGCAATGTGAGGATTTCATTTATTGGCATGGCATCTTACATACTTTCATGTTACAGTAGGGGACTGACTTTATAGCTGAGGTATGGTAGTGAGCCCATAGTCAGGTTGTCTGTGGTCTTAATTCATACCCAATCACCCAGAAGCTTCCTCAATGGTAAGAGTATTGGAATGGTCTGTTAAAGACATATGCGCTCTTTCTTCAGTCGTGTCTGACTCTCTTGCGACCCTGTGGACTGTAGCCCATCAGGCTCCTCTGTCTGTGGGATTCTCCAGGCAAGGACATTGGAGTAGATTGCCATTTCCTCCTCCAGGGGATCCTCCCAACCCAGGGATTGAAGCCACGACTCCTGCATTGGCAGGCATCTGCTCTTTACTGCTGAACCACCCAGGAAGCCTGTTAAAGGGACAGCTGTAGCATTAGCTTAGCAGTGTGGAGGTAGTATTTTTGAGGATGGGATATCATCCAGGATATAGTATATACTTTGAGTTCAGATTTATATGGTGCTATGTTTCTGATAAAAGAATACATGGGTGTGGGAACCAATAGACAGAAGCAGGAGTGGCCCTACTTACCAGTGTTCCTCTTGTGTCCCTCTTGGAATTTGTGCTCCCCATCTGAGTAATTCCTGTTGAATTATAAGCTGCAGTTATCACTTAGCCCCTCCCTTTGGGTTCGTTGTATCAAGAGACCAGCAGACAAGGAGGCACCATCCCAGTAGGAGTAACTGACCCTGATGCCTCTTTAATAAAGAACGTGCACCCCCAGTTGGTGTCAGCTTCACCTAGGAATCCTGAAGATTCCTGTGGGGTCAGTTATGTCCACAGGCACTCCTTAGAAAACCTCCTGTATGCTAAACTCAGAGTTTACTTCCTGTGGGAACCCAACCTGTGATGAGTTGCCTTTAAGGTTCTCAGCTTTTATAGTTTAAATGAACTAATACAGAGAAGAGTATGGGATTACTATTAGGGGCAACTAATATGATCTCTGGGGAGCCTCAAAGAGTTATTGAAAAAAAAGAAAATATTTAGCTCTTCAAAGTAAAAGATGTTTGTTAACAATGAGAACAAACTTTTTGAAATGAGTATATGAGCACTTTGAAAATAGGTATTTGTCCATTGTTACCTGAGTTTACTACTGAAAACATGTCACTGTAAAAACCCTCATATTTAACAAATGGAATTTTCTATCCTGTTTACCAATTTTTTATTAACTGTCTGCCTACTGGTAAGCATTGAAATTTCCCTTGTATCTGAATTTTCTCTAAATTATTGCCTAGTGATCAAAGGCAGTCTTTCATGTTTCGAAACTTATCTACAATTCATTGTCACCCCTTTTCTCATTTCTTGATACCAAATTAGGGATTTTCTTAAACTACTATTTTCTACAAAATATTTGTGCTATGTCTTAGTTGTGGCATTTGGGATCCTTAGTTGCAGCATGTGGGATCTAGTTCCCTGACCAGGGATGGAACCCAGGCCCCCTGCATTGGTGCATGGAGTCTCAGCCACTGGACCACCAGGAAAGTCCTCCAAACTAGGGATGAAAGAATTAATTTTGGAAGAAAGTATTTCCAAAGGTAAGAAAAATTCTTTCATTTCATAAGCTAGCCTGGTTAAGTTTTTTTCCTGATAACTTCTAATGAGCTACAAATAACTCCTCAGTGCCAGCATCCCAGCATGGGCCATCAAGTTCACCTTCGAGTGTCAATGTTTCTGGTAATAATGATTTCTAGAACTCAAGACACCGAAATACATTTTTTGTGTTTTGTATGAAAATGAGGTTTTTAAAAGCAATGTTATGGAAATCTATTTTAACAGACAATACATACAACCAGTGTACCTGATTTATAATGCTAAATTTTCATATTCTCAAAATTTCACTTGAAATTAGTCTTCACTGACATAAAGCAAATTCACTATTCATAATAATTCTTAGAAAACAATTATGAACACTGTATGTAGAGTCACAAGTTTATTCCATAATTTTTCTAAAATAGGTATGCAATTCTGTAGAAAAACGCAAAATCACCTTTATTATTTACATCGGTTCTATAAACAAAACTGGCAAACCCCCATTCCCCAAACTAAGAATTTTTATACATTTATAAAAATTTCAAGAATATGATCTTCATTGCTTCTGAAAGGCATCTATTTTTTTTTAAACCTAAAAGCCAGTAAATGTAGAAGTTGAAGGGGAAGAGAAAAACATTGTTAACAGATTTGAATTTTCCTCTTCCCAAATATCTAAAACATCACATATATTATTGTTGTCAGTATAGCTTGTGAAACCCAAAAATTCTGATTTCTCTTCACTAGTCTGAAATAAGTCCAGTAGAGATTGTATTGGTGAGCTACAAATTCTGTTTTCTTCTTGTGTAGTAAGAAATTCAGTTCTTTTTTTATCTAACCCCACATTTGGTTCCAGGTTTTCTTTTTTATTTCTTCTTAATGGTATTTTCACTTTCCGACAGATCTTACCAGAAGGCAAACTGTCCATACTCTTGATGTCACACGTGTTGGGTTCCTCAGGAGGGCTTTGGGATGGAATTTCTGCCCAAATTGTCAGGTGCTCCTGTGAACTGTTTATTGCTAACAGATCAGAATCACGATGAAATACCGAATAAAGGTCCTTTTCTTTCAGATCCTTTGCTGGAAAAAGCACAGTATCTGACTTTTGTTTTCGTTGAGATGCACTATCATCTGTATTGAAATTAGAAATCTGTATAAATGTCTGTGGCCTACATGGACAGTTACCTACCTTTACTTCTAAGTCACTTTCATTTAAAATTAATTTGTGTTCGGAAACATCAAGAATGCATTCTTGTTTATTTTTACATGGAGGCAGAGGTGTAAAATTTTGTTTTATGTCATTTTCAGCTGGATTTAACATGGAACATTTATGAGATGTTTTATCATCAAGTTCTCTAGGTTCACTAGAATGGTGGAGGGTATGTTCTGAAGTAGACACAGACTTTTGTTCAGGTTCCTGAAGAGGTTCTTTATACAGGAAACCCTGCTCTATCATATGTACATTTCCCCTGAAGTCTTTTTGAAAATTATGCAGCAATTCCAGCTCTTCTTTAGTGCCAGACCTTTTCACAACAGTTGCAATAATAGGAGAAAGGGATCCAACACTGTATTTTATTCTTCAAAGGAAAAAAAAAGAAAAAAATTAAAATAATTGCTATCAAAACTCCTTGAGTATCTTTTAAACCTGTTTACGAAACTTATTAAGAAAACATTACAAAAATATAGAACTCTTAACCTTTAGCCAAATCTGCTTTAGATGTTTTTGAAGTAATGAAACTTTACAGATATAGCTGAAAACTCTAGTGTGCCACTCCTTATCCACATTCTTCCACTTTCTACCACAGGCAAGCAGTAGCTTGAACTTGGTATTTAAAACTGCTTTGACCATATAAATCAAAGAAAGATGTAGTGAAGGGATATAGGTCTGCTCCTGATTTTTTATTATCTTGAAAAATTTCTTTAACTTACATGTTTTGATTTACTTTATATTTAAATATAATCAATTCTATATTATAATGAACCAGAAACCTTGTAACATACTTCTAAACATGACAAATTAGTATTCCTTAAGTTTCATACACATATTTGATCTGAAACTCTCTTCTTCATAGAGCCTCTTAACATTCTTGAGATGCTATTTTGCACTGTGTGTGTGTGCTCAGTCGCTAAGTCATATCCTACTCTTTGTGACCCCATGGACTGTGGCCTGCCAGGCTCCTCTGTTTATGGGATTTCCCAGGCAAGAATACTGGAGTGGGTTGCCATTTCCTCCTCCAGGGAATCTTCCCAATCCAGGGCTTGAACTCATGTCTCCCGCATTGGCAGGTGGATTCTTTACCACTGAGCCATGTGGTTACAACAGCTCACTAATTATGTTTTATGTTATACATGTCATAGATAATGAAGAAAAATACAGAATTCTAACTGCCCCTTCAAAACCAGAATGGTTCCTTTTCTACTTATTTTGTTGATACTTTCACTTAAGACTCCTCTTGAACAAATGGAGGATATAAAATATAAAAACACTAGTCCAACTTTCAAAGTCCATCTCCTGTCAAAGTCCAGAGATGTTTAGGTGACTTGCCTGTAGAGATAAAAATTGTGCAGGTAATAAGATAACTGATTAAGGAATAACCAGTTTATGTATAAGTACTAGTGTAGAATTTTGCTGCAGAATGAGTTTTTAGCAAATTCCACATTCTTACCATTGCCTATATACATTTTAATATTTGAAGATATGCTTCCTCCCCAAATACTCTATTAAATCAGTCATGAGCAATCATTCTGAATGTTATAGAAATACGATGTTTAGGAACTGTTCTACCTAGATATAGCCAAAAAGCTTTCTAGTTAGTTTTCAGAAACTGTAGCTTGGTATCACATTTTATAGTCTTTATGCCTTTATGATTGGTCTAAAAACAGATATAAGGACTAAACAACCTATTGCATTATTACCAATTCTAGGGTATATACACATGAAAGCATTGTTTTAAATTTTAGATTTATTGGTATCATCTTAATGAGGCTTAGTTTGTCAATGTACAGTTACTGTATATTGAACAGCACTGTATTCACACTTAAAAGTTGTGTCAGTACCTTTAATAAATATTATCAGCAAGCAGAGCAGAAATATCTAGTGAAAGTATAAAGACGACTTAACAGAAGTAAAGTGGAAGAATTTCTTAAAACGCCTTAAGAATAACAAAAAGTTCTAGTTTTCTGAGTCCAAGGAGATAGTCTAGATAAGGGGCCAAATCTATCTAGTGTGTCACCCATTTTTTAAGTAAAGTTTTATTGGAATATAGCCGCACCCATTTACTTACTGTCTGTGGCTGCTTTCATTGTACAGAGGCAAAGCTGAGTAGCTGCAATAGACATCGTGTGGTTCACAAAGCCTAAAACATTAACTATGTAATTCTTTATATCTTTTGCCAACTCCTCTTTTCAACTATGTTAAGAAGAGAGCCTTAAAAGTAATCTAATGTAAGCACCTTTGGTGGTGGAAGTAATCAGTTCTTAACCATATTTATACCCTGAAATTATAATCCTAAGAACAGAAAACTCTGGATTTATTTTTAGTTTAATAGTCTGATATTCTTAAAACTTAGGTTGATAAATTACCTTTTCTTTTTAGGCGCATCCCTTTCGTATTCCACAAAGTCAAAAACTAACTTAGATACAATGTCATCAACAACTTGATAGTGATTACTCTGTGCAAAGTTTCTGTGTTGCTCACTCAGAAGATGCTAAAACAAAAAAGTATATAGTAATTACATTTCAAAAGCAATAGATACTTTTTTGTTCAGGTTTTTTAATATTTTCATGCCCTTAAGTTTCTAATAACTACTCCAAAGAAATATCCTTTATCAGAACTTAAAATAAGTAGAATAAAAGTTATCTTCTCAGAAACCACTAAAACTACTTTGGTTTTCAGTCTTCCATTTTCCAATGAGAAGATTCAAGTACTAATGAATTTGTGGTTTTAAGGGAACTGAAAATGAGGGAGTTACATCAGAAAATGAAATAAAGCTGAAGAAAAACAGAAATACTGAGCATTTAGAGTATGCTGCAACCCCCATGAACTATACAGTCCATGGAGTTCTCCAGGCCAGAGTGCTGGGGTGGGTGGCCTTTCCATTCTCCAGGGGATCTTCCTGACCTGGGGATCGAGCCCAGGTCTCCCACATTGCAGGCAGATTCTTTGCCAGCTGAGCCACAAAGAAAGCCCAAGAATACAGGAGTGGGTAGCCTATCCCTTCTCCAGCAGATCTTCCCGATCCAGGAATCAAACCAGGGTCTCCGGTTTGATGCTTTTGAACTGTGGTGCTGGAGAAGACTCTTGAGAGTCCCTTGGACTGCAAGGAAATCCAACCTGTCCATCCTAAAGGAAATCAGTCCTGAATATTCATTGGAAGGACTGATGTTGAAGCTGAAACTCCAATACTTTGGCCACCTGATGAGAAGAGCTGACTCATTTGAAAAGACCCTGATTTGGAAAGATTGAAGGCAGGAGGAGAAGGGGACGATGGAGGATGAGACAGTTGGATGGCATCACTGACGCAATAGACATGAGTTTGGTAGTAAACTCCAGGAGTTGCTGATGGATAGGGAGGCCTGGCATGCTGCAGTCCATGGGGTGGCATAGAGTCGGACACGACTTAATGACTGAACTGACTGAATGAGCATTTAGAGTATGCTAATATTTTTGAAAAGACTTCTCTAGTAAAGAGAAGTTTTTATTTTATCCTTATATTTTTTTACCCTTATATATTTATTTTATCCTTATATAATTACCACCAAGTAGTAAGTTAGGTAAAGCTTATAAAATATTAAATACATGAAATGTTATTTAACATGTAAGAACCCAAAACAAGGATCTAGAAATTAAAAAAAAAAAGCACAACTAATGCTGGGAATAAAAACAACATTTTTGAGATGAGCAAATAATGATCTCAATTACCCAGTACTTATGACAGAGAGTCATTAAGTCTCTTCTTCATTTTAAGGGTGGTCAAGAACAAAGTCAACAAGTTCAGTGTGTTGAGATAAAACTTAGAGGAATTATTTTTGAGAAAGTTCAGCTTCTGATTAAAAATAATTTTAAACTATTTTCCTCCTTTATTAGATAAACTGAACACAAAAATGTGACACAAACTTCCATTATAAAACAAACTTCAACTTAGAGTCTGAAGACAGAGGTAGTTTATGAATCAGATATTTTCAAGTACTTTTTCTCAACTTTCCCATTATCTTCTACCAAAACCAAGTACCAAAACAAACCTATTATTTAAAAATTAACATTCAAACAATAACAGCTAATATTTAATAAGCCCAGTGTTAGGTATTGTCTAAGGTCACATAGGCAGAAAGCCAGGATTCAAACCTGGGCTAGCCTGGATCCAAAGCTCTTTTGCTTTTTTTTTAAATCAGTTTACAAATTTTAATTGTTCCCATCTTCTCCACAATCAAAAGAATAAGCTAAAATTTATACAGCAAATATTATTCATAGTTTTAGAAACATCAACCCCCTGAATACAAAATCATATTTACAATGTCAAGATCTTCATATTTCTGCAAGCAACATTCACAATATCCCTTTTTTTTCTTCTCTTTTAACTGGAATTGAACTGGAATTCCACCACATTTATCACCATCTGTTTGGATCCTGATAGAAATACATGGTAAAAGATTAACTGCTGAACACAGGGAATACTTAAAAAAAAAAAAAAAATTACAGTCCTAGACTATTAAACAGCATCTGCTATAATCTGCAGAGATTTATATAAACAAATACTTCTAACCATTTTTCTTTTTAAGAAATTAAGCAAAATGAGAATTTAATGATTATCCAGGAGAATTATCTCATCAATGAAGAGAAACAATGTATTTTAACTATTCGCAAATATTTTTTAGGTTCTCCTCTAGAACCCCAAACTGAAGTGTTTAAATGTGACACAATGAAAAAAATTCAGACTTTAAATCTAGCAAAGAGGTATTAAAAATATCCAAAGAAGAATCCTTAATCTTAAAGGAGTGAGTGATTACTCACTCACACACACACACCCCACAGCATTAAATGAATTATTTGAAGTATTTATTAAAAAGATTAAAAACTGCTTGAAGGTAAAACCAACCTTAGTTTAACTTGAGTTTGCTTTTGGGTGCTAGATGGCTTCTCTACATCAAATGGGCTGGAGGGCTTCTGAATAGAATAGTTTATAAAAGGCATATTGGTCAGCTGAAGATAAAATGGCCTATAAAGCCTAAAAGAGTAAAAAAACAAACACATAAGAATCTTTATGATGAAAGAAAACATGCTTTAAGTCTTATAAAGTCATATAATTCATCTGAAGTCTGAAACAAACTATAGAAACCAGTTAAAATTTACTATCTTTAACTATTTACTATATTCTTAAGAACACAATTCAATTGTATTAAGTATATTCACAATGTTTTCAGATTTAACACCTGTTCATATCTAGAGCTTTCTTCATCTTTCAAAATTGAAACTTTGTATCCATATATAACAAAATAAGTAACTCTTCATTCTCCCTTCTCCACCAGCCCTTGACAGTTCAGTTCAGTTCAGTTGCTCAGTTGTGTCTGACTCTTTGTGACCCCATGAACTGCAGCACGCCAGGCTTCCCTGCCCATCACCAACTCCCAGAGTTTACTAAACTCATGTCCATTGAGTTGGTGATGCCATCCAGCCATCTCATCCTCTGTCGCCCCCTTCTCCTCCTGCCCTCAATCCCTCCCAGCATCAGGGTCTTTTCCAATGAGTCAACTCTTCACATGAGGTGGCCAAAGTATTGGAGTTTCAGCTTCAGCATCAGTCCTTCCAATGAACACCCAGGACTGATCTCCTTTAGGATGGACTGGTTGAATCTCCAGCAGTCCAAGGGACTCTCAAGAGTCTTCTCCAACACCACAGTTCAAAAGCATTAATTCTTCAGCGCTCAGCCTTCTTTACAGTCCAACTCTCACATCCATACATGACTACTGGAAAAACCATAGCCTCGACTAGATGGACCTTTGTTGGCAAAGTAATGTCTCTGCTTTTTAATATGCTACCTAGGTTGGTCATAACTTTCCTTCCAAGGAGTAAGCATCTTTTAATTTCGTGGCTGCAATCACCATCTGCAGTGATTTTGGAGCCCCAAAAAACAAAGTCTGAAAAGGTCAGTTTTCATTCCAACCCCAAAGAAAGGCAATGCCAAAGAATGTTCAAACTACCACACAACTGCATTCATCTCACACGCTAGTAAAGTAATGCTCAAAATTCTCCAAGCCAGGCTTCAGCAATACGTGAACCATAAACTTCCAGATGTTCAAGTTGGTTTTAGAAAAGGCAGGGGAACCAGAGATCAAATTGCCAACATCCGCTGGATCATTGAAAAAGCAAGAGAGTTCCAGAAAAACATCTCTTTCTGCTTTACTGACTATGCCAAAGTCTTTGTGTGGATCACAATAAACTGTGGAAAATTCTTCAAGAGATGGGAATACCAGACCTTCTGACCCACCTTTGAGAAACCTATATGCAGGTCAGGAAGCAATAGTTAGAACTGGACATGGAACAACATACTGGTTCCCTTAACAAGCACCATTTTACAGACTTTTGAACTCTGTGGGAGAAGGTGAGGGTGGGATATTTCAAAAGAACAGCATGTATACTATCTATGGTGAAACAGATCACCAGCCCAGGTGGGATGCATGAGACAAGTGCTCGGGCCTGGTGCACTGGGAAGACCCAGAGGAATCGGGTGGAGAGGGAGGTGGGAGGGGGGATCGGGATGGGGAATACGTGTAAATCTATGGCTGATTCATATCAATGTATGACAAAACCCACTGAAATGTTGTGAAGTAATTAGCCTCCAACTAATAAAAAAATTAAAAAAAACAAAAACAAACAAAAAAAACAAGCACCATTTTATTTTGTCTCTATGAATCTGACTACAATAGGTACCTCATTAGGTAGAATCATGCAGTAATTTCCTCTTATTTCATTAAGCACAATGTCTTCAGAGTTTATCCATATTGTGGTATGTATCAAAATTTCATTCCCTTTTATAGTTGAATAATATTCCATTGGGGGCTTCCCTGGTGGCTCAGATGGTAATGAATCTGCCTGCAATGTGGGAGACCTGGGTTTGATCTCTGGGTTGGGAAGATCCCCTGGAAAAGAGAATAGCAACCCACTCCAGTATTCTTGCCTGGAAATTTCCATGGACAGAGGAGCCTGGTGGGCTCAGTCCATGGGGTTGCAAAGAGTCAGACATGACTGAGCAAGGCTAAGCACAGCAATATTCCATTGTATATATATACCATATTATCCATTCATCTATTGATGAACAAATTTTGGTTGCTTCTGCCTCTTGGCTATTGTGAATAGTGTTGCACTGAACATGCATGTGCAAGTACTTCTTCAAAACTGTGTGTTCACTTCTTTTGGATATATATACTTGGAAGTGGAATTCATGGATCATACAGTTCAAAACTTTTGAGAAATCTCTATATGGTTTTCCTTAGTGGTTACACCATTTTATAATCCTACCAATAGTGCACAAGAATTCCAGTTATTTCCACATCTTCACCAATACTTATTTTTTCTTTTCAAAACAGCAGCCATCCTAATAGTTGTGAGGTAATAATAGATTTCTTTGGAGAAGGAAATGGCAACCCACTCCAGTATTCTTGCCTGGAAAATCCCATGGACGGAGGAGTCTGGTGGTCTACAGTCCATGGGGTCACAAAGAGTCGGACATGACTGAGAGACATCACCAATTTCTCACTGTGATTTTGATTTGCACTTCTCTAACGATTAGTAATGTTGAACATCTTTTCATATGTGTGTTGGTAATTTGCATTATCTTTGAATCGATGTATGAACTTTGCCCATTTTTCAATTGGGTCATTTGACTTTCTGTTGTTCTTTATATTAACATCTTATTAAGTATATTATTGGAAACTTTCATCTCCCTTTCCATAGGTTGCCTTCTCATTGTGTTGGGTTCTTTGGGCACAGAAATTTGTAATTTTGATGTAGTAAAATATAGTTCTTTTTGCTTCTACTTTTAGTGTCATATCCAAGAAATTAGCACCAATTCCAATGTCATAAAGCTTACTCATGGTTTTTTAACCAAAAGCTTTAGAGTTTTAGGTCTCTGATTCATTTTGAGTTAATATTATATATTGCATAAAGTAAGGGTTCAACTTCATTCTTCTCTGCATGTTGCTATTTGGTATTCTCAATGCCATTTATTAAAAAGACTGTCCTTTCTCTACTGAATGCTCTCGGCACCCTAGTCCACAATCATTTGATCATATAAAGATTTGCTTTTGGGCTCTTTCTTCTATTCCATTGGCTCATACGTCTGTCTGTATGTTAGTACCAAACTGTTTTGGTTACTACAGCTTTGTAGTTGAGTTTGACATCAGGAAATATAGACCTCCAACTCTGTTCTTCATTTTCAAAATTACTTTGGGTGTTCAGGGTCCCTTGAGATTCCATATGAATTTTAGGATGGATTTTTCTCTTTCTATAACAACAGTCATTGGGATTTTGATAAGGGACTGCACTGACTCTGTAGATCACTTTGGGCAGTACTGACATATTAAAAAATAAGTCTTCCAATCCATGAACATGGGCTGTCTTTCTACTTATTGATGCTTCTCTAGGCCTAATTTTAAATTGTACTTTTATGTCACAGCAGCACATTTAATAAAAAGTGTTCAACGCATTTTTGTCACATCAGTGAGTACCCAAGAGAATTAATCACATGTGTTTAAATTAGTAGAATGTTAAGAGAAATCTAATTCTCCCATGCCAAATTAATTTACTTATGTCTGTAGTCTTCATTAAGATTGTTACGAAGGTTCAGAATGAGTTTAGAAAAACTATCAACTTAGATGTTATAGTCAGATTTTATATTTCCAAGTAGTAACTAATAATTTCTTTTTCAAAAATGTAAATGCAATCTTTAAGTAATAGTTCTAAATCATATGGTATTACATTCAGCCAGGAAGGGTTATTTGAAGTACTAAAAGATGAGCTGGTCTCATGGTTGCTCTAAACTATATTTTCAAGTAATTATTATCTAAAACCTACTGAAACTAAATTCAGTCCTCAAGTACAAAGTAATTAATGCTACTTAAAAAAATTTTTTTTAATTGAAAGATAATTGCTTCACAGAATTTTGTGGTTTTCTGTCACCTATCAACAAGAATCAGCCATAGGTATACCCATGTCCCCTCTCCCCCAGACCTCCCTCCCAGACCCACCCTTCAGTCTGTGTCAGAGCCCCTGTTTGAGTTCCCCGGGTCACACAGCAAATCCCCACTGGCTCGCTGTTTTGCACACGGTATGGTAAATTCCTGTCACTCTCTCCATACATCTCCCCGTCTCCCTCCTCTCCTCCCACCATGTCCGTAGGTCTGTTCTCTATGTCTGCTCCATTGCTGCCCTAATGCTACTTTTTGAAACTGTGCCACATGCATATTCAGTTCAGTTCAGTTGCCCAGTTGTGTCCAACTCTTCATGACCCCATGAACCACAGCAAGCCAGGCCTCCCTGTCCATCCAAGGAGCTTCCAAGGAAGGAAGGTTATGACCAACCTAGGTAGCATATTAAAAATCAGAGACATTACTTTGCCAACAAAGGTCCATCTGGTCAAGGCTACGGTTTTTCCAGTGGTCATGTATGGATGTGATAGTTGGACTGTGAAGAAAGCTGAGCACCGAAGAATTGATGTTTTTGAACTGTGGTGTTGGAGAAGACTCTTGAGAGTCCCTTGGACTGCAAGGAGATCCAACCAGTCCATCCTAAAGCAGATCAGTCCTGCATGATGCTGAAGCTGAAACTCCAATACTTTGGCCACCTCATGTGAAGAGTTGACTCACTGGAAAAGAAACTGATGCTGGGACGGATTGGGGGCAGGAGAAGGGGACGACAGATTATGAGATGGCTGGATGGCATCACCAACTCGATGGGCATGGGTTTGAGTAAACTCCAGGAGTTGGTGATGGACAGGAAGGCCTGGCGTGATGCGATTCATGGGGTCACAAAGAGTTGGACATGACTGAGCGACTGAACTGACTGACTGACTCCTTGGAAGGAAAGTTATGACCAACCTAGATAGCACATGCGTATTAGCATCATGTAAATCTAACATAAAGGGACCTAAGAGTATTAGTGGAAATAGCTTAATTAGATTTTCTCCTTTAATAAAAGATTTTCTCCTTTTAAATCATACAGATTGAATTCAAGATACTTACTGGCTCATATCTTCCACCTTTACAAAAGGCTTTTTGAGTCTACCTGCTTGGGAATATATAAAGTATATTAGGTATTTACAAACCCAGAATTTTTTTTATTTTTTAACAAAACTTCTTGGGCTAAAATAATCCAACTATGTCTCCATTACCCATTTCATTTCAGTTTGAAATTTTCAGCTTCAGGTAAGGTATCTTATAATTATAAATCCATTTCCAAAATAGCAAACACTCAGTCTATATTCTGAAATTCTTAAACTGAATGGATCCCCCAAAGGATCTATAAATAGAATTCACGAGAATTTTGAGCTAAAAACAGGAAAATTTGAGTTTCATGACTAGTCTCTAACTGATATTCAACATTTCCTCCAATTCTGCACATAACCAAGAGGACCACAGTAGTATTAGCAGTGCTTCTAATTCTGATACCAGTTGAAACATTTCCATATCATATTAGTTACTACAAATATTTCAAAGCATCACTTACACTTATCATTCAAAAAACAAATTACAGTAGCAATTATAATCTCTGGTAGAACTTTTTAATGTGTAATAAAAACAAGTATATAACTATTTTATACTGAAAAATATTCTGATAACTGAATTTCAATGTAATTTATTTTCTTAGTAATATGATGAATTTAAAAAATGTATAAAAAATTATTCTAACAAAAGCCCATAGGCTTCACCAGACAGCCATAAGGGAGAAGGCTATGAACCACTGAATAAGTCATTTAAAGGGTTGGTTACATGATTTTTTTAGTAGACTTTTTATGTTTGTTTTATTTTCTAGCAAAACATGCACACTTAAGAAAATCAAAATACTTACTTTTTGTTTTCTGAGTGCCAACACCTACTTTTTTCCCCTGGGGGGCGGGGGGGGGGGGCGAAATATAGATATATAGTGAAAACGCTGGGCTTGAAAAGTGAAAACAGGCACTGCAACTGTTCAATATCCTCAAAATTAAAAAATCATATAGGAAGAGAACTATATAAAGGAAGGCTGACTACTATAGTTTCATGGGGGGAAAAAAACGAGAAAAAGCTGCTTTTTAAAATCAACTCAACCACAGAAGTGAAAGGAAACAAAGATCATTTAAGAATTAAAGATCTTAACCACTAGTATGAAACTTAGTAACAGAAGCTTACTTTTACAGTACACTCAACACATACCTTGCATTTTAGCTATAATTGTTTTTATCTTCACAGAAAGAAATCAACCAATAAAGAAAAAGCATGGTTAACAGAATAATCTAAAAACAAGTCATGTTAATTATTTTTATGCCCTTATTCAGCAAAACCTTTGTGACAAACTCATCAAAGAATTATTAAAAAATTTGTTAGCCTGTTAATTCTAGTCAGGATGGTCATTCCCCATATGGAGTGATGACAATAAAAACTGGACAAAATTCAATGAACTACTACTTGAGGACTAAAAGTAAACAAAAGTAGGTGTACTGCAGAAGGAAGTCAAAATTATCTTTAAGGGGATAGGGAATGTATTTCCTATTCTCCTACCCTCTTTTTTCTTGCAATGCTTCTTGAAGAATGGACCTCTAGTCCTGAGATTGGTAGCAATAGCAGAGTCAGTGGCTGTAACTCCTATACAAACCTCATCTTTTTAGCTACAAAGAGCCAGGAAAGAGGCTCCTGCTGTCCAAAGAGTACAAAAGGAATCCCTGTATTACTTCCTCTTTCTTTTTTCCCCCAGTTTTGACATGAGAGTGGACCCCAGTTAAGAAACTGCAGCTGTTAAGGTGCCACAGCCAGCCAAACTTGTAAGCAACCAAGATGTCTTTCAGAAGGTAAATGGGTAAATTGTGGCACATCCAGACAGTGGACTATTCAGCAACAAAAGGAAATGAGCTATCAAGTAACAAAACAATATGGAGGAACTTTAAATGCCTATTACTAAGTGAAGAGGCCAATCTGGAAAAGCTACATACTGTATGATTTCCAACCCTACTGCATTTTGGAAAAGGTAGAACTATGACAGTAAAATGATCAGTCTTGCAAGGAAATATCGTTAATTGGCTACCACAGGATCCTTCCAAAATACCTATCCAACCAGGTTCCTCTTCTATTAGTTATTTCTCAGTAATGTTCCAAACTCTTAAGAATAAAATCTAACTCCTTTATGTAGCGTGCAAAGATCTATCTAAACCTACTAACTTTTCTAGCTTCATTTCTTATCACTTTCATACTCAAAAATCAGGTTGTATTATATTACAGAAAATTTCCCAAACATGCCATGCTACATATGGCTTTATGTCTTTATATACATTCTTCTATAAAATTTATTTACCATTTAGATTCATTTAATGATTGAGTGAAGAAAAACCAGACCACAAAAGAATGTTCTGAGATATGAGAACTATGAGAAAGCAAAGGGATGAGAGAAGTTCCAGATGAAAATAAGTTCGAGGAGGAAGTGAATAGTAGCTGAGAGAACCAATATGACTGGTTTTTAAAAAGTGCACAACTGAAATGCCAAATTGGTCAGTAGTTTTGTACCTCACAGGTTGAAAAGGGAATGGGAAGTGTAAAAGTGGAAATGTCAGATGTCTGGATGATATAAAGATTAAATAGTAAGTAGGGATGTGAGGTCAAGGAAGGTTTTATTGTATTTTTTTTTAAAGGACAGAAGAGGTTTATTTTAAAGGATCATGAAGGCATGATTCTATACAGAGGCTTTGTCGAGGAAGCTAGTAAAAAGGGAAGAAACTGGAGATGTAGAACATTAGGTCTAACAGACGTTAATGCCCAACACGCTTGTTTGACTGAGGTTAGGCCAGACAGTCATACTATATGACAGAAGTTAGAGAACTTGATAAGTAAGCCTCCTTATTTGTGTTCCTGAAAGGAGTATATTATACACATTAGGAGCTTCTCATGCAATGTCAGTTATGGTGTTTTCCTTCAGAATGAACAAAAATATCTGTTCTCTTGGCTCCAGTATCCATCAAAGAAGAAAATAAAATTATGCCATCATCCCTGAAACAACTTTCACTGTATGAGTAAATCTTAAAGTGATATGCAATAATTTATTCAGATAACAGAATCATGCATATAGTATACATGATTACCCGTAGGATATTCTGGCAGTAATACTTTCCACTTGGCAAAAAAGTTTATAGATACATAACTAAAACCAAGCTTAATCATTTTCTCTAATTAGTTTAAAAATTAAGGAAAATAACATACCACATCTCTTACAGAAGTGCTTGATTTCTTGAGTAAATACAATTCTTTTTTCCTTTGTTCAATGTAGTATCTAATGTCTTTTTTAAAAGAAAGAAGGGTTTAAGATTAGCATTTTTGCCTTTGGAGTTAAACACTGCTACTTTCTTTAAATTGTACTACATTGAGATGAAGGAATTAATGTTACAGGTATGTCTTGCTATTAAAATTTTCACTATCTAAAATTAGGAAGCAAGAGACACTTATAGCAAATACTGTCAAAAACAGTAATAAAATTCTTACCATCAATATGAAGAATTTTTACTCCCCATGATAAGGCGTTAGATAATATACTGTTTGAAGGAATAAAATCCTGTTTAAAAAAAAAAAAGTTTGATAGATTTTCTAGGAAATTACTATTTTAAATGAGCTAAGTTAAAAATATTATTTGAAGTTTAATATCACTTATGGTTATTCAGAACAGACCCTACATAGTTACAAAACCATGAGGACATCAGTTTTTCCTTCTGGAATTTCTAACATCATTCCTAATTAATACACTCTGATATTCTTGACAATTAATGTACCCTGCAGCCTTATAGTTAATAGTTTCAAGAAATTATTTTGTTTTAAATTACAGAATGCCACAAGCTTCAGAAGTGTCCAGTAATACTTTAAAAGGCCACAAGATGGAGGTGTTTCTTCATGAAAAGCAGATTCTGTTCTTTATAAAACAAGACACATGCTGATATTTAGGCTTTTTCTATTAAAAATGAGGAAAAGATTTCAGGAACATCTCTATTTTACACTTCAGTTTCAAGTAACAGAATAAACACTGTGAATTTTTAAAATCCCTACTTACATGGTCCTTGATAGCTTTTTCAACTAATAATTTTCCTCTGCTCAAACACACCTATAGAAAGACCAAAGAACAACCAAACATATAGTTATACATAGTGCCTCACTGGGAAAAATTTTAAAAAGACAAAATAAGCAAAGCAAGTAGATAAAATTTAAAAATGAATTTTAAAATAAACATGAGCTTTAAAATACATACATTTTATTTACACAAGTCTTAACCATCAACATCATAAATATATGGTAAAAACTGATCTCCTTAGGGTCTTTGTTTGCAATAAGATTTCTGATGAAAAAGTTTGTTTCTTCTTTTTTAAGTAGAGCAACTGAACTCAGCTTAATGAGATCCAAGGTCAGTTCTGTGGTAAATGTTATTCAACATGAAAAATAAAATAGACTGATTTGAGATTCTGCCTGTAATTAAACAGTAAGCTTAGATTTTAAATTTCCTGTTTAATTGAAGATCTAACGATATGAGTAGACCGAATATACTGGTTTTTACACAGTTTCAGTTTTAAATAAAACATTAGGAAAATTAGTTGAAATGCTATCAGCAGCAACTAATTTGGAACTAGTCACTGTTGTACAACCTTGTTCCTCAAAAAAAGCAAGAACTGAAAGAATGTATGAGGCTTCCTAGGTCTCTTCTTCTTTTTTTTTTCCATTTATTTTTATTAGTTGGAGGCTAATTACTTTACAATATTGTAGTGGTTTTTGTCATACATTGACATGAATCAGGCATGGAGTTACATGTATTCCCCATCCCGATCCCCCCTCCCACCTCCCTCTCCATCCCATCCCTCTGGGTCTTCCCAGTGCACCAGGCCCGAGCACTTGTCTCATGCATCCAGCCTGGGCTGGTGATCTGTTTCACTATAGATAATATACATGCTGTTCTCTCGAAACATCCCACCCTCGCCTTCTCCCACAGAGTCCAAAAGTCCGTTCTGTACATCTGTGTCTCTTTTTCTGTTTTGCATATAGGGTTATCGTTACCATCTTTCTAAATTCCATATATATGCGTTAGTATACTGTATTGGTCTTTATCTTTCTGACTTACTTCACTCTGTATAATGGGCTCCAGTTTTATCCATCTCATTAGAACTGATTCAAATGAATTTTTTTTTAATGGCTGAGTAATATTCCATGGTGTATTATTCCAATACAGTAATATTCCAAGCTGTACCACAGCTTCCTTATCCATTCATCTGCTGATGGGCATCTAGGTTGCTTCCATGTCCTGGCTATTATAAACAGTGCTGCGATGAACATTGGGGTGCACGCGTCTCTTTCAGATCTGGTTTCCTCAGTGTGTATGCCCAGAAGTGGGATTGCTGGGTCATATGGCAGTTCTAATTCCAGTTTTTTAAGAAATCTCCACACTGTTCTCCACAGTTGGATGACATCACTGACTGGATGGACATGAGTTTGATGATGGGCAGAGAAGCCTGGCGTGCTGCAGCCCATGGGGTCACAAAGAAGTCAGACATGACTGAGCGACTAAACTGAAGTGATGTCAGTAAATCTAGACCAGGGGTCGGCAAACTTTAAAGGGCCAAAGAGTACATGTTCATATGGCTCTGCAGGCCATATAGTCTCTGTTGCAACTATCCCACTCTACCTTTATAGCAGTAAAGCAATCAGTCAATACCTATATGAATGGGTATGTCTGTATTCCAATAAAACTTTTATTTATGAACAATGAAATTTGAACTTCATATAGCTGCCACTTGTCACAAAGTATTCTTTTTGAATGTCCCCCCAACCATTTGAAAATGTAAACTCCATGCTTAGCTTGCATGCTGTAAAAAAACAGGCAGCAGACTGGATTTGGCCCCTAGGCTACTGTGCTTACCATGCTCTGAAACAAACAAAAGGTGTCTATTCCTTCTTTAAAAATGACCTGCTGTCATCTTTTAGTTGTAAATTACTCTAAACATAAGCCATCACTAAATGCAAGGACGTATTTCAGGAATCAGAGTATGATTGTTCTCAGTTACTCAGTCATGTCCAACTCTTTGCCACCCCATGTATTGTATATAGCCCGCCAGGCTCCTCTATCCATGGAATTTTCCAGGCAAGAATACTGGAGTAGGTTGCCATTTCCTCCTCTGGGGATCTTCCTAACCCAGGGTTTGAACCCGTGTCTCCTGCATTGGCTGGCAGATTCTTTACCACTGCACCACCTGGGAAGACCCCTGGAGTAGGACTATATAAGTATTATTAGGAGAAAAAAACCACCATTCTATATACAACAGCAGCCTTATTGACAACTGGAAACCACATTTAATGTAGATACACTTAATGTAGATATCATTCTACCTAGTTGAACTCTGCTGTCAACCCACTCTTAATTATAACATCCTACAGACTTTCAGGGGCTTCCCTCATAGCTCAATTGGTAAAGAACCGCCTGCAATGCTGCAGACCCTGGTTCGATTCCTGGGTCGGGAAGATCTGCTGGAGAAGGGATAGGCTACCCACTTCAGTATTCTTCGGCTTCCCTTGTGCTCAGCTGGTAAAGATTCTACCTGCAATGCAGGAGACCTGGGTTCAATCCCTGGGTTGGGAAGATCCCCTGGAGAATGGAAAGGCTACCCACTCCAGTATTCTGGCCTGGAGAATTCCATGGACTGTAGAGTCCAGGGGTCATAAAGAGTCGGACACGACTGAGCAACTTTCATTCACTCATCCCTAGCCTTTCAGAGTCTCAAAGCATAGTTAAGAGACTTACTGTATCTGGAGACTTAAATGAACTTCCATCATGGCTGGGATGAGGTGATGTGGTTTCTGCAGTATTGGCAGATTCTGGACTTGGTATAGGAGAGATTCGTCCCAAGGTCTGTGCAAATTTAGCTTCCTTTTTATTTGAAATAAGATAACTGATATCTTTGCTGAGAAATTCTTCAACTCGCTAAAGGAAAACAAAATATTTTTAAGGAACTCATATAAACCATTAACTGTTTCATCTGCTAAGCACAATAGGAAATGTCAATCTGAAACATTTTCAATATTTTCTAAATTTCTATACTGTTTTATTCTGAGCCTTGAGTTCTGAGAAAGTACAAGGAGAGCTCTAATAACACAAGAACAGCATGTAGTTTATATATCATAGTTTAATCCACATAACCCATGGTACTGGAGAAGAAAACAGAAGAGAAGTCAAGTCACCTACCTGAGGTTGTGCCAGTCATAAGGGAACTTGAATAAAGGTTTTTTTTTCTTCACCTTAATTAAAAAAATTTTTTTAACTGACATACAGCTGATTCACAGTGTTGTGTGAACACAGGTATCTTGATTCAAGTCGATGCTCTAAAGCAGTATCGTCCAGTAGAATGCATTGTAATGATGGAAACATTCTTTACTACCACTGCTTAGTATGGTAACCACTGCCACATGTGCTTATGGAGTACTTGAAATGTAATGTGAGTGAGCAAATGAATTTTAACCTGGTTAATTTTAGTTACCTTACATTTCAGTAGCCAATGTGGCTAATGGCTACAGTAATGGACAGCACAATTCAAACTCATAAAGTTATAATATCTTTCCATAAGACAAACTATTAAAAGGTAGGAAACTTTTACCCTTAAGAGTGTATGACTATTTTGAAGAGAATTTCCCTAGTCTGAAAACCACTGCCTGAATTTATAAACACATATACCAGAGTCAATGCTGAAAATCACTCCCATTCAAAGGTAGGAAAATTAAGTAGAAAAAATACTATTAATCATTAACTATTTGCATAAATGAAACTAAAAATATTTTAAACAGCTATATCTAATTTCTACAGCATCTCACAACAATAAATGGATAATAAAAATGAAACAATGTATGTAATAATGACTTAATTTCATCTAAGCATTACACAGAATTTGCTAAGACCAGCAGGTGCCTTGGTTAAATGCAAATCAGTATTTCTCTTTCTGAATAACATTTTCATCACCAGTAAATAAAGTACATTTATATATGCCAAGGATTACAAACTCAAATGCCTACAAGGGTCATCAAGAATGCAAATAAGCAATTACATATCAAATACTCTTTTTTAAAAAATTTTTCACAAATATGTGGGCCCTAAAACAGAAGTCCCAGTTTTTCAAGAGAAGCCCAATCCCCCACGTTTATAAAAAACAAAAAAAACTGTGATAAAATATGTAACAACATTTACCATTTAGACCATTTTTGAGTGTACAATAGAGTGGCAATGCATACATTCACAATGTTTGCAGCCATGAAATGAAAAGATGCTTGCTCCTTGCAAGAAAAGCTATGACCAACCTAGATAGCATATTAAAGCAGAAACATTACTTTGCCAACAAAGGTCCATCCAGTCAAAGCTGTGGTTTTTCCAGTAGTCATCTATGGATATAAGAGTTAGGCTATAAAGAAAGCTGAGCACCGAAGAATTGATGCTATTGAACTGTGATGTTGGAGAAGACTCTTGAGAGTCCCTTGGACTACAAGGAGATCCAACCAGTCAATCCTAAAGGAAATTAGTCCTGAATATTCATTGGAAGGACTGACGCTAAAGCTGAAGCTTTGGCCACCGGATGGGAAGAACTGACTCATTGGCAAAGACCCTGATGCTGGGAAAGATTGAAGGCAGGAGAAGGGGATGACAGAGGATGAGATGGTTGGATGGCATTACTGTCTTGATGGACATGAGCTTGAGCAAACTCTGGGAGTTGGTGATGGACAGGGAAGCCTGGTGTGCTGCAGTCCATGGGGTTGCAAAGAGTCAGTCACAACTGAGCAACTGAACTGAACTCTCCATTTCTAGAACTCGATCATCATTGTAAGCTGAAACTGTACCCATTAAACAGTAACTCCCAATTTCTCCCTCCCACCAGCCGATTTATCTCTTTTAATCTCTACTTCCTATTTCTGTGAATCTGACAATTCTGTCATTGTTTAGTCACTACGTTGTGTCCAACTCTTTTATGACCCCATGGACTGTAGTCCGCCAGATTTCTCTGTCCGTGGGATTTCCCAGGCAAGAATACTGGAGTGGGTTGCCATTTCCTTCTCCAAGGGATCTCCCCTACCCAGGGATCAAACCCATATCTCCTGCATTGCAGATGGATTTACTGCTGAGCCATCAAGGAAGTCTCTTGATAATTCTAGGTAGTTATATAAGTGGAATCCTGTAGTTATCTTTTTGGGTCTGACTTATTTCATGTTACAGTGTTTTCAAGGTTCACCCATGATGTAGCATGGAACAGAATTCCATTCCTTCTCAAGGTTGAATAATATTCCAACCACAATCGTGTGATCACTCACCTAGAGCCAGACATCCTGGAATGCGAAGTCAAGTGGGCCTTAGGAGGCATCACTACCAACAAAGCTAGTAGAGGTGATGGAAATCCAGTGGAGCTATTTCAAATCCTAAAAGATGATGCAGTGAAAGTGCCACACTCAATATGCCAGCAAATTTGGAAAACTCAGCAGTGGCCACAGGACTGGAAAAGGTCAGTTTTCATTCTAATCCCAAAGAAAGGCAATGCCAAAGAATGTTCAAACTACTGCACAACTGCACTCATTTCACAGGCTAGCAGAGTAATGCTCAAAATTCTCCAAGCTAGCCCTCAACAGTACATGAACAGAGAAGTTCCACATGTTCAAGCTGGATTTAGAAAAGGCAGAGGAACCAGAGATCAAACTGCCAACATCCTTTGGATTATCAAAAAAGCAAGAGAGTTCCAGAAAAACATCTATTTCTGCTTTATTGACTATGCCAAAGACTTTGACTGTCTGGATCACAACAAACTGTGGAAAAAGATGGGAATACCAGACCACCTGAATTGCCTCCTGAGAAATCTGTATGCAGGTCAAGAAGCAACAGTTAGAACTGGACATGGAACAGACTGGTTCCAAATTAGAAAAGAAGTACGTCAAGGCTGTATACTGTCACCCTGCTTATTTAACTTATATGCAGAGTACATCATGAGAAATGCCGTACTGGATGAAGCACAAGCTGGAATCAAGATTGTTGGGAGAAATATCAATAACCTCAGACATGCAGATGACACCACTCTTAACGCAGAAAGCAAAGAACTAAAGAGCCTCTTGTTGAAACTGAAAGAGTAGGGTGAAAAAGTTGGCTTAATACACAACATTCAGAAAACTAAGATCATGGCATCTGGTCCCACCACTTCATGGCCAATAGATGGGAAAACAATGGAAACAGTGACAGACTTTACTTTTTCGGGCTCCAAAATCACTGCAGGTGGTAACTGTAGCCATGAAATGAAAAGACACTTGCTCCTTGGAACAAAAGCTATGACCTAGACAGCATGTTGAAAAGAGATATTACTTTGTCAACAAAGGTCCATCTAGTTAAAGCTATGGTTTTTCCAGCAGTCGTGTATGGATGTGAGAGTTGGACTATAAACAAAGCTGAGCACCAAAGAATTACTGCTTTTGAACTGTGGTGTTGGAGAAGACTCTTGAGAGTCCCTTGGACTGCAAGGAGATCCAACCAATCCATCCTAAAGGAAATCAGTCCTGAATATTCATTGGAAGGACTGATGCTGAAACTGAACATCCAATATTTTTGCCAACTGATGCAAAGAACTGACTCATTGGAAAAGCCCCTGATGCTGGGAAAGACTGAAGGCAGGAGGAGAAGGGGATGACAGAGGATGAGATGGTTGGATGGTGTCACTGACTCAATGGACATGAGTTTGAGTAAGCTCCAGGAGTTGGTGATGAACAGGGAAGCCTGGCATGCTGAAGTCCATGGGGTTGCAAAGAGTTGGGACACCACTAAGCGACTGAACTGTATATATAAACCACATTTATCCATTCATCTGCTTATTAATATCTGGGTTTTTTCCCCCTTCTGGTTACTGTGAGTAATGCTGTTCTGGACATGGGTATATAAATTATCTCTTCAAGACACTTTCAGTTCTTTTGGATATATACCCAGAAGCAGAACTGCTTGATCATAATGATAATTCCTTTCTTTATTATTTTGAGAAAACAGCATAATCTTTTCCATAGCAGTTGCACCATTTTACAATCTCACTAACAGTGCATAAGGGTTCCAGTTTCTCTACATCCTCTATAGAGATGAGAGCTTCTGTACTGCTTTTAGCTAGAGCAGTTCCTTTTTCAGTGGCTTTATACATTGGACTACTGAACATTTTGTTTGAAGGGCTCCACTGCTAAAAACGCAAATCTAAAATTACTGATTTACATCAGCAGGGTTAATGAATTTTTCCACTGTAGCCACGGATTCTAGAGGAACAGAATGGTGCAATAGCACGTGAGTCTGGAAATTAGGCTGATTCTACCCTGAGCCAGTCACTTAACTTCTCCGGATACTTGAGTACCTAATTTTTAAAATGAAAGGATCCTTTATTCAAAGGTGCTAGGTTACAAAACATAACCTTTAGGAATGCAGCCATATGGTTATTATAACATGCTATTACTCAAGACAAGTGTGTGACAATGTTTTAGTTTAAGAAAACAGCAAAACAGTAGAATAGCTTTTCAAAGACAATTAAAAAAATGCTAACCATGACGAACTCAAAGTACAGCAGAAATCTCTGAAACAGGAAGAACCAGGAAATTAAATCTTAACCTTGCCAAAATTTATCCATTATTACCCTTAATCCTAAAAAAATCTTGTACTTTTATCCAAATTTTCTAATACTCAAATGTATACTGTAGGAAAGAAGCACATTTCCCATATTCATAATGCAAAAGTGGTACCTTAGTGACATTCATTCTGTTGAGACTGTATCAGTCAAAAGAAATTTTAATTCTTTGTGGTTTAAACAGGTTTTCCTTGTTCTGTAAATACCATCTTATTTATATTTAGCTTCCTAATAATCACAATCAAAGAGCTCCTGCCATCTGAAGGACATCCCAACATTACAATGAAAAGGCAATCAGTAGTTCCTTCAGGACAAGGGTGTCTCATTTCTCACACCGTGAACTTTACACCAGACAGAAATCTGAAAGTTCTGTCAGCTTTCCGCAGTTACATGACTTTGCATTAATGATAAACAGATGATAAAAAATTTAAGCTTGGTAAACGGTGAAAGTGAAGTAGCTCAGTGAAGTAGGTCAGTCGTGTTCGACTCTTTGCAACCCGTGGACTGTAGCCTACCAGGCTCGTCCCTCCATAGGATTCTCCAGGCAAGAATACTGGAGTGGGTTGCCATTTCCTTCTCCAGGGGATCTTCCTGACCCAGGGATCAAACCCGGGTCTCCCGCATTGCAGGCAGACGCTTTAATCACTGAGGCACCACGGAAGCAGTTGTGTCCAATTCGTTGTGACCCTTGACTGTATAGCCCTCCAGGCTCCTCTGGCCATGGAATTCTTCAGGCAAAAATACTGGAGTGGGTAGCCATTCCCTTCTCCAGAGGATCTCCCCTACCCAGGGATCAAACATGGGTCTCCTGCATTGCAGGCAGACTCTTTACCGTTTGAGTCATCAGGGAAGTCCCTGGTGCTATATGGTTATACCTTTTTTCCAAAAGGAAAATTTTAAATGATTAGAAGTTAGAAAGTTTTTCTTTTTGGTCAAAGTGCATGGATTTGACTTACCCCTCCCAGATCCTTAATGTCCTTTTGCAGTTTTTCAGATATGGTGACAGAAGGTAAGTCAATGTAAAATACTTTACCCCAGAGAGGTTTATATTTGGATTTTTCTGGTTTGTTATCAGTTTTCAGAGATTTCAAAGATGGTCGGTTTTTTTCATTTTTAACTTGGATTCCACCTGTTGTTTAAAAAATTCAGAATTAGATCATGCTTTATGCAGACAGAAAATTTTTACTGTTTAAAAAAATTATGTAATAATCATATCACAGAGGAAGAAATATAATCCTACTAATTCAGCATTAACATTTTAATATATTTCCTTTGTAGTGTCACTTAGGATAATGGCAAAATAGTCTTTAAACAGATACTGTATGTCACAAAACGTTTATTGTTCATAGGAGCTGATCTGCAGGAAATATTCATGCATTTAATTCTGTTTTATGCATTAAGGCATGGAACTATATAAAACCAATTTAAAAGTTTTCGTAGGATGTAAACTCCATGTAGTATTTACTCAACAAATACTTACTGAGCTTCTGGCATTCTGTTGAACACTCAAAACTGGTACTGACCTAGTCCGCAAAGGTTTCTGACTGCTTAAGGTTAAGTTTCATGTAGAGTCAGTGTATATTAAAAAAATTAAATGGTCCACCATTCATTTCATTCTTTCCTTTGAAAACAGATCTGAGATACAAACAGATGCTTAAAAATTAAAGAACTAAAATCTGTTTATAGTAGGAGACCACGCACACACACTGTACATAAACACACACTATATGTTAAGAAGAAACACTAAGAGGCCGGACTACTTAATAAGTGCCTGAAAATGAAAGTTTGCTGTTTGCTTTTGTTTCTGTTTCTAATGTTGCAGCAAAGGTGTGTTTGAAACAAAATACTTTGCTTCAACTTCATAAGACCAAAAATCCACAATTTAATCAGGAAGCGAAAAGCCCCAGGCACATCTGCTTTTAAACCGAGGCTCGATCTTCAGCCTCCAAGGGTCGCAGCATCTGTGGGAGGGTTCCCGGGTCCGCACACTGTCTTCTCGTTTTATAACCGACAGTATGACGAGGAATTTGGGGCCGAGGCTGGAGCGGGGAGAGCTCCAGGGGCCGGGATCCCTCTGCTCCCAGAACGGTGCTTTCCTTCCTTCAGGCCACAGAGCAGGACGCACGTGTTAGGCAGAAAAGCAGAGAGACTCAGGGCGAGAACTCTTTAGAATCAACAATGGAACAAGGAGGGGAGGAAGGGATTAAAGGGACTGCAAACAGAGGAGGGGCTTCCTACCCTGAAAATGTCCTTTGCTGTGGATCCTCATGGCTCCGGAGTTCATGGCAGCCGCCCGGCACCTACATGCTGGGTCGGGAGAGGGTGTTGCCCCGGGCCGTCTCGGAAACTCGGCTTCCTCGAGGCCCGTTGACCCGCCGGTCGCCTCTCCCCTTCCGCGGGCCACCACACCCACGCAGGAGAGATGCCGCGCCTGCTGGCTTGGTTTCCGGGGCCGAAATCGGCCCCAGGGCGCCGAGAAGGAAGAGGAAAAGCAAAAACGAGTGGGCTGCGGCGGTTGAAGATTTGAAAACGCGTCACGCGGCCGCGGCGCCGATACGTGCGCCCCGCCCCCTCTCACGTCGCGCGCCCCGCCTCGCGCTCGCCCCCACGTGCCCGCCCCTCGCGCCTGCGTCCCGCCCCTCGCGCCTGCGCCCCGCCCCCACGGGTGGTGTCTGTGTGCCCCGCCCGCTCCCCCTCTGCGATGCCTTCTCCGCTTCACGTCCGCTCTCGGTGCTCGCTGACCCGCGTCCGTTCGCTGCCCTGAAGAGTCCTTGTGGTTCCGAGTTGACCGAACAGAGTGAATGCAGTTAGCGTCGCCGGCCGGCCCAGCTCGCCACCGGGGTCATTCCGGCTTTCTAAGCTTGCCCGGACCGCCTGCCCTCCAGTTGCTTCCTCCACCAGGTACGCTTGTTCCCCGCGGGTCAACTGTTCCGGCTGCTGGGGACGCAGCGGTTGCGGCCGAGCCCGGACTCCAATTGGGGCGGGGCGGGTTCGCTGCTGCAGGCTCTGTTCTCCGCGCGCCGAGTGCGGTTTTCCCGCGGTCACCGGGCCATCTGGAGGCAGGCCGCAGAGAGATTTCACTGGAGAGAGCGGCCGGGGGGCTTCGGAGCGAGGGTTGGGCCAGGAAGCCCCCGGCCTACAAGCGCGTCCTGGGCGCCTTGTGCTCTTTGGTATTTGCGTGCGCTACTCGATTGCCCTCTTGTACCTACACCTGATTTCGTTTTACTGAGAAGTTTATTTCAACAGTAACTGGAAAGGAGATTTGAAATCTCAAGTCTAGGGTTTTGGGTCTGGACCTTTCACAGATCACTTTGTAAAAATTTGGTTAAATTACTTACTCCTTTTGAATCTCAGTTTTTTACATCTCTTAAAATGGGATTTGTAATAAGGATTCCGTTGAGATGCTTTGAAAACGAAGTTAATTTCGTCTTGTGAGAAAACACTTAACACACACAAAAAAGGATTTTGGTATGTTTCTGCCTGTAAACTTCTTAAGGAGTAAAAGAGTTAAATCTTGTACTATGCATTCCTTACCACCTGGCCATGATAATCACTCATTGTTTGGTGGTTGATTTTTAACTTATTATGAAAAAGCTCAGGGAAGTTAGTGCCAGTACCGCTGTCCCACAAATAGGTACCTTAAAAAGCGTAGAAAAGGGGATATTGTGAATACCTTTAGTCAAAATGGAGGACGCAAAGAGATGGTTCGGCTTTGCTAAGGGAAGTAAGAGTTTTGCTGTGAATAATGGCCTTAGTTTGAAGGGTCTGGGGAGATACCAAAGATCTATTTTTATTAGATCGTTGGTAACATTTGTCTGTAGTTCAAGAGATGTCTGGCAGAGAATGGTGGGCGTGTCGAATAGAGGGAAGATAGTTTGAGAGACTTACAGCCCAAGCACTGATTCTCAGTCGTGGGTTGATGCCTAGGAGGTTATCAGAGCTTTAAAGACTGAAGGAGGTATAGTTTGGACAAACATTCAGCATTATAATTTCTATTTGGGAAGAATCTGTTTTCAAAACATAAGCTACAGGAAGAGCGCAAGGTTTTTATGTTTATAAAAAGTTTTAAAAGATTGAGAAACCCTGATATAGAATGCAGTTAAAGTCATGGGAGGAAATGGAAATTGCCCAGGAGAGCATGTGAAATAAGAGAAGTAGTGATGAGCGGAGCATGATAAAATAGTGAAAGAGTTGGAGAAAAGGCCACAGAGTTAGGAAGAAAACTTGGAATTAATCTTCAAATGTCACAAAATTATGAATGTTGGCATCATGCAGCTTCACTGACCATATGATTTTTGGGTAATTTTGATCCTAAATTTTAATATCTGGAAAGGGAGTAATAAACACTTCTCAGATGTGAGAATTAATTGGAACATTTTTGAAAGCTTAATTAGTACAGTGCCTGGCACCGAGTAAGAGCTAAGTAAGTGCTGTCATCCTGGTGAACTCTATATCAGCCTCTCCATCTTCACGGGTTCTGAAAAGCTAAGATTCGAAAAATGGGCCTTTGATTTTGGTGTCTAAGATGTCCTTGGTGCCTTAGTGAGAATTTCAGGAGATGGCTAAGGTAAATATAGTACTAGATGAAAATGATGGGCTTGAAGTGGAGGTGGATTGAGTATACTCTTTGCAAAAAATGTGTCAGTGTAGGAAATTATAGTGATAGGAAGGGAAGATAGGGTCTTTGGAAGGTTTGGGGATATGAAAGTCAAAGTTTTAGTCTATCAGTCATGTACAACTCTTTGTGACCCCCTGGACTGTACCTCTATTCATGGACTTCTCCAGGCAAGAATACTGGAGTGGGTTCGCTATTTCTTCCTAGCCCACTGATTGACCCAGGTCTCCTGCGTTGTAGACAGATTCTTTACTATCTGAGTCGTCAGGGAAGCTCTTAGGGGATATGGAAAAGATTTAAATATGTTTCTGTTGAAAAACACAAAAATAGGAAGGCAAAGCTTAGGTACCTTTCTTATTTACTATAATGAGGAAGGACAGTAACATAGTAGCACCCTAGGCTTTGAGACACACCCTTGACTGCACTGCAGGTGATAATGCCAAGCTGTGAATAAGCAGGAAGTTTGTTTTGCTGCACAGTGTTAGAAATTTTCTGATCTATAACCCAAAGACAGTTTTAAAAAATTAGTATTGGAGTTCAGACCTTTTGGTAGCCAGTGGAAGAAGGATGTATTCATGTATCTATGGCCTGTAAACATAGACACCTCTTTACTATCATGTATATAATCAGGGTTATTGGTAAAAGAATAAGGCTTATGTTAAAGTATTTCTTGAGATGTGCTTCAGATGAAAGGTATGAATGCAAGAAGAGATACATGGAGGCAGCATTCCTTGTGAAAGTTGATTAAAGAGTTATGTTAAGCAAAGGTGGAGAACATGAGCAGAATCATGGTTTAATTAAATGAACATTTGGCAGTGAATCAGGAGAAAATGAGTTTCATTCAGTACTGACTCTGTTTCTACATAGTTTTTTGACCTTAGGTAAATATTAACCTTGCCATACCATAATTTCCTCATCTGTAAATGAAAATAATATGTGTTCTGTCTAACCCACAACTTTTTGTAATTATCAAATGAGACCTTTGCTTTTCAGACCACCTCATATATATATATACAAATATAAATTTATTATTCTTGAATCTAGACAAATGGATTATTCATTTTTCTGTAATACTACTATCCTTTATTTCTTTTCCTTAAGCCTCTCTGCCTGGCTGATAATTGTTCCTCTTGCCTTTTCATAGCAAGCCTGACTTAGAATCAGCTTTTGTCTCCTTCGGGCCTTCAGTAGTAGCCCAGTTTGATTTATTTGCCAACTATTGATATGTTGTCTGCTGAAATGTGTTCTGTTGCTGTGTTTATTATTTTAGAGTCTCCCTACCCTGGTGAATTGGAGGGCCTTAAGGTTCTTCTGAGGTTAAGTTCTTAGTTTTGGAAGCTAAGCATATGAAAGAATAGAGTTGAATAGTGTCTGTGGCACTGAAGTCCGTGTCTCAGTTGACTGGGAAACCAAAGAAAATTCAGTGTGTCAAGTCCTTGAACACAACCTAAGTAAAGGGTCAAAAATGGAGAGCAATGGAGAAGGAAATGGCAACCCACTCTAGTATTCCTGCCTAGGAAATCCCACGGTCAGAAGAGCCTGATGGGCTAAAGTCCATGGGGTCACACACACAAAAAATAATGGAGAGCAAGCAAGACAGGAGAATTTGAAATTTGAGAGTCACCCTGGGACAATGTAATCTAGAGGCTGTTGTGGTACCTGTAGGAGCTGTGAAGGATAATGAGTTGGTTCAGAGGTTGTATTACATTCTTTAAGACTCCCATAGAAATCTCATCTTGTAGATTTACAAAATTTCTAATACCTTTTTATAATACACATACAATAAAATGCACCCATTTTAAGCATACAGATTGATGAGTTCTAACAAATATATATATCCATGTGATTACCACCTCCCCCATCAAAATAAAGAACATTTCTGTCACCTCAGAAGGTTGTTTCACTCCTTGTTCCAGTCTCCTTTCCCCTACCATTGAAACCACTCTTCTTTTTTTCTCTCTCTCTTATTTTTTAAATTATGAAAGTATGATAGCACATTTACAGGAGATTTGGAAAATACAGAACAAAGTTACATACAGTTGCATTATATATTGCAGTTATTTTTTAGTAGATAAATTGAGATTTTTTTAGTTGGAGTTTCAATATCAAACTCCCAAAATTTAACAGAATAAATATACAGAAAAGTAGAAGGATATAGTAGACCTGAAAAGCATCATGAACCAGTTCAAGATAATTAAGATTTATACAAGTTTCACACAACAGAAGGATACAAATTCTATTCAAGTTCCCATAGATTGTAAACTAGGAGACACTGAAACATATCCAAGTACTTTATAAAACAAGGTGCAAAAATTTCATGATCTAAAGGTATTGAAATCATACAGTCTGTTCTTTTATCACTGTGAAATTATGTTAGACATCAATAGCAAAGGATATTTGAAAAGTAACTACTCTTCTGATTTCTAATATCATAAATAAATTTTCCTATATTCCAGCTTCATATAAATGGAGTCCTATAATGTATATGTTTTGCATCTCAGATATTTTGCATAACATAATATTGTTTATGGTTCATCCATGTTGTATGTATCTATCAGTAGTTCCATTCCTTTTCATTGTTGAGCTGTTAGAATATGCCACAGTTTATCCATCATCTGTTGATGGATATTTGGGGTATTTCCAATTTTGGTCTGTTATGATAATGCTGCTGTGAACATTTGTATGTCGTTGTGGACATTTAAAAAAATTTTTCTTCGAGTTGATGGATCTACTGAATATTTAACATGATGAACAACTATAGAGTTTTTTGGCTGCACTGGGTCTTCATTGTGGGGTGCAGGCTAATCTTATAGAACAAGGACTCCGGAGCACACAGGCTCTCTAGTGGCTGCTTGGACTCAGTAGTTGTGGTATGCAGGCTTAGTTGCTCCATGGGAGAAGCTACAGATGTTTTTAATAACCATCCCCTCCAGCAATGTATGAGAGTTCCAGTTGTTAAACATTCTCCTCACTCACTGGGTGCAAACTGGTATCTCATGTCATTTTTTAAAAACTTGAGATGAAATTCTGTAACATGAAATTCATTTAAATTATTTTGAAGTGTGAAGTGCCTTTCAGTGTATTCACACAGTTGTGCAACCATCGCCACTAGAATGTATGCAGGGCCGTAGAAAGAAATCTGTAGAAAGAAATTAAACAGGCATTCCTGATCCCACCCTCCCATCCCCCACCCTGTGGCACCTACTAATCTGCTTTCTGTTTCTATGGATTTGCCCATTACGGATATTTCATGTAAGTGAAATCATAAAACAAGTGTTTCTTGTCCTGGATTCTTTCAACTAGCATAATATTTTCAGGGTTCATCCATGTGGCAGTATTTCAGTCTTTTTTTAGTGACTGAATAAAAGAAAATTCCCTGGTGTAGGGATAGACCACATTTTGTTTATCCATTTATCCATTTGTTTTGTTTAAACATTTGAGTTGTTTATTCTTTGGTTGTTGTGAATAATAACTCTAAACATTTGTGTACAAGTTTTTGTTAGACTTTGTTTTTCAGTTTTCTTGTTGATATACCAGCTACGTGAGTGTAATCACTCACCTAGAGCCAGACATCCTGGAATGTGAAGTCAAGTGGGCTTTAGGAACCATCACTACAAACAAAGCTAGTGGAGGTGATGGAATTCTAGTTGACTGTTTCAAATCCTGAAAGATGATGCTGTGAAAGTGCTGTACTCAATATGCCAGCAAATTTGGAAAACTCAGCAGTGGCCACAAGACTGGAAAAGGTCAGTTTTCATTCTAATCCCAAAGAAAGGCAATGCCAAAGAATGTTCAAACTACTGCACAATTGCACTCATCTCACATGCTAGCAAAGTAATGCTCGAAGTTCTCCAGCCTAGCCTTCAACAGTACGTAAACGGAGAACTTCCACATGTTCAAGCTGGATTTAGAAAAGGCTGAGGAACCAGAGATCAAATTGCCAACATCTTTTGGATCATCGAAAAAGCAAGAGAGTTCCAGAAAAACATCTACTTCTACTTTATTGACTATGCCAAAGCCTTTGACTGTGTGGGTCACAACAAACTGGAAAATTCTTCAAGAGATGGGAATACCAGACCACCTGAACTGCCTCCTGAGAAATCTGTATGCAGGTCAGGAAGCAACAGAACTGGACATGGAATAGCAGACTGGTTCCAAATCGGGAAAGGCTGTATATTGTCACCCTGCTTATTTAACTTATATGCAGCACACATCATGTGAAATGCCAGGCTGGATGAAGCACAAACTGGAATCAAGATTGCCGGGAGAAGCACCAATAACCTCAGATATGCAGATTGTCACCACCCTTATGGCAGAAAGCAAAGAAGAGCTAAAGAGCCTCTTGTTGAAAATGAAACAGGAGAGTGAAAAAGTTGGCTTAAAACTCAACACTCAGAGAACTAAGATCATGGCATCTGGTCCCATCACTTCATGGCAAATAGATGGGGAAACAGTGGAAACAGTGACAGACTTTATCTTTTTGGACTTCAAAATCACTGCAGATGGTGACTGCAGCCATGAAATTAAAAGACGATTGCTCCTTGGAAGAAAAGCTATGACCAACCTAGAGAGCATATTAAAAAGCAGAGACATTACTTTTCCAACAAAGGTCCATCCAGTCAAGGCTGTGGTTTTTCCAGTAGTCATCTATGGATGTGAGAGATGGACTATAAAGAAAGCTGAGTACTGAAAAATTGATGCTTTTGAACTGTGGTGTTGGAGAAGACTCTCGAGAGTCCCTTGGATTGCAAGGAGATCAAACCAGTCAATCCTTAAGGAAATCAGTCCTGAGTATTTTTTGGAAGGACTGATGCTGAAGCTGAAACTCCAATACTTTGGCCACCTGATGGGAAGACCCTGATGCTGGGAAAGACTGAAGGTAGGAGGAGAAGGGGACAACAGAGGATGAGATGGTTGGATGGCATTACTGACTCGATGGACATGAGTTTGAGCAAGCTCTGGGAGTTGGTGATGGACAGGGAGGCCTGGCGTGCTGCAGTCCATGGGGTCGTAAAGAGTCGGACACAACTTGAGCGACTGAACTGAACTGAGAATTGTTGGGTCATATAATAATGTTTAACATTTTCAGAAACTGCCAAACTTTTCCACAGAGGCTGCATCATTGTACGTTACCACCAGCAGTGTATTATAGAAGTTTGCCTATTTCTCCAAATCCTCATCTACACTTGTTGTTTACCTTTTTTTTTTTTTTTTTAAAAAAAAGATTAAGTTAATAGTCTTCCCATTGGGAGTGAAGTGGTATCTGATTGTGGTTTTGATTTGCATTTCCCTAATGATTTGTGATGTTGAGCATTTTTTCATGTGTTCCTCGGCTGTTAGTATATCTTCTTTGAATAAGTGTTCAGGTACTTTGCCCATTTTTTAATTGAACTTTTGTCGTTTTGTTGTTGGATTGTAAGTGTTCTTAAAGATTTTCTATTCTAGACTCTTATCAGATAGATTTGCAGATATTTTCTCCAATCATGTGGCTTTTTTACTTTTTTGATAGTATCCTTTGATACACAGGGGACTTCCCTGGTGGCTCAGACAGTAAAGCGTCTGCCTACAATGTGGTAGACTGGGGTTCAATCTCTGGGTTGGGAAGATCTCCTGGAGAAGGAAATGGCAACGCACTCCAGTATTCTTGCCTGGATAATCCCATGGACGGAGGAGCCTGGTGGACTACAGTCCATGGGGTCGCAAAGAGTTGGACATGACTGAGCGACTTCACTTTCACTTTCTTTTGATACACAACAGTTTTAAATTTTGATAAAATTCAATTTTATTTGCCCATTGTTTTTTTGTCTGTTATACTTTTGATGTTAAGTTTAGGAACCTGTTGTCAGATCTAAGGTTACTTAGCTTAGATTTACTTTATCTTATCTTCTAAGAGTTTTATAGTTTTAGTTTAGGTCTTTGACCCATTTTAAGTTAGTTTGTGTGTATAACATGTGCTAAGGGTCAACCTTCATTCTTTGGCATATGGAATCCATTTGTACCAACATGGATACATGTTGGTATCTTTCTTCTCAAGAAAGACTGTTGGTTGAAAATCAGTTGACCATAGATGTATGGGGTTGTTTTAGGACTATAAATTCTATTCCACGATCTTTATGTTTATCCTTAAGCTAGTTCCACAGTTATGATTCCTGTAGCCTTTTAGTAAGTTTTGAAACTGGGAAGTCCGAGTCCTCTAAATTTTTGTTTTTCTTTTTCTGGATTGTTTTAATTATTCAAGATGTCTTGAAATTTCATATGAGTTTTAGAATAAGCTTGTTCATTTCTACAAAAAGAGCCGTTGGAATATTGAGAGTGATTGCATTGAATTTATATAGATTTGCAATCTTAACAGTATTGTTGGTTTCTATCCATGAACACAGGATGTTTTCCAGTTTATTTAGGTCTTCTTTAGTTCACTCTGCAGTGTTCTATAATTTTCATTGTATACATGTTTGAACTGTGCAGGCCCACTTGTACGTTTTTGGTCTTTACTTTCCATTAAATACGTACTACCAGCCCTACATGGACTTCGCTGGTAGCTCAGCAGTAAAGAATCTGCCTGCCAGTGCAGGAAACGCAGGTTCAATCCCTGGGTCAGGAAGATCCCCTGGAGAAGGAAATGGCAACCCACTTCAGTTTTCTTGCCTGGGAAATCCCATGGACAGAGGAGCCTGGTGGCCTACAGTTCATGGAGTTGCAGAGTCAGACACGACTTGACAACTAAACAACAACACTACATGGTCTGTGGTTGTTTGAATTTATGAAACCTTAGATTTAGGGGACCAGAAGACCAACTCTAAAGTTATACTTGGGTACTTTTGTAATTGTTTTCTTAATTTTATTTTCAAGTTGTCAATTGCTATATAGAATCTCAACTAATTATTACATATTGATCTTGTTTGCTGAATTAATTTATTAGCTTTGGTAGTTCTTTTTTGATGTATTCTTTAGAATTTTCAAGATATAAAATCATGTCATCTGTGAATAGAGATAGTTTTACTTCATTCTTTCAAATCTGGATGTCTTTGTTTTTATTGCTTAATTGCCCTTGCTAGAACTTCCATAATTATGCAATAAAGCAGACATTTGTCATTTTCCTGATGTTATGGGGAACATTTTCAGTTTTCCTCCATTAAGTCTGATGTTATATGTGGGTTTTTCTTACATGCCTTTTATCATGATGATGAAGTTCCTCAATTTTTATTGTATTGACTGAGTTCATCATGTGGTTCTGTTGATCTAATTAATATGGTGAATTCTGTTGATTGATTTTCATGAGTTGAACCACTTTTGCATGTTTGGGATAAATCCAACTTGATCATGGTATAAATTATTTTACTATAGGGCTAGATTCACTTTACTAGCATTTTGTGGAGAACTTCTGCATCCATATGAAACTTGCACAACTCAGATGAGACTTGAACCCACGGGCTGAGACTGTTACTCAGCCAAACTCAGATTAGGACTTGAGCCCACAGTCTGGGACTTGAACCCACTGTCTTTTAGTTAATATTGCATACCTGGTCTCAGGATTTAATGAAGCTCAGGTTCTTTATGTCTTGTTGCAGAAAGACTTCAGTTCAGTTCAGTTGCTCAGTCGTGTCCAACTCTTTGCAACCCCATGGACTGCAACATGCCTGGCCTCGGTGTCCATCACCAACGCCCAGAGTTTACTCAAACTCATGTCCATTGAGTCAGTGATGCCATCCAACCATCTCATTCTCTGTCATCCCATTCTCCTCCTGCCTTCAATCTTTCCCAGCATCAGGGTCTTTTCCAGTGAGTCAGTTCTTCACATCAGGTGGCCAAAGTATTGGAGTTTCAGCTTCAACATCAGTCCTTCCAATGAATATTCAGGACTGATTTCCTTTAGGATGGACTGCTTGGATCTCCTTGCAGTCCAAGGGACTCTCAAGAATATTTTCCAACACCATAGCTCAAAAACATCAATTCTTTGGCACTCAACTTTCTTTATAGTCCATCTCTCACATCCATACATGACTACTGGAAAAACTATAGTCTTGACTAGATGGGCCTTTGTTTGCAAAGTAATGTCTCTGCTTTTTAATTTGCTGTTGGTTGGTCATAATTTTTCTTACAAGGAGCAAGCGTCTTTTAATTTCATGGCTGCAGTCACCACCCAAAAAATAAAGTCTGTCCATTGTTGCCCCATCTATTTGCCGTGAAGTGATGGGACAGATACCGTGATCTTAGTTTTCTGAGTGTTGAGTTTGAAGCCAACTTTTTCACTCTCCTCTTTCACTTTCATCAAGAGGCTCTTTAGTTCTTCTTCCCTTTCTGCTGTAAGGGTGGTGTCATTTGCACATCTGAGGTTATTGATATTTCTCCCGGCAATCTTAATTCCAATTTGTGCTTCATCCAGCCCAGAGTTTCTCATGATGTACTCTGCATATAAATTAAATAAGCAGGGTGATAATATACAGCCTTGACATACTCCTTTTCCTATTTGGAACCAGTCTGTTGTTCCATTCCAGTTCTAACTGTTGCTTCCTGACCTGCCTACAGGTTTCTCAAGAGGCAGGTCAGGTGGTCTGGTATTCCCATCTCTTGAAAAATTTTCCACAGTTTGTTGTGATCCACATAGTCAAAGACTTCAATGAGTGACAAAGTAATAGGTATGAAGTGAGATTTATTTAGAGGTACACCTTCTGTAGATAGAATGAGATCCTGTATCAAAAGATGAGAGTGATCAGAAATATGGGGGTGTTAATTTTTATGGGCTGAGTATCATAGCCTAATAAGTGGGAGGATTATTCCAACTGTTTCAAGGAATGGGGGGAGAATTCTAGGAATTGGAGATTTCTAGGAATTGGACCATTGCCCACTTTTGATCCTTTTATGGTTGGCCTGGGAACTGTCATGGCGCCCTTGGGTGCATCTCTGGTCCCATCACTTCATGGCAAATAGACGGGGAAACAGTGGAAACAGTGGCTGACTTTATTTTTTAGGGCTCCAAAATCACTGCAGATGCTGACTGCAGCCATGAAATTAAAAGACTCTTACTCCTTGGAAGGAAAGCTATGACCACCCTAGACAGCATATTGAAAAGCAGAGACATTACTTTATCAACAAAGGTCCATCTAGTCAAGGCTATGGTTTTTCCAGTGATCATGTATGGATGTGAGAGATGGACTATAAAGAAAGCTGAGCGCTGAAGAATTGATGCTTTTGAACTGTGGTGTTGGAGAAGACTTTTTTTTTTTTTTGGAGAAGACTCTTGAGAGTCCCTTGGACTGCAAGGAGATCCAAGCAGTCCATCCTAAAGGAAATCAGTCCTGAATATTCATTGGAAGGACTGATGCTGAAGCTGAAACTCCAATCCTTTGGCCACCTGATGCGAAGAGCTGACTCATTTGAAAAGACCCTGATGCTTGGAAAGATTGAGGGCAGCAGGAGAATGGGATGACAGAGAATGAGATGGTTGGATGGCATCACCGACTCCATGGTCATGGGTTTGGGTGGACTCTGGGAGTTGGTGATGGACAGGGAGGCCTGGCGTACTATGGTTCATGGGGTCACAAGGAGTCAGACACGACTGAGCGACTGAACTGAACTGAATGTATTACAATGAGTGTGTGATAAGGTGCAAGGTTAACTGAAAGTGGAATCTTCTGCCATCTTGGTTCTGACCTGTTTATGTCATGTCATCGATGGCTCTGTCCTTCTTTAAGGGTTATGTCGCGCCCCCTTCCCTCCTGTTTCATATATACATATGAAATATTAGTATGTAGTTTTCAAGTGGTATCTTTTTCTGGCTTTGGTGTTAGAGTAATATTTGTTTTATAGAATGAGTTAGAAAGTGTTACCTTTCTTCAGTAACTTTTTGTACTGTGTGTTTCTAGTAATTCGTTTATTTCCAGTGATTTGTTGACAGATTTTTGTTCAGTTGCTAAGTCATGTGTGACTCTTTGCAACTCCGTGGATTACAGCACATCAGGCTTCTGTGTTCTTCACTATTGCCCGAAGTTTCCTCAGACTGATGTCTTTTGAGTTGATGATGCCATCCAACCATTTCTCATCCTCTGTCACTCCCTTCTCCTGCTCTCAGTCTTTCCCAGCATCAGGGTCTTTTTCATTGAGTCGGCTCTTTGCATCAGGTGGCCAGAGTATTGGAGCTTCAGCATCAGCATCAGTCCTTCTCTAATGAATATTCAGGGTTGGTTTGCCTTAGAATTGACTGGTTTGATCTCCTTGCTGTGCACGGAGACTCTGGAGTCTTCTCCAGCACCATAATTTCAAAGCATCAATTCTTTGGTGCTCAGCCTTCTTTATGGTCCAACTCTACTTGTTCATGATATTCTCCTGTAATAATTTTTATTTATGTAAAGCTTCTGGTAATATCTCTACTTTCATGCCTGATTATACCAATTCAGGTCTTCTTATTTTTCTTGGTCAGTTTAGCCAAAAGTTAATTTTGGTGATCTTTATTAAAGAGATCTTCCGTGGTGACTCTACAGTAAAGAATCTGCCTGTAGTGCAGGAGACCTGGGTTCAATTCCTAGGTCGGGAAGATCCCCTGGAGAAGGGAATGGCAACGCACTCCAGTATTCTTGCTTGTAAAGTCTCATGGACAGAGGACCCTGGTGGACCACAGTCCATGGGATCGCAAAGAGTTGGACATGACTAAGTGACTAATGTTTCACTTTTTCTTTCTTATTTTTTTTTTTCATTTATTTTTATTAGTTGGAGGCTAATTACTTTACAATATTGTAGCAGTTTTTGCCATACATTGACATGAATCAGCCATGTATTTACATGTATTCCCCATTCTGAACCCCCCTCCCACCTCCCTCCCCATCCCATCCCTCTGGGTCATCCCAGTGCACCAGCCCTGAGCACTTGTCTCATGCATCCAACCTGGACTGGTGATCTGTTTCACACTTGATAATATACATGTTTCAATGCTATTCTCTCAGATCATCCCACCCTCGCCTTCTCCCATAGAGTCCAAAAGTCTGTTCTTTATATCTGTGTCTCTTTTGCTGTCTCGCATATAGGGTTATCGTTACCATCTTTCTAATTTCCATATATATGCGTTAGTATACTGTATTGGTCTTTATCTTTCTGGCTTACTTCACTCTGTATAATGGGCTCCAGTTTTATCCATCTCATTAGAACTGATTCAAATGTATTCTTTTTAATGGCTGAGTAATATTCCATTGTGTATATGTACCATACCTTCCTTATCCATTGGTCTGCTGATGAGCATCTAGGTTGCTTCCATGTCCTGGCTATTATAAACAGTGCTGCGATGAACACTGGGGTACACGTGTCTCTTTCAGATCTGGTTTCCTCAGTGTGTATGCCCAGGAGTGGGATTGCTGGGTCATATGGCAGTTCTGTTTCCAGTTTTTTAAGAAATCTCCACACTGTTCTCCATAGCGGCTGTACTAGTTTGCATTCCTACCAACAGTGTAAGAGGGTTCCCTTTTCTCCACACCCTCTCCAGCATTTATTGCTTGTAGACTTTTGGATAGCAGCCATTCTGACTGGCGTGAGATGGTACCTCATTGTGGTTTTGATTTGCATTTCTCTAATAATGAGTGATGTTGAGCATCTTTTCGTGTGTTTGTTAACCATCTGTATGTCTTCTTTGGAGAAATGTCTGTTTAGTTCTTTGGCCCATTTTTTGATTGGGTCATTTATTTTTCTGGAATTGAGCTGCAGGAGTTGCTTGTATATTTTTGAGATTAATCCTTTGTTTGTTGCTTCGTTTGCTATTATTTTCTCCCATTCTGAATGCTGTCTTTTCACCTTGCTTATAGTTTCCTTTGTTGTGCCAAAGGTTTTACGTTTCATTAGGTCCCATTTGTTTATTTTTGCTTTTATTTCCAATATTCTGGGAGGTGGGTCATAGAGGATCCTGCTGTGATTTATTTATGTCGGAGAGTGTTTTGCCTATGTTCTCCTCTAGGAGTTTTATAGTTTCTGGTCTTACATTTAGATCTTCAATCCATTTTGAGTTTATTTTTGTGTATGGTGTTAGAAAGTGTTCTAGTTTCATTCTTTTACAAGTGGTTGACTAGTTTGCTCAGCACCACTTGTTAAAGAGGTTGTCTTTTTTTCCATTGTATATCCTTGCCTCCTTTGTCGAAGATAAGGTGTCCGTAGGTATGTGGATTTATCTCTGGGCTTTCTATTTTGTTCCATTGATCTATATTTCTGTCTTTGTGCCAGTACCATACTGTCTTGATGACTGTGGCTTTGTCGTAGAGTCTGAAGTCAGGCAGGTTGATTCCTCCAGTTCCATTCTTTTCTCAAGATTGCTTTGGCTATTCGAGGTTTTTTGTATTTCCATACAAATTGTGAAATTATTTGTTCTAGTTCTGTGAAGAATACTGTTGGTAGCTTGATAGGGGTTGCATTGAATCTATAGATTGCTTTGGGTCATATACTCATTTTCACAATATTGATTCCTCCAATCCATGAACACGGTATATTTCTCCATCTATTAGTGTCCTCTTTGATTTCTTTCATCAGTGTTTTATAGTTTTCTATGTATAGGTCTTTTGTTTCTTTAGGTAGATATACTCCTAAGTATTTTATTCTTTTTGTTGCAGTGGTGAATGGTATTGTTTCCTTAATTTCTCTTTCTGTTTTCTCATTGTTAGTGTATAGGAATGCAAGGGATTTCTGTGTGTTAATTTTATATCCTGCAACTTTACTATATTCATTGATTAGCTCTAGTAATTTTCTGGTAGGATCTTTAGGGTTTTCTACATAGAGGATCATGTCATCTGCAAACAGTGAGAGTTTTACTTCTTCTTTTCCTATCTGGATTCCTTTTATTTCTTTTTCTGCTCTGATTGCTCTGGCCGAAACTTCCAAAACTATGTTGAATAGTAGTGGTGAGAGTGGGCACCCTTGTCTTGTTCCTGACTTTAGGGGAAATGCTTTCAATTTTTCACCATTGAGGATAATGTTTGCTGTGGGTTTGTCATACATAGCTTTTATTATGTTGAGGTATGTTCCTTCTATTCCTGCTTTCTGGAGAGTTTTTATCATAAATGGATGTTGAATTTTGTCAAAGGCTTTTTCTGCATCTATTGAGATAATCATATGGTCACTTTTTCTTTTTTAAAGAACCAATTTTTGGTTTCATTGATTTTTCTCTGGTTTTTCTACTCTTTATACATTGTAATCTGTAATATTCCTTTCCTTTTCTTGTTTTGGGTTTAGTTAACTCTTTTCTTAGGTTCTGTAAGAGAAGTTCAGGTTTAAATAAAGATTTGAGATCTTCGTTTTTTTAATGTAGGCCTTTACAACTATAAATTTCCCTCCTCTTAGCACTCTTAGCACTGCATTTGTTGGATTCCTTAAGTGTTGGTATGTTGTGTTTTCATTTTAATTTCTCTCAAGGTATTTTGTAATTTACCTTGTAATGGATCCTTTGACCTGTTTGTTAATTGAGAGTGTATTGTTTCATTCAACAGCTTTAAATTTCCAAATTTCCTATTACTTTTGATTTCTACTTTTTTCCTCCTGTGATCAGAGAAGATGCTTTGTATAATTTTTAGACTTTTAAAATTTAATGGAACCTTATTTTGTACCCTAACATATCTGTCATGGAGAATATTCCATGTTCATTTGAAGAATGTATTTTGCTCTTTGTTTGGTGGAGTGTTCTATGTATGTCTGTTAGGTCTAGTTGGTTTGTAGTATTTAATTTTCTAGTTCCTTGTTAATCTATTGTCTAGTTCTCTTTATCATTGAAAATGAAATATTGGCGCTTGCAACTATTGTTGTCTTCTGTCAGTTTTTGCATCATATAATTTGGGGTTCAGTTGTATATATGTTTATAATTTTTAATAATCTGGGTAGATTGACCTTTATATCATTCTTCTTTGATGTAACTATTTTTGTTTTAAAGTTTTTGTCTGGTATTAATATTGGCACTCTGGCTCTCCTTTGGTTACAGTTTTCATAGAATAAATTTTTACATTTTCATTCTCAACCGATTTGTGTATTTGGTTCTAAAATGAGTTTCTTGTAGACAGCATATAGTTAGATCACTTTTCATATTGACTCTTCCAGTCTCATAGAGAGTTTAATCCATTTCTCTTTAATGAAATTATTCAAAATAGAAGGCTTACGTTGCCACTTTGCTCTTTTTTTCTGTATGTCATACATTTTTGTTTCTCAATTCATTCACCACCTTTTGTGTTAGATGTTGTAATGTATTGTTTTGATTGCATTTGTCATTTTTCTCTATATATTTTAGTTATGTTTTTAAATTATTTCTTGAGGATTGCAATTCACATTTAATTTTTAAGTGTATTTCAGATTAATACCATCTTGGTTTTAGTGGTATGTAAAAACTTTTCTCCTATATAACTCCATTCCTCCAGCCCCCTTGTAAATGACATATTGTTACTGTTATATATAATGTATGTGATATATATAAGCACATATAATGTGCATTTCAATGTGTCTGTTACAAGTATGTAACATAAATATACATATATGATGTTTGTCTATAGTAAAGCATGTATCATATATAAGTAAATATGCAACATTAGTGATATTGTATGTTGTAAATAGCAATGTTATGCATGACAGTGATTAACATAGTTTGTTATTGTTTTGTATAATTGTATTTTTAAGTCATTAGAGGGAAGAAGAAGAGGAATTACTAATTAAAAATCTATTAATACAGACTTTTATGTTTAGGTATGTTGCCTATACTTATGTTTTATTATTTTATTTTCAGTCTGTTTTTGTGTTTGAATATAAAATAGGTCTCCTATAGTTAGGGTATAGTTTGATCTTTTTTTATTTTAAGTTCTGCCAGTCTTTGCCCTTTTCTTGGATTGTTTAATCCCTTTTACAAATAAAAGGATTTATAGCTGCCATTTTGCTATTTGTTTTCTGTATGTCTTACATTTTTTGTTATACTCTTCCTTCATAGCTGCCTCTTTCATTTTAAATAGATATTTTCTCATATACAGTTTAGTTTCCTTGTCTCTGTTTCATCTATTATATTATTTTCTTAATGGTTGCTTGTGGAATTATAATTAGTATTTTAATTTATACCAATCAGATTAGTGTCTTTTTAATTTCAGTAGTATATGGCTCCATCCCCTAACGCCTTTGTTTGTGTTGTTGCTGTCACACAAGTTACATCTTTATATATTGTATGCTCATCATCAAAGATTTATTTTATTGCTTTATCCAGTTGTCTTTTTTTTAAAACTATATTTTATTAAAGTATATTGACTTACAATGTTTCAAGTGTACAGCAAGGTGATTCAGTTATACAAATACACATATGTTATTTTTGAAATTATTTTCCATCACAAGTTATTACAAGATATTGACTCTAGTTCCCTGTGCTATGCAGTAAACCTTTGTTGCATATCTGTTTTTTAATTAGAAATCTAGCATTCTATTTATACTAAGTCAAACAAGTGGAATCAAAATGTCATAATTATTTTAGTTAGGCAGAAGTTCATAGGTTTTCTAAAATATATATATTATGCATATTTATATATATGTATGCAAGAAGAGATGGAGAAATTGGGGAACATAAATGAAATGAGAGCACTGAATATGAAATAGGAAAAGGGAAACAAACTAGATAAAAGTAAAAGATCATCATAGAGTTCAGTTATTTTTAAGCATGACTGCTCATTAGAAACATATCTGGAACTCTGGTAGAAAAAAGGCAATACGTGAACATTTGTATTTTTCGAAAAATTTCAAAATAATTCTGATATGCATCTGGATTTTCAAAAGGGATTACAAGTTTTTCTGTTAGATCTTAGATTTGGTGGTATAGACTTCTACTTTTCTGTTGAACAATCATGATACAATTAAGTGAGTAATAGTTACATAATCACAATAGTAAAAGATGTTTATCAGTTTTCACAATCAATAGCCAGACCAAAAAAAAAAAAAGAGAATTGTAATTGCAAGCCATCATGGGAACATGATTAACTTAAGAATATAAAATAATTGCATACAGTTTGTGGAGGTCAAGCAGAGTGATATGACAAGTGGAAGTGCATACATGCACATGTTTTCATCTACCCAGTCTGTGTCTTTTGGTTGGTGCATTTATTAATCCATTTACATTTAAGGTAATTATCAACATTTATGACCCTATTACATGTTCTTAATTTTGGGGGGTTTATTTTCTGTAGGTCTTTTTCTTCTCTGTGTTTCCTGCGTAGAGAAGTTCCTTTGGCATTTGTTGTAAAGCTGGTTTGGTGGTGCTAAGTTCTCTTAACTTTTGCTTGTCTGGAAAGCTTTTGATTTCTCCATTAAATCTGAAGGAAAGTCTTGCTGGGTAGACTATTCTTGGTTGTAGGTTCTTCCCTTTCATCACTTTAAGTATATTATGCCATTCCCTTCTGTCTTGTAGAGTTTCTGTTGAGAAATCAGCTGATAGCCTGATGGGAGTTTCCTTGTATGTTGTTTGTCACTTTTCTCTTGTTGCTTTAAATACTTCATCTCTGTCTTTAATTTTTGTCAGTTTGATCACTGTGTGTCTTGGTGTGTTCCTCCTTGTGTTTATCCTGCTTGGGACTCTCTGTGCTTCCTGGACTTGGTTGACTATTTCCTTTCCCTTGTTTGGGAAGTTTTCAGCTATTACCTCTTCAAATATTTTCTCAGGTCCTTTCTCTCTTCTTCTGAGACCCCTTTAATGAGAATGTTGGTGCGTTTACTGTTGTCCCAGAGGTCTCTTAGGCTCTCTTCATTTCTTTTCATTCTTTTTTCTATATTCTGTTCTGTGGCAGTGATTTCTACCATTCTGTCCTCCAGGTCATTTATCTGTTCCTCTACCTCAGTTATTCTGCTATTGACTCCTTCTTGTGTATTATTTATTTCTGTTTGTTTGTTCTTTCTTTGGTCAACATTTCTTGCATCTTCTCATTCTTTGCCTCCATTCTTTTTCCAAGATTCTGGGACATCTTCAGTATCATTATTCTGAATTCTTTTTCTGAAAGGTTGCCTATCTCCACTTCATTTAGTTGTTTTTCTGGGATTTTATCTTGTCCCTTCATCTGGGACATAACTTTCTGCTTTTTCTTTGTGATTAGCGATCTGTAGTATGGTTTTTGTTTTAGTGAGACTCTGGTTCTTCCTTCTTCTTTTGTCTGCCCTCTGATGGATGAGGCTAAGAGGCTTGTGTAAGCTTCTTGATGGGAGGGACTGGTGATGGGGAAAACTGGATGTTGCTCTAGGGACAGAGTCTTGCTCAGTAAAGCTTTAATCCAATTATCTGCTGATGGGCAGGTTGCACGCCCTCCCTGGTAGCTGCTTAGCCTGAGGTGACCCAGCCCTGGGGTCTGCAAGCTCTATGGTAGGATTAATGGTGAACTCCAAGAGGGTTCATGCTAAGGGGGACCTTCTAGTGACCCTGTCCCTGTGGTGAGCCCCTGCCAAGCCCTGCCTCCACAGGAGGCCCTCCAACACGAGCAGGTAGTATTGGTTCAGTCTCCTATGGCGTCACTGCTCCTCTTCTCTATGTCTTGATGCACACAAAATTTTGTTTGTGCCCCTCAAGACTGGAGTCTCTGGTTCCCTCATTCCTCTGGAAGGTCTGTGATCAAATCCCACTGACCCTCAAGGCCAGATTCCCTGGGGATTCTCAGTCCCTTTGTTGGATCCCCAGGCTGGCATTCAGAACCTTCACAATAGTGCAGTAACTTACTTGGTATTATTGTTCTCCAGTCTGTGGGTCACCCACCTGGCAGGTATGGGATTTGATTTTATTGTGATTGCCTCCCTCCTACCTGTCTTGCTGCAGCTTCTTTGTCTTTGGAAGTGGGGTATCTTTTTTTGGTGGGTTCCAGTGTCCTCCTGTCACGATTGTTGTTCAGCAGCTAATTGCAGTTTTGGTGCTCTTGCCGGAGGAGGTAAGCACACATCCTTCTACTCCGCCATCTTGAGCTGGAAGACCAGTGTCTTTTATATTTATCTATGTTGTTACTTTTACCAGTGCTTTTTGCTTCATCTTATGAATTCCAGTTACTATGTAGTGGTGTGTTTCATTTTAACCTGAAACTATGCCCCCTAGTATTTCTTGTAGGACAAGATCACTAGAGACAAAATCTATCAGATTTTGTTTATCTGGGAATGTATACTGCCTTCTGGCCTCCAGGTTTTAGATGTGAAATCAGCTTGTGATCATTAAAGATCCTTTTAATGTAATGAATTGCTCCTCTCCCTGTTTTCAGGATTCTCTTTATGTTTGGCTTTTGGCAGTTTAATTACAGTGTTTTTAGTGTGGCTGTCTTTGAGCTTATCCTACCAGCAGTTTGTTGAGACTCTGGAATGTGTAGTTTCTTTTTCTTCTTCTCTTCTTCCTCCATCGCCTCCCCTCCCACCCTTCTGTTAATCAAAGTTTGGAAGCTTTTGGCCTCTGTTCTTTTTGTTCTTTTTGTCTTCTTCTGGGACTCTCATTATGTGTAGGTTGGTATGCTTGATAATGTCAGCGTAGGTCTGTTAGACTCTGTTCATTTTTCTTCATTATTTTTCTCTTTGTTCCTCAGATTGAGTGATCTCAATTGATCTTCAGGTTTACTGATTGTTTTGTCTGTCCTTTCATATATTCTGTTGAACCTCTAGTGAATGGTTCACTTCCGTTTGGTTGAATTGTTTCTTTCTGCCTTTTTTGGCTCTAATTTGTGCTGCTTTTTCTGGTTTCTTAAAGCAAGTGCTTAGATCCTTGTTTTTTAGATTTTTTTTTTTAATATAAGCATATAATGTCATAAATTTCCTTGTAAGCACTGCTTTAGATGCGTTTCACAATTTATGGCAACTCTTGTCATTTTACTTCAATATTGATTTTGGGTATTTTAGCAAATCCACAATTTTTAAAAAATTGAGAATTTTTGTTAGGATCCCTGTAAATTTAGAGCCAGTTTGGGAGGTTTGATATAGTTATAACATTTGTTATTTCAGTCCATGAAATGGTATTTTTTTCTATTAAGACCTTTAATATTGTTTTAATTTTATTTTTTAAATTAAAATATAGTTGATTTACAGTGTTTTGCCAGTCTTTGCTATAAAGGAAAGTGATTCTCTTATGTACATATAGACATGTCTTAAAATATTCTTTTCCGTTATGGTTTATGGCAGGATGTTGAATGTAACTCCCTGTGCTATATAGTAGGACCTTGCTGTTTATGCATCCTTTGTATAAAAGTGTACAGCTGTTAATCCCAGATTCCTGGTACTTGCCTCCCCCTTGGCAACCACAGGTCTGTTCTCTATGTTTCTGCGTTCATTTCTGTTTTCTAGATAGGTTCATTTGTGCCATATTTCAGATTCCACATATAAGTTACATCATGTGGTATTTGCGTTTATTTTTCTGACTTACTTCACTTAGTAATGATAATCTCTGGGTCCATCCATGTTACTGCAAATGGCATTATTTCATTCTTTTTATGACAGGAGTATTCCATTGTGTATATGTACCACATCATCTTTATCTATTCATCTGTTGATGGACATTTAGGTTGCTTCCATGTTTTGACTATTGTGAGTAGTGTTGCTGTGAGCATAAGGGTGCATGTATCTTTTTGAATTATAAAAACTTTTATTTTTCTTTTTGAAGTGTTTTATTTTATTATTATTGGAGTGTAATTGACATACAATGTTGTGTTAGCATCTTTGTACAATGGAGTGAATCAGCTGTGTGTATACATACATCCCCTCCCTCTTGGCCCTCCCTTCTACCCTCCCATTCGACTCATCTAGGTCATCAGTTGCGCAAAGCTGAGTTCTCTGTGCCATATAGCAGGTTCCCACTATCTGTCTGTTTTGTACATGGTAGTATATATATGTCAGTCCTGATCTCCCAGTTCATCCTATCCTCCTCTTCTCCCCATGTTCACATGTCTGTTCCCTATGTCTGCATCTCTATTCCTGCCCTTCAAGGTTCGTGTGTATCATTCTTTTTTAGATTCCACATGTGCATGCATGCTAAGTTGCTTCAGTCATGTCTGACTTTGTGACCCTGTGGACTGTAGCCTCCCTGGCTCCTCTATCCATGGGATTCTCCAGTCAAAAACATTGGAGTGGGTTGCTATGCCCTCCTCCAGGTGACCTCCCCTGACCCAGGAATCTAACCCATATCTGTAATGTGTCCTGCATTGGCAGGTGAGTTCTTTACCCCTAGCGGCACCTGGGAAGCCCCAGATTCCACATACATGGGTTAATATATGATATTTGCTTTTCTCTTTCTGGCTTACTTCACTGTGTGTTACAGACTGTAGGTCCATCTACATCTCTGGAAATGACCCAGTACAAATGACCCAAATTTCGTTCCTTTTAATGGCTGAGTAGTATTCCATTGTGGCCTTCCCTGGTGGCTCAGCAGTAAGACTCTGCCTGCCAATGCAGGAGTCATGGGTTCGATCTCTGGGTTGAGAAGGTCTCCTAGAGAAGGAAATGGCAACCCACTCCAGTATTCTTGCCTGGGAAATCCCATGGATAGAGGAGCCTGGTGGGCTACAGTCCATGGGATTGCAAAGAGTCAGACAGAACTTAGAGACTAAAAACAACAACAGATATTCCATTGTATATCTGTACCACATCTTCTTTATCCATTCATTTTCCAGTGGACATTTAGGGTGTTTCCATGTTTTGACTATTGTAAATAGTGCTGCTCTGAACATAAGGGTGCATGTATCTTTTTGAATTATAAAGACCTGTATTTTTTTCCTTTCAGGAGTGTTTTGTTGTATTGTTTTTTTTACTGAAGTATAATTGCTTTACAATGTTGCATTAGCGTCTCCTGTACAACTAAGCAAATCAGCTGTGTGTATACATGTATCCCCTTCCCCTTGGACCTCTCTCCCATCGCTCCTGCCATCCCACCCATCTAGGTCATCATAGAGCACCAAGCTGAGTTCCCTGTGCACTATAGCAGGTTCCCACTAGCTGTCTGTTTTACTGATGATAGAGTATATATGCCAATCCTAATCTCCTAATTCATCCCACCCACCCAATGCCCCTTTGTGTCCACATGTCTGTTCTATATGACTTATTCCTGCCCTACAAATGAGTTCATCTGTACAGTTCCAGATTCCACATATATGTGCTAATATATGACATTTATTTTTCTCTTTCTCACTTCAGTCTGTATGACAGACTCCAGATCCATCTACGTGTTTACAAATGACCCGATGTTATTCCTTTTTTTGGCTGAGTAATAAATATTCCATTGTTTATATGTACCATACCTTCTTTATCCATTCATCTATTGATGGACATTTAGGTTGCTTCCTGTCCTGGCCATTGTAAATAGTGCTGTAATGAACACTGCAGTACATGTGTCTTTCTCCATTGTGATTTGCCCAGTAATGGGATTATTGGGTCATATGATAGTTTTATTTTTAGTTTTTTAAGGAGCCTCCATACTGTTCTTCATAGCTAACGGCTATGTCAATTTACCTTCCCACCAACAATGCAAGAGGGTTCCCATTTCTCCACACTCCCCAGCATTTATTGTTTGTAGGGTTTTTTTTTGATGGTGGCCATTCTGACTGGTGTGAGGTGATACTTCATTGTAGTTTTTTTTTTTTTTTAACTTTTAATTTTGTATTGGGGTATAGCCGATTAATGGGGCTTCTCGGGTGGTACAGTGGTAAAGAATCTGCCCCCTAATGCAGGAGACTCAGGAAACGTGGGTTGATGCCCAGATTTGGAGGATCACCTGGAGTAGGAAAAGGCAGCCCACTCCAGTATTCTTGCCTAGAAAATTCCATGGACAGAAGGAGTCTGGCAGGCTCCAGTCCATGGGGTTGCAAAGAGTTGGACATGACTGAGCAACTGATTAACGATTAACACACACAGCCTATTAAGAATGTTGTGATAATTTCAGGTAAACAGCAAAGGGACTTAGCCATAATGATGCATATATCCATTATCTCCCACCCTGCTCCCATCCAGCCTGCCGCATGACATTGGGCAGAGTTCATGTGTTATACAGTAGTTGCTCGTCGGTTACCTGTTTTAAATACAGCAGCATGTACATATCATCCCAAACTTCCTAACTATCCCTCCCGCACATCCTTCCTCTCCTGGTAACTGTAAGTTCTGTCTCTAAATCTGTGAGTATTTTTCTGTTTTGTAAGTTCATTTGTGTCATTTCTTTTTAGATTCCACATATAAAGGATGTTGTACTATGTTTCTGCTTCTCTGTGTGACAATCTCTAGGTCCCTCTATATTGCTGCAGATGACATTATTTTGTTCTTTTTAATGGCTGAGTAGTTAAGCTATTTCAAATCCTAAAAGATGGTGCTGTGAAAGTGCTACAATCAATATGCCAGCAAATATGGAAAACTCAGCAGTGGCCACAGGACTGGAAAAGGTTAGTTTTCATTCCAGTCCCAAAGAAAGGCAATCCCAAAGAATGTTCAAACTCCTGCACAATTGCACTCATCTCACACGCTAGTAAAGTAATGCTCAAAATTCTCCAAGCCAGGCTTCAGCAGTACGTGAACCGTGAACTTCCAGATGTTCAAGCTGGTTTTAGAAAAGGCTGAGGAACCAGAGATCAAATTGCCAACATCCGCTGGATCATCAAAAAAGCAAGAGAGTTCCAGAAAAACATCTATTTCTGCTTTATTGACTATGCCAAAGCCTTTGACTGTGTGGATCACAATAAACAGTGGAAAATTCTTCAAGAGATGGAAATACCAGACCACCTGACCTGCCTCTTGAGAAACCTATATGCAGGTCAGGAAGCAACAGTTAGAACTGGACATGGAACAACAGACTGGTTCCAAATAGGAAAAGGAGTCTGTCAAGGCTGTATATTGTCACCCTGCTTATTTAACTTCTATGCAGTGTACATCATGAGAAACGCTGGGCTGGAGGAAGCACAAGCTGGAATCAAGATTGCCAGGAGAAATATCAATAACCTCAGATGTGCAGATGACACCACCTTTATGGCAGAAAGTGAAGAACTAAAGAGCCTCTTGATGAAAGTGAAAGAGGAGAGTGGAAAAGTTGGCTTAAAGCTCAACATTCAGAAAACTAAGATCATGGCATCCGGTCCCATCACTTCATGGCAAATAGATGGGGAAAGAGTGGAAACAGTGGCTGACTTTATTTTTCTGGGCTCCAAAATCACTGCAGATGGTGATTGCAGCCACGAAATTAAAAGACACCTACTCCTTGGAAGGAAAGTTATGACCAACCTAGATAGCATATTAAAAAGCAGAGACATTACTTTGCCAACAAAGGTCTGTCTAGTCAAGGCTGTTGTTTTTCCAATAGTCATGTATGGATGTGAGAGTTGGACCAAAAAGAAAGCTCAGCGCAGAAGAATTGATGCTTTTGAACTGTGGTGTTGGAGAAGACTCTTGAGAGTCCCTTGGACTGCAAGGAGATCCAACCAGTCCATCCTAAAGGAGATCAGTCCTGGGTGTTCATTGGAAGGACTGATGCTAAAGCTGAAACTCCAATACTTTGGCCACCTGATGCGAAGAGCTGACTCATTTGAAAAGACCCTGATGCTGGAAAAGATTGAGGGCAGGAGGAGAATGGGATGACAGAGGATGAGATGATTGGATGGCATCACAGAATCAATGGACATGAGTTTGAGTGAACTCCGGGAGTTGTTGATGGACAGGGAGGCCTGGCAGGCTGCAGTCCATGGGGTCGCAAAGAGTTGGACATGACTGAGCAACTGAAGTAAATATTCCAATGTATATACATTCCACATCTTCATCCATTCCTTTGTGAATGGACATTTAGGTTGCTTCCATGTCTTGGCTGTTGTAAACAGTGCTACAGTGAACATTGGGGTGCCTGTGTCTCTTCAGATCATGTTTTTCTCCAGATGTATGCCCAGGAGTAGGATTGCAGAGTCATAGGGTAGCTCTATACCAACTAGTGGCTATACCAACTTACATCCCACCTACACTGTAGCAGGGTTCTCTTTTTTTCCGCACCCTCTCCAGCATTTGTTGTTTGTGGATTTTTTGATGATAGCCATTCTGGCTGGTGTGAGGTGATATCTCATTGTTGTTTTGATGTGCACTTCCCTAATAATTAGTGATGTTGAACACTTTTTTTATGTGCCTCTTGGCTATCTGTCTGTCTTTGGAGAAGTGTCTATTTAGATCTTCTGCCTATTTGTTCATTGGGTTGTTTGTTTGATGCTGTTGAGCTGTTTGTAAATTTTGGAGACTAATACCTTGTCGGTCACATCATTTACAAATATTTTCTCCCAATCTGTGCATCTGTTCATTTTGTTTATTGTTTCCATTGCTATGCAAAGGCTTTTTTTGAAAATTGATTAATTTTAACTGGAGGATAATTGCTTTACAATATTGTGATGGTTTTTGCCATACGTCACCATGAATTGGCCACAGGTATACATGTGCCCCCCTCATCCTGAATCCCCCACCCTGTCCCTCTGGGTTGTCCTAGAGCACCAGCTTTGGGTGCCCTTCTTCATGCATTGAACTTTCACTGGTCATCTATTTTACATATGGTAATATACACGTTTCAATTCTGTTCTCTCGAATCATCCCACCCTTGCCTTCTCCCACTGAGTCAAAGTCTTTTCTTTATGCCTGTGTCTCCTTTGCTGCCTTGCACTTAGGGTCTTCGATACCATCTTTCTAAATTCCGTATATATATGTGTGTGTAAATATACAGTATTTGTCTCTCTTTATGACTTAGTTCACTGTGTATAATAGGCTCCAGGTTCATGCACCTCATTAGAACTGACTCAAATGCATTCCTTTTTATAGCTGAGTAATATTCTATTGTGTATATGTACCACTACCTTCTTATCCATTCATCTGCCAATGGACATCTAGGTTGCTTACATGTCCTAACTATTGTAAATAGTGCTGCATTGAACCTTGAGGTACATGTTTCTCTTTCAGTTCTGCTTTCCTTGGGATATATGCCCAGCAGTGGGATTGCTGGGTCTTATGGCAATTCTATTCCCAGTTTTTTAAGGAATCTGCACACTGTTTTCCATAGTGACTGTACCAGTTTGCATTCCTACCAACAGTGTAAGAGGGTTCCTTTTTCACCACACCCTCTCCAGAATTTATTGTTTGTCGACTTTTTGATGGTGGCCATTCTGACTGGGTATGAAATGACACCTTACTGAGGTTTTGATTTGCATTTCTCTAATAACGAGTGATGTTAAGTATATCTCCATGTGTTTATTAGCTATCTCTGTGTCTTTGGAGAAATGTCTGTTTAGGTCTTTTTCCCACTTTTTGATTGGGTTATTTGTTTTTCTGTTATTGAACTGCTTGTATATTTTGGAAATTGTCAGTTGTTTCATTTGCTATTATTTTGTCCCATTCTGATGGCTGTCTTTTTACCTTGCTTATAGTTGCCTTCGTTGTGTGAAAGCTTTTAAGTTTAATTAGGTCCCATTTGTTTATTTTCGTTTTTGTTTCTATTTTTCTGGAAGATGGATCCAAAAAGGTATTGCTGCTGTTTATTTCAGGGTGTTCTGCTTATGTTTTCTTCTAGGAGTTTAATAGTGTCCAGTCTCACATTTAGGTCTTTAATCCACTTTGAGCTTATTTTTGTGTATGGTGTCAAAGAATGATCTAATTTCATTTTTTAACATGTAGCTGTCTAGTTTTCCCAGCACCATTTGTTGAAGAGACTTGTCTTTGCAGCTTTGTGTAGTCTTGTCTCCTTTGTCATAGATTAATTGACCATAGGTGCATGGGTTTATTTCTAGGTTTTCTATCCTATTCCATTGATCTGTATTTCTATTTTTGTGCCAGTACTGTGCTGTTTTCATGACTGTAGCTTTGTAGTATAGTCTGAAGTTAATTTCTCAAGATTGCATTGGCTTTTCAGGGATGCTTGTGTTTCCATATGAATTTTGAGATTTTTTTTGTTGTGGTTCTGTGAAAAATGCTATTGGTTGGTAATTTGATAGGAGTTGTATTGAATCTTTAGATTGCTTTGGGTAATAGAGTCATTTTGATAATACTGATTCTTCCTATCTGTGAACATTGCATATCTTTCCATCTGTGAATTTTTTCATCAGCTTCTTAGAGTTTTTGGAATACAGGTCTTTTGTCTCCTTAGGTAGGTTTAGTCCTAGTTTGTTGTTGTTTGTTTTTTTTTTTTGGATGCAGTAGTTAATGGAATTGTTTTTGGGATTTCTCTTTCTGATCTTCTGTGGTCAGTGTATAGAAATGCAACAGATTTTGCATGTTAATTTTGTAACCTGCAACTTTGCCTGTTTCATTGATGAGTTCTAGTAGTTTTCTGGTAGCAGTTTTACTATCTTTTATGTATAGTATCATGTCACATGCAAACAGTGACAGTTTAACTTCTTTTCCAACTTGGATTCCCTTTACTTCTTTTTATTCTGTGATTGCTGAAGGTAGGACTTCCAAAACTATGTTGAATAAAAGTGGCAAGAGTAGACATCCTAGTCTTGTTTCTATTTTAGAGGAAATGCTTATGGTATTTCACCACTGAGAATGATGTTAGCTGTAGGTTTGTCATATATTGCCTTTCTTATGTTGAGGTAGGTTCCCTCTATGCCCATATTTTGGAGAGTTTTTATCAAAATAGGTGCTGAATTTTGTCAAAAGCTTTTTCTGCATCTATTAAGATGATCATATGGTTTTTATTCTTCAGTTTGTTCATGTGGCATATCACACTGATTGATTTGTGGATATTGAAAAATCTTTGCATCCCTGGGATGAACCCCACTCCATCATGGTGTATGATCTTTCTAATATGTTGTTGGATAAGGATCACTAGTATTTTGTTGAGGGTTTTTGCATCTATTTTTTTTAAATTTAATTTTATTTTTTTCTTTTGCATCTATGTTCATCAGTGATATTGGCATGTAATTTTCTTTTTTTGTTTTATCTTTGTCTGATTTTGGTATCAGGGTGATGGTGGCCTCATAGAATGAGTTTGGAAGTTTTTCTTCCTCTGCAATTTTTGGGAATAGTTTCAGAAGGATAGGTGTTAACTCTTCTCTAAGTGTTTGATTGAATTTGCCTGTGAAACCATCAGGTTCTGGACTTGTTTGTTGGGAGGCTTTTAATCAGGATTTCAATTTCAGTGTTTGATTGGTCTGTTCATATTTTCTGTTTCTTTCTGGTTCAGTTTTGGGAAACTGTACCTTTCTAAGAATTTGTCCATTTCTTCCAGGTTGTCCATTTAATTAGCACACAGTTGCTTCTAGTAGTCTCTTATGCTCCTTTGTATTTCTGTGGAGTAAGTTGTAACTTCTGCTTTTACATTTCTTTTTTTAAAAATTTATTTATTTTTGACTGGAGCATAATTGCTTTATAATATTCTGTTGGTTTCTGCCATATATCAACATGAACCAGCCATAGTTTGTTTCTGATTTTATTGATTTGAGTCCTCTCCCTTTTTTTCTTGATGAGTCTGGTACAAGGTTTATCAATTTGATTTATCTTTTCAAAGAATCTGCTTTTAGTTTCTTTGCTCTTTCCAGTTGTTTTCTTTGTCTCTATTCCATTTATTTCTGCTCTGATATTTATGATTTCTTTCCTTGTACTAACTTTAGATTTTATTCTTCTTTCTCTAGTTGTTTTAGGTGTATTTGTTGTTATTATTAGCCACTCAGTCATGTTCCACTCTTTGCAACCCCACAGACAGCACCACACCAGGCTTCCCAGTCTTTCAGTATCTCCCAGAGTTTGCTCAAACTCATGTCCATTGAAATGGTGATGCTATCCAGCCATCTCATCCTGTCATAATCTCCTCCTGCCTTCAATCTTTACCAGCATCAGGGTCTTTTTCAGTGAGTCATCTCTTTGCATCAGGTGGCCAAAGTATTGGAAAGTTAGCATCAGTCCTTCCAATGAATATTCAGGGCTGATTTCCTTTAGGATTGACTGGTTTGATTTCCCTGCTGTCCAAAGGACTCTGAAGAGTCTTTCTCTAGCACTGCTGTTCAAAAGCATCCATTCTTCCGCGCTCAGCTTTCTTTATGGTCCAACTCTCACATCCGTACATGACTACTGGAAAAACCATACCCTTGACCTAACAGACCTGTGTTGGCAAAATGATGTCTCTACTTTGTAATACATTGCCTAGGTTTGTCATAGCTTGTCTTCCAAGGAGCAAGCATCTTTTAATTTCATGGCTGCAGTCACTGCAGTGATTTTGGAGCCCAAGAAAATACTCTGTCGCTGTTTTCCATTTTTTCCGCTTCTATTTGCCAAGAAGTGATGGGACTCAGTTTTGTGAATGCTGAGTTTTAAGCCAGATTTTTCACTCTCCTTTTTCACCTTCATCAAGAGGCTCTTCAGTTCCTCTTCACTTTCTGCTATTAGGGTGGTGTCATCTGCATATCTGAGGTTATTGATATTTCTCCTTGCAATCTTGATTCCACCTTGACCTTCATCCAGCCCAGCATTTATCATGATGTTCTCTGCATATAAGTTAAATAAGCAGGGTGACAATATACAGCCTTGACATACTCCTTTCCCAGTTTTGAACCAGTCTTACGTTCCATGTCTGGTTCTAACTGTTGCTTCTTGACCTACATACAGGTTTCTTAGGAGGCAGATAAGGTGGTCTGGTATTCTCATCTCTTTAAGAATCTTCTAGTTTGTTGTGATCCGCATAGTCAAAACTTTCGTGTAGTCAGTGAAGCAGAAATAGTTGTTTTTTTGGAATTCCCTTTCTTTTTCTATGACCCAACGAATGTTGGCAATTTGATCTCTGATTCCTCTACCTTTCCTAAATCCAGCTTGTACACCTGGAAGTTCTCAGTTCACATACTGTTGAAGCCTAGCTTGAAGGATTTGAGCATTACCTTGCTAGCATGTGAAATGAGTGCAGTTGTGCAGTAGTTGTGCCAAATTCTTTGGCATTGTCCTTCTTTGGGATTGGAAGGAAAACTGACCTTGTCCAGTCCTGTGACCACTGCTGAGTTTTCCACATTTGCTGGCATACTGAGTGCAGCACTTTAACAGCATCATCTTTTAGGACATGAAGTAGCTCATCTGGAGTTCCATCACCTCCACTAGCTTTGTTCATAGTAATGCTTCCTAAGGCCCATTTGACTTCACACTTCAGGATGTCTGACACTAGGTGAGTGATCACACCATTGTGGTAGTACAGGTCATTAAGACCTTTATTGTATAGTTCCTCTGTGTATTCTTGCCATCTCTTCTTAATCTCTTCTGCTTCTGTTAGGTCCATACCGTTTCTGTCCTTTACCCAATCTTTGAATGAAATGTTCCCTTGGTATCTCTAAGTTTCCTGAAGAGATCTCTAGTCTTTCCCATTCTATTATTTCCCTTTCTTTCTTTGCACTGTTCGCTTAAGACTTTCTTATCTCTTCTTGCTATCCTTTGGAACTCTGCGTTCAAATGGATTTATCTTTCCTTTTCTCTTTTTGTCTTTCACTTTGCTTCTCTTCTTTTCTCAGCTATTTGTAAGCCCTCCTCAGACAACCATTTTGCCTTTTTGCATTTCTTTTTCTTGGGGGTAGTTTTGATCGCCTCCTCCTTTACAGTGTTATGAACCTCCATCCATAGTTCTTCAGGCACTCTATCAAATCTAATCCCTTGAATCTATTTGTCACTTCCACTGTGTAATCATAAAGGATTTGATTTAGGTCATACTTGAATGGCCTTGTGGTTTTCCCTAGTTTCCTCAATTTAAGTCTGAGTTTGGCAATAAGGAGTTCATGACCTGAGCCACAGTCAGCTCCCAGTCTTGTTTTTATACTGAGTGTATAAAGCTTCTCCATCTTTGGCTGCAAAGGATATAATCAATCTAATTTCAGTATTGACCATCTGGTGATGTCCATGTGTAGAGTTGTCTCTTGGGTTGTTGGAAAAGGCTGTTTGCTATGACCAGTGCGTTCTCTTGTCAAAACTCTGCTAACCTTTGCCCTGCTTTATTTTTTACTCCAAGGCCAAACTTGCCTGTTACTCCAGGGATCTCTTGACTTCCTCCTTTTGCATTCCAGTCCCCTGTGATGAAAAGGACCTCTTTTTTGGTATTAGTTCTAGAAGGTCTTGTAGGTCTTCATAGAACCGTTCAACATCAGCTTCTTCAGGACTAGTGGTTGGAGCATAGACTTGGATTACTGTGATACTGAATGGTTTGCCTTGGAAATTAACCGAGATCATTCTGTCATTTTTGAGATTGCACCCAAGTACTGCATTTTGGACTCTTGTTGACTGTGAGGGCTAGTCCATTTCTTTGAAGGGATTCTTGCTCACAGTAGTAGATATAATGGTCATCTGAATTAAACTTGGTGTTTCCCCTCCATTTTAGTTCACTGATTCCTAAATGTCAGTGTTCACTCTTGCCATGTCTTGTTTGACCATATCCAGTTGACCTTGATTCATGGACCTAACCTTTCAGGTTCCTATGCATTGTTGTTCTTTACAGCATCAGACTTGCCTTTCACCAGCAGACACATCCACAACTGGCATTGTTTCCACTTTGGCTCAGCCTCTTCATTCTTTCTGGAACTATTTCTCCAGTAGCATATTGGACACCTACTGACCTTCGGGGATGGGTTCATCTTTAGTGTCCTATCTTTTTGCCTTTTCATACTGTTCATGGTGTTCTCAAGATAAGAATGTTGAAGTGGTTTCCCATTCCCTTCTCCCATGGACTATGTTTTGTCGGAAATCTCCACCATGACCTGTCCATCTTGGGTGACCCTACACGGCATATCTCATAGTTTCATTAAGTCACACTAAGTTGTTATCTGTAGGTGTAAAGTGAGGTTGTTTATTTGAGATTTTTTCTTGTTTCTTGAGGTAAAATTGTATCATTATAAACTTCCCGTTTAGAGCTTCTTTTGCTGCACCCCATAGATTTTTTACTGTTGTGCTTTCATTTTCATTTGTCTCTAGGTATTTTTTTATTTCCTTTTTTAGTTTTTCATGATCCATGGGTTGTTTAGTAACATATTGTTTAGCCACCACGTGTTTGTGTTTATATAGATATTTTCTTATAATTTATGTCTAATTTCATAATGTTGTGATCAGAAAAGATGCTTGATATGATTTCAGTTTTCTTAAATTTACCAAGGCTCGCCTTGTGGCCCAGAATGTGGTCAGTCTTAGAGAATGTTCTGTGTACACTTGAGATGCATGTGTAGCCTGCTGTTTTTGGATGGAATGTCCTATAAATAGCAATTAAATCTGGTCTGTTATGTCATTTAAAGCTTGTGTTTCCTTATTTATTTTCTGTGTCCATTATCTGTTCATTGGTGTAAGTGTGCTGTTAAAGTCCCCCACTACTATCATGTTACTGTTGATTTCTCCCTTTATGGTTGTTAGTTTTTGCTTTACATGTTGAGATGTTCCTGTGTTGGGTGTATATATATATTTATGATTGTCATATATTCTTGACTCGAATGTTTAATCATTATGTAGTGTCCTTTGTTTCTTATAGTAGTCTTTGTTTTAAAGTCTGTTTTGTCTGATATGAGTATTGCTACTCCAGCCTTCTTTTGATTTCTATTTGCATAGTATACCTTCTCCCATCCCCTTACTTTCAGTCTGTAAGTATCCCTAGGTCTGTGGTGGGTCTGTTGTAGACAGCATATATTCGGGTCTTGTTTTTGTATCTACACAGCCAGTCTGTGTCTTTTGATTGGTGTGTTTAATTTACATTCAAGGTAATTATTACTCTGTGTTATCCTAGATGTTATTCTTTTTTGTTGTTGTTCATGGGATCCTCTGGGTCAGAGATTGAACCCATATCCCCTGAACTGTTAGAAGGCAATGGCAACGCACTCTGGTATTCTTGTCTGGAAAATCCTGTGGATGGAGGAGCCTGGTGGGCTGCTGTCCATAGGGTTGCACAGAGTTGGACACGACTGAAATGACTTAGCGTGCATGCGTGCATTAGAGAAGGAAATGGCAACCCCCTCCAGTATTCTTGCCTGGAGAGTCCCAGGGACGGAGGAGCCTGTTGGGCTGCCGTCTGTGGGGTCGCACAGAGTTGGACACGACTGAAGTGATTTAGCAGCAGCCCCTGATTTGGTAGATGGACTCTTCACTACTGGACACCAAGGAGGCCCCATAGGTGTTTTATTCTTTTTGTTGCAGTGATATTTGGGATTGTTTCCTTAATTTCTCTTTGTGATCTTTCATTGTTAGTGTATTGGAATGCAAGAATTTCTGTGCATTCATTTTGTATCCTGCAACCAAATTCATTGATTAGCTCTAGTAGTTTTCCAATGGCATCTTTAGGATTTTCTTTGTATAGTGTCATGTCATCTGCAAAAGGTGACAGTTTGACTGCTTCTTTTCTAATTTGTATTCCTTTTATTTCTCTTTCTTCTATAGTTGCTGTGGCTAGGACTTCCAAAACTATGTTGAATGAAAGTGGCGAGAGTGGATATCCTTGTCCCATTCCTAATTTTAGAGGAAATGCTTTTGGTTTTTCACCATTGAGAATGATCTGTGCTGTGGGTTTGTCAGTATGGCCTTTATGATATCGAGGTAGGTTCCCCTGTGCCCATTTCCTGGAGAGTTTTTATGGTAAATGGGTGCTAAATTTTGACAGATGCTTTTTCTGAATCTGTTGAGATGATCATGTGGATTTTATTCTTAATCTGGCATATCATACGAATTTTGCATATATTGAAGAATCTTTGCTTCCCTGGGATAAATCTCACTTCATCATGGCATATCATCCTTTTAATGTGTTGTTGGATTCTGTTTGGTAGGATTTTGTTGAGGAGTTTTGTGTCTGTATTCATCAGTGATGCTGGTCTTTAGTTTTCTTTTTTTTTGTGATATCTTTGTCAGGTTTTGGTATCCGGGTGATGGTGGCCTCATAGGATCAGTTTGGAAGTGTTCTTCCCTTGGCAGTTTTTTTGGGAAGTGTGTTTGAGGAGTATAGGAAGGATAGATGTTTAGCTCTTCTCTAAATATTTAACAGAATATGCTTGTGTAGCCATCTGTTCCTAGACTTTTATTTGTTGGATGATTTTTAATTACAGCTTCAACTTCATTACTTATGGATTGATCTGTCTATATTTTCTATTTCTTCCAGGTTCAGTCTTGGAAGATAGTACTTTACTAAAAATTTGTTCATTTATTCCAGGTTGTCCATTTTATTGGCATATAGTTGCTTATAGTAGTCTCTTATGTATTTCATGGCATGAGTTGTAATTTCTGTTTTTTCAATTCTGAGTTCATTGATTTGAATCCTGTCCTTTTTTTCTTGATGACCTTGGCTAAATGTTTATCAATTTTATCTTCTCAAAGAACCAACTTTAGTTTTATTGATCTTTATTTCATCTATTTCTGCTTTGGTCTTTATGACCTATTCCTTCTGCTAACTTTAGGGGTTTTTCCCTTCTTTGTCTACTTGCTTTAGGTGTAAGTTTGAAAGTGAAAGTGTCAGTCACTCAGTGTCCGACTCTTTGCGACCACATGGACTATAGCCCGCCAGGCTTCTCTGTCTGTGAATTCTTCTGGCAAGAATACTGGAGTGGGTTGCCATTCTCTTGGCTAGGGGATCTTCAAACCCAGGGATCAAACCCAGGTCTCCTACATTGTAGGCAGATTCTTTGCCAACTGAGCCACCAGGGAAGCACCCAATTGTTTGTTGGAGATTTTTCTTGTTTCTTGAGATGAGATTGAGTTGCTACAAATTTCCCTTAGGACTGCTTTTCCTTTGTTCTGTAGATTTTAAGTTGTGTTTTTCATTGTCATTTGTTTCTATGTTTTTTTGATTTCCTCTGATTTCTTTTAGTGATCTCTTGGTTATTTAGAAGTGTAGTTCTTTTCTCCATGTGTTTGTATTTTTTTTTTTTTACAGTTTTTTTTCCTTATAATTGATTTCTAATCTCAGCATTTTGGTTAGAAGAAATGCTTGATATGATTTCAGTTTTCTTAAATTTACCAAGACTTGATTTGTGAATGAAGATGTGATCTCTCCTGGAGTGTGTTCTGTATGCACTTGGGAAGAAAGTGTGTTTTGCCACTTTTGGGTAGAATGTCCTGTAAGTATCAGTTAAGTCTGACTGGTTTGTTATGCCATTTAAAGCTTGTGTTTCCTTATTTATTTTCTGACTACATGGTTTGTCCATTGGTGTAAGTGGTGTGTTAAAATTCCCCACTATTATTCTGTTGCTGTATTTAGCCTTCTATGACTGTTAGTATTTGCCTTATGTATTGAGGTGCTCCTATGTTGGGTGCATGTATATTTATAATTGTTATATCATCTTGTATTGATTCCTTGATCATTATGTAGTGACTCTCCTTGTCTCTTGAAACAGCCTTTATTTTAAGGTCTAGTTACCTGATATGAGTATTGCCACTCCAGCTTTCAATTTCCGTTTGCATGGAATATTTTTTTGTCTTCTCATTTTCCGTTTATATGTGTCCCAAGGTCTAAAGTGGGTCTCTTATAGACAGGATATACATGGATTTTGTTTTTATATCTCTTCAGCCAATCTATGTCTTTTGGTTGGAGCAATCGTTCTATTTACATTCAAGGTACTTATCAATATGTATGTTCCTATTACCATTTTCTTAATTGTTTTGGCTTTGTTTTTGTGGTTATTTTTCTTCTTCCTAGAGAAGTTTTCTTCTTCTTAGAGAAGGTCCTTTAGCATTTGTTATTAAACTGGTTTGGTGTTGCTGAATTCTGTTAAGTTTCGCCTGATTGTAAAGGTTTTGATTTCTCTGTTAAATATGAATGAAACCCTTGCTGGATAGAGTAATCTTGGTGTAGGCTTTTCTCTTTCATTACTTTTAATACATTCCACCACTTCCTTCTAGCCTGTAGGTTTCTGTTGAAGAATCAGTTGATAACCTTATGGGGATTCCCTTGTGTGCTATTTGTTGCTTTTCCCTTGCTGCTTTTAATATTGTTTTCTTTGAATTTAATTTTTGTTAGTTTGATTAATATGTGTCTCAGCATGTTTCTGCTTGGGTTTAACCCCATATGAGACTCTGTGCTTCCTGGACTTAGTTGACTATTTCCTTTCCTGTGTTAGGGAAGTTGTTGACTATAGTCTCTTCGAGTATTTTCTCAGACTCTTTATCTTTCTCTTCTTCTGGGATCCCTGTAATTTGAATGGTGGTGCATTTAATGTTGTCCCAGAGGTCTCTGAGACTCCCCTCATTCCTTTTCATTTTTTTTCTTTATTCTGCTCTTCAACAATTATTTCCACCATTCAGTCTTCCAACTCACTTATTCATTTTCTCTGCTTCAGTTGTCCTTCAGTTGTCCTTCAGTTATTAATTCCTTCTAGTGTATTTTTTCTTTCAGTTGTTGTGTTGTTTATCACTGTTTGTTCTTTAGTTCTTCTAGGTCTTTGGTAAATATTTCTTCTGTTTTCTTGATCTGTGCCTCGCTTCTGCTTTTGAGGTTTAGGGTTGTCTTTATTATCAATACTCTGAATTCTTTTTTGGGTAGATTGCCTATTTCCTGTTCATTTATTTGATCTTGTAAGTTTTTACCTTGCTCCTTCGTCTGTCCTATATTGTTTTGTCATCTCATTTTTTTTTTTTTTTGGATGGATGGGGCTTTGTTTCTTTCCTTGCTGGTTGTTTGACCTGCAGTGTCCAGTACTGGAGTTTGCATGCAGTTGGATGGAGCTGAGTCTTGGTGCTGAGATGAGGCCCTCTGGGATAGCTCACACCAGTTAACATTCCCTGGGATCCTAGATTCCCTGTTGGTCTAGTGGTTTGGATGTGGTGCTCCCACCATGGGAGCTCAGGCCCAACCCCCAGCCAGGGAACGGAGACCCCTGTATGCCATGCCGGGGGGTAGGGTAGGTAGACAACAAAGAAAAAGGAGCAAAACAGTAAGAAAGAGAAAAAAAAAAAGAAAAGAGATATTTTAGGAGAAGTGAAAACGAGACAACAACAACAAAGTGAAACAAAACTACAACAGCAGAAAAAGCCAGAAAAGGCCTTCGGCAGAGGAAGGTGCTTAGGCTGGAGACCCCAGCAGCTAGAAAAGACCCTTGGTGGTGGTGGTAGGCGGGGCTAGGCTTAGGACCCTCTAGACTGGAGGGGACCCCAGAAGGTGGAGATTCAGGCCCAAGACCCCAGCAGACTTGTCAGTGCCTGAGTGGGTGGGTGAGATGCTGGGCACATTCCCTTCTGATCCACTGTCTCCCAAAGTCCCTTCCCATCCCTGCTAATCCTCCCTCTGTGGGCGGGCCCCTCTGAGAGTGCTGACCCCTCTCATCCTCCTGCTACTGCTCAGGGTTTCTGCTCCCATCCCACCTCTACTTTTCTTTTTCCTCTTTTTGCCCCTGTCATCCTACCCAGTCGCTTGGGAATTCCTCCCATCCCTTAGGTGTCTGAGGCCTCTCAGCAGCCCTGGTCGGTGCCCGGGGTGTGAGAAGTTGTGAACTCAGCATCCTCCTGCTCTGTCATCTGGACTCCACCCAGAAAGACCTTTTAGTTGGTGAAATTTTGTGTTTTTTAAACAGATGTCTTGAGAATGTTTTGTGAAACTTCTCCCCAGAGTACATGAAATTCTTCCATGCTCCTGTACATGCTGTTTATTTTAAATTTTATTTTCTATGTATTACAGGTATATAGAAATGGTTTTTAATAACTTTAAAAAATAGTAGTTATTTATTTGGCTGTGCTGGGTCTTTGTTGCTGCACAGGCTTTTCTCTAGTTGCGATGAGCAGGGGCTGCTCTCTAGTTGTGGGGTACATGCACCTCTCATTGTGGTGGCTTCTCTTGTTGTGGAGCACAGGCTCTGGAGGGTTTAGGCTTCAGTGCTTGCGGCAGGTGACCTCAGTAGTTGCAGCTTCTGGACTCTAGAGCACAGGCTCAGTAATTGTGGCGCACAGGCTTGCCTTGCAGCATGTGGGATCTTCCTGGACCAGGGATTGAACCTGTCTCTCCTGCATCAGCAGGCAGATTCTCTATCACTGAGCTAGCGGGGAAGCCTAGCATATTGATTTTTATAGCTAGCAACATTGCTAACTTATTAATATTAATAATTCTATGATGAGTTTAAGTTTTCTGTATTCACAATTATGTCATCTGGAAATACTGATTTTTTTTCCTTTATAAACATATGTACTTTTTTCTTAAATAGATGGCTAGAAACTTTAATAAAACATTAAGTAGGGGTAGTGATAATGTATATTCTTATCATGTGCTTGATATCAAAAGGAAACCTTCAACACTTCATTATTAAGTGTAAGAATGCTTTTTAATTTTTACTTTGATCCATGAGATGTTTAGGGGTGTGTTATTCAGCTTCCCATTATTTAGGGGCTTCCAGATACCTTTCTGTTATTCTTTTCTAGTTTAATTCTATTGTTGTCAGAGAACACATTTTATATTATTTAAATGTTGTTAAATTGATTGAGACCTGTCTCATGACTAGAATGAGGCTTATTGTGATAAATTGTTTGGTAAATTGTGTGTCTGTTTTTCCCAGTAGCAAAAGAGTAGTTTAATACTTGAGGACGATCTAAAGGATGAATGTTAGATAGCCTGTTTAAAATTCCCCATGGAAGTAGCCACTACCAAATGGAGTATTTATGCATTTAAAATTTATAGTGATTTGTGGAATTGAATACTTGTGGCTATGAGAAACCCATGTATATAGTGAAGAGTATTGTATCTCTTATGTTACAAGTGATTAATTTACATTGTAGTGACTCAAATGGCCAAAAATTATAAAACTCAATAAGGATTTCTCTTCTTTGGCTTGTGTGTGTTGGTCGCTCAGTTGTGTCCAACTGTTTGCAACCCCATGGACTGTAGCCCGCCAGCTCCTCCGTCCATGGAATTCTCTAGACAAGAATACTGGAGTGGGTAGCCATTCCCTTCTCCTGGGGAATCTTCCCAACCCAGGGATCAACCTGGGTCTCCTGCATTGCAGGCAGATTTTTTATTGTCCAAGCCATCAGGGAAGACTTTCTTTGGCTTAGTATATGTTATTACTTTTTTGTAATAAGGTTGGTGATTGTTTATGTACAAAGTATTCATAACCTTTTCATCACCAAAAAAATACATGAAATTTTCCGACTATTTATTCAACAAATAATAAAATTATGCATATTTTGAAAAGATGCACAACATCATTATTCCTTGGGAAAATGCAAAGTACTACTACATTGGGATATCACTACTCTGCTATTAAAATGATTACAGTTTTTAAAAATAACTGTACCAAGTGTTTTAAGGATATGGAGCAGCCAGAACTTACATGTTGGTGGGACTATAAAATGATAAAACTGCTTTGGAAAATACGTTTGCAGTTTCTTAAGAATTTAAGCATGCATTTGCCGTTTGATTCAGCCATTTTATTTCTACTTATTTACTTAAGATTTATCAGTGAATAATTCATAGCCCCTTTATTTGTACTAGTCCCCAACTTGAAGCAACCTAAATTTGTATCAGCCAGGGAATGAATAAAGAAATTGTAGTATATCTATACAGTGGGATACTGCTTAGTAACAGAAAGGAAGTAAGTATCAATACATAAATGAGTGTCAGAACACTTACGGTGAATGAAAGATGCCAAAAGAAAATCAGTACATACTGTGTGATTCCATTCATGGGAATTGTCAGAAATTCTAACTAAACTGTAGGACAGCAGGCCACAGCTGCCTCAGGGCCGGCGTGGGTGCTGGGCAGGAGCACTGGCAGAGCAGCAGCAGGACACCAATGGGCCTGCCAGCTACGTTCATTTTGTTGATTAGTGATAGTGTCACAGGTGGTCAGAACTCATGTTGTAAGCTTTAATTATATGCAGTTCATTGTATGTCAATTAATCAGTAAAATTGTGAAGATAAGATGTGGTATACATAAATAGAATGTTACTCAGCCAGGAGAAGTGATTCTGCCATTTGTGACATCACTGATGGACCTTGACATTATGCCAAGGGAAATAAGCCAGAAAGAGGAACACAAATACTGCATAGTACTTCTTATATGTGGACTCTTAAAAAAATCAGAAACAGAGTAGAAAAGTGATTGTCAGGGGCCAGGGTGTGGAGGAAATAGGGAGAGGTTAGTAAATGGCGAAATTTTCCACCTATAAGAGGAATACAGTTTGAAGATCTCATGTAAAATGTGGTGACTATAATTGATAATACTGTGTTGTATAACTGACATGTGCTAAGAAAGTAGAACTTAAATCTTTTCACTAAAAGAAGTATCACTAAATATGTGAGGTGATGGATGTGCTGATTAATTAGATAGAAGGTACTTTTTCACAGCATATACATATATCAAGTCACTATAATAACCTTAGGAATTTTATATCTGTTTTACTTTAGTAAAACTGGAATAGAAAAAAGAATGAAAGAAAAAGAAAGAAAGTCTTTATAGCAAATTAGGATTGGAAAGAAAATTCCTTAATGTGATGAAGAATGTCTGTTTAAAAATAAATGGATAAAAAGTCTAGCACAAACTTCATTCTCCTGGGTAATCTTAGAAGAATTCTTTTAAAATTCAGAGATGGAACAAATATACTCATTTTCTTTATTTTTTATCTAATATTGTATTAGACATCTTAGCTATACAAAAAGGATATTAAGATGGTAGCATGATGATTAGGAATGATGGAAATCAGTCATTGTTTGCAGACAAATATGCACTTTGATGGACTTCCCACATGGCAGAATGGTAAAGAACCCGCCTGCGATGCAAAAGATGCAGTTTCACCCCTTGGGGTTGGGAAGATTGCCTGGAGGAGGAAATGGCAACCCACTCCAGTATTCTTGCCTGGACAATTCCATTTACAGAGGAATGGGGTATATTCTGTGGGGTTGCAAAGAGTCAGACATGACTGAGCCACTGAACACAGCATAGCATGCACATTTACATAAAAAACTCACGAGAGTCTATCAGTCAACAGTTAAAAATAATAGAGGATTTTTTTTTTAGCAAAATTGACTGGATACATGCTTAATAGACAAAAAAATCAGTTGCATGTTCTAACTGCACAGAACAAGTGAAAGTCGCTCAGTCATGTCTCACTCTTTACAACCCCATGCACTACAGTCCATGGAATTCTCCAGGCCAGAATACTAGAGCAGGTAGCCTTTCCCTTCTCCAGGGGGTCTTCGCAACCCAGGGATCGAACCCAGGTCTCCCACATTGCAGGCGGATTCTTTACCAGCTGAGCCACAAGGGAAGCCCAAGAATACTGGAGTGGGTGGCTTATCCCTTCTCCAGAGGATCTCCCCAACCCAGGAATCTAACTGGGGTCTCCTGCATTGAAGGCAGGTTCTTTACCAACTGAGCTATCAGGGAAGCCCAAGTGCACAGAGAACATGTGATTAAAAGGAAGACACTGTTTTATGTTAGTAGTAGAGATTATCAGGTACCTAGAACTAGATCTGCCACAAATAATGCAGTATCTCTATAGGACAAATTTTAAAAAGCTTCTCAGAACAACATTAAGATCTGAATAAATGAAAGAAAGGTTCATCGAGTCAAGTCTATGGTTTTTCCAGTAGTTATGTATGGATGTGAGAATTGGACTATGAAGAAAGCTGAGCGCCGAAAAACTGATGCTTTTGATCTGTGGTGTTGGAGAAGACTCTTGAGAGTCCCTTGAACTGCAGGGAGATCAAACCAGTTAATCCTGAAGGAAATCAGTCGTGAATATTCATTGGAAGACTGATGCTGAAGGTGAAACTCCAATACTTTGGCCACCTGATAGGAAGAACTAACTCATTGGAAAAGACCCTGATGCTGGGAAAGATTGAAGGTGGGAAGAAAAGGGGATAACAGAGGATGAGATGGTTGGATGGCATCAGACTCAATGAACATGAGTTTGAGTAAGCTCTGGGAGTTGGTGATGGACAGGGAGGCCTGGTGTGCCGCAGTCCACCGGGTCGCAAAGAGGTGGACGCAGCTGAGCGACTGAACTGAACTGAAATGAAAGAATAGACGGTATTCACAGTTAAAATCCTCACCAGTTTTATCTGTAGATTCAGTTCAATTTGAGTCAAAATCCCAAAGAGGTTTTTCAAGGAACATGGTAAGATGATTTTTAAACTTCTGTGAAGGGACCATAGGGCCAAGAGTAATCATGACACTTGTGAAGAAGAGGAACAGGGAGGGTAGACTTACCCTACCAAACATGAGGACTTACTAGGGCGTACTAATACAATGTGCTACAGTTTAAGGATGGATAAGTTGGCAAATAGAATAGAGAGACCAGAAGCTGTTCCATACCGAAATGAAACTTCAGTTCAGTTCAGTTCAGTCCCTCAGTCTTGTCTGACTCTTTGCGACCCCATGAATCGCAGCACGCCAGGCCTCCGTGTCCATCACCAACTCCCGGAGATTACTCAAACTCATGTGCATTGAGTCGGTGATGCCATCCAGCCATCTCATCCTCTGTTGTCCCCTTTTCCTCCTGCCCCCAATCCCTCCCAGCATCAGGGTCTTTTCCAATGAGTCAGCTCTTCGCATGAGGTGGCCAAAGTATTGGAGTTTTAGCTTCAGCATCAGTCCTTCCAATGAACACCCAGGACTGATCTCCTTTAGGATGGACTGGTTGGATCTCCTTGCAGTCCAAGGGACTCTCAAGAGTCTTCTCCAGCACCATAGTTCAAAAGCATCAATTTTTCGGTGCTCAGCTTTTTTCACAGTCCAACTCTCACATCCATATATGACCACTGGAAAAACCATAGCCTTGACTAGATGGACCTTTGTTGGCAAAGTAATGTCTCTGCTTTTTAATATGCTATCTAGGTTGGTCATAACTTTGCTTCCAAGGAGTAAGCATCATTTAATTTCCTGACTGCAGTCACGACCATCTGCAGTGATTTTGGAGCGCCAAAAAATAAAGTCAGCCACTGTCTCCCCATCTATTTCCCATGAGGTAATGGGATCAGATACCATGATCTTAGTTTTCTGAATGTTGAGCTTTAAGCCAACTTGTTCACTCTCCTCTTTCATGTTCATCAAGAGACTTTTTAGTTCCTCTTCACTTTCTGCTATAAGGGTGGTGTCATCTGCATATCTGAAGTTATTGATATTTCTCCTGGCAATCTTGATTCCAGCTTGTGCTTCCTCCAGCCCAGCGTTTCTCATGATGTACTCTGCATAGAAGTTAAATAAGCAGGGTGACAAGCCCAGGTGGGATGAATGAGACAAGTGCTCGGGCCTGGTGCACTGGGAAGACCCAGAGGAATCGGGTGGAGGGCGGGGGGCGGGAATCGGGATGGGGAATACATGTAACTCCATGGCTGATTCATGTCACTGTATGACAAAACCCACTGCAATGTTGTGAAGTAATTAGCCTCCAACTAATAAAAATAAAGGAAAAAAAAAACAAACAAAAAACAAAACAAATAACATCTACAGAAACATGTAGGTCAGAGAATCTTTCCCCCCTCCCATCTTTTATTGCTGGGAAATATATCATTAGCATAAAACTCCAAAAAATAAAGAGATTCATCAAAAAAGATGAATAAATCTGTAACCTTTCTGCCAATTCTATCTCCTAAGATAACTAGAATCTCTGAGATGTAAGAAATCTTGACTATATAATCCAAAAGTTTGTTTGTCTGTGAAAAGGAAATAAGCCCCTCCGCCCAAAGTTGGATGACTTGCCTAAGGACATACTGAGAGACTGGCAGAACTTTCATCCAGATCTCTTAGTTAATTAAGATACAATCAAATCCAAGCAATCTTTGGGGAAAATTCACTTCACTCATCCTCTAATAAAAAGGAATATAGCAGAACAAAGTTCTCCATCTAATAGTCCACAGGTCAAATGAAAAATCAGCAAATTATCAGTCAGTTTATCTGTTAGACATATACCAGAGGAAGCAACAATGATATTAATATTTACTAGAAACAAGACAGGCTTTGGATGAAATAAATCTAAATTTGAATCTGGATCTGTTATTTATCCATGCCACCTTGGGAAATGTCTCTAAGCCCCAGCTTTCCTCATTTGAAAAAGGGAGTAAAAAAAAAAAAAAAAAAAAGGAGTAAAAATTATTATCTCTTAGTGTTATTTTAAGAATTAAAAGATAATACTGTAAGTGAAAAAAGCTCTGGCATGTTACACGGATTTTAATAAAAATTATCTGCTTCACACACACAAAAAAAAGCAGGGTGACAATATACAGCCTTGACGGACTCCTTTTCCTATTTGGAACCAGTCTGTTGTTCCATGTCCAGTTCTAATTGTTGCTTCCTGACCTGCATATAGGTTTCTCAAGAGGCAGGTCAGGTGGTCTGGTATTTCCATCTCTTGAAGAATTTTCCACTGTTTATTGTGATCCACACAGTGAAAGGCTTTGGCATAGTCAATAAAGCAGAAATAGATGTTTTTCTGGAACTCTCTTGCTTTTTCAGTGATCCAGCAGATGTTAGCAGTTTGATCTCTGGTTCCTCTGCCTTTTCTAAAACCAGCTTGAACCTCTGGAAGTTCATGGTTCACGTATTGCTGAAGCCTGGCTTGGAAAATTTTGAGCATTACTTTACTAGCATTTGAGATGAGTGCAATTATGCAGTAGTTTGAGCATTCTTTGGGATTGGAATGAAAACTGACCTTTTCCAGTCCTGTGGCCACTGCTGAGTTTTCCACATTTGCTGGCATATTGAGTGCAGCACTTTCACAGCATCATCTTTCAGAATTTGAAATAGCTCAACTGGAATTCCATCACATCCACTGGCTTTGTTCGTAGTGATGCTTCCTAAGGCCCAGTTGACTTCACATTCCAGGATGTCTGGCTCTAGGTGAGTGATCACACCATCATGATTATCTGGGTTGTGAAGATCTTTTTGTACAGTTCTTCTGTGTATTCTTGCCACCTCTTCTTAATATCTTTTGCTTCTGTTAGGTCCATACCATGTTCCCTTGGTATCTCTCATTTTCTTGAAGAGATCTCTAGTCTTTCCCATTCTGTTGTTTTCCTCTATTTCTTTGCATTGATAGCTGAGGAAGGCTTTCTTATCTCTCCTTGCTATTCTTTGGAACTCTGCATTCAAATGGGAATATCTTTCCTATTCTCCTTTGCTTTTAGCTTCTCTTCTTATCACAGCTATTTGTAAGGCCTCCTTAGACAGCCATTTTGCTTTTTTGCATTTCTTTTCCATGGGGATGGTCTTAATCCCTGTCTCCTGTACAATGTCATGAACCTCTGTCTTATTTTTGACCAAGTAGTATGTCAGTTTAAAGGAGAAAGGAGGGAGTTAATATTTTTTTTAAATTCTTTTTTTTTTGACATGGACCATTTTTAAAGTCTTTTTGGAATTTGTCACAATATTGCTTTTATCATTTGGTGTTTTGGCCCTGAAGCCTAAGGGATCCTTGCTTCCTGACCGAGGACTGAACCTATACCCCCTGCATTGGAAGACAAAGTCTTAACCACTGGACCACCGGGGAAGTCCCAGAGAGATTTAATATTTGGAGCTGGGAAAAGTGGTTATCTATTTTAACATAGAATAAGATGAAATTGGATCACTGCTTCACATATGGAGCACCTGCAGCTTAAAAAACAGATAATTTGATTTAAAAATGGATAGAAGACTTTAATAGACATTTTTCAAAGATGAGGTACAAATGACCAACGGTATGTGAAAAGGACACTGAGCGTGACTAATCATCAAGCAGATGGAATCAGAATCTCAAGGTTCTCACTTGATACTTCTTGTTCAGTCGCTCAGTCCTGTCCAACTTTGCAAGCCCATGGACTGCAGCATGCCAGGCTTTCCTGTCCTTCACTATCTCCAGGAGTTTACTTAAACTCATGTCCACGGGGTCCATCCACTGAGTCAGTCCATCGTCCATTCAACTATCTCATCCTCTGTCTCTCTCTTCTCCTGCCCTCAGTCTTGCCCAGCATGAGGGTCTTTTCCAGTGAGTCGGCTCTTTGCATCAGGTGGCCAAAGTATTGGAGTTTCAGCTTCAGCATCATTCCTTCCAACGAATATTCAGGGTTGATTTCCTTTAGGATTGACTGGTTTGACCTTGCTGTCCAAGGGACTCTCAAGAGTCTTCTCCAGCACCACAGTTCAAAAGCATCAATTCTTCACTGCTCTGCCTTCTTTATGGTCCAGTTTTCACAACCATGTGTGACTACTGGAAAGACCATAGCTTTGACTACATGGACCTTTGTCTGCAAAGTAATGTCTTTGCTTTTTAACACAGGTTTGTTATAGCTTTTCTGCCAAGAAGCAGTTGTCTTCTAATTTCACAGCTGCAGTCACCATCTGCAGTGGTTTTAGAGCCCAAGAAGAGGAAATCTGTCACTGCTTCCACCTTTTTCCCTTCTATTTACCATGAAATGATTGAACCAGATGCCATGATCTTAGGTTTTTTTTTTTTTAATATTTAGTTGTAAGCTGGCTTTTTCACTCTCCTCTTTCACCCTCATGAAGAGATTCTTAAGTTCTTCTTTGCTTTCTCTCATTAGAGTGGTATATCTGCATATCTGAGGTTGTTGATATTTCTCCTGGTAGTCTTGATTCCAGCTTGTAACTCACCCAACCTGGCATTTCTCATCATGTGCTCTGCGTATAAGTTAATTAAACAGGGTGACAATAACCAACAGCCTTGTTGTACTCCTTTCTCATTCCTGAACCAGTCAGTTGTTCCATACAGAGTTCTGACTGTTGCATCATGACCCACATACAGGTTTCTCAGGAGACAGGTAAGATGGTCTTGTATTCCCATCTCTTTAAGAGCTTTCCAGAGTTTGTTGTGATCCACACAAAGACTTTAGCATAGTCAATGAAACAGAGGTAGATGTTTTTCTGGAATTCCCTTGCTTTCTCTGTGATCCAGCGAATGTTGGCAATTTGATCTCTGATTCCTCTGCCTTTTCTAAATCCAGCTTGTATGCCTGGAAGTTCTCAGTTCACGTGATGCTAAAGTCTAGCTTAGAGGATTTTGAGCATAACCTTAATAGCATGGGAGATGAGTAATTGTCCAGTGGTTTGAACATTCTTTAGTACTACCCTTCTTGGGAACTGGGATGAGAATCAACCTTTTCCAGTCCTATGGCCACTACTGTGTTTTCCAAATTTGCTGATATATTGAGTGCAGCACTTTGATAACATTATCTTTTAGGATTTTAAATAGCTCTGCTGGAATTCCATCACCTCCACTAGCCTTATTGATAGCATTACTTTCTGAGGCCCACTTGACTTCACACTCTACAATGTCTGGCTCTGGGTGAGTGACCACACCATCGTGGTTATCCTGGTCATTGAGACCTTTTTTGTATAGTTCTTCTGTACATCTCTTCTTGATCTCTTCTGCTTCTATTAGGTCTTTACCATTTGTCTTTTATTGTGCCCATCTTTGGATGAAATGTTCCTTTATATTTCTGATTTTCTTAAAGAGATCTCTAGTCTTTCCCTTTCTGTTGTTTTCCTCCATTTCTTTGCATTGTTTATTGAAGAAGAGGAAATTTGACAAATAGATTCAAGAAATCAGATCTAGTAAACAAGAATGCCTGAAGAACTATAGATAGATGTCTGTAATATTGTACAGTGGGCAGCAAACAAAATCATTCCAAAAGACCTCTTATGTAAGCACAATAACATTATCTGACCAAACAAAATCAAGAATAGTGTATAAATATCTGATATCCAACCCACATTCACATTTCTTTAGTTACTTTCAAACTGGCTTTTTAAAGTTCTCTTATTTAAACCAGGATGCATTTGAGTGGATTCCTTTATTCTAGAACAGTGCATCTCCCTGCCACCTTTTTCCCACCTTACTTTCACTTGAAGAAGCTAAGACCTTAGTCCTGTAGACCAGAGTGTTTCCTGCTCCTGTATTGTGGCAACCTTTACCTTGTTACTTTAGTCTGAATTTCCCCCAAGGGCCACAAAATCTGGTTGTTCAACTCCTGTTGATACTAAGATGGATCAGTATGTTCAGGTTTAGAATTGTCTGGTTTTAAAGTAGAGTATATTTGCTGGGATAATATGAAGATTTTTGTGTGATAATACTTTCATAACTCTATGATAATATTTCTGGAGTGCTCTTCATATTCTGCAAAATACTTAATAAAAATATTTAATAAATAATAGTTAATAAGTATTAGTTGATTTATGTTTTAAAGTTTTTATATACTCCTTTCCTTTAGGCTTGCTATCCCTTTCCTGTGTGAAAAGATAAGACAGTTTCTTTCTTTTTTCACTACAGATTTTCAGATACTGATGTTACAAACAATAAAATATTGGAACATAGAGTTGAGGAAAAGACTTAAATCAGGTAAGTAAATAATAAAAGCCTAAAGAAACAATAGAAGCATTCATTTTTATAAAGGTCGTAATTGGGATAATTGACAGAATTGGAAAATGAACTTTAGAATACTGTCAGCATTAAGTTTCCTAAATTTGGTAATGGTACTTCAATTATATGAAAATATTCTGAGGTGTTTAGGATGAAGGGGGTATGATGTATGCAGTCTACTTTCAAATGGGTCAGAAAAAATAAGTGATATGTAGTATGAGAGAGTGGTGAATTTATGGGCTAACAATAACTCATACATTACCATAGAAATATATATTGGTCCAGTATTTCTGGAAAACATTGGTAATTTTTCTCAGGTTTTTAGCTTATCCCAGCAGTCTTACTTTTTCTCCTATAGTAATTGTAAAGATACTACAATAAGATGTGTGTATGAAGATATTTATGTGAGTTTATGAAATTAAAGAATTAGTAAATTGGCAATAACCTGAATATCTAAGAGGCTGACTAAGTAAATCTAATTGAAAACCATGTAAACATTAAAAATTATAATGTCAATCTGTATTTATTAACACATCTATATTTTTAAGCATCAAAGCTGGCTCTAAAAGTTATGAATGGTGTTAATCTATTTTGTCTTTCAAAAAAGATGCATGTATAGATATGTGAATGTTTGTACATATCTGGTTAGATGGAATCTGCCTCCATATTTGTGTTTTTGTGTACATAGACCTTTGGAAAGATTATACTGTATGTTGCCGGTGGTTATTTTTTTAATAAGAAGTTTATAAGTGATTTTTATACTCTAGTGTTGAGTTTTTCAGAAAGAGTATATGTTGCTTTTCTATTTTATTTCTAAAATAATGCTTTTTATGAAGGTTATGCTTTTGATTTATTTTGTATTTCTGCAGCAGTGTTTGCAGTGCAATAAAAATAGTGCTATATTTGCTGATAACTCTACTAGATTCAAGTATCTTGAGTGGTTCTTATGAGGCCGAATTCTGATTTTGAGTCTTACTGGTCAACTGCGTTCATTCTGTTGCATGGCCAGAGTCTGTTTTCTTAATGCTCTATTGATTTGTCTTGCAAATGTGATGCTGCTCACGTAGCTTAGCTGAAGTACAATACCACTTTTGGAACATCTGAGAACATGTTCTATTAATGACAGTTATGTAGTGCCTTTGCGTATAGAACTTCTATGTATACTTTTGCTGGTCAACAACATGTGCTTGGATAGTAATACTGGTTTTAGTTTTTATAGTTTATTTAACTTTTAGCAGTTAGTTTTGAGGGCATCTTCTGTTACACTTTTAGCTTACATCTTGCTTTTCTTTAACAGATTTTGCTGCTGTTAGTTAAAGATATGGATCCTGAATCAGAGGGACCACCAGTCATCACAGTGACACCGCTTCAGCAAATGTTTGCCTCTTGCACTGGAGCTATACTGACATCCCTGATGGGTAAAATCATGTTAGGATGTAGATTATGTATCTGAATGAATTATTGATCCCACTTGAGATTAACTCTGAAATACTGATAATATTATCATTCATGCTTCATCATGATAACAGGAAAGAGCCTTGGACAGAGAATTGAGAGACTAGAATTTTAGTCTTTGCTTTGCTGTTCTCAGGATGAATGTACTTTTGGGATTGTCCTTATTCTCTCTGAACTTAATTTTTCCTGTGTAAATTTAGGGGCTTAGATCTGAAGTTCTTTGAGGTCTCTGTCAATATCAAACTTTTATGACTATTATCTTTTTTAAAATAGTAAAAATATGGGGTTAAATATTAGCCTAATGAAAAACACAGAAGTTGGGCAACTTACAGTGGCAACAAATTCAGAATATCTTTTACTTTGCTTTTAGTGAATTGCTTAAATTTCTCTGGACTACCTTTCTCTGTCTTTTTAAATGAATTTCTTATGAAGTGAAGTGAAGTTGCTCAGTTGTGTCCAACTCTTTGCGACCCTGTGGACTGTAGCCCACCAGGCTCCTCCGTCCATGGGATTTTCCAGGCAAGAATACTGGAGTGGGTTGCCATTGCCTTCTCCAGGAGATCTTCCTCACCCAGGGATCGAACCCGGGTCTCCCGCATTGTAGACAGACGCTTTACCGTCTGAGCCACCAGGGAAGTCGAATTTCTTATAGACACGGCCAAATGACATAGTAGGTGACAGTTTAACATTTTAATGAGTTGGCTAGTTTATTTAAATAAGATAGCAGGTGTTCGTCTCAGTCGTGTCTGACTCTTTGCGATCCCATGGAGTGTAGTCCACCAGGCTTCTCTATCCATGGAATTCTCCAGGCAGGAATATTGGAGTGGGTTGCCATTTCCTTTTCCATGGGATCTTCTTGACCCTGGGGTTGAACCCAGGTCCCCTACATTGCAGGCAGATTCTTTACTGTCTAAGCCACCAGGAAGCCCAAGATGGCTAGAACAAATGTAAACTAATTGCTTTAGAATGTAGTATTTTACTTCAGATCATAATGCCCATTTTCCTTTGCTGCACTTTTCCCAATTAGAGTAACACAATATGGTAGCAAGAATGAGTTATGGCTAGTTTACTCAAATTTGCAATACCTGTGGTTTTTATTTGATACAGGTGAATTTAACAGCGGGAGACTTTAATTTAGTATAGGGAAACTTATATTACTTGTTTATTGATTACTTGTAATACATAGTTATCTTCAGATGTTTAAGTAGTCTTTTGGAACATTTTTTATCTTAGATAACATATTTTCTTACAAATACTAGTATTTTAGCTTTAATGTTAATGGAATTATAGCTGTAGAAATAGTATAAGTGAGAGTTTAGTACCTGTGAAAGAAGTAACTACATTTTCTCATTGGTCCTCTTTAAACAAAATTCAAGTGCAAAAAATTAGAATGTTAACACTTTAAGTGTTTAAAGGTTTAAGTTTTAAACCACTTTATGATAAATAGTTTTAACCATTATATAGGTATCATGTGGTGTATTTTGTGTTCTTTGGACAAACATCTATACAAATTACAGGTATCACTTGTTAATTGAAATTTTATGTATCTTCATAGTGACACCCTTTGATGTTGTTAAAATTCGACTCCAAGCCCAAAACAACCCATTCCCCAAAGGTATGTGTTCACCTTATCCTGAAAATGTTATGTTAGGTTTTTAAATGTCACTGTATTCATTTTTTTTTTAATAATATTCTCTTTTTGCCAGTTTTTGAAAACTGATGCCTTTATCCTCATGCGGAAACATTTTCCTCATTTCTTAGTTGTACCTGATGAAGTCTAGGCAGAAAACAAGTACAGTTGACCCTTGAAGAATGAGGAGGTTAATGTTGCCCACCATTGGTGTAGCTGAAAATCTGCCTATAATTTATAGTTGGCCCTCAGTGTCCATAATTCCTCTGTTTTTGCAATTCCGCATCCTTGGATTCAGCCAACTGCAGATCGTGTAACACTGTAGTATTTACTATTGAAAACAATCTGTATAAGTAGACCCTCACAGTTCAGACTCATGTTGTTCAAGGGTCAACAGCCTGTGTGTATATGTGTGTATATACATAACGCATATAACACTTTCATGAACCTACTAACAAATGGAGAGGACAATTTTGTATTTCAGTATATGCCTCACAAGTAAGAACAGAATTTTACTTATAAGGGACCTTGAATCTAGCTTCCTACTTTAGTCCAAGAGCTGTGCCCATCCTACAGTATTCCTCTAACAGGGATCTAATTGTTGCTTGAATAGTAATAGAAAATTCAATATTTTATCAAGCAGCTTGGTTAATTGCTGGACATTATAGCTTATATGGACTTTGAGAAGAGTAGTTATATGTTTTTATTAGATAGGCAAAATAACAATTCCTTGATCCATATTTTGCAGTTTTTATAAAGATAATGTTGTTTCAAACATACATAAATAGCAGAAAACAGACTGTAAAAAAGCTCATACATAAATGACACTCTGTTGAATGCATATCAGGGAGAGAGAATGAACAACAGATATTCAGGTGGATGAAAGGATAGGTGGATGGTAGGAAGGGATGGAAAGCAGAGTAGTTTCCTATATATTAAAGGTAGACCAGTGTATTATGAAACTGACAGAATTATATATGGTCAAATGGAGAAGACAATTATGGGAGCGAGAATGAATCCAATAATGGGAAGGAGTCATTAGAAAAAGTTGTAGTCAATTAGGAGGGAGCTGACCAATGTCTAGATTAAGCAGTAAAAAAGTACAGAGAAAGGGACAAAGCATAGCATTGTTTACATGGGCTGAGATCATGAAACACATACTTTTTCATAATCTACTTTTTCAGTTGAGGTGTAATTGATATAGAACATAGTGTTAGTTTTAGGAGTACAGTATAATGATTTCATATATGTATATATTGAAAAATGATTGCCACAATAAATTTAGCCAGCATCCATCACCTCATATAGTTAATAAAATTTTTTCCTTGTAATGAGCTCTTTTAAGATTCAGATATGCATTGTTTCGTAATGTATTTTGGTCTGAATTTCCCTTATATACCACAGTTTTCTTCTGATCAGATAGAGAAGAGGCACACCCATACTGTCTTTCCAAAAGAGGTTTTCCTCTTATCTTCCCTCACCATTCCCTCAGATAACTGAAGAGAATTTTTTTCTGTGTATATTTTTTGACTATAGTCCTGCAAACAGAATCCAGTAATTTATTCAATTGCTTTTCACCAGTGTGAGTTTAGAGCCCAGTGCTGTCAATAAACAAATCAGATTGTTTGTTTCATCCTAAAAGGTGAAGACAAAATTTTGCCTTGTTCACGCTGCTCCTTGTATTTTTATTTTGATCATCTATAAAAATAATACACTTGTGTGAAAAATTGTTGACCATTGTAATCTTCTTTGTTAGGAAAATGCTTTCTATATAGTAATGGACTTATGGATCATCTGTGTGTCTGTGAAGAGGAAGGCAACAAAGCATGGTATAAGAAGCCAGGACGTTTCCAGGGAACATTGGTAAAGAGATTACGTTATGTATAATCACAGGATGTTTTTTATTCTTATGTTTACTCTTCTATATGAAAGATTCAGCAGTTGCAAGAGAGTAAAAAGTCCATCATGTAGTTAGCACACAGTTAAAAGGTAGACATTGAAGCAGGAGAGGGGAAAGACTATTTTTACTTTTAATTCTTTGTTAACTTTATGTTCATCTGTTTATGCTTTCTTATATATGTGAAAAAAAGGGAGTAGACTTTTAAAATGTTGAAATGCTTATAGATCATACATAATTTTAAGAAAAATATTCAGAGATAGACCCTGTGTACCCTCTTCCCAGTTTCTCCCAGTTGGTAGCATGTAACAGAATGAGTACAATATGACCATCAGGATGTTGACATTGATATAGTGAAGATACGGAACAATTCTGTCACCCATGGATCCTTCCTGTTTCCCTTCTGTAGTCACACCCACTTCTTAACTCCTACCAACCACTAGCCTGTTCTCTGTTTACATAATTTTGTCATCTTAAGAATGTTCTACAAATGGAATCATAACAAAGGACATTTTGGGATTGGTACTTCTCACTTATTTTAATTGTCTGAAGATTCATTCAAGTTGTTTAATGTATCAGTAGTTTGCTCCTTTTTATTACTCACTAGTATTACATGGTATGGATATACCATAGTTTGTTTCAAGTGGTTTCCAGTTTTTGGCTCTGAATAAAACTGCTGCATACATTCATTCACAGGTTTTGGTGTCAACGTATAAGAAAAAAACTACTCACTGTTTTTCTCTCTGAACACTC